>NC_091539.1:56939166-58338333 GCF_042242935.1 Bactrocera oleae
TGCTGCATCAACTTAAAATATTCAGTGAATATTCTTAAATATAGGTACATTCGATATAGTTACCATATGTGCAAAACCAAAAAAGACTTTTTAAAATTAACAAGTGGAGTTTGTGAATATCTCATTTGAGTGTTATGAAAGCCTCCTTTTCTAGCTCTAAGCTTAAGTGGATCGAGGTCAATTAGTATAAACACTATCTTTTGAACACTTATACCCTATGCTGTGTAGACTAAGCACATTTTCTGAGAGCTCAGACATCAATTCCAACCTCACCTAACATAAATGTGGTCTCTCCATATATACTTACCTTCTCTCAAACCGAGAATATGGCACTCATCTGTGAGTTTTGAGATATTTAAAAACTATTATTTATTTAATAATTTTTCGTCAATATTTATTTGTCGTTTTAATACATTTGCATTTTCATACATTTCCAGCGCTTGCCACAAACATACATACATATGCGTATGTTGTATGTCACATTATTGTTGTTTATACATACATATCTAGCATATGACATCTAATCCATATTTCAGGTTCTTCTTCATTAAGTATTACTTTTGGAATAAATACTCACTTTCTATAATCACTTGTTTTAATATTTTAAGTAATTTATAGCTATATACTCGAATATAATATTAATTAGTAATTGTTTTATCCTTTAATTTCATGCCTTTACAAAAGTAAGGTTAAGTTTAGGTAGGGGTATACATTTGTTGCACATATGGATTAAATACAATACAATACATTACAGTTGATTTAAATTTTAATTAAGTAATAAGTAATTCTTTGTTCATTATTAGTTTTTATTTATAATTTTTTTGTTTTGTTTTTATTTATTTGTTTATTTTGTTTTATTAAATGTATATGATGTATAATTTTGTATTTTTTATTAAGTACAATACGCTTAATTAATTATAATTAAATAAGAGCCTATATAAATGCTGATATACATATATATTTTTGGATATTTACAAAGGAAATGTTAGGGATAAACTTTAGTTTAGAAGTTGATTGTTGGGATTTTTTTTTAAATTATAATTTTAATATTTGTTTAAATGTTTAAATTATACTTGTAGAATACATACAAAGATTTTACATATATAAATAATTGTTGCATTGTATATTTTATAGTCATGTCGGGCTGCTTTATAGGCAGAAATTATTTAAACTGAACATTGGCCTTAGCAGCGTAATCATATGTTAAGTATACGCAGTGTGCTACTCTGCTTGTACACATCTACGAGTATATGGGGCTATATGTATGCCTTAATTGTATGAAATTTTTCACACTAAGCTTCTGAAGACAGGTTTTTGCATCAACGCCATTCTCAGTTAACGATTTCAGAATTAATTTAAAATAAATTTTAAATAACTTGTATTATTTATTTCCTATATTTTTTCTTGCAATATTGTATAGAGAAATTTTAGCACTTGATAATTATTGAAAATATATTTTCAACTTCTAGACCTCAGTAAAATGTGCAAATACATAGAAAGTGTTAAATTTCTGAAAAAATGTGGCAATTACTTTAATTATATACTACAATATATTATAACTAAGCATATGTGTATTAGAAATTAATGAAAAAATCCAATTGCTTGCAATAATTTTAATTTTTTTTTCTTACAGTGGATATGTGTTTGTGTGTCAGTTTTTCCATTTTTTATCATTTTTACTTTAGTTTGTTATATATTGTGTTTTTTTGTTTTTATAATACATGCGCTAAATAATGATTAGCAAGAAAAAGAATTATTTTGAGGAAAAATTATATTTACAAAATTTAAACTTCGTAAAAATAGCAATTACAAACACACATTTCTTGCTAATAACAATAATAATAAAACATTATTTTATATCAAAAAAAGATGTTGTGGCATTTTCTTTATTTAATTTAATTTTATTATTAGTAATGTATTAATTGTCGGCTTTTAATTTATTTCCCACAAATTTTTATTTTTTTTTTTTTGTATTATTGTGTTATTTTTAAGTATTTTTTATATTAATTATAATTTTTTTTAAATTTAATCTTTTAATTTTTTAATATTCTTTAGTATACATTTAAATTTATGTTCTGTTGTGTATCGGTGTTGTTATTGTAGATGTTAATATATATATTTTTTTGCTACATTTTCAACTTATATATTAAATATATGTGCATATGTGTATGTTTATGTCTAATTTTCTGCTTAAACATAAATTTATTACAAGTTAATTACAAAATGGCAAAACAGATTTACAATGCAAATACTAAATTTAATTTAAATATTAATTAAATTAGTAAATATCACTTATCAGCAGCAGTTGCACGAGTTGCCATTCAGAAAATTTTTGAAAAACTTCAAATTATCGAATTTTTCAATAAAATAAAATTAAATTAAAAAAAAAAAATATTTTTCATAAACTAAAATAATATAAAATTGTAGAGAAGCTAAATATTTGAAAAAATATATAAAAGAAAAAATTAACAAAAAAAAAAAAATCATTAAACTTTTAGTTAAATAACACAATTTTGAAATGCTTTAAAATGCAAAATTTTCTTTAATTAAAAAAAATCTTAAATATTTTATCTAAAACATAAATAAAATAAAATTGTAAAGAAACTAAATTAAAAAATAAAATAAAATTGTAAATAAACTAACTATTATAGTTAGTAACAATAAATAAAATAAAAATGCAAGCACATAAACTACCTATTAATTATAATTAAATTTTATAGAATCTGGCAAAAAAAGCCAAAAAATAATAATAAATATGTTTTGAAAAAAGCTGTTGAATATACAATTTTTCACGCATTTTTTTGTTTAAAGTTTTTCAAAAAAAAAAAAGATTGTATCTAAAATAGGCTTTGTTAATTTAAAAAACTTTGACAAAAATATATTGACTATACAATTTTTTCAGCACATAAATCTTATTAAATCATTGTATTGTATACTATTTTTAAAACAAAAATTATGCATAAAAAATTTAAATTATTAAGTATTAAAAAGTTATATAAAACAATACCGGAATATGTAATTTTTGAAATATATGTGTATAAATATATATTTATTTCTGTTACAAATTTAATTAAAGTAAGCTTCTCATTTTTAAAACACCCGAAAATAATTTTTTTTTTTTGCTTTTTTGTTCAAGAAAATATAAGATTTCTAAAATTTCAGAATTTTACTCGACAGTGCTGCTTTTACAATGCAACTAGTTCTATTATTTGATTTCAATTTCTTAGCTCGCTCTTCTGCTCTCTTTACTCCTTTTATTTCTCTCTGATCGCTTTTTTCCATTATAGTTATCTCTGCTCTACTGTCCCTCTACTCATTCGGTCCACTTCTTTTCACTACTGCATTTAATTGCATTTATTTTAATTAAAATATATTCATTACATAACTACTAAATAACATATTCGTGTTACTGTTGTTTTAACGGAAACGGAAGTTACATGTCAGTTATGGATTTGTGTTTCGTTTTTTGCTGATTTTTTGTTTGTTTGTGTTTTTAATGAGTCTCTACACATTTTTGTCTACTCTCTCTTCTCTTTATCGATATTTCCACGCTATTTCGTTTGCTGGTTTATATATGTTATTAATTTTATTTTGTTATTTTTTTATATATTTTTTTCCGTATTTTCAATACACTATTTGTTAGTTTATAAACTCAATTTGTAACGGTATTACACACACACACACACATACACATATAATGTAAATATCATTTGGAATTGACCACTAATTAGAAGCGCAGCAAATTAATTTAAAACTTTTAATTCAGCACGCAGCCAACTCAATAAATTAAAGAAAAACAAAAACAAAATTATTGAATTTAATAAATAAACATGAAAGAAATTAAACACATTGAAATTAGTGCAAATGAGCTAGGTTACTAAAAAAAACTAAGCGAAATTACAAAAAAATTTATTATTTTTGTGTATGAAATAAATTCAATTCAAACGCCATAAATTTAATAGCGCTCTTTATTTATAAAACTTTAATAGTTTTCGCTAATTTTTCCAGTCATTTCATTTAAATGGGGTTTCTACTTTTCATTTATAAAAAATTATCCATTTTGCCATCAAAGTTGCTAAGCTATGAATTAAATTTTTACAGCTATAAGCGTGTGCTTAACGAAAAAATAGCGGCCCATTATGCGAAGTCATTAGATATTAGTGCTGAGAAATGGTGGTTTAAAATTTACATCGATAAAAAATGGCTGTGCTATTATACATTTTTTTCAATATTATTTTATTTAAATATGAAAAAATACAGAGTGAGCCATCATTTAAATTGTCTTGTAAACAGCGAATAAATCTATACTAATATTATATAATAATATTTGACAGTTTGTTTGTTTGAATTGGATGGGCGTCGAAACTACTTAAAATATTTGAGAGTTTCTTTCACCGTTGGGAAGCTGCACCCTCTCCGGTGAACAAAGGCTGTATTATATTTTCAAAAAAGTTAGTGATACTTACATAAACGCCAACAATGTAACCCATAGCGTAAAATATGACCTACAAATTTACTTACTAGGACTTTGAAGAACATATAATTATCTACAAAAAATGGCGCATATGTCTAACTATTATAGTTACGTCACAATAGGTGTTTTTTTATTAAAAAAAAATTAGATGCAGCTTTTGAAAATTTTTTATATATGTACCTTAGTACTAACCTTTATCAAAATTAATTGCCTCATATTCAAGGCTGATATGAATGCTAGTATTTAATATTTATATTCTTAGTATTTTTAGCAGACTAAATTGGTTAGTTATGTTTAGGAAGCCTCAACACATACAATATTGAGCATAAATTTTGGTTTCTACTTAAACTCCAAATAGTAGCGAATTATTTGAAAATTTTTGTTCGAGAATTTGTGTCTTGTGGCCAACAGGCACCGTTAGTTTGTATTAGTAGTTTGAAGTAGGTGAGAGATCATTAATATACAGTTAAACGCTCGAATAAACCGACGAAGCTACGGGAGATAGTGTTTTCAGAATTCACAAGATTCATAATAGCTCCGTGCTCCAAATTTTGGCCACAGAAGGACCACCTTATGAAAAAAAAGAGATGACAAAAACTAACCACATAAATTTCCTGATTTTACTACTTCTGACTTATTTTTCTGAGATTATTTAAAAATCTAAGCATACGCAAGCAACACTCGTTTCATTGCCAAACTCAAGGCAAGGATTTGTATTGAAATGAACGCTGCCGAATACAACGCCGAAAAATTACGAAAACGTAATGAACCCTGCGAAAAAAACGCTCTTCTTACTGTGGCTAAAAAAGCGTTACTTGATTGATGGTGCATCCTGTATGTTCGTTTTACAGTAATTTAAGGCATATTAAAGCCACATTAAATTACAAAATTTTAGTCATTTTACATTTCACCAAAAACGGAAAAGAGTTTAAACTGTTCTATCAATAGTGAAGTAGACTAGAATTCATTAGGTAAATTTGTCAGCTTCAGTTTTGTTTTACGAGAAGCCTGAACTTGTCAATTCGAATTTTTAAATGTGTATTTTCAATTATGATGAAACAAATTTTTCCTTAAAAGAAAATATTTCGAAATGCTTTTACTATTATTTCCGAAAATTTCTATATTTTAAATATGTAGTTTTGTCGGATTTTTAAAAATGTATACATCGCAAACCCTAAAAGTATACTACATGATGTATGAATTAGTGTTAAAATTTGATAAATTTATGAACTTTGTCTAGTCCTAAGATTGCATTTTGATCATTATTTAAAGATTGTAGTCTACCTAGGGTCAGTGATTCCTATATATTAAAAAAAAATCAGTAAGTCCGCAAATATGTAAATACGGATATTCACTAAAGTATGTAGAACATATAGTTCACATTCTTAAATTAAGAGAAAGTTCATTATAAATATCGAATTTAGCATTCTGGATTATTTTTGAGACATAAAACCAAAAGCAACTAGAACCGATTAATTCTTGAAAATGCTATTTCTTTATAAATTAAAAAAAATACCATTCGATCTCACAACCGGAAGTTACTTGAAAATTGAATTGTAATAAATCTCGACATTGTGACACTGGCAAATTGCATTCACATACAAACACACGTATAGATATGTGTGTATGCCACGAACAACAAGCGAGTACAACATTTGATCTGGCAACTGTGTGGCATTGTCTGCTGTCAGTTAAAGTTATTAATTTCATTTACGCAGCCCCAACTGTCACATCAGCAGCTGTCAGACAGGCACACACATACATATATATGGTGAAAAAAACATATGTACATACATACATACATACATGTACGAGAACACTTGAAAATAGCGTGCAAATGGCATATTCCCAACGAGTGGCCACATTAACCACAAATACTCTTATAACAACAACAAAAAATACATTTAACGTTAATAAATCGAATAAAAATCGCACCGAGTGCCGACGAGCCGCCGATGAGTAACACGATTTTTCGTGTTACAATGGATTTTTTGCTGACCTTTATTGTTTTTTTTTGCGTTTTTTTGTTGTTTTCGTGGCACTTATTAATAAATGTATACACAATAAATTGGTAACAAACATGTATTTGTGTGCGTGAGTGCTCTATTTGTTGCATAAATTTATGTTCCACTACGCACTCATACACACACACACACACACAGTTGCCGTCGTATATGTCGCTGACAGGTGGAATAGCGCGTACACGAAATGTTGCAACTCAAGCCGGTGTCAACAACAACTGTGCGCGTCGGCAGGAAATAACGGTAGCGAATTTAACTTAATGCATTTTTAATTTTATTCAATTGCAGTTTTTTTTTACAATATTTGTTTTTTTTTTTTGCTTTTATATTTTTCACATTTGTTTTTGTTGTTGTTGTTTGTAATAAATACGTTTCTCTGTTTTAAATGGCAACTAAATGCTATAATTACATTTAATAAATTGCAAAATTTGATGTAAATTTTGTCGGTGCTTGTATATACAAATGTATATGTGTGTGTATGTACCCAGTATATTATATACTAGTATATTTATAAGCGCATAAAACATACTATTATAATTAGAATATACTGCAAGGAATAAAAACATTTTTTTTTATTTTCGGATTTTTTCTTCAAGGATGTCTCGGTATCAGTGTTATATTCCATGTTGTTCCTAGCCTCATTATTTTAATAACTTACTCTCTCTCTCTCTCTGAGCAAACTTTTGAAAATAGCTCCAAAAACTGTTTAACTAGTTCGGTTTCAACGCAGAATTCCTAGTTGTAGGTTGGGTTTTTCTTGAACGATTTGAATGAAGTTATGCAAATATAATGACATGCTGCAAAGGTATGCGTAAGATAATGTCAGCAACTTTTACAAGCGTGTTTATCTAGAAACTCATTCTCATATTTTCTTAAAAACTGATTAGTACTCAATTTCATATAATCTGTGTTTATTGGTGTCGAAAAGACTTTAGTTAATTTTTCGGTGATTATTTATTATAAGTTATCTAAAAGCTAATTATGCCAGTGTCTCAATATCTATTTTGAGTTCTACATCTACTTAAACTACACAAATTGTAAATAATTTTCATTAACTTATATTTGTTACCATATATCATAAATATGTGTTAGTTTAAGCATAACTCTCCACTCAATACATTCACTGAACTCAACTCAGATTGAATTGCAAGCGTTTGAAATATGTCAAAATTGGCATTCACGTCGATCTATTTCATTCAAATATCAAATTAAAACGGCTTTGAGTTATGCAACACGCAGTTAACTTGTGTAGTAAAATGTAAATCTATTTTTTATTTGCACATTGGCATCCAGTTAACACACTTATGAAAATGGCGCATATCTTAAACACACCTTTGCATAACTTTAACATTTTGTCGACAATGCTAGATGATAGTATTAGATAAACTCTTATTACAACTGGTGCCTCATTACAAAAGTATAAAGAAAACATATAAC
The DNA here is from genome assembly GCF_042242935.1 of Bactrocera oleae. Lineage (NCBI taxonomy): Eukaryota > Metazoa > Arthropoda > Insecta > Diptera > Tephritidae > Bactrocera > Bactrocera oleae. The sequence continues at coordinate 56,947,099 of NC_091539.1, forward strand.
AATTCGACACTTGACAATATATTATAACCTGAATTGTTATTAATGCATTTGTTGCAGCACAAAGCGCTACAGTTGCCACAACTGTCGAAGAGATTGTCAAATCTACACAATTGAAACATAAATTATGTTAATTGTCGCATATCGAGTTCGCGCGCATTGTATAACTCCACTTCAAAGAATTTAATAATGATTCGTAGCTGAATGTGTGTAATGTTTGATGGAGATAAATATGTTGTAGGCAAACTGGAGAGAACTGGGTTGCCATTACAAGGAAAAACATTTCGATAACTATTCTGTGAAATTTATAACTTTTACTTATTTGATTGGTTATAATCATTTTATAGAGTTCATGGACATTTCAGAAATTAATATTGAACGACAGGTTGGCAAAATGACTATTGTGCATCACTTTTTTTAACTTTGATTGTTTTTAAGATATTGTTCAACTTCAGTGAACTAAATTTTCTTATTTTTAGTTCAAAAAAATATATTTCCTCTACTGAGGGCATAGCTGACTGGTTTTTTGAATTCCGCTAATATTTGTTGGTTACTGAGTTGACAGCAATATCCTCGAAAGCTTATTAATAGCAGCATTTGCCAAATTCCTTCCGAATAGGAAACCTCCTCTAATAAATATTATGAAATCACAAAAATTATATTTTATTTGAAAATATATTGCTTTTCATGCAGTATGCGCTATTTTTGATGCTAAGAGAGTAGCGAAACGAATAAGCAACTGGAATAACTAAAGTAAATTGGCAGCACTGTTCAAGAGCTTTTCAAAGAGCAGCATGCTTAGAAGCAGAGATGTATTCGGAGACTTTATGATTATAAATCCAAGCTTGACGAGACTTGATTATTTGTGCCATTGAATTTGTACTAACAATAGATTTCGCTCTCCAACCATGAACCATGAACTTCAGAACGATATATTTGGTAGAAAATTTGGTTTTAACTCTCCTTGGAAGGGAAAGAGTTTTCTAATTTCCGGTTTTCAGGCAGCTTATTACTTAAAAAAAATGTTTACATTACGAAAGTGATTAAGAAAGTTTTGGAATCAAACAATGACAAACAAATTTTGAATGACATTCAAACCATTACAAAAACACTTTAGCAAACATTTTATACAAGTTTGAGACATGGCTGAACAAGCCTAACCTAATATTTTTAATTCATTCTCATGGTGAAAAACATAGAAACATAGAATTTAGCTTCCTAGAGATATATATCTTAGATATTATATAATATTCTCGAAATATTTGAGCTTTATTCTTTTGCAGTGCCATTCCAGTCCAGTTTCAGTCATGACTGATCAACTCTAACCTCAAATTTTTAACGCATTTAACGCAAATTCTTAACTATTTAAAATTTATATTTTAGATTACACAATATTCTCGAATTATTTGCGTTTTGTTTCCTGAAACAATAAAATCGTTAACAAAATTGTTGAACTATGGCAACCCTATACATACACCCCACGCAACAAATAATGTGTTATAAACACCGAAAATCGTGGCAACAAATCATTTTCATTGTGTGCAACAATACCTCTTAAGTGATGCATTTACAAAAATTACAACAACAACAGCTAAAATCAAATTGTAACAAGTAACAACAATTTAAACCCAAATATGTTAAAAAGCTGGTAAATTAAGATGCCAATAAACGCTTTCGGTGGTCGCGCATGCAACACATTTCGAACAACAGTAACAACAACACACAACACAGCAGAAATTCCAAAAATCCAAGTGACTTTTGTTGTAGCTGCAAAGCCCTGTTAAACCAGTCGAACCATACCAAGCGCGTCAAGTTATTCAGCGCAGTCTCTGCTACATGCCAAAAGCGGGTGCTCCAAATTTTCCGCTATCAGAAATCGGTAAACGCTGGTTGCGTGCTGCCGCTGCACTCGATTTCTCGAATTTCGGCGTGAATTTCATGGCATTTCAAGTCGTTGCCGCACAGCTCATAACGCGACGCAAGCATACGTGCCACTGCTCCATTTATTGTACATATTTATAAATATATATGTATGATATGTATGTATGTATGTATCTGACATTCCGGTGTATAACTGTCAGTCGTGTGACCATGACCGTGATGCGGTAAATCATGTTGGTCGCCTGTTTGGACGCCCACTTTGGCTATTCACAACATTGGCTACGTTCGCTGATAGTTAACATTTAAGTTGTTGTTGTTGAGCTTTTGTTGTTGTTTGGCTTGTTATTTGGCTTTTAGCTGTCAATATTTGTTATAAATGTATTTCTGTGATTTTGTTGTTAAATATATGTTATTGTTGTATATTGTTTGGGCTATTTGTCTTGATTGTATTCTGTTTTTATTCCCTGTTTCATGTTCAAATGTCAGCTGGTGATTTATAAAATCGAAAATCGTTTTTAAAGTTTCAATTTTAAAGAGAAATGGATATTCTGAGTTGTTTGTCGGTATCTAATGAATGTACCAGAGTTTTGAAGTTCTGTAGCATATGAAAAGCCGCATAATACCAAGGATAGTCCATGACAATATACTTTTGATATTATTTGTTCCTCACTGTATCTAATAAAATTTATCAAAAACTTTAAGAAAAATCTCCTCTAACATTATTTCTTTAAAAAGTAGTAAGCTTTCGAAAATATGTATGCAGAAAAAATTAAAAAATTTTATGAAAAATTTTTTTAAGTGTTAAACTTTTGAAAATTTTTCAATATTTTTTATATTTTTTTTTAAGTTAAACTTTTGAAAATAAAAAAAATATATTTATCAAAATTTCTGTTTTGAAATTATTCTTAAGAGTGAACACATTACGCCCTTTCCCCAGAAAACATGTCCTACTCTAATTCATTGAATTTAACCGAAGTTTTTGGAAAGGCAAACATGTGCACAACCAATACATTGAGTATTCCAGAAATATTGCAAGAACTAAAAGAAATTCAAAAATATAAATTTACATATCGTATTCTAAAAGCTAAAAAAGCGTATCATGACTTTTTGTAAGTTAATAGTAGAGGACAAAAACGATATAAAATAAAAATATTTATATTAAAAAAATATCTAATACTACTTGTAGTTATAACTTGGTTATATGTGATAGAGCAGCTTAAAATTTTTTACATACATGTAATATGATGTACTAAATTGTAATCAATAAAAAACTCAATTTCGAATTTTTTGATAATACATTGTTTCATATTTTAGGTGACGATATGTATATAGAATACGATATGAAAAATATAGTCGTTATTTCGGGACTGATGTTTTTTCGATTTTAACATTTATTTCTAAATTTACAAACTGTTGCACCTGAACATTTTTTAAAAATTTTGCAAGATATGCAAAAGAATTTTTCAAAAATATTTTCTAAATACCCTATCAATTTTATTATAATTATTCTTTTATGAGTTTTGATTTGCTTTAAACATTTTCTAGGCATTTTTTTAATTTTTCTGCCAACCTTTTTGTATAAAATGTCAGTAGTGTTTTGTTACTCTTAAAAAAATCACTCCATAAAAATTCGTCAAACAAACGAATAAGACTACTAAATTGTGTAGATTCTCTTCTTAGTGGTAGGAAATTGTTTCAAAATCCGAAGACGCAAAAGCCACAACCAGCACTAGCCACTGAGAGCTGTTTTTATATGGTTTTAAGGTGGCTAAATATTTTTTTTCGAAAGTAGCCTTAGAAATAGTTTTGGACCAAAAGAACAACACATGAAATTTACAGCAGCTGATTCAGAGCCTATAATATGAAATTAATCCGCTTTTTATAGTTTGTCGAGTAAAATTTCTGTTTTTTTTTTTTTGTTTAAGAACATTAACTTTGCTACATTTGCCCCTATAGCGATCTCTCAACGACTTTGAATGTGAAAAATTTAACTTCAAAATGATCTTGATTTTCGAATGGTTCATGTAAAGTTTCGTTGTTAACATAATTTTTTTTTTGGGAGCGTTTTTCCCATTTTTTCGAATACATCAAGTCCCAAAATTAAAAAATAATAATATAGCAAAAATACCGTTTTATGCTGATAGTTTGATCCAACTACTATCTAAAATATTGTAAAATCGCAAACTATTCTAAAATAATATTTTTTTTAAACCTCAAATTACAACCACGTTAATATTTGACATGTCTGACGTTAAGAGCATGTACCTTTAATGAAAATTAATAACTGTAATAATTTCTTCAACAGATTTTGAATGTTACCACTATCTTGCTCTACTATTGCAACGAATGACTACACGATATTAAAAAATTAATTCGAAATACTGGCTGATTTGATTAGCCACACTTTTACACCTTGTTATCCACGCAATTAAATATTTAAATCGCTTAAACAGCAGCTACTTTGTCAAGCTGACACGGTGCTCAAGTGAAACGCGCAAAATTAACGCTCAAATGAATATGTATAAATTACAAAAACAAAAGAAGAAAAAACCAGAGTAGAACTAACCAATAACTATGCACGGTTATCAAGCGCAAACACACACACACACACACACACCTGTGCTAGTATGCAAATACTGATTGCATAATATGCTTTTAAATTAACTGCCGCAATCACAAAGATTATTTGCTTAATTAAGCGAACTCATTAAAAACGCGCGCGAGTGGCTGGCGAGCGCAGTGACAAATAAACAAATCAATCACAATTAAGCGATTGAAAAAAAATACGAGAATGCAAAAAAAAGTATTATAATTTATCAGCAGTTGCCATACAAAATTAAAATAAAAATACAATAAAATAGTTAGCAAAAATTAAATGCGATGAAAGGGAACAGAAAAGCAATCAGAACTGCTGATTTATGCAAAACTGTGCTGCTAGAGTTTTAAAAAATATTTAAATTTAATATAAACCAGAAAAAGCGTTCACTTCGGTTGCACAAAGCGTAATACCCTTCACATATACAAAAGATGCCATACAAAATCAAGACTTTGAGCGGCCAGTTTGTATAGCAGCTACATGCTATAATGATCCGATCTGAACATTTTTTTCGGATATTATACCGTTGCCTTAAGCAATAAGCCGTGGCAAATTTGGAGAAGATATTTCGTCAGATAAAAAAGTTTTCTATACAAGAGCTTGGTTTTGATTGTTTAATTTGTATGAGAGCTATATGCTATAGTGGTCTGATATCGGCAGTTGCAACAAGGGGCAGCTGATTTTTGAAACAAGATAGTGTGCAAAATTTCAGACCGATGTCTCAACTGACGACACCTTTTTCTGGGTGTTACAAACTTCGTGGCCAACTTAATATACTCTGTTCAGGGTATAAAAATATTTTACATATATGTATGTGTGTGTCTACGTGGGCTGCTTAATCAGGTTTATAAATCATTAAAGTCATATTTATTAAGTCGATTTTTTTCGCTATATTTCCATTAAATGAATTCTCGCTTCACATTTTGCTAATACTTTCTTTATAACCCATTCATATATGTATGTGTATATGTGTGTTTGAGTACTATTTTCCAGTTTTCTGCATAATTATGATTTTGTTTGTGTTTATATGTATTATATTCATTTAAATTTTGTTATAGTTGTTGTTTTTGTTTTTTTTTTTTACGTTATTATATGTTTGTATGTATGTATCTTACGTTCTTTGTTACTTGTTTACTTTGTTAGTTGTTCTTTGTTTATAGCATAATACCGAAGAATGTCAAAAATTTGAGTAAACTGTACAATTTATACAAGAAACGATATCGGTCCAAATGTACGAAATTGAAATCCGTTCTGACATATTCCGTTTCCGGTTCGATTCAACTACATTTACGCGCTCGCCGCTGGAAACGTTTCATGCGCAACGACCATTCGTCCTTCCATTCGAGCACCACCGAACTGGGTCCGATGGCCAAGTAGCCGGGTGCGGCCTCCGAATCACGTCCAAGTATTAGATATGATCTAAAGAAGCGGTGGTAGAGGAGAGGAAAAGACAAAATATTATTTAATTTAGAAAGTTGGTTCGTATAACTCAAAAAAATTTTAATTTTTTTTTTCAAACTTTTCACTTTGTTTTCTTCAAACATGTATAAATATAACCCGAAAATTTCAAAATAATCGATACAGTACTTTTTTTTTTGTTATTCCCAAAAATCAACCATTTTTTAAGCTGTCACACTAGGTGGGCCCCCTAAGACATCTTGCATATTACCTAGAGCTCTATATGTATACCGTATAACATCTAAGAAATTTTTTGCGATGTATCAAAAATCTCATATATTAAAATAAATAATATCATTGACTTACGAGCTTATACTAAATCGAAATTCTCTTATTTGATAAAATTTCACTCAAAGCAGGGTAATTTCTTTCTGAATATAACAAAACTAGAAAATATTGCCAATATATATAAAACTAAGGCTACCTGTGTTGCTTAAGATATATATATAGTAATATTTGTAATAAAATTTCCAACACTCACTTGTTCAACTTGATTTTGGGGCACTGGCATTCGAGGCTCTTGCGCGGCACCAGCCACATCATATGCCCCCTACCCAGCAGCGAACTCGTTGTGCCCTGCAAAGGGTTGCGCTTGAAAATCGTCTGTATATTTATTTCGTATTTGAAAATTTCATTTTGTCGTTCAATCGAAAATTTCTCCGTATTGATGTCCTGCGAAGCGCGGTCATGCCCAATGACTTTTGCTAAAATGGCTGCAATTGGGGGAAATTGGGAAAAAAAGATAAAGAAAAATGGCAAATGAAACGCAGGAGTCAGCATAAATACAATTAAAATTGTAATGGCTCGAGGGCATGAATGCATGCATGCATGAAATTCATTAGAAAATTACAAAACGATAAAGAAAAACAACAGCAACAATAGCAAATAGCGCGCACTTGTGCGCTTAGGTAACTCATACGTACCGTAATCCTCCATGCAGAATTTATTCAAATTGAGTTTTTTCGGGCTGGCCTTGCATTTGCCGCAATCTGTTGAATATTAAATAAAAGTTAATTAAATTTCAAACTTCAATGCACTGAGCCGGACAGTTCGATGAACACATGACACCAACAAACACCCGCACAAAGTCTCATGTATGTATGTTTATGTGTATATGTTGGTGTGTGTATGCCATGAAATTAGTTTGTCGCGTTGGGAATTCGGCAAATTTCATTAAAGTGAAATGCACTCTAAGCACTAAATTTGCAATGAAAATTTGATTACAAGTGTAAATTACATTTCGTTTCGTGCGTGTATTTGTTGGCGCGCAACCTAACCTCACCACAACTGAGTGCGAGTAGTGAAAAAAAGGGTTGCCTTAGCAGTTAGTTGAGTATGACAATGCAAATTTGGCAAACTCAAACCGCAGCAATGACACAGCGAAACTTATTCAACATTATTTTGACACGAGCTCTCACACTTTGTGGCGTCAATCCACAAAATTACTGCGGTCACCCTTTTTTCACTACGAGCCCAAAACTATTTTAATATCACCTCACTGTAAATAAGTCTAGCTTTATGCTTACATTTTTTCATTTCGTCATCGGGTCCAGCCGGTTCTCGGTACTCGCTAACCGCACTCTCCGCTTGTATCATATTCGCTTTGGACGGTAATTCTATTGTGGTTGGAAATAATTTATATTAATTTGCATACATTGACTTAAATATATCCCAATTTTTCTTTTATCTACTTACTTATACAGGGTGCCACATGTGAACGTGTCTGCTGATAACCGCGTGCACAACGATTACACGTCAGACCGGTCACGCCCTCTTTGCAGGGGCACTGACCGCTGAGGTGATTGCAAGTTTTGCCGGTAGAGCCAACAGGATGACAGTCGCAGCCTGAAATGAGAGAAAAACAAATGAAGAAAGTGATTAGAAAAAGTGGTAAGTCCATTTTGATTAGTTAATATTTAAAACTCAATGAATGAGACTTTCCAAATAAAGTGTTGTAATTACATATACAATATGTATAGTTCAGTAGCTCCAGCTTATGACAATGTGGGACAATGTGGGAAGACCACAGTCGCTGCATTAAATTTTGTCATAAAAAATTTTAAAATATAGAAAGATTTTTTTTTTCATGATCATCTAAAAATTTATAATTTTTTTATTTTAAATTAAAAACGCTTATCATGAAATATATGTAGCTGTCGTTCAGAAGCAATTTACAACTTGTAGAACGCTTCTCTCTTCGAGCAACTCCAGGATTCAGAGGTCAAACGAAAGACCTTGTTGTTCTTTTCTCAAATTTTTATGACCCTTAACTATTTCACTTCAAAGATATAATTTTTTCCCGAAGTTGAAAAGGATAGTCTCCAAACCAGTTTTGTTACAGGGTACCTTAATTGTTCTGAAGGAGTATTTTTTATTAAAAGGAAGGCAGGAAACGATAACTGCCAAAATTTTGCGACGTAAATTTTTCGATTTACACATTATGAGAAAAAATTCGGACTCAAAAGTCCCTCGCTATTTCCGACTGGACTTCAGTTCAACTCAGTGTTTTATAGCTATAAAAATTCAGTGATTTTTTCATTGAAAAAATAGGTCTTTAAACTATTTTATAATCAATTGTTACACTATTTTTCGAGGTTTTAAAGGTACTGCCTTAGACTTGTTCTCTCAAGTATGTACCAAAACTTGAAGTTTCGTATCTATAGACATTTGCCATTATCAAGCTTAGGTTTTCAAATATTTTATCCATTTTAATGAATTTGCTCTTGTTTGTGGATGTAATGCGAAACCAATAAAAATTTTCTGAACTTCAGCGTGGACTTTACTAAAATTTTTCTTAAGACCTTTATTCGTCAAGTAATATTTTGGGTATACCGGATCGAAACTTTCATTAATTGAGAACTCTACTGGCATCACCTATATAATATCAATAAAAAAATACAAGCTTAAGGTTTATTGAAAGCATTTGCCCACATCCTGCTCTCTCTCTCTCTATCTCTTGCTGAGTTTTTGCTTTATCGTTTTCCTCAACTCCTGCGCACACATTTTACTTAGATCAAGTTTATCCTGAAGTATTTACTTATGAAATATGTATAATATATATAGTATACTTATGAAATATGTATGTATATATGTAATATACTCTATTTGAAAAGCTGTCTTCGAATCGACAAACTTTTGCTGTAGCAAATCGAAAAAAAGCTTGTATAAATTTCTTTGACTGGTATAACCAAAGAAAGATAGAATAACAAGCGGTTATATTACTTTATTAAACTCTCTTCTGTAAAGCTCAAAAATGTGTACATAGTCAGATTAAAATTTTCCAAAAATTTCTGAAAATATTTGGTTTTATTCTTTTTTTTATTTGGTGTAATCCTTAACATTTTTTTACTTTTTTTCCAACCCCCTCTTCAGAATATATTTTTTTTTTCCTACTACCAGTATTCACTTCCCGCACTTTACCTACTTTCTTCGCATAATTATCTCCTCTCGTTTGCGTATTAAAGGCCTTTAAGCATAATATTGCTACTAAACTATCCAGTAGATTTTTTCAAAGAAATAGTGTTTGCTTTTAGTCATTGTTTAAAGACCATTTAAAACCCCAAAATTCGAATCGTTATATCTTCACATATGATAACATCTATTAAATTTTTCCTACGTTTCTTTACCGCAAGTCACTTAAGGGATCGCCATCAAATCATCATCAATGCATTGAACTCAAATGAAATCTGTGTTTTCTCCTTCGTAAAGTCAATAGTGCAAGTAATTTAAAATCAATTAAATTCCTATTTTGATGCTTTTATACGTTTTTATTGTCCATTCCCGCCGCCACAGCAAAGTTTATAGCAGCGGCGAGCGCTTAGCGCTTATTGTGGGCAAACAATAATGACCAACAAACCAAAGCGAAAGCCGAAATAGACAAAATCAATGCATAAGCAATCGAAAAAGTGAAGTCACCTCCACCAAATGGAGAACGAGAACTTAATTTCGGCGCAAACTCGTAACATTCATGCATGAAGGGCCGCAGATAGCAAGTGAATAGTGGCATTACACCTTTAAACACCTAAAACCGAAAGCGGCAAATGAAACTATTGAAAAAGACTTCAGGAATAGATTACATAGAAATAAAATAAAATTGCTAGCAATAACAATAAAAGGCGAGGTAATTGAGATAGCGAGTCATAAATACGCTTTGCGGTGCTTTCGGATACAAGTTTTAGTTTGGAGCGTATGCGAGTACTAGGTGTGTAGGCATACTATTAGAAAACAGTGTTGAGGAAATGTTGAGAAACTAAAAGCAAACTTTGAATTACAAATTGAATATTAAAATCGGAAATTTAAAATCAGATTGTTTCTTTTTATAATTTTTTTTAGAGAAAACTAATTCGTTTCGGAAGCGGAAAAAGCATTACGAATATGGGTTAGTTGCAAACTACAATATAACGTTGAATGGGCGATGTACCGCTAAAACTATAGCGAGACCTATCATGAAGTGCCTGCTTAAAATAGTTCGAGCTGAAAAATTTGTTCCGAAGAACAAGAACTAGACTTTGATCAGTCAGTTTGTATGGTAGCAATATCTTATAGTGGTCCGATCTGAACAATTTCTGCGGCACTATTGCCATAACAATTAACCATGTAAAATTTCGTAATATCTCGTCAAATAATAAAGTTTCTCATACTACATAGGTGGTTCCGACAAATTAGTTGCTTAATGGGGAGAAATGCACAAGTGCAAAACTGCAGATAGTTATTTCGAAATCTCAGGGACTACTTTGCGAAGAGACAGATATGCGGACATGGCTTAATCGATTTGGCTCAACACGCTGATCGTTTATGTATGTTATAGGTATATATTGTTGGGGCATCATTTTACGAATTATACATATTTCTTTAAATGACAGACTGAAAGAATCGAGAGACTTATTCAGCTGGATTCGGAGGAATTATTGTTGTTGGGTTAGCGATCTGACGAATTAACGGTTCTTAACAGAACTTAAATCGAAGTCCATTTTGTTCCCATAATCACGGCTGTTCTAGAGCTGATTCCTAGATGAGTATAAGGACCATTTGAGTGGAGATGGAGATGTCTGGATGAGATAAATCAATCACAATGAATGTAAGAAATTGTGTTTAAGCTTCAATTATGCAAGCCAAATGAACTATTCTCCTTTAGGAAAAGATAGCTAAAATATCTGAGCGATCATACATGATACTGTGAAACAACCTTTAGAAAAGTAAATAACAAGTGGTTAGTCACAGTGGTCCTCCTCACGAAACGAGTTCTTTTTTTACGTAGCACTCTCAGTAACCTCATGATTCATAAAAGGTACTCGTAATTTGCAAACACCCGATAATAAGTCTTATTTTGTCTTTTCAACCCTTTACTTCGAATTATTTCAAGTCCCCCACCTATCTTTGACCTTTATACTACATTCAAACGTTGATGTGAAGAATAAAGTCCTAAGAAAATTATTACTTGAATATCTTTCTGTTAGATTTCTTTTAATGAACAACTTTTTAGTGGATCAGACACCCTACTATGCCGAGAACTATGCTCTATTTCGTCTTTCCATCCACATAAAGCTTAGAAAAGGTGAACATATATATGATTTTTGTTGCTGTTTTTTGCGGGATTATTGAATGAAATACTACTTGAAATTGTCTTAATCGCTGTCACTCCAGCACTTCAACTCATCAACAGGGAATAAACTTGTAAGTGGTGTTGTTGTTGTAGTATTGGTTACTATTGGTATTGGTATGTTTGGTGCTAGCATGAAAAACTGTTGTCTGATGGATTACCAGCTTTGAAATTGAAAAGGAAAATCCTGCATTGCTTACAACAAAACTTTACGCCGCAAATACTTTCGCATTACACTCACAATTCCGTTACAAAGAAGTTTTGATATCAATGTATGTACGTAAGCTTGAAAGTTTGTATGTATGCATGAGCTTATGGGGTTGTTACTACTGCTGCCTTGGAATTACTTGCCACGATAATGTTTTCCATGATGGCAACGTCTAATTCGAAAGCCTTCGCTGATATGTAGGATTTTAGATTCGTTGTTGAGTGAGCTATCGTGACGAATCGAACAACAATTTTTCAACAAACTGCTTTTCAATGCGACATGCCTGAGAACTTATGTGTAGATGCGGGTTTACGTGCCTGTTTGATGTTAATGTTAGCTGTGTTGAAAGTTGTTTTGTGGGTGAATTTAAGGAATGTCATAAACAACTTGTAATTTGTTCAACACACGCGATTATCTTGGATTTGTAGCGGCATTTCGTCTTGATTAGCTCATTGTTCGATAATCAAACGAAGACGCGGTCTTTCACATGTGTATAGCGGAAACTATCATTTGATGAAAACTAACTCAGTACTAACAAAATGTGCGAAAGGAAGCTGAAGCAGATAAATACACATATGTATATAGATAATTTCAAGAAATTGTCGTCATATTCACTAATTTAACTTTTATACTATATCTAGGGGTTTCGCTTTTAGAAATGTAGAAATTTTAAGTTTTTTTGAAGACGGTTTACAACTTGTAATATTGTTATAAAAAAAACTGAGAAGATGTCTTTATGAAAACTGCGGTCTTTTGATTTAAAATAGTTTTGGTTAGACTACGCTGACTCTCCAATACATTTATTAATTACAAATATCTCCCCTCTTGAAAATGAAATAAATAGGTAGGTAGGTAGGAGTGCAGCCCCTTACTGCTGAATTAGCGCTAGATGCGTCATTTTGGTATACTATCATAAGACTTTTGTATCTTGACAAAAGAAATAGCCATTCAAAGATAGAAATCTGGTGGATTCCAAGCGTTCGGTGTCTGGTTTGTGATTGAGCTGGGCACTCACAGACGAAGTATAGAACCGTTTCCTTACTCCTATCGAGTTTGCACTCGCAGCAAGTATTGTTATAGAGTATTCCCATTTTTAATGCATATTCTCGAAATGAACAATGCCCCATAATAGTAGCTGCAAGTTTGTATATACTTTTCCTGGACCTATGTAATAAGTATATAGTTTTGGTCTTGTCATATTTTGGTCATATCTGTTTCGCTATCCTGCATTTGGTTACAGATTTCCATCTATTGTTCAAATTGTGTAATGAGCTCCCTCTTAATCGTTCCTAGCGGGCACAATATTATCTCTGCCTCTTATTTATCTAAGGAGACTCCTCACTTGGCCAACTCGTCTGCTTTTTGTGTCCGTTCCAAATCGAGTTGACCTACCAGTGAGCTGAAAGCCTTTATACATTTGTTTACTACGCTGGAAGTGTTCTTTGGCGACGACAAGGCTAGTAATGCCACCTGGCTGTCTGTGTAAATGGTCGCTTTCTGTATCCTCCCGTAGTTATAGTCGGTATAGACTAAGCTATCCTCTTTCCCTACTAAACCTCTTTTCCATTCACGTTTAAAGGGTATTCTCATCTAGAAGTAACTGTTGAAATCTAACTTTGGGAGGATCCTCTTTCAATTTCCAATTCAAAAAAACAAAATATATACTTTTTCTAAGCCAATGCTTCTTATCAGTCAGTCAAGTTGGTCCCGAATTACTGCAAAGGGGTCATTTTATTGCCTTTATGAGCTAAGTGCGTATTCTTTGGAGAAATAAAAATTGTACAAGGAGACAAATCTCTCAAAAAAACTATCGGTAACGATGATAAATCATATTAATTCTCATATAACGTACCAACTTTTCACAGAGACATGAAGACCGATCGCTACCATATATGGTATTATATAGCTTTTATACTACAATATATTTATTCACAAACGATAAAAACCATAAAATCCTGTTTCCACTTTTTCGAAGATCTCAGTGATCTTAAAAGTAATCCCCGTTCAGTTGTGTTATTGTCTACTAACTCAACCATAGATATATTATACAAGTATCATATAAAAGAAGAACCCTAAAAGATTGGAGTTCAAAGATGGGCAACAACACCACCTTTTAATCACCTTCACTCTCAAGAATATCAAACTCTATTTTCTCTCTAAATCGCTATTACTTCTAGCAGCTTCCTCTCCATTCAGCTTCAGCTATATTATTATTTTTTTTTTTTTATAAATAGTGGTATTCTTATACATTTTCAATATGTACTCTTCAATTCAAGGTCTTAGAATCTTATACCATATCACTTACTATATAATATAAGTTAAAGATTATATTTTTTCACGCTCTGCTATAACCTTTCTTCTTTTTCATTTACTTACGTTTGCATACTTTGCGATTATTCAAAGCCTTCGTGGCATCTCTGTAAAAACCCTCGCGGCAATAGTGGCAATAACGACCGGTTGTGTCATGTTGACAGTTGTAGCAAACACCGCCCGAAATGCGGCCTGACAGTTTGTATAATTCCAAGTTGAAACGGCAGCGTCGAGCATGTCCATTGCATTGGCACACTGAAAATTTAAAAATAATAAAGGAAAAGGTTAAGAATGGATAAAATTTTATGTAAAATATACATTATTACAAGTATATAACAGATATAATATGTATATGTATATGTATATGTAGCAGTATATGAAAATATGAGCTTATTTCATATACAACTTTTGGTTAGTTTTCGCGTTTTAAAGCCGGAAATCAAAGCCAAACGAGAGAGTACTCCAAAATGTCATATCTATTCAGGAATCTTACGTCATATGTAGTACAGATCTCATTGTTCTACCTCCTATTATTACAAAAAATAACTGTAAATAGATTACTAGTTATTAAGTAATGCAGAAAAATCTAAATCTATAACACATTCTTCATTTTAAGTACAACAAAGTTCAAAATGCAACAAAATAATTGGCATTTACAATCATTAATTATGTCCGCGACCGAACAGTAGTGCCAAGCGATGGTTATTTAATACACAACTGCTCTATATATTTGCCACATTTCCGGCATTTATACTTTTGCACCAAATGCTGCTTGTTGTTCCTTTTGTTATTGGCTTAATTGTTTCAGTTGCGCAGTCACTCGTAGTTTATAACACTTTGTTGGTAATGAAAGGTGAGCATGAAATATGTAGGTGTAATTCAATTTGGCAACCACAATTCCATTGGCAAGTGGCTGCCAACAAAAGCAACAAAAACTGTACAACATTAAACAGCAGTTCGAATTGTGATGACCAATGGATACCGAAACTTTACTAAAAATATATACATACATATATTTATCTATGCCGTTATCGGTACTAGGTTGTTGTGGCCTGTAGGAAAACTATTAAGCGACGCAATTAGCATTTTATAAGTAACGGAGCTGAAAAGATTCAACTGTTCTTTTCTAGAAATAATCTTAAATGGAATCGACAAAATTAAATTAGTTTTTCGCATGCTCGTAACATCTCATTTTATATTTGAGATAATTTCGAGACTGTGAAGCAAATCTTATCGTATCTTATGGCTGTACCTCAAATATTTCGGTAGAGGTTTTGGTTATGGTTTTACCGGTAGTCACGTACCGAAATACCTGAATTTTTTATACAATTACCATCGAGCACGAATCGCAAACGGTCTGGTCATTGCAGAGCTACCCTAAACGTTATACATTTTTAACTATTCAAGTCAAAATTAAGAGCAACTGAATCTGAAACATACATCAACTCTAAGTATAATATTATTCTGAGCTATTATACCTTCTCAGTAGTTTATCTTGAGGTACCTTTTTTCTTAATTGGGGTTTCCAACTTGAAGCAACGATGTAGAATACTGATTAACCATTGACTTTACATCCATGCCATCATGGATGAAGTAATTTCAGAGGCTAACTGGTACTTATTCTGAACCAGATACTCTCAAGAGCATTTTGCGTTATTTTTATAAGGGGTTAAAACATTCTCGAAATAATTTTGAATTTTTTCAACCGGATATGCGTAAATAGAGGTTAGTTTCAATGAAGTTAACCCAACTTCCGGGAGTATGGGATTAGTTAGCGTCTCCTATAGGCCGTATGTAGATGGTGCTCATATGTTTTCTCGCGTCATCAACTGACTCTCGATGTTCACCATTCCTGTCTGTTTTGAGTTAGTTTCACGTCAGTAATTTTAAAATTTTTTCTCACAGGGTCAGAGTAAATTGCATAAATATACAAATTTTACTTCATATGTACATTTATATTGAAACTCGAGCGGTTTGGTGTTCAGGCACATTGAGGCAATTTACTGTTGAATACCCTGCAGTGGCTGTCTGTTAGTTAAGTTATTCTCGTCTGCAATTCAATTTTTTCACGCACTCAATACTTTTTCAATGAAACACACAAAAAAATTCTTTTTTCAACACAAACTTTTATTTTACTGCTGAAGGTTTCATGTTGAGTTGGGAATATGTCTCAATTGAGCTGATAAATTTTTTCACAATAATTTTTTTAGGATTTCCTATATTCTCGTACATATATATAAACGGTATATAGATTACGTCTCAATTCACATGAGAAACTTTCGGTGATATTTGTTAATTTTTTAGCTTAAGCTTCAGATATATTTGTGTGTTCCCAATCGGGTGCAATATGTTGCTCTATGATGGCTATCGATCGTTTTAGGTGAAAATCCAAACGAAAATGTGATTTGGTCGCTGATTTTATTCTTTTTGTTTGTCTGTCTAACTTTAAAAAGAAATTTTTCAGCAACTTGAAAATTGTTCGGAAATTGCTTGTCAATGTTCGGATATAGAGATGTTAAAAAAGGTTTAAGATCGGTACATAATAGTTCTTTATATTATTTAGCTGGAATTCTTAAATAATATAATTCAGGTATTTGTTCAAAAATTAAAAAGACAAAGTAGAAATTGTCGAAAATCTCGATTAAAAGTTATGCAAAACGAGTTTTTGTATTTTTCATTTTTATAAAATCACTTTTAACATGCTAGAATACTGAACTTTTAAAAATCTAAAAAAAATAAATATTTTTAAATAAGGGAAACGAATAATCTTGAAGGATAGTATTAAAATGTTTGGTTTTGAACTCAGTGCAAACTTATTTTTGACTTAGCACTAAAGTTTATTATCAATTCGGCTAAACGCCTAAAAGTATGCTACCATTTTTCTGTAGAACTTGTGATATATTAAAAACCAACTCTCCTTCGAATCTTGAAATATTTCACAAAGGAGTTCCCATTGTTTCGTTCGTTTGTTTTGACAGGTTCATACCCGTTTCAAATAGAGTGTGAGGCTTACCAACATACATACACATGTACATATGAATACGGGTAAGACTTACACGAGTCTAGCAATTGCCTATACTTTAGAAGGCATCCGCGCACATAAAAAACCGCACTTCAAACTACAATATACCCCTAGAAATGCATATGTTTACACACACACATATATATACTTCTACCGCTGCCCAATTCTGCGCCCTTTCATTTTATATACGCTCCTTTCTAACACTTGAACCTAAAACGGCTAAAAAAAAATTTTTTTCTATGGGAGAACAGGAAATATGTGCGAAGCATGTCCTTTCAAAAGTGGAGAATAATAAAAAGTGTACACAACTGATTTTGCGATTCGATTTTCAAATCGAAAATCGCATAGACACGCTCACACAATTCGACATCACTCAGAGTGTGTGCACAAGAGGTGAAAGAGGAAAACTGAAAAAATGAATGAATGGAATTATAGTATGTCACAGTAGATTTGAAAAGTGCTCCAAAAATGTCGAACGGCAGCGAGTAATGTGTGGAAATAGTAAAATTGTGCGTATTTGCGTTTATGGTATAACCATGTGGAAGTAAGTGAACTGGTAACTGGTTTAGAACTAGTTGGTATGGAACTACTTTTATATTAGTTGTAAAATAAATTATTCAAATCTTGACTTTTAATTTGTGAGCTGCTCTTTTGATGGCTTGATGTACAAGAATATTTATTTTTGTTTCAAAAATATTTTCGAAATTTTTTTAAAATTTATTTCATGTTTTTTCTTAATATTATTCTTTTATTTATTTGTTTTTTTTTTTATTAACAGATTTTCATTCCAGAGACAAAAACAAAGTCTTCTTGTACTTGTCTTCGACTGTGTAATTTAATAAATAAAAAAAAATTGGTTTAGATCTAGTGGAATTTGTCTGCTGGGTCATCTTTACAACTGTATTTGTGTATACAGAGGTGTGCATATCCCTTTGAGTGTCACACACTGTTCACGATCGCTCTTATTTTGATGGCATTTTCGTGTTTTGCCAACACTTCACTTGCGCTCGTGAAAGAGTTTAAGCCAATGAAAAATAAGCTATAAAAAATATCATATATGGTATTCGCATGACAAGGTGCATTACTCTTTTAAATTTGCAACTGATTTGCTTAACTTTAATTTATTGAATACGGAAATTCCTTTTTTTTCTATTTAAAATTACTGCATTTGTAGTCGAAACCACGGGTAAGAATTACAAAAATGGATAAGAGTTAGATTTTTAGAAATTGGGACTGTATTGGATTATTCTCCGAATATACCCATATTATTGAAAGTCAAGAATTGAAATAATGTGGTTTCGAAAAACAGTGACTTCCATTTCCAAACATTCGTTTTACAAATTCATGCAATGTTTGGAAAAATTTTCGAGAGTTTCCATTAAATAAGAAAGCAGATAAATTGTGTATAATCTTAAAGTAATTATATATTATTTCATTCGCCATACGCTTGTTGAAATGGCAAAGATAATAATCAATATTAATATGACAGGAAGATAAACTGCGGTCAGTAGGTTATGTAACTCTACTATAAGTAACCTATTAGTACTCATTAAGCCTGCTTAAAATGTTGAGATCAGCCAATAATTGTAAATCTCTGTAATTTCAAGTTTTTGGTCAAATTAAAAAAACAAAAAAAATTAAGAAAAAAATAACTTAATAGGTTGGAGCATACTTAAGGCGAATACCTATTTAAATAGATTACTCAAAGCTAAGGTCATGATAACTAATCAAATCCATTCCAATCTCTTGCCGAATCGGATTTCTCATCCAGTATTCAGTTCTCGCAAGTGTTGGAAATTACTTCTATCTATCCCAACCTAACAAACCGAGAATATAAGGCTCACAACTCGCAATCAGGAAACTTTGGAAATTGATAGAACTATCTTTCTCTCTCTATTTCCCTTTCTCACGCTCTCTCTATATCTCTCTTTTCTGTTCAAGAATCGTACTTCTCATCCAGTATCCAGTTCTCGCAAGTATTGAAATAACACACTACAACACAATCGTGAAACTACTATGAGCTGGAAGTCTGAACAAATCGTTTTGAAAATTAAGGGATTCATTGTTATAGGGAAAGTCTGAAACTGTCTCTAATTCTAACATGTGTTTTGCAGTGCAGTGCAGTCGCTAATTCTAGAATGATCTTTCTGCTATGACATGTACAAAGCCTTCTTCTCGAAATATAAGAGAGATGATTAGTTATTTTTATATTATCACCAGCTAAGTTCAAATTTTCGTATGGTAATTAGATGATTTAAGTTGGCATGTTCATTTGTTCCGCGTTAAAGTTTCTAGAACCACCTAAATCAAACTTTTATATCAACGGGGTCTTATGTAGAATTTCTACATTGGCTTTTGTACTGAAATGTTTTTCCACAAAGTAACTTAAGATATGGCAGCAGTGCGATTCCACCTCACAAAGTGTTCATAATTGACGTAAATAAAACCACTTTAGTGAGATATTAAGTTTTGATAAAACAAAATTGCACTCATTTTGAGATAACATCAAACTGCCTCTCGCCTGAGTCAGCAGCTAGTTCAGCAATCGCTATGAAAGTTTGTAGTTGTCTTTTAGAAAATGTTCTGCAGTTCGATGCACAACACACACGTGCACATAAAATAACATTAAATGCAACGAGGATTTGCGAGAAGATTACGAATACTAACAAACACGCGCTTAAAGAAATCCTTTGCTGCCATCCATGGCAACCAGCGGCATAAGCAAAGAAACGTTAAGAAAATGTTGATAGCCAAGGCAATGGCAGTTGTGTGATAGCTGTATGGGTATTCCGTTAACATTAACAAACGTGAAAATACTCTTAAATGCACACGCTTATACATACTTGTACATATATCGATAGCATTTGTGTATGTGTGTAGGAGTACTTAGCGCTGTAATCTCGTTCGTACGAATGTTACTGACTTGACTTGGAAAGACACACATACTCTTATGCATGGGTGCACATTGATATATCTATATAATCATTGATCTTGACATTTTCGCAATTCAGTGATTGGGTGCATTGAAGCAGCTATTTGACGAACTGGCAATTTGTTGTTGGAAAATAGGTGTTTAGATGTGCTTTATTGCCTATATGTTTGTGTGGAAACTGTATTTCGCACATTTACTGCTAATGTCAATAGGGAAGGTCGTCTTGTGAATACTTCGCAGTATCTATTATTATTATTTTTGAAATGTAAATATTTATATTACACCGATTATTATGATGTTATCGAATTTTCTTAGTCGAATCAAATGAAACTCTTCATATACCAATTATAAAACCTTCTGACTCTTTCTTCTCAATTGTGGTCTCTGAACATTCTCTGTAAGCTATTGGAGATCATTTGTGAAAACACTTATTAAATTTAAATAGACTAAAGAGAAAGAAGGAAAACCGTTGTGCATAGTTAGAAAAAGAAGAATTTCATTACTTGAAAATCTAAACTTCCTCAAAAATCTCATATAGGATGTTGAAATTTTAACTTTGCCACACATAAGACACATTACTCGCTTTTGAGACACTGAAAGAGTTTCCACTAAAATTTGAATAATGTAAAAATTGTATAATAATCCATACGGAATGTCATGTCAAAGCCAATAAATTTAAAGACCAACCGCAGTCCATTCGAACATTTTTGGGGTCTGTTTCTTTTTTTAGGTTAGTGATAAAAAACATTGCCGATTTAGATAAAATTTCGCTAAAGGTTTTCAACAATGCTTTTACCATCAGAAGCAGTCAGTGATCAGCTCTATTTCTGCTATTTTTTAGTGATTTTAACTGCGCTTTTTAAAATCTCATAGCACTTTGTATAGCTTCACGTTTAAATACCACTTCTTAAGACCCTTATTTATCCATAAAATGTTGTTGAACTCAGAAAAAACAGCCGATTTTTTTCTTTCTGTACATTTTCTTATTTTAGCGAGTGTTCTTTTGCCACTCACTTGCAAGAATACCAGGGGTAGTTAGTTGTATTTTTGTATCAGCTTATCGTATGTAGTTGTAAGTAAAGTCGTATGTAGTTGTTCTGTAGAAATATAGCTATTAGTCGATGTTGTTGTAATTTTTATTGACTCCGAAAATACAATTTTTGGTTACCCCTGATCTAAGCCACTGTTTGGAGTAAAGGACGGATAATTGTCATCGAAGCTAGTTAACGGTAATTTTTTTCAGCTACTAGTTCGGTTAATTATTTAGCTGTTATTTTTATTATACCAATATACTAATTTAAATAGAGTTCAGTATATACATATATGGCTGGAATAAACGAATATAGATTCGATCAGTCATATGTATGTATATGAAGTAGGCTCGTAAATATATGTTGCATTGTCTCGTTTACTGAGAATCGCCTCTACCGACGAATGCTCTCAAACACTATGATATATTTATTTATTATACATAAAAACATTCATATCCAATATGCATATATCCATTCGGACCCAAACTCTAATAAAAGCAATACATAGCAATTTGTCCAAAAAAAATCATTAATCTTGTTAATTTCGCCCAAAAAGTGACAGCCCGCCAATTACCTAAGGATAACATATATTTACATACGAAAACAAATCAACATATGTACACGCATAAAAACTAGTTTCTAACGCCCCAACAAGCAAATGTATGTATGTGTAAAAATAACAACAACAGATACCATGCATGATAAGTAGACGGAAGGGTCACAGGACCGGAATAGTTATATTGACCAGAAAAAAAAGACGACCCCAGCAATAAAATCAATAACCGCTTACCATTTATCAACACCCAAAAATATATATGTATGTGTGTATGGAGTGAAAAGAAAGTGTGAGAAGTAAAAGTCCACACTTCAGTGAGCATTTGCATGGAAAGTGGAGAGAGAAAAGCAACAGCGAAAATAGAATATTGGCTGAACGTGGCATAATCCATTTGCTACTTAACTGAAACACACACACACACAAGTTCAACACATGCAATGAATACTTTTGTGGCAAATTCAGTTGCATATTTTTAAGCGCCATCGCTCTGTCACACAGTCGGTACGTCGGACCGTCGTTTAATGTGACTTTATTAAAAATGCAAAATTGTACGGAAAACTCATCAATTTTACTCACTTTTATTCAGTCACTCGTCTTGGCAGACTCGGCAGTAAGTAACTGGCAAAAATGCCACACGACAACCGGAAAGGCACACAGCAAAGTGGGAAAAACCGGAAAAGTAAAGAAAGCGAAAAGAAAACTGATTGAGCAACTGAGTGGGCGAGTGAGCGCCTGAACGCCTGAGCAGGCGACTAAGGACACTAAAGTTTGAACTTGAAAAGTTGCATATTGACGTTGTCGCTCATTTATTTTTTTCGTGTTTCCACCTTTTATTTACCATATACCGTTATATATTGCATATACATACATCATAACTACTGTTTAGCTCGTGCTCACTCTCTTTTGGAACCCTCAAAGTCTTTTTTTCGGCACTTCTTATGAGTATTATGGTTACGAGCTGTTGAGTAATAATAAAAAACGTAGCAAATTATGATTGATGTGCGTTGATGACAAATTGACTACTCCGTCTACTTAGGCAACCACAAAAAAATTCGGGTTTGCATGTTATAAATGGTGGCAAAACAACTTTTTCCAGGCTGACGAATGCAAAAAGCAGAAAAATAATAATTCAATGACAGGAGAAAGGCAAAAAGAAAATAAACGTGACACTAAAAGGATTGCTTGGTGGAGTCACTCATTCCATATTTTCAATGGTTCTATGCGTTGAGGACAAATTGAATAACAATTGGGTGATAAGCAAGTCGTTATGGTCGCAGGCTAATTAATTTACCCAAAAAAAATAAAAAATAATATTTTTTCCGGAAATATAAATTTGTATAAGCTCTTTGATATATGAGTGTAATTGACAGTGGAAAAGGGCTCGTATAAAACATTTGAAAAGAAACGGCTAAGGTAGGATAGGCTTGAGTTTTAAATAAATGTTAAAAAATAAAGACCAAATTTCTCATAAAAAAAGTCAATAGAATAACCAGTTTCGATATATTGGCATATATATTCTTTTTGGATGTCACCTTATCATTTCTGTTCAAATAGTTCGTAGCTCTGACCCTTGGCCAATATAAAAAATTCGATTTCCAGTTATTTGTAACAGTCAGATCTTGTTCTTAGTTTCTATGAAATACCTTCTGTAAAAATTCTGTTATACGAATAAGTTAACCATACAATCATCAATCAGCATATCCTATGAAGCTAGTTAAAGCAATAATCCGCCCAATCCTTTTTTTCTCTCTGGTAACCGTTAACATAATCGTGAGAGAGTCTTACTGAACATCATTAATTTATCTAAATTATTAGTTAAAGTAGGCAAAGTATATTGTGTAGTGGAAATACTTGTGACTTTCAACCGATTAATTCCAATACTTAGCTTGATAACTGATTTCAGGAGTATCATCATTATTGTTGTGAAATCTCTTTCTAAATCTTACTAATTAGACCTTCCGGTATTCCAAAATCCGGTTCATGTGAAAATCATAAGCTATGGTATAGATACAGACAACAATTTTTGGAAAATAGGAAAAGGAAACTCTATATGGTCATTCCATGTCAAATCGATAAATAGTTGAACGGGACCCCACCGATTCGATTTTCTTATGTTAATATTTTTTTTTTGTTTTTTATCATTATTTTTACATCCATTACAAATATTTTAGAACTCAAATTTCAACAAAAAAAGTTAACAAAATCGAAAAGAACTAATTTGCCAAAATTCAAAAATTCATACATATCTTTGAAATGAAAAAGAACACCCCTCTGAATATTTCAGAATTTCTTTAGATATGTTAGAGATATAATATAAAAAATGTTGAGGCCAAAATTTTCCCGCGATTTGAAAAATTCAAAATTTTTTAATTTACGTAATTTCCAAATTTTGTTCCAAAAAAATGTTTTTCTTATACCTCTAAGTGTCCTCTAAAAACGCACTAGCGTTCTTTATTTAATATACAGTAGTTTCTGAAATATTAAATAAATAAACTCATGAAATCGGAAAAACAGTGAAATTTTCAATTTTGCGTAGCTTTTAGGAAAAATTTTTTAAAATTCTTTGTTTGACAGAACTTCGTTTTATGATAAGACAAAACTTTCCACTAAAATTCATGCGAATCGGTGGGGATCGCGTCCAACTATTTGTCGATTTGACTTGGAATGAACCATTTGTTCCAATAAACTACCTAGCAAAAACTAAAATTGTTCGAAACGTATCATTTTACATATAAAATATGAAAAAGCATACACAAGAGTCTCGGCCAGGGTTCGCTTATATGAGGTTTTAATCGAATTCCGGATCAAGAGATCACACTTGCATATTAATATCAAAAATCCTAAAAATGGATTGATCCTTCAAATATTAAAAGGAGGCTTAAATCCTTTACAAATCAGCTAAAGTGATGTATTTCGATTGAGATGTAAAAGTATACGAGCCGTGGAGTTTTATTCTTAGTCTCACAAAACCTAGGCAGTCAAATAATAAGTTCGATGATAATTCAACCTTGCCAATTTTCAGACAAATTCCACAATTAAGTTCTGAAAATTGTTCAGTATTTGTATATGTGTGCTTATTGGGCAAGGGCGACAAGAATATGAACAATTATATAGGAAAACCTATCAGAAAATAAGGATCTAGACTTTTAACTAGATCTCTTAATACTTAGTAGCAAATATTGATACATGAACAGTGACCGCTAAACTCATGCGAGGACCAGCGGTTCGAGAGTAAGACCTCTTACCTGTTTTATTTGAAAAAAAGAAGATTTTTATTTCTTATAAGATTACCAGACCGACTTGACCCCGACCCTTGAATTAAGATCACATATATAATCTTTTGAAACCCCCCTCATCTAACTAATCTTAAAATGTACAAAATGGATTTAGATATAAATTTTTGAGAATTTTCGAAAGATAAGTTATAAAATTTTTTTTACTGTATAACCAACTTTCTTGCTCAAAATAGTATTGAGAGGACAAATAGCGGAAGAGATTTGAAAAAATTGAATATGAAAATGAGTTGGGAATCATTTTGTACAAGTACAGACACATTTTTGTGAACGGCCCCTGACCCATCGTAAGACCAAGTCAATCTTTTGAAATCTTTACTGTTAATATATGTATAAATACATATAGATATTCAAAAAAATTCAATATTTGATTCTAGTTGCACTCTCCACTTCACAAACAATTATTACAATGTAAGAAATAACGTTTTTTACACCCTAAAATACATTAACGCCCACAAAAACAGTTTCACATAAATGTCGTTTACTAGCCACCCCCAAAAGCGCAAATGACTTGCGACCATCATAATGCAATACATATGAAATTTATGAGAACCCCCGGTCAGCAAACAAATTAACTAATTTCATTCATTTCGTAGCAGCTTTTTTCTTCGCGACCATTAAAGTTCCGTTGTGGCTGCTTCTTAAGTTGGTGTTGTCAACTGCGTACGACTACAAGTGCTTGCCACACTTTACTGTCGATATGCATTTAATATGCTATTCCATAACTCCGGCGGTTGCTAGTCGCAGTGCTACGCTCATTTAATGACCACATAAGCTCCCACTTAATAGTATTAATATTGTGTTGCTTTTATGGTTGCTGTTATTGTTGTACGAGTCGTACGTTGGAATTATGAATTCTTGCGTTGAGTTCAATTATTATTTGCAGCCAGAAATTGTTGGGTGAAGAGCGAATTCATTACGTTTTCATTCGTTAGCTGGACAAAAGTGGCTCTCACCCTTCTCAGCTAAATACACCCAAACTCTTTAAGATCTCCTGTGCATTCCCCGTTTGCTTGCTTGTCCGTCCGTCTGCGGGTTGCGTATTGGGTGGTAAGAAATGCTCACAATGCCATTTAACTGTTATTTATTGCATTCTTGCGATATGCTGTCTTCTTGGCTTCGCTGTGTCGGTTGGAAATTGCTTCGCAGACTTATTGGCAGCTCCATCGCCAACTCCTTTTCACGTCCGCTCCTGCGCCACATACCATGCTCTTATCGGTGTTGGTGTGCAAGTGTGAAACTCCCGACGCCCACTTGCACGCCCACACATTTACATATACTCCTAGCATGACAGTTATCTGTAGTGGGCAACACTTTCGTTTCGCCTTCGTAGCAAGGTTGGCATTCATACTTTATTGTCATTGTTATTGTTATCCTTATGTAGCACAACAATACTGTCGATAGTAATGCCAACAAAGATAACAAATAATGGAATTTGAGTAGATTCTGTTGTTGCGCTGTAGTGTCGGTTGATCGCCGCCACTTTAGTTGGTTTATGTAATGTGTTTGTGCAACAATAAAAGGTTTCTTCAGAATTTATTGCATATTTGCTGCGTTTCACATTTTACCGTGTATTTAGGTGAGCTGTACGTTTAGAATGTATACGGCGTTGCTAAAATTAGCAAATTTTTCGTGCGTTTACATGCGTTTACGTGCGTTCTCATGCAATTTCATGGTTTTCTATTTTTATTTCATTATTAAAAATTAATTATCTTATTTCAGAACGTATGCATTTCTATGCGTTTTCAAAAGAAGTTTTAATTTCTGTTTTCGAAAGTATTTTATGGTAGGTTTTTAAAATGGTTTCGAGATTTGATATACATTGTTATTTTTTTTTCTTTAATATTTTATAATTCCAACTGTCGATTTTTGAAAATACCTATACATTTCGGTCTCATTTGAACGTAAAACAAGTTTTCTCTCTATTCGTTTCTGTGCCAAATTATGATAAATTAATCTTCTGCTTGATTTATTTTTGTCCACAAGTTTAACTATAATTTTTTTCTATGCGTTTTAATACGTCTCTAAGCAAAATTGCCTTTTTTGTATAATCTTAACACAGAATTTTGTACCCAATTACTTTACAAGTTGAATTATAACATTCTTCCCATGCGCTTACATGGAAAATTGTATTTGGATACATACGTCTTAACGTATTATATTCCCCTAGAATTAAACAAAAAGCTATGGGTTTCTCAATAAAATTGTGCTTTTACATCCACTTTGCCCATAATATTCGGCTGAACTAATCCTTAGCGTAAAAACTAATTTTCGTTCTATGCGTTTTCATGCGTTTCTAAGCAAAAATACCTCCTTTGATCAAAATGTTTGCCGAATTATTTCAGAAGTTAAATTCTAAATTTCTTTCTATGCGTTTTCATGCTTTCAGATACGTTTCTCAGCATTAAAAGTACCCTGAACATACATATTTTTGCAAAATCATCCAATATTCTGGCAACTTCATCTTCATGCATCAGTCAGGATTCATTTAATTTCTCTGTCTCTGCCCTTCTACATCTATCTATTGGTGTTAGCGTTTATCTGCAGCATTTGTGTGCTATTTATTTAATGTCTATATGTATATATATTATAGTCTAGACAGCAGCGAAAATGCATAAAAATATTATTATTTAGTAGAAGAGGAGTAGTTGGAGGATTCAAATAAAAATGTGATAAATTATTATGCATTGACTCATGTTATGCCAAACAGCCACTGTCATTAGTAGTTTTGCGTTTTAATTTTTGTTTTATTGCCCAATACAATATAATTATGTCAATAATAATAAAGAGGAGTAATGGCTGATAGTAATTGACACTTAACTAATAGTATTGCTTTTCATGTGAGTAGACATGTTTCAGTAAGCTCATAATTATGGCGAGAATGAGGAGATGAAATTTATCATTTGAGGCAAAAAAAAAGATTAATAATCAGTAACATTGTGCGATCACTAAAGTAAGCATTAAGATTAACGGAGACTTACACGTTTTTTTTTTCATTCTTTTCTTTAATTTTCCAGATTAAACCTTACGCTCACTTAAACGTCCTAAGCAGCTTATCATTATTCTTAAGCAGTTAACCTCAAAATTCTATTAATAAATTGCAACAAAAAGAATTAAGTGATTTTTATCCGTTCTTAATGCCATATATACCTCGTCTAAAAGCATTATTATTCACATTCTCGTTTTTCACCTGGCAATTTGATTCAATATTTCGCTTTTTAACCGGCCTACGCAGCTGTTAGGGCGCTCGCGATGGTGTCACTAACAATTTAAATGGTTTTTATTGTTATGGCTTTGCGATTTCTGTTGGTGCCCATGTTTTGTACTACAGTTTATTTGCTCATTGTTGCTGTTTTTTTTGCTGGCAAACCGGCAGAGGTGTTTGCCCGTAAATAGCCATAAAAGTTGGCAATGCGCGTATAAAAGTCATCATTAATAATGTGGAATGTAAAATCGCAAATCATGCCATGAAATTTCATTGTTATGATTATTGTTATGAGCCAATGTGATGGCGGTAAAAGATAATAGTCAGCAAAATATGTCTGAACATACTCGTATACAGGTTTTAATTTGAAATAAAGTCAAAAGTGAGTTTTAGATGCTGGTATCACCACAATGGATATACAAGCTCGTTGGAAAGTAATAGGTATGCCATGTTGTGCTTAAGTGAGATAATCAATACATATGTAAAGAATGACCAATCTAATTTTAAAAACAAGCAAAAACGTTAGATTTGATTGCATCGAAGCTAGAATACCCTTCACAGACAAAGAAGTTTCAATACAAGAACTTGATTTTGATTATTTAATTTGTATGTCAGTTATATGCTATAGTGGTCCAATACTGGCAGTTCCGATAAATCAGCAGTTTCTTGGAGAGAAAAGGATGTATGCAAAATTTCAGATCAATATCTTAAAACCGAGTTACTAGTTCACTCACGTACAAGTATATATAGACGGACCGATGGACATGACTAAATCAACTCAACTTGTCACGCGAATTATCTCTCTCACAACAAAATCGTACTTTGGCTCTGTTTTTCAAAACATTGCAAACAATGTGATGATGAAACATACTCAAGAACTCTGAAGCTGAGAATATTCATAACACTCTTCACTCATTTTTTAATGGTATTCCTGATTAGATAGCCTTCAAAAAGCTTATAAAAAAACTACAGCATTGGAGTTTTACTCACAGTATTGCAGTCAGCCATGAGTCTGTAAATTAGAATCAAATATTTTCTGATTATCTCAAAACACTCCATGGACTCCGCTATACTCTATTCTTTATAATAGATAATGGTGGTGGTGGTACCTACTTCACTTTCCTCTTGGGTTTCTATTATCATATTTAAAGCTCAGATATTTCCGAATTTCTCCGTTATTAATATTCTTGATATAGATTTTTTGTGCATTTTTGGAAGATTATATGTTTCGTTCTCTTCTCGAATTTGCTGTGGAAATTTCAAAGTGAAAGAGTTTTAATATAATAATATATATCATTTTCCGATTTTTCGGGGCTTTGAACCTCAAAACCCCTGCATGAATCCACCACTGTCCTGCTTTCATAATATTATTGGATAAATCAGCATCTATAAGATAGTGAAATCTTTGTCGAAAAATATCCAGCGTTTTAGTCAAATATATAATTTACGAATATAACATGTACCCAGAGAGATACTATTAACTAGATAATTCAGTGGCTCACCTTGTCTAAACTTCATAAACAAAGCCTTCGAAAAATCAATATGAGATTGTGAGACATAGGTATAAGAATAGTTGATGACCGATTAACACTTAAATTGTATAGATCACTCTTCAAAATAACATACATCCAATCCTACAAGCTTCAGGTCGTTAGAACTTATCTAGAGATCTTTGCCACTAAATTTCGGGTCAATATGGTTTCGACAGTAGACCAGGGTCGATAATTTTCGCTTTTTTTATAAATAATACCTGTTATTTTTTAATAACAGCTATAAAAAAGCAAGTTTGAATCGTTTAGTGGGCTTTATTTTAAATTTTCTGAGAAAACTTATAATGGTAATGCATATAATTTTTTTATCATCAGAGATAGAGATGCCAAAGAAAAAAGGGCTCACCCACTTTAAAAAAAAACAGCAGATATTTTGACATGAGAAATTTCGTCTCAGGGTCCTTTCTCGATATTAAATCAATATAAGGTGAAAAAAATTTCAAATCAAAAAAAAATAGTGTAATTGAGAAATAAAAGGGTTAGTCTTCCCCAAATTTCGTGAGAGAAACTTTTTACCATATTCAAAAGCTTCAACCCTGGTCTATAGATAATGTACTTCTATCATATAATCCACCACTTGAAACTCTGCTTCCAAGGAGTATTGTTTCTGTGCAAAATATCTACCGAAAGTTTCGCTTTTTGGTTTTTCAAAACATTCTCGGTAGTTCCAATATTCACGTCCTTCCACAGCTGCCTCAATTTTTCCTAAAATATTTTCAATGTGTTTACCTCACAGCAGGAAATATTAAACTTGCGGCTAAATTTAGGCATAAAACAGCGCGAACTCCCATTTGTTTAGAATAAAGCGAGTGAAGTAATTCTCAGGTAGAAGATGCCATAGAGCCTACACTTTTGACCAGCGCACCACTCGGCCATTATTCTACGCATTCGTTTGGCATATATGGGTCATTATTTGCAAAACAAAGACATTCAAGGCACCATATGAGAGTGCGAATTATAATGCCACATTGCCGCATGCAACAGGTCACTTGCTGCATATTTATGTACATTGTGTATAAGCATCTGCTTGCTTGCACTTGTGCGCCCGCTATTAACCTTTTCGACGCAAGCTGCTGGCGAGTCATATGGAGCCATAAAGACCGCAGACAATTTATGACAATTGCCACACAGCGGGATATGCTGTCTGCCAACGCCACCGCCGCCGACAGACACGCAACAGACGAAAAAATTATAGCGAGCATAAACAAACCGCAAAATGCTTTAAAAGGTGCGAGCGCAAGTTTATTTACAACAGCAAAAACAAATATAAAAATAAAAATTCGCTCGAAATTCAGAAAGACAAACTGACAGGAAACAGAAACGGCTACAGCAACTGGGGGCTGACTGACGGGGTGAGCTCAAGTGAAATTGGCTGAAAATGCAAATGTTGCAAGTGTTGGGCAAGTGGCGGATGCGAATTGCTTTGTTTTAACGTACACGCGCTGTGTGTTGTTGTGATAAATGCGACCGTAATTAATTTCACGCACCCACACTCACACAAGCACACACGTATGTGCGTAGAATAACGGTACACGGTGCACTATTTCTCGATTCTGCCACTCATTTGTGACATTTATGCGTTGGCAGTGTAAAAGTGTTGCGTTGTTTTTGTAATTAGCCAAACATGCCGAGGACTAATTGCAAACGCACGCACACGCATACCAGTCTTGGTTCTAAATTGCCTCACAGCCGCACCGTTAGTCCGTGTGCAAGCGATGATCGAATAGCCGTTTGTTTGCGCTGCACATATGGCCTAATTAAGTTCCACTCCAGTCAAACAAATTATGAACTGGCACTAAATATGATAGAAGACAGAGAGGCTGATAGTTGAGGAAAGAATGAAAAATATGTGAAATGTGTTCTTGTTACTTGCGCTGAAATGGAAATTTCGCATTTAAAGAATATCATTAATACATTTTTAAAGAATATAATGTGTCCCAATAACAAAAATTTTTTTTTAAAATTACAACAAAAAAATAAAACATAATTTAAGATTTTAAAATTCTAGGAATTTCAAATAAAATACGTAATTAATATTTTCAGACTGCAAACATTATGTTTGCGAGCTCTAAGCATTATTTGACAAAAATAAAAAACCTTTGATGAATATACTTTTTTTTTAGTATTGTATTAGTAAAAATACCGGTATGAAGTGACCGTAAGTTAGAAATGTGTTGATAGCGCACATTTGTTGTGAACGAGCCTTAATTTTTTTTCTGTTTGGTTGTCATGACATCTGTCGAACATATTCAATAACCGAAAAGTCATTGAACAAACAACATCATATTTGTTGATTGTGTTGTGGTATGTTTCAAAGACACGAAAGCAAATCAGTTTTACATCGAATTGTCGCTGGCGATGAAAAATGGATTTATATGGAGAAAATCATGGATTAAAACGAGACAACTATCAACAACGACTGCAAAAACAAATCAATTTGCTAAGAAGGCGATGCTCTGTGTTTAGTGCGATCAGAAGCGTGTAGTATATCAGGAGCTTCTTAAACCTGGTGAAATTGTTAATACTAATCATTACAGACAACAATTGATCAATTTGAACCATGCATTGATCGAAAAACGACCAGAATGGGCCAGAAGGCATGGCAAAGTAATTTTGTTACACGACAATGTACCTGTCATCCCCCCACCCGACGTATTCACCAGACTTGGCCTCTTCCGATTACCTTTTGTTTTCATCGAAGGCACACGCATTGGCTGAGCAGAACTTTGAATCCGACGCGGAAGTCGAAAATTGGGTGTCTGATTGGTTTGCTTCAAAAGACGAACATTTCTATCGGCATCTATGGTATCCACAAATTGCCAGAAAGGTGGTCAAAATGTGTAGAAAGCAATTGTTAATACTTTGAATAAATTTTTCTTACTTTCCCAAAATTTTAATTTTATACCGATACGACTGGTAAATTAAAAAAAAAAAAAATTTGTAAGAGTATTTAGAATTTATTTAGTTTTTAAAACCATTTTTTAAGATTCTCAAAACTTTTATTCAGAAATTGGGGTTTAATTAGAAATTGAGTTAATTAAAAAAAAATTAAAAATAATAATCAAATAATAGTTGTCTTTTAACATATTTTCCAAATTTGTTTTAGAAATTTTAGTTTACTTTAAAAATTTTCATTTACTTTAGGAAAAAAAAGCTTTAATGTATTTTTTAACTGAACAAAGTTTAATTATATAAATAAATAATATAAATTTATTACTTTGGAAAGAAATGCTAAAATATTCAGAAGAAATATTTTTTTTTCAAATATTTGTAAACAATATTTCCTTTGAACAAACTTTTTTTAACATTTCTCTAACAAAAGCTAAAAACTTCTTTGAAGATGTAAAAATATTTATACTAAAGTAAGTTTTGTGTTAAATATTAATTTCACATATTGTTCTTGATCTTAAAGTAGATTTCAATATTTCTGTATTTAATTAAAAGCACACAATTTTTAATATATACCAACCTTTCAAAAGAGTTGGTAATTATTCAAAATCTTTATTTTCCAAGATCTTACTTTATCTAATTGAAAATAATTTTTTTAAATATTGAAGAACAGAAAATGGATTTTTAATTAATTATAATTTAAACCGAGGAAGCTCTAAAAATTCGGGTAAAACTTTACAACGATTTTAAATATAAAATTTTTATATATTCATTAATTAAAAAAAAAAAAAAATTTTGAAACTTAATTTCAACTTATGAAAAAAATAAAAGTTTTTTAAAATTAACAAAGATTCTCTACATAAAAACGTTCATACATAAAAACGTTTAAGACGATGAAATAAAAGTTTCACCTTACAATGCTAAATTTTTAATTACATATTTAAAATAAATTTGTCTTCAAAAAATATTTCGAAAATTTCAGAACTGCACTCAAAAATGTGGCTGAAATGTGAACATTGCTATCTCAAACACACTTAATATTTCTTAATGAAAACACTTATGGCAGCACAAATATTAAACACAGTATATTATACATAGCTGCACATAAATATAAAATACTCGAAGTAAAATGCATTGACTAACTGAAACGAGCGGAAGCCACTTAATCGCGCACAAATGCTGCATCACAAGAAAATACATAAATTCATTCAACAACTCAACACAGCAGCTCGCTCGGCTCGCCGCTAATAGGCAGCGTATATTGTGTAAGTGTGTGCGCCATCGCCTCGCGTTTCTTGCCACCAAATTCAGTGCTTCCTCAAATGACTTGTTGACACTGAGAAATTGCGAGGCAGCAAACTAAAGCCGACAGCGCTGCCAAAGTAATATGCATGCATTGTTGTTGTAGCCTATTTAGTGGTTAAAATTTGTGTTCTACGTCTGAATGGTGTACTAGCTTGTATGTCGCTCGTTTTCTCAAAAATGAAAATTTTCAAGATTTAAAAATGTTTATGACAGCTTTTAAAATGTGTGAGCGGGGTGTGGTGGGTGGCGTGTCACAGCGCGGCGGTGTAATTGCGTCAGTAATTTATCCAATTTACACCAAGGACATGTCGGAAATTATTACAAATATTTTTAGAATTTCATTTATGAAATGGAGCTTATTTATATAACTTACTCTGTGTAAGAATATATGTTTGTAAATTTCAAACGAATTGATATTTTTGAAAAAAATCAAAATTTATTGCTGTAGTCAAAGAAAGCCCTTTTTATTCACCACAGCAATGTTAAACAACATCTTATTTATGCTCATTATATTTGCTCGTAATTTAGAAGAATATAATTTTTACTTTTAATAATGAAAAGCAGAATTAAAAAATTACTAGAGTTCTATCATGCAGTCGGTCTAATTTCGCCTCCTTCTTTATAGCTTTATCTCAGCAATAACACGCTGTACCAATAAGAAACTAGCCAGTTATAATTTGTATATTGACTTGACATATCCCTTAAAAAAACAGTATATTAAAGTCAAATCACAGAATCTAACTTCTTCATTAATGAATCAATACCTTGATATGTTTCGGTCACCAAAAGTTCATTCCAAAAATGTATGATGCCTGCCGGAATCAATTAACATTTATCAATTAACTATAGTGCATACCATTGGCGGGCGATGGTCCCATCTTCTACCTTAAGTAGTTTCTTAAACGTATAAAAGAGCCTGGATAATATTTTAGTATGCTTTGCACAGAAATATGCCACATCATTTACAATGTTTTGATGGTTAAAATGTAAGTGCTTGAAGATGAATTTCTTTATTTTTTAAATGTTTTTCTGATGTAAAATATTTATTTTGACAGCTGATTTGACAGCTAACCCTGTAAGAAATTCGACAAAATCTAAAAACCCGATCCTAGATTTTTACGGTGCTAAATAAATTTTGGTGCTTTGCATCAAAGCATTTTCGTCTTTTACGAAAATTTTAGAAATAATCGCAATAATTGTTTTCAGTATATTCTAAATTTGTATACAATGTATACATACAAGCTTATCCAAAAATCCGTAAACTATTTATATATCAAATGTTTCGATGAATATGTCAGATGATGGCTGACAATATTGAACGTTTTCAAGCCTAGAAATATTAATAGCAACCGTAATATAATCCAGTTTATAATTTACTCATATAACACCTCCGTAGGTAATACAAATAATGTGAGAAATATTGATTTTTTCCATTTTAATCGGCATCTACCTGTCTCAACATTATTAAGCTTCAAATATTACTTTTCATAATCAAAACAAGAAAAAAAATTAACTTCCGAACACCGAGAGTGTTATAGCTATAGTGTGTGGCAGCTATATGCTATTGTGACTCAATCTGAACAATTTCTTCGGAGATTACAATGTTGCTTTCGCCAAATGAAATGAAGAAGATGGCTTGTCAAATGAAAAATTTTTCCATACAAGGACATGATTATGATCGTTCGGTATGTATGACTGATATGATGCTATGGTGGTCCGATATCGGCGATTCCGACAAATGAGCAGCATTTTGGGAAGAAACGGACGTGTGCGTAATTTCAGACGAATACTTTAAAAACTGAGGGACTAATTCGTGTTTATAAAGACAGACGGACTGACAGACAGACGGACTTGGCTAAATCGACTCAGCTCTTGTCATGCTTATCATTTATATACATATATATTTTATGGCGTCTCTAACGCTTCCTTCTGGGTGACAAACTTCGTGGCAAACTGTTCAATGTATAAATACAATAATTTTCTTCAACCATTGTCGCAATTACGCACCAATATTTTCTATATGTAAAAACCCATTAAATATAATAAAATGCACTTATAATTTCTTCCTCCACATCGCTTAGGCCTGTGTATATTTTATTTTTTTGCCACATTTTTCTTTCTCATATTTCCAATCAACCTACAACTGTTTTCGTTTAATCAAATTGAGCTAAAAACTTTTGAACAAATTTGCTGCACAATTTCGATAGCCCACATTTGATAGGCGGCGAGCAAACTTTTGGCACACTTTTGCCAATTTAAATACTTTTGGTGTAGGCAATCAAAACAGCAACTCGCTTTCGAAGAGACTTCTTCGAGATTGAGCTAAAGTACGTATATGCATAGAGGCGGGCATAAAGCAGGGAAACTGCAAATTTTTAGACATTAGGGTGGTTTTTAAGAAAACTGGTTATTGATTATTTTGTTGTCTGAAGCAATAACACTATGGCTATGGAAGTTCGAAATATATATTGGGTAAAATTTAAAGCGTTTAGAGTGTAGCACAAATATTAAAATTCAAGCTAACTTAGGGTTCATTAATAGGAAATGCATTTCATGTTTATAGTATCAAAGTAGT
Organism: Bactrocera oleae; assembly: GCF_042242935.1. Taxonomy (NCBI): domain Eukaryota; kingdom Metazoa; phylum Arthropoda; class Insecta; order Diptera; family Tephritidae; genus Bactrocera; species Bactrocera oleae. Next base: position 56,983,506 of record NC_091539.1, read on the forward strand.
TTTTGAAACTTAGAAAATCCGCAAAAGAGATTTTTTCGAGCATTTAAGGTTTACCCTTGTGCTCATATACATATATGAATGTGAATACATATTAATAGTTTGGGCCTTTTGTGTTTTGCTTACTACTCCTTTGATTTATGTGGCATGCGATGTGTGTCTGCCTGCCACAGCAAGCATCTCATAATGGCAGCTGCAATGCCACATAACTGAAAGTTCACAACAAAAACACCAACAAAGTGTTTAAACTTTCATATTTGCCATGTAAATCGTGCATAAATTACGATAAATCTACGGACGAGTGCGATTGTGAATGAAGTGTAATCACTTTGTTGCAACAAAAATATTTGAAACGAACTATTAAATGGAGGCGCAATAAAATATACAAATATTATACATATGTATGGGTGTGTGATATCGAAAACGGAGTCATTCAGCGAAATGATGTGCGAAAAAGTGGGCGTCAACTGCGAGCGCAGCCTACCAGCCTGTAATTTTGTGGCAGCCAGCGGCCAAAAATGCGCCGATTCAAATGCAAATGGCACGATGTGTTACTGCTACTCTAATATAAACAAATATGCGTGTGTATGTGTATTGGTGTGTTGATGTTCGAGCTTAAGCGTTGCGCAGTCAATTGACTGGCTGTTTGCTTAACATAAAAATAGTTGACTCTAAAATATTATTACCATGTCTCAATCGCTTTGCGCCCGGCACATGGCCCACGCATATGGCAACACAGCGCTTTGTGGCAACACAAGGAAACGTATGTTACATGGGACTAGTGTGTGCTGCGAAATGAAGATTGCAGCGGCAAATAAAAATAAATGATAGTGTGTGGAGAGATGAAATTGTATGCAGCGTCAAATGTTGCAAGTGGCGACAACAACAAAAACAAAAACTTACAACAAACACTTAAAAACAACAACAAAAACCAAAAATAACAACAAGCACTTAAAGTAACAACAAAAACAAAAAGTAACAAAAGTACTTAAAATAACAACAAAAACAAAAATAACAATATTACTTAAAACAACAACAAAAACAAAAAATAACAATATTACTTAAAACAACAACAAAAACAAAAACTAACAACAAACACTTAGATGCAACAACATACACAAGAAACAACAGTAAACGGCATAAAACAACAACAAACAAACACAAGAAACACCAATAAACGGCATATAAACAACAACAACACACATAGAAAAAACAACAACCACAAAGGAGGAATCACAAAAACAGCGCAAATATGAATAACCAACTGCCAACCGCCGGCCACGTTGCACCTCGCTAGTTGCGGCCACGATATATGGCAGCGCTGTGTTATTAATTTAAAGTGCGTTCAACGCTTATTGGCATATCTTACAAATTTTATAAACATGTGCATTTCAGCAGCTAAACAAGCTGTTGACTAGAACGCCGCTGCTAGTCGCTTACTTACTTGTGTTTGACCGCTGAACGCTTCGCCGCCGGCTGTGGCATGACCGGTGCGGCGAACGAGGCCATCGCGCGCATTTGCCATAATTTTTCGCCTTTATGCCGGTCATAAAAATGTCAAGAACGCGACTTTTGCGCCACCATTCTCACCTGCTGTGCGTTGCAGATTTCTCATAGTTTTAAACAAATGCGGCATATATTCAATCTACAAGTGCTTACATATACATATACGTATGCAATATTGTAGAATATTATATATGTACAAGTTCTTGATTTTTTACTTATTTCAACACTTAAGTCATTTTATTTTTCTTTGTTGTTTGCTAGTTGTCTGCTAGTAATTTTTTCAATCTCATATTGGTCGCTTTGGTTTTAAGTCGGCAGATTTTAGAGCCCTTGCAATGTTTTTTGAATGAATTTTTATTAAAAATGCCAGTGTTACCTTTACAAAAATGTGTGCAATCTTGCTTTGGGCTTTATAGGTATATCTAATTCTGTAGCAAATATTCCGGCTGTTTGGCTGTCTAGTTGGCACTTTTTACATATTCTCGTTTCGGACAAGTTGCGTTGTGAATTTTCAATGAGCTTGGGTATCAACGTCAGCGAAAACGAAAATATTTATTGCGTTTGTATTACGAAAATTGTGAAACAGACTTCTTATGTACAGTAGCGTGGAACTACAAAAAATATCTCAGAAGTAAATTTTTGTCATAAAGAAACCTTTGCGGTCGATTGTAAAATATTTTGTGTGAAATGAAAATCTTCGAGAGAGAAAAGATTTTTGTTTAAAACTTCCTTAAAAAATTTAACAGAATAAAAAAAGTTTATATGTTTTTTAATAGTTAATTTCTAGCATATTTTAGCAATTACTAAAATTTTTTGCAGCCTACAAGCACTAAAGGGAAGAATTAGAGTCCCATGAAAAATTAACTGATAGGGGAAAAGATTTAATGGATATAGGCGAATTTACCTCCTATGTACTTGTATATATTTTAATGAAAGCTCGGCGCTGGAGTGTAATAGAGTTTGTTATTTTTGTAGCAGATTAACATATTTCCAATTTAGTTCTTTTAGAGACGCGGTAAAACTTCTTGCTCATATATAAATCCGCTCATAATATAGTGCCGTTAAACTAGTATATATTGTTACACTGGCGTATCGAACCGCCGATTGAATTCGACTCAGTTATGTAGAAACTATTGTGTGAGTATGAAACGAAAACCCCAAAATCGTTTTAAATACATATTTTTTTTTTTTTTAATAATTTAATAAGAGTGTATTAATATTTTTAATTGTGATCGTTGTGCATGCTAAAAAGTTTTGTGTTCATGGCTGAAGTTTTAAAATGCAGGCGTTTAAAGAAAAACGCCAATTTTGGTGAAAATGGCCCGACGCTTTTTTTTTGTTTAAAATATTTGAATTGAAAGAAGATAATTGTATTTGAATTCAAGATCTTGTAAACTATATTTTGAAGATCTGTGTCAAATTTCATTAAGATTGGTTGAGTAGTTCGCGAGAAATCTTGACAACCGACTTTGAAAACATAGTTTCGAGAAAAACGCGTTTAAAGTGACTATATAGCTGACCTCTAGCACGAAATTTACAAAGCTGTATCTACCTAAACTATTACTTGGATCAACTTGATAATAAGGACAATATTCTAGAAAAATTATAGAATTAAATAAGACAATAAAAATTTCTTTGTTTTTTGAAGCGTAACCCCAAAGAACTTGAGTGAAATCGATACGAATTTAAAAACTGTCCACATATGTTTTCTTCGTGCAGTCTAATTATAATTTGAGCTTTTCTAACGAGGCCCAAAGGAATATTTTAGAACAAGTTAATAGCGTTTTGCTTTATGTTTGAAACTGTTGCAGTACTTTATAAAGTATAGAGTCATTTTACAGAAACTCACTTTCATGTAGGTATTTTTGATTTATAATTTCAAGTTTCAACCTTAAATACATTTTAACAAATCATACAATCAAACTAATAGCACCACTGTGCAACACGTGACTTCTGGAACAAACACACACCCATAGCAGTGAAAAACAATTTCGGCTTACTCTTGATTTCGGCCACATTGTAATTTAATGTTTACGAGCTCTTTTTGACTACCCGACTGGCTTGACGCACACTGCTTATATTTATGTACACATTTGCGCAGACAACTAAAAGTCGCTTCTATTGGGTATGCATATATTAATTCCTACGTATAGGCAGCCCATTAGGGATATGACTCGTTGGTAGCTCTGCATGCGCTCGGAATTATTAGGTGCTAAACCATTTGCTTGTAAACGCCTTCGCTTAAGCATTAAAGTTTGTATGCTTCAGGCAATAAGGTTGCACATTAAAAAGCAACGCACATATATTTATATTTGAATGCAAATATTACGAAAAGATAGCATCCCATTGAAGATTTCTTGATTTTATGCGAAAATAAATTCTTATTTTCTTATATAAGGGAAAAATTTATTTGTTTTGATAGGCAATTTTTCTTTTCACTTTTGATATAAAAATGTGATTTGAATACGCAAAATATGTTAGAATATTTTCATGCAAATGCTACGAATTTGAGAGTCATAAAGACGAATAAAATTTAAATAAACGGGGAAAATTGAACTCAAATTTCACTTTTAAGAGTTGTAGATATATATGTATGTATGTTCAATGTATATTTATATAAATTATTTTACACAAAGTGCTCAACTACATACAAAACAAAAAAGAATATAAGAAGAGATTTGCTAGAAAGAACTGCTCTTACAAAATGTTACTCATACGCGCTGTGTGACGCTGACAGCTGTAGCTACTAATTATATATACAAGTATCATGCTTTTTTAATTGTATTTATTATTCAGATGTTCTCAGTTTTGATAAATGATGAAAAATGTTGCAAAATTGTGCAAGCGCGGAGGAGTGGTGAAAATATTTATTCGAAATTTGGAAAAAATATTTTTTTAAATATATATACACTAAACAGTAAGCTTGCCACAAAGTTTGTAACACCCTGAAGGGAAACGTTGGAAGCTCTCATATACATCACATATAAATCATTAGAGTGACGAGCTGAATCGATTTAGCCATGTTCGTCTGTCTGTATAATCGCGAACTAGTTCCACAGTTTTTGAAATAGCGGTCTGGAAAATTTAAAGCGCCCTTTTTTCCTAAAGAAACTGCTCATTTATCGGAAGCATGCATATCTGATTACTATAGCATCTAGCATCTATTCCGTTATGAAAATCTTTTTGATTTAACAAGTTAGCGTCACGACAATTGACACGAATTATTGCCTAAGTAAAGGGTGCAATCTCCAAAAAAATTGTTCAGATCAAACCACTGTAACACATAGCTGCCATGCAAACTGACCCATAAGGAACAAGTTCTTGTATGGAAGACTTCTATTTGTCAAAATATCTTCACAAAATTACATTTTTTTACATTTTTGATACTAGGCTAATTATAATGTAAAATAATGGTAGCAGAAACACTCACAGCCACATCTTCTTCAAGCGAGTTATTATATAATAAGTGTATGATTAAAAATTAAAAAATGTTGAGAAACACAAAAATGTGGGAATAATTAGAATGAGCAGAACATGAATAGAAATTAAAAAAATACAGTGATGAGAAAAATGTAAGCATATTTTTTATGAACAAAAATTTTTTTTAAATATCACTCATACGCCCTGTGTGTCATTCGTTAAGAGTAAAATAAAAACTGAAAACCTCATGCTCTTAAAAAATAATAAAACTTCCCAACTGTATGTAAATAGCTTATACAAAAACAATTTTATTTGAAAGCACCCTAAAAATTCCTTTCCTCCAAAGCTTTTCACACTCAAATTAGCAAAGAATGTTGCTGCATTTTTCAAGTGTTTACACAGCTTTTTAGAGCGCGCAAATATTTAGTAGCAAAGCAAGAAAAAAATGTGAAGTGAAATAAAAAATAACATTGCCACTAAAGGGGTGAAAAATTAGCAGATGACAGTGAAATAGAAAAATATGAGCACAACAAAGTCTCTGTGTATATGTGTGCATGCAATGTAAGGACGTCATAAAAGCAGCGCAGTGCAAGCGTAAAGAAAATAGAAAAGAGTTATGAGGTGCTGTGACAAGTTCAAGTTGATGCAATGTGCGCTTCAAATGCAGATATAGCAGCAGACGTTGCTAACAAAAGCAAGCAATATTGCAACAGCCACTAAAAACAGCTAGAAATTTACAGTTAAGGGCACGGCGCACAGTATTCTTGACACAACGCGTGCAATGAAAATATTTTTAACAATCACAACAAATGGGAGAAAACTGTTTGTGCACATAAAGAACCGAAAATGGCATATTGTGGAGTACAGTGGTGTAATTTTATTCGTAAAACGGCAGAAAAAAAAATGGCATGCATTCTAAGATTTGTGTTTTGAGGAGATTCTATATAGCGAGAAACACGGTATTTTGAGTTTGGATAACAAAAAATTGCCTGTTCCAAGTCGTCAACTTACCTCTTTCGATTACGATTTTATAAGGACACAATAGTAATGGAAAAAAAATTCCGTTAGCATGAGAATGTAGCAGAGGTTTTCAGTATCTCATGTGAATCATTTAACATATTTTTATACATAGAATAAAATATTTTGCATAGCGATCATCGAGTATACCTAAATTGAAGAGCCCGCAAAGAACCTCCGTACTATAGCGTTTTTGCTTTTAGAAAACCTTTGCTTATTTTATTTTTTTACTTTACTTTTAATTACCTGTAGAACCATTGACAAGGGTTTATTACATGGTATAGATAGTATAGTTGCTTACATTTCGGCGATGTAGTATTAACTAATCGTTGCAAAAACGCTAGGAATCACCTAAAATCGACAGTGCTGATTCAAGAATTCACAAAAGTGCTTTTAGTGATATCAATAATTGCGTGCAGATCTCTCTTTCGACCTTGTAAAGAAAAATATTAAGAATTTGCATAAATTTAGGGACATTAATGTATCAACAAGACTTGGCCTACATTTTGGCGTGCTGATATGGGTATAGTCGCCAATAATATTGCTCAACAACCGGTATTGTGGCTTTTATAAAATGCCTGTATATTGAAATTCTTTGAACCAACGTTTTTGGTAATATATAAAGTTTTACTGTCAGAAATTGTTTTCATTCATTGGAATTTTAACATTAAATCACGCTTTTTTATTCTGAATAATTTTCTCAAGACTCGAATCAATAATTATATTCCTTTCAGCATCAATATTTTCATGTATCTTGTCTGTGTGTGAAACAATTATAACCCAAGCAGAGAATATTAAGTTTGCCACGAATTAAGTAACACTCAAAAGGAAACGATGGAGACTCATACTTACATATATCTTGATGAGCTGATCCGATTTAGCCATATCTGTCTAGCCGTATGTACACACGCAAACGTCATTTTCTCTCTAAGAAGCTGCTCATTTTTCGGAATCATCGATATCGGATCACTCATATGCACAGCAGCCGAAGTTAACGTTTTTTCTTGTTTGTTCTAGATAAATTGCTCATAATTCGAATTAATAATCTTCTTCCCCGCAGTGTTAGTATTTTCCCTTATCTTATAAATTTCAAATTTTCTCAGCATTTTTTTTTACTCCTATTTTGTCACACTGTGACTGATTTTAACCTTAATTTTTTTTTAGTTTCAATAACGATCAAAATTTTATCACGAATTAAGATTAAATATTAATTAATAAAGTGACATAGACCTTGCATTTGTTGTAATTTTGTTTGTCGAATTTACCAATTTTAATTTTTATAAAAATATTTTTTATTTTGATCTAAAAAATTTTTCATTTTTTACACCCCACACTTTAATAATTTATTACACTTTCTGCATTATCTGTCGCTTTATTCCGCCGTCCGTCTCTCTGCCATCTATCTTGTTAGCTATCTGTACATTGCAACAATGTTTTGTTGTCACCGCTGTTGTCGAGCATTTGTCGCTTGGGGCGACAATTTAGTTGGCGTTGACAACATTCGACTCGTTGTCGCTGCTTGCCATTGCCCTCTGCCATTGTTGGCGATAAGTTCGCGTATATATATATGTGTGTGTGTGTGTACCGTTGTCATTGCTGACATTTTGAAACGTGCAACATGCCCGCCACGTCAGCAGAGTTGTGTTGCCATTAATGCATAAACATATTCTGCCACAAGCACTCAGTTGCGTATGTATAGAGATGTCTGGATCCGTGCGAGTTTTGCGAGGTGTCACTCGCTCAAAATGACAAATGGCATACTAAAGGATATGTTATTTTTCAACTCTTACTCAGAAAAATCCATACATTTCTCATACATACTTGAATAAATATGTATATATTTTGTACACATGCACTTACATAATGACATGTTTTGGTATTCCCCTTTCGGCGGGACTTAACATTTTTGCACTCATTTCTTTTCATGACAATGATACATCAGTAAGTGACAGTTAGTTTAGTGTTTATATACATACATATATATATATATATGTATACATATGTATGCCTTTATAAAATTCTGTCGAAATTCTGTTCGAACTAATATATGTTTGTACAAGTATATGTTGAGATTGAAAGGATAAAATTGCTTTATATTGAAATAAAAAGGAACAGAATATAAAAGTAATAATTATAGTGGAGTAGAATCTTGGTTTAGAAGCAGACAACTTTTAATAACTTAAATTTTAGTTATATTCAATATTGACAAAATTCTGTCCAAAAGCATATGGTTACTCTCAACCATAAAATTCAATTTAGGTTTTATAAATCAAAAAGTGGTTTTCAAATTTGTTTATCTGAGTTTTTTGTTAACAAATTTTTGGCAACTAAATTTGCCTTTGCCTAGAGCCTATAAAGTTTTGAGCTTACTGCAAAAAAAAATATAAGCCCCGTCGCTTTATTTAATTCAGAATCGAATTAAGAGGCCAGCGAAGTTAGAAGTCATGATTTGATCGATCAATGTGGATACTGAAAACGTGAAACATGAAGAATTATTCATGATAAATATTCTAAATCTATGTTTAAAAATCGCTTTAGCAAAAATTTGTTTCAGCATTCAACCAAGTATTAAATGGTATAGAGATAATGTTTCAAAATGTACTACTTTGCTTTCGAATTACCAGAGTCCATTCACCTTACCTATCAAATTTTTTTATAACGAACAAACGTACTTGGTCATCTAAATAGGCTTGAAAGCACTTGTACTTATATTATAGTGACAAAAATTATATTTTTTTATTGATATACCATAGTACCCATGTATAGGAAGCTTGGATTTTTCTGAAATTCCAAGAAAGCTTGATGCGGTTACATAATACTGTTTTGCTTCACCTTTACAAAACTTTTAATACAGTAATCAACCATTGTAACTTCGGCAACATCCCACGTATATGTAGTTAAAAATGACTTTAGATGAGTACGATAACATAGCCCATTGAATTTTCTGTGGCATTTAAAAGAAACTATCACGAACAATCCAATGAGCCCTCAGGAATCAAAAGAACATAGCGCATAAATGTAGAACGGTTTCACGGGGCAGCTGTCAAAATAAATTCTCTCGATAGTGGGCTTCAAGGTAATTCTGCGACTCGTGTTTATATAAAGTTTTTTTTAAAAGAATTTCATTATTTTTGCTTTAAATTTAAGGTTTTTATTTAATTAGAATAATTCGATTTATGTCAAATATGCGCAATTTTGTTCTACAACTTTTTGCCATTTTGAAGGTAGTTTCGTAATTGCACACTTCTGGAAGCCCTCGTTTCTATTGGCAAAAAACTCAGACAATCAACTTTCAGAAGATTTTCATTCGCCTTAGAAAGGAATAGATAGTAATCACTTGGTGTCATGTCTGGTATATAAAGCGGATGCATAAGCACCTTCAAACCAAGCTTTCGGAGCTTCTCGTGTGTCACTATCGAAGAGTGTGGCCTGGCGTTCTACTGTTGTAAGAGAATTCCTCTTCTATTGGCCAAAGCTGGCCGCTTTTTGGAGATTGCTTCCTTGAAATGGTCCAATCGTTTGCAGCATAGGCCGAAATTAAGAGTTTGGCCGTAGAGTAGTAGCTCATAGTACATGATTCTCTGCCAATCCCACCAAATATTTAACAAAATCATATTGTTGATATTTTTTATGAGCAGAGTGTTCAGAGAGAGATATGATTTTTATTATTTTTACCCTGAACAGAGTATATTCCTAAGGGGAAACTTCGGAGTCCTTATAAAGTATATAAATATATATAGCTAATCAGCATAACAAACAGAGTCGATTAAGCCATAACCGTCTATTCGTGAGTCGAACTAGTCCATCATATTTTAATATATTGCTCTAAAATCTTATACACGTCAGTTTCTTCCCAAGACCACTATAGCATATAACTGACTTAGAAATTGATTAATAAAGAAATTGATCAAGTTCTTGTATGAAAAATTTTTGATTTATCTTAATATCTTCACGAAGCTAAGCATAAATTATTGTCCAAGACAACGCTAAAATTTCCGAACAAATTTTTCAAATCGGACAACTGTAGCATATAGGTACAAGTAGCTGCCTCACCAATTGAACGATCAAAATCAAGCCGTAGTATGGAAAACTTATTCATTTGACAAGAAATCTTCACGAAATCCGGAATGGATTATTTTCACAGATAATGGGACAATCTCCGAACATATTGCTTAGATCGAGCCACTATAGAATATAGCTGTCGCTCAATTGACAATCAAAATCAAAATTAAGATATTTTTATACTCTGCTATAAGAACTGCACATGTGAAATGTATTGAAGCTTCGTTAACACTTTTTCTTGTTTTTTCGATAAAAATTGTGTCATTTTGCCTGTAATTTATATATTTGTATATACCCTAAAATCTTTACGTCTTTCCAAGCAAGAGTAGAAAAAAGTCATGAATATTAATCAAGCCGATTTATGTAAATGAAATCATTGACTATTCACTGCCTTGGGGCATAACTGAAATTTAAGTGCAAATAATTTATGAACATTCGTTTAACAAATGTAAGACATCAATCTTTACTCACCAACTTCAATCGAAAGCACTCAATGCTAACACAAACCTGAGGCAGTTTGCCAACTTCATGGCCAAGATGAGTTTCCTTCCAAAAAGTGCACTTCACTGCACAGACGTACAACGCATTTCACTAAATTCTCATTCAGGCAATTTTGAAATCGAACAAATTTTCCATTTACCGAAAACACGAAAATGCAATAGAGCTATCCAGCACAGTGCTACACGAGCACTCCGGCTCCATCAAGCGGCCATCAGCTGCAGTTCGATGGAGGCTAGAAATCGTTTCAACTTGCAAAACTAAAAATGAGTTGCACACACACACACATATACATACACAGAGCGGCGCAGTGCCACGACCAACTTTCTTCATAAATTCAACAAATCGTGCAGCAGAAATCAATCTTTGCAAACTATCTCTCTGCCGGCGCACAATAGGCGGCCTTCAAAAGTAGCAACGGCAACGGCAACGGCAGAAACAACAACAACACACAACCATCGCTACAACAATAACAACTTGCAAACTACTTACTTCCTGAGTCGGCGTTGTTTTGTTTCGAAATGCACCAGCACTTGCTGTCACTTAACAGCGGATATGGAGTGGAGAGCGGGAGGCGGGGTGAGGCGGCGCAGAACAGCACGTCGCGCCAGCCTGCTGACAGCTTGACAACTTCTCGCACAATTCACAAATTTGCGCACAAATTGCGCAAATCCAAAAATCGCAACCTCACCGAATGTTGCGCTGCCTGCCACCAGCAGCGACAGCGGTGGCAGCAATGTCTTTGCGCATGTTGCAAGTTGCAAATTACTAGTACTATACAAGTGTAGTAAGCATATGTATGTATGTGTGTGTATGTGCAGCGCAAATTAAATGCACAACAACGGGCAAAACAACTTAAAACAAGCGATGCCGTGCTACAACAACAGCATAAGCGGCAGCAATGAAGGCGAATTTGGTGCACGCATTCGAAGTCAAGGGAGTTGCACCAAAAACATAAAAATAGTACAGCAAGATGCCAGCGCATGATTCTGCATGTGGCACGTTGTTGTGTATGGAGTATGCAACAGCTGGTGGATAGTAGTTTGTTAGTGGCCTATAAAAGGATGCGATGCCACAGTGGGGTACATGCATTAACTTTAGTCTTAAAAATCGCGTTCTCTACGAAAATAATATTGTCTTTTATTGCCAAAATTTACATTACTTCTTAAAGTGGCACAAATATCAACACGAAATATGAAAGCCTCCAAAGGTAAGTTTTTCTCAACTTTTATTATAGTAAAGGACCCCTTGCACCCTTGTTTACGAAGAACGACTTTTTCCCGTTAATGAAAACCTTGCTTGTGAATAAATTGGTTATCGACAAAATCGCCATTTTATTCATTTAGGGTTATGCTTCTCCCTGATGCCTCCTCAAAATGCCAATTGCCTAGTCGAGTCTTTTTCTCTGATCCGAATATGTTGCCTTCGTATTGTTTTCGTTTCTTTAAAGTTTAGAGATTTGCGAATCGAACAAATTATACCAATTGGTGCTTGGTAGCATTGAAGAAAGCGATTGTTTCACTTTACTGAGATATCTGCACACTCACTTGTATGAAATTCTAGTCGCTAACTTTACTATTGATAAATGGGAGCGGCTGCCAGAGATAACGAGCAGAGAAATGATGAATCGAAGACGTCCATTATTGCAGCCGGCAACGAGGCGTTGTCGATTCATTGTAGAGAAATAGACTGTTTATACGACAACAATCGCTAGGGTTCCTAAAGACTTTTGTAAGTAGAAATAATTCCGCTACACTATGCGTCAGTATACCGACGCTCATTTCTTCCGCTGCCTTTAATGATTCCCCAGAGTTGTTGCGGCCGCTTTAGTTCCTGTCGCTGTGACGCTGCAAGAATGCGACTTTTGGGATTTCGCCATTTGCTACAGCAACCCTGCAAACATGGCAGCTTTGTTGTTGTTGTTAATATTGTTTGCAACCTTCAGACGCAAAAATCGGCAGGGCGGATGTAATTTGCAACAAACGACAAACTAGCAACAGCGCAGACAGAAAACATGCAGCCAGCAAATGAACGACAAAGTCACCAGGGGGGGACAGAGAGCACATGCAAACGAAACCATGTATACGCCTGTGTAAAGCTAAATATGGCAGGCAACAAGCACAACAACCGCAACAACAACAACGCAAAGCGGAAGACTAGACTTGCCACGCGCCCGCCACAACTGCGCCGCCTTATTTGTTTTTACCGTCCGTCGTCTACCCGATTTTTCACGTACGTGCCACAATTTGTTGCAAACTGTTTGGGGGAAATCGGTTGCGGCAACCGCTGCAATTGCCAGCAAATAAATTCGAAAGAAAAAACATGAAAAACGTTGAACACTAAATGAAATGAAATCCAAAAGCCGCCTGCTTGTCATAAAACAAACAAAACTTGCAACAAAATGGGCAGCAACTTGCAGCATGAAAGCGGCAGTAGGCAGCTAGTAGGCGCACACGTGCATATACATATATATTTTTGTTGCAAATTGCTTGCCTTGCTCCGTTGCCAATTTAGCGAGTTGTTTTTTGGCGCAAAAACAAAAACAAACAAGCGTTCGAAGTACATAAGTAACGGTAAACAGCGGCTCTCGTTTGTCGCAACACACACAGCGCAGCACGCGACTAAAAGTAATCACCAACAAACAAATCTTGGGCGGCAATGTGGCGTGGGGCGCGCACTTTTGCGGCACATGGCGCAGAAACAGCTGCGTTCGAAAAACTACTTGCAACAGAGTGGTGGGCGAAGTGGTGTGCATTCAGCATCATTTATATGGGCGTGTGGCAAGTGTAGTTGCTTTGCAAGCAGCACATACGTTGCAAAACAGACTTGCAACATATATTAATTTGCCACAATTTGCATGCACATGCGTCTCATAAACTGCTGCAATTGCTGCTTGGCTGGCCACAAAGTGGCAACAAACTTCCCTGTCACATTTTTGCGTATTAAGTAGCCTAAAGTGGGAATTAAATTTCAATTAAAGGCATATTTAAATTATATAAATTGTGAAAAGTCGTGAATTTTGAGGCGTTTTATAGGCTCTTTTAAGAGTTCTAGTTTGTTTTGAGAAATAAAAATTTGGCGACAATAATCGTAATTTAGTCCTTCGCAAAAGTTTTTGGCATTTTTTTCTTGAAGTCATTTCTGCAATGGAGTGTACCACTAACTTTAAAAACCTTTGAATGACGGAGAAAATTTCGTGAGACATTCGTTGCCCGAAATCGTTTCGACTTTTACAGTTGTAGAATCCAGCTGCAACTACATATGTAACTTGAACCTGGAAGCTTTATAATGGCATTAGTGAAATATATCTGCAAATAACGCGCTCACTTTACGCATCCACTCAAGCATATTGACCATTTAGGCGTTTGTCAGTTAACACTACTCATAAACACGGAGTTTATCATATACCCAATTTTCATAACGCGTCGCCAAACACCACTGAAAGTCGCTGAAAGTGTTAAATTTCTGATTCAATTTTAATAGTATACCACAATTCCTATAAAATCGGTTTTGTTTGTTGTTAATGATATTCCGATTACAGCAACTTACCTGAAAAGAGAGAAAAATAAATCGTTTTAATAATTTTCCTTATCGAAATATTATAAATATAAAAATAAGAAATTAATTTTATTAGACTTATACGAGATGTGTTCAAAGAAAAGGTAATTTTTGATTTTTCGCGGGCTATGACAATACATATGATTATTCCGAGAATATGTCGATGACGAGGAGCATCGAAGCAGTGAAAAAAAATGTTTCTTGAAAATCGTCAAATTACTATCAATAAAAAATAGTTAAGTGAAACATGGGTTAGGTATGTATACTAAGTATTAAATCTGATCAAATTTGACTCGAACTAAGTAGTCGATGTAACCTGCGCGCACAAAACGCATCGATAAAAAATTCTCACCCAGATTGGTACAACCATATTTTTAGTTTGTGTGAAGTTTGATCTGGCCAATTCACATAGAACTTTTGCTCCGCTTTGCGTCAGACATTTGCTTTGACAGAAAAGTTGAGTATACGCTTTTTCTCTGTCGATTTTTACCATAAAAAGTAATTAAATGAACAACGAGCTTTTGTGTTTACAGTAGTGCTTTGGTGAGTCTACTTTACCCCGAGCACAAGTATTTGAGTGGCAAAAAACATTCAGTCAAGGTCGGCAAATCATCGAAAACTGCCCTCATCGTCGACCTCTGTTAATGACGATATCATAGAAAAGTTAAAGAAATAGTGCTCGAAAATCATCGTGTTCATCAAAGCGAAAGCAAAGGATGTCAACATCTATAATGGCTCGACTCAATACATTTTGCTTAATGTTTTGGGTATGAAGCCTGACAATACACTTATATAAGTACGTATCAATACACTATTACACATATCTAACGCATAATTCCTGGTGACGAGGCGTAAATTTATGAATATGACGTCTCAACTGTGCAACAATCTAGCGAACGACGCTCCAAAAATCGGCTGAAACAGAAAAAAATAAAATTTATTGAATGCACCGAAGGTCATTCCAGCCGATATTTATAAAAAGTGTATAGAAAATTGGATTAAGCTTTGACATGTTTAAGTACATTGGCTCAGGAACCTTATTTGTAGGTCACAATAAAGATTTGTATTAAAATGAAAATTTTGTTTTTTTTTACAGTCCGGGTCAAATTTGATCAGATATATAATTTGATGAGATCATGGTGGCGTGCGATTTCTTTTACTTTCAAGTTAGTACTATAAAGATGTCATAACAATAACATATATCAAATTTTGGTTTACATTACTCGATTAACAGCACTTTGTGGAGTTGATTCCATTTCACACATTTGCAATACCGCAGTCCTCAGGGTACCGTGACAAATGTTTACCAAACTATGGATTCCTATAAGCGCTTATAATTCTCCACGCATAATCTTGAACATATATAATTCTTACATACATCTTTAATATACATACCCACTTATATATATATATATATTACCAACAATTTGCTGTTCAATTCTGTCAATGAATTCACAAAAGTCCAAAAGCCATTTGAGCTAACATAACAAGTCATATTAACTAAATGCGTTGCGCATGTGCAGTCAAACAAATTTGTTTTGCTAAAATGAAAACCTCCGCCGAAAACTAACAAACGACAAATGCTACAAAGCGACAACTAAACAAGCAACAAGGGGAAAGGATTTGAGCAACTTTACCCAAGCAATGAACACGTGCTTTAGGAAAATATGTGCAAAAATTGGCATATACATGCATTAGGGTGGTGCTCTTTCTTTAATATAAATATATTTAAATAACAATATTTCACAACGTAGATGTACACCAAGCAAAAGTTACAAGTCTGAATTACCGATTTTTAAAATTAATATGTTGCACAGAGTAGTGATAGTTTTGTTCTAATAACGGTTGGTTGTAGTACCTTAAATTAATCGGTGTATAGGTATATAGTTTATCGATATATGAAAATAATTAGCATGACGAGTTGACTTAATTTGCGGCTTTTTAGTGGGTCAATCGTTAATGCTAGTTTCTCCGGAAGTGTCTCTTTTAAGAAAATTAATTTCTCTAAACCTAATTAAATCTTTTAAACCAAAAAATCACTTTATCAAAAACAATCGGACTGCAACAACGCTCGATGCCAATATTAAGCCATTTTGAACACCCTCAGCCATTTTAAAACGTTATACTGAAAAAAACTGATATGTGGCAACTCTCATTTAAAAATGGAAAAAATCGGAAGTAGACCTTTTAGAATGCGTCTAGCTCTCATATACGGAATTTTCTGATTTCTATTAGGCTATGTGACCCCAAAGTATATATGTCATACATATATACTAGGGTGGAGCGAAAAAAGTTTATATATATATATACATATATACATATATAAAAATGAAAACTTAAATTAGAACTACCCTAACGTACAACTAGGTGCAAAGCACATTTTGGGCGCGTGTAGGCTGACAAATCAAAAGCATAGCAGAGAAATAAGCAAGCAATTTGCCACAGCAGTTAACCAGTGCGACGACAAGTGAACCCGCGCCCCCCCCTACCGCACGAAATAAACGCGGCCCACAGAGACACCGCCAAACGCTTTGACAAGCCAGCGGAAAGCAAACACGCGACTTTTCGCGGCGAACCGATGCAGCATCGGCGTTGTTGCTTCCGCCGCAGCGCTTAATTTAGCGGCGCATTAGAAGTACTAACGCACGTTGTTGTTGTTGCTGTATGTTACAGCATTTTCATGGCTCATAAAATTCAACAGCAACACAAATGCAGGCAACAACAACAACGAAATAAATATTATTGCAAAAATTTGCTAAACAAATGCGCCGCAAATGCGAGAACCGTTTGCCATTAAGAGATACACAGCGCATACACACACGCACACACACCTTGCAATGAGCGAGTAAATAAATGACATGTGCAAACATGCAACATGCAACTACGGCCCACAAAGTGCATGTGATGCTATCGCACGCGCGTTGCAAATGGAAAATCCGCCACACTTGGGCGCGCGAGTAGGTGCCCAGGCAGCGGAGAGTGGGCGCAGCGCGGCAGAGTGACGCGCTAGTGGGACGACAGGAAACGATGCATTGCCGCTGCGGCACATTTGACATTCAACGATTTGCGTTTATTTGCTGTTGCACATTTTATATGATTTATAATAGTCAGTTGCCTGCGGTGGCACCGCTGCGCTCTTCACAAGCGCGTGCAACAGCAACAACAATAATAAATGCAAATACGCAAAGGCCAACGCGATGGATGACAACAAACGGCCAACAACAAATCGGAGCAAATGTACATGCTGTTGCGCTGAGCAACTTGCAACATGCCGCACACCACATGTGTTAGAGTCATATTAATCTATCAGCGCTGCGCATTTCGGTGCGTGCCACTCAAATGCGGGCCAAAATAAATAAAGCAAATAGGAAATGCAATAAAAATATGAATATTCATTGCGATTTGGGCTTTGATGGCTTTCTAAAAATTACGCTATGCGAGTGTGTGTATGTGTGTGTGCGTTTAGTTGTGAGCTGTGATTGTGCAGACAGCCGTTGCATAAAACTAATTTCGCTGCCATAAAAGTTGACCTTTAATGGCTGCGATGATCTCTGCTAACATATGCCGATATATGTGTATAAATATATGTACATATATATAACAATGTGTGTGTGTATTTGTAGCATAATCGTAATTCGATTGCGCCGCTGGGGAAAAGCTGTAAACGCATTTTTATAGCTCGAATTTATGTTTCCCAACACACATACTTGTACATACAAAAAAACTCTTTTTAACGCATATCAGATTCATTGAGGTGTGTCCGAGCCGATTCCGCATGGAGGGTGGGTTCTTCGTCAGCAAAAAATTATTAGAAAAAAATGTAATTTCAAAGAAAGAGTCATTTAATGTCTTTGAAGAAAATTCATTGACATTAATTTGATCGGGGTCTCCATGGTTCATGCTTTCACGCCCTGATTTATGGCGCATTCATGCGGAAATCAAAAACGTGTAAAAGGTGCGCCGCCATTAAAAAAAAATTTAAGTTGACTTCGAATCTAAAAGAAAAACAATGAATCGTTTACATTGTAAAAATAGGCAAGCTGGTTAAAATTAATATTATATTATAATTATTAAAGTAAATTGCATATATTTTGATAAAGAATTTGGAAAACTTCACTTTCCAAAAGAATATAAATATGTTGATAAGAAAATTAAAAAATATTGCCATGAGGTAACAAGTGAATTTAACTAAATATAAGCTCTAGTAAAAGAAATACATTATTTTTGCATTAAATGGAGTACTTAATTTAGCATAGTTTGTCTCAAATAAGCACCGTTTTGTTTGATAACTTGGAAGTTAATTTTAAAATTCCACTCTCATATATGCACCATGGGCAAAAAAAAGGCAAAAACAACCTTTCACAAGCTGCTAGTAATCTTGTAATCAATTGGTAGTAAGTCCGAACTCTAATGCGTAATAACTTGACAACAACCAAGCTATTGGCCAAAGCTGAACGCATCTGGTTGATTGCTTCTTTCAGGTGGTCCATTTTTTAACCGTACAAGGTGGGCTTAAAATTTAGCCTTAGTGGCGTAGCTCATAGCAGATGATTCCGCTTACCAAATACATAGCAAAACCTTCATGACTATCAATCTCGGCTTGCCCACCGTTTGCGCCATAAGATTTTTTGTGTCCTGGACTATCGTATCGGTTTCCAAAATTTCCATTATTTTATCGATATTTGTGACAACTGGCCTTCCAGAGCGTGGTGCATCTCTGTCAACAAAATTATCGGAATGGCATCGACGGAACCGAAATTTCGCCTGATTGGCTGTTACAGTATCAGGAGCATAAACATACTATTCACATTTTCAGCTACTTGGCTTGCAAAATCACTTTTATCGAAGAAAAACTGTAAAATATGATATATTCTCTAGCAATCAAAAAGTTGTTTGAGGTGTTTTTTTAGCACCAAATATTATTTGTATGCTATAATGGCATGTAACGTAAACCGTTTGAATTTTTACAATGACATACAGATTACGAAAAATAATGAATTTGTTTTTACAATCGCTTATACATCTTCATACTTCAGCTACGTCATAAAGTAATTTAAATCGTATACATTTAATGTTAAACATAGTCAAAATTCGTATGATTATGATTAAAATTAAACAACTCAATATTTTTGTGTTTGTTATACGTATAAACGGTGTTCAATACGCCACTGCTCGGCTCACTTTATTAAACTCTACTCTCTTGAAAAATATTCTCAAAAATCTACTAAAAAATTATGAAGTTATAATATATAATATAATATATATAAATGAGTGTATGGATGCCGCATTATTATGTTCAAATGGCCAGCTCTTCCAGCCCTTTTTGGTTCTATGCCAGCCTATATGACTTATGCCAGTGGTTTGTTCGAATTGTTACTCTCCAAGCTTTGATGAATCGTAGACAGTTATAGTTTGATTAGATTTTACTTTATTCTCCAATACTTTTTTCTTGGAATTAAGATAATTTCGGTAATATTTTAATAAACTTCATTTATATAAGCCTAGAAATATATAAGTTATTGTTCAAACAAGAAGCTTTAGTACAAATTATAACCTTTATTTACAACTATTCTGCTCACTTTTTTATTACACATATAGTATATGTACGTATTTTTCATAACTGTGAAACATTATATAATATTCTATAAAACGAGCAGCATTATAATTTATATATACTTGTACATAATACTTATGGTACTTATATATATATGGTATATAATATGAATATATGTGAAGTAATGTAGTCATGTCTAGCACTGTATAAATATTATCAAGGATAATCGGTGATTGTATTGACAAAAGCGAATACGAGCATAATGCAAATGTCAGCAAAATGTAAGTCAACTGTAAAGTACTTGTAAATATAACAAAAAGAGCGATTTTGCCGCGTATATCGTGCTATTGTATCTGAAAATGCTGCTCTCAGTTATATATTTCCTTCGTATTTAGGTGAATGAATGCAAACACTGAAATATAAAATTACATATCTACTTGACTTATATTTACTGTTACATATTTTAAACCATCGAGCAGATCAAATTCAATACAGATTATTGCATAGATTTCAAAGTATTTCAGAAAAGTATTAGTTAACGCTAAATCGGTTCCTTTCGAAATAAAATCGATCCAACGGGAAAAGGCGCGTGGTTACTAAGCAATATGCTCTTAAGATATTATTAGGGGGTTACATGAGTTTTATGGCTTACAAAAAGTTATTGTTTTTATTGTCTGCCTTAACTATATAACATCTCAAGGATATTATACTAAATTTTCACGTTGATACGTGTAATAGTTTTGGAGTTACGGCCTTGAAAAGTTGCGCGCTCGAGGTCAGCTGTATAGTTGCTTAAAACCTTAAACGCATTTTTCTCGAAACTGTGTTTTCGAAGACGGTTGTCAAGATTTCTCGCCAACTACTCAACCGGTCTTAATAAATTTTAGATAAAATTTGCAAGGTCTTGAACGTTGGTATAATTATCTTTGTCCTACTACAAAAAAAAAAATAAACGTTGATAAATTTTCATCAAAAATTTTTCCATTTTGTTTTTTTTTTAATTGCCAGAAATACAATTTCACTTATTTGTTTTTTTTTCCGAGAGACTACCAGAAATGACGCCGTATTGGCCGAGTTTTGAGTATTTTCATTTAAAAAATTCAAAAAGTCTTTGTAAAATATATATCTTTGGAATAATAAAAAGTTTGAACAAAATATTTAATTTTTTTATGCAAAAAAAAAATATTGAAAAGCCCGTTTTTTGCTCGAGGAAACCTATGTAACCCCGTAATAGTAGGTATTGGAACTGCTGAGTTTTTATATAATATTTTTCAAAACTTCGTTCCAAATAGTCGTGCCATATGTATAGCCATTCTCATAATAATAGTTGTAGAATTATATTTGTGTATAGTAAAATAACCTATTTGTTGTTTGGTTGACACCTGTCACTCAATTACTAAAAACTATGCCAATTTGGATCACAGATTTCAAACAAAACACCAAATCAGTGTACGAGTAGAAGGCATAAAGTTAGAAAGATGTATTACATAAGTTCTAAAAATATTTTTTTTAGCAAATTCTCTATATGTTATATACACAGAATTCTTAACTTCTAGATTATCTCGAATATATTTAAACTCATATTTTGTAAAGAGATCACTTTGCAGAAGGGAAATGAAAGTAACAAAGAACAGTCTCCTAATAAATATAACTCGGCATTTTCGAATGAATTAAGTGCTTGTGTTTATGGTACACCAAGTGTAGAAAAAAATATCAAGTTCTAATACATTTTGCTAATTTGAAAGAGTTGGAAAAATCACGGTTTCTAGCTACATATGTAGTATGTTTACGAAACGGAATGTTATTACCCATAGAGAATGAAAGTTTGCTTTCTTCTTATATTATAAGCTTTTTTTTAGCCAGAAAACATTCGAGATAATAACGCACACATATTTTCCAAGGAAATAACTGAGCTAGTAGACCCCTCTGAAAGAGTCACGAACCACACATATATATACCAATCTGAAAGCTCCGTTTTAATAATTTTTGGGTGGTTAAAGTAAAAAAGCACTAGAAGAAAATATTAATCCTTTATTTTTGAACAAAAAAATTCTTAAGATGGTTGAGTATTTTACCAAATTTCTCAATACAGTATTTTCCTCAAACGCATCTTTCAATTTGAAGAATCAACGAAAGTTTAAATAAGCCCTTATTTTTCGGTGTCATAATATATTTTTCTTTTTTGTCTACATTCTTTGAGATAGAATAAGAAAAATAAGTTTTGCGTTGTCTGAGTTCATGTTTCAGAGGAATATTTCATTGAAGGTTTCAATGCCTAACTTCTTACACCAGTGTACCATGAGTTTTAAAGAGTCATTTTTTACGCGACGATATATAGGTTGTTATTAATTTCCAACTAAAGTTACTTAAGTCCGTATCATGAAAAAACTAGCAACTTAAATAACAAACAGCCACAAACGAGAATAATATTTTGCAATAAACTGACATTAATGCACCACTGATAATAAAAAAAAAACGAAACAAATATAAGTAAAAAGAGCAGTTAAACGTCAATAATAACAGTTGAAATGCTGTCAGTGATGCGAGAGATAGTTGATAGATATACACACAGTGTAGCCATACTACTGGCTGCGAGTGTGGCTAGGGGTATAAGCAAACAAGCGCTGTGATTGCCGCAGTCAGCGTATTTAGGTAGCGCAAGCTTGTTGTGCAAAGCAAGGAAATAAATATAACGGAGAAGCGCAAGCTGTCAACGCGCAGGAAGTACACAAACAAGCATATGGTAAATGCACTAAAAAATCACATATGCATATATATATATTGGTATAACATATATGGTATATATCTCTGCTACTAAGCTGCATTTGCAAGCGCAAGGGACAGCAGCTTAAAAAAATAACAATAAATTTGCATAAGGTGCTTAACCCAGAAACATAAATACGATATTTAAGTTTAAGCGGCGACGGAGGGAAGTGGAAAACGCATTTGTTGTTGCCACAAAGTGTGCTTGCTTGCCACATATATACACCTAGTTATATATATATAAACAGTTGCTTGGCGGATAGTGCAAATGCGGCGCATGCTATAACTATAACTATATAATACCAACAACAACAACAATGTAATGTACCGTTTCATACGCATTTACTGCAGAAAACCATTGAAATGTGTTTGTGTGTGCTTTTTCTTTAGATTTTAGCTTGCTACATTGCAAAATGCGTGCTCTTGCATTTTTGCTTGCATTTTCCCCTTCCCTTGCATTTTCCCCTTCCCTCTGCTCAACTTTTCATTTTTCTCTCTCTACTGTCAGTCGCTACTTTATTTCCCTTATATTTATTTACTTCCTTCGCATGCAAGTACTTTGCAGCATTTTTATTGCTTTTGTGCATAAATGCCACGTTGCACATATATTTTTTTCATACACTCTGGCAATCTAAAGCGCTGATCCACACACAAATGTTGGGATTTCTATAAATTCAGCCACTATTCGTTGCATACCTTTGCACACAACGGAATTGCGCTTCAACTATGCGGAAAATTCAGTTGTAACGGTATGTGGCGTATACATAACACATATACTTTCAACAAAAATATATGTTTTTATCTCTTGTTCTTGCTTTTCTTTAATAATTTTTTATGCTCACTCGCGTGTAAAGTAAATAAAAAATTAGAGAAAATAAACCTCCAGTTACAGTTTACACTGTTTGTTGGCGTTTGCTCTGGATATCTCTCATAAAAAACTTTGGTCTTGTAAAATTTTTTTTAGTGCCACAAAAGAGTTGAAATATTTTTTTCAATTCACTCTCATTGTTACATAAATAGCTATTTTTCTTTTATCTAAACTGGACTGTAGAGAAAGTATCATGTAGAATATCCTCTACTCGTCTTATCATCTAGATTATCTCAAATGTACAGGTTGGTTGCAAAGTTGCTGCGCTCGAAATGAAAACATACTGTTTATACAAGTAATATGAAAGATATTTTTTTATGCAATATAATCTCCCTTAACCTCAATACATTTATTCCAATGATCCTCCAATAATTTTAGGCCATCCCCTTAATAACTTTCCGGAAGCATTGCAAAGTCCAGTCTATATTAAAAAAATACTCTGATACATCAACTTCAAATGGGTTGTAAACAAAGAATTAGTTGACAGAATGACTTGTAACTTTGCATGTGTTCTCGCGACAAATGTACCAACTTGAGAAAAAAAAATTGAAGCTAGTAGTGCTATTTCCTGGTGAGATCAACCAACCAGTACATAGTTTGCGTTAAGTTGATTATTATAAAATTATTTCATCTCATTTTAATATAAATTTACTTTATTTTACACAATTGAGTTCTTATTTTATGTCTAATATGTCTCTAAATTAAAAATGTGCTCTAAATTTCTGCTATGTCCACTATATTGAGTTTTTATTTAAATAAATGTGTCTCAAGCATTATAAACTACTGAATAAAACCTATATCATTTTAATAAACTGGCAAAAATCGTTTACGAATTTAGAAAAATAAGAGACTTATTCAAATATCCATTTATATTTAATATGACTTATTCTTTTCATTGCAGTTAAACCTCTTCCATAAAATGTAACTGCAAATGATAGTAAAGCGTACGAAATCACTTAAAGCAATCAACAAAGAATATCAAAATGTGCGTATAAACAATTATAATTTATTTGAATAAGCTAAACAGTTCGAAACCCATCTACTAATTATGTATCATTAAAGTAAAAAATACACAAAATTATTAAAATACTTACGAAATTAAAAATAATATATATAAAAAGCAAATAAAAAGGTGAAAATAAGAAACCAAAGACTAAAAAAAAAATATTATACAAAATTTAAATTAAAACGAATTTTAGAAATAGTCATATATTTATATGCAGTAAGTAACATAAACCCAATAAATATAAGTTATAAGATTAAATATACAATTAATAAATAACAAAATAAATGAAAAGTTGCTCTTGTCGTTAGACACATAACAAAAAAAAAATCAATAAAAAATGCAAAAAGCAAACAAATTGTTTCACTTCCAAAGGATTGAGCTAAACTTGCATTAAAAGTATATATATACATATAATATTACAAAATAATTTTGTAAAATTTCGCACGACAAAAATAACATCAAATTTTCCCCAAAGTTTCACAAAAATTATAATCTGGTCACCCCAGCCACTGTGAGGCGCTCAAAGCTTTTTCGCTGCAACAAAAAATTTTATCAGGTGCGCAGCATCGTACAGCAGGCAGCTGCCGCAAAAAAATTAATTTTTGCTGAAGCCTATCCCAAAGGCGCCAAAGGAAACTGCTATATCGGCAAGTGCAGGATAACCGGAAATACAGGATGTGTTGTGACGTTTACAAGAATAACTTTATAATTCCAAACAGATTTCTTACATTCCGGTACCAAATGGAAGGGTAAACGTGCCGCTTTACATGCACCAACTAATCAATGTTCACAAACTGCAAATGAAGGAAATATTTAATAGTAAAATGTGACAGACACACCATGATAAAAAACTAGTAACTCTAAATTTGTAAGACAAGATGAAACGATTTTTATACTACTCGACCTTTGCGCGATGCTTTGTGAGTAAATTATATTATACCTATTACAACACTATAAATATCCTACTTTCGACTCCAGTACACTTCTTATAACCGCTTACTTTTAGCAAAATTGTCATATGTGTATATTAGATGAAAGTAAATGCCTTGCACTAATATATTCCCAAAGCGACTACTTTTCGTTTTCGCAAAAGTCTTCAAAATCGGTTCCGTTTTACCAAAGTTATATTGAATATAAGTAGTGTGACCAGACGTGATTTTTTTACAATTTCAACAAAGCTTAACCGATTTTGATGATTTTGGTGTCAAAAGAAAATTAATTGATTGGGTTGATTAAAATTCAGGAAAAACAACGAAAAAGTTTTTTAATTAAAATTGTGTGGTTAGTACCATTTTCAACTCACCTTTCGATTAGGAATAAAAATTAAAGCAAAAATTGTTTATTTTATATTGCTAATGTTGGCAAATCTTAACCGATTCTGTTGATTTTGGTATCAAATACAAATATTGAAATAAAATTGCGAATGACAACTTTTTACTCACCCTTCAATTAGGAATAATTAAATAAAAATAAATTTATAATGTTTTAATACCCTTTATTTTAACACATATACACATTTTGGTTTTTATTGACAAATCAAACGTAAATTGTAGTTTCTCCGCCTTGTCAATAACATGTTTGCATGAACGCTTTGTCTTTTCATAAAAATAGCGCAAAATTTTGAGAATTATATATGCATAACTTATCTGTATTGGGATCGTTTTCACCAAGCATTCAATTCATCGACTAAAGGCAGTGCATTGCTTCAGTCGTTCCTGCGATACCACTTTGTACTGAGCTTTCGCATACCCAAATAACAATGAACAATAGGGTGTAGCAAAAAATTTGTAAATAACAAAAAAAAAGAAAAATTTTGGAAAAAAAAATTTCAACATTAAGAGGCTCATTTTAAAAGTAAATTTCGAGTTGAAATTCAGTTCAGCAGCTTAGCCGAAGAGCCCTCTGGCGGTACCAAGTTAGGTCCGCGAATTTTTTGATGTTCCAGTCGATCTAATAAACCGTAAATAAACCACGTTGTTTCGATGTGAAGCGATATATACTTATCGTTATGTGAGAACTTTTTCGACAATAAAGGGGATGAATTTACATGCATAAAAGTGTCCGGCTTCTCATTAGCGCTAAGGTGTCTGCCTAGTAATAAGCGCAGCTATCATAGACATCATATTATAATTGAGTGATATGGAATGAGCTGCAAGCTGGGTCAAAAAACACTAATATTTTTTTCGCTTGGTACTTTGAAAAAAATGTGCTTAAACACCTCCACGAAAAATCTCCAAATCCGAGCTCTTAATTGTAACGGGAGGGCTCTTCGCCTTATAGTTTTCTATTTTTTCTTGTTATCAGTTAGAAAAATTTGTGTCAAGCTTCCAACTGCTTGCAAAAAAATATTTGGTTTCATAGATTTTGTAGGAAATCGAATAAACAGTACGCGTCTAGGAGCATCTATTTTAACAACAAGTGAATTTATTAGTTACAAAAATATGAAAAAGAGGCGGACTATTAGTGGTCATTTGCTTTGAACAGCATACGAATTTCGGTAAATAGAATCTTTCGATGGACACCATCTTTGACGCCTGCGCAAAGAATACTGAGTCAAGCAATCACTAAATCGTTTAAAAAAGTTTTAGTACAAAATCTCATCTTTCCAATGATGTATAGTACTTCTCCAAGCAAACTTTTACAGTGCGTGGTACAAATTACTTAAGCCACACTATATTCGAAAAATAATGAATTCCTCTTTACAAGACTTCATATTTTGCACTTAATCATCATTATTAAAATAAATTGCGCTTTTGTCATACAAACAGAAAAATATTTTCAAAACTCTGCAAAACAATAAAATATTGACACAGTGGTTTAGATATAAACATGTGTTGAAAATGAACAAAAACCAAAAGCAAACTAACTTTACAAATTGCATTTGAACAAACTGCCATTCGAACTAATTTGCTCAAATTAGTCAGCAGAAACTGCATTTTAAAAGCACCTGAACTAGACTAAACTAAACTGAAACTATTTTGAACGGTAAAGCACTGTGCACCTGTGAGATCCATATAAATATATATAGTATACCATATACATATATATATGTGTGTGAGTATAGGTATTTGTGTAAAAGTCATTAAACCAAACGGGATACCCAGTATGCACACATGCACAGAAACATTAGCATACATGAAGTAGAAATCTGCATATATGAGTACATATATACATACTTGTATATATTTATTCTATACATTTGTCAGTGCACCGTTATCGCGCTGAATTTGGCATGGATATGCGCCACTTGCAGTCCATGCTGTTGAAACTCCCAGCAAGTTGAACACGTTTCATTTGCATTTTATGACAAAAACTTTTCACAACAACAACAACAACAACGAAAGCTAACGCCACCTGCCTTAATATGCATGCAGCAACATACGTATCAGCGTATGTGCAACCTGCCAGCAAATTGCCACAAATAAATTGAGTATATAAATGCATGCAGGTGAACATGGATATATACGAATATGTATGTGTATGTGTGCTTATGCGAAGTTATGTGGTGCTCGCTTATTCATTCCTTCATTTCCGGCTGCCATTTTTACTGCAGTTCAACAATTCAACTCCATAATATGTTATAAAACTTTAAGTTGTGCAAAAATACACACACATGTACATATGTATGGATGCACTGCAAAGTGACATGTGAAGCACGTGTTTGTGCCCATGGACTTGGCCTGAGCTGAGGTAGTATATAAATAAATTGAGTTTTGTGGCGCAAGAGGACATTGCTATTATCATGCCTCAAGTGAACTTTAAGACTACTAACAAAAACAATGGCAGCTACGTTTAATATAGCTAACACTGGAGTGAGTAGCTGTGTGGGTTTTGGCTTAGATTACGGGATAACAGAGTTCCTCTTTGAAATAATTTCATTGCTTAAATTATTTTATATTTGATTAATATTCTAATACAGAATCGTGGAAAAAGTTCCAACAGTGTTTTCAGAATTCTTCTTTACGTACAGAGAATTTAAGAAATTTGTAATTTCTTTAGTAATATAAAACATTAGGAGAGACAAGAATTGTAAAAAACTTTGCTCCCGCGATCTATAAAAATGATTGCCGAAACTGAACCCCAACTTAACGGAGCGTATAAAATCCCCTCTTATGAAATTAAGATTCATCGCTAACTGGTATTGACTTAAAATTGTCTCATTTGAAGACGGTTTGCATAAATATAGTATAATATGAGTGTGGATAAGATATTTAGAATAATTGACTCCCGCTTTGAAAGGGTTTGAATTTTACTGATTAAACTAAGCGCTTCTTACATTATATTTACCAATATTGTAATATAATAATATTTGCTTCCTTAGCTAAAATTTTACAAATTTTAAAATGATATATCATCAGTGAAGTAATTCTCATAAATGTTTCGTTATATAATGTCAAACGATTTTCGATTCTTCTTCTTTATTTTTTTTCGAAGATGAACTTTCGAACCCTAAGCATGAATATATATTTCATATAATACAAATGAACCTTGGTATTATTCTTTAAAAGCTTAGTCTCATATATGATGAATTGAAAACTAATGGATCAACGTTTTTTTGAGCAATTATCAACTAATTAAATGCATAGTGAGTGGGGAATAGAACAGCAACTCATATACTACTTAGCTCATACGTAGTACATGCGTGAATGCATATAATCAATGGGTTAATCAGCGTATCACTCATATCGGCTTCGCACTGTTCGCTACTGTTGTATACCGAATCACATTTTTCAATTAGAGAGTGGATCAACAACGAAATTTGAACTTGAGAGCACTTATTGTTCTTCATAATAAATATTTTTTTGTATTTGAGTTGCATTGACAAACGAAAATTGTTTTTCGCAATAATCATCATTTCGAATATAGCCCCCAAAGGTGTCCTCTTCATTTATTGAACTAATTTTTATTATCGATTTTGTGCTAATTATATTAAAAATATATAGTACGATATATATTTTCATAAAAAAATATACAATATATTCAAACTCTAATATTCGCAAAATAATTTAGACAACTACTTCGAGCAGTTTCCTGTTTTTGACATTTCTACTTACTACAATATAATAAGGGTGGGTAGTGTTCAAAAATATACACAATTGTCTTCGGAAGTCTGTGTAGTTTTTTTTTTTGAGTTTTCAGAGAAAATTAGCGAAAGCAATATATACATTTTTATACCACCAGAAAGTAGAGTTTCCAATACGCACAAAGCTTACTGACCTTTTAAAAAAATCTCACAAATTGACGTGAGAACTTTTGATTGAAAATTTGAGTTTTTTCCGATTTTAAGCCGAAAAAAGGCTTCCGCCTCAATATTTTAAATAAACAAATATACAGTATTTTTGGGATATTAGACTAAATAATTTTTCATTTTATTTTGGTTATTTTATTTAACGTTTCAAAGAGGTTTCATTATACTATGTTTTTGTTTTTTTTTTGTTTTTGTTTTCAAAAATTATTTCTTCTGATCTAGTTTGTAATTGTAGAGTTCAGTGCAGATGCAGACATATAACGGGTGATCCAAGTAAAGGTACTTTTTTCAAAAGTATTTTTTTGACAAATCATCCGTGAGTCGTGTCAAGTTGTCAGGTTTTTTTTTTTTTGGTTCAAAATTGTTTGACATTTCATCATGAAAAGACTTATACCTAAATAACGTTTACAAATTGTTCAACTTTATTACGAAAATTCACGTTCTGTAAAGAATGATCGATGAACTTATAGTCAACATAATCGGCCAACTGAACGTACTATATATAACATTTAATCTACATATATGTACAATATATATTTCGAAAATTCTCTTAAAATATATCAAAACACCACTGCTAATTTTAATTATAATTATAGATTCTACAATAACACTCATCAAATAGTATTGTGCAATTGTTTGTTAAATAATGCAATTTTGAATGGAATTGCTGGGTAATGCCAAATATAATATTTTCAACCAATATATTTCTTCATTCATTGTTGTCCCCAAAGTGTAGTAACGAAAATCAGGTCAACATATTTTATCCATTATTCTCGCAGTTGGCTTCAAAAGCGCTATTTTATGGACTATATATGAGTGTATACTACTGTATAAAATGGCATCAAGTGCAATGTTGTTAGCGCCACTGTTAGACTTTTTCGCCCAAATAAAATAGCTGAAGCTTTAAATTCCTGATTGCGCTGGTTTTTGTACAACAACAAACAGTTTGACCACGCTACACCATCCACAAAACAATTATTGTTGTTGTTGTGCGCTTTATTGTCATAGTTTTAGCATTGTTATTATTACTTGTAGTCAAAAGCAAATACAATAAAAACAACAAACAGCAACATTGTTTTTATGTTTTTCACTACATAAATTTGTTTTCCCCCTGAGTTGCATAGTTGTTGCTTTAATAAATAATTTCAGTTTGTTTTGTTTACAATATTTTACATCACATCAACAACAAATCGTTCGGGGTTGGTCATGTTTTGGGCACCTAATAAATATTCACACACCAACTGTGGGTGGACACAACTACATGTTTGTATGTCTAATGGCACACTAAACCATTTGCAAGGTAATAAATGCGCTGTAAATATATTTTGAACACCGAATTTTATATGCAGTCCGAGCTGAGAAGGCGGGAGAGGCGTTTCGTGTCAGTCAGGTAACTGAACTGAGCGGAGTAAATCATTTGTGTATGTTTGTAAGCGCTCACCACACATAGTGTCGTGTCTAATTGGACAACGAGGCAGACCTTATTGACAGTCTGTGTCACTGGGTGATTGCAGTTAGGTACACGTTCGACTCCTGAACCACTTGTGTACACACTCGTGTCAACTTTTGAAAGTCAAAATCACATTTTTGTTCGTTCGATTGGCACTTTATTTATAGGTGGGCTCCAGTTTAGGCAAACGTTTGGATTTATTGTCAACAATCTTTTTCACACATTAAGCGAACACTTACTCTTTATGGTGTGGCATGGAAGCTGAGGCCATGTGTGCCTCTTAGATGGAAGGTGCAGATAGAATATTTTGCATTTTATTTTGTAAAATACTTGCAGTGTCTTTGCAAAATATTGCTGAGCAGAAATTTTACAATGTAGACACATTGTCTCTGATTTTTGAGTTGAATAATTTTGTATAATAGATGTGTGCAGTGCTTTGTGTGCGAGTGCGTGTGTGTGTAGTGAGGCAGTGATGCATTTTATTACACATTTTTCAATTACGGCTTGTGAATCTAGGGAATGCAGAGTAAATTGCTTGCTTTTGTGGTTGAAAATAGTGTTCGGTTTTGCAACTTTAAAATATTTTAAAGAAGGAGATATTTACAAATTCTTTTTACTACAAAGTTGCATATTTTATACGAATGCAATTTTGGTCAAATTTGTGTGAATTCATTTTTGTTCAGGGCCAATAGAATTTGAGTGCGTGATTTATAACATTTTTGTCCATTATTTATTTGGTTTCTTTATTCCTTACTAATTTGAAGGCATCGCCCAATGTTAGCTGGCCTCTTGAAGTGAAAATTGCTACCGGACGGCCTCATTAGCTACATGCTACTTAAGTCTGTTCTTAATATTGACTGTACATTGTTCGATTTAAAAAACTTTTCTATAGGTTGTGCGCTAATATGAGCGATTTCAGTGTTAGAAGCATATTGGAAAACTCAACTAACATACAAAGTATTTTCTAGAAATCGTATTAGAAACATACACAAAGTATTAGCATATTATATTTGAGAGATATTTTCATTGCTGCTTAAGCAGTGAATGTAATTACTGAAAATGTACACTTACTCGGATCACTAAAATTTTTTCAATTCAATGTCATTTCAACAAAAATTACTAAATGTTATCGGCTAAACTATAAGCTTCCTATATTGAAACTTATGTTTGATCTATCGACACAAAACTGACTTGAGTTTGAGTAATACCAACAGCTATATTAGAAATAGAAAGGATTGAAATACCTTTTTCTACTACTAATGCTATCATTCAAACTGATTTCGATTCATTAACCTCCATCGACCGGAACAAATTGTAGTTAAAAGAAGCAAGGTCTGAGTTGTTTTTCACCGTTCTTACAACATGTGGTCGAGCATTATCATGATGGATCATATCATATTTCCCCATGTCTAGTCGCGAATTCCGAGCATTTTTCGGCAATCGCTCGCTAAAATTTTATGAGTTGTTATCGGTAGATGTGAACTAGCCAAAACCACAGCCCTACAAATACTCGAAAATTTCGAAAAAGAGGGAATTTATATGCCTCTGGTTACTAATAGATATTTAGTGGCAAACAAGTTTTAAATATAGTTGAGTCTCAGTGGAGTCAATCTCTAACTTGCTCAGCAAGCAGGCTAACGTGGCATAAATGGAATATGGGCCGCACATGCCGACTATTATTATTCAAAAGGAATTTTATAAAAACTCTAGTAGAAGTGCTAGCAGGCCACTGTTTAATTTCTCAGATATGACAGCAGACTAGAAACACTATATAATAACTATTGTAGAAGCTGTCAGGTGGTAGAAAAAGAGAAAACTATAAAGCATCTTGCATGCGAATGCGAGGCTTTGTGTAAGAAAATAATCGCAACTATCGGTCGAGGTTTCTCGGTCTCTCATTATAAAGTCAGGAAGAAGAACTTCCGCAAAAACATTTTTTCAGTCACAAAGTTTGACATATTTGGTGAAAAATAATAATTGTTGTGTACACTTGAAATGAATGATGTACAAAGACGCACCAGAGCAATCACTTTCCAACGCACATTCGGAAGATTGGAACATTTCAATAATAAACAAAAATAACATATTTCAACTAATAACTAAAGAATAAAAGCTTAATTTTATGTCCTTTAAAATTTCCAATACACAACTCACGGGAAACTCTCAACTGCACCAACACAAAAATACATTACTTGCCTTCTTGGAAGCTATTTAAATATTCAATTTTTTATTTTTTATTATGTGTGAAAAGTAGACGGCCTGGGCCTTAAAAATACGGATCCCCAAAGGGAAATGAAAATAAAATAAACAAATTTCCACTTCCGCAAATGCCACAATGTCTTCTGCCATATTTTTAATGCTTTTGTTTTTTGTACGCTTCAACGGGTTTTTCTAGCAACAACGTAAACCAGGTGAATGTGAGAGCGAAGGCTGAGAGCAGCAAACAGAGCGTGAGTTAGCCAAAAAAGGCGCATCATAACGTGATTCACTCACATATGCCTTAAGGTTAGGCTGCGTGTGTGTGTGCGTGAGTATGTGTGCGCTCATAATTCAAACAATAAAAACCTTTGCTTTTATTTGCCGAAAAATGCTCATAAAATTTAATTAAATGCGCGCACAAGTTCATGCATAAAATTCACATAATAATAATAATAAATTCAGCAGCGGCGGCTAGCGAGCGAACATAAAAACAGCGCAAAAACAACAAAACATGCAGAAAACGACGCCATGAAAATAAAAGCGCTGAGATGCTGCGGAGCTAAAACCAAGTGACTAGCTGATGGAGTGATTGACTGACTGTGTGACTAAGGTGCCACATGATGTTGCTGTTGTTGTTGTACTTGTTTTCCTGTTTTTGTGCTTTTCGGGTCCACGTAGGAGTCACGGTGTGCATTAAAATTTACTACCAAAGCAGCCAAATAAATGCGCAAACAGCACAGGCAGGTAAATAATAATAACAACAACAACAATGTTGGTAGCAAAAAGCGTAAAATATGCGGAGAGAAGAAGCAGCACAACGACAGGAATGCTCAAAAGCGCCAATTCCGTGCCGCCAAGCAGCCCAACAATGAAACGAGCACGTGCAACATGCAACACACGGGCTCAGGTAGACTTTTATCAACTCATTTTTAATGTTTTCCTCGTCACACAGCCGAAGCGAGAAAAAGCTGAGTAAATAAAGTAGGAAAATATGCGAGAATACACACAAGTCAAGTACGAGAATAAAGCAGGAGTGAAAGGGCAGTGGACAAAAGTATTATAGGCTGTATAAAAATATAATACAATTTACAAAAACAATCGCTGTCAGTTCATTAAAAGGGTATATAACGATATGCCATCACAAAATACGAAAATTAACTGTGCGTCAAAAATTTAACGTGGCAGATAATGTGTGTCTTATAACAGAAAAAAAGAAATAAAAAAATAATTCGCTTGACCCTGTGCACAATTACAAATATGCGAGGATACATACATGCATACTCTAGGAGGCGCACTAGAATCCAATGAGAGACGGAGACAAGCTGTAAGTCAGCTATGGTGCCTTTGTACTGCCGCTGCTGTTGTTGTTGTGTGCTGCTCTAGTCATGCGTGCTGCCTTAATGAATTTTAATTAATTGCCCATCTTAAATGTGGCTTTAATATTCAATTAACTTGCACTGCTAGGAAATCTCTTAATAGCCTTAAAAATATAGCAAGGCTGGAAGACTATGCCATTAATTGATTTTTAGGAAGGCACGAATGCTGGTTTGAAGATTCCAGTATACATGAAGGCTCAATATGTATGTGTATTGAATTTTTGGGTTTGTTGTAATGAGTACAAAATACTAAGCTGCTAGAAATTGCCTTGGAAAATGTTTATTGTGTAATTTCACTAAAATTCTAGTTATAGTAAAATCTAAAATTTTGGATCAAAAAACTTTTTAATTGAAATGTAAAATATTTCCATTTCGGAATGACGAAAGGATGTTACACGGGTTTCACTGCTTTAAAAAAAATATAAAATCTTATTGAAAAGTTTTCTAGAAGCTATGTTTTCAAAGTCGGTTGTCAAGATTTCTCGCGAACTATTCAACCGATCTTAATGAACAGGTCTTCGAGATATATACAGCTATTAAAAAATAAAAAAAAAATCGAGAAATTTTCACCAAAATTTGTATTATTTTTGTAAAAACGTCTAGCAAAAATGCAATTTTCATTTTTTTCTTTCGTAGAATACCTAACTTATGGTCATAATTAAAACCCAATTTTTTTCGTTTTCTACTTTTGATGATCCTTAAAAAATAAAAAAATTGATAGCTAATAGTTTAAGTTTAGGAAGAATGGAACAATATTTCAAAAATAATGAAAACTTGGCGGCTGCACTTCGAAAATTTCATACAAAATATGGTCGAAATAGTTTTATAACTAATTGTTTTTTATTTATTTATTTATACGTATGTAATTCTAATATTGCGCTTAAAACACCTATTACTTGTACCAAAATATTTTATAAAATACTTTAATTCTTATAATGTCATCTATAAAAGTTTACATACATATGTACGTTGATTACTGTCGAAAACCAAATATACATGTGTTTTCATGTGGTCCTAATTCATCACTTGAAGAATATCATGATTAAATACTCTTACCATACCATCCATCAACAATTGGGGCATGGGGAGAATGCTAGGTAATGTAACATAGGTATAAGGTATAATATTATATATGTACGTATAAGAAAATATATAATCTTTAAAATGTAAATAAATATTTAAATATAAAGACAACACAAAACTGAAAAATTTACATTTACAAAAACAAAAAATAAAAAAAAACATTACCTCCCACAGGTACGTTTCCTAAAGCAACTATATGTACCAGCCAACGGTTGGCATACAACGGAAAACGTTTTGCTAGTTTTTTGACGTTTCGTTTATATATATTATACGAACTAGTACGTAGCAAACAGCGACTAACACGTGAAGGTTTTGTTTTGAAAAATATATATGTTGATATATTCTCTGTTAGATTTGAAAAGATAGAAAATTCGAATTTTGTAATTCAAAAAAGAAATTCGATGAAATGTTTCAACTTTTTATTTGAATCAGGAATATTTGCTTTCTACAACTCAATAAAATTAGAAACAAAGTTTAAGAGTTAAAGCTCAGGATTAGGTACCACATTCAATAAACAAACAATATATAAACGATTACAACAACAACAAATATGCATACATTCAACTATTTATGTTAAACTCAAACCTCGATAAATTTTTGAAGCACAAACACGCATTCTTGACATCGAAGATACCAAACACACAATGTTTATATTAATGTAAGGGAATAATATATGTTGCATGCATACCATGTAAATATATATGTGTGTATATATGGTATTTAGGTTAAGCAACAGCCAACAGCATCTTCGCTCTAATTCCTTTTATCTGTCAACTGACAGGAACAGCAGCGGCGGCAACCAAAGAAAATTGCAGCTGAGCGCTTAACGAATGCGTGTGGACTTAGACATATGCATATATTTATTACGAATGTATATGTATATGTGTGTATGTATTTTGATGTGCGCTGACGTGCGCTGTTGCCTTTTGTGGCATCAATCAGTCTGAGCTTGTTTTTAAATCCTCTGGCATTGCTGCCACACACAAATACACCAGCCAAGATGTGGCTTTTGTTTGTATGTGTGCTTGTCAGTGTTTTGCTTGTATGTTTGCTTGTGAGTGCTTTTCATATATGTGTGGACTTGTGCTCTCAATAATGTAGCGCTATTTACACTCATATGTTTTGTGTGTGCTTAGCATTGCTTTATCATTTGAGCTGCTTTGCGTTTGCGCTTCAATGAATGGTAACCTTAAATTTTTCAAACTGCTGACAACGCTGAGACTCCCTCACAGGAAATACTGTCACCACTGGTGCTTGCTGGCACGTTTGCTGCGCTGTAAATATAAGCTAGTGGATTTAGCACAATGGCAGCACACACATTCAAAAAATTCCAACAAATATTTTGCGTTTGCTTTTTTAGTTTTGACACAGTCACCTTTTTGTTGTTGTTGTGCTGGTAACACCACTACCGCTGTGCTTGAGAAGCATGTGTATTTGCATTCCAGAGCGCTGTCATCCATTTGGTATTTGACTTATGCGTAAGCATATGTTTCGCTGCCTAAACGCTTATCCCTTACTATGTGTGCAATTGCTTTCTAAGCGCTTTGCTGATGAATGAGGTTGAGGCTGAGGGATTTCAAGTCAGTGATATGAGTGTGTGTATGTGTAAAGAAGTACGGGTGAGTTAGTAAGAGTGATTGTGTTTTAACAAATGAGCGGCAGTAATTCAGCAGTTGACTTAAGTGTTCAGCTGCTTAAGTAGTATGCTCTATTTATTGTGGTCGGGGCGTATGAGTAACATGCATTTGTTTTAGAAAAATTTAATTTTAAAATCTTATGACTAATATATCGTAGCAAAGGACTAAACAACGAGCACACCTAAGAGTTAATTAATTGCGTTGTATTTTAAAATTCAGTAAATTTTGTTTGTAACATTAAGGATTTTTCAAAAAAGTACGGAGCGTCAAAGGGTATGAGTAATTTGAGTGAGAAAATTTACATACATTTTATTAATTAATTAATTTGGAGACAACATATTATAATTTTTACAGGCAAGTAAAATGTATGTGAAATATTCGTAGAATAATTCTGCTATGATAAAAGTATTATGTTACATTATAAGTTTAATCGATAACGGCAATTATTATTTTAAACAATAAACAATTAAACAAAAATACATTTTACTTTATCTAAACCAAAACTATAATATTTCACAGGTGGATTTTACTAATTAAACTTAATTAACTTTTTCTTAATGCTTGTATTAGGTAATCATCTAAGCAAGGCTTTTTTGTTATCATATCTCTACCTCTTAGGAGATTTTTGGGTAGCACAAAGGACGAATTTCTGTCCAAGTGAGATTCATCGTGTTAAGATCAACCTCACGACCTAACCTAACCAACCTAACCTCTTATTATATTATAAAAACGTATAGGTATTGGACATCCCGCTACATCCTAATAAAAAATCCTAAAATTAATAAAGAATACAAAGCCTGATTACAAAACGTATGATACGAAATGAATCAAGAATATTAATGTCCATTTCTAAGAATGGAAAAAATATCAATGTTAAAAATTTTTTGAAACATAAATACAAAGCAAGCTTCTGCATAATCAAGAGGAAGGAGTCTGAAAGCTCATCTCTGCTTGAAAATCCGTGACTTACATACGAGAACGGATCAAATATTAAAGTTTGAGGACGAGATGGGTTCCTCTGCAAAAATTGTTTCCCTAAAACACCATCAAAAACAAATAATAATGTCTATATTGGCGAATATGTTAGTAAAAATTTTTTCAATTATTATTCCAAAGAAATTATTTTGTTATAAACATAATTTCAATTATTTTTCTGCTTTATAGCAATGCTTTTAGTACTTGCTTGCATAACTTTCCAGCACCAAAAGTCTCACTTGCAGGCAAAGCTTTTAATTACCATACTTGTGCAAACATCACTCATACGCCCTGGTAAACATATGAGCAAATTTGGGATTTTACATTCGAACTAATTATGATACAGCAAAAACATGCAGCAACAACGACTTAACTGCAATGCATACACATATGCGCACACACAAACATACAAAGGCGCTATAAACTGCAAGCAAAGCACATAAAAAGCTCTAAATATCCCGACAAATCTCTACGGCAATAATTTAGGCAACAAATGTTTTATGAGT
This sequence comes from Bactrocera oleae, assembly GCF_042242935.1. Classification (NCBI taxonomy): domain Eukaryota; kingdom Metazoa; phylum Arthropoda; class Insecta; order Diptera; family Tephritidae; genus Bactrocera; species Bactrocera oleae. The sequence goes on from NC_091539.1 coordinate 57,022,229, forward strand.
CGACGTTAGCAACTTTTTGCTTAGACACGCACACACAAGCAACCATAGTGAGCGGCTAAAAGCTTGCTGGAAATGTATTTGCCACACTGGCAACAATGCATGTAATGAATACCCAAGCAAGTAATCTTATGTATGCAAATTGCGGCATATTAATTATTGCCAAAGTGACGGCAACAAAAAGTGGGAGAGTGGGAATGAGATAGCAGAAAACAAGCAAATGTGGATTTACATATACGAGTATATATGTATATATGTGTGTATGCATTGCAGGAGTAAAGTCACACAAAGTAGGCGGCATAAAGAAATTATAACAAAATTTGCCAAAAACAATGATTGATTATGAATAATATTATATGTATATGTGTTAGTTATGTATATGTAGGTGTTGCCGCTCACGAGCATAACATGACATTTACACCTTTCTGCTTTTACGAGTGCGTAACCTCACACTGAAAATATTAATTTGTTTCTTTGCCTGTTAGTTTCTTTACTAACATATATACACATGTGTGTGTAACGTATGTATGTATATGTATGTGTGTGTTTGTGGAAATTTATTTATTGCGAGCGTTGGCGAAAAATGTGATTAAATTAAGATGCCAAATAAAGATGTGTGTGTGATGTGTGTTTGCACGGCACTGTTTGCTCTAACATAAATAATACCGTTAGGTCGGCATACATCTTGGCTTAGAAACACGATAGCGCCTGGAAGTCACATAAGTAAATTTGCCAGCTTAGAAATGTTTTGACGTATATATCTTTGGAAGCCAAATAGTGTCTACACTAATGTTTATCTGTGTGTTAGCATGTGAATGCTAACAGAAGACCATAGAGAGGCATGTATGTATATGTGTATACTTGAGCCTTTAATTTTATGGCTAACATGAATATTTATTAGCGTTCTCATACATATTAATTTTCTTTGAAGAAAACCAGAAAAAACGTTGACGTCGGCTGCACCGAAGCTCTAGTACCCTTAACAGGTGCATTTCTTATAGCATCAAAAGGAATAAGAAGATCTTTATCTTCATTTTGATCGGCCACTTTCTATGGCAGCTATATGCTACATTTAGCCGATCTGAACAATATATTTGCAGGTTGTGATTGGGGTAATAACCTGTGAAAAAAGTCAGCACTCAAACTCAGACGATAATTTGAAACATTTTTGGTTCACTTGATATTCAAGCGGTTAAAGAATTTTAGTGCTTCTTATTCTATATTTAAATATAGGTATAATACATAGTCCGTTATGTTTTTTTGTCTATAAAATATCGAGTCTATAATTGGCAACTTCCACCTAGACATTTAAAGGAACTGTTTGATTAGAGCAAATCACACTTATCTTAGTTATAAACCAAAATTTAGTCAAGTCACATACCAAAACGCTTTTGTCATCGTTATTATCGAGCATAACTCACAAAATCTTATTTGCATTCTAGAATGTGATAATCATTGTATAGAGAAATTATTATAACATATATGTATACCCAAAATTTTAGCGACACCTTGAATGTACATCGTTTCGCAGTTTTTACAACGACTGCCTTAACTAAATATCAAACTATTATATTTTTTGAGATTTATTCTAACTTAAAAAATAATAATTATATAATAATTCGAAACTAAGATTTTACGAGGTTAACTAATAGTTGACAGCACAACGAGTAGCCCAAATGAAGAAATATTAGAGAACATAGCATATATATTTTAATATTTTTTATAGTTTTCTTAAATGGATATCTTAATTTACCAGCGATAATTAAATTCGTTTAGCTTTAAGGCATAAATAAATATGTACATACATATGTTCATATGTCCGTAAACCGTAAACTAATAAGGCCCAGCCAAATATGTGGAATGCCTTAGAATCAAAATTTCGTATGTAAGAGAGAGCGACAGTAGAAGAATGCCGAACAGAACAGCTGTGACAGTGTTGATGAAAGAAAAAACACGAAATACAAAATATTTAATATAGTACAAGTATATGTATTTATGCATACAATGCCTGCAAGTGATGGCGACAACTGTTTTTGCCCAATACTGCATGGCTGAATGGACGAATGATTGCCTCAGCTGTGTTTGATTTTGATTTTGAGTAATGATCTTAATTGTATTAGACAAATTGCTGCGGCAACATGTGTGACCAGAAAATACAAGCATAACATCAAAAGCTTTATGATGATGAATGTATATACATAAATAAGCACATGTATAAAAGAGTCAATATTAGGCTGCGCATCTGCTTGTCTAGCGCTCATTACTATTTATAAGAAACAAGATTTGTATTAATATATATGTATGAATGTGTATAACATGTGTCCCTAAGGGATACTCGTGTTTTTTGACTCTCCACAAAGTCTACATATATATCTGTAGGTATAGGTAGGTAAGCATTTATATTATTTAAGAAGACTACATCTTCTCCTTTCTTATTCACGCATTTCACTTTATCTCAGCTGTGCCATCAGTGAGGTGTAAATAATCACACATTCTAATTTTATCAACGGAAATGTAATTAAAATACTTTAATGAATATTTGGCTACTCATTCAAAGAGGTCACAGAACACCTGAGGTCGTGTTATCGGGAGAGTTTAATCTAGATAGCATTCATTGCAAACATACACTGGCTGGTTGCATGTAAATACGCTTTGTATATGTATCGCTATAGTTCACTATACAGGCTATTATTGTAATTGGGTTAATGTTTCAATTTAAAAATTTAAATATGTAGAGATTGATCTAAATTAATGGTTTTCTCACATATAAATTATTGTTAAGTTTTTTAACATATTTTGAATTCATACTTTTTGGTATATCCTACTGAGCTTTAGACCAGTTCTAAATTCAAAAAAATAGGAAAAGTTCTACTTTAAAGCCCTTTCCCAAAATTTCCTTGAATAAAGCTATTGGGCTTCAAGCTAAACTTAATTTTTTAAATAAAAGACTCCTCTGCTGCTGCAGTGAGTACGGCTTGCCTATACAATGGCCTACTATTGCTATAAAGGTTGAAATTTAACAGTATGTCAAAGTTTGAAAAAATATGTAAAATTTTGCTCAAAAATAAAATGATTTTTGGCCACTCAAAATCACATTTTTCATACAATCGAAAAACTGGAAGTTCATTGTACAAAGAAACATATACAGAATTAACAGAAAAACCTCAAAGCGAACAGTTGCTTATTTTCGGGTTACAACTGTGGACAATTTGAAAAATGAGGTTTAGCCAAAAACCTAGAACAGCTACAATTTAGAAGGCTGTCACTCTAAAAACTATTTGAAAATTTCACTTAAAATTTTTGTATGTTAATTTTAAATCTGTCGACTACATAATTGTGCAAAAAACAAAAAAAATTAAATTTTTAAGCCATGTCACATTCGGTATGGCCCAGAATTGAATTTTAAACTTTTCTACACTTAATCTAAATTATTTTGTTGCTAACTACAATTTGTGTAAGATATTTGCACATTTTCCCATTCTAATTTTGCAAATTAATTATGAACTGCGCAACAATCAAACCATGTAGAGCCCTGCTCCTTAAAACATAGTAAATAGTTTCAGATTCACTCTAGGGTAACTATCTCTTTTGGGTGTAAAAAATATAAGGCGTTGAAATCTCCTTTCTAAATAATATTTACGCCTAGGCATTGATGAAAAATTCTAAATAATAGTTTACAAAGTAAACAGAAAATTATAGGATCATGTATATATTCATTAGGGTGGAGCGAAATATTTTTTTTTTTTGCTTAGCCGGGTGTAAAATCTGTATATTATATAAAAAGAAAGATTTTGGACATATTTTTTTTCGCTCCACCCTTGTATACATATATATATATATATATATACAAGAATACTTAATCGTTTTATAGAAGCATTTAGTATTTAAATTTACTTTAAGCTATATTTTTTTAATTTATCGCTAAATATTTTACTAAATATACTACTCTTATTATGCTTGTTAAAGTGTTTTCACATTTATGCTCACTTGATGTATAATGTAGGACCCTCTTTTATATTTCCAATAACAATAAAAAAGCTCGATTATAAAATTAGTTTTAATTGCAAAGTGAGCAGTAAAATAAAATAACTTTAATGCTTGTAAAATCGCAAATAAAAAATATTTAAAAATATATGTCACTTAAGAGTGAACAACACGGCGTATGAGTGACATTAAAATGGAAAACAGCACAAGAAATGAGAAAAAAAAGAGCACAAAGCGATAAAGCATTGGAAAATGCCAAAGTTATTTAACGCTCAACGTCAATAAGGCAATAAAAAGAAGCTCAAAGCTGTAAAAGTTAAAATACTTCTTAGCGAAAATTTATTATTTAAGTGCAGCTGCACTTGTGCGCGCTGCCTGGCAACATTCGATTGCACTGCACTTGCTGGCGCTTGTGGCGACTCTACGCCCCTTAGCAGCACAAGTACCTGCCACATGAAAATTCATTGGCCATAAAAAGCACCTTTGCTGGCGGCATTTAATCCTAAACTGTTGAAGCCACAATGGAGACGGCGGTGTGTTGACATTCCTGTGTTGGTGGTGTTTTTGTTCTTGTTATTGTGTTGACAAAAGTTTTGCATTGGCGATCGGGGTGCGCAGTGGGGCAGTGCTGCGCAGACACATTCTAAAATTATTATGTTTTTCACTGCTGCAAACTTTCCATGCGCTATTGTTGCACTACGCCAACATAACAACAACAACAAAAACAATAACTTGTGTAGCAGTTTTGAAAGTCATAACGGCTGAAGTTCTTGGCGCTGTGTGTTGTTGCAATTCGATTAAACTTTATGTCATCTTTTATGGCAGCGACAGAGACACAGCGTGGTGGAGAGGTCGCAGAGGCAACGCGCGCAATTGTAGCAACAAAAATGTGGTTGGTGGTTGGCGACGGGTAAAACTTTGGCAGCAAGACTTTTTTATAGAAATATTAGTGGCAGCGTCTGTTGCAATATGGTCATATAGTGGCACGACATAGCTGGACATATTTGTTTCATCTGCTGCTCATTCCTCTTCTTATTATTCGACTTCTTCTCATAAAACTTTATTTGTATGAGTGCGACTGTGCATGTGTGGCATATTTTGCGCCTTCTTAAGTTGTCAACATATTTCATAACCCAGCCGTTCACCCAACCACTCCACGCCGCCAAGTGGCAAACTGCTGCTGGCCTACAACAATAGCGCTGCAACAACAACAACCACAACATATTTGAGATGAGCGGAGAAAGTAGGCAAATGTGCATAAAAATAGCGCGCAGTGGCAACAGTCGTAGCAGCAGCGATGTTTTAGTGGCACACAGCTACTTGCAACAATGGCTGCATTCACCTACGCGCGCTTGCTGAGTTATGCATGCATTTTGGTTGCCGTTAGAGTTTTTGATTTATTTCCAGTAATATTGGCAAGTTTTTAGATTTAGTGGCCATAACGACCATTGTTGGCAACCGGTTGAGCACTCAAGCAGCAACGACACCGTTCAGAACAAAAAAACTCAAAACCAAGCAAGTAAAAGAAATGCGAGCGAAAAGAAAGCCGCCGCAACGGTGATAGGCGGCTATAAGATCTCAGCGAGCCGCAGGTATGACAAAGTTGAAGAAAGAGGTATGAAGTGTGGCCCTTCACTGCGATGACTGAGATAAAAAAAAAATTATTTTCATCACAAAATAACTATATTTCACTTGTGTTGCAACTTGGTCTGCCAAGGTGTATAAATCGCTTGGAAGTGGGATTATTGTTGTCCGTAGTAATAAAATATGGCAGCACAATGGCTTCCAAATAAGTGCCGCAAAAGTTTCGTTACTTAGTTTTGCCAAGTTGCAAGTTCAACATTCTACAGTTATTTTTGTGTATTTTTTTAGTTTTTAGTAGTTTTGTTGCACAGTTGAACGCCATTGAAGACATTTGGTGTTGTCAATGAAATGAATAATGTTTGGCGCAAAAATTTTAATAGAATTCACAAGAGTTTTTGAGTTAAGGCTTCCACATGCCGCATAAGCTAGATTGATTTGGGTTAAAGTTAAAGTTTATGCTTCAAACGAAAGGCGCTCATAATTTTTCATGGCTAAAGCCGTGTTGTATGACATTAGTTTCTATAGAGAATTAATTTTCCTCGAAGAAGAAAGGTGTTATAGTATGTCCGAATGAAAATGTTTAATCGATCGATCTGCCGGGTTTGTTTTTAATGAAATTCATACTTTAATGCACCTTAGATGTAAATATTGAGATTTTATTGGCAACCTGCAACTTGCTTAGCAGAAAACCGTAAAATTAAAAAATACGAGGTGTGTTCAAACAAAAAAGGAATTAATTTTTTTTTTAATTATTCATTTGTCTACATTAAAGTTGTCGCCTTCAAAATCGTCCCCATTCGATATTACGCACTTATATCAATCTTTCTTCTTCTTCTTTCAATCTTCAAAAAATTTCTTAAACTCGACTTTTTGGATAACGTTTAGCTCGTTAAGCGATTTTCATCTAACTTGTAAAAGGACGGCCCTTTAAGATTCTCTTTATTTGTGGAAATAGAAAAAAATCACACGGTGCCATGCCTGGCACATATGGAGGCTGAGACATCAATATTGTAGTGCTTGGCATTATCAAAATTTCCGATATTTTCTGAACATACCGCGTATATACTAATGAAGAAACTAATAACTCCATCCTTCATAGCAATGCTATGTATTGGTAACAGATGGCTCGAAAACAGCAGATGGCATTGGCGCTAAGGTAGTGGGACCATGCACCAAGCTGTCAGTGCCCATGTACAGGTTTTCAAGCTGTGGTCTACGTCACTTTTCAAGCTCTGGTCACTAGCAGATGTGCATACATTATACCAGAGAAAAATATCACGAGGAAAGTATTGTCATACGCAGTGCAAGTCACGTGGCACTTCATGCAATAGTGTCTACTGAAATGAAATCAACAATGATGCTGCAATGTATAAAAATGCTTAACAGGAGGAGGAGGAGGAGGTAGGATCAATGGAAATGAGTCTGCCAATCCTCTGGCGAAATATTTCCGCAGTTTAGGTTACAGTTCCATGAATCTGTGTCGTTTCTGTCACCAAAAGGCAGAGACACCAGACAATAAACTCCTTGATTATCCGCAATTGCAAGAAGAAGGAGTCAGGCTATTGGACAAATGAATTCGGTGAGAATACATTATAACCATTAATCCAAGCGCTTTACTAAGCCTTTTTGATTCCACTGTATTAAATGAAGAGTTTTGTGAAACAGGAAAGGTCACAATAGACCACAGCTCATTGTGCATTCCTCTACTTCCAATCTATCGAGGTGACACGTCTGCATACTTTAATTTAATTCACTCAAATAACGTACTTAGTTTGATTATTATAAAAGATTTTATGAACTGAATACATATAACATTAACATGAAATTGATTTTCTACGGAAATATACTAAAACAATAAAATAAAAGCATTCTCATTCGCATTAGTTACTCATACGCGCTGTACGCCACTGTCATAAATACAAAATAATGCACTAAAATCTGTAATTAGCGCTCATTGAAAATTAGTTTATTAAATTAACGCAACTAATGCACTTTAATACCGAATATTCTACGCTTACACACACACATACATATATACACGCAAACGCTAACATTTAACTTCACTTCACAAAGCAATTAATAATTTGCCGTGGAACGTGCAACAGCGCCAAACAAATGGAAGCGACGACAGCAAACAGCGTTTTCATTATTCGACAAATGGCAGAGCGCATTCGCGAAAATAATGTTAATCAATTATTTTAAAAGTATTTGCAATGATTTACAATTACCCCGCTGAGGCATGCCGCGAACAAAACGTCGTGGCAGCGACACTATTATGTGCATTGAGCATTATGCAGTCATGTTGTTGCTGTTGCACATGTCTCCAAACTGAGCTTGCAATGTTGTCGCCGTTTTTGTTGTTGTTGTTATTTGTGTATTGCAGCGGCATTTTGTTGTCGCATTTGACAGCGCAACTTTTCGCGCTTTGCACTTAAACTAATTTAATTAATGTGACACAACAATAACAGCAATGACAGCATAAGCGCAAACAATAATAATAATAACAACAACAACAAGTTAGCAACATCTTACAGCTGCGGTAATACAATAGAATGAAGGTAAAAGAAAATAAGGAAAATGTCGCCACTGCTGAAAGCTGCAGCTGTTCGACAGCTATTTAACGGGTTTTTGATTTTACATATATATTAGGGTGGGTCAAAAAAAAATATCATTTAATGTTATTTCTTAGAAAAGCCCAAAGGAAATGTCATAGACTTGACTATATCTTCACGACATTTGGCACAGATTATGTTCTGAGACAACGCTAAAATAACAGAAAAAAATTTCAGATCGGACCACTATATCATATAGCTGCCATACAAACTGCACGATAAAAATGAAGTTCTTTTATGCGAACTTCTTTCTTTGTGAAGGCTATTTTAGCTTCGGTGCAACCGAAGTTAACGTCTTTTTTTTGTTTTCATTTGATAATATTTGATAAACAATTTGCTCATCATTGAGCACGGTTAGAATATAGTGGTAAAAATAAATTTTATAATAGCATAGTTGAAAGTACCAAAATGCTTAGATATTTTCACGGTATCTCAGAAAAAAATAAATTTTTTTTTTCCCTACCCTAATATATATGTCTACTAATATGTGTATATAAATGTCTTTATATATGTGATAATATTCCACTGTCGTTGCATGGCGTCGGCATTAACAATCTTTAAGCTGTCAACGACAAGCGTAATTTTCTTACAGTTCACATCGGAAGCAATAACAACAAGCACTGACTGGCACAAATTAACGCGCCGGTAACAGCAGCAGCGACGCATTAAAGTGGTAGTGAAAATAAATAAATAAAATTATTTTTAAGTAGTAAAATGGCAAACAGCGAAATGCAGTCAGAAATAAACAATGATTTTTTTTTTTTGTTGCAAGCACTATCTTTCAGTTCTTACATAAACGCTGTCACCCGCACAGTTGCGCTATAAATGAACTTACACTTTTGCACACATACACAATTAAGTATTGCCAGCAAAACAAAGCGCGCTGCTTGAACCCGAACACAGCAGAGGTGAGCAGACGAGCCAAAGTGCTACCAAAAATTGTTGTTGTTTTCTTCTTTCTTAAAATAAAGTTCGTTACTGCTGTTGTATGTGTTTTTGTATATTTATTTTATTTATTTCTTTTTTTTTAACTATTTTTCCGTAGTCTTCTTAAAAGTGCATTTCTCACCTGAACCAACGTCCTCATTGCCCTGTTGGCCTTTTCTTCAATTCATTCTCATTTATTTATTTTTTGTTTTTGTATTTACCTTTTAGCTAACTCTCCAAGGCGCAAATTGTTTTTATTTTTATTTTCATTTCAATTTTTTGTTGAGAAAAAAAGCTCGCAAACAATAATGTTTTCTCCAGAAATACTTTCTAAGGTTGTTCAGCTTGTTGCAACAATTTCTTTGCACTTTTCTTGCTGTCTTTTATTTTTTTATATTTGCCCTTTCCATTATATTTTGTTTAGTCTCTCTGTTGTTTTCGAACTCCAGCTAGCGACGTCCAACTTTCTGTTATCAAAGTCCATTGCCGTCGCAGGTAATTTAATGACTTCCCGCTGTTTGCGCTGTCACTTTGCAGCTTCTTTTCACTTTGCGCTCGGCTGGCGCTTGCAGTTCATATTGTTTTACGTTCGTTCTTTGATTTTAAGTTGAGTGTATTCACTTATTTTGTAAATATGTTTTTTTTTGCCGCTGCTGGGAAATTATATTAACGTTAATTAAATTTTGTTGAGTTCAATTTGTGAATGCACTCTGTCGAACGCTGAGCTGACAGCATGAATCGAGTATTAATCAGAAATTTATTCGTATGATTTTAAATAATTTAAATTAGCATTGGTGTTTCAGAGGTTCTGTGGCATATAAAGAATCATTTCATTATTCTGAAATAGTTCCTCAACAAAAAATACCGTTCGAAATGGCCAGAAATCTATGCTGTTTCCACTCGGCGTATCTTTGCCCTTGTTATTTTGTTTTTACATCTGGCAACACTATAATCTTTGACCAACGCATTACTTTAATGAAATATCATATTAATATTTTAAAATAATTTTTTAAACATTTTTCTTCATTAACGAACAGCTATTTTCTCCATTTTGATGCGCTTGATTTCATTCATTAAGGTTTTGTTTGCTTGACTACCTTTTTCCACCAAGCTAGACAACTAATATTTATAGAGATCGTATTATTCTAAAAATAGAGATCAGCGCAACGAAACCAATGTTTTTGGCATGGTCAATTATATGATTTTCAAATATCACTTCATTTAAGGACGTTTGTATATAATTTCACCACTAAATCTTTTGCAGTTTCACTTTTTTGAAAAGATATCATATCTTAGCAATCTATGGTATTTCTATTTTTAATAGAAATTTTTTTAATTTTTGCGTTGTGTTTCTTAAATCGTATGTTGAGTATGTTTACTACTGATGACTCTTGAACTTACTTTCATGTATAATTAATTTCCATCTCTGTGCGTTCTACATTCTATTTTTTTTTTTAAATTATTTTGTTATACGTTGATGCCTGGTACCTTGAACAGGGAAAGAAACGGCAGAGATGCTTAAAGTATATATATACGAGTATATCTTCGAACCTCCACGTTCTTCATTGCTTACTTCAAAATCATTATCTTTGAACTATTGAAACCATCTTTTGCAAGTTGCTTCTGACTGAACATGTTCATCATATGCATCGACAAGCACTCGGTGCGACTCTGCAGCACTTTTCTTCAAATGTAAACAAAAAATCAATATTTTCCGCAAAATCATCACAGAAAAAAAATTAAGGCTCGGTCACACATTTTTATGTTAACGATCACTTCATACCGGTACACCTGGTATATATAACCTGATTTTATAAGCCATTCCAGTTCCATTTCGTAACGTTTGATTTTTTTTCCTCATATATTTAAAAACTGTCTCAATGTTTTAGTACAATTTCCATTGATTTCATCACACTTTGCAATTATTCTATCTCCATCTCATTCGATTTTAGAGCATTTCTTACCTAACCCCTTATAAAATACTATTCCATCTGCTTTTCATGCGTTTTATTTGAATTCCCACTCATTTAATTTCACCTGCAGTAAATTCTATAGCATTCCATTTCCATTTTATACCATTTCACTTCTTAATGTCTTTTTCCATACATTAACGTCAAATCCCAAAAAACTGCACTCATTGTTGCAAGTACAGCTGCAGCGTTTATTTGTGTAGCGAAGCTTTTGCTTAGCAACACTTATGTCACTTTCCAAATGCGTTTCGTACATTACTTAGTTTGCGATGCGGCAACATATTTTCTCGGCTTTTCTGTTTTGCTGTCAGGAAGTTTTTAACCTCTTTCCGACTTAACAGCCATTTTATTTAACGAATTTCCAACTCTCAGACAAGAGTCGTTTGCATCACTGCACCTTGCCGACTATTACTTTGGCTTATGGCTGCAGTTGCAGTGGCAGTTGCAAGTCGTTTCCGTTTATTGCCGCAATGTTGCTAAAAGTTTCCAAAGTTTTCCGCTACAAGTGAGCGTGCAACTTATTCTACCTGCTCATTGCGCCTCTTCTCGGCTCGGCAGCTTCGTCATCAGCAACGACCTGCGGCTTTATGATCATTGTTGTTGTTGTTGTTAATATTGTGTTTATTGTTGTTACTATTGTTGCAATTCAACTCACGGCAATGTAGCAAACTTTAACTCTTACCCAATGCGCCTGTGGCATAAACAGGTGCATACACTCACACACAAATGCAACGCGTTGCACGCTACTGTCTGCTCTCCATCTGGCAGTTCCTTTAACTTGCGCCTGTCGCATTTATAGGCTTCTGCCCCGGCAGCCATTTAATGCCGACTTGATCCTCGTCACCGCCGCTGAGTTGGCGTCTTCTGAAGTTTCTTGAAAAGCTTAGCAGCTGCGACATTGATGTGATCTAATTTCGCAACTAAGTAGCTGTAAGTACTTCACTACTTCAGGTGCACGTGAACCGACAACTACATATGTACCTACTACGTATAACGGTTAAGTTGGGGCAAGCACGAATTTGATAGTCTCTGTTCCTGCAACTTTGCGAAATTGCCGCACGAATTAACGTCAATAAATCATATGTGACGGCAACAACAACGCGTCTGAACTCTTCAAGATGATAGAGTTGCACACACATACATACAATGAAAGTTTATAGCTACTCCTATTCCACACACAAATTCATCACTTAATACTTTCATTTCGATAGACTTTCACAGCCGAATCCAAATGACACTCGCCCATTGCACCCCACATCCTTTACTATTTGCCAACTTTCAGCGAAAATTTAACCCTTTTCGAGTGCGATCAGTCGGCTTAATCTCTCCCCTCGGGCATGTTGCCAGTCACATTTTGCTGGCTGCCGTCTGCCAATATTTATATTTATTTAGGTCCATTGCAGCTAACAAATGTTGCCAATTTACTTGTCAAATACAAGCATACTTGAGCGCTTATTTCGAAAGCAACGTGCAAATAATACAAATAATACAAATAAATAAATATGTATTGGCCAAAAGCAGTCAACGAATAAATATTCAAGAGCAGAAAAAGTTCGACTACTGGCTCTCCCTTTCGGCCGACTACACCGAGCCGACACGGTGATGGCACACAAGGGAAGCAATAAAATTAGCAACAAACATGACAACAACAATGTTTGGTCCATCAATTCATACAATATATTGATATACTTTCCAAATAAATATAATATATAACAACGCTGCATTGAACTTTGGTTTGAACTTTGGCAATATTTAGAAGTGGGCACTTTTACTTTCCAAACTTACATACTAACATGTATATATGTAAGAATATATAATAAAAGTGGGGTATACTACACAGCGCAAAAAATTGTGTTCTAAATTTTTGACAAAACAACAACTTTTTTTTAATTCTACTGATCTGGTGAGCCTGTTAAACATATATAAATTAATTACAATGCCCAAATACCTTCACAGATTCATGTATTTAAAAGAGACATAAGAAATTCATATATTTCGAAAACTTAAATACACCGATCACAGCGGCACATATCAGTTTTAATTTTTAGCAAAGCGTTCTGAATACGATGCAATGTATTTCCTCAGAAATTAAATATTTCGACAACATATACAGAATTTACAAATATTTTTACCCCATCTAATAAAAACCTCGATTACGATCTGAGTTTATTTTACTGATTTTTTCAAAGTGTTTGATAGTAATAATCAAGTTTGAATTAAGCAGGACTTTATTCGTGCATTATCAAGTAGTTCACCTCATGCCTATGAGACAGAACATAACTGACCCAACTTCAGATTTAATAGTATAAGGTAACTCAGAAGTGTCTCAAGGCAGCAACTGAAACCAACGTAACAAATACTATTTGTAAATATATTATTGATTTTTAACGATAATATCCCAAAACTCATCTCGGAACTACATTTTTTCGTATAGTTTGTCCGCTTGAATATCTTTCGCAGCTTAAAATAGTTGTCAGACTGCATTAAACCACAGCAGGATTTATCAAAATTCAAGATGCAGTTGTAAACTTTTATAAACTTATGGATAAATACTTTTCTATATGCCATTGATAATTCTGATTACTCACAAATTTAGGAAAAAATTTCAACCAACTTAAGCTCTATAAGCGATAAAAATTTCATATTTCTAACCCTAAATAAAGTCGCATACAACTTTTATAATCTCACTATAGTGAAAGAGAGTTGATTGAGCATGGATATGTTACACCAAAAAACACCCTATAAAGGCACTTGAAACTAAAAAGTGAATAATAATTCCTTATACTCGTATAAACTGACAGAAATATTAATCGAAAAATACTTGTATTATTTTGAGAAAAGTGTGGTATGCTCGATATATGAAAAATGTGGCAACGCTTTTCTTATAATAATACATACAGGTGGAGCTAATATAAGCGTTATAAAAACAATAGATATGCGCTGGACCTCACAATTAGAACAACAACAACTTTCAATAGATACAAAAAACTTTGGAGCTTAAGGTAACAGCCTACTGTATACGAGTATAGAAGCTGTCAAGGAGTAGAAGAAGAAAAGACTATAGAACATCTTCTATGTTAATGCAAGGCATTGTATAGGAAAAAAATCTCAACTATCTGTCGAGGGTTTCTTAACGGTGTCTCGAAGTTTGCATAGATACAACTTTCTGTATTAATAAGCTTCATCAGGAGCACAGGGTGGTTCAGAGAGAGAATAATAGAGTGAGGGAATATTAGTCCCGGTGATTTCACAATGCGCCTTTAAAAGGCCTTGGTGCGTCGTCAGACATCCACTCTCCCTAATATTTCATATTGACGTTCTGTTTGTAAAATTGCTGTGTTTTTATCAATTCTTTTGTCATTTGGAAAAAATTAACTTAGAAGAATATTTAGCCTACATAAAAGCAATAAATCATATCCTAACCTTCCTGTTGCAATATTGGCAGAGGCTGTTGAGATAGTTAGAAAGTACATATTTTAGAATAGCATACAAATTTTGTTAAGATTTTTTTCCGAATTTTTGAATAATAATCTGAAGGATGAATATATTTTTCCATGAAAGGATTATTTTTCTATTAATTCAGGGTAAGGTGACTATATTTTTACATAAAACAATTGCCTTACTATCTTCGCCGGAAATTCGTAGTTCCACCCACACATAAGCATCAGCATTTTCTAACTTTCTATAATTTTCTTAGATCAAAGCTTTTTTTTATATCCCTAAATTTTTCAAATGCAGTATGAATTCACATATTCTACCGTATCCAGTCAACTAGACTTCATTCCATTCTTATTCGCATAAGCATATTACGCTAACTGTACTAACTTGCTATTAAAACGATAAGTAAATATTGTAAATATTGTAACCAGCAATAAAATTGTTCTCAAATTCCCCAAGACATGCCACAAAAATGCAAAAAAAAGCATTTTGCTTGTCATTTATTGGTGTTTACCAAGAAAGATGAAAGAAAAAGTATTATCCACACACACTCCAGCGGGTCTAGCCAGACAAACATGTAAATACCGTAGAAAATACTAATATATATGTAAATAACAATATATCAGCAAGTATGTGTATTAATGTGTATGTGTGTTTGCGCACACATGTGTTTTAAGTAGCAAAAAGTTAAACACAAAATACTTTGTTGTACAACAAGAAATGAAGCTTGACAAACTAGCATGTCCAAAGCAAGTCAAGCGCTGAGTCTTGTCTACACGGGCCGAGCCTACAGCGAGGAGGCTTGGGGGCGCGTAGTTCAACAACTTGTTGTCAGTGACGAAAACTTTGCATCGAGCCAACCTTTTTCACTTACTTGACACATACGTATGCACACCGATTATGCGCGCACAGCTACCAGTTGCAAACAAGTGAAACTACTTGTACAACAACAATAAGGAGATAGCTAATAAAAGACGCTGTCGAACATGACAAAGTTACCCTTTTAAGTACCAAAGGACGTGTGTAATTTTGTGTACCAGCTAATTTATGTGCATAGTATTAATATGGAACGAGCGAGTACACGAGGGCAAGATATATGTGTATGCAGAAATTGGTAGCAGACTGTAGAACTTATGCGTGTATATGTATGCATACAAAGATTTTGGTGGTGAAAAGTTTGGCATTTGTTAAAAACAGCTTGGCATAAGCATACATGTATGCACATATATATATATATTAGTGTATCTGCGTACGTATATATGTCTGCAAGCAATTAGTGTGTGAAATATGTTGACTATTTACATATATACATACATATGTATTTATATCTGCCTGCCACTTCCTTTGCTTTATTGCAAAGTTTTTCTCAAGTACCCTTTCTGGGTGCTAAAATATGTCCGCTTGCATGTGTGTTTGTGTGCACACTCTAGTAAATAACTAAAAGCTTTGAAAGCAGAGACATAGTCGAAGTCTCATGAAATTAGTTTATCATAAAGTTCATTAACTCATTTAACTTGCTGCATGAGCGAACTGCTTAAAATGCGATCTGTAAAGCGAGTTATTGCCACAGCTGGTGGTGCCGCTGCTAACTTGCAAGAGCGTGTTTGGAATTTTAATGTAATCAGTGTACTTTGTGAAGCAAGCATTTCTTAACTACATTTGAAATTTTAATTATAAGAAAAGTGTGTTATATATACTTATATATGAGTATATAGGTGAGAAATGTAACGCGGTTGGATTGATTAATTATGATTTCATACAAATTTAAATTTTGTTTCGAAATTCTTCAAATAAATAATCAATTAAGTTTAATTTATAAAATGTTTAAATAAATACACTAACTATTCAAAATTGTATTTATAACTGAAGTACCGCTGACAAAGTATCACAATGGCTTGGAGAAAGCAAAAGGAGAAGAGATGTAAGTTTTGCTTCAACCTCAAACTTTGAACCCCAGCATTTTTTGCTTAATAGTTAGTATTAAATGTCTCTTTTCAATTCGAAAATACTAACTTAAATACTAAGTAGTGGCAATTGCCTATGGAAAAGCTTGATTTATACAATAGACTTTTACTGAGCCCAAAGTCTCAATAATATCCCAAATATAATTGTCGAAAAGGTATTCCATGAGAGAAAAATTTAGTTTGAAAAATGGCATTGTGTATAATTAAGCTTAATTAGTATAAGATATTCTGTTATAAATGTAAAGTTCGCTTAAAGCCCTTAGTGGACTTCAGTTAGTTCTAAAAGTCGAAAGAGCTAGTAAAACCGCACATGCTGCTTTTTATACGCACTTCTATTGTTTTCAAAGTAGGTAGAACGCTCTTCACTGCACATGGTGTATGGAATTTTTACTTCCCAGAAGACTCTCCACATTTTGTTAAAGCAAAGAATAGTTGCCAATAATAGCCACAACTGCCAATAAAAACCTCAATCCCTGACACATAAACTGTTTTGAAGGCATCAAAAAAGGGACACCTAGTGGCAAATTAAAAAAAATATATTTTTTTCATATTTCGATCTTATCTCAACTAGTTTTTGAGTTTTACTCTTCTAAAGTATATTCACTCAGTTCAATCAACTCAATTTCTATAATTGGATACAGTAATTACTCGGAGACAAATGATCAGATCACTAAAAAAATTTTCAGTGTATTCTGTATATAATTCCTCATACAATGACCAGAAGGTCAAAACCGACCGAAACTTGGGTAAAATCCAGCCTTTTTTTAAACACCGCCGTTTTATCAATTTTAAATTGGTTTTCGACCGTAGGTCATTATACGGACAGTATAATCTAGTAGATAATTTTTATTTTTATTTTACCCGTGGATAAGACCGCTATCATCACAGAAGTTTTTAAGACTTACATATATTTTCTCCAAAGTTTCTGTATATTCTTAAAATATGTATAAATATACCACTTAAATCCCTTTTTAGACTGTCACACTTAACTTAAACTGAACTACCATAAATGCAGTAGCTACAAAATAACTGGAGCTCATTCACTTGCTTTTTATACCCTGGACAGCGTATACTAAGTTTGCCTCGAAGTGCGTAACACCCAGACGGAAACGTCGGAGACCCTATAAAATATGTATAAAAATGACCAGCATGAAGAGCTAAGTCGATTTAGCCATGTCCATCTGTCTTTTTGTTTGTTGATCTATCTGTATATACTCGAACTGGTCCCTCAGTCATATATAAATCTGGAATTCTGCGCACGTCCCTTTTTTTCCAAGAAGCTGCTCATTTTTCGGAACCACTTACATATATCGGAGTACTATGGTATATGTTGCATGGATAACCTTTTCATTTAACAGGATGTCTTCATGAAATTTTGCATGTACTATTATTCAAAATAACGGTGTAACCTCCAAAGAAATTGTATAAATCGGACCACTATAGCATATAGCGACCATACAAACTAACAGATCCAAATAAAGCACAGGCTAGGAATATTATGTATTTGTAAAGGTTATAATAGCTTCGGTGCAAACGACGAACTATTCTAAAAAAATAAAGTTTATCATTAAAATACCACTTTGAAATCAATAGCATTAAAGAGTTTCTTTTAAATATTTTTAGTGCTAAGAAATTAAATAAAATCTGCAAGTGGTTTAAATTCTTAGATTTTTTAAAACTTCTTTTTCACTTCTACCAATATTCCATTTTCCGCCATTTTTTTACTAATATTATTTTTTCTCTTTGTTTTATAGCATATTCTCAATTTTCTTCTCAAATCACTTCCTTTCAATATTTGTTTGTTTTATTTTTTATTGTCTCTCTCTCTATGCCACTTTTTCATTATGTGTGCATCTGCACCTCCATTTTGCCTTCGGAAAATCATTAAAAAAGCAATAAGCGCAATTTCCGCACTGCTTATGAATTTCAATTGGCTATGAAAAATTTCATGAATTTTTATTCCAGGAAAATTTCTTCCACGCATATATTTTTTTCTCATTCTACTTGTTTGAGTCTTGTTTGCACAGACTGTGACTAAGAACGTGAAGGAAATCATAAAATTATGCGAAATTGTTTTTATTAGTGAAGAAAAAAGTTTTCGAGAAAGTGTGTGTATAAGGAAATGGGTTTCAAACATAGGGTGGTACTTTTCGGCAATATTAAAATTTAAATAAATTAAATGTAATTATATTTTTAACTATTGTATATTGAAGGCGATAATAAAGATTTGTATTGAAATACTTAAAAACAAATTTTTTTTTGGCAGTCCGTGTCAAAATGAGCAGATGATATTTATTTATATAAAATAATTTTGAAAACAAGACCCATATATCTTCCAATTTCTTATATAATGAGGAGCTTAGGCTGTGTTCTACTCCAAGTAAATAACTTATGGATATAGCAAAACTGTATATTCAAAACTTTTTGGACTTAAAATATGTTGCGTTTAGCAAAGAGCCGGATTTTTATTCAGCCAAAGACTGCCAGCAAAGCAGTATGGCAGTATTACTCAAAAATTGTTGGAGAGTGTTTTCTGTCAGCACAACTGCAACAACAACAGATATCGTGATATTCGAAGGCTCTTTATCCTGGGTTTGAAGAACCGAAAATATACTTCTAAATCTAAGAATTCTAGCACTCTTTAATAGCTAATAAAGTGCAAAGAGAAGACAATAACCGATTTTCTATATCTATAACTTTAAATGAGACATTCAGATTAGAGATTCACTATCGGTCGCTTAAGTAAATTTGACCTTGGTCAAACACAAAATTTGTGACAATTAAAGGTGGAGTATAGAAATTCGCACCTTTTTTAAATTTTTGGTAGGCATTGAGAATAATATATCCACATATTATTAGTAACACTTTATGTCAGTGCTTTCTGGTAACTCTCGTTAGACTTTTTAGAAGGTAATACATTTTATATATGATTTCCTCACAACTTCATTTTCAAGAACTTTCACAATTGTTACCATAAAAAATTATATTTCAAACAAAATATTTAAGGTATATAAACATACTCTTGTTGGTAAGATTTTGCAATTTGTCGCTGCTTTTTTGCTACCAAAACTTAAAAATGAAAGCTAAAGGTAACAGCTGTGAGATATTGCCCTAGGCGCTGGCAAATCAAATATGCTCATTTATATTGGCAGCAGTGAAAATGGTTGTAGATCTTGTTTTTAAAGTAACTGCTGTGGGTTTTTAAGATATTGTTGTTATTTTTGTAATTGTTTTTGTTGTTGTCAACGCCGTCTTTCTTAACTGAGATTTTTATGCGTCTCTGTCGCTTTCTTGCGGCTTTCATTTGCTAGACATGTCTGTATGTATGTATTTATCTATATTTAAGTATTTATCTGTATTTCCCTGTCAGCATCTACCACAGGCAAATAATTTTCAAAAATTTCTTTTGTTTTATATATATAATTTCCTCCCACCATAACTGTCACATGACTCAATCAACGATTGTTTGACAAAAATTATTGCGCACGCAACACTATATACCTATTTATGTGTGTGCCAGTTCGTATATCTCACTTCAATTTGTTTTGGCATAAATTGATGTGGCACCAAATATGCTTATCTGTCAAATCAGCGATGGCAGGCGTGCATGAAATATTATATTCGCAGATACTAATGAAATGCATATGAGGATTTAAATATGTATGTGTATATCAATAAACTCCCACATACATATACATGCAGAAAAATATTTCATATATATATATATACATACATATATAATATAATACAACAGCACTCACATGCCAGCCAGCGCAATTTTCATGCACATACAATTTCGGTAACTACATGCAAGCCTACAAATATATATATATATATATGTCTTTATAAATGTCTATATATATATATATTCGGTAATTCCTGCTTTCTCCTGTTATAAACAAAAAGCCAAACCGAAGTTCCACGACTTTCTGCGCACCTTTATCTGGCTTCATACACACATACAAACACATTCATTAAGCGACCGAAATAAAAGCCTTGACAGCCCACAGAATTCATCTCTTTTACCAGTGCTGCTCTACTCTATAAATTTCTACGTGCCTGCCGTGTTATTCAATTCGCTTGATTTGGCTTTTATTCTCTTTTGCCCAAATTCTTTCTTTTTTTACTTTCTATCTTTACTTGTTATTATAATTTATTTTTTTTTTTCGCAAAATACTTCATCATCACGCGAATATGTGTCTGCTGCTCTTAAATTTCCCTTCTCACATACTCTGCACTCTATGCATGTACCAGCACACCCGGCGTATGAGTAACATAACCTTGCTCAGCAGCGTCTACTTAGCACGCCGTCTTATATTACCGCTGTCAATTTCAATATTATGTATTTTATTCATTGCTGCAGGCATTTTTCAGACAACTTTCGCTTGGGTTTGAGTAAACACATGTGTGCATGTGTGTATGTACATATTTATGTATTCAGATGTGGTTGTGCCTGATCCCACATCGTTTGTGCCACAAGCAATTTCTATGCGAATTTCAAAAATGTTGTAGTATTTCATAGCTTAAAATTACCGCAGCAACGCTGAAATATATACTTGCATTCCGCTTAGTATGTGGTGTAAATTTGTACAATCATTTTATTTGCGCCCAGAGCTATGTCTGAGTGTACTTTTTGCTGCTTGCAGCAA
The DNA here is from genome assembly GCF_042242935.1 of Bactrocera oleae. NCBI lineage: Eukaryota > Metazoa > Arthropoda > Insecta > Diptera > Tephritidae > Bactrocera > Bactrocera oleae. Next base: position 57,043,354 of record NC_091539.1, read on the forward strand.
GAAAACACAAGTGAATATCAGTAAATATAAATGGATGATGACAATTTTAATTGTATTATTGGATAATATTATATATATTTTTTATTTCTAATTGACAGGCTTATGAGATATATTTCTCACACATTCCAATAGCTCCAACGAATATGAAATGTACTTTCTTTCTAGCCCAAATAGAAGCAATTTTATGAAATTGACGTTGTCAAGATAGTTGGTGTAATATCTTAGGAATAATTGTTTGGGTCTGCCTAATAGTTTTTCACGAATTTCGAAGAGAAAAACCTTCTTTGAACCTCTTCACAGGACAGCCATCCGACAGTTGACTCTGTGCAAGCGGAATTTCGATCCGGCTACCAACTGTTATCATTCCTGAAATTTATTTGAAAAGTGTATTATTTTGCTACAATAACACCAAAGTGAAAATATTTCGAAAGAAATCAAAGAAAATAAAATTAAATTAAAGAAATTCGTAACTTTCCTTGTCAGCTATTTTTTATAAACTCTTACCATAGCGTCTACTTACTTTGGAGAACTTCATAACATAAGGTTTGAGAGAGTCAAGGGAAAATTCTTCATTTTTCTAATCTAATATTTGTTTTTCTTATTTTTCCACATTCCAAAACTATTTTCTAAAATAAATCGTACTCACACCCAAATTTTAATCAAAGCTTGTCTTACATCCTCAAAATTATAATACACTACCACAGCGTATACGCAACCTCAGTCAAATGAAATCCAAAGTTACCCATATCAGCAGTAAACAAATAAAACAGGCCAAACAATAACTCCACATTCCTTATTACTATTATGATAGGGCTGTTAAAAATAAAATGCCCACACATTCTGTGAAAATCGTCTTTTGCTTTATGTTCTCTCATCCCTTCGAAATTTTAATGCCTTTCATGCAAGAAAACAAAATCCGCGCGATAACTGTAAGTATTGCCAAGGAAGTGGCAAAACAATGCAACGGAAATTTTCTATTTTCCGCTTATTTAAGATGACGATTCTCGACAATTACAAAAACTACAACAAAAAGGCACAATACAGCAACAAAAACCGTCAATACAAAACAAGCAGCGGAGAAACACAACAAAAAAGTGCCATAAATTTTTGCGCACGCTTCAAAAGCGCCATTTTTTATTATGCTTCTTGCTATACACACTTCCAATGACGCTTTGAAAACAACAACAAGACATCGCTTTATATTACAGCTCGTTAGAACAATGAAAAAATATTGCAAAAAACAAAACCGTTGCGTTTGAAGTGCGGAAGTGACAAATTTTCTGACGCGAACAATAAGCAGGCGAGAAAATAATTCACAAAACAAAGAGAAATCAGCTGAGCAGCGGAAATGTTGATAGTTGTGCGCGACATTGCTTCAGCATTTCCTTAAACCAGCCGCTAACCCGCTGAATCGCAATTGACATCCGCCAAACGAACGGCGAGGCAAAAGAACGCGAAGGGAAAGGCGTTTGAAGTGTGAGAGTGCAGGAAAGCGGTAGGGAAATAAAATAGGAGACAGTGTTCCTAGTTAGTGTGATATATTGTTATTGTAGTGATAAGCAAAGAAGAAGGAAGGAGGGAAGCGTGAAATGATTGCTGCGCTTACAGAACGTTGGGAGAAGATAAACGAATGATAAAGGCATTAGTGACAGAAAAGTTTATAGGAATATATTCATCTGCGCCCTACAAATTTATAATAGTGATCCCCGAATGATAACAAAAAGATCAGAACTTTGATGTTTCTAGCTGCAACTTGGCTCCTAACTTTTTTATATCCAAAACTTTTTATCTTTCATAATTCCATGAACAATGATTCCGAAATCGAAAACCGATTTTCCGCTCCTACGGAGAAATATTGGAATTTCTATCCTACGTCTTTTCACAACTTTGTAACACTCTACTATGGCGGACTATATGGCTTACTATGTATTTAGCTTCGTAAGTAAATTTTTGAAAATGTTAATTTAAATTTTCTCGATTTCATCTACATTTATTGGTACGGAAATTATAACATCAAAAATTAAAACCGCCTCAGATCTAAGTATGTCTATATACATGTATATACATAAGAGTGGGAAAAAACGAATGTTTTTTGTTTCGCTTTGGTCTCTGAAAAATTGGTTGATAGACACTTGAGGAAAGGCTACCCAAGTATGAGCTCTTAATTGTAACGGGAAGCTCATCCGCTTAACGGTTTTCTATTTTTTTCTTATTGTCGGATAGGTAAATGCATATCTAGCTGACCACCCTAATATACATATAAGTATTCTTATACAATCTGAATATATCTTTCATTGCGTGTATTGAATCATTATCGCGTAAGATGCTCCTACCCTTATTCTAGCTTAAGGCGCTTTTTATCATACTCCCTTCTAAATACTCTCACCCACACAATGCACACTCAAATCACAAATCTATATGGTACGTATATATATAAACTTTGGGGCATATTTACTCCCACATAACTGTTATTTGATGAGCGAAATTTAGCGCAGACAACGGTTAACACAACAATAATAATAACAATCGTAAAATGTCGCAATCACGATAAGCCAAATCATGCTCATAGTTAAATATATTCAGGAGAACATCAATATACGAGTGTAAGTTTGCTATATTATGTGAGTATATATGAAGTTATACACAATTTAGTTAAAAGTACCAAACAATACTAACATGTATAACGGTTATGATGTGAAAACGACTTAAGGTTCGCTTTAAACTCGAAAGCAAAAAGAAAGTGAATTAGAAACATTACTTGGAACAAGAAGATACAGTGGCCTTAAGTGTGTAAAAATATTTCATTATAAGTGTGACAATGTTAAAAGTTCAGTTTTTTAAAAACTTGTTTATGTATAATATTATGATATGATCTGATGATATGTTATGTGATGTGATTTCTTAAGTTGAACAATGAGAGTATTTGATTCCAGAAACGTTTAAACTATAAATGTAAATGTATTAATATAGTAATACTTAATGCGATTTGGAATTTTATTGAAATGATATTGTTCTATGGAAGATGTGATGTGATATAACACGGTATAATGTGATAATATATAAATAAATATGAAAAAATGTAGGTGCATAATAAGTACCACAATATCACATTTAGAAAATTATTTTGTCATATATGACGTATGATATTATTTTATGATGTGATGTCGTGGAATACTATGTCATGCATTTTCTAAAATATTCATATAAATGCTGATGCTTGCAGAGCATATATAATAACTGTCACAGCATCATAGAATATTTTTATTATAATTAATATGATGTGACTTTATATGAATTGAAATATTGATATGTCACATCATATCTTATTAAACTTTTTTGAGTTACAATTACAACAAAATTTGCTTTCAATAGTAAATTTCAATACAATATTTTTACTTATTTTTAATTAAAATCACTTGTGATGTGACGGGCTCGTATACGATGTGATGTGACAAGTGACGATGTGATATCATATCATTTGATAATTTAGAAGAAAAAATGAGTAAAACACTTGAATATAACAGAACATAAGGAAATGTTATTCATGGTTAGAAAATGTTATACCTATTGTTTTTTGGTCATGTGATATAATGTCACATACAACGGTTCATTACATGTAATTTTATCAAATGTGTTTTCGATTTATGCTTTTTAGTGACTTTAAATCATTCCTTAAGGACGAAATATAATTTAATTGTGTTTAATATAAGATATAATCACGTGTGAAGCGATGTGTGACAGATGATGTGATGTGATAGTTCTAAGCTAATTTCCTGTGACATAATTCGCTTTAAGCGCATATTGTCAAACGAAAAAATTAGTAAAGATTTGTATATTTCGTGATATTGCATGATAGTGCCGCGTCCTTTCAATAAACCTTGGTCGTTTTAAAATACTTGTGAAAGTTCTAAAACTTGGGTATTGAAAAAGGTTAGAACAAACAAAAATATTTCAATATTTTTCTAAATATTTCTGAACTTTACTAAATTTTTTTTACTTTTTCAACCCACTGTACTCCTCTACGTTGTCAAAAAGGTATGCTTATCACGCATAAAATCCTGCCACCAATTTTTAATGCACCGCAAATATGTACGAGAATGTGCCACAAAAATCAAAATACACACACGAATATAGCAGCGCCAAAAAATGAAGGAAAAACCTGCTAACCTGTGTGCTCGCAGCCTGAACCAGCGCTGAACTTTACTCATCAAAATTCACTGATGTGTCATGTTGTCAGCCGAAAATATGGAGTCTACACGAGACGACTGCGGTGACTGTGACAGCAAAGCAGCAGCAAGAGACCCAATTTGCAACGCATGAAATCTTTCAACTACAACTCATGCAACAACAAACGCCGCACGCCAACGGGATTGTGGTATATATGTATAAGTATATGTGAGAGTATGTATGTGAAAGATGAAGTAAGTGAAAGCAAAAATGCTACTCGTTCCATTTACTTTTCACTTTTTTTTTGTTTTTTGGTTTCACAATGTGCAACATGCGCGTGCCACCGCAGTCACAATGCAACTTCTGCGTTGCTGTGTGCAAGTTAGACACACAAACGCATACACACATATACAACTTTAACGGTTTCAGGTAGTTACAACAGCATCTTTGCGTTTCAGTTCATTTTATTTAGTTGAGTCGGTGGCCGCCATCGCTGCGCAGCTTTCATGCAAATTAAATTTGAATAATCTTCAATGAGCTTTAAAAGAAACGAAGCTCTCGGTTGTGGGTGGTGGAGGGAAAATGAATTTTATGCGCAGCAATGCACACCGCTGGAAATGTGAGTAAATACGAGAAATCCACATAACCCATCCCACCTTCTTCGATACCCAACATAGTTCCCCTGTGTACTCGTGTACACCGGAAGCGGAAACTCGCATACACTCGTGCTTGTATGCGCCCGAGGTGCTTTGCCGGCTAATGTATTCATGCTGAAAATTTGTTACGTGTGGCTACACCGCTGGGGGGGCGGGCATCGCTCGATGGACTGAGTGAAGCGACTGGTACAAATGCGAGAAATTATGAAGTTCGAGCTGCTGTGTGAAATTTAATGTAAATAAAATGTGAAACTTCAAAGCGCCTTTAGTTGATAGCGCCAACTTGCAGGTGAGTCGCAGTGACAGTTTGTGCCATGCCACACATACAACACACACACCGAGGCGCTCACTTTTAAAGCACAAAGCTTTTAAATCTATATAACAGGTTTTGAAGATTATTCCGCCTGTGTGCAGATTTCGAAATTCGGCAAAAGTTTTGTGTCGCCTGCTGGCTTCCCCGACCTGTTGTGATGGTAGTTGGAGCGGGGTGAAGCAATTAGAAAGCAGTCACATTACTTGTAGCAGCTTAACGGTGCACCAAAAATGAAACTTCATGTGAAGCAAGAAATGTTTGTTTATGTGTGTTTGTGTAACAGCTCACACGTTGCTTAGCGTAAACCTAGTTGTTGTTGTTGTTATAGCTTACAGCGTAATCAATCTCGCGTTTTATATGCATGACGAAGCAATTACACGCAGCTTTAAAATTTATTTTCTCCTCTCGTCAAACTTTGGATTTTCCTCATCCATACATACCTACATACCTACAGACATACATACATAACATATACAAGTATACAATTTAGCTTGTTTTGCTTTTTATTTGTTCTTCTTAAATAAACAGGTGATAAGCAATATGCAATATTAAAGCAAATGAGCGCAAAATTTACCAAGCAATTGATTGTTTGTCGACATGAATGATTAAAAAGTTGTACTTTAGGTGTGTCTTTGTATGTGCGCGAAATCATATGTGTAATTAAAAGACTGCAGGAAACTTAAATTTAAGAGGTTATAGGCACTTGTAAGTTTCAAAAAATCGATTTTTTTTAAATGTATATGCAGTATACATATTTTGTGAATATTATTCGAAAATTTAAAGTTCCAGCAAATAGTTTCATAATTTCAACTTAAAATAAATGTAAACTCAAAGTGTTTGTTTTTGGATTTGAAATCATTTTAAGTAGAAAAATCTTCGTTTTTTCGGGATCCAAAATTTTACAAAATGAAACGCCGATTAAAGTAAATAAAATTTTGTACATAAATTTTTTTTTTTATTTATTAAAGAAAGTACCTCTTCAAAAAAATTCCCTAAAAATCCGTTTTTCAGACATATAAGTGACTATAGCTGATCAGGTTTCGATAGCTAACTGAATCGAGAAAATTAGTGAAATGAGTTTTTAGTCAAAAGATAAAATAATTCTTTAAATAACACAAGATATTTTTCAAGCACGGTTTTTTCGTTTCTATGCACATGCACATCCAAAACCATCCAAGACCATCTATTATAATCAAGCCAAGTTCAAATCCATGATTTTTCATCAGCTGTAGACCTAACTGGCAATACAAGATAATCTTGAAGGTAACTAGATAAACAAGAACCCAAATTAGTGTCTTCAGAAACTTAAAACACCAAATTCAATTAGAAAGCTTTAGTATAGTTTGCGTACACATAAATAAGTTTTTATCCGAAAAGGTTGATAGAGTGAAGTTGATAGAGTCAAAAGCTTCGCGGCGACCTGGGGGATTGGGTTCAAGGTTATATTTAAGGAATAGTATAAAAGTCTTCTCAGGAATCCGTCCTTTTCCTTTTCGTTCACACTTTCAACTTTTTTAAAATAAATTCTTTCTTTTCTATATAATTTCAATAAGCTGACAACTTCTCATATGATCCGACACTAATGTGTTGATTTTTTTTTTAATAAAATCTACAATGAAAGCAAATCTTACAAGATTTTAAATTTCAACAATTCTGTGGTCAATAATTTATTTAGCGGGCCTTAGATAAGGCTGACAAATGTTTTTATACGCAAAGAGTTCTGAATGTGTCCTTCTTCACAAATTCTCGAAGAAATTTAGGTATCATATTTTAAAGAATAAGAAACCAAAGATTTTTTTCATAAAATACCTAGAAGCGACCTATTTGTTCAGAAAATAATGTGCACATTCCTTGCATCGCTTAAACTGCAATAATTCTTTTGTTCAACAAAAATAACACTACAAAATAAAATATGATATTATATAAACTTGGAACGGTCTTAGATTTTCAAATAAACACGTCAAACCACTTTCTGATCAGAAATCAGTTTCCGCATTTAAATGAAACGACAATTTTCAAGCGAGAAGTTCGAGGAATTTCACTATGATTTGAAAATTATGGTGACTTGATATTTGCCTTGAATAAATAAATTTTCTTTAATTAGTGCCTTCGCAGCCGTTCTGACATTTTTTTTCTACAAATTGAAATAAATCTTAAGAAGAATGATTCGAAAAATAGCAAATATCCTCGCTAAAGTTCTACGAGTATTTGCTTTGCTTGGCTTTTTTTTTTACTTAGTGACGGACTTGAAATGACAACTCTAGGAAATTAACTCTTTCCCCTTTTAAAATAGATCTACTTCAACCTCTCTATCTCTCACTCACCATATTTCCACCAGCTAATTTTCTTTAATACATTATATACACATACATAGCTATTGGATAATATATTTACAGTTCAACATAATTACCGTCATTTCAATGCAATACACTTTCTCCCGAGCAGCTTATCCGAACGATTAACTCCCTCCCCATTTTTAGTCATTTAGTAACTGAGAAATGGACAGTATTTGCATAACTGCTTTTCCTAAGTCCACACAAATCCCAGCCGCGAATGAAGATAATAGAGAAAAGCAACAAAACGCCAAGATGTTGCAGCAAAGCTAAGCAAGGCGAGTAACCTAATTATTTAACATTAAATAACGGAGCGATTGCGTAAGGTGGCGTAATGGCGAATGGGTGATGAAAAAACGCAAATATAAGAAGTAAAGAAAAAGAAGGAAAATAGAAGAGAAGGTAGTGTAAATAAATAATGTCTACTACAATAAATATGAACTTTTTGAAGGAAAACAACCGACAGTAAAGCAGAGAAAACAAAAACAAATTTAGAGAATGAACTAATTCGCCTCACCCATATTAAATTTTAGAATAGGCAAGAATGGGGCCAACCACAGTTTTCTAATATTCAATTTTCGAATAATATACATATATTAGAGCATAAATCCGATCGACATTGACCCAGACTAGATTGGGTTTTATTGGTACAACCTTTGTTTTTGTTCGTGTGAAATTTGAACTCCATACGTAAGAGCGTGTGTGTTCGGCAGTTGTTGTTTAAGATGCGAAAAGGCTATCTAGCGACTTTTACCTTGAAAAAAAATTCAGTGCATTCAGTGAAAGTCGTAAGGTCCTCTATTAATGACGATAAGCTTGCAAAAGTTAAAGAAAGGATCTTACCAAAATACCTGAATCTTTTGCAAAAACCACGTTGAGTAAAGGTCACAAAAGAGATGCTTGAAAACGCTATATTCATCAAACGCATCATTACTGGTGATGGGACGTGGCTTTATAAATATGACGTAGAAACTGTCCAATAATATAGCAAATAGCGCTCCAAAAATGAGCCGAAACCGATAAACCCAAAATTGGCTGAAGGTACTAAAGGCCATCCCAGGCAAGGCTTATACTTAGAACAAGTGCATTGAAAATTGGATTCAGTAGTAGCACGGTTGTGTTGTCTCAGGAGCCAGGTCATCTCTCTCTCCAAGTAATAATCTTATAGGACTCACATATGATAAAATCCAACAAGAGAGATGCCGTGGTTGTGCCAGCTAATCTATCTTTTCTGCAAACATCCATTAACTGATAGATCAAGTTTCACAAATAAATTTAAAGATTTCATCGCTAGTAATGACCCTAATATTATTCTATAAATACAAGTTTAATACCGACGCCGAGAGCTTAACTTTTTTGCAGACAATCCTCTTGGAGATTTGAGAGAGAAGGATCGTCTTTAGAAGCAAATCGTTTTTGTTCTTCGGAGCAACAGGTATCGCACCGAGGTTCCATGTATGAGGTAATGTTATATTTTTTGTATTTAAGAATAAAATATTTTTATGACTTTTTAATATAATATATTGCTTTACCTTCTGCTTGGGACATCTGCTATTCAAAACAATTATAAGTGCAGCAAATGTTTTGATATTCAAAAATCATATTAATTCAGTTTACCCAAGTTCCAAAAGAAAGCTCCCAACTGATAGCTCCATTGAAATTACTTTAAGAGAGCGCACTGAAATATAAGCTAGCTGACTGCTGTTCCCCACTTTTCAGCTCTACTCTCTTGACAAAAATTTTAAAGGAGAAAGCAAAAACCAAAAATATTTCGATATTCTCAGTAGAAGAGGTTTGTGTGGTACAGCCGCTAGCTACTATGACTCTACTTCATTTATGCTAAGTGCTTGTTCGATTCGGCACTTTCCACGTTGTGCAATGAAGGCCATTAGTTAATACAAACATAAAATCTCAAGACAAATAAAATAGCAGAAAAGGAAAGGAAGAAATAAAATTGAAATAATTAAAAATGTAATGTGAAGAATTGCAAGAAGCTAAATCAACAAGGAAAAACATTAAATTGAAGAATCCTTTATGCAAATGAGGCAGCGAATAAGGATGTGGCAAGTGAGTGGCAGGTAGTAGCACTCAAAAAGTTGTTGGGCAAGTTGTAGTAACCGTAGAAAGTAGAGAAAGTGAAAGAAAAAGAGAAAAAAACGCCTCCAACTTTGCAACACAACATTGTAGCGATATAAACCTACATATACACGCATATATATCGGGTAAAGAGTGGTGTCCTCTGCCAGCAAGGACAACTGTAATATTTATTATCAACTTGTAAGAACAATAATGCAATGTGCAACGCGGTGCAGCATGGTAATAAACGATGGCAACACAATGCAAAAGTTATGCAGTGCCTTTGTATGCGACACAAACAATGTTGCATGCAACATACACGCCCACACTGCATAGCAGCGTTTAAGTTTGCGCACAAAAAAGCGACTGTTGCATAAATTAACGCAAATTTTCGCAAACAGTAGCAGTGACATACTACCCACGTGCATGCAACACGCTGTGGCAACTGACAGGCGAACTGGCTACGCGATAGCCGAGTGCTGCAGTGCATTTGTTATTAATGTTAATGTCTTCATTTTAATTCATTTGCAAGTAGCTTGTATGGACATACATATGCATATATATAAGTGGCTATAATGGCTGTAATTTTGTGTTTGGGAACCGCTCACTAGCTTGCCGCACGAATGAAAGTGCTTCGTAGGCTTACAGCGTGCAAATTTCTTTCTGCTATTTTTGTAATTGTTGTTGCACACAGTCTGCTTGAATTATAGGCGCACATAAATTACGCTAATCACTTGAGCCACTTGGTGTAACAACAATAACAACAACATTAGAAACAAATAATTCTACAGTGGCAATAACTAAAGCTATAGTGGCCAGACAGCATCGCAGACGCTTAGGCGCACTGGTCGCCACATCGCCTCTACACTGTTGTGTGGCACGAACTTGTACGACGAGATTAGCATTAAGCACCGTTCTGCTTTTCGCTGACGTTACATTAAAACATGCGCGCCACAGAGTTGCTAAAGGGTGTGTGTGGCAAGCAAGGGGGGTTCACGATTAATTATGCGCCTCATTTGGATTTGCTGCTGCCACAAACGCTCTTGCCGACGTACTGGCGCAGCACAGTGGGCGCCACAATTGCGTAGAAATGTTAATTTTATGGCTCTAGGAAATTGCAAAATGAAGAAAATAGAATATGTGTTGCAAACTAAGAAACACCGCATGTTGCATGAACACATATTGCTGCCACATTTTAAGTGCTTCTCACTTTTCACTCATTACTCGCTGGCGCATTTCGATTACTAATTTTCAAATCTCAATTACGTACGTACATGCACTTTCCTGCCCATTGTATTTGCTGTGCGAAATTCAATTTCGCTGAAAGTCCAAATTCTCGGAAAGAAATTCTATTTCCACACTCACGCTTGCCAATCATTGACTGCATTTACGTCATGTCGGCAGCAAGACAAGTTGTTCAATGTCAAGCTTTGGCTACTTGCTACTTGAAAAGCAGCAGTCATTGTTGTTTTAATGCAGTTGTTGTTGTTGGCAGTGTACATATAATCCAATTCAAAAATTTCCAACAGCATTGCCAGCGCACAAGCGATTGAGCTACCAACAGCATTTTAGCAAATACAAAAAAAAAGCAACAACAACAATTAGCAGCAGCTGTTACCCCAAAAGCGGCAACATACTGTACAGACAGCTACAACAACTGGCAATAAGCTAAAAATATCAAACGCCAATCAAATATCGCCAACAGCTGCCAATTTGCTCACAGCTGTTTGCGCCCCTCTTGCTCACTACCCCACTCTACCCCACACACACACTGCCCCACTGGCAGCTGCAATCCATTTGCTATTTGTAAGTCTTATTGATTTTGCATTGTTGACACAAATCTGCGCCTTCACCCCGAACTTTTGGCTTACTCACTCACCACTTGCTACAAACTAATGCTTTGTGCTTGCTGCAGTGATGTGCAAAATTTTAACATCCGTAATCGGTCAGGATTAGTTGGTATTTTCAACACTTACCTGGAAAGAGAGAAAAGAGAGAAAATAATATTGAATATTAGCGTTGCGTTTGTTGATTTGTGCTAAGCAGGAAATAACAGTAATTATTTAATTAGCATGCTGTCTGTAAGAAGAGCTTAGCTGAAATTATTACAGTACAGTAAAACATCGATGAGATGAACTAATTATTGATTAGATATTAGAGAGATCATATTTTATTTACCTAATACATTTTTGGTAACAAAAAAAAATATTTCAAAAGTTCTTAGATTTCAAATTTTAGCATTTAAAAAAATCTGTAAGAATTGTAGAATCAATACTTGTTTACTGAATGCATTTATTAAAATTAAAATTGTTTGGTCTTTAAGGTGTTTTAGTGGTGGTAATATCTTTCCGGAGCAAGGATATGTCAAGAGCCCCTGCGTTCAAAAGAAGTGTAGTTGTATGTACAATTTGAATATTTTGATTAAGTAGCATTTTAAGCAGTATTTTTCTAAAAATATTTTTTATTCAACAAACCCATTAGCAAAGAAATCCAAAAACAAGAAAAAACATTAACTTCGGGTGCACCGAAAATTTAATAACCTTCCAAGTACAAAAGATTCTATACAAGAACTGATCGATCAGTTTGTACTGCATCTTTACGCTACAGTGATCCGATCTGAACAATTAGTTCGGAGGTTATACCGTTGGTTTCAATGATAATCCCTGCTAAATTTCCTACAGATATATCGGCAAATAAAAAAGTTTTCCATACACGGATATGATTTTTATTGTTCAGTTTGAATGCCAGCTATATGCTATAGTGATCATATAACAGCGGTTCCGACAAACTAGCAACTTCTTGGGGAGAAAACGACATATGGACAATTTCGTATCGATACTCAAAAATCGAGGGACAATTCGCGGACATGGCTAAATCGACTCAGCTCGTCATACTTAACATTTATATTTACTTCGACGTTTTCTTTTGGGTGTTACAAACTTCATGGCAAATTTAAAATTCCCTGTTAAGGGTATAAAAATGTCGTAATAAACAAAATATACGAATAAATTTATTCATAGAGACTTTTCTAAATCTATCAGATATTTTTGGTATTCTTTCTCTTTTAAATTCATCTTCGAAATTCGAAAATGTTTAGAAATTCGAATACTACCAGCTACTTCATCTACCTACTCTTCATCTACAAAATGAGGCAAGTTCATATTATCAGTTTCACTATACTCAGTCTCCACTGTATTTAATTGTAGAGAGAACGATACTTCGTGTATGGTTTTCGATTAGGTTGCCAAGAAAAGCTTTGTAGAAATTTGTAATAAGTTATGTGATGTTAGGTTCAGTTTATAACTTTCAGTCGATATTATTACAATGAATAGAATAACCAATAAAAACAACCATTTGTACCTTTGGCGCCAAAAATTATATGAAGAATTCGTGTAAAAGATATTTACTTTAGAACTGAAATATTTATAGAGATATTTTTCTCACTACGCAATTTTTAGTTCACCGTAGACTCTCACAATTATGCCCAATTTATAAGACTTGACCTCTTCGTTTTGAGCAAAATGCCTACAATTTCCGCCGTTAATGGAACAAATTCCTTAGCAACAATCTCCATAAGCTATAAAACACAGAACTTCGGAACAAAAATCTTCAAATATCACACATTTCGCAAGCAATTGGAATATTGCTATACATTTTTACATCCGATATTAAAGTTGGGTTATACTATGTATTTCTCTACCTTGCCTTACTGATTAGAGATTAGTAAGATTCGGTAGATTCAGGAAAGTAACGCTGTATTGAATTTTAACGGTCGGTAACCTCCATCAATAGGTCTTACCATAGGTCTTAAGTAAGTGCTTCTCAAATACAGTAATTATAAAAACTTTCCTGTTGCTTGACATTTGTATATATCGCACTGCTTTGAGTGTAGCAGTACGACGTCTTTTTTGTTGTCAAGTGAACGTATTATTTAAGTTTTGGAAAAGACTAAGGCGAAGATAAAGCGTGGAAAAGCTTATAATCTGGATTAATAACCGAAAAAACGTCAGGAAAAAATGCTCAAATATTTTAAAGTTAAAACATTCATTCGCCGTCATTGCAAGCATTGTTTCATTGTCAATATATGTACCTATAGTAATGTTATTTAACAAGAAATAATATCTGATTGTGTTCTTAATGAAAAATAAATCAAAATATGGCATGACATTGCAAGCCCTACCTTCACTATCAATACAATCAATCCGAAGTTGTTGTCAATAATTATTGATTGTAGACGCTGTTGTGACGTCCTTATATTTGAAGAATAAATTTAATCAAGATTTTTCTTCGACAATATCAGAGAAAAGGACAATGTATGAGAAGACAAAAGCAAAAGTCATTATTACTCATAAATATGTAAATAAGAGGAGAAGCAAAGAAAAATAAAGAATTATGAATATAATAATAAAGCATCCTGCAGACGCAATCAAGCTGGCGATCGAATAGTCAGACAAGCAATTGAGTTGTACGCACTGCCACTGCTGGCAGCTGGAGGGAGCTGAAGAGCAGCAAATGCATAAATAAAGTGTAAGACTGTTATTGAAGAACCCCGCGTAAGGAAGAGGCAAAGAGAAGCGGCAAAATGGATCGGGAATGATGGTATTGCACAAGAAGGCTTATGTATATAGTATATTATATATGGTATATGTATGTATTTCATTTACTCAATACAATAAATAGTTTTGCTTCCTTTTCATGCATTTGTGTTTGCTTCTTATTGCTTTTGTTGTGGCTTCATCAACGCATTTCATCAAACCGGCAAACAACAATCCACTTGAACTCAATCAGCGATGACGACAAAGAAACTGCGATGGTCAAGGGTATACAAATGGATTTTTTTTTATAAATATGAGAAAGCTGACTCAAGTGACTATATGGAAGTATATCGAAGACCCAGTAAGAAGTTGAATTTTTTTGGTATAAAAAATATTTATTTTGATTTTGATAGGTTGATAGAAGAGACGGACAAACGAAGGAATATGGCTTAATCGACTCAGCTCGTCACAGTGATCATTTATATATGTATATACCTTATAAAGCCTGCTCCGTTTCCTTCTGGGTGTTACAAACATCTTGATAAACTTAATTTACCGTGTACAGAGTATAAAACCTGATTCAGGTATAGTAACATATATACTGGAAAACTGAACTCCTAAGCAAATGACAAAAAGTGTTCACCATAATATTTCCATACTGTCTCGAGAATGAATATATAGAGCCAAATGTTCATATTATTTATTAAACATAAAATGAAAAATACAAGATGACATCTTCAAAGGACAAAGGAAGTCTAACCCTTATAAGAGAATGGATTAATTTAAAGACATAACCGTACTTTCAAAAAAATAAGAAGCAGAAATCGATATTTTTTCTCGACAGGAACTCAACTAATAATTCAATATTACTTTTTCAGATTATTCTCAACTAAAATATTCTTACTCTTAGCAACAATTTTCAATGTCGAATAATAACCCCTCATTACCGCTTTGAAGTCCTACAGGGAAACTACAGTCACAGCCGTTACTCTCCTATAAGCACTTTCGTATATATGTACATATTTCAGTGTCAAGGCATGAAATCACACACTTGAAATCAAGCAAAAAAAGAGATTTTGCAAAAAAAAAGCAAACACACAATTTAAGAAGAACAACAAAAGCAATAAGTTGAATAAAGCGCACAAATCTTGGTACAAGTTTACTCAACCAGAACGAAAGGCGTGTGAAATATTCGAAAACTCAAGTGGAAGTTCAGTAAATATCTACATATAAACAATAGACGAACATTGTTAAATTTCAATTTAACAATTTTAAAAAGACTATTTCGAAATTATTGACCTAGTGCTTAAGTATAGAACCTGACCTTAAAATATTGTTATTTGAGTTGATTAATAATTTTTTTTAATTGGTATTATATGCGAAGAGAACTCGGTAAATTCAATAAATGTAGAGTATTACAAAACACCATTAGCTTTTTCATAAACCGGAGACGAACTCGGAAAGCAACCGAAAATTTACGATCTACCGTGTTACCTATATTGAAAATGATTCCTTTCTACAACTAAAAAGGCCAATAATAAAGTAATGATGCTATGAACCTTGGCGTTATAAATTAAATATTAAAGTACTGAAATTTGCTCCCTGTCATGTTATATGAATTATTTTGAAGTAATACCATGAAATTTTTATGTGGCAATTTTTATTGAAGTGAGCAAATATCGGTCGTTTTCATGTGTGTAGGTTAAGAAAAATTGCGATAAGAAGATTTCAAGAATCACACGTCAACAATTGAACTTTGTCCAAAAAAACTCTTCAAAATGAATTCAAATCGTTTTTTGTCGATAAGTCAAAGTTGCTGCAGCTTAAATTATGTCTCCAATCAGATTTAGGAATTGACGCTGAGTTATCTGGTGTCAGTTCGGACTAAGCAGACGTGATCACCTTGGAACTTCGTTAAGCATATAGTTTACGATTTTAACATTTGCGAAAATACGAAATAAAAGGATTGGACTAAACGAATGAATTGAGCATAATCGGCAACAACTACTTCGCAATCTCAATCTGTTGGCTTGATGAACAGAAAATTTTCACACGATTTTCGATAGGTCAATAAATCATTTGAAAGTGATTGTTGGACGGCGATATCGGAACGGCATTATTATATATCAAATTTTCTGACAAATAAGCATATAATTTGGAAAACAGTGAGGCTATAAACAACTACTTTTTGCTAGAAATTGTGGTCCAAGACTCATAGAATTTATAATTTCAGCTAGTTAGTAATTTTATCTTTATGTGCTAATTCTGGCTAGGGTATTTTCAACCGTCTCGGCTTTGCTAATTAGTACTCTAAAACATGCGTACAGAAACTGAGATATCCTGGAGGTGTAGTCCTTTAAAGCTATTATTGAGAAAACCGAGCTACAAACTCTCACCAAGGTCTTGGAGAGCTGGAACAATTTGTGAACCACATAACTAGCTCCTGTATATATTAACTATCTCGCACCGCCACCTTCTTTTAGTATATTCCTTCACCTATGATGGTCTCCACTTCATTATCGCCTTATGTGATTATGCTACTTACTTTAATTTTTTACTTCATCCTCATATATATAAGCAAAAATTAATAAAATAATATTTTTTTTCATTCTTGCAACGGCTGATTGCTGTAACTGACACATACTATTTGCATACAAACACACATACATGTGCTACTTGTTTATTATGCACAACATGCGCGTAACCAGGACCAGCTCAAGTTCCAACAGCAGCTTCATTTATTATTTTATT
Source organism: Bactrocera oleae (assembly GCF_042242935.1). Lineage (NCBI taxonomy): Eukaryota > Metazoa > Arthropoda > Insecta > Diptera > Tephritidae > Bactrocera > Bactrocera oleae. The sequence goes on from NC_091539.1 coordinate 57,060,185, forward strand.
AAAGCAGCGGAGAAAATTTATGACTATCATCCACATACTGAGTTACGAAGCGTATCATAACTGGGCAGCAAACAAACAAAAACAACAACAACAAAAAATATTTTTGCGACGACGAAGAAAAATCACAAAAATTCTCAACCGACGAGCTGAGTGTTATTGTTATTATGTCGTTGTTGTTGCTACAGTGTGTGGCAACTTCATTATTCATTTCAACTTGCAACGTAATGTGTCAGGATTTTCATTGTCAAAGTGGCAGACGCAAACACACTTCTTCCTACGCATCATCGCCTATCAAGCGACTGTCCAGACGAGCAGACACGCCACAACCGCGCTTTGAGCTGCCAGCTGGGAGCTGTGAGCTGTGCGAAGCGGCGACTGCGTCGTGAGGTGTGAACACTTTTCAATTTTCCGCCAATTTTTCTTGCAACAAATTTTCCAATTTTCTACGCAGACAAGTGGACATTTTTCATTTCGCGTTTCTCCCATTTTTGTTTTTTTCTCAACTAATTTCTCTTGCAGGAATTTAGTGTTGCCATGCGTTTACTAACGGTATTTGTTATGGCATGTGGCATGCAGCTGAATGTTTGTCGTGTTACACTGATTTGTTGCAGTGCATTTTTTAGCACTTTATGATGAAAAAGTAGCATTTTATGTAAATTAAAATATACCGTTATATTAACCGGCAACCAAATGTGGCACAACAGCGCACTTGTTTACCTATTTGCGTACGAGAGGTGACCGGAAAATCAAAAATATTTCAAAATTCCAGGAAATTGCATGAAAGAGCAATGATACTATGTGTGTATGTATGTGTGAAAGAATGTGCGTATGCATAAGTGTGTGTGTGTGCGCGTGTAAATAAGCAGTCAGCACTGTACGGTAAATAATAAATATTTTATTGGCAACCACAAACCATCACCATAATGCCACCAGACATTCCGTCCATTTTTGTTTTTGTACATATGCTTTGTTGTTTTTGTTGTTGCTATTATTGCCGATATGTTGTAGGTGTGCTCGGGCATGCATGCAACACGCAATTGCGTGACAAAATTGACACAACCGCAGAGCATTCAAAATCGGCAGCGCACAAAACCAATACAGCAGCCGAAACAACAGCAGCAACAAGAACAACAACAAAAGTAGCAGCAACAACAACGCACACGCAAAACAGCAAACAATATGAAAAGTGTGAAGAAATATGTGAAATAAATCACGCGCATGAAGCAGCGAAAATATTTTATTGTAAATCGAACAACAACAGCAATACATATTGGCCACAACGACCAGCAGTCAATCTGATGCCGAACACGCTTTCTGGGTGCAGCAATGACGGAAGGCCAAAGAGCCACACTTGCACATACTCGCACTCGTATGCGGCAGGGGCACGAGGGCATCCAAATGGGCATGCAACTATTTAATCGAAAAAATATGTTCATATGTACTTATGCAGTATCAGTGTGCCTATCTAGTTATGTTGGTGCTATGTTAGGCCGCAAATCGTTAAGTTTAGTGGTAACAAGTTTAGCAAGGGCAATGTGGTGTGGGTGTCGAATGGGACAGTTCAGGCAAACGAGTGATGAAATAAAAAGAAAATTTCTTTAAATTTCTTAAAATTGTTGCAATACCATAACATTTTATGGCAAAAGCGAATTTGTTTGCGTATTGGACCAAACCATATTTTTTCGAGAGTCATAAAAAAGTTATTTCTCTGTATTTCGAAGTTAGCTGCCAAAATCGAAATACTTGTCTTCGAAGTTCGATAATAAACTTTTCGAAAAATGAGAAGTAGAGAGTAGAATTTTTTCTAATTTTAATTGTTTATAACAGTTTTCGATAAAATTTATATGACAGCTGAAACGAATTCGGATCTTCGAAACAATAAATATTTTCTATTTCAAATTTACTGCAAAACAAATTTACAAATCAAATATTTCGATCTTGGAGGTTAACTTCGAAGAATGGAAATTTTTTTTTTTTTTACGACTATATAACCCAATAATGTGCTTAGAAAGATGATTTCTAAGGGAACCAATTTGTAAACATAAGCTATAACATAAATTCATGGATCACTACAAGAGAAAACGATATTAAAAACATTTCAGAACAGTGCCTTTGTTCGTAGAAGATGGCCTAGTTGGGTAAGATTTGGATTTCTAAAGCTCATATTATTTATTAGGTTTAGGGAACAATTATTTTAAACATCCACTGTAGTTTCACGCTTAGTCAAACTTGGATCTTCACTAACAATATTATGAACTGGCTCAATGATTTCTGGTGTGGTTGCGGTTTTGTGAGGAGTCCTTATACACTTCTAACAATTGTTCATAAATTTCCTTTGCTTTTAAATCTTTAAAAACAAAGAATCTAATCACTGCGCAATATAAATTTTTTTCAATATTAAAAAAATACTCTGACACCTCAACTTAAAATGGCTTGTAAACAAAGAATTATTTGACACAATGACTTATAATTTTGTTCCTACAACAGACAAGTTGGTGCTATTTAGAGCTAGTAGTGATATTTCTTGGTGAGACCAACCAAACTGTACTGTCGAATTTGACAAAAGCTGAAAGAAATTGGAGCATCTAAAAGGTTTGATTCCTAACTAGATGTGGATTGGAACTAACTGTTTGCCATCTACAATTTGAAAACGGAAGTTAAGATAGATCTAATGTTAAGGGCATCAATATTTTCTAAGTACTGATATAATTATACGTACTCGTATGAATGTAAAAAGCAAAATGCTATGGCACAGCAAAAAAATAGTAGAATTTTAAATTTGATTAGAAAATTAACGCAGTTACATAGCTTAACATAACATGCAAATAAAATAATACTAATTGGTTTAAAATACAAAACTTTACTTAGCTAAACATAACATTGCACAGCATAGCCTGACATATCATAGCAAATTTATTTTAAAAACTTCCACCTCAATACTCAGGAAAAAAATAATGCCCAGGTGCTACGTCCCCCCTGTAAATACCTTCACGTACTGCCAATTGACTGCGCACAATGGAAACTTTTCCCATCGCATTGTTTCGCATTAAATCGCTTTGCACAACGCGGCTTGGCGTGCAGCGTGCGCCAACTGTCAATTTTAATTGCAACCAAGTTAACACCCAACAAGCGTGCTTATGGCACGCAGCCACACAACAACAATTGGTCATGTACGAGCAGATAGCCGAGCGCTTGCAAGCACAGTGCAGATGCTGGGAACAATTGTTGTCAGGAGATAAACGGCAACCGGCCTGAGCAAAGCGCAACTGTTCGAATGCGAGCGAGTGCAGCTGAATGGGCACAGACATATGACAAAGAATGAGCATGTGCATGCAAATAGCGACATGTAAATTGGAGGTGAGGGTGGTCGGTCCCCTACCTTCCTCATGTCTACCCGCCATCTAATTAACATACCGCGCCGTGAATGAATGATCGAATGAGCAAATGCCCCACCCCCCCATTCATAGAATGAATGTTGCAATATTGTGACAACTCGATGCAAGTAAGGCAGCACTGTGTTGAAAGCAGCGGAGAGGGTGGTGAGAGGTGAGATGCCGGCGAGTGTCGGCATTTTTCTTGTATTTGTCACGGAGTATGCTAGTATGTAGTCGCAAGTATTTGGGTTGGCATTGTTGGCGTTTTGTAGCGATTAATTGTCAAATCGATTTTCAATGCAGCTGGGTGTGGCTAATGCGATAATTGCTGCTCACGAAAACAACAAACTCAAACTTAACGCATAACTTTGCATCTGTATGGCTTCAACGGTTGAATGAACAAAGTGTTAGTTGTGAGTAACAACAACAATAAAATATAAATAGAAGTAAACAACAAATTAAATGATCATTTTGTAAACAATAAATGTGTGCAATTACCAATTTGATTGAAATTTAATTAACGTTCAATAATGGTGCTTGCTGGGAGTACCGCCCAAAGGAGAAATTTTTGTTGTTGTTGTAGTAGCGACAGAAAACATTTCTGAAGTAATCTTGAGAAATGGATGCTGAATTGACAGTACTTGCCGGATAAAAATCCGGGTTCGTTCCGGTTACTTAGACTCGACTGTCGAGGCAACGGTCGGGGAATATAACTGATTGCTTGTTGTACGAAATGATTTTCTAAATTTTTATACTCAGATTTTATTATGTATGCTTTTAACTGTCAGTAAACCCCACCACGCTTCAAATATTCTACTCATATCTTTATACGATTTTTGTATGGAACATTTTATGTTGTTTTACTATAACTTTAAGAAGACTTATCAGCAGTTTCATTGCCTTAATATATATAAATATATATATATATATAGAACTAGAAAATCCAACTTGATTCTATTTAAGATGTAAAACAAAACAAATTTGGCTTAATTGGACTGAGTTGCTTTGAATTATCACTTATATATAAGGACTTCTCAAAACAACTCGACTTCAGCACTTAAATTTTCTCCAATATTTCTTATCATATTGATAATCAATGGTTATATATTCTGTAAGGAAACAATATTGTAGCATATCTACAGAATTTATAGATATTTCGTCCACAGCGCCACCTATGAGAGTATATTTCAAGAACATATAACTAAGAAATAACTTCTCTCTCTCTCTCTGTCATTCTAAGTATGCACAATATTCAAAAAATATTGTATGAAATTAGTAATCATATAAGTATTAATAAGCCCGAAAAGGCGTGGAGAAGTTAAAGCAGTCTTTAATCGAAATAAGTCACGTTTTCAGACAATACCACATGATCAAATTTAACCCAGACTGACAAAAACTAAGCTCATTTCGAGCATGCCAACGTTTCGGCTGGGATGACCTTCAGCAAATTTTCTATTTTTTCGGTTTCGGTTAATTTTTGCAGCGCCATCCGCTAGATTGTTGGACAGTTTCGACGTCATATTCATAAGCTCACGCCTCGTCATCAGAAATGATGCGTTTGATGAATGTAGGGTCCTCAGCTATGTTGTCAAGCATCTCTGTTGCGAACTTTACTCAATGTACCTTTTACAAAAGATTCAGGTCTTTTGAGTTCAGAATTGACAGCCTTCATACCCAAAACATTAACCAAAATGTGTTAAGTCGATCCATAAGTGACGTTAAGATTCTCTGTTATCTCTCAGATGCCAACACGACGACTTTCAAGCATTGTTTTCTTTGTTCAATGTTAATATCATTACCAGAGATGGATGGACCACTCGCATGAGGAAAGTTTTCGATGACGTCACGATCTTCGCTGAATGCTTTGTGCCACGCAAAAACTTGGGTTCGTTATACAATAGAGTACCCAAAATACTCCTGCAACATTTTCAATGATTCCGAAGACGTGACTCATTGGTGTATTAGAAACAAAATTCCAAGCAAACTGGGCACATAGTTTAAATACGATTCAGATTTGATCAGGTGATACAATAATTATCAGTGCTCAGAAATACAAGAAATATAATATTCTCAATATTTGAAAACATTTAATTAAAGGTCAAAAGGTCTATTGAAGATTGACAAAAGACAATCAAGCTAGTATACATACACAACCACTTGGAATAATCCATCTAAAAAAAATTAAATATATCACTGGTGACGATGGTGACAATTTCGTAGAAAAAAGACAGATTCGTCCAGCGGACAAATCAGATATGTATATAAGAAGCTTGCGAGTCTTAAGAACTATGCTTTTAACTTGCTACATAAATCACGATGTACCGATTGCCCATCCCTAATTTACATACACTAAAACAAAAACGAAGCACAAAAAACCGATTATACTTCGAAAGCTATACCTGCCAGTGAGCTGTCAACCTTCGCTATTCAAAATACGAATCAATAGTTTGACATAACAAGGTAATGCTGACAGCTCAACGGCGCACGAGTGGACTGCACAATGTGTTAGCAAACAAATGCTCAAAAGCTCGCCTGTCAGCCAACGAACGGGTCAACGGAGCAATCTGTCATACACTCAGTTAATTACATGTATCCAAAAAGATTTTAAAAAGAAACGCGCTGTAAGCCCAAAAAAGTCGAACAAATACTGGTAGTAAAAAACCGAATGCTTACAATACGTGCTTTGTGTGCTTTTATTGCAAAAACAAAGATGACGATTACAACACAAAAAGGTAATTGAAAAGTATTATTTAAAAGCAAATTAATTATCGCTTTTGACTTTGATATCCATTTTGTTGTTTTTATACCAACATTATCGCTATCTCACTCGCTCTTTTTTCCGCCTCTTTTATTCCACTTTTAAGCTCCTTTTTAGGTCTCTCAATTAATTTAATTAATATTTAATCGCGCTTCATTTTTGCAAGCGCCTTTTTTGTATATTTTTTGCATCGCTGTGCGAAATAAGAATGTACGAAAATATTCGAACAATTATGAAGGTAGAATTTTTTAAACGATTTTTTTATGTCAAAATTACTAGAGCGGAAAATATTTCTTTATGTAACTGATGCGGTAGCGGAAATTTTTTTGCATTAAACACATACAATTGTGTGCCATGAACGCATATTTGAAATTATAGTGAAAATTCAGAGCAAATATAATTATTTTATTGCAAAAAATATTTTTAAAATTTAATTTTTAATAAAAATAATATTACGCAAATATCCATCTTTCGGTGTTTGAATCCAAAATATTTTTAATATATCAGCAAATTTTTATTTTGAAAGAGAATCTGCTTTAAGACTACGAAAGAAGAACACTTTAAATGTTTGTAGTTTAAATTATAATACTTTTCAAATGCTATGTTACCTTCTATGCTATTCTACTTTCGAATATAGTGCTGCATTTTTACGGCAGTGAAGTTTAGTACTGTCAAAAACGCAAAAATTTCTTTTTTAATTTATAATACTTGAACATCCTACAAGGCTAGCATTTTGTGAAATCGAGTAGCCGTAATACAGACCAATTCTGTGTATTGTTATAATCGCATTCGAAAATTATTATTATTTTGTGTAACGAATTTTTATCTGAACTGTGTCTAGTAAGGTTAAAGCTAAATTATCAGATAACTATCGATTTTTTTAACTATTTATTGATAGCCAACTCGACAAAGTCCCCGCTGAACGCTCCCAGAAGGTGCCGACTTGCATACGATACGGACTGAAAACAGTTTGCTCCTGTTGCAGTTGGGATGTATGTATATGTGTATCTAGCCAAGATCTGACTTTATATTTGGGTATTCGTTGCTCTTCAATAGCACAGCATTCAGATACGAAGTCTTACCATAGTAGAGGGTAAAAACACAAAGGGCTGGATCAAGGTGTCATGCGACCAGTACCAAGGTTCAGCCGTGCTGGGTTCCTTTAATAACCCAGTCTCGAACGGAGCTTGCGGATACCTCGCGGCCTCCGTAATAAGATAGCTGGAGCTATGCATAAGCGGACATGTTTTCCCCCACACTCGTGGATGCAAAATATGAACCAAACCAATAAAAAAAAATACAAATAAAACATCAAAGCCGGAAGTAACTATTTGTTCCGTAAAGAAGACAGCGTTTTAAACAAGCCCTGAGGCCCGACACAAAGACAAGCGCTAAACTTGGTCTAGCTGCTACTAGTACTGGAGCTTACACAGGAGCTCCAGGAATTCATTGTTTGCGCGTAAGCGGTTCTACCCAATTTCAGACTTGAACCACAAGCAGCGACAACTAAAAAGCAACGGTCAGCTGAAATGGCTAGACCATCAAGCCGAAAACAAAGAGTGTAACAACCATAAAATCGTTTGCTGACATGGCCGGGGACCGCATTGTTATTGGTTATAAACGGTCGAATTTATCTGTTCTGTTAGTATATACCATAGGCAGAAGTTTAAAAAGTCTCAAAAACAAAAAAAAACATAAATAACCTATTATTGATAAGATTTGTAAGACTTAGGAAGCACTTTAGAAAGACATAGATATAAGTTAAAATCACATGAAAAGGAGCTCTAAAGAGACAAAATATCACTGTCGAGAAAACAATTTTATAATAAATGAGGGATATCTAGATTCCTCAATCATTCGAATATCATTAAATGTCTCATAACAATTTTGGATCATCAATGAGGGTTTAAGCCTACTGCATGTAGATTTCCTCGAAGTGATCTAAGTACAAAACAACATATCTGTACAAATGCTGAATATTTGCCATCATTAGGCTGAATAACAGAAAAACATATTAAGGAAAAGCAAAATGATAGAAGAAAAAATCGTAGATCGTAATAACATTCCTATAACATGTATAACCTTAACAGCGTATATTAAGGTATACATGTTTGTAAAAAAATAAAGTGTATACATATATATAAAGCTGTCTGTCTGGCCGACTGTATAGACCCACAGTTTTTGAGATATGGACCTGAAAATTTTAACACGTTCTTTTCTTCCCACTAGCTGTTCATTTATTGACCCCAAAAGAGTTTAAAGTAACACTAAATTATAATTTTTCTAGTTAAAATTTCTGATGAACAAATTGTGATAATTAATAAAGTAAGTTTTTCTATAATTTTTTATATTATATTTTTTTTTAAATGTTCGTATTTATGTGTCTTCAATAAGCAACAACAAAAAAACAATAAATTTATTAGTTTCAAGCGTTTAGCCTCTGAAACAATCAACTCGCCATTATCATACTTGTACAAACACACACACACACATCTGTGACTACAAATCATAAATTCACGATTTATCCAAGCGTCGAAAGCAATTTGCATTTATTAGCAACAAAAATGTATATCACAGACAGACAAACACAGTTGAATATGTGTAAGCAACAATTTACATGTTGCAAATGCTATTTATACCTATATCTAGCTATATATCAATGGTGTTGATTGTCAGTGTCAATGAATAAAGTAAATTGCATTGCATTGCATTTAATTCGCACTCAAGCAGATAGCAACAATTGGCCAATAAACAATTCAATTAATTAAATTGAAACTAAATTGAATTCAATTTCATAGAGACGGCAGCAATCAGCAGAACAAAAACAATCAGCAGCAACAACAGCCGCATTGGCGGCAGCAGAAAGGCTAAACGCAATATTTGTGATACTTCAAAACAGCAAAAATAAGAAGAGTAAGAACAACAACAACAGCAGTCCGTGTGATAGCGTTTAAGATATTGGTGTAAATGGTGAAAGAAAGAGCATATAATGGGAGTGAACGAACAGACTCACTTTCCGTTTCGTCGGCCGCAAAAGCACTTGGCTTCTACTTCGTCCTCTCCCACACAGTTAGGCGGGGTCTGAAAGTCGGTTGAGTGCTCCATGTGGTAAGATTACGATCGTGATACTTGAGTTTAACGGAAAAAATAACAATCAGACATTGCGGATAGAGAGCATAACAAACAAAAGTAAATATTGAATGATAGTAAGACGCAGCGAGCAAGAGAAAAAGTGGCATGCCGCAGACATAATACGCTTTTATATTATATGGTCTAAGAGTTGTAATCTTAGTCACCGAGAAAGAGCAATATTAAAAAAAATTTCAGCTTATACACACTTACAGCGGTTTATTAATGAATGAAGTGCTTTAATATGCATTAAGTAGTGATTTTTTGATCATAAAACCATTTAATTTTAATGGGTTTATAAAAGCGAAGATATAATTTTCGCCACAAATTTACGGGTCAATTAATTACGCAGTTACATAATAGAGTTTATAATCTCCAAATAAACAATGTTTATTCTTAAACTTATATTACTATCTTTACTGTTCTCTAAAGACCCCTCTAAAGCCTACACAATAGGGCTTCCTTACATTCCACCCAACACAACCCTTTACCCTGTTCTTTCCCTCTCTCTCTCTCAAAGCTATTCTCTCAGCATTCAGTCACATTATGAAGAATGTCTTAGACAATGCTGCTAAGTTGACAGTCCTCGGCCGATTCAACATTCGGGTCCAATCTGTGATTGATTTTAATCTATAGTTGAATTTACAGTTGCGAATACCGAAATTGTATACCGTTCACTGCGTGCTTTACTATGCAACTTCCTAATATGATAGATTATTCCGATTAGAAAAAAATCTTCCACGTTCGAAATAGTATTTTTTTACTTATGTATATAGTATTTGACCAGGAAGTGATAAAAAATGTATGTATCTTTTCTTGGAGCATTAGCTTAAATCCAAAAAATGTATTAGGTTTCAGTGAGAAACAAACTTATTTACTATAGTCAAACTGATTTCAAGTTTCTTCGTCAGCTTTACAAAAATATTTGCAATAAGTTTCAAAGATCTGAAACTGAAAGACCGCTGTCCATGAGCTTTAACTAAAGGAAATGATCTTCGAGAGTTTCAAATAGAATAGAGTTAGAAATATTTCGGGATCTCGAAATCGGTTTTAAAATTTTTTTTTATGTAAAAATACAAAATTGAGTTATAGCTACCAGACATTAATCTTATTCGTTTGAGGTACTTCGAAATTTTCTTTTGAAAAATAAAAGATATTTGGCAACCCTGCACAAAAATCTGAAAAACTTGTACACATTCGGTAAATAAATATTTTTAACTTAGTTTACTGCCATTACAATAAGAATCTTCTAATTTATCTCAGGTCTACTATATAGAAAAGTGAAATTGAAGAAAAAAAAATATTATATCAAATTAAGATATTATAAAACAAATGCCGATATGACTCGATCGAAGAGTAACTCATCAAACTTAAATAATGTAGTCCACAACCAAATTTTGCTATATTTAGAACACATTTTTTTCACAAAAAATTTCCAGTTAGAAAATCACGTCATACATTTTTGGAAATAATTGGCAGCAAATTTTATTAAAATCTAGAGCAAACATTTATGAAATGGACATACAAATGCACACATATTTTAGTGACTGTGGCTGCCAAAAAATAAATTAGATTATGAAAATAAATTTAATATAACGGAGTGAAACGTATATAAAAAATATCTATTTTATATTTCTCACAATATAGCGAGCATCTTATTTGCATGCGCCAGTCAGCCAAATAGCTGCCATGCGAGTTCATAGCCACGCGCTTCCCCCTGCAGCCAGCACATAGTAGTACATTAGTACATTCACACTTCATATGCTCATGCCACTGTCTGCTCCATATGTCTCATTGCCAAATGTAATGCAGTATTTTTGGCATTGTCAGCGCACCGTTGTGTTGCCTTGGCCTGCTGGCAACATGTTGCTATGTGATGATACCGCGCCGTGGCGCTCTTATCGTCGCACTGTGTGCATTCAGCTGCAATTTCAATTCACTTTATTTGCCTTTGAATCGCTTATTGCGTAAATATTTGCGTTGATTCGAGCGCTGCCTTACACCCGCGCACCTGGATAGTGACGGCAGACGGTATACGCAATTCCGCCTTCGTTTGCTTAATGCTAGCCAATGCAACTTTTACTTTTATCCCCATTTTATTTTCGCTTATTTTTGTGTGTTCTTGCTTTTGGCAAATACTACTGACAGTTTTATTTACACGAAAATGCGAGTACACGTATTATTTGTGAAATTTTTTTTTCCCCTTTTGTGTTTTTGTTTCATTGTTTATTTGCTCGCAGTTTGCTCTTTACTAAGTTTTTTTGTTTTTTTTTTCTTGATTTTACTCGCACTTGCCAACTGCTCGCTTAGTAAGTATAGGGTTCTGTTTGATATACATATATATACGCATGTACTTTAGGGTGATACTTAAATGTGGAAAGAAAATTCATCCGATGTTTCTAACCCTTAATTCTCGTCATAATGTTTCAAATATATAACTGAGTGGTCGAATAGTAAATTATTCCAGATTTTAAGTACTACATAAATACAAATATATCAAAAATTTTCATTATTCAAACCCGTCGTAGACTGATTTGAAAATGAGTGCTTGGTGGGAATTACAGTGGTGGAACCACAAGAGAGAAAAAACATTGCATTTGAAAGAGACAACACAGTTAGCGAGTTGAATTCACATACAGGAGAGTATGTGAATACCTCAATCAAGCCGTAGAGCCACTTTGTGAAAAGCTACCAACTTTTGTTTTACAGATTTTAGACTAATTTTGCTATTTTGAATGGCTCAATTGAGAAATTACTACCATGAATACAAATTATGTTTTTTATGATTTTTACAACTTGTAACTTAAAACCAACGTTTTTGGAATAAAGATTTTGCTACAATGTTTTCAAATAAAAAGGGAGGGTATGTTAGTATTTACAAAGTTTAACCACGAGTTCTACCAGTCCATATTTACAATTGGCATAATTTGTACGATTCGCTATTCTTAACGCTTGGCAAAATGAAGACAGCTTATATAAGTGTGATCTACACTTTAGCAGCTATAACTAAAAGAATCATAACTTTCCGCTTTAAAGACCCACCCTAATACCCATGCAAAGCTACTTGCAATTACTTAGTTCTACAAAAAAGTATTGGCTATGAAAATATTAGTTTTGTTGTTAGCAATACTTGAGTAATGAGATTAAAAGGTTGCGCAAAAAATTTATTTATTTAAATTGTAAATTTTTGCTTTTAATTGATTGTGCCAAACTCACTTACAATTGTCCTTGAAAAATGGAGTAAGGGAGAAACAAAAGCAGAGGAGGAGTGTGTCAACTAACAACAATGCAAATATTTAAAAACAGCTATATTTAATTAGCCGTAAGCAGAGTTGCCATATTTTTGGTAATTCCAAATCTACATATATTCAGAAAATTTTGCAGTTTCGTACTTTTGAATGCAGCTTTTTAAAATTCGATCAATTTTCTTATACTCGAAAAAAGTTTTGTTAATTTCGAAAAATATTTTATATTATATTATAATTTTGACGGTTAATACTCAAACTGCCAAAAAATATCCTTTCGCTTCTATATTAAGATGACAAAATTCAAATAGTTGCCATTCAAAATCTGTTATTACTAAGAGTTGCAAACCAGAAATTTCGTTATTTGTCCTTTAAAAAATTACGGAATCCCACAAATATCTAAAGAAAAAGATATCACGATTTATTTTTAAAAAAATTTTGAGCCTTAGACACTTTATTATGTGCAAGAGCTTTTGTCGGACGAAGACGTATTAATTTTTTCTTCTTAAGTGAATACAGTTCAATCGAGGTATACATATAGGGAGACACACATTTGATTTCTTTTTTTTCAATTTTACGAGGCTACACTGTAAAACTAACTGAGCGTTGGCACTGAACAACATTGCTTTATGGGGTTACATGGGTTTCGTGGAGAAAAAAACGCCAATAATTTTTTTTCATAAAAAAATTAAATATTTTATTCAAACTTTTTCTTAATACAAAGAAACATTTTTTACAAAGATTTTGTGAAATTTTCCACAAAAAAGCAAGAAATAACGTTAACTTCGGTTGCACCGAAGCTATAATACTCTTGGCAAATACAAAGGTTCTTCACAAGAACTTGATTCCGATCGTTCAATTTGTATGGCAGCTAAATAATATAGGGATATGATCTCAACAATTTCTTCGCAGATTACATTGTTGACTTCTCAATGTATTTCCCACAACCGCCTACTAAATCGTATGCTTATAACTGCAGGTCATATATATTTCCGAATGTATATAAATTTTTTCTGACGGTGAGATATTGCTATTTAAAATGTTTGAATTTTGTCTACCCGTTAGCCACCAAGAGATAACTGCTTTACCTATTGTTATCTTAGCATAATCAACTTGGAACTCGATAAGTCTTCGTACCCCGATGGATCACTTCCCCAAGGCGTTTGATCATGAACGTGCCTTCTATTACTATTATTAGCTGACTTTTCTGTAAAGTATCATCGCTTCCATTATCAGTAGATTTCCATATTATCTTCGAAAAACTGAAGTTTAATCCACTTTAGTGTTGGTTTGTTTTAATTTAATTAAATTCCATGCTATCTCGCCGAGGCCTCCACAAGCATGCAGCTGCTCATATAATCTAGTCCAGAGCCGCCTTTGTCAACTCATAAAAGACTCAGCTTTGTTTGTATTCCTTTTTCATTTAATTTTTACATTCGAGTTCACAGAAATGCATACCTGCGCTTGTGTGACTCAAAGTGAATTGAAGTGCCTCGAGGTGTTTGCAAATTGTTGCGCTTTTACTTGTTTTTGTACGCTTAACAACGTGCCTGCAACTCGCCCGCTCGTCCGGCCGCTCATTCATTCATTCATTTAGTTATTTCATTCATTGGAGTGCATTGCCCAGCATACTTTTTTTGCGCGAGACTGTATATATCCGTTTACATACGAATATGTGTGTGTGTGTGTATGTGGCTCAATGTCGCCGTTGACGGCGCGCATTCAAACGTGCGTCCGACCGCATCCGAAGGCGTCGGTGTGAAACAATTTGCAATGATAGGGCTCATGGAACCTTTGTTTACTCACCACTAGCACGACTACTGCTACTATTTATACTACAACAACAACAGCTACTATTGCAATTTTTTGCTTTACTTTCGCCAGATTTCTTTACAAATTTGCTGTTTTGTTATTATTTTTTTTTTTTTTGCACTATTCTTGGCAGCGGACATTGCTTTTTTATGAGCGCCTGTTGGCGCAGTCTGTCAACACGCGCGCTTCAGCGTCTGTCAGCTGCGCAACATTACTACAGCACTCCCACAACTTCCATAGCCAATTTTTGTGCGCTTTATAAGTTGACAACGGCAGGCGCCTGCTTGAGTGGCAAGAAGTGCTGGGTGTTGCAAGCGCAACCTGCCGACAACTGCGGGCTAAAGGCTGTTGCTGCTATCATTAAGCGCAAAATCGCTTTGGCAGGTTTTCAACCTGTGGCAACTTCGAAAAATCAAATAAAGAAAAGTGCATAGAAAGGAACGGGATAAGCAAATACTTATGCAGCAGCAGTGCGCACACATACAAACACCATTTTTGCAAAAAAATCAAAAATGTAAAACCGTCCGCCAGCGCGTGCAACAACCAGCAACAATGCCGTGCATTAAAAGAGTGACAAAGAAAAAGCTGCATTTCAGCGGTGATGATGTGCCTAGCACCCGGCGCATGGCTAACGGAGCAGGCGGCCGCAACAGCGAATCCAACCGTCGCAACGAAAGACTATCAAATTGCGCGTCACATGATTTTTTTCTGCTACTCACAGTATTTGTGCATTTTTTTCCTACAAAAGCGCCACACTACGTGCCACAGCCCGCTGCCGCATTGTCCCACACCGCACCGCGCCCTCGATTATGTTCACTCGTTTGTGCCACTAATGAGTTTCCGGCATTTTGTTATTACTACTACTATAGTCACTATCTAGCTAGTAGCTATCGTTTTCTTGTTGTAGTTGTAGTTGGCACAGCATGCAACATGGCATGAATATTGCGTGTTGCAAGTGGCATGCAATAGCTGTAGTAAAAATGTGATAGCTCCTGTTGAGTATCACAGTTATCTGCGTGACTGCGCGCGCAATCTGCGCGCATCGTTGTTGTTGCACTCGTACAATAGTTGTTGTTGCCTCGCTCGCCCCCTCAAAGAGTAAAATGGCTTACAATGCGCTTTTATCGTCATTTTTCTGGTTGTTGTTGTTGCATGACACACGAACATAAAATGAAAAGCCAAGTAGCGCGCATCGTATGGCAAGTTTGCCAACCTCCATTTCCCATTCACTTCAGCGGTACAAGTGAGTGTAGCATAATAAACAGGAGCGTGTTGGGAAATTATTAAGGGAGGGGTTTCTTGGAAGACTTTCTTCATACTGCTGTTGGAAATTTTTTTTACTATATCCTTTAGCAGTAAATCCCTAATATGTTTTTAGCTCGAAGAAGTGTATAGAAATGTGAGTAAATGAGCTCTCACATAGTGTATTGCGAGTATGACGTCACTTTCTCTTTTTTCTACTTTTCTAGCATACGCTCAAATAAGACGAAATTATATTAGAATTCTTTTCCACAGTTAATTTCTTTAATTTTACAATTTTTGATTTTTACAAGAGTAAAAATGTCTGATTAAGAAATGACTGACCTCTTTTCATCTGATCATTTTTTCATTGCAAAATTTCAGAGGGAGTAAAAGTTAGCAGATTGCTCGAGATATTTGGCAAGGCAATAATTTAACATGATATCAACATGAGACACTTCTTTTGAGGAGATATAAAATTTATAAAAAGCAATATAGAGAAATTATGTCATATAAATATGAACTTCTGAAACACTTGTAATAAGTTTTTTGTAAAAAACGGTAGGCGAATAAATTTTTGTCAGGCGAATAATATTATAATTGTTCTTACGACTTCAAGGTTTGGAGTTAAATTGCAGCTCGAACAGAAAAATACCGAGAGCCCTAAAAAGTGCATCGCTCTGTCCAGGGAGGTCTTTAGTCTCTTTGATGTCAAGGTAAAATTGAGAACAGTTATTGTGTTATATAGACTACACCACTTTCTACAACAAAGTAAAGGCATCTAAGTATTTAAAAAAAAAAGTTTGTTACACAATGAGACGTCTTCAAATAATTTTGATTTGTGAATTTAGATAGTTATAAATTTTAAAAGCCGAAAGCTGACTAAACCAAAAAGAGTTTGAGCTTTCTTGGTACTTTTTTGAACCGTCTACTATGCACCACCTAGCAAAGACCACCCCTATTCCTACACCTCTGCCCACTGCTATATAATCTCACGTATTATTTTTTTCTCTTTATTGGAAATTCGCCTTGTGTACTCTATGTATATATGTATATATATAAAAAACTTTGTTCAAATACTTTTTGCAGGCACTGTGCAATAAAATGCCGCATGTGCGCTCTAATTAAATGCTATTCTCTTGCGCCTTACATGCCAACAATGGCTCCTATTTATGGTTACGTGCGTTTGAGCTCAGACGAGCAGCGAGCTCGTAACTGCCGCCCTTTTGTTATGCTTTCGAATTAGAAAGTCTGCATACGTGCTATGCACACAACAATTATAACAACAACAAGAAACTTTGCACTATTAACGGTAGTTAAAGTAAGGCTAATATCAGCTTACGAGATTTACATACCCTTCTAATAGTAATACACAGTACATAAGTGTGCCACTATTAGCACCAGCAAACCGAAAACGCGGCTAAAGTTGCATCATAAGTAATAGTCGCTAATAAAACTAACTGTTTGCTTTCCTTCCGGAGCGCAAATATTAATTTACAGTTATGTAGAACGTACAGAAAGAATTACAAAGTAAATAAAACTTTCACAGATGAATTCGCAGGCCGAAAATTACGGTCACTAAAGATGCGCTTATTCAAAATATTGTTTAAAGATATTGGAATACAAAAAATTCTGAAGAAAACGTCAATTCACATAATCCGTAATAGTCGGTTCCGTGGTAAAAGGATTGGTTTGTCGGGAAGTAGAAGAGTCAAGCGAACAATATCCCAGAAAGGCCTATCCAGCTTTAGCATAAGGTTAAAATACATACAATACACCAAATATGAACGAAGGTTCACAAATCCGCCAATAGCTTCGGCAGTGGCAGAGTCGCAGATTCTGGAAACCCCAATCCCGCTCACAAATTTACAAAAAAGTTCGCCAACTATTACTACAGCATGGAAGCCGAAGGACTCTAAAACGTCCCTGGGCTGCTAGATGCGCAAACAGCGGCTACTGGCTGCCGTATACCGTCCGAAAGGAAAAAACCGAGTTCAGAAAACGACTCCAAACAAAGTTACTTACTACCGGTTGAAATACTTACCGGAGAACACTCGGTCGACGCCTTGGCCAGTGCGAAGATGGAGTGACTTGAGGATTTCCCTTCAACAAGGAGCACATCGGTACCGGACACTGAGATATCTACTTAGAAATGGAAAAAGGATCAGATTTGACCATGATAGGACGATAACCTGGATAATCTTACATTCACCGAACCTATTCTTACCGCCATCGCATGTTTCTTCGCGCACTAATGAATAAATATGCCTATATACTAATGAATGAATATCTTAGACGAAGGAGGATAAAGCTTTTTTATGTCAATTATTCGTCTGTTTGAAATGTTCTTCCATAATACTATAGATTTCTCAAAGAATCGATGAATATGCATGTTTTGAAACCAAACCTTCTTGAGGATCAAGCCGAACGTCAAGTGATTAGTATTACCCGACAATAGTTAAAAGTGATGAATTTTTAACAGTAAAAGTATCGTTAATTATTAAGGCCATGGAACACAAGCTTCTAAATCGTAAATTTAAAAAATTGCATATCAAATCAGTAAATTCTTCCTAAACACAAATTTTTTCGAAACTTTTAAATTTCTTTAAAATTATTTCGGCATTTATTTGCGATCTTAATCAACTCAATTCAAGCAATTGCTTGCGGCTCAGCTCGTACGTGCCGTCAACTCAACTTCACGTCTAAATGTCAAATGTGCGCACACCTGCCTGACATTAATACATTAATTTTACCGTCATTTATGTATTTTTTAATGAAAAACAAAACCAAAAAAAAATTAATAATAATAACGAAATTAATTTCATGTGCCACCCACCAGAGTAATTTACAGCATTTAAGCCGCAAAAATATAGCGCTCCAGGCAATTTAACGCGCTCCGACTGCCAAAGCTAAGTCAACAAGTTGCAGACACCAAACAGCACTGCAGCAAACAAACACAAATAAACCAACACACACTTATAAACAAACTCAGGCAAACACCAACGCTTAAATAAGTCAGCAAACGAGCGCATGGCAAATACTCTTCGCTTGACGGTTAGTGAGCAGGACGAGCGGGTGGACGGAAAATGAAATCAGCTGACAAGCGCTGGCGACTTGCTGACTGTTGCATGTGGCAGCCAACAACTGTGGCACATTGGCCGCAACTCAAATGCAGTAAAATTATTGTGAGCTTATTTTGTTGTTTTTTTTTGTTGATTTTGAATTTTTTGGGAGACAAAAACCAGATTGGTTAAGCTGCATTGCAGTTGTGGTTAATGTTTTCGGCTGTAAGCCTCGACACGCATAAGTCTAAATGTATATATGTATATATATGTATATGTCTGTGCATGCTGTCAAGCGGCCAAATTACATGGCGAAAAACTAAATGTCTTCGAAGTTGTTATTAAACTAATTGGTGGAAAACATATTTGGAAGATTTATGATAACCTCTTGGCTTGGTACGTGTTTACTTGACGAATGGTGGAACAAATTTTTTGGGTGTGTGCTTGAGAATGTTAGTACATTACGGTATGAATTTAATGAAGATTTAAGTAATTTAGTACACGAAACAAAATTACAATTAAACTAAAGCGGAATACTAGGACTTAGAGTTACACAGTTCAATGAGCTTGTTGAAAGCTTTCCAAAAATTTAAATTATTTCTTCTTGTAAAACGCCGTAAAAGTTGGCATTTTAATAAAAAAAACACGAATAAGATTTTTTCAAGGTGGGTTCTGTTTAGAAACCAAAGTACTTGCAAGGATTCCTCTTCAAAAACCAAGGAACTTAGAGGGAGAGAATAGAGCGAGCTTGTTGTAATGCTTTAACTTTCTAATGAGACTAAAGCAAAACAAATTTCCACTTATTAAATATTTTTAAGTTATTTGGCCAAATCGGTACTTCACTCGCAACGCGACTGGTATCCATGTTGTAAGAGAAGAAAGGCTAAGGTTCTGGGTACTGTAATATATTTTAACAAAACTTCGGCTTACAATTCGAGGGTATGTAATTAAGTACTCTTTAGATTAGGCAGAGCTCTCACAGACTTACAAAAGAAGACGAGCATATTTAGATCTTCGAAAGCGCTGACTTTTGAAATCTGTAGCATCTGTACTCCGAAGGCGAGCGTCTGCAAACTATTTTATTAAAATGGAGGTCTCATAAGTTATAATTAATGTCATCGACCGTAACACTAGATAGGTTGGAATCCGAGGTAAGAAAAGTGTCTTCTGTAATTTTTTGCAACAAAATAAAATTTCTAAAAAATCAGAAAAACACCAAACCTGTAAAAGCTCAAAAATTAACTCCAAATTTCGTTTGAAAAAGTGGATTCCGAAGAATGATTACTATCTATGATATGAGAGGACATGGTCCATTCAAAGATGTTAATATTTTTTCCGACTTAAGAGCAATTTAGCTATAGTTCTGGGAGTAATTTTCACAAGGGCGCACCATTGGATACAAGCCCTTTTGCTCGCAAATTTGGGACACCTTTTTCTTAAAGGAAGTCGTTCTTTTTATTATGTGAATCTCAGATTCACAATCAAAAAATTAAAAAAAGTTCACCGTTTCCTTTCAGCCATGTTTGAGTGTAACCTGACGACTATTTCTAAGTGAGAACTATTTTTAAAAAGTTTAACAAAAATTTGCTGGTTTTCCGGCTTTAAGATGCTTTAATATATAATCCAAGATTGGGTGGGTAGGTAAAGTGGATGTCTGACAACGCACGTAGTCCTTTAGGAGGCCCATTGAACCACCCTATGCTCCTGATTAAGTTCATTAATACAAAAGTTTTATTTGTGCAACCTCCGAGACATCGTCAAGAAACCCTCGACCGATAGTTGCGATTATTTTCCAATACAAAACCTTAAAAGCCTTGCATTCGCATAGAGGATGTTCTATGATGTCTTCTTCTTTTACCTCTTGCCAGTTTCTACAATAGTCGTTGTATGCCAATTAGATTGACTCCACCGAGACTCATCTATATTTATAACTTGTTTGTCGTTTAAATATCTACAAGTAGCCAGATGCATATAAACTTCCTCTTTTCTAGAGTCTAATTTTAGAGTGGTGTCAACTCTGGGTAGTACATATGCTTCAAAATTAACAGGAATATCACCATATCATGAAACCCATTGCAGGCTTATTGTACAATAGGATGTTAGATCCAATAAGAGATAAAGGTATTCTTTCACTAAGATTACAACTAATTGTATTTGGAAACCTTATTGAACAACTTTTTGTACCAAAACTGGTTATTTCGTACAACTTAGCGCTAACTACTTAATTATTTTTGTACTATCCAATGCCTATTTATCTAAACCAATAAGGCAAGGCACAGCTTAGTTATTAAACTCTTCTTCAGCGAACTTCCTTCTACTTACTAATTGCTTTATAATTACTTACACTTTCTCAAAATAAACTTAGTACAGTAAGATCAATTTGTAAAACCAAATTTCCCACTAGCACAGTGTAATCGCCTGCCCACATACATATACTAAGCCGACGCGCTAACACCGACTCGGCGATTTCTCTTAGACGCTTACATTGGATTAAAATTTCCAGCCAACGGCTAACGCCAGCTATTTTTGACAGCTGAAAACTT
The DNA here is from genome assembly GCF_042242935.1 of Bactrocera oleae. Taxonomy (NCBI): domain Eukaryota; kingdom Metazoa; phylum Arthropoda; class Insecta; order Diptera; family Tephritidae; genus Bactrocera; species Bactrocera oleae. The sequence continues at coordinate 57,081,347 of NC_091539.1, forward strand.
CATTCTACTCATCAACTGACGTTAAGCTTCGGGAAAATGCCATGCTGCAGCAGCTGCTTCGCCAGCGCCTGTGCCACTGAACTCCAAAACAAATGGCCCACGGCTATGCTTTAGCATTTCCCATTTCCCACATTTCTCCCAATTTCTTTTGCATCAAATTTCGTTAGCCAAAGTTTTGGTTATGTAGCTGTCGGTCTGTCTGTCTGTCTGTCTGTCCTTTCGCTTGCATGCTACTGTCGTCTTTGCAGCAACAGCATGCTCATCAACACAGCAACAATCATGGAACAGTAAGAACAACAACAACAACAACGTTGATTGTTGTGCATCGCGCCGTGAGGCATAATTCATCACCATCAGCCGCCACTCACAGCAGCTTCGATGCTTAGCGCACTATCAACACTGCACACAGGCAGGCATACAGACACTCACACACATACACTAACACAAATGTGCATATACTCTTCTTTAGCAACAGCAACAACAATTAATACAATGCCGTTGCTATCAAACGGCACTAACTCCTTTTTCAAGTTCACAAGTTGCCAACAGCCGTCAGCCAAAGCTGCTGCAACAACAATAGCAACTACTAATAACAATAACAACATAAGCACCGTTTCGTTCGTCAATGTCAGAGTATGGGTTTATGGATATCAAAGTGCTGTCTACTGCTTCTTGTGCTGCGCTTTTGCTCCGCTCCCGCACGCCCCCACCCCCACCCCCTCTGCTTCCCCAACAAGCAGTGAATATTGTGCACAGCGTGTAGCTGACATGTGCCTCGAGGGCTAAGCGTTCGTACCGCCAATGCCAGGCGACTGTCGTCCACCCGCTACGACGTCCCGCTTTTCCTACCGCTTTCATAGACAACAGCACACTGGATTGCCAGTAAAGCATTTGGAACCTGCGGCCAAATAGAACAGACAAGCATACCAACAAACAGACAGACAGACAGATGGAGCGACTCGGGCGCATATCGACAAAAGCAATATGGGAAAATATTCAATTTGATTAAATTTGATGAGCAAGAGTTGTTATTAGTTACTTTTGTTATTGGATTATTGTTGTTTTTGTAACTGGGCGTAATGAATTTTGAGCAGCATGCGTTTGAGGTGTGTTTGAACTAATTTTTGAAAGCTGCTGACGAATGATACTCCTCAGTGCAGCCACACGATTATGAACATACATACATACAGAGATATGTACATATAATATGTAAGAAGAAATTCAACTATTTGAGAATTACTAGCGTTCACATGAAAAAACACCGTTATTTATAAACAATTTCTGTGAGAGTTGTTAATCATTTTCTAATTTGTTTACAAAGTAGAGAGAGTCATCGTTAAAACTAGAGCAAACTCATTTATTCCCACGGCTGCAGACTGATGAATATGATAATGATTACACATACATATATCTTACATAAACTATTTTTCACACGAAATGTGCTTCAGTCAAGAATGATAAATTCGCTCCCCATTTGCGCACTTTAAAAGATCACAGTTCTTAATATACGCTGAATTTAAGTCTTTTACTTAATACAGGATATATAAAAAAAACAAAAAATATTATTTTTACGAGAGTAACCTTTCTAAATGACAGGTAGACGGTTTTAATTAAGTATGGTCCATTAAAACGTTAATATTTTTACCGACTTAAGAGCAAATAAGCAATAGTTCTGGGACTAATTTTCACAAGGGCGCACCATTGGACACAAGCTCTTTGCTCGCAAATTTGGAACACCTGTTTCTTAGAGGAAGTCATAACATGACACATACTAATTAACCACATTGGGTTCACCATTTAAGATTTTTTGTTTTAATATAGACTCTTAAAAGTTTCGGAAACCAATATACCCCAATACCACATCGAATTGACTTCTTCACTCTTTCAGCGATTACATGGAAAAATGAAAGGAGTAATGCTAAAAAGTCCTCAGAAGCGCATTCGAGCGACAGTAATGGCTCATAACACAACTAATGGATCGAGTGAAAGTCTTTTGGACATGTAAGGCGTCACTGTCAGACTATGAATGAAGATGCGTATTGAAGAAATAAAAACAATGCCCACCGATCCCGCTGTTTTTTCGTCAGATTCGGCTGGTAGTGCAATTTTCATGTTCTGGAAATGCAAGCATTTGCTGAAAGAATGCGTTAGATATTACAAATGGAAATTCGGTCAAAGAACTCTTCCCGACCAGGAACTACAAAATGTATAAAAAAATTGATTTTTGAAGTCCATATTAAATTTTATGAGAAGATATGTGACTATATCGTAATTTTTTAAGCATGGAAAAGGGCTAGAGAGTTAAAAGAATGTGAGATTATTGAAATTTCAACTAAGAGTAGAACAATTTGGAAAAGGTTAGGTTAGGTTAGGTTAAGAGCTCGATTCTAAAAGAGATCTCACGTATACAGCATAGAAGGGTCGATCCGTTGTGTTAGCTAAAACTCCTCTATATTACCCTTAAAAATCGACAAAGTGCTTTGGGCCTATCATAAATTTGTAGAAACGGCCAATGTCAGTTTCAGTTATGTTTCCTGATGCGACAAAGGTAGGACTGCCAATATATTTCATCTTCAGTCTTCCAAAGGCTAGACAATAGAAGACAAAATGCCTGAATTTTTCGACCGCACTGTCCTCCATACCACTTGCGTCCGTCAAGATTTTCCATTCCAGTAAGAATCCCTATTATAGCGGCAGGCAAGCGCACGCGACGTTCATTGGTCCGGTATTAGAACGCAAGATTCCAATAGAGATCCAACTCGGTCCCATCCCAATGTGAGCGGGGTAAGGGTGCACCCTCTGGCTAGCTCGTCGTATTAGTATTGCCGCTCTTCTGTCGGAGTGAATGCTAACCTACCTGAAAGAGGCTGCACTTCGTAGCACTATTTCTACCGCCACCTTAATAGCAGCCACTTCTGCATGAAAAATACTACAGTGGTCCGCGATACGCTGGTGATATCCATGTTCTAATTTTACAAGGTGGTGCATAGCAATACGTCCAGAAACGGGAATGTCAGGCAGTTCCCCTAGAGAGCTTATAATTTTTAACGACACGAGTATCTGTTACTCTCAAAGCCAAAAAAGCTGTTTGACTTATCATGCTTCATTCTCATATATATATAACATATATTAAATATACTTGCAAGCTTTTCTCTGCAAAAATCAAAGAATTTTCCTCGTTATTAATGACGCTTTCTCATCCTTAACCTTAAATACTTGTCACCTACGTAGTTACGCGTGTCACTTCTGACATGCATTTGTTCCACTCACTGAAAAAGAGCGCTGTGAGAGAGCTGTCAACAAGGTTGTAAAAGCACTTCGAACATACAACAGAGTAGTCATTAAAACCGTTGATAGTTGTTGTTGCGCTTAGCAGTATCAACAAGATTGCAATAATCCCACAACGTGCAACATCAACTAATTAAAAGTAGAAGCCAAAATGTGGCAATTGAAAAAAAGGAACTCAAGAAACGCCAAGCAAATCAACAAACAAATGTGGAATCTCTAAGAAGAGCTAGCATACAGAGTAAAGCAAAAGCTAGAACTAACAAAATTAGCTTGCCACAGTTGCCATGCAGCAATGTTGTACAGCAATAACACTACTAAAGCTAACAGAGATGAATGGAGCAGCGAGTTTAATGAAGAAAAATATGATTTGCACAGCTGGCAAGGGCGAATCAAATTAAAAATCTTTAAGCTACAAAAAATAAACCGCAGAGTGGGTAAACAGAGCACAAGCGAGCACCAAAAACATAAACAAAAGCACAAAAAAGTTGCAATAATGTGCGCGCAAAAACATAAACACTTTGTTTTCATTAAGCAGCAAGTCGCAACAAAATTGCAACAAAGGGTTGCAAGTGTGAACCGCCACACAATAGCTTCACAAACACAGGCACACACACACACATATCTATATACATATAAATGCCAGCCACTTAATGTGGCATATGCATAGCGTTTCTTATGCGCGGTGTTGGCTTCGCCGACTGTTGGCTGCCTGCTGACAAATTATGATTTATGCGTCTTTGTCCCACTGTCTGTCTGCCGCGGCGATTCTTCTTTTTATTTAGACGGGTATTCCTTCGTCGCTAATAAAAATGCATGCGATGCGCATATCAGCACACACACGCTCGCACGCAAACATAAATCTGCTCATTGAAGTCGCCAGGGAATGCCAGTTCGCAGAAGCAGGAAGGAAGCAACGCGAAGCAGAGGAAGAAAGAGTGCAACACACTGGAGCATTAGCTTGGCGCTACAATATTTTTACATCTATATTATATATTATTATTTTCTTCATTTCCTTATTTATGGGTTTATGCTGAAGCGCTGGGTGTAGCTGTGGGACTAGCTGTTGTCAGCAGCTGGGCGTGTATGCTAATAAGGCGATGGAGGCTAATTAGTTTGGAATTTGAAAACAGTCGGGGATATCGATTGCGGAAAGCAAGGGAAGAAAGTAACGGATTTGAATTTTTTAATAATTTAAAGAGTGTGTCATATTTTGTATGACTGAGAAGAGAAGTACAGTGCAAGTGAGTAGTTATAAAGTAAGATTCTGACGACAGAAATCGGTATTTTTATCCACAGTTGAATTAGATTTATTAAAGAAAGTACAAGTAAGTCGTAATTTCTCCTTATAAAATCACTAAAAACAAAGAGTAGAAAATATAAAAGGTCGTCGAAGCACTCTATATTTCCGACAGAAACTTCTGATTGTTGCTACTAGAGTTCTCAGTCGATGTCGACCACATCTTAGAGCTAATTGGTTGAATCCAAAAAAGTACTCCCATGTTTTTTAATCGAAGTCTTGAAAAAGAGAAATTAATGAAGAGAAACTTGTAAGACAACCTGAACATAGTTAATTAGAACTAATATTAGAGCTGGTGACTCTATTTATGTGCACACGAGAAACCAACTTGACTGCTTTGAACATAAAATTGACCATACAATTTTTTCCGACTCCATGCATTAGCACTGCAGGCCTTGAGAACCAATCTAAACTGAAAAGGGATTGCTTGTTCCTCCAAAACAAACCAGATATCCTGTAACCACCAGCTCTTGCAGGAAGGTGAGCATTCACTCCGACAACAGAGTGGCAATACTAGCGCTGAGCTCGCTAACTGTGTGCTCAAAGTTAGTTAAGGAGTGTCTGTGCTCGCTAGAAATGGTATCAAGCTACTTCACCATCAGACCCGTTTGGGTGCCTGGTCATAGTGGAATCGCCGGCACCTGCTAATCCGATGAGCAAGTAAGAAGGAGCTCGCTTGCTCCGCTCATATCGTAGCAGAAATGGGTTGGACCTCTGTTGTGATTTTGCGTTCTAGCACTGGACCAATATACATCGCATATGCTTATCAAGCGTTAGTCAATTTCCCAACTCTGTTCGAAGGTCAGGTCAATTCTGGCCTAGAGTAGAGCGCAGGAGAGGTAATGAATTACTTTTCCTTAGTAAAATTCAACGTGCCGCAATCGTAGGAGTTCTTACTGGATATTGTCCAATAGGCATTCACGCGGTAAGGCTAAAAGTCTTCTCAGACATAAGTCATCAAAGTTGTACGGAAGAAGGGGAGGTGGAAACTTCCAGCATTCGTCTGCTCCTTCAGCGAGCAATGTCTACTAGCTCTCCATCTTAACAAAGTTGTGATAGACTCAAAGCGCTTTGTCGATTATATAGGAGTTTGAGGTACACCAACGGATCGGCGTACTAAGCTGTCCAAGTTAGATCCCTGGTAGGCTCGGCATACTCTTTGGAGTAACATATCATCGACAAGTATGTTGCAATTTGACTAAGGATTAATTTCTTCATTCGAATTTTCATAATTTAGACGCAAGAAATCAAATAAAGGTGTCAAGCTTCCTTTTCCAACCATTTTAAAATCAACTGCAATGACTTTAACTAACTATGATTCGTAAAAACACTTAGACCCAGCAGGTTAACCAGTTTAAAATAGTGCCTAAAACATGTTAATCAAGCCAGCTAGGCTTGTATTTGAAACACCTGAAGTTAACACTAGAACTACGAAGATTTACCATATACCTATTTCAAACAGGTCTCTCTCTCTTAGAAGCGTAAGAACAAAATAATCTATAATATTATTCTATACACAAATTTAATAAAAACTAACTAAGTTTATATAATCTAGAATGCTTCGGACAACAAGAGAATGACGCCAAACTCCTGGTTTTTGGAATTCCTGCGGTTCATCTACAACGTATTGAAACCAAACTTAATGTAAAAAAAAGCAGTAGAGGTCAAACAGATCAGAGTGAGCAGAGCCATGCCGAATCGATGACGTTAAATCACAATTTATTGAAACAGAAAATGCTAACTTTTCTATACAAGGTACACTTGTATCGAAAAGTTCCTTTGTCAATATAATATTTAAATAAATATTTAGAAGCAATACCTTTAATATTTCTAGTGATCTCAACACCCATGAACCCACCAACTGCTCAGGCTTACAACACTAGTATATGGGATTATCAACCACCATTGTCGGTGAAATTAAAAACTCAATCAATTTTGTGCCACAAGAGCCACAAAGCGAAAGTGACTGGCAACACAAAATCGAGAAATAAATACAAAAACAAATACAAAGCAAAAACAAAATATTAAACCAAAAGCTGTCAAGGAAAAGGGAAAATTTCATTTACAGCAAATTAAATTTTCGAAAGGCCCAACATCAATACAAATACACCCATACATTACACCGTCATACAAATAAACACATGCAAAATGCGCATAAGCCAACTAAAGTAAAACAACAACACGAACAACAGGAAATTTCAAAAACAGCAAACAATTGCAATCGAGCTGAATAAAACTGAGCTGAAAAAGTGTGAGCGAGCAGAAAGAATGATTGTAAGGAAGTAAGAGGTAATAACATAACCGCGCTGGACCATAAGGTCCACAGCAAACGCAACACATCGTAGCCGAAGATAAAGGAGGGAAATGAAGGGCGCCAGGAACCCCGGATGGCTGGCCGACTAAGAGGCCGCATTCGATTGAGGTGAACGCTGTGATGTTGCTGATTGCAAAAAGTTGAAGCAAGCGGGAACAACGGTAGCAGTAACGGTAGTGAGAGTGAGATAACGGTAAGGGTAACGGAATTGCAAAGGTATGGCTAGCTGTAACTGTTGTTGAAGGTTGGCAATTTTAAATGAACGAGTCTGGAGCGGCCGGCTGCCTTGCGCTTACATATACACACATGTATATACGCTCACACATATACACGTAACCATTGTTGAGGGCATTGTTTTATAAATATTGTTGTTATTGCTGTTGTTTTTAGCCTGCAGACTAAGAGAATAGCCGACGCGTGCAGCCGCATATACGTAATTAGAGCGGTTTATAGTTAGACATCTATGTATGTGTGCGCGTGTGCGTGGATGTATGCATAAATGCCAAAACAATAACAAACAAGCAAATGGCTATATGAGAAATATGTATAAATCATACAAACAGAAGGTAACTTGGCAGACCTGTGCTCTCCGCCAACACTTTGTAACTGTAAATGAATCAAAGTGAAGCATACTTATAGGGGCGGCATCACTAAGCGTTCACAAATGTAGACTTCGTTGGATAAATATACATATAAACAACTCGTTGGAGTTAGTGGGTGTTTATGGTGGGCGTGCAGTGTAATGGAAAATATTGCACACATACATATATAACTATACACATACAAGTATATACATACATACTGCTACATACGTAACGAAAAATGAGCAGGAGCGGGCTTACTGGATGGACAACGGCTAACTATACTCGCAGCAAATAAATGGCAGCAAAATAATAAAAATAAAAGTTTAACAACAACTGTTCAACAAACAACAAAGCAAACTTTGCAATAACAACGAAAACAACTTAACTAGATTCAATTCAGCAGAGAATAAAATAAAAATGGCAAACAAAAACATTATTGGAGTGACCTCTTCAGCTAATAATGCAACAATGCAAACCGAAGCTGCTGGAGCTGTGTGCAGAGAATGTGCCGATGACCACGGCGATGCCAACTCTGCTTGCAAAGACACGTTCATATAGAGACATATACAATTTAACATACATGTTAGAGTGTTCGATTGGTAGATATTTATAAATAAAATAATATATATGAATGCTTGCTAATTTAATTTATATTATTTAACGCAGTTTGAAAACGAAAAAATTGTCTTAATATATAAGGGTGGACAGGTTTTTTGTAATTTCTTATGCTATATACATATATGAAACACTCAGAAATCAAATTAACCTGCTCGTGCTGTGAAGTGTTCTTATTGTAATAGAACTACTTTACTTATTTACATAATATTATATTAAATATATTTTCCAACTTTTTTTTTATTAATTGAATTAGTAAACGCGCACTTGGTATGCGACTTCGCTTAAATTATAACTACTCGCTATATAATGCTCCTAAATGTAGGCAGTATTTCTCAGTTCTGCTCACTTTTGTGTAATTGAATAAAATGCTGCCTACATTTAGGATTAAGCAGTAAGTTAGATAGAGTGGATTCAAAAATGTAATAGGCGTACGAGTATTCATTTATAGATATGTTGCACAACAAATTTAGAATATATGAATTGTAGGAAACCTAGTCAAGAGCTAACTAACTTTTCACTCAAAATTAAAAGTAAATTTTTTATAGCTAGAATTGTGGAACAAGTGTACACGTCGGTATAGTTTTTCCGTGCTTTTGCTGAAATTTAGTGAGCTAAGATAATGGATAAAAATCCTAGCAAAAAATTATTAACTGAATATACTAATGCCTACTCTGCTGGAAAAATTTCAAATCAACTCTTAGGAACTGCCTAAAATATCTTCAGAATTATTTCGCTAACTTTAAAGTTAATTAAAATTCCCTAGAACAATACAAAATTAACGCTCCGGATATCCAATCCAATAATATAATAGAATTTTCCTACAGGTCATACAAACGCCTGCTGAAAAAATTGCCTAACAACTTTTTACAATAAACAACCGGTGAATTGGTTTGACTCACAGGTGAATTGCCAACTCGAAGTCCATTTCATAAATAATTGTCACAGGAATTCCTGCAGTTAAAAAGTCAACCCCAACAGTTGGCGTTACACTTTAAAACGGTTAAATATAAACACCACTACTTCCATACAACATATAGTTTCAAAAGCGGCGACTGGCAATTTCCGCACGCATTGCTGGAATTCAAAGTTGCTCATCAGAACTTTTTCAAAAGCGAAAGTTGGTGAATGACAGTGAATGCACATAATAAGCATACAGATTTATTCCACCTGAATACTGGTATGGAGGTGTACATTACAGCAGATGATTGTGATATGATGTTGATAGCTTTACATTGCATAATAGTTACACAGGATATAAAAAATTATATACATTTGCAAAAGTTTGCTTTGCTGAAATAATCATAAAGTTTTATTGAACATTTGCCTTTTTGAAAGCAAAGAGGTTTAAAGAAGAATGTGGTCTGGTATAATGGATTCATTTATGGACCTATTAAATATATATATTATAGGTTTTAAATTTTTTTTATAATTTCGTTGTCAGATATGAGATGTAGGTTTTTGATTTTGTGATATACATATATATTGTGAGATTTAAATATTCTTATTATTTTTTTATAATCTGGCTTTGTCTTAAATATTAGTTGATACCGTAAGGTTTTCCAGTAAAAACATTAAATTAAACCATGCTAGTAGAGGTCTAGGTATGTAAGTTCATACAGTCCGAGTATAATCTCACAAAATCTAACATAGTAGTAGAGCTATTTTCAGTATAGTTCATGCCTCTTAGCCGCTAAAATCGGAAAAGTTATTCAAAGCCTTGCACAGTGAATTTATAATATATGAACGGCCGGGAGTCTTATGAAGAGTTATCTAATTTTTTATTCAAAATAGAGAAATGTAAATTTTTCTATCCGAGTAGCTAGAATTGTGGACCAAGAGTACGTGTTCATATATTTTAAGGCAAATAAGAATGTAGGCATCTCAACTAGTGGTCTAATTTCGAAATTTTTCACACTCAACTCTCACGCTCTTCACGAAACATGAGTTCATAAGGTTAAGTCAGGTCAAGTCAAGCAACAGTTGAAGCACCTAATTACTCAAAGCAAATGTGAAAACATAAAGAACAAAGTGGAGATACCTGGTAACAAGGTAGTAGTGGCGGTAGTTTGCTATATTCCTGGAATTATCTACTGGAGGACAGTTTGTAAAGAAAAACTTTTTCCTATCAAATGACAAACCGAAATTGTATCCGAACTAGATATCAAATAGCATTACTTTTTGGCATAGATTTTTCGTTTCGAATTTTTAGAGACTTTACTTAGTAATATGAAATTTATACTTGAGAAGGCCCTTAATAGGTTTTTACGAACAATCTTTTCATAGAACATTTGTATAGATTAACGAATTCGCAAATGTTCTTTATATGGTATGCCGTATGTTACGAGTTAAAACGATGCATTTTCAGTAAAACTTTTTAAAAATTATCGGGTCTAGATTAAAGCGACCATATTCGTTCCGTCAAAATCCGGAACGGTTTTTTTAGTCATCGATTTTTTCCATATTATGATTCACTGAAAATCGCGACATATAATAAGTGACAGAGCAACACAATTGCAATCAATTCTTTATATATTTTTTAATTTCTAAGCCCAAAACGGCCGGGACGCTCAACTGGGCTGTCCCGCCAAACCAGGACGAATGGTGGACTGTTATCTCGACAGCATTTTGCAAATATTCATGGATTACATCCAATTCTCCCGATCGTAAACACTAAAATTTTCGGATTTATTAAACTGGCTGCCTATCTATAGATGAATCATTATTGAAATATGCGAAGATATGCATATGCAAATAAAAAATCACTTATTGATGCTTTTCTACCGATTAAAAGCTCAAAACACACACTTTGACCACCGCGAAGTCGCCCACAATAAAGCGCTTTCACTATTACCCACCCATTGCACGCCACATTTTGCCCGTGTGCGATATGGCAACGCTGCGCATTAATTAAAATTCAAATGCAGCAAATTTTCATTAATTATGCGCGTTCCAATGCACACATAGAACAAACGAAATTGCATTTGAATGCGCAATCGTGCATGCAAGCCGAAAATCAGACGAAAAAGCGACGAGCTGCAAAACGCCTGCATGCCACCGCGTGTGGCAATAAGCATAAGGACATGTTCGGCGTGCACAGTTAGCAAGTGATATGACGAAAGTTTGCCTGCTTGCTACAAATGCTTGTGCCATATGGCGGCATCTATGTGTGTGTGTGTGTGTGTGTGCCTGCTGCAGTGCCAAAAGCATTGGACAATTTGCGGACCACCGTTCGAGCATACAACAGCCGGACAATATGAGTACTGTGGCATTTGTCTGCGTGTCAACAATTCAATTAACGTGTTGCCGTTGATTTCGTGGCATGCAGCGGCTAGCAAAGTGATAGCAATGCCAACAATACAATGCAAATGCATTTGTATGTGCCGCATAAAATGGGAACGCCTGCTGTCAGACGCACTCATACATGCAAGCAAATGCTTATAATGCATATGTGTGGCATGCAACGCAGTCCATCACTTGCGGCGACAGCACTCATTGGATATGCGACATGCTGCAAGCCGATTTTCGTTGCAACAACAACAAAAACAATGGCAACAGCGCATGTTTAGTTGTCGCTGTGCGTTGTTGACGATGCCACAAATCGATGCATGCCAGTTGAATGTCAGTTGTTAACGATTTTTTTTGTGTTTTAATTCAAAAGCATTTTTTTGTTTCGCCTTCGTCGGGAATTTAATGAGAATTTAATTGTGTGCCAGTGGCACGTTTGCACACCTATGCATGTGCGCTTAGTGATAGTGTGTGTATGGGCGTGTGTGCGTGTATGAATTGCTCTCACTTTGTGTTGGCATATGTTCGCGCTACGGCCAAATGCATTGCATAGCCTACTTCGAGGCGCTACAGCACGTACACAGCTTTGTAGCTGCATTAATGCCACAAAACAATAAATATTTGCTTGTCGTCCGTGGTACGGTGGCACTGGCAAGCATAAGTTGGCTTTTAAAAATTTAATCACTTATTTTTTTTTTTGCAATGCAAATGGGTTCATTAATGAAACGAGATTGCCTTTTGTTCTGCGTATGAGTTTTTATGCTAATTAGCATAATTTATATCAACGAAAGGTGAGAGATTTATACGCGAAGCTTAAATTTAATAAGCTTAAATTTAATAAGGGGGATAAGGACTTCGATGGTAACCGAATATTAAGTATACAAGGATTTTATATGAACAACTTTGACGTTGAGCGATCAGTTTGTATGACAGCTATATGCTATAGTTGTCCGATCTAAACAATTTCTTCAGAAATCGTGGCAATGCTTTGGATAATAATTTGTGCCAAATTTCGTGAAGATATCTCGCCAAATATAAGAGTTTGTCATACAAGGGCTTGAGATTAATCGGTAAATTGTATGGCAGCAATATACTACAGTTGCCCGATCTAAACAATTTCTTCGGTAATTGTAGCGATGCTTTGGATAGCAATATATGCCAAATTTCGTGTAGGTATCTTGTCAAATAGAAACGTTTGTCACACAAGGAATTGATTTTAATCAAATAGTTTGTATGGCAGCTATATATTATAGTGGTCCGATATCAGCGGTTCCAACAAATAAGCAGTTTTTTGAGAAATAAATAACGAATATGAAATTTCAGATTGATATCTCAAAAACTAAGGGACTAGTGCGAATATGTACAGACAGATAAACAGTCGAACATGGATAAATCGACTCTGCTCGTCACGCTGATCATTTATAGGATCTGTGACGTTTCCTGCCGGGTGTTACCAATTTTCTGGCAAGCTTAATATTCCACGATCAGGATATAAATATAGCATATAGCATTAAATTATATTTCTTTAGAAAAGTTGCTTGAAAATTGTAGGCGTTATATTACTTTCTTTAAGAAATTGTGCTGTATATCAAAGTTGAGGATAGGAAATCTGCAACTATAATATTAGCGTAAAATTAAATTAAATACGCGAAAAGAACTGGAAAATCCCAAAATTACATACGACCAGGAAGACAATTTGGACCAATCTAATATTCATACTAACTGAGCTCCTATTTACTTTTACTTTGATTGAAAATATCCGACAATTATTTGTTATGATATGCCTGTAAAATCTTGTATAGTTAGATGTCATAAACAAATTCTGGCTTCCTAAAAGCCAAGCTCTTTAAGAACACAAATATGGAGACTTCATTCAGTTTAGTAGCCAAAAAATCTCGCCAATAATTAATTAGATATTCTACATTGAAATAAGCGTAATGTAATATAATTAATGTCATGTCCACTTGGACGGCTCATTACTACCGTAAGTGACTCTGACAGTAGGAAGATAGCAAATGTGTCACACAAAATTAAAAAGCCAAAGAGCTTGTTCTTAGGTATATACCATACAATAAAGACATTGCAGCTCCTCCATTTGCCTCAGATGCATATGACATATGTCGGTAAGAAAATGAGCGAAGAAGCTGAGTTGATTTTTATATACATATATATATACATATATGCACTCGCAAGTATATATAATATAATTTTGTTAAACACTGATTGCTAGTAATTACAAGAAAATCTATTAAATTAAGCACGGAGAAGTTAGTATAAAAAGAAGGTGAACTATAGTCTAAACACACAAACATATATCTACTATATATATAAATATAATTAGTAGTCGAACACATGCCACTCACTAATCGCGCCTCGCAGACATAATGTTTACCATGTCCAATAAATAAAGTGGCATTGACAGAAATATCGATTCCGAACTACGAGAAATAGCAGCCGAAATGATAAATAAATAGAGAAAAAGGTCAATGTAGCTGCAGGATTTAGTAAAACAAAAGCAGAGAGCAGCAGCAAACCACAGCAAAAAATCAACATTAATTAAAAGCAATGCCAACAAGCTACACAGAGCTTAGAAATAATGTGTGAGGGGTATATTACTATATGATGATGTTCATGAAGTTCTTTTGTTACTATTGTACTTTGGATATTGTTTTCCATGTCTGGGCTTGAAATATATTTACATGCATGTTTCGACACCCAGCGGTGTATTTTTGGCGGTAGACTAGTTGCTGCACCAAATTTCAAGGGTTAAATGGAACAAATCTTAATAGCATTGAATATAGCGCCTACATCACTTTAATAAGGTATCCGCATACGCTCTTACACGAATTCAACTCGATAACTTTTACAAGTAAGTTGCTTTTACAAGTAAGTTTTTTAACAAGAGAGCAGAAGCTAGCAGAGAAATGACGAATCGAAGACAGCCACTTTAACTCCAATTTTCACACAAAATAAGAACTGTGAAGTCACTCTTAACTAAATCTTATACGTGTCAATATTTGATAAAAATCAGCTGATTTGGTGACGTCATATTAGCTAACACTTATTGAGTAAATGAGAGTTTGACCATTTGACTTTTTCTGATCTCTTAGTTCGAGACTTGATACTGCGTTTTATCTCAGGCATTACAAGTACATTAGAATGTCAAGCTTCAAATATATATAAAATATGACCAATTATTAAACCATATACTTATTCAATTTTTATGAAACAAAAAAAATTTAAATATTTCTAAAATAACATTTATGTTTAAAAATATTTCTAATTTCATCTATGTAATTTGAGAATAGTAATATATTATGAACTCAGATCTACACTTGGAATCTAATGGTCATATGAGTCTAAAGTCGATATACATAAGTAGAAATAAAGGCCAATACATTTTTTTAAAAAAAGAGAATTGTTTTTGGAGAAAATTTGCTTAAAAGTATAATATGTGTCTCAAACATCGACAGATGATGCAGAATTACTATTTCACTAGTCCAACACACAACGCACGGACTATGTGGTAAATAGTAATTAACAATGCTTCATTTGTTCACAAAGCATCCTTCGTCCAATAAGCCAGCATAGCACGTGACTACCTCACCTACAACGAACAACTAACCAGCTCCACCCAATAAGACCGTCGGCAACTTATTTATAAACTTGCTTATATATGTAAGTATCTAGATGTTATGTTATGTTGTTATTTTAACTACTTACTCCTCAAAACAAATACGCTATCTCCGCTCTGTGGATACTATAATATATATGTATGTATGTCAATATGAGTACATGAGAGTATAATGATGCTTTGGCTCGCGGGCAGTCAGCTAGCGAAGGACTAAGAACTCCTGCTCTACCACTAGTGAAACAGACAAAACAACAACTACAATAACAAATGCATTTAATAGTATTAGTTACATAGTTAGTTGTTTGTAGATTTTTTTGTTTTTATTTTATTTTTTTTTTTTGGGTTTTTTGTTGTCTTGTTATTGTAGTTGTTTACAAGAACTGGCTGAGCAGAGGCAAAAGGAGAAAAAATTATGTTAACATAACACAGTATCGACTACTAACAACCTCTGGAAGGAGATAAAAATTTTTTAGTTCCGTTTGTATTTTCTTTTTGTAAGCGAGTTTGGCAAAAGAACGCACAACTCAAATAAAAGCTTCGTCTAGTTATTGAATAAACCCACAAATATCTCAACTACCAAAACGAAATGTGTTTTTTTTTGGTATTCGATTGTTGCTTTAAGAGATTTTTGCTGTGGTTAACCAAATTTTCCTTGTTTTTTCGCAATACAACTCGTTTATTTTATCACCAACCTCACTCAACTTGGGAAAAATAACCGAATTTGTGTTACATGCATTACATTAGTTTAACAAGTGTTCTTTTTTGGCTGACTTTATAAAGCAATGAGTTACGCAACAGAATGGAAGTGAAATTAGAGTCCCTCCGTTGCACAAATACTTTGAAATGTTTTAATGACACAACTATTTGAACATTTGTTTATAAAAAGTGAGCTTTAGTTGAGACACAAATTTTGCACCGAAGGAATAATCCCAGCTTACAATATATAATATCACTTTTATATAATATCCGCTGCTTTGAACAAAATCAATCACTCTCCGAAGGTTATTTTTTCAAATGGGTTTTAACTTGAAATCTTCTGTTCGAAATTAGAGTTAAAAGTATGAAAACTCATCTAAACATCTGAATGAAAAGTGAAATATTAGAAACCTTTTCAAGAATCCTTCTGAGCGAATTCTTCTTAAAACGAAATATATAATATAAGTATATGTATCATCGATCCATTTGTTGTGACTAAAATAATTTTTTGTAACTTTTCTATTGTTTCAAAAATCTTTCCCATTTATCAGTTTATGAAATCTTATCCTCAAAATCTGTCAACGAAAAAAAACGCGCCGAACTATCAGGTAGACGATATAGAACAACATATCTATTAATATAGAACAATTAAAGGCTATGAAATGTATGTGAAAAAGAATTAAAATCCAGTTATAACAAGTATACATAGTATAATTAGAAAGGTGTAGATACATAGATAGAATACGAGGAACAATTTTTTGAAAAATAAGCCAATATTCAAGCTAGTAAGTTTAAAAGACGTTTTCGGCGAAAGTCAAAATAAAACAGAAAAAAACGAACATAAGAATTTGAGAAATCATTCAGTAAAGATGGTGAGGTAATCGAAAACATGCCTCATGTGAGTCGTCTATCTACCTCGGTTGATGACGATACAACATCTCTTACTGATCGACACAAAACATTTTGGTTTATGTTTTGGGTATAAAGCTTGTCAATGTTAGGATCGTATCAAAAAACCTGAATTTTTTAAGAAAGGTTAGGTAGAGCTCACAAAAGAGAGAATTGGCAAAGTAGCTGAGAACCCCACATTTATCAAATACATCATTACTGGTGACGAGACGTAGGTTTATGAATGTGAGGTTAAAACTGTCCAACAATCTAGCAAAAGATGCTCCAAAAATGAGCCGAAACCGAAAAAAACAAAATTCATTGAAGGTCGAGACGTAGAAAAAATGTATGGAAAATTGGATAAGTATAGACATGCTTGTATTGGCTCAAAAGGAGCAATAAAGGCGATAAAGAAATTTTTTTATAAAAATAATTGTAGAGGTAGTTTTAGTTTTTTATCAGTCTGGATCAAATTTGATCAGACTAAATAAATTTGTATTATATAATTAATTAATGAAAAATATAATAATGTTTATTCTACAATCAAGGCCATTATAGACTTAATTAATTGCTAATATTTAAATAAATTACACTGCTTTATAATTACTTAGTAAATTACATTACCAATTAAAGTTCGGAGGGATAGCTTTTAGCCTTCATCAATTACAACGTGTCAAGAGTTTGCAACATTGTTGCATAGATATACATAGATCCATATATATAAATATATGTGCGTTGAGTACAGCAATATTACAACAACAAAGTATATTGAACGCATGTAGCAACAAAAACAGCTACTAAGTGGCACTACAAATGGCAACTAACAATGTCAGTGAGTATATTTTCACTTCCGGCGCACACAGGCGCCAATGAATTCCTAGCAACAGCAATACGGCAAGGATGGCAAGGCTGCCAAGAAAAATACTCCAAACGCCACTAATGCTACTTTCTTATGCGCGACTGCATAATGTATGAAGAACAGCTAGATAAATAAACAGCAAGTAGCAAAGACAGCAACAATAGCAAAAACATAAAGAATATTTGAGTACGGCAATAACGGTGTATTGTAGTACAATTATTAATGTAGCATTAACAAAGTTAAGTGTTGTCATTGAACATTTCCAAGAGCTCAACAAAGGTGGCTAAATATGGGTGAATGTATGTGTGTGTGAGAGCTCTTGTATATGTACATTAAGAGTACTAAAGCAAATAAATAAATAAGTAAACTACTCAAGTGTGAGAAATCAAAGCATAGCTCAAGGCGCACTAGCAACGCAAATGACAAAAAGTGAGAGAAGGAGAAGTAGAAGTAGAAGCACACATACATGCATATACATGCATATGTATATGTAAGTAGTTAAATTACGAGCAGCACTCGACAAGACAAAACTCGGTTACGCTAATGAAGAGCGCGAACAACAAACGAAGAACGGGCATGTTTGTACAAGAGTGTGAGGGTGTGTGTGTGTGTGGGTTAAGTAAACCGCTGCCCTGGAGCAGCACTAATGATGCCACCATTAACCTGGGTGGGGCGAAAATTTTATTAGACGTGTTGAGCGAAGCATGGAGTGTCGTTTTGCCATCCCGCTGTCACTTAGACACGTGATAAAGTATAAATAGTGTGGTGAATATAGTAATTGTGGGTTAAAGAGGTGCCCTTTTGCAGTGCTGTCACATATCGTTGAAGTGAGAAAGGGAGTAATATTTTAGTTCTATGATTTAATTATTTTTATATTGCAAAACAAAAAAATTAAGCGTTTTGGTCTCGGAGTAGTAAATTACAAAGTATTTATGATATAAAGTATTTCTCACAAAGACTCTAAATTTTTCCAAGGGTTTATCACATCCCCTAGTTGGGTTATCAACTCATTTGCTACCTTCGCAAAGTAAGCTAAAGGTTGCACGCTTGTCATATATGTTGTGTTAGGAGCACAAGATATTTAAAATTGCAGATAATGATGTAGCTAGACAGCCCAAATCCAGTTTTCTACTTCCTGAAAGTTACGAGAGGTCATTAGTTGTCAACCCTCATGGCAGCTAGCACGATATTCATAAGGATTTCTCGAGAGATTTAATATCTTTTAGTGTTGAGAGAAAATGTGGAATGATCACTCTTTGATAGTTTTAAGAGTAAGAGAGTAATCTCCAATTTGCTCATTCAAATAAATTTGAGAATCCAATACACATAGATAATGTCAAATACTGAACTTTTCTCGAATTTTAAGCCAGAGAAATGAAGATGACAGCACGTACCTAAGAAAATAACTAGAAATAGAGAAACCGTTTCCACGACCATCGGTTCCAAATACCAAAAATTTTGCTACTACAACAACAATAACCATAAGCAGAGAGCACCATTGAGAACACATAAAAAACAATACAAACAAATAGGACTCTTAATACAGTATTTCGATAACTGGAACGAAATGAAGTATTTACACACAGCAGAAGCCCTCAAAGAGAACAACGCTTCAAACATATAAAAATTCGGTTTTTACCTTGAACAAGGTATTAAGATTTTCATGAGTTTTGTAACATACAGAAAGAAACATCATATCTATAAAAAAATGTATATATAAATGATCAACGTGACGAGCTGATTCCATGCCCATCTGTCCGTCTGTTTGCATATACACGAACTACTCTCTCAGTTTTTGCGATATCGATCTGAAATTTCTTACATATTTTTTTCTCCCCAAAAAGCTGCTCATTTGTCGAAACCGCTGCCATACTAGCTGATCCAACAAAATCAAGTCCTTGTATGTAAAACTATTTTCTTTGCCAAGATATCTTCACGAAATTCAGCATGGATTATTGTCCAAGGTAACGCTACCATCTCAACACAAATTGTTCAGATCGGGCCACTATAGCATATAGCTGCCATACAAAGTGACCGATCAAATTTAAAAATCAAAGATATTTTTATACTCTTTAATGCAATGATAAATGCACCTATGAAGGGTATTACAGAGCCGAAGTTAACGCAGCAACATTCCGCTTCTTTTATTTTAGAAGAAAACAAACGAGTTCAACACTGCCTTGATCCAAACCGGCAGCTGTTACAAATTACTTTAACGTCCCTTCATTCGAGCGAGCAACGAGCCATGAAAACTAGCTCATGTGCTATTAGAGCTTATCACAATTTGCGATTTGAAATCTATTTATCATATTAAAATCTCAATTACTAGCAAAGTCTATTTAAATTCTACTAAAACATCTTGCTGACAGCCAAGGCAATTTCCTTTCCGCAACTTTAAAAGGTGTATTTGTTATTGTTGTTGTGTGTTGCTAGAACGCGCTACAATGTTACAAATGCTATTGGCGGTGTACCGCTCACTGCTGCTGTCGCTGTTATTTTTGTTGTTATTGCTGTTATTGTTGTTGTTGCATGTATGCAGCGTCTGTAATTGCATGCACAGCTTTTTTTCCTCAACTTCTTTGTATTGCATGTGTTTTTGTTGTACATGTAAATGATACTCAAGCGTACAACGTACTTGACTTCACAGCAGCTCAGCAAGAAGAAGAAGAAGAGGCATAAACGCTAATATGTATGCTGATAGCTAAGGCAGCGACACAGAATACGACGCGAATGCAAAGTCAACGCTTCTGGGTGGTGGCCCCCACTGAGCACAATTACAGACATTGTATGTACTTTAGATTGTAATATTTATATGTGTACCTATGTGTGTATGTATGTATTGGTATTTGTGTTATGGCTGTCAGTGCTCGGCGCATAAGTAGACGTATTTATTACATGTCGCGTTGACGAGACCTCGACAGCGCTGATGTGATGGCTGGCATATTGCTGTTGTTGCTGTACGACTTGTGCTTTGCAAAGCATTTGATTTATTTTACACAGTTGCCGTATTTTGCAATTTTATTGTGCTTTAAGTGTTCGTAATTCATTTAAGAATTCAATTTTATTTAATTCAAATATTTTAAACAAATAAAAAAAGTAATAATTTATAAATAAATATAAAGGTTTGAAAAAATATATAAATAATAAAACATATAATTTTATCTGAAGAACTAGCTGCCAGCTTAGAAACAAATTAAAAAAAAAAACCGATAATTTTTATGCTCTGAACAGGTTAGCTTAAGTTTAACACGACGTTTGTAACACTCACAAGGAAACGTCAGAGAACCCATAAAACATATACATTTATATGATCAGCGTGACGAGCTGAGCGATATAGCCACGTCCGCTTATCTGTCCCTTCTTGTGAGAAAACTTTTGTATTTGTAGAGGGTATTATAGTATTGGAGCAACCGAGTTTAATGTTTTTTCTTGTTCTTTTATGGCCAAGGATTAAAAATATTTTATATCTTATAATATCTTTTTTACTAAAATATTTACGAAAAACATAAGTGTAGCAGGCCTCTGTTAATGACAATAACAAAGAAAAGTTGAAGAAAAAAAGCACTAAAATTTTGTATTGTGTTGACATTAAAGAGATAGCAAAGGCTCTTAACATCTCTTATTGATCGACTCAACATATATTGGTTAATGTTTTGGGTATGAAGCGTGTCAATGCTAGACTTTTACCCAAAAAAGACGCAAATCTTTTGCATTGCCGACATGAGTAGAGGTCACAAAAGAGGTGCATGAATGAGAGAGAGAGAGAAGTCGGTCAAAAATCAAGGTGTTGCTCAGCGTTTTACCTGTTTACCGTGGTGTAGTTCACCTTTAGTTTGTGGTCGTTTTAAGATATTTACATGGAACAATTCGTCCTATTTGTGGATAAAAAAATTAATGGACTTTTCACCATTATTTTTTAGTCATGATTAATAAAAACTATTTTTATAGACTCGTACATGCACCTGAAATAAGATAAAACTATTAGTTGAATTCTTGTATTGCTTACTTTGTCAGTAGCAGCCACTAAGGTTGTGTGTTTTTTAAAATTGAGTTTGAGGAGTCTTTCGACGAATTAAAAAAAATGCTCGTTATATCTTGAACACACCAGGTATTTTTTTCTTTTATGGATTTATACTTTATAGGGTATCCATGGTTTCCTTCGGGGTGTTACAAACTTCAAGGTATAAAAATCGAGTTCGAGAGGAAGGACGTACTATTTTAAAGGCGACAACATTAATGTAGACGAATGAATAAATCTTTTTTTCAAAAAACGAAAATTCTTGGAATTTTTGGAACACAACTCATAGAATTAATTCAGTTCAGTATGATTGAATTGAATTTACACAGATTAGTTCAGCTGCAGAAATCTAATCGTATTATAATAAGCAAATATGGCGATATAGTATATTAGTAATTATAATGTGTTCCATTTTTATCGCAACAACCAAAATTTTAATCAAAATATAATCATCTAGTACATTTTTGCTTCCTCTTTTGGCATCTAATCCAGCTAAGACTCCGTTTGGAAACTAGGCACTTCACTCTCTTGCGACATAAATTCGCACCACATACGAGTATGTAGTATATGTATATGTAGTATATGTAAAGTATGTGTGTATATATTACTGTGCACTCTAGTATCGCTGACAGAGTCATTGGTGGCATGCCAACACAGCTGCTACTTCGTCTGCTGCCAAAGCCTGGGGCGCTTGTTTTCCTTACTTTTTATTTTCATTTTCTCAAATGTACTTCTATTTTCGTTCGCTTTTTTATATTTTTTATTTTTATCATTATTTTTTTTTTTGTTTTTTTGTGAGTTACATATTTTAAATTAACCTGTAGCTAAAATGCAATCACACAATCATCGTACTTGGCTAACCTGTGATCTCATACCGACACAACCCACAGCAGGCTTCCACACACACACACACACACGCACACACGCGCCTAAGTGCAAGCCATCCTACGGCACAGAGCAGCGCTGGCTCGAAGTCTGGCTGCTTGGCTGACTAGCTGTTAGCCTTGTGGCGTTTTTGCCGCATCTTCATCCAGTTGCTTACACTGCAACTTGCGCCGGTTCATTTTCTTGGCAACAACTCTAACGTTTGTTGCTATTGCTACGCTGCTTTGGCCGCCTGCCAATGTGCTGCAATGCTCTCAACTCATCTATGCATACACACATACATACATATGTGCTTACTTAGCTGCATGTTTGCCCACACATGTGGCACTTAGAGCAGGATTATCAGCATATGGCAGCGCAAAGATGAAGCCTTCAGGTGGTCGCATTGTTTTTTTTTTTTTTGCACCATACCTACTTTGTAGGTATGACACATCACTGTTGCATGGGTGGCATTGCAGGTTGCTGCCACTTGACTGCAGTCTTTGCAGCAGGCTTCTGTACATTGCATTCGCTTTTTATGGTTGTTCGCTGCCGGCAAAAGCTCCTTGTTTAACTAATTCGGCACAGCCAGCAACTCTAATGCCGCTCTCGCTGCTCTCACTGCTCCATTGCTTTCCAGCTTTGGCTCGTTCACTTGTGCGCTGTTAGCTGGCACTTCAACAATCTAATCTACTTCACTGCAGCTGGGTAACCGAGCTTTATTTAATGCCATTAGTGGCAGCCGAAATGCAAAAATGTAGTGGTGGCGTACTCGAGGACCTCCTCTTCGTTTATTTTTTTCTTCTTCTTCTTCTTCAGCATTGCACTTGCCTTCTTCATTTTCCTAATTTGTTCGAGGTTTTCTGATTTTTTTCTTTCGATTTCTTCTCATATTTATTTAGTTTGGTTGTTTTCAGTGTATTATCAGCAAAACATTTTTGTTGGCAACTCTTATTGGTGTTGTTCCTATATTTTATTTTTTCTTGCTGTTTGCTTCTTAAGTAAATTAAATCTGCAAATATGTGCTGCTTATATGATGCTTGCAGCAAAAGATTTTTATGCGGGTCTTTTTTAGCAAGCCAATGAACCCTTCCCAAAACGAATGTTTCACAATTGTAAAATTTGGTGGAAATTAGCACTTAGTTTTTTTTTTAATAACATTTGGTGACTTTCAGGTGTACGTTTAAACATCTTACGGTCTGTCAGGGTATTGGTGCCCCTAGAGGCTTTTTCTTCAAGCCCACAAAGTCTGCTTCTATTTTTGTATTAGAGCAACACTTTAGTCGGTTATATTATGTGGATCTATACAGTGAACGAGAGAGAAGAGGCAGAACGGGGACAATTCCTCCCGGGCCCGAAGTTCTCTGGAAGGCCCTATGCTCTGAAAATCGATGAAGTCCGTTATAATTGTTTATCGTTCGAAAGTACGAACAGATCAATGTTAAGGGAAAACTATTCTAAATTACGAAGTCATGATTTCAGCGGTAGAGTCGGTAAAGATTTCCATATGGCGACATATGGTCTTTAGACAAATTTGGTCGTAGTTGCTAACCTTACGCAAACTAACATTCTTCAGACCAACGGAATCTCGATAATTCTACCTTTCATCCACTGTTCCATAATTTCGACACAAAGCACACGATTCGCACATACCACAGCTGTCAGAT
Organism: Bactrocera oleae; assembly: GCF_042242935.1. NCBI lineage: Eukaryota > Metazoa > Arthropoda > Insecta > Diptera > Tephritidae > Bactrocera > Bactrocera oleae. The sequence continues at coordinate 57,105,359 of NC_091539.1, forward strand.
AAATGAACGAGCGCAACGGAAACGGAAACCCATACAAATGGAATCATATCTGCGGCCAAACCGGCGCTCACTTCACAAAAACTCGGCGAAAAAAAAAACCAAAAATGGAAATTAAATTCTAAAACAATAAAGGCAGCTAACAAATCGAAACAAAAAAGAACGTGCAACACCAACAATCAAAGTAAACAAAAATCTGCGCAAAGCAACGGAAATGGCCGGAGTAAAGCCGCTACCCTCTAGCAACAATTCTCATTTAAGGTAACTCAGTAGCCAGGCACTCACACAGCCAAGTGTTAAATATATGTGTGTGCGTGTATGCACGTTTATGGCATGCAACAATTTCGCGGATTTTTAATTTCAAAATCGTTTGTGTAGCCTGCCATGCCACTCGTGTTTACTTTACCGCTGCTATCAGCGCTCTAAGCACTCGCTATGCACACACACACACCTACACACTGGTAAATATATTTTTTGTAATTTCTGAATTCTTTGACGCTCAAGGCTGCCCACTCGCGCTTATTATTATTTTCTGCTTCCTTCTTTTCTCATTTGTTTATGATTGCTGGATTCCTTCAGTGGTATTCTTGCGTCTCAACTTCCGCTGGCCACACACATAAACATATAAAAAACGCAATTGAATGCCATAAAATACCGAAAAAATCGCTGAAATTGAAAATATTCACGCTCGTAAACGACTGTGGTGGTCAGGCGCGCCGCTCAAGCACTCGTGCTGTCATAAACAACAAGCGAAATGCTTGAAATTGCCTAGCGGTGTCGAGCGTTGAAATTGAGTTGAAATTTTCAAATTTTGTGAGAAAATTGGAAAAGCGCATTTTTTCGGAATCTAAAACCATTCTCCCACCTCAAGCGCGTTACGCACTACCATGAAATGGAACTTAATAAGCGTTCGCTTTAAATTCTGCTTTATCTCCAAAACATTTTTATTCATTCACCCATGCTTTCTTCCTTTGCTTTAAGGCATCAAGCGTGTTTATCGATTTTTCTTTGCTTAACGAGCCACAATTGCTGCTTCGTTTACACCCCGCCACTGTAATTAGAGCTTAACGTGCTCAGTTTAATGGAAATTATTGTATTATTTTGACAGCTATGCAGTATAATTGTCACTTTTAATGATATTTGTGGTTGCAGACACTTGACGAAAACGTGGCGCTGCTCTTTCGGCGGACTCGGGGCAGAAAGCGAGCGACAGTGATGGCTTTGTTGTAATACAGACTTAGTGTGGCTTAGCTATAAACTCCATGAAATCTCCACCATTGTTGTATTTGTGTTGTCTACTCTATCAGAGCGCATAGTTGAGTTAAATTAAGTTCACTTAGCGGTAAATAAGCGGTGGAACCATTGCGGGTGGTGGGTGGGTGGTCAAAATTTTTGGTTCGTTAGAGCAATGAGCAAAGAATTTTCATATAAATTTTATGAGGTTGAATTGAAGTAAGTTTTTTTGAAGTCCCTTGAGTTTGGAAGCGAACAGTTAAAGCAGAGAGAAAATTGAGATCCCAATGAGTCGCTCTACGTTTGATGGAAATGTATACAAAATTTTCAAGAACTAAAAGAGAAACCAATGAAGGAGTGTCCGATCTCTCTCCTTCACTTAATTTAGCTCAGAGATCATTTCTTCCGGGCCCAAAGTTTTCAGGGGGTCCTAGTGCTCCGCAACTATGTTTTACAGATTTTTTTCTCCAAAGATTCCAACGACTATCATCCCAAGTCCCCGTTTTCATCTCTACGGCCCTGGCTAAAGCGATTAGACTGCAATCGGACAATTTCCTAATGTGTAAGCAAACTCTATATGGTTACTTTGTGAAGTACTTAGACGCTTGGTGGACCTTGCCAAAGATACTAAGACGGTTCAGAAAAGTTTAAAAGATTCGTCCTTAGGTTTGAGGTGACACAAACGTACAATTATTTAGTAGGCCCGTTCACCACCGAGGACGAAAGGTTTGATACTAGCCAATCCAAAGGGTAATTTTCCGAAAATTCACTGCAGTGGGCTCATATTCAGAGAAGAGAATGACGATGAGTGTAAAAATTTTGTCTTAAAATTTTTTTACTACGATAGCAAAATTCTTACTTATCGAAATAATAGCGTCCAAAAAAAAAATATCTTCAGTCCCATGATCGAAAATTTAGTCATTACGACGAATTTTTTTAAATACAATATTATCTAACACCCTATTGATTTAACATTCATAGTTCAAGATATGCTTTCTTTTTAAAAGCTCCATATTCTCTCGTTCTCTAAAATCTAAGTAAGTTCAACATTTCGAAGAATGAAACTATATTTCTAACACAGTGGATGTGAAAAATGGAATGCAAGTGGGACAAGAAAACTCTGCAGTAGGCACTCTAAAATTGAAAGAGAGGAAGAGAAGCATTTATCGTAAAAAGAGTCCAAAATATATTAGTTCCAAGAGTTTAAAGAGTTTTAAGATTTCAATAGGACTATATTTGTACGAGGTTTCTGAGTAAAGACGCTATCTCTGTGTCATCAATGAAACCTTCAAAAACTCTCACAAAACCCAACCAACTTAAAAACGAAATTCTTCACAAAAGTAAAGTTGCCCTAAAACCAAGTAATATGATTACTCAAAACGTTGAGGAATCTTAGCTGATATGGATCTTCGTGCCTTAAATATAATAAATTGATTCAAAGTATCAGGAACGCTGCAGAAAGTCAAAAAGCAAATTCTTCACCGCACAACTTTTAAATACCACTAATTACGCTGCATAATATGTATACAACATGCTTTCTTCTCATTTTCATCATTTTTGCTGCCACAACTGATATTTATATATCGCGGATACCGACAATATGCAAATGGCGCTTTATTTATTCAGGTACACGGCTTGTTAAAGGGCTCCGCGCGCTGAAATGTATGCAAAGCTTGCCATGTTTTCACAGTTAGCTTTTTGAGGTTTAAGAAATTTTTTAATTTTTGTTATTGTCTTTGTAATATTTTTTGGTAGTCCCTTTTTTATATTTACCGAAGTAAGCTTATTTATTCAGATTTTTATTAATTACCTAGTTTTATTGTGGGCATATTTTATATAGATTTTATTTAAATATCAGACCTGGAAGCTTTTTATTAAAGGTAAAGGTCATACTGCTATCTTGATTTTTTTTTAAATTTCTCCTAAATGTAGGCAAGTACTAGATATGAAAGAGTTTTACTTGAAGAGCAGATGATAATATCTACCTAATTGGAGGCCACAGTACTGCTAAATTGTTTTGTATTGCAATGTATTACAAAAGTACAGCGTTGCCCACATTTACGCTATCAAAAATAAATTCAACAAGTTTTCAGAGATTATAAATTTTTAATATAACAAAATTTAAAATTTTACCATGGAAAAAAATGTAACACTGCGTTTACTTTAAATGATATAAAAGCCACGAAATCGTTGAAAATATTTCAGTAACAGTGAAGGAAGTGAGGTCATCGAGAAGTTACCTCAGGTGAGTCTTTCATCCACCTCTGTTAATGAAAAGTTTAAGGAAACAGCGCTGGGAAATCGTTGTTCGGCCAATCCAACAGATTCCAGAGGCTCTCAACATCTCTTATGGATCGAGTCAATGCTAGACTCGTACCAAAAAATCCGAATCATTTGCAAACACGGCGTCGAGTAAGGGAGATGCTACACAACGTAACTGAGAACAATACGTTCATCAATTCATCAAAACGCATCACGATAAGTGGGTTTACGCATAAAACGTGAATACTGTCCAACAATCTAGCGAATGGCACCAAAAATGAGCCGAAGTCAAAAAAAACCACGTCAAAGTCAGTCAAAAATTAAAGTGATGCTCATCGTTTTCTTTGATAACTGGGGAGTGGTTCACCATGAGTTCGTTTCACAGAATTTGTTCGACTGGATTTGTGAATAGAAGGAAGTTTATGAAAGATTTTTCACCACAAAAATGCGTTGTCACATTCTAACATGATTGTGACTGGCTTTTTGCCCAAATTCGAAATGATAATGATTGGTCATCGTATTCGCCATATTTGACTACAATTACTATTTACTGCTACAATTGAGGCTTATAACAAGTCAATATAAAATTGGATAAAACATTGGCATGCTTATATAAGTACCTAGTTTAAAGGCGATAATAAAGATTTTTATTAAAATACGTAAATATGTTGTTTTTTTCTTTCCGGGGCAAATTTGATCAGATATATGTCAAATTATTTTTCATCTATTGTTTTAAAGTTCGGATATTTTTGTTGGCTTATACATTTTAACTAATATTTTTAAGAATACTTACTCAACAAATTCGCTGGCATTTAGTATTTATCATTATGGATTCAAATATTTGAAAACTTACCTGAAAATAGAAGAAAAAATGTATATATCATTAAAAAAGTACAATTAATACATTTTTGAAAATAAAGCAATCAAAAGTATTCGAGCAAACTTTAATTGAGTAGTTTAAAGTTTCTGCTAAAAATGTGTATGAAAATAGTTTTTTTTTTCAAAATAAATATAAAAAAATTATTTTCCCACCAACACGAAAATGTGGGCATTAACGTGAACATAAAATACTTTTATCAACTACAGTCATAAATATTACAGTAACTTGCATAATCACAATTCTCAAGCTGAATTTGCTGTAGTTATTGTTGTTATATTTGTTTTATTTATCACTATATTATTAAGTCAGCGCCAATTAGCTTCCTGCCAGCATTAAAACCAACTCCACAGCCATTTTAAGCTGATGATGCTCTTATCTAGGCAGCGGCAGACGCACATATACATACGCACTTCGTCATACACCGCCATTACATAATGACAACACTTTAACGCCACATTCATCAATAGTCCAACGCTTTTACAACAAATAAATCAAATGGCCACGCGGCCAGCGGCTCTGGTTGGTACGTCAAACGCGTTGCCACAACGCCACGGCGTCAATCCGTCACTCAACTAGTTGGTCAACGAGACAGCAAAGTGGTTTGCCATTTTACCTATTAAATTGCCTGTGCGAGTGTGTGTGTCTAGTTGTGCATTTGTATGTATGTGTATAGGCGATTTCCTTTGTTTGGCCAACATGTTGACTGGTTGTTGTTGTACACTTATGGCCTGCCCGCTGCTCATTTGTCGCATTGTTGGCATTTGTTGGTTTTGGCTGGCTACTTGGTCGCACACGGACGGACACTCAGTGACAACACCGGGTCGAGCGCTTCAGCGCGCATAATTAAAAATTGTTAATTATTTTCGCAGAATTTGCATTACAATTGAAATTTGCATAAATTAATCTCGGCGGCGAATAAAAATTGAAACGAAAAAAGGCGGTGAAATAGATGGAAAACTACAATAAATGTCCATAATTATGGTTATAAAATTACATCCATTTCTTTTATTGTTTTCAACGTTGCTGCTTGTGGTTGTGGTTGTGTGTGTGTGTTTTCTTTTTTGTTGTATAGATGATATACTATCTCTGCTGTAGTACTTTTAAGTCATTTTTTTTCATTAAGTGAAATCTAATTTATAAGACTTTTGAATTTTGGTTTAGCTTTTAGTATTATTAATAATATTAATTAATTAATAAATACCTGTTACATAAATAAATTTGTTAAGTTGATATCTAACTTTTGATATTAAAAATATTCGATTAGTTTCTTGAAAAATGTTTATAAGTCTTGAGTAGTTCAAGAAACTGTAAAAACATTCTTCATTTATCTAAATTTTTTATTTAGAAAACACAAAAAAAACACATACTCACACTTTTTTTTTTAATTTTGTGTATTTTTCATTTTTTCTAAATTAAAAATTTGAGTTACCTAAGCATGTTTCTCGTAATTATTATTTTTTAATAATTTATGACTTATACATATTTTTGAAAAAAAGAAAACAATCTAACTCTTTTATTATCTGTGTGTTTGTATATATCAAAACCTTACAAAAACTCCTTCTAAATTCTAAAACATAAATCTTTATTTAATCTTCAATACTATATATGTATATATCCACATATTATTTTTCATTGTAAAACCAGTGAAGTCAGGCCAAGGCTGTTTAAATTTTAACAACGATTATCTAAATTTTATACGCAGTTAATTACAAGCCTCGGCAAAGACTTTTGATGCATGAGCTCACAATAATGCAACTGGCATTTAATAGGTAATCTTTAACGCATTTTTTTATGAACCCTTGATACCCCAAAGTCTTTCTTAAACAAAAAAAAGCTCTGTAAATTTGTATAATATTTTTTAAGTTTAGCATTTAATCTGCTCATTAAGTCTTCAAATGCATTAAAAATCTTTTGTATTACAAAATCTTGCAGTAAAGACTCTACACATACACTTTACATAGACACATTTCATATATATATTTATATATACATATGTAAGTCTGTATATCAAAGCATTAGCTTCAATGCATAAAATTAAGTCGCTTTTAAGCCATAATCGTCAACTTGTTCGGGCTGTTTGTAAGTGCCGATAAGCGTGTTAATTGATATTATAATCTATATGATTATAATTAATAAGCACTTGTCTATAGCGTGCAAACTGATTTCGCTGTTGACTAACGTTGCATAAATTACAATTTATTTATCGCCAATACGAAGCAATTCGCTCGCTAATATTTCATTTAAAATTCATATTTTTATATATATACAATATAGTTTACAATAAATTTTATTTTTTGCTTATCATTTGCGCGCTTTAAATTTCACATATTCATATCAATTAACTAGTAAATTAACCGCTGGCAATCATAAAATATACATATGGCAATTAATGCAAATCAGCGATTAAAATACTTTGCGATTAAGTGCATGCTGACACACAAACACTCAAAAGCATACTTCGAACTGACTGGTTTTCTAGTGAATTTAAAGCACTGCAACACACATAATATGAGTGTATGTATTTATGTAGTGAAACGGTAGTTGATGCTCAATAGTTTCTAAATACATAAATATTTAATAATTTTAGCTTTTACAACCCCGCTGAGTTCATCTACAAGCCTTTATTCATATTTAATGCAGTTAACTTAAGTGAGACCTCACCTTAACCCAAGGCGCAGTAGTCGGCAGCTGTCGCTTTGTCAGCAACTTTGCATAATGTTATTGACATTTATAGATTTATATATAAATAAAGTGAAAATCCGACTGGATTAGACTGGATTCGACTTTTCTTTGACCGAGATTCTTTTATAAATAGAGAGCGACCTCAGATTGATTTTAGCGCAAAATTTTTTTACACTAGAAAAATAAGCATAATTTCCACTTTCAGAAACAATTTTCCCAACCATAAATGTATAACCTCGCTTTCATTGCAATAAGGATATGGGTTGATATGTCTTTACTATCTGATCAAATTCTACCCGGACTGGGGATTATTAGCATGGAAAAAGTTCAACAAAGGATTCAATGACATCATTTAAAATATTGCAGAAGTGTTTTGGAGAGTATATTTTATCGCGAACGGAAGTATTTAATTGTTACAAAGCATTCAGTGAAGTTCATGAAGTCATCGAAAAAGGATCCTTATGCTTAGTAACGAGTCGTGGATTCATGAATATGACGTCCAAACTCTCGAACAATCTAGCGAATGCCGCTCCAAAAATGAGCCGAAACCGAAAAAAAAATTCGCTGAAGACACTAAAGGCCTTCCCAGACGAGGGTTTAAACAGTTGTATGGAAAATTTTGATTATTATTAAAAAATAGGCTCCATTATAAATCGCAGAACTTTTTGGCAGCTCTTCTGTACCTACAAAGAGAGATATAAAACATCATCAAATGAAAGGTAGTCTCATTAATATCTTTTTCGTAGCAAAGAAACCTATAAACAACAGTTCTCGATTTTATTTTTTTTTCTAAACCTTAATCTAGTCGATTTGGACTAAAGAAGTATTAGTACTAAAACTGAAACACTATATATCCTTCTACTTTGAAAAATGGGTAACAGCAGGTAAGTAGCTACTCCTTAAAACAAAATAATAACAATCATACTTGATTTTCCTGTTTTTCCCCCTTCTTGTTACGAGTAGAAGTAGACCTAAGGTGTACTATATCTTACTGTTTTCGTTCGTTTTCTCTTCTCTTCGTAAGTTTTCTCTGAAGTTGCAATGAGTCAAAGCATACCTACGGAATATCTCTTCATGTTTAAAAAATAAGTTTGGAATTTTGAATATATATTTGTTTCATGATGCCAAATGTTTGCTCTGTCTGTTGTCTACAATTCTGTGACTATCTCAAGCAGTTTCAAAGCACTGATATTGGCGATAGTTTAAGAATGTATGACTTCCATATTTTTTTCACAATATTTGATTAGTGTTTGACTACCTAAAAAGCCCTAGGTAAAGGTTTTGATTTCATTACAGAGAAAATCTCATATTTCATCATTCGCTTAAGCTGAAATGGATTCTTCACGAGCAGAATGAAAACTTTCGTGTTGAACTGTTAAGCCTAAGAGACCCAAACTAATATCAACTTCTTCTTCTGACCACGATTTCGACTCGCACAAGGCTGTCTTTGGGACATTTTACATATTTACTCGCTTCAGCCCTTAGCCAAAATTCTAAGTGATAGCGATCACAATTAGGCTTTTCACGTCCAATGTGTTCGCTCATATACTTGTATGTATTTAGGCTTCTCAGTTTTATATCGATTTTCTTAAATAAAAGATATCAATTAAGGCAAGTAATAAAGAATTAGAAGAAGGGCATTCGATCGACAAACGTGGCTGTTATGAAGAAACATTCCATGGTGTAAGCCTTTAAGTTAAGAGATCATGAATAATACACTCTGGATATCAGCCCTGTTTCTTCCGCTTTTGCCCTTCGTATCTACATGAAAGTTCCGTCCCTTACAAACAATTTGTGAATACACTTAATCTTAATAAGACCAAAGACCAAACTATTTCCTTTTTTCACTGAAATTAAACAAAAACAAAACAAATGCAGTGACAACAACAACTACTCATCACAAGTCCAACAATATTGCATAATTGGCAAAACAGCAGCATCGTGACGTAGGAGAAACACACAGCGGGTGTGCCACACAAGCCGCTGCCACATGCTGTTGCAAGTTGATATATGTGTGTATAATTTAGTGATCAGTGCCATCTAAAGCATAAAACAGCCGTTTCATAGTAATGCAACAATTTTAGGCGAGTGACAAGCGCTGGACGCAACGTGTGAACGACGAGGAAAGTTTGTGGCAACGAATATTGAAAATGTGCATTTGTTTGGATTATGGAAGTGCTTAAGTGTTCAATAGCGAAGTGCGGCACAGCGCCAAGCGAAGGCTATGCATGCGGGCGTGTATATGTGTGAATGTCTCAACCAGCGCGAAAAACTGTTTAATTTATAGCATGCACATTTTTAAACGGTTTCAATTTTACGAGGCGGCAACGGCCACGACATCAATGTTGCCAACGTCTCGTTTGCGCTTTATTCGTAGGTGTATTGGTATGTGTGAAAGTTGTTGTGAATGTTGGTTGTTAGCCCACACACACACACATCTGTATAATTGGGTGCATACTACGCTTGCGGTTCGTGAAAATTGTTATGTTGCTATTATTGTTTTGATTGCTTTGCAGCCGCTTTTGCTATCAACAAAATAGTTGTTGCGTCGTTGTCGCTATCAGCAGTATCATTCATTTCGAGACAAACGTTTTCCGCATTAGCGAAACAGTAAAAAAGCTCTGAAATAATGCTGATAAATACGACGCGCGTATTGGGTTTAGCAATGACGGCGTTGCCAGGTTTTTGATATATTCATTTTGCGCTTTTTTTTAGTTTTTTTTTTTACTGATAAGCAGAAAATATATAGAAATGAGTTTTTGAGATATTAATGAAGCCGTTTTTTTAATGATTACATTAAACAAAATTAATAAAAATATTAAAAATTATGAATAATGTTTACTGTCATTAAAAGCCGAAACTTCCATAAAAATAAAAATTTAAATTATGACAAAACAATATATTATAAATATAGACCAGGAACATCAATTTTGGAAACTAAAAAAAAAATAATAATAGTAGGATGCAACTCAATAGAAAAAAAGAGGATATCACAAAATTAAATTAAATAATTAAAAGAAAAATTATTTTTTCGGATTTATTCGATTTTTGGAGTCCTATTGAAAAACGTTAAATGGCAAATTTGTAGGTAATAAAAATATCTACAACTTTTCTCAATACACTTTTTGACATAACCTCAAAATATTATATATGTGTAAAATTCAAATAACCGAATTTTTAGTTTTTTATGCTTAACTTCTCGAAAAAAAATATTTTCACGAAATTTGGAAACAACTAGTCCTTTTATGATTCAAACATGCTATAATTTTTTTTTAATTTTAAATATTTATTTTTCGACGTTATATCCGAAAAGTACCATAATTCTCAACCGAAAATTGTTACTTCAAAACATCTGCTTTTTTGAATTATTTGAAAAGGAATTGTATTAAATAAAATCATTTCAAAACTTAGTATATTGATTTTCATTATAATTTTTGAACTATGTGGCAACACTATTAACCAACAGCACTGATTTAAAGCGCTTGAGAAAATATATAATCTGGTTGAATTTATTTGCTTATTATATAATACAAGTAAATTTAAATTTAAGATACATGGCAACCTTTTCTGGTATCTTTATGAAATTTTGTTTAAACCCCATATTGGAATTTGATTAATTGAATTATTTAAGTTACAAACCCGGGTGAAGTTGTTTATTCTTACATATCTCTGAATACATTATTGTTAAAGTTATCTCTGAATAATTATTCTCGAAACTAATCACGACAGTCATTTATTCACCAAAAAACATTTTTCGGAAATCACTCCTTTCATAAACATCTTCTAAATTCAAAAATGACACACATGAACTTGTAAAGCAATTTATTTTCTATTTGACTAAATTTTTTTTAGAAAGGTGGCAACCCTGCTCAAAACATTATGTAATAAAATCGCTAAAAATCAATTGGGTAGCATAAAATTAAAATTAAATAAATCTTGTTTCGTAATTTCATTATAAAATTTAGAACATTTGGCAACTCTACTCAATTTATATTGAATATCGGCAAATTAAAAAATATTTCCTTAATATTTTCTCACTGTAATATTATCAACTAATCAAAACAAAAATGTATTGATTCGTTTATTCGCTAATTTATCAAACAAATTTTTTTTTGTATTATTTTCAAAACTCTATTATTTCGATTTCGCCTAACTACTTCGCGCCTGCACCCACAACGCGCTGTTGCATCAACTCAAAGTGATTATTGAGCTCGAAATAAATGCGCTTTATCTCTAAAGAATTACGCGGTTCAGTTGCAACGCAACAACAGCAACAACATGCAAGTACATAGTTCGCATTTTAACTCACTAGCTACTGTGACTGCCTGTAGTAACAACAAGCAACAAGAAAATACATGAGGCAATAACTCGTCCCTCCGGTTTTCGCCACTCATGCCACGACGCAGTAGCTCATTTTGTTGGCGGTTAATTTTTCGGGTTTCCGTTATTTATGCATTCATTTTATTGCTGCTTCTCGAATTTTTTTTTTTGTTGTTTTCGTTTTTGAAATTTATCTTCTCGTGGTGTTATTAATTCCACATTCATTTACGTAGCTGTATTTTTAATTAGCTGCATTTTTCGTCATTATTTATGCGCTCTGTTTGCTGTTGTTGTTATTTTGTTGCTTGTTTTTCTTGCTGGCATCCACCGCTTTTGTTGTTGCCATTTATGTATATCCGTTACTCATTTACGGCTGCAGTTGCAATTATGCAGATACACAAAGTTGTCGTTGTCGTTGTTGTTGTTGTTTTTGCCCTTCTCCTACACCACGGTGGCACCGACGCTTCTCAGCGTCTGTTGCATCTTTTTTGAGTAGTTTTTTGTTTTTGTTTTAACAGAAACACTTGCTGACTGATGACATACATAAATAATACGGTATTAAAATTACAAAAACAGCAAAAAATATTGAAGAAGCGCAGAAGTTGATGTAGAAGCTGAAAAAATGACGTGCCATAATCCGCCTGTGACTTACGTTGGAGCTTAAGCTTCTCTCTGTTAATGAGTACAAATAACTTTTGATTTTTTATGGAAATTTATTTTTGAATTAAATGAGTTTAACAGAACTTCGTAAAGCAATAAGCAAGCAAATGAGTGTGCGATTGATAGGCATCATTTAGTGAGTCAATGCATTCGTAGCCTGAAGGCTGGCTGGGTAGACGTCATGAATTGTTTGCAGTAGAAACATTAATGTTTGTTAGTAAAAAAATGTATTTATTTTTAAATAATGGAAATATTAAAGAAAAAAACAGTAGACGGAGTTTTGTTCTATAGTATATGCTATATACCAGATCTTAGAGTTCAAAACAAAGTATTCACCATTTTATTAATGGTTTCTGAAATTATCGCCTGGTGTCAAAAGATATTAAGTGCGGATATCATGCAGAGTGACTTAAGTATGAGTGAAACCAAACTTAGCACAGTTTATATGTGACGCCTTCCATTAATTTGCTAACACTTGCGAGTACGCAGACTTGCTTCCACTAAGAATTTGCAAAATATTCGCTTAGTATAGTAAAAGCCTCAAATAGGGTTGGCAATTGAGAAAGATATAACTCTCTGATATCAAAAATAATATAAACAACCTAAGTAACTTCAACACAAGATTTATACAGCGTCTACCAATAGGGATGACGTCATTTTTACAGCAATGGCTCACTTCAATTTGATGAGTTTTTTCTCGGTGATATTTTTCATTAATGGTTTCACGAGGTTTCAGAAGCTCCTATTACAGCATGCCCTTCTGATTGCACCAATACATAATATTATCTTGGCGTCATGGATATTCGGCTTTGTCGTGGATTTGGCTGGTTGACTAGGTTTAACTTATGATTTTTTGTACTTAGAGTTATCGTAATGGATCCAATTTTTATCAGCAGTCACAATCAGACGCAAAAGCGACTTCTTTTTACAGCATTAAAGCAGCGTTTCTGACATGCAAAATCGTCTTTCAACGTCTCTTGGCTTCACTTCACATGGCACCCACTTACTTGCTTTTGAATATCTGCGTCTGCTTTTAAACGTTTTGAAATACTTGCTTGAGTATCTACCAAAGATTCTGCGAGCTTTTCTAGTGTTTGGCAACAATCAACATCGAGTAATGCTTCCAGTTCCTCATCTTCAAAATTTTTTGGCTTTTTATGAACGATGTTGATTACTGATCTGTATATCAAATACTGGCTCACGGTTTTTGCAGCTACTAAAAAAAATACAGCCGGATAAGATAAAAAAAAACAGCATTTTATTGTTTATTAGGAAATTTTTATGCACTTATAACGGTAAGTTGATTACACTTAGATGACCATACGTCCCGGTTTGGCCGGCCGGTTGCTCTCTTACCTATTATATCTCGCGATTTTCAGTGAATTATAATGTGAAAAAAATCGATGACTAAAAAAATCGTCCCGGATTTTGTCGGTACAAATATTTTCATCTAAGTTTACACCAACTTTCTTAAAAACAATATTTTTTTTTGTTTTGGAAAAGCACAAAAGAAACGAAAAACTTGGTTATTTGAATTTTTTACATAACTTTTGAGTTTATGTGAAAGAAGTGTTCATATTAAAGTTGCAGACATTTTCATTGCCCACAACTTTGTCATTAAACTTTTTTCTATAGAACATATGGTTTTGCCAGAAATCGGGATAAACCGTTTTTTACCCTTAAAAACTGAATTACCTGCCTCCCACATTCATTTCGCCATATAGCCATAATTTTTCTTTCAGTTTTGTTTTATTGTATAATCTTTCTTTTCCAATGGGTTTCATACTACAATTATATATATATTTTTTTTCATTTTCATTTATTGACCATGATCTATGTTGAAAACATTTTGTAATTAAAAAAAATAATTTCAGGAATAATAATATCGAAAAATTATTTTCCCTTGCAGCATTAAAAAAAACCTTTAAAACTAATACAAAAAGTCAAGCATACCCTTATAATTCTCACTACCGCTAATGCGCAGTTATTTAATGAACCACCTGGAGCAAATTGATTTTCATTGTATCAGCAACTATTTAGAATTTGCCGCCCGATTAAACATGCGAAATTCTCGCTGTCAACCGAACTGACAAATTCGGCGGAACCTTTGTTTGACACACCTCAGAAAGCTGTTTGCGTAAATCAACAACGCAACAACAACAATAACACTAACAATTTGACAATGATATCGTTAACAAGCAATAATAATAACGAAATTTGCATTTTATATGAAAGCGCGGCGAATTAGCACACACATACAAATATAAATAGAAACACACACACATATAAACACGCATAGCGCTCAGGATCACTCGCGGATCAAATGAGTTATTGTTATTGTCAATATTATTGTAGCGCAACGCATCCATTCTTTCGGATAAAATAATTCAATGGCGTTGTTATTGTTGTTGTTGCTGTTGCTGTGTCATCTAAACTAGTTTAACTGCAGGAATAAATGAAATGATCTGCCTTTGTGTGTTGGTGTGTGTGTGTGCTTTTGCGCAGTTTGTCATTTTTGCACAAAGCTTTCGCTGGACGCTGCTTGCTGTTGTAGCTGATGCTTATTCATGTGTCACCCGACAAATTAATGACCTTTCAAGTCAGGCTGCTCTCACACACGAACACATATACATATATACATACATACAAAACGACTTTTGTTTGTGCAAATTTATGCAAATTACCTCTAAACTGTCATAATAAATAGTGGATTAACATTTCAGTGTGCCAATTGATGGTCGTGCAAATATTTGTGGCATGATATTTTTGATTTTCTGCGCCAACAACAACGATAACAAAAATAGTTTAAATATGCGATGAGGATTTGTTGGCGCCTATACTGACTTCGAACTAGCTTATATCTATAATATATGTGCATGTATGTATATTAGGGTGGGACAAAAATAATCAAACTTTATTTTATCACTTTTTATTTGTCTAAATAGTTCGTTCAGAATTTGTGACATTGCCTTAAACAACAATTCATTCAAAATTTCGTGAAGATATCTCGTTAACTATAAAAAAGTTTTCAATACAAGAACTTGATTTTGATCAATCATTTTAGCTTATAGCTGTCATAATAAGCTATAGTGACTCGATCTGGTAAATTTCTTCGGAGATTATGCCTTGAACAACTAGCGATGCCAAATTCTGTAAAGATATCTTGTCAAACACAGTTGTCCGATCTAAACAATATATTCAGAGATTGTAACCTTGCCTTGTACTATAATTTTTGTCAAATTTCGTAAAGATATATCGTTAAATACAAAAGTTTTCCATAAAAGAACTTGATTTTAATCAATGAGTTTGTATAGGAGCTATATGCTATAGTGAACCGATATCGGCGGGTCTAACAAATAAACAGCTTCCTTGGTAAGAAAGCGTTGTTTGCAAAATTTCAGATCGATATTCCGAAAACTGAGGAACTATTTTGGGTATATACAGACAGACGTACATGACGACATTTGTTCAGCTCGTCACGCTGATCATTTATATATATACGAGTATATATATATATATATCATATTTGGTGACCTTTGTTTTACGCCTAATAAAAACACTCGTGAGGATAATAGTTAAAAAAACTTTTTTTAAATATTTTTAAGCACCCTAATGTATATAAAAATATAAAATGTGGCCATTTTCCTTTTTGAGATTTAACCGTTATCTATGTATGTAAGATATTGTCATTCAAATTTATCATTTAGAAAATTTAATGTTTCAATAACGCACGCATATTCGGCGCCGTTAAATTTGTTGCGTGCTAAATTGCTGTGTAGCCGAAAATGTTAATTATTGCAAATTATGCGCAATTAATGAAGCGGCAAATTTTCGACGCTAATCAAGTGCTTAGTTATTTAGTTATTTATTATAGAGGCGTTGATTGGGCGCAAACACAAATGTTATATATGTAAATATGTGCACACGCATGAGTATACTTATACATATTTTTTGCATTCATTTTAGTGGGAAAATGCCGAATTTATGAATTTCGGTTTGCAAATTAACGTTTTAGAACTCTGGCAGCCTGCCGCAAACTGCATGGCAACTATTCTAATTGTGGTTGTTTATAACAATGTATGTGTGCTGTGTATGTATTCAAGCTTTTTAGTGCAATCATTTTGAAATAAACGCACATTAAATTTAGTATTAGATGCCATAAATCGCACAAAAAATTATGAAAAGTATAAAAAATATAATAAAGTATTGAAATAACTAGTTTTACTTTCAAAAACAGCAGGATTAGAAGTCAACAGCTCTTTATGTTATATTTATTATTTACAAGAAATATATTATAATATGTAATATATATTTACTAAAATTATGTCTAGTTTTCTTTCACAATATTTTTTTCACTATTCTCCTAAATGTAGGCAACATTTCGCTAATTATTTTTTATTCCTTATTTAAATAAGTTAATTAAGTTTAACTTTATCAATGTTACACACCCTCATAGCGGAGTCACATACCGAAAAAAATATTGAAGTAAATATAAATAATATATAATATATGTATATGAAAATATAAAATTATATTATCTATAACATTTTGGAAATTATAATATAAAGTCTAGTATAAAATTCAAAATTTTTGCTTTACATTGAAGATTTCACGGAGCATAATTGGAATAATTCGATTTAGTTGGTTTGTTTTTTGGCAATGTTTAGCTCCTAGGTAAGCGGAACAATGCTTACATGACGTTCATAGTCGACGATTTCCATTATTTTATAGATATTTTCGACAATAATAATTACCGTAAGAGAATCAACGAAACCAAAATGCACCTGATTGGCTGTTATAGCCTCGTCTACTTTTTCGCCTTTATCAAAGAAACCCCGAGCTTGTATAATAGAATCTATCTAAAAATTATGGTATACAATCAGTCAATATGAAATCGTGATTGTGGGTCGAACTTCAGAAGAATAAATTTTTATAATTTCAATTTATTACACGAATCTCCCAGGGCCAAGCCCAACGAGCAGATTTAACCGAAATCCAAGGGCTTACCGCTCCCCGGAAAGGGAAGGGGTAGGGAAGGAATCTCATTCAAAGTCTATAATATCAGTTCAAGCTCTTTCTGACATGCCTTAACGCGCTAATATGGCTAACGGAATTGGAAAATTCAAAACAAAATACAAACACACCGCCTTTATCCACTTAGCTTTTCACTGAGTATTGATCTCTTGTTTGCCTTCAAGTGTCATTTAAATAACTGTTTTCAAATTAACAACAACAAAAGCGACAACGACTAAGCAAGTCAACTCCAAACTGTCGACGGCCGCTACTAATTGTTCAATTAAATCGCATTTAGTATTTGCAAGCCGAGAGGCAAAGAAATCAAAGCGAATGCGAAAAAAGATTTTGAAAAAAAGCTAAGAAAGAAATACAACAAAAAGTGGTGAAAAAGAGCAAAACACACGGCAAATATATGCGGCAAAGTCAACAAGAAAAACCGGAAAGGCTTCAGAGAACAATGTTAAGGGGAAGCGGGGAGAGGCAGGTGGTGGATTTAGGCAGCACATAAAAAGGTTAACTTAACAAATTGAAAGCAGTCAAAAGCAGGGCCAACAATGCGCGTAAAGAGCGCAAGCGGAGAAGAAGAAGAAGAAAAATGTGCGCCGAGCAGGAGGAAAATATTTGCACTGAAAGCACGATATGTCAAGTAAATGCAATAAAAGAGTTAATGCAACAAAAACAAGGCATACCACACCACCAACAATAACAACAACAACACACAACAATTCCACAAAGATTGTTACTGTGACTGCGGCAAAAAGTTTAAACGCTGCTTAAGCGTGTTGCATGCCACAAGAACCGGTATGAAAATAAGGTGAGAAAACGGAGCGGAAAAATGGTGGGCGGGGAGGTGTGTGTGGAGGAAGGTATGTGCGGGTGCAAAGCAGATTGACTGAGCAAACAAACGAGTGTACGAATGAACGGATTCGATTACCTTTTGATTGTAGAGTACACGCACACACGAACATGCAACATGCCATAAAATACAAAAAAATAAAAAATTAGCAGCAAGGAACAGGCAGTGTGAGGCGGCGAATAAAAATACAAATCAGTTGAAAGTTTTCATTGTGCCACATATAGCGGCAAGCAAGCAAGACAGCCAGTCAGCAGGGTATTTGCAACCATGGAACGGTACAATTACAGCAAATGTAAAAGATATGCAAATACGTCGAACGAAAGTGCGCGCGCAATCAAAGTGCAAGTACGGAAAGGTGAAGGATGGTGCATGCCAGTTGTAGCTGGAGACACTGAGACTGATAGAAATAATATTGTTAAAGCTTATAGATAAGTCTCTACAAGCGCAAAGAAGACAGCGGATGGAGCGAGCCGCGTTTGTTAAAGAGGCACTCGCAAGAGAGGGCTTTAAGCAAGCGCGGCTAGAGCTTAGCTCTTGTGACCTCGTGGCGGCGGCGGCAATGCTACAGGGTAGCGGAGAGTGTCGAGTATGTGGCAATGCTGTGCTGCAAGTCTACTCAAGCGTTGTGGAAGGCCACTTCAGGCTTACACTACAACTACACTACGCTTCTTACGGTAGATATGTATACAGTTTACCTTTTCGATTTCACAGTTCGCTGTGTCTTGCAACAATTTGTTGCAGGCAGTCAAGCGCTCTGGCGAGGCATTGTAGTGCTTTCTATTGCATTGTTTGCCCATTGTTATGCCTTTTCCTGCATTTGTGCTGAGTTTTAGTGCATTCTGTATTGTTATTGTAGCATTTCGGCGACGCGATGTCGTCCATCGATTGTTGCGATGCAAATCTCCGTTGTCATGACAACAAAATCGAATATCCGTGGCCAACAGCAAACAACTTGAGCGCAATAAAGGAAGTAAGCAGCGTTTTCTTATAGATATCGCTTGTTTATTTTACTTAAGTATTGCCCCCTCCAGCATTACCAGTGCGGCAGCGTTGCAATGCGCTGTAAACCGTTTTGTGTGAGTAGGCGACTGCGGCAAGTTTCACATTTCGTTTAAGTGCCGGCATTTACGAGTGTTTGAATTCAGCCGTTATTTCAAGGTGTGGGTGAGTGGGTAAGACAACAACAACTGTCAATTTCTTTATTTAAAGTGCTTGCAGCAATTTCGAAAAGATAATCACAATCATTGAAGATAGAGTGCTAGTCAAACGGAGATTAATCATTTTTAAACGAAAAGTATTTTTAAAATAAGGGGAACCGAGGGAAACCACCTTTGCAAGGGGGAATAAACATGCTACAATCACACTCGTACCTCTATGGAGTTTGGGAAATTTTAGAGCTTTTGATTATAGCGGAATGAACGCGAACTTCCCGGCATATCCAATTTAAGAGTTCACTGCAATTTAGAGTAAGTAACACTTCTCCTCATAAACCGGATTTGTATTGGATGCCGTACTTGTCTGACCCTTGAGCTCTGAGCGACCGCTGATAAGAAAAATGACAGTTCCAGACTCATAATCCCATTTTTTGTGACAATTACAACTGATCGAATAAAAATCACCGTCACGTACTTATATGAAATTTCAAGACCGACTGGAGTTTGGAGACTATTTTCCACAATTTAATTTTAATTAATTAAAAATATATTTATGAATTCCGTAGAGTAGAAGCAGGTAGATTCAGTTGAAATTAAGACTGCTCTCCTACAAAACCTTCCAAATCTCCAAGGGATCTCAAAATAGATCCGATGTACCATTGGGACTGCTTATATATGTGCTATATATATGTGAGAAATTTCAAAATATAGAAGTACTCCGTTAAAAAACTGATTTTACGGACTTCCACCTTGGGAAATCTGCCATTGTCCATTCAGTCACCACTTACCTATTGTGTCACACGCTTTGTCAACCATTGATTAACACTCAATTGGCGTTACAGATTTGGTTAAAGCAACGCTTTTCCACGTAATTTCTTTTATGACTTCATTACAGCAAAGAACCGAAGCACAGACATATCTACACATGCAACACATCGGCTCGAACTTTCGGCCGCATTTCTGCGGCACAATCGCCTGGGCAGCCTGCTGCATGTTTCTGCTAATTGCAAACGCCGCGTAAATTACAAATGAGATGGAAATGCGGCTGGCAGCAAACCGAAAACAAATCAGCGACGGCAGCAAATTGCGTTCATTAGGAGTAAAAACGATGGCGGCAATAAAATCCACAGCAGCCATGCAACCGCTGACGCACCGAGTGAAAATCACTCAACTTAATCCACGCGCATGCATTAAATGGCAACGCCTCATTGTTGTTGTTGTGAATGATGATATTCGCCCCGTTTTTTTTTTTACAACAGTTGCAAGTGCGGCGCGCTATAAATGTTGAGCAACAACAACAAAGCGCACCAAATAAATAAAATGAACTCATCTGTGCGCACTTAATTTAAACGCATGTGCGCACGTAGCACCGTTATGGCCTTTGTGTGGATAGCGGATAGCCACGCCAGCAGCAGTCAGCCAGTAGTCGGTAGCACCCGAGCCAGCCGGCGTATGCCACATGTGGCATTATGTCAGTTGGCTGTTGCCGCCGCCATTTAAATTGCAACTCATTTGCGCGCGCAAATGTGATTTCCGCAATAATCAGCGAGGAGGCGAGGTTGGCGGCGCGAAAGCGCTACATTGTAACAGGCAATCGTCTTTGCCGTGGCGCATAGTCGGCGCATGTGAGGCGTTGACGCCTGGAAATATGCTTGCATATTTGCACACTTTCGCAGACATTTTATTGCATTTGTCGGCAAAGTGGCGATTTAATTTCATTCGCCGTTTATTTTTTTTGCTTTTTTCTAGTGGCAAAGAGTAGCTGGGTAATTCCGGAGCGGATTTTTATTTTTACAAAGAGCTATAAATATTGAATTTTTTAAATAGTTTTGAATATATTTTTGTATGAGTATGTACTACTTTGACTTCTATAAGTTATTTTTTTATTATTTTGTAGTAGTAGTAGTTTTTTTCTTGAATTAAAATTATCTCTCCGTTTAGTTGAGTACAACTTTGGGCATCTGGCTACGAATGAGCTGAGTTTAATTCATGTATTTGTATACATGATCATCAGTAAACACAAACTACCTTTGAGAAAATAATAAATATATTAATATGAGAAGATTTTTAATGCCGAAGCGCCAGGCAACTTCTAAAAGTCTACTCTCTCTACCTATGAACTTGTTGAAGACATTTTTTATAAAACATAAAAAGAATAATCCTAATAGTTGCCTAGCGCTTCGGCAGTGAACTTGTGGAATTAATCAAAATTATCCTGATAAATGCCTACTGCTTTGGCGATGAACTTGTGGAACAAAATTATAATCAAAATTAGTAAGAATAATACATATATTGGCTAGTGCTTCGGCAGTGAACTTGTGGACCACAATTTTAACCAAAATTAATATAAATATTCCTTATAGTTGCCTATTGTTTTGGCAATGAACTTGTGGAACACAACTTTGATCAAAATTAATAAGGATAATCTCAATAGTTTCCTGGTGCTTTGGCAATGAATACACGAACAATAAAAATTATTTCTATTTTATGATTATTTTTTTATTTTCCAAAAAATATTGTTCCACAAGTTTATAGCGAACTTCAGGCTGTAATACTTGAACTTTTTCTTAATAATTGAGACCTATCTTACTAGTTTCTTCATTTAAAGTCGATTATGGCAGTGATTTCTGTAAGATATCTACATCATACACCAAAAGTGTTTGTAATAATTATTTGCCTTAGGCAATTTTTTGTTTACCTTCAAAGCAGTATTTGTCTAGATATATGATATACAAGCAAATAGGTTGATGTTCAAGTTCTATCGAAAAATGATAATTTGGAACCAATAAAAGTTTTGGATAAATGCTTGATTTCCCATATTCAGGTTCTATAATCGATTTTAGTGGATTATTTTCAAAGAACTTCAAAGCAAAAATATTATATATGAGAATTACAGTGGATGTTACAGCGCCTAATTGAATTGAGATAATTGTCCATACTGAAACAGAATTATTATTAGTTAAAAGTTTCACTACACGATTTGGAAAGAAATAACAATACTTAGAGAGAAAAAAAAACAATAGCTAATAGTTAGGAGTGAGTGCTTTCACTCTCATCAAAAATAAAATTTCTTTCTCCTGAGTCTAACACACCATTTTCCAAATCTGTGCTCCTGCATTAATTAAAGTTATTTAAAACGACATTTATTTTCTTGCAGACTTCTCTCCGCCACCGAAGCACCATTCCTCCCCATACAACCACTCATGCAACATACAACATTTGCCTAACTATTGTTTTGCCATGTAAACGGATTAAAGCAGCAACAATGCTTCTGCATTTCCTCTTGCATACAAATGGGCGCACAAGCCGAACGTCGAACGACGCAGCCGGCAATCGTCACCACTACAGCTATTAAATTTACCATACTTTGTGGCATGCACTAACTCGCAGAGGGCGATGACGTTTCGTAGCGACAAACAAAAACAACAACAGACATATTTTTTTAAAAGACAAAAACAAAAAAGAAAAAAGTAGAAAAAAAGAGGCGAAAAGCAAATGCAAGAAAAAACCGAAAGGAAAGGATGCTGTTAGAGCGCAATAAACAAAACAAATATACATGCACAGTGGTACGCAAGATTGTGCCGCAATCGACAACAACAACAAAGACCGGTGCCATAGCTTGAGTCAAACCAAGCAACAACGACGAAAAACGTCAACAAAACAGACGCCATTAATTAAAGCTCGACACTGCTGAGCTCGGTTGAGAGTTGCACACACACAGCTACACACACTCGTGCAAGCAAACGAGTACACTTGCTTTGGACTAAGTAATGCTAATACGCATACATTTGCATGTGGCAACAAAACAGGGAGTACAAAAAGTTTAAAGGGTGATGATACCCAGCAAGCAAGTGGCGGCGTTTAAGGATTATAAAACTAAAAAAACAATCAAAACAAATATTAGAAAAAAAACGTAACCAAGTATGATTTAAATTAATTCAAATTTTGTCGAAACAAAGTACTATATACAAGTATATTAACAAGTTAATTTCATCCTAAATTTAGACAAAGTTTAATTTTGCCTAGGGTTAAGAGCCTCGATAAGGTTTTAGAAGAAGGAAAATGTAATTAAATTCAATAAAAACAAGAAAAATTTTGCCTTCGTCTGCATCAAAGTCATAATACACTTCACACGTAAATTTCATATAACGTAAAAGAATTTTGATAGGTCAGTTTGTATAGCAGCTATACGCAATAGTAGTCCGCTCTGAACAATATGTAGAGACATTATTAAACTGCCATGAAAAATAATTTACGCTAAAATTCATGAAAAGATCTTATCAAATTAAAAAATTGTCCATACAAGGATTTGATTTTGATCGGTCAGTTTAAATAACAGCTATATCCTATACTGGTCCGATATTGCCGATTCCAATATTTTCCTTGATAAAAGAAAGGCATGTGCAAAATTTCAGATCGATATCTCTAAAACCAAAGGACAGACAAACGTGCATGGGTAAATTAACTCAGCTCTTCACGCCAATCGTTCATATATATGTATGTAACTTTATAGAGGACAAGACGCTTCCTTTGAGGTGTTACAAACTTCATGGCAAACTTAATATACCTTAATCAGGGTATAGAAACGGAAAACAAAAAAAAATTTTAATTTCAAAATTTATTTATTTTACTTAAAAATGTAGAAAGATTGAAGAATTCGCATTTAGTGTTATTTTGTTACACAAAGTTAATTTCATCCTAAATGTAGACAACCTTTTTTTGGTTTATGATAAAAGTTCTAAAAATTTTTCTACAGTTAGGCGCATAGGTAAGTTATTAAACGCAGAAAGATTTTTAAATATATTTAGCATCAATAAAACAAAAAAAAAAAAAAAGTAAATAAAAAATAATTTTTATAAAATTTAAATTTCGATTAACTTTTTTAAACTCATTGATTAACTGACTAAATTTAATTAATTTGAGGTAAGCATTTTTTATATTTTTTGAATTCATTTTATATGTATATATATATATTTGTAATTTAAAATATTTTGCTCAAATATTTATTAATTTATTTAAGTTAATGAAAATTAATGAAATATTGCAAAAATTTACTTTGTCGCTAAAATTTGTAATACTAAGTTAATTGCACTCGGAAGGTAGGCATATATTTTAGTTTCGAGAAAAATTAAAAGTTGCCTACAATTAGGCGCTCAGGCAAATATTTAAGATTATAAAATTTAATAATTATTTCGAAAATCAACAAATATAAAGGAAATATTATAAAAAAAATATATTTTGGTTTTGAAAAAAATTTAATGTTGCCTATAATTAGGCGCTTACACAATTTTTTGAAATTATAAAATATATTTATTTATTTCAAACAACAATAAAAATTAAAAAAATATTATATAAAAGTATTATTAATTAAGTTTAATAAAATAATATTTTGATTCCTTTTGTTTACATTAATTAAATTTGCTCACCTGGCAGTGATCCTAAGCATACCCACTACCAGCTGGCATTGAATCCCGTAGCAAATTGCTTCCATACACGAATACACACACACTCACAGATATTTGTGTAACTTTGCGTTGCATGGCAACTACTCGGCATTTTTTTCTCTTTTTATGTGTGTGTGTGTGTGTGTGTATGTATGCACGTGTATGAAGAACAGTCACTGTTAACTCTCTTACTTAACAAGCAACATGCAAGTTGTCGTAAACACAAACACAAATAAGCAGATAGTCGAAAAATTCAATGAAAAAACATATCCTCTTCAGCCGCTTATTTATTTATACATCACTTTAAGTATGCTAAAATAAGCATGTGTGTATGTGTGAGTAAGCTTTGCGGTGGAAAAAGGACATGTTAACGCTTGTATATGTTTGTATCTTTATACATAAACAAATTGCCGCTGTCGTCGTCCTTGCAGAGCAACAATGCAAACATATACTTATATATAATCGCATATTTATTTGTTTGTTTCCTTGTATGTATATGTAGACTAATACAGCGCTTACTGCTTGTGTAAAAATAACTAGGGCTTTAACAGAACATTTTTTATTAAATACCTAAACAAAGTGCTTAGAAACTTTTAACAGCTGAAGGAATTGAGCAAACTTATGTAAGTTAGAAAAGTTTAGATTTATCCGAAGCGACTGGGAAATTTCCACAAGACTTTCTTAGCTACATATTTTAGTCAGAAATCTAAGTAATAAGATTTTTGACAATAATTTCAATCTTTTAAGCCACTATGAACTGTAGATTTTTTCACAATAACCAGACCATTTTTTAGGAGGTCCTAGGAGCTATGCCTACGTAATGAAAGAAATAAAAAAAAATTCAAAATGGATCGCCGATTATAAAAGTAGATTAAGTTCTAGAAATCTTCATTTCTTTATTATAATATATATTTATTAAATAAAATGTCTGTAGAAAAAACAATTCATAAACAAACAAGGATTTTCTGACTTGCAAGTGGACATAACCCCTTAAAGTAGTAAAAAAGAGTTTTTATATGTTTGTATGTTCATAATAAGTAGTTGTAGAGTTAATACAAAAAAAAATATGTTATGTTTTTCTTTCAAAAATATTTTTAATATTGGTGTTACTTGGTAAATTCTTCTGAATTTGAATAAAAATTTCCGATTCGGAAGGGTGTTATGGTCGACACCCAGATAGAAAAGATATTTTCTTGTATTAGTATCAAAAAATCGAAAAAAATGTGGTGAAAATTTTAGTTAAACTTTCAGCAAAATAGCACAGTCTGAGCGATACCAATTGGATTCTAGCCACCTACATACATATGTAAATTAAAAAATGTGCATGTCTGGGGAGAAAAATTAACAAATTGAATTTTTTGAAGTTATTTAAACTGGTTTGAAGTAAAATAAGTGTATAATAACAGCGACTGAAAGATTTAAATCACACTACTGCTTACATTCAGACGTTGTTTTTTGTTAATCAAATTATTTCCAAATCACACGCTTCACTTTTTTAAACTGCATCGTATTTATATTGCTTTTGGAATCTTTTGTTTAAATTTATTTAATTAAATTACCTAAAAAAGTTTAAAATGAAAACTTTATTTTTTAAATTAAAATTTGAGAACCAAACAACTAAAATGTTTGTGATAGAACTAACGAAATTGTTAGATAAACTAGAAGTAAACCTACTTTAAGGTTTTTCTTCAATTCGCATTATATCCAAGTCATACACCTTATCTTAAGTAAAGTGAACCAAATTTATTTCATTTTTCGATTATTTAATGCCAATATTTATTTGTTAAATTATTTGAGCGTCCACCAGGGTTGACATTATTTTGACAGCTCGTGGCAGCCATTTTTGTGTACGGACTTATGTCAAAGTTTGTAGGTGTGTTCAGTAAGGCTTGCCATTTCATTATATCACATTTTATTTTGGTACAAAACTTGGAAGTTGTCCAAGATTATTAAGCAAATTCACGTTTTTAAAAAAAAAAATGTTGAAAAAACGTCCATCGCAAATGCATCTTGTTAGATAATGCCCATTTCTGGCCTAATAGCTTCGTCAACAAAAAACAATTGTTGCTATTAGGGTGAGTCTAATTCTGGTGTATTCAAGAAACACAACTGAACATTTGGTGCAGATTGTGGTATGGCGGCATCATCGGGCCTTAATGAATGAGGCAGGAAATGTTGTTGCCATCAATAGCGAGCGTTAAGGCATGACTCTTTTCCTATAATTTGATGAAATTGATGCGGACGATCTCTGTTTCCAACAAGACGCTGCCCCACGTTTCACGTCTTAAATGGACACGTTGCGTGCAAAGTTTGGTGACTCGTTAATTTCGAGAAATAACATAGTCAAATAGCCGCTATGATCATGCGATTTAACGCCTCTAGAATATTTTCTCTGGAGGTATGTTAAATCAAAGATTTACGCCAATAAACCAGCAATGCTTGAGGAGCTCGAAGACAACTTTCAGCGCACTATAGCCAAAATTCTCGCCGAAATGCTGCAACAGGTCATCAAAAATTGGCATAAACGGATGGAGATATGCAAACGGAGTCGTGGTGGCCATTTGACCGACATTTTGTTCAAATCTAAAATCACATAAAACTATCTGTAAACAAAAAAAAATCCATAACCGATTTTGAGCAAATTTGAGTGTTTTATTTCATATTAACGTAACGTCGTTCTTGTAGGTAGACCCTGTATGCTTATACATATAAATGAGTGCAAAGATTTCTCTTCCAACCATACAAACACACAAATATGTTTGTGTTGTTGTGCATTGCTGTAAATTGCAATTAGTGTTGACTTATGTTCTGACATTTAGCAATGCACGAAACTGTGGGTGAAGCAGAAGTATCAACCGTAACACAGCACGAGAGTCAACAGCCGGTGCAAGCAGCAGTGCAAATCGCCTGCAAGCCAATGCTTAAGCAAAGGATGCAAGCTCAGCTTATCAACGCTGCAATAGCAACTGCTAGAGCCACTATTCACATACTAAATACTGCTTGCCACACGCTCTTAGCCGAGATGAGTAGATTTACTTATGAACATAAATTACCTGCGAATGTTCCGATGGCATTGCATGTGGCACATACATATGTGTTTGTGGCAAAGTGTGAGTCTGTGGCTGCATCTGTATGTGTAAGCATGCCTGAGTGGCTGTGATTTAGTCAGCAAGTCGATTTTAATATAATCTACAAGCATTTATTTTTCTATGTATCCAAGCAATTGCTACCGACTACTCGAATTAGAAGCTCTGCGCCGTCCAATTAAGTGGTTGCATGCCGCATAAGCTTGTATCTATGAGAGTACATGGATATATTTGATGCTTTCTCTGCATTGCATGTCATTTACTTTTAATTAACCTCGAAGCTGAGCAGTGGAAATCGAAAAACAAAACTTATGTGGCAGCTAAGTGATAGTAAAATTTAACGACATGCTGCTACTTTGTTGGCAACACTTCATTATAGGCCAATACAAAGTGATAAGCAAGCAAATTTTCATAAATCAAGCACAAACTATTAAAAAAGAAACAACACACTCACATGAGAAAAAAAGTGTTATAAAAAATTTTCCAATTTCAACAAATCTTCACTAAATCTGCAGCCGCTTAAGGCACTCCTTCCGCTGATTGCCGCTTTGTTGGCGCAAATGTGCAACACGCAACAGCCTTTCATTGCGCTTACTTGCAGCATTTTGTTGTCACTAAAATTTACTTATATTTTCGTGTTGTGTTTGTTGTTGCCATTGTCATCGTCATTTCTGGCAATTTATGCGCTGCACCGCTGTGCGTCTCAGTAAGGCGACACTGCTGCCACTCAAAGCTCCACATTTATACATTCACCTTTTACACTCGATTCATGGCCCGCTGGCAGCCTCCAACTGATTGCCGGCAACATTAGCTGCGTGCAGCATAGACTTGTCGCATGTATATAAAGCTAACTGTATACATGTATAGATGGAGGTATGTGCATGCGACACCTTTGCAACCAAGCACATTTCCCTTATGCCGTCTGTCACTAATTGTGCGGCAAATGCGCGACGACGAGCTGTAAATGAGGTGTGTGCATTTTTATTATTATTGCCAGTGCTGTTGCTCGTGCGTCAAATTGCGTAGTTTGTGCCGCAGCTGGCGGCGTATGCACTTGGCGTTGCATAAATAAAAATGCATACACACACTTTCAAAAAAAAATATATATATACCTACTCACATACAAGTAGCCATATATAATATATATGAATTCCATGCACAGATTTCTATGCACGTGCTTAAAAATCCGCTGCAACCCCAACCTTGCGCTCATTTGAGGCATTTTGAGGCACTCACTTTTAATTAGTCGCCACCATTTTTAGCTCGCATTCACTCATTTGCTTGGCATATTTTTAACACGATTCATTTCGTCATTAAAACGCTGTAAAATTAAAAGTAATATGTATACAATTTCAGCACCTTTATACTAAAAGACTTAGTTGGCCTTTAAAATATTCATTGGTGCCACAAATTTTAAAATTGCTTGACTTTTATGCAGCACTCTTTATAGAGGTATAAAATTGAGATTTATTCTATTTTATTTATATGTCCTTAATGGTTAATAAAAATATAATAATAATGAAACATGCATGATAGCACTAGTTGCGTACTAGTTCGTTTCTGCAAAGGTAGTTATGAGCTAGAAATGTTATGGTGGCTTTTTTATAATTTGACAAACCTTAAAACGTGTTGAGTCGAGCAAAAAGCTAGTATCAACTGGTATAAAGTTTATAAACCGGTATAATCGAATAAAGGCGGAAATTGAAAGTGGTTTCTGTAAATTACTCAACCTCAGAACACGAAGAATCGAACAAACAACCGGTACAAAGAACTGGTATAAATTTCATTAACTGGTATAATAAAATAAAAATAGAATCCTACGAATTGACAAACCCTAAAACGTATTGCGCATAACAAACAACTGTATTAAACTAGTCTAAGTCGAAAAGAATGCTATAATTCAATAAAGATAGAAAAGCAATCGGTTATACTAAAAACTTTGATGCGATTCAAATACACACTTGCTTTGAGTTGAATTGTTCAACTTTGTTGTTACTCACATATGTCGAAATCAGAACATAACTTAGCGAATAGAGGAAAGTGGCAAATCGCCGACGATCACTGTGAAACAAAAATCAGTAAATCTAACGGAATGGAAGTCGTTAAAATTTGACTAATTTGACTACTAAGCCAGAAGCTTTTCGGACCGCAAATTTATGATATTTTCAAATTCTGTGATTGAAATTCACTCCAAACTAGAAGGAATAAGATTTATGAGAAGTTTCTTAATGATAAACAAGTAAGGAATGGCTAAGTTCAGGTGAAACTGAAGATTTGATATACATGCAACTTACCAGCATCAAGACCGGGGAAATACCTTCAGGTGTTGACAAAACTTTGTTTTAAAAATGTTTCAAAAGAATTCAATTTTAATTTTTCGACGAAATCGTAAATGGATTTCAATCAAATTTGGTATTTTATTAAGATACATTATAAGTCATAGTCTAAATTATATTTATATCTATATTTTACTTCCTGTCTGCGAAAATTATATTAAAATAATCATCAAATAAGACATATCTAACAGGAGTAAAGTCAATTGTGCGGATCTAAGGAAATTATTGATCCAATTCAACCCATTTTTCACATGCAAGCATGCTATTATCAGAAAGAGGTTATCTCCGAATTTCTGTAACATATCAACAGGAACTAGGGTCCACATGTTTGGTATCTGGGGGCTTGAACAGTTTTTGTCCGATTTAGAAAATTTTTGGTCATAAAGTGATACACTAAATTAGGTTTATAATAAGTAATACAATTCTCAATAACTAATTATCTCTTAGATTTTTGGATCTGTATTTATCTTTCTCTGGACCGTCTCACAATTAGCTAACATAAAAATAAAGAGACTATGATATCATTATCTATTTTTAAGATTCCTCCAAAATTCTAACACTTTCTACATGGGAATTAAAAAACAAATGGGAAAAAGTTCAGTATTCTTGAAACTTTAAATTAATACCTATAATATAAGCAATATATATATATATATATACTAAAATATATATAGAATTCTGTATGTGTATGCCAAAGTTTGAGACTTTAAGAAGTTTTATTGCATATACTTTTGCCGCTTCCAACAATTTGTCACCTATTTAAGTGTCATTTAAGTGCTATTTGTTGAAGAGTTCACAGAAGATATATGGCTTCCTTCGCTTCGCATAAACACAAATACATACGTGCATACACAGATTCGTTACAGATGCATAGACTATGAGCAGCTCAGCTAATCAAATAATCTAAGCAATTAACTATGTTGCCGGTCTGATGTAGCACCGATTGCAAAATTATGTTATGCAGACATTAGGGTGGTCGTAAACTAGAACAAATTATTAATATAAAAGTACTGCGGATAGAAAGGGAGCATTTTTGTTATGTTAGCCAAAGACGTGGCTGCTGTTGAGTATCTAGTAGTAGAGTATCTCAAAAATAAGGCGCGAGACCATACCCACGATTTCAACCCTCCTAGCAATCTGAAACCACGAAAGAAAACAAATAAATAACCTAGAATAATGGCGCAATGTCTGGAACTACGGAAAAGTTTCAAAAGATTTTTTTCACGAAATAGCGACTGCCTAAAATAAACAAACAATTTTTGTACCACTTTTTTGGACGGTTTCGGATTTTTTAAAAATAGTTAAAATCGACATTTTGGGGGATATGGCAAGCATTGACAAGTCTATAAAGAAGACTCTCTAAAAATTTTAAATAAATCGAGAAATCATGGATATCGTTTTGAAAAAGACAGTTTCGAGAAAAACGCGTTTGAAGTTTCAGTGCCGGCCGAAACAGTTTGAAGTCAACGGGTCTACAAAAATTCTATATCTCCGCAAATAATTCGAATTTTGAAAAATGCTCTTGTAGACATATTCTTGAATAGTTAAACTTTAAATATAAAAAAAATCAATTTTTTTCTTTCCAGCCTGGAATACCGCTTGAAGTAAGTAGTTAAAATTTGGAGTATCGGAGTAATGCCTTCTATTGTATGTTAAGCGCTCACATCGACAGAAAATTTTTAGCCTTTACCAAGTCAATCGCTCTGACGTAAGAAATCGCCACGTCAATAATTTTTTTATTAATCACCAAGTCACCAAAGAATTTCTCAACTTAGTACTCCTGGAAATCAATGTAAATTTGTATGTGAAAAACTTCTTATTCTAATTAAATGAACACCAGCAACTTATATGCAAATGTTTGTATGTGTATGTATTAATTCTTGATTCAAATGTGCCTGCAAAGCACATGCACTGATTACGCTTCCTTCCCTTAAACACTTTTGCGTCGTTTCCTTTGCCGCTGAGCCGACTAAGGCGAGTCATTTGCCGTTGCATTTACTTGCCAACATATTTCTAGCAATCACGTCAATTACTATTTACAATAATTGCTGCTTTGCATAGACTGCACAGATTATAATGCGTCAGGCGTGCTTGTATATGAGTGTTGGTGTAGTATTTGTTTGAGTGTGTGTTTTTGCTTGAGCCATTTGAGTGCGTGTTTGTACCCTCAATTTGCAGCGTCGGCAAAGTAAGGTCACTCAATCCGCATTTAATCTAAAACTGTATTTCACATGTTTACATATTTGTGTATATGTGTGAGTGTGTGTGTTTTAAGTGAAGTAAGTGACATTAGTGAAATGCCAATGAAAATTAACTGCAGCTGCCAACATTTTAGACAATCCGAACAATTGCAATCGACGCGATATAAACGCCAAAGCCAGAGCCAGAGCAACGAGCCACGCTGACAAGCGACGAGCACAAGGCGAATGAATGAGCGTCATCGTCGTCGTTCGTCGCCATCGCCATCGCCGAGTCATGCAAATAAGTGAAGGAGTAAGCTGGTAATGCGGAAAGTCAACTATTAGCCAAATAGTCCGTTGAGTGTTGTCCGCGAGACAGCTGCTCGCAGCTCGCTGCTTGGACTACATTAGCAGTTGTGGACGAGACCAAAATGCCATTTGTGACACAAACACACACACATACGTACAAACACGCTCACATATATTATACACGCAGCCATACAATGCTCCAGCAAGAAGCTGGACTCAATTGAATTTAACTCCATTCGGCGACTTCGGAATATGCATGGAATTCAGTGGCGCAGTTTGCAACAGAAGTAGCAACAACAACAACAACAACAACAACAACAATTACAAGCAGACTAACCAATGTGGCAATAAAAGCAGCAAAAGTGCCAATGTCATTGTGGCGCGAATAAGCGACTCAAGCGCAACAGCAACAGCTGGACGCCCGCTGCAACTATTGTGCGCGGCTCTATATAAATGCATATGTATATGTATTTATGTGTGTCTGTGCTTGCTGCGAGGGCGCGCTGGCGTGCAACCAACCCGAAATTCAATTCGAAAGACAAACAGATGCCACAAATTACACTTGAAGTTGGTGTCGCGCGGCACATTCATCTCTGTCCTTGCCCTTGCTACAAGAACAATTTACAACAACAGCTTTTCGACTTCCCAGTATGTGTGTTTGTTGTTGCTGTTATATTTGCGGATCTCCATTCGGCGTGTGAGGGTGAGAGTTCACTAGCCTCCGCCACCGCTGCCGCAATGACAATGGAAAATTGATCTGGCAACAAATCGTTTGCGAATACCAAATCCGCCTTTGCCATAGTCTTGCTTTGGCTCCGGCTCTGCAGATCATCTACATAAATATTAATGCGCAAGCCAATGAATTGGAAATGAAAACATTGAGGGTTGTCCCGTGTACGACACACCGGTAATATAGTGTTCTGCACAAGCGGTGTAGATTGCTTTCAACTAAAATTGGCGGGGGTTGACATGCAACGTGATATTGTTTGAAGTATACAACTGATTTATTGTAAGTAGATACAAAATTGTTATTACTTATTGAACTAGAAGGCAAATAATTGTTAGAAACAGATTTTTCTTAAATGTCAGTGAAGTGTTATTCCAATTACTTTTCCTGTCTCCTGTGGATTTTCAATGGATTTGCTGACTGCTTGCAATTCGTTTGCTATCTCAATGATTTTAAGTGAGTTCTTCAATACGGAGGTACTGTGAGAGCTGACCATTTCTTTTTGATTAAATATATGGATACATAGGCAGACATAAATTTTAAATTTGAAGAAACTAATTCGAGGGCACTAAGAACGTAGAATAGACCCCATCCACATGGGTATTATCCACAATACTAATGCATGTCGAGGATTTTGGTGCTACAAGTATACCTACACTTGCCTTCGATTGTATCAACAAACTTAACTTCAGGAATATCGAAACTACAAACAGAGCTAAAGATTGCTTCTTTCCACGGATTTGTAATTAAGTCTATACAAGTATATCGACTAAGTATATATTTGAATACTAACTTCCAACAAGTTAAGTACATATACATACGTGGTACCTTGTCTAGTTACAGTACGTAGACTTAAAACTTTATTTCGGATTTCATGAAATTTGATATTAAAAATTTAGCTATAGAAAAGAGATAGATCATGAAGATCTAATAAATCCAAATCTTCAAAAACACTATAAAAACTGAAAGCCTTTTAAATTGTCACAGAGAAGTCGTAACTGCGTAAAGGGAGCTAAACATAATTGATTAAATCATAAGTAATACCTAAAAAAGATTTTTTCTAATGTTTATGTTTCGAAACTCATCACATCTCTCTGAAACTCTTATAACTGGTATAGTACTTAACATCCACAGATGACGATTTGCCTAGACCCGACGCGACCGAAATAAATGTTCGTAGAGCAGGCAGAAAGCCTTCCTAATTATGGATTTCAAAAAACTATATACTTGTACATAAGGCAAGTCAAAACTCGAAAACTTGGTCATGTAAAACGCAATACTTTCTGAGTAACTGAGAACAGCGCCTAATCGAGATCAATAAAGCTATTATTATCAAAAATAACAACCCGTTCTTAAGAAGTCCTCAGCTGGTACGCATCTACACCTCAAAATTCGTACACATACTTCAAAAATTTGTGGCACCATCTAACAGCGGCTGTGGTTAGTATAAAACCTGTATTATTCATTTAGGATACACTAAAAAAACAATATATAACTGTTACTTACTTAGTATAAGAGAACTGGAAAATAGAAGTAATTAAAATCTACTGAAGTATTCGCACTATCCGAATCTTACATAGAACATCAAAAGTCCGTCGGTAAACAAAGAGACCATAGGTAAAATGTAAAGAAGTCTCGCCAAAACAAATCTTGTATAAAGCAAATATCATGATCTATGGTATTATTTTTGTATTAATATAGGACTAACATCTAAAATGTTTTAACTTATGTTTAGCTGATCTCAAATTAGATAATTTTCATGATAGTAGAATCAATATAGCCGAAACAAATACGGTTAGATTAAGTTAGGTTTGCACACACACACTCTTTGCAACGGAGCTCACGGTCATCTGACTTGAACAGTTGTAGACCGACTCTCCGCCAAGTCCATACGTCAGTCTGACGCCGAATCGACTCTCCAATAACGAATGCTGGGCCTCAAGATGGGTGATGATGTTACGAATAGTATGTTCAATAAGCTGATAACGTTGATCATAAGTTGAGCGAAGCGGGCGAAATACAATATTTACAGGAAGTGAATTTTCGTAATAAAGTTGAACGATTTATAAACGTTGTTTAGGCGTAAGTCTTTTCATGATGAAATGCTAAACAATACTGAACAAAAATAACATGACAGCTTAACACGACCTGTCAAAAAAAAGGCTATTTAAAAAAGTAACTCTACTTGGATCATCCGTTATTATATCAACGACTTGGCAGCACTCCCCGAAACTAGTCAGCAAATATTTTATACCCAACCAGGCCGCTTTCAGAAACTTTTTTATACCCACTCAAACGTTTCAATATATCCGTTAGCTTAAGCTAAAGTTTATGTGGCCACTAATTAACGGTAAATATAAAGTTATAAAGAGAACGTATCTCAACTAAGACCGTTTTTACGACAGTCGGTTGTATTCAACTGGCATAGATCCAGAAGGTTAGATTAAGTTAGGCCTTGAAGCTGATCCTTGCGAATGAGAAACCACTTTATTGACTTTTTAGTTTTTTTTTCTTTTCCTTTTTTAATTCTATAAACACTTGTTTACATATTACTATTAGGTTTTCGACAAAAAAGCCAAGTGTTGACTGAGTGAAGAACAGCAACCGCAATTTACCGAATGGAAAAGAGTGTAAACAATAAAAGTAAGTGGGGTTGTAAAAAAATTGCCAAACATACAACAACAAGTTGAAGAATAAATGATTAAAAAACTCAGCTGCATTGTGGCGACAAGCAAAAATAACAAAAGCCCACCACCGACGCTGGGCTAACAAAATGAGTCCGAGAACCCGTGAGCCTGTGAGCCCATGAGCCTGTCGCAATGTCTTGCATTGTCATTGCGAGCTGTCCTGCGGTAAAACCGAAAAATAAACTCAACCTTGGTATAGAGCGACGCGCGAATTCGAGCTTGAGCAGGCGTCGAAAGATAATAATGTCCGGCTCAGTCGCTTGCGTGCCATTTTCGCTTTATTTCTTTTCCAAAAAAATTTGGTGTAAAGTGTTTGTTTGGTGTTTTTTGTATTTTTGGCGTTCTTTTTTTTTATTTGGTTTAAGCCTTTCAGAAAATTTCGCAGTAAAACAAACAAACGTCACATGCCAACCAGGTCCAGCTGCTGCGCTCAGCGCACGCTGCTACTACCATATTCGAGTATACGAGGTGTACATTGTCCGTTTTATGGCCTGCCACCGCGGCGTCTAGCGACGACAGAATGGACAGACAGACAGATATGTTTGGCGAAGAGTCTATTGGGAAATTCGTCGCATTTTTGCAGTTTTGCTCCGATGACACGTGCAAATGTATGAGTTTTTATACACGTGTGCGTATCTGTGTGTGGGCATAATGAATAGTGTGGAAAGGTGGTGAAAATATTTATGTGTTTCTGCATGTGGGGTGAATGGCATACACCTAGCGCCGTTGGTGGAAAGGTATGTAGGTACGAAAAAAGGAAGGAAGGATGTGCATGTTGTGGCGAAAGCAGAAAAAATTGCAATAAAAACAATGCTGACAGCAACTGAAGAAGATATACGTAGTTGGCTGTAGTTATCGAATGCCGGCTTGGTGCTAAGGGATGCTGGGTTGCAACACGTAAAGATTTACGGCCTGACAGGCGAACAGCTGGCCGTCATTTGCTTATGAAAACGAGTCAGTTATCCCAGTTAACAGATAATCCTTATGTATGTACATATATGTGTTATTGCTGCTGTTGTTGTTATTTTGGTTTTTGTTATTATTATTATTTTTGTTGTTGCTGCCACCTTTGCGGGCGGGCGTGATGTGTTTTAGTGGGTGATTTTGTTTGCTAATTTCAGCTTCAAGCGGGTGTTCAAATATATATATATAAATATGAATATGTATGTATGTATATACATATATATATATATATATGTCTGTCTCTCCACATATTTAACTTGTATATTTGCATATATTTAGTGGCGTCTATTTTTGTCTTTGCTGCTTTTACACAAGCTTCTCTTCCCCTTACTTGCTTTCCTGCTTGTTATTGTTGTATTTATTACAACTGTGCGCTTCCGCCGCTCACCCCCAACTGCGTAGTTGTTCATGTACGGTGTATTTATTGAGGGTTTCATTGTCAACATTTATAGCGCTTGTTGTAATCAACCGGCGCCTGTCGGTCGGCTTTTTCACGTTTATCTCGTCCATTGCGCATCCTTCATCCTTTATACTTTGGCCTCCGTCGTAACTTAATCCACGCAATTGTGTTCGGCGGCATGTCATCCACCATCAAGTGATGCTTCAGTGCGTGCCTCTGTTTACTACATAGTTTGTTGTTGTTGGCAATTTCTTCTTTGTAATCACGGCTTGCAGTCAATCGTTTTATACACAAAGGGGAGGAGAAATGCAACGTAAGGAAGGTGTTAAATTGGAGGCTTTTAATTTACACTTGAAATTTAAGAATTAAATTGCGAACTAGCGAAAGATTTGAAATAACAAAATTTAATGGATGATATCTGTAAAAGGACGAAAAATCGCGTAAACTTTCTTGAGGTATAACATAAAAATTATTACTTTTTTTGCACTGACTTTGATTGTATATTCAAAGAATTTACAAAGAATATAACAATGACGAAATTCAATAGAATTTGTTTTCTACTATTGAAGGAAATCAACGGATTATAGATAATTTTTTTTAATAAATTAAATGGAATGGAAAACATATACCAAATTAGCAGCTTGCTCTTGAACAACCAGTGGAGAAATTGAAAAGAATCACTTTTTGATATAAGTCTAAAGCATTCACGAATCAATGATCACATTTTTTAAGAAGCATTGAGTAAAGTTTGTTCGCTAAGTTCAATAAAACGAGTTCGATCACAAGTTGACTATCAGAAATATCGCGTAAAAGTTTTTAAATGATGTTATGATTGATATTGATTTCGTTGAAAAGTTTAAAAATGGCAACGACTTTGAGTTAAATAGTTGTGACATTGAAACCATGTCCCTTAGATCAATAGAAGAGCATAGAAGAGCCAGGACAAAAAAACTGCGTTGATAAAATTCAATTTTATAGAAAAAAGACTTTAAGAATGGGAAAAAGTGTGGAACTAAACATATTTAACTAGCGATGAGGTTTTATGCACGTATGCGGGTGTGTCTGTGTGTTTGTGCGAACCTACTAAATAGTGTGGTAAGGTGGTAAAAATATTGCAAAATAGTAATATAGATACAAAAAATTTAATATAATTAAAAAATTTAAATATTTTCAAAAATACGATATATAAAAATAAGAAGATATCTTCAATTTTCGAAATGTTTTACAAAAAAGAACAAAAGCAATAATGCAATCGTACAAACAAGAAAACTATTTGTACGAAGAAAGCATTGCTACTAAATTTTTTTCAAACCCAAATATGTTCCCAAATGTTTTCTAGTATTAATGTAACTAGCGCAGAAAAAGCGAATTACGATCAGGGTTGCAAATAATGCAATAAAAAATTAATTGAATCAACATTTGAATAATTTTTTATTCTGTAATCCCAAATGCGGAATTAATAAAACTTTTTTTTATTAAATTTTCTTATTAATTCATCGGGATTAAAAAAATAAATTCTAATTTTTGATCGGAACATCGGAATTAAAACATAATAATTTTATTTTTAATCCCTAATTTTTTAATTAAAAAATTTGTTGTGTTATTAGAAATAAAAATATGAAAAGTTT
The DNA here is from genome assembly GCF_042242935.1 of Bactrocera oleae. Classification (NCBI taxonomy): domain Eukaryota; kingdom Metazoa; phylum Arthropoda; class Insecta; order Diptera; family Tephritidae; genus Bactrocera; species Bactrocera oleae. Next base: position 57,144,179 of record NC_091539.1, read on the forward strand.
GAAAGCCGTGATATAACATAGTCGGTGTAAGTATTTAATTAAGAATTTGAAAACACCTTATGGATAGAGCTTTTAATTGCGAGTCGCTACTGATTCGAAATGAAATCAATTTTTACCTGTAGCGGATGGGTAATGGTGTTGAAAGATAAGTCACTTACGACAAAGTCAAGCGAAAACAGGCGAGGTGGGTATCCCGGTGTGCCGGCATAAACGTTGGCCGAATTAGGATTAATGGTCAACAGGGTTTTGTTATGTGTTTGATGGAACTGGCAGCGAATCATTTACTATGCTGATCTTCTACGGTCAGCTCTTCTTTCAACATTTGGTGCGTCTGAAGAAAGCAATCATCCAAAAGCGGCCAGCTTTGGCCAATAGAAGAGGAACTGTGTACCAACAGGACAACGCTAGGCCACATACATCGATAATGACTAGCCAGAAGCTCCAAGAGCGTGGTTGGAAGGTTCTTAAACATCCACCTTATAGTCCGGACTTGGCACCAAGTGATTGCTATATGTTTCTTAACTGTTCCAGTTGTTTGGACGGGTAAGGGTTTCTGTGATTCCTCCAAGTAAAAAGTAAAATAAGTTATTGAACAAAATATTTGTGCATATTTGACCTAAATCGGATCATTCTAACTTTAGGTGACCATATTTGTTCCGGCAAAACCCGGGACGATTTTTTTAGTCATCGATTTTTTTCATATTACAATTCACTGAAAATCGTGCCATACAATAAGTGAGAGAGGAACACAACTTTATTCAATTCATACTTTTTTTTAATTTCTAAGCCTTGGATGGCCGGGACCCTTAACTCGGATTCCGGATTTTCGCGGCCTAGCCGGGACGATTGATCAGCTAATTCTAACTATGCTGATTAAAATTAATTTTAAGGCAAAAATAGTGGATCTATTTTTACTAAGCCTTAAAAGAATTTTAATGGCTCACGTGTTCTCTAAAACTGTTCAACAAATATATATTCGCACGAAATTTCACAGTTTAAAATATTTTTCAAAGCTAAACATCAAACTTTAATAATTAAAGTCATATAAAGTGAACATCTTTTGTTACAATGAATTAAATCAATTTATATAATGGAACTATTAATGCCTCAATGAAAAAATAATTTCAATCTAGATCATAAAATGATAGAAGTAATTTTTTTTTTGTTTTTTCTAATTTTAAATGGGCTTATTAATTTTAAAATGAGTAAAATTTCAAAAAAATATCAGTCAAAAATTATAAGCGTTATATTTCATACACATTTCTGTCAGTATCTTACTTTGAATAACAGAAAGTTCTTAATTATTTTATCTTTAATGTTTGGAGATTACAAATTTTTAAAGGCTCTTTTTTAAAATCCGTTTTGTAATTGCAACTTTCTGATATGGCGAAATTTGAATAAACTAAAAATTAAAAAAAGCAACCAATACAACGCACCAAAAGGACTGCTCTGCCTACACACAAATATTTATATGCATATGTGGCATATGCAAACTAACCAAAAATTAACATTTAATCTGCCAAAATTCACATTAATCTGCTGAGTCAACAAGTTGATTTACATTTCCAATGTTAATCTCAAATAAGCGCACAAAAGTGCTTTTAAAATTTCATTCATTCATGCAAGAACACACACATACAAACATACATACATATGACATGTATGGTATATAAACATATGTACATATGTGTAAATAGCTGCATGTACTGATAAGAAAAACAAGCTTTTGTCGTTGTACCTTCCAGTTTAAAAAACAACGAAGAGCCAGTAAATGAAAACCACAACAAGAGCAAAAACATAGCATATCAGATACTCATGTATACATATGAACATGAATTTCGTCCGCACAGGCAAGCAACAAGCTGTGAACACTGCACAAGCATGGACCAGTCGATACCGGCGAGTGTCATCAGCAGGTCTCCCACTGCTACACGGTTGACAAGTTCCAAGCAATGAACCGCTACCTACACACAAGCCAGCTATTTTGGCACAGCTTATATGAATATAGCAAAACAACTTGCAACATGAAGCGTATGTATGCTTTGAGTGTACGAGCATGTGTGTGTTTGTGTGAATTGCCAAAACCTGCTAATCAGTTTTTCGCCCATTTGTATCGACAGAGCCATTAACTGCGACCCACAAAACTAACTAAAACTCCATCAGCGTCAATCGACTTGCCACAAATGGCCGAAAAGAGGAGACAACGAACATTTTCACATCATAAATTTTTTGTGAGAAGTCACAGGCAACTTCACGTACATACATTATGTCGAAGACTACATTCAGCTCTGCTGCCTACATTTACCATATAGGATCCAGCTTATTTGGCTGTAAATCAACAACAATGTGCCACCATAGTACATCATGCCCCAACCGCCCTGTTGTGCAATGATTTAGCAGCTTGCCTTGCCTTGATGGTTGGAACAACAAACGCTTCATAGTCAAACTGCCGCCGTCGCCGCTTTTATCGAACGTTTTTGCCATTCATGCCTAACAAACTCTCAACTGAATTCAATTAAAAGACATACCGACACACTCCATACGAAACACTTGAACCCGACTAAACTGCGCAGCACACAAGCACTACGAGCAACATACATCCCTGGCTACTTTTGAGCTCATTCATCTAACTATCGGCATCCAGTGGTCGTGCCATCATAGAATATATTCATGGACATGCACAGTATGTGAGTAAAACAAAAAACAAAAAAAAGAAAGAAGTAGCAAAGGAAAAAAGCGTTTCCACTTACTTTTGCATTCATTGGCGTCGGTGTCCGTTGCACGTCCCCATGGACGATCGAAGTAGAATGGCTTACAACGTTCACATTCCGGTCCGGCTGTGTTGTGCTTGCATGCGCACGTCATTGTCAACTTGACATTCACATTGGCGTTGTTATTATTGTTGTTGATGTTGTTGTGATTGCCATTAGTGTGCGCAGCACCAGTGCCATCGAAGTCATCGCCAGCATTATACATGCGTGGTAGCGCATCATTGGGTCCCACTGTGGCTATACATTCGGAGGCATGACCATTGCACTTGCAGCGTCCACCAACTGCAAAATCCGAGACGGCATAATGTTGTGAAATAGACAATAGATCCTTGGTAGTAGGCTTAGGCGCTACTTTGCCATCACTGGCGACCGCATGTTTGTCCAATGTTGCGGTGTCCGCTTTTGTGGTGCTCGCGACCGCAGCTGCAGCAAGCGCTGTTTTGGCTTGGTAATGTTTCTCATAGGCGGTCAGCTTTGGTTTAATGTTATAACGTTTGACCTCTGGCACGATGCTGATACCGCCATCGTTTGGATAGTCCAAATCTAAATTATCATCGTCCAACTCCAAATGCTTTTTTGGTTCGGCAGCATATTCTTCATCTTCATATGTGCTATCGTTGCCTTGCAGATTATAATCATACTCCTCATCTTCGTCGTCTTCGTCCTCCTGACTACTGCCCATCTCATCGCTAAAACTATTCGCGTCTGGTTTGGCAGCATCCTTTGCCTGCGCCGCTGCCAGTTCTCGTGGCAACTCGAGCCGATGGAATACAACACGTATATCGGTGGCGGTAACCCAATCCTGCAGTACAAGCGATGCATCCAGGTCATTGGCCGAGGGACGACCTTCGAGTGTATTGAATGCGAAACGATTTGTGCTGCCATCGCGATGTGAGTCTATGCAACGTGCTTCCTGCTCATTGAACTTGCTGATTTTAGCGCGATCCGGTCGTCCATAAAATTTCAGACATTGTGAGCTATAGAACTGAAAGGGTTGCCAGGTCTGACCGAAATCAGAACTCTTATATATGGCCAATGAGTCGGGACGTGGCGATTTCGGGCAGAATGACAAAGTTACATAGGTCAATTCATATTTCTTGCCCAACGACAGTGTGAGCGTTACATTATCCGGTGGCGCAATATCCACATCGGCCGGCACTGGCACACTCGCCGACCGCCAACAAGTCACATTGTTGGGATTATTCAAATCAGTTAAGGCGCTAGCGGGAAAACGCGTTTCGGCACGGCTATTGTCGCACACGTTGCACTCGCTGAGCGTGCCATCGCGATTGATTTCGCAGAAGTGCTCCGGTCGACTTGCACCACAAACACTGGACGCCTGCACGGGATTACCGTAGGCCGCATTCACGAAACTGGGCAAACACTTGCGCGGTTTGTCCTCGAAGTAGCAAGGGTCGCTGTCGGAATGCGCAGAGGAGGAGGCGCCAGCGGCAGCAACACTGCTGATGGGTTTCAGCGCATAGCTGAGCATACAAATGCAAAAGCAGATGACAGCTGGCATGTTGTGCAAGACGCTGAAGCGTCTATGGCAGGCTTTGTTATTATCTTTATTGTTATTGTGTGAGACTGCGGTCTTAGTGGTTGTCATGTTTGCGCGCGTACACATTACTCAATGTTTTCTGCTTATAATTTTTAGCAATTTAGCTCTGCTCAGTTGCGTTGCATGCAAACGTACGAGTTGTGCGCGTTTCAAGTATTCAAGTCACACGCGACCGATTAACACTTGCAATACTTCCTATTAGCAATATTCTACGATGTCGTGTTGTTTTTGTTGTGTTTTTTATTATTTTTTCGCAATTTTATTTTTTTTTTGCTATTTGCCTTCAACACTCTGCTTCAAGCGCGGGTCCACTCTTCAACCACAGCACGTGCTGCATGCAATTGCGGACCTACCCGTACGTACAGACGACCGACCGATCCTCCGGCTAATTTGTATTCTAGTAGAATTTTTAATTTTTAATTAAATGACAACACGTTTGCACGTTAATTGCCCATTGGGATTTTGCGGCGTGCGGAACCGGCGTCTACCGCAGAAAATAGAGTGTAAAAAAAATCGTGACACGAAAAAGAGTACAAGCGCTGGAATGCACTACAAGCCGTTGCACTTAACACAAAGTTGCACTTAATGCGCGCTGAAAAGAAACGCAAAAAATGTCTGGTGTCTATGAGCTCGACCTGGCTTTTATTCGCACCTCTACGTTTGCGACTGAATTTGCAGGCCACAACAAAAAATTCGCGCACCACAACCAATTTGCATAGACGTGTTCGTGTTGTAGAAGCCTAAGTACTGCGGGAGTTTTTTAGCTAGACTGAAGGTGGCGAGCTCAGTGCGAATTTTCCATCAGCGCGCGTGTCGTATTTGCCCTCCTTCTTTTCGTTTTACAATGAAATATCACTTTTGTGATTGACTTAACACACGTCGCTTATCAGTCGTAGCCCACGCGCGCGTTGTTTGGTGATTAATTTTCGAGACACGCCACCAGACGCTCTTCCTTTCGCGTACTTAAAGTATGTACAAATATATGGATGTGTGTACGTCTTTCATAAACTATACGCTCCCGCAACACACAGTCAAGTCCAAAAATAGCATTCGTTAAGACACTGCAAGCGCTAGCTGGGTCTCGGCGTCACACTGTCTACCGTGTCGCTGATCTAGCCTCGCGACCAGACGGCCATCAGCCGTTGACGACGTGGAATACCAAAAGAGCCAAGAGCCACACACGAACAAGCGCAACAGCTGTCCGTTATGTGGACGGATTGGCGGTGGCAAAGGCAAGGCGCGAGTACGTAAAATACGTTCAAAAAAGAAGACGCAAAAAGAACTGACAGGCGTTCTGACGCCTATTTATGTGCTTACTTCACACGCACAACAATAACAACATTTGCCAATATTTTTATTAAAAAAATCTTTTGTTCACACAAAACACTTTCCTTTGGTAACGACTTTGATTTGGACTACCCACAGTGGGGTCGTTGGAGCTGCCGTGTTAGTGGTCCAACACGGTCAGCTGCTGACGTTCTTCTGACGTTGCGAACGTGCCAGCGTTTGCTAATTATCTGCACGCATGGACCAGTTTGCCTAGTAGCCTAGGCAGCAGCTAACCAACTATTTTTCGGCTTAGTACAAGCAGCAATCGGCTGCCGAATCACTTACACGACACGCTACGCCACTATTAACTATCACGCGAGGTGTTATGCGTTGCCTGTGTATTGTATAGCTTTTGATATATTTCAAAATTCACCACACTTCCTTCCTTTGGCACCACAACTGAATGAAACGCACGAACTCACCCTCCCTCGACGGTGGGTGGTTGTTACTTTGATTATTCTTTATAGCCTACAATACACTTTACACTACACTTTATTTCCGATTCCGGTACTCGCATCAACGCGTCGTCTATTACTCGTTTCGTTTCGTTACACACTTCCTTCTAATAATACACCACGAACTGCGCTTCGTTTTACCGGCAATACATTCACCATACACATAAACATACTCTCAAACGGCGACAACGACGACCACGAACCGTTATGACTTCACTGTGAATACACTTTTCGTTCTGTACGTGACGAGAGCTGATTTTGTACTGAGCCACGCGAATGTTTTGTTTGCTTTCCAACAGTTGGGCGATTCGGTTAGTGTGTGCGCTCAGTGGCTCAGCCGAAAATAACAAAGTGCAAGCGGCGAGCGCATTGAAGGTGGGAAATGTGCAGATTACGGTGGTTGTTGGCTGTTGCTCTCGCTTGACTTATTTAATACTCGTAGTAGTGTAAATTCGGCTAATTCATTTTCGTGTGGCTACTGTGAACGCAAAGAGAATTTTCTTAATGTTGCTGGCACTCGGTAATGTGTGCGCTCAGCAACATTGGCTTTAGCATCATCAGCAACTCATCAACCGGCCGGTTTTCATTCATGTGGAACGCGTTGCTCCGCAAACGGTAGGTGAGATAGTCAAATTAAGCGCTTCAGCAGATGTGGCGCGCAGCATCAGGTGTGCGATTAGTTGCTAAGTAAATTGTTTATAAACATTTGGATGACAAAAATTGTATAGAAACATTGTAAATCTCTTAAATAGAATTTATTAGATATAGCTAGATATAGTTTTAATATACTTTTTATTTTTACATTTATCATCTCTTTTGGTTGGCGATTTTCTTTACGAGACAATTTCTCCCCGTATTCCCCGCACTAATTTTCAGACGCGGTTTGACTAAATATTTTGTTGCACGGTTTTTGCCAAAGCTGTGAGAAGAAAGGTAGGGTGGAATCATATTTTCATTTTTCATATTTACCACACTGAGATTCAAATATCTCGCTAGACACGGCTTCGGCGAACCCCACAAATTGGCTTGGATTGATATTAACCACCTTAACAAATTTTTAGTCAGAATCTGATGGTCCATTCTTGGGAGTTTTTGGGTCTCACAAAGGATCAACCATCACATATCCTAACATATAAACCTAAATACTTGTCTTTCATTAGAACTCAGCATGATAATACTAAACAGACACAATTATCCCGCAAACACTGCTTGCCCATTGTTCAAATTTTTTACTGATACGATATTTTTTAAACCGCGAACAGGGTATAATAACTTTGTAACGATGTTTTTAACACCTAAAATGAAACGTCGGAGTTCCTATAAAATATCTATATATAAAAATGGTCAGCATGACGAGCTGAGTCAATTTAGCCATGTTCGTCTGCCTATATATACGCGAACTAGTCCCACAATTTTTGAGATATCGATCTGAAAATTTGCAGACGTCCTTTTCTCTACAAGAAGTGACGAAATATCTTCACCAAATTTGGCATGGAATCGACAGCTCAAAATCAAGTTTCTGTAAGGAATATATTGTATTTGTGAATACGTGAATAATGTTAACGTTTTTTTGTTTAATCTTTTAGAGACTATTGGATAAATATCGATCGCAAACTAGCTTTGTCCGAAGGGAACTGAGAGAAAGCACGTCTGTTAGGTTTTCAAATGTTATCCCCGAACCGAAAAGCGTATCAATCTTAAGACGTTGTAAGATATGGACTAAAGGCACCACTTTACATCTACGTCAGCTTGCCTAGCAATTTGTATTTTACGTCCTCATCTCAACTATTCCTCCCATCATCGTTTAGCTCAATACTTTGTCACAATCAAGATCCACAAGTTATGTTTGAGGTATAATTTCATAGTGGCAATTTGACTATATTAATCGATGCTTCCGTAGCAAAACTTCTTATAAGTCAAGCCGTATAAACTTTTTTCCAACCGCGTACTACATATCAGATAACAGTTATTGGACGGATTACCAAAATTTCTTGATCTTCGCATACCCCTTTACAGAAACAGTTTACTTTCAGAAAACCCAGAAGGCAATACGTAACATTATGATCTTATTATCCTCGGAGTCAACACAAAATAAAATAGCCCATATCAAACTCTCATGAAATGAGACAAGACAACAACCAAAAAGAGAGAGACCGAAATACCTATAAGCAGCATGAATTAACTTCGGCACAGAAATTCTTTGGGATATATAAATCCATAAAAAATTCAATTATCTGAAATACTACAAGTACGACCTAATATATTCTATGGCGGTCTGCATTTTTTGTCTGAAATTCGGAACTACTTCTCCGATAAATTGTAATTAACTTTCGAAATCAAAAAAATGATTGACCATTTGTGGTTTTGACTAACAGCTGCGAATTTGAGTTTAAAAGAAAAAAATCGAATCTAATATTTTACAGTACATTTATCACCAGTAAAGCACATTGAAATTCATTACATAATATATCTTTTTAAATTCAAAAGGGAAATCAGACATTTTATAATCTTAGCACGTTCAGGGGAGATGTCATTTTAGCTCAATAGGCGAACGTAATCAAAGCAACAATATGCAAAAGCTGAGCTTAAAAAACGTGCAGCAGCGCGCTCAAGTAACGTGGACGAAAATTAAATGTTACGCATCAGGTAGCAACAACGGAGACGTCCACAAATTTTCTGTCGCGGCACGCAACGCAAAACAAACAAGCGAGCAAAAAAAATTATTCAAATTCGTTTTGGGCGAGAGCAAAAATTAAACAAACAGCAGACAAGAGAAGCTACAAGATACACCTACCAACACACATACTTTCATTTCTTTATTCCGTTGAATTATTGTATTTTTTATTTTTTCGAAATATAGGCGGGCAGTTAATAATTTCACGCCAAGCGGCAGCGCGCACGCGACCCCAACCAACGAACCAAGACCTTGTGAATGGCGGTCACACCAGCCACCGACGTACACTGACGCATCAGACGCTGACGCAGCTTCACACCTTGGCGATTTGTTGCGCCGCTTATCTGTGCCGTTTATCTCCGGAAGATATGTATGTGCCAGCAATATCAATAAGCATTGTGCGTTGGACGGTTAGTAATAGCCGTGGAAGTCGCCGAGCGCTGCCGTATAGAATTTCATTGCTTGACCGCATTTTGCTGCCGCATGGTGTTGCACTAAGCCTTGCAGGCGAGACCGCGCAATTGCTTTTGGATACGCTCGCTTTGTCGCGCCGCAAGCTCGTGTTTGTACGAATGTCTGTCGTGTCGTGTAGGTGGTGCGCGGAAGAGTGTACACATTCTTCTTCGTTTTAGTTAAAATATTTACTGTTGACTTTTCGGTGAAACGGGCAGAAATTCACCGTTAAATATTCTGTCGTTAAAGGAAATGCCAAGGTTGACTGACTAACGAAGTTGGCGAATCGGCGGAGCCAACTTACTGTGTTGTTATACAGCAATTTATAATGCCTTTTTAATACACTCGCAGCTCTACTTCGCATACTCACACGCTACTTTCGTTAGCTAATATTTATTGGAGTCTTCGTTTTTGTTACTGAAGAGGGGTATATCGCTTTGGAAATACTAGTGAAGCGGAAAAATAAATAATTACTTCGTTGAATTCACCTTTAATTTATTCTTATGAGAGAGATTTTGTGAGTTATGGCTTTGAATCCGGTAGGACTCAGCTTTTCTCAAGTAACACAATTACATACACAATTAGAAGAAGAAACTCGGCCAAGCATATGTCAACGGTAAATTTCCTATATTATATATTGTACGTCAAGTCTTTTCTCTCTTCATTTGTGAACACATTTTGACACTGTTTGACTATCTCACTCTGATGCTATATTTTTTCATCATCTCTATCCATATAGAAAAAAGATGAAGTTGGATTTACGAAAAACTTAATTCCAAAGAGACATTGATCCTTAATTATACTTATATACACATGCGACCAAACATGCAGTCTCTGAAACACCCACATGTCCATCCGTGTTCAAAAAGAAAGCTGATTAACTGAACTGGAACTTCTCTGAAAGAAATTTAATTAGCTTAATCCAAGAGCATACTACATTTTCACATTGGTATTCCGAAATTATTTCGAGTATTTCATCGGACCTGCTTCGATGCGAATTCATCAGGCCTGCAGTTAACCGGAAATTCAGAAATTTTTTGAACCTTAAACCAAAAATATCATCGTATAATGAACATGTTTAGTGTCATTCCAAAAAAGAGCAAGTATTTGCGTCTTCAGAATCTTCTCTATATGTGAAGTCATATTCAAAGGTTATTGACGAAAACCACCCATATTTCAATAAAGTGGAAGTTAATCTAAACACCGCAACCCACCTAAAGCACTGTCTGTGAATCAAAAGAAAAAAACCTGATTTTTACAAAGTCTAATCTCTAGTATCTCGAATGATTTTCTTAGTAGTTTATCTAACTTAAAACCGCTATATTCCACACAACAATGTGTTAAAATGGGTTGCGATCTTATGGAAAGGAGATACGTAGTATTGAGACTGAATGCAAATGTCATTGGTTTAAGCTGAGACCCAAAATGAACTCTTCAGTAACAATAAATGGGGATCGCACTCAAATGGCATCAATTAGAAACATGACAACAACATCGAGCTATACTTTTTGTTGTTCCTGAGTAGCAGTCCTGTTTCAAGCAAGGGTTTGGTGGAATAATGTCTATGAAAACTGCCCACAAGTACTGTAGCAATTCTCTTTGTCAGCACGCTCCGTTATGGATCTGATATTCAGTTAACAACAACAGACAGCCTGCTTTTAACCGGCATGCGATGTTCCAGCAGGCCTGTAGTCCTTTCAAGTACTTCAGCTTTTACTGAGATTTTTGTAAAGTAGTGGATTAGGAAATATAGAAAGCTCGACGATGTAATTGTTTCGTCATAAATTCAACCCCAGATTTTCGTCGCCTGTTTAAGAAATAAAAGTATCGAGATTGAGAAAATTAGGAAATTAGAGTTTTCAAAATCACATCTTTAATTTTGAAAAGCCTTCGAGTGTGTTCTCAAAAAAGTACTGATATTTAACACTACTGAAAATTAAAGTAATTAAATGTCTTACTGTAGCATTAAAGCAAGTGCAGTAGAGTACTAGTAGTAGTAGTAACTTTTCATACAGGATTAACTACTCCAATGTTGTGATTAAAAATCGAAAGTAAAGACTTCTCAAGTACCTTCGCATTAGGGGAAAGTAGAGATATCTGACCATATAATTTTTCCCTGTTTCAATGAGGATTTTGCTGCGGTCAACCGAATCGAAGCTTTCGCACAAAGTTCATGTGGGGCATACCCACCGACATAAGTACAAAACTTAATGAATTATCTGCCTTCATACGACAGAAGTGACCTAGTCACCGCAAACGCTATTCACGTAAACCCAACTCCTTTAGAAATATGTGTACATATATAGGTATATGTGAATATGTATGTATGTATGTGTGCACGCGTGTGTTTTTCTCTTTTCCAACGCCGTCTGTCCGGCCGACTAAGGGACATATTTAGTCTGCTGATTTATTGCTTCTGACATTACAGTTTGTGTTCGCTGCGGTCGATATTAAACACTACAGTGTTGTTGTTGTTGTCGTTGTGTTCGTGCTATTTCTTTGTAGGTCGCTCTGTGTAGTACTGCTTCGAAGATGTTTGTACTCTGCGTTGCCTATCGACTTGAGGTGTAGATTTAAAATACTGCCTCTTGCCACTTGTGTGGGTGTTCAAAGCGATTTGTTTGTATTTGTAATTTTTTTTTTTTCAATTTTATTTTTCAGTTTTTCACGTACATAACATATTTCAATATGTTCGCCGATATTTCCGACTGCAAAACTTGTTTGTATAATTGTTGGCGCATATTTGTGGCGACCTATCTGTCCGTCCGTCCGTCTGCCTGTGCGCACTTGAAGTGAATTATGTTTTATTTATAATCCTTATTTATAAATATTAATAACTAGCTAAGGTTTGTCCCCTGCCTGCATATACACACGCACACATTTCTTTTTCTTTAACGGTTTTTCTGACATATTTGTGGCGTATCCCCCTCGTAGCTGTTTTTGCAGTAATTTGCTGCCCTTTTTTGTTTGCTGACTTACATAAAAGCATACATACACTCATGTATATATATGCTCGTAAATATGTGTGTTTGTTTATTTCACAAAGCATGAAATTGAGTTTCGCTCAAGACTCACCAACTCGAATGGAGCCAACATCCTCCTGGCGTTACGAAAATATGAAAATATACCATATTTGTAAGTATGTATGAATATATTTTGCTTTGTTGCTGCAAGTAATGGAATTTTAATTTAATCTCTTTATGTTTACATCAACAGCATTCGGTAAGTGCGCGCTGCGCAGGTCGAAACTAATATGGCCCATTTTTCATTCGAACTCTCTTGCACATTCATTTTTTACCTCCCTTCATTGTTTGTTTGTGTTTTCTCGTAAACGTTTATTTGTTTGTGTAGAGGCGCTTTAATTTCTTCAGCTTAAAGATCTTTTATCAGTACATTTTAATCAAAATTACTTGATTTTGTTAATTTACAATTGGTTTCGGTTTCATTGTTACTCACTTTTCAACCTTTCACTTTTTGGTTTTCATATTTGGAACTCTGCTTTCCACAAAATCAAGTTGTTTCTGATGACAGACGGAGATTGGCACAGGCCTACATGTGTACAGACATACATATATTTTTAATTAATATGATATCTTTTTCTAAGAAACCATTACTTTAGTTGTTAGTATGAGTTTACAGACATATGAACATTAGGGTGGTATATAAAAAGTCAAAACAATGGAATTTTTTAATCCAGCTTTCCAGCCACGAATAATGGTATTACATGTAGAGTTTGGAACCGAATGAAGACTGCTTAAAGTTCAGGTATTTTACGGGGACCTAAAAGCCAAAGCCCAAAATCGATACTACTGTAGTCAAAAATTCGATCCCATACATAATAAACAAGGTAAAATGTTAACTTTGACTGCACCGAAGCTATACCTAATGCCCTTCATAGAAGCAGGTATAAAGGTATTAACAAGATCATTATCTTGATTTTGTTCGTTTCGTTGGTATGGCAGCTATATGTTTAAGAAGTCCGTTCTAATCAATATGTTCTGAGTTTGAAGCGCTGTCTTGAACAATAATCGATCCCAAATTTTGTGAAGACTTCTTGTCGAATTAAAAAACTTTTCATACAAAGACTTGATTTTGAGCGATCAGTTTGTATGGCACCTTTATATTAGTTGTTTGCTAGATTAGCTACTCTCCAAGATCTAGCAGATCTAATATAGCTGATATCAAAGCAAAACTTGACATTTAGAAAATCTTCCTTAAAAATGCTTTTTATACTTTAGAACACCCCTTATAATTTACGTAAGTAAATTGAGTATGTAACAAAGTGGAGAAAATATGACACTAAATAGGTGTGCCACGTTGCTTCTTGCAACAATTTCATCGGAGAAATTATGATTAAAAATATTGACCCAAATTAGGTCTGATTATTCGTAAAACAGAAATCTTAAATATATCTTCATTAAACTTGTGATTTTAATTAAGAAATTGTGTGTTTATCTGAGATATGTGTAAAGTTCAATGAATAATCGTGTAAAAATATACTAAATACCGATGGTAGCCAGAAAAATATATTAACAATTATGATTTCTCCCAATTAACAGCTCAAATATACCTAAAAGCCTAACCCAATCATAAAAATTGTAAATAATATACCACAACTGGATAGAATTGGACCATATCTGTATGACGTACTGTATACTGTTAGTATTGTATATGCAATCTAACTTTCTAAACTCTTGATTAAAGCTTGATTGTTTTAACCGAATCTTTAAAGAAGCCAGTATAATTTTTTTGGTCTCTTGCAGACAGAAAATTTTTTTCTATAGCCAGGGAATGGTATATTATTTAAAACTACAGAAATCAGGAGCTTGGATCTGTTCGAACCACAAATAATAATTATTATTAATATTTTTGACATTAGGCTACGGCATTTCGAAAAATATTATATGATTAATAAGATCTTCTGCCGCAAGCTATAGCAACACTTTTCTTGACGATTAGGCAAGGGATATTTGAGGTTCAACCAGTAAGTAGATTTGTTACTTGCTGCTAGTTCGGTATAATTTGGGTCGAGTTTCCGTAACCAATACTTCAAGCAGAACAGTGTCTAGTCAGGACACCTACCATTTCGGTGAAGTGAACCTTGCTAAGAGCTGGTTGTTCATTGGACCTTTGTCCCACAGATCCAAAGTCCGAATACACGAAACAGGGGAATACCTGTTTGTTTCCATCCTGATGAACAAGGCACCCAGTCAAGTTTATTATGGATATACTGCTAATGAGAACATGCACTCCTTGACTAGCTTTGAGCTCACTGTTAGCGAGCTTATGGCCTATATAGCAACTCTGCTAACAGAGTGGATGCATACCTCCCGAAAAAAATCCGCTCCTACCTTGATGGCTGCCACTTCTGCTTAAGAGACAATACAGTGGTCTGGCAGTCTGAAACAAGAGTTGATTGAGAATTCTCCTTCTCTAACATTCCCCTTGAAAAAACTTTTGAGAGATCCACCGACTTCCTAATAGCTCCTTGCAACAATATAAAAAAGCAATCAATGACTTCCCCACCTTCTCCTCAACATTGGGCTTCCATGATAGCTTTCTATGAAGGATGAGACCCAAGTACTTCAACTTTTCGACAGGATGTAGTCGAGATCACTCCAATTTCAAAAATTTAAATAAAAGTATCCTCGTCAGGTAAAATATTATATACTTTCATGGACCATTTTTTAACTTTACTGATTGCGGCATAAAATTTTCAAAGTAATATACCTTTGATGATTCTGAATAGCCTTTTCTTAAGAGTACTTTTTGAAATTTTAATTATTAATTTAAATGGATTTTAGGAAGTGCAAAGAGTATTTCGAAAAAAATATTAAAATTTTTCTAAAGGTCCAGAAGTTAATGGGTCTTATCATTCATTTCGCATCGAAATCGAATTTGATACGAAAAGTATTTTCCATCGAAAATTTCCGCACGATGATTGACACCGTCGATAAACTGCTTTACCATAAGTTAACTGTTTTATCGATATCGATACGGAAAGAATAGCCAAGGAATGTCTTTTATCATGTCGGCAAGTGATTTCAACTTCATGGAAAATTTTATCTTCAATACGATTTCAATGATTTCAACGTAATGTTTTTCGATTGAAACGGATTCAGTGTTTAGAGCCAATATCAAATAAATGACATCACTAACCTACTAACAAAATATCAAAAATAAATGATTGTCATTAATTATTTCTATAATTATATACACGCTCTTACAGATAATACATATATAACTTTAAATTTTTCCGCTCATTTAATTCAATTTTAATTCAAGCAACACATGCTAAGCTGTGATTGATGTCTAAAAAACGTATTTCCGAATTAGCTTCCGTTTTTAAAAACAAAGCCGCAAGCAAAGTTAACTCTTCAAAAGCCAACTGATTACGAATTTTAATCAGCCAGATAATGACGAAATAACGCTTTGTTGTGATAATATGACGGCAAGCGTGCTCGCGCAAGAAACGGTAGACGTGAATTCGAGCGTGCTCGCGCATATGATACGCCGGCTTACGGCACATAGCCTATAATTATGCAACAAATTGCGCAGATTAAATGTAAAAGCAGTAAACAGCGTGCAGCAGCTGACCTTGAAACGGGCAATTAAATATAATTTACAGGTAAATCAAAAGTAATTAACGTGATTAAATGCCAAGCGGAGTGATTGAAATGATGGAAATTAATGTAAACAGGCGGAGGAGAAGAATGAAAAGGAGGTGGAAGAGGAGGAGGCGGACGTAAAAAAAGCAGCGAAGAGTGGATCCAAATGATGTGAAAACGCATGTGTTTACAAAAATAAATTAAATACAAATAAATTTGCATAAAAAGTGAGGTTATGATTAAGCACGAAAAATATTGATCGGACACATATGTATATAACATGTGTTAATGACAGGAGATGCGCCAGAAAGAAATAATTACATGCTAGGGCAAATATTTAATGAACTAATTTAATATACAGCGTATTATTTGGCTTTAAACGACGCCTGCTGGTGAATACCACGTCGATGCTTCACTATAATGAGCTGTGAAATGTGAAGTATGTTGTGGTGACCAGCTGCTCAAAGCAGCAGCATTGAACGTGGTTATAGCCGCAAATGAAGCGTTGCTATTTGCTTTGTTGATGATTAAATAAAAAATAAAAAAAGAATTGCTATAAATGCCACAAAAATGCGCGTAAAATGTAAACAGCAACGAATAACGGTAAAATGCCAAAGCGAAAATACGCCACGCGCAACTCGTATTTTTGAAACATAAAGCGCGTTAATGCTGTGCGGCATGCCACAAGCAAGTTGTAAATTGGAAAAATTGCATGCGTGCAGCTTACGATGAGCAACATGCAACAACTCGACTCCAGGTGGTAATTGAAATTTAAAATTCCTCAACAAATAGTGCTCGCGGTAACAATTCACTCATCAATCGGCCAAATGCAGCGCGTTAAATATGTACACTACTTGCCTCAAAAGGATGCGAGCAAATGAAAATGCCCCGAGCAAGCGACTGCCTACAAAGCGCGTGAATGTGTAAAAGGCTGCAAGAGTTCGCTGAAAAATGGTAAACACTCAGGTCAACCACAGACGCAGCAGCCAACGCCACCGCAACAGCAACAACAACGGCATATCATTGGCGGCAATATTTGGTGCTGAAAGTTCCATCACAATTTTTCCAGCTCATTAAAAGTGCTCAAACTCCGGCATGCTGTGCCGTTGTGGTGCACAATATAGCGCGTTAGGCATTTTAGACGCACAACTTGCCATGCAACAACGCCACAACGCACGACAAGGTGGCAACAGCATAACAACAGTAGCGGTGGCAGCTAGCAAACCAGCGCTTCGGTGAGATTGATGTGTGCTTGGAACTGTGTTGCTAACTAGTCACCGGTATTATGATTTGTAGACTCGCTTGCTACACATATATACGTATGTATGTAGCATGTGCCAGTAGGCAGCTACATTTGCATAGCTATGCAACGAGAAGCTACGCAGCAGTGGTCTAACTAACCGTCCAGTTGTTCTTTCGCAGTAATGACCGCATTAATGATTGAAATTTTATGAAAGCATGCGGCAAGGCGCTGTTCCGTGTGATGGATTTTGGTTGTGCGGGTGCGTGTGTGTGTGTGCGTGTGTGTTGGACACAAAGCACAGCAGGAGCTCATTACATAAATATTCTTTTATGCGAACAAATGTGCTATGGGATACTTGAAGCGAAGCACGGCACAGTGTGTCATAAAATTAAAAGAAACAAATGGATTTTCTCGTAATAAAAGGTGGCTCAAGAAGTTACTTCTATTCAGCAAGAGGAGGTTTGAGCTAGAAATATTTTTGGTATAAAAATAGTTCAACTTGCTCGACTAGGATCCTGTGTATGCACCAGAATTTCCGATGCTATCATTAAGGCGTTCTCTTCATCATGAAGGAGGCTAATAATTATCTAACGCTAACTTCTGGACTTAAATCTTACTAGAGAGCAATAAATATTGGATTTAGATTAGTAACAAACTGTTCTTCTTCCTTCTGTTCATATTACGTTGAATGGCATTATAAATAATGGATTATTTACTATAAAACCTCTCAGACAGTTTTGTGATTGCTTGACTCGGTACTGTTTGAGCCCGCATCAAAGATGGACATTAGCAAAATGAAAATATGCCATATTTTAGGGTTGTTTTCAATGAACGAGAAAACGAAGGCCAGGCAACTGAAAATGTGAATAGTCTTATGGTCCTGATACTTTGACAGTCAATTTTGCTTATGTCACCCTCTGGAAGACTATTTGTCGAAAATATCGATAAAATCTGACCGTCATGTAAGCACTGTTTCGATTGTCCAGGACCTAAGCATTGTACAAAAACCCATTTGGATGTATTGGTACCACAAGAGTTAACGTAAAAACATCGGATCGAATTCCCATCAGCGAATACTACTGCTGATGAAAAGTGAGTCAGTAACGACATCGTCAAGCGATAACGATCGTGGTCGAATCGCGGTGAGCTGGCGCAAACGGACAGTCAGGAAACAATATACTATGAGTTGCTCCACTACGGCCAAACTCTGAATTCGAACCTGTACTGTCAACAATTGGGCCGTCTGCGGAAAGCAATGGCCCAGAAGCAACCAGCTTTGAGCAATAGAAGAGGATTTTTCTCCTTCTGGACCACCCTAGACCACACACATTGATAATGACTAGCCAGAAGTTCCGGCAGTTTGGTTGAGAGGTTTTTATATAGCCACTTTACAGTGCGCAGCTGGTACCAAATGATTACTACCTATTGCTGTCTGTGCTAAATCATCGAGTCCCTCCTACTTTTTACTGGACCTTTATATTTGATATTTTTAGACAAGGTCAGCTCACTCACCCTGATTAAAAGTTCAGTAATAAGTAACCAATCCTAAACTCTTAATACAATTACTTTCCGTATGAATTCAATATAAATAGACATTCTCAAGGAACTCGGTTCCAGCATGTAATTGCTTCGGACCTCTCAATGTAACTGGGTCAATATATCTGAATAAATCTACCTAGATTTGTACTTACATAACTCGTCAGAAATTCTCACGAGCGCAATAGTCTAAAAAATTTTTAGAGATTTACAATAAGTGGTCCTATCTTTAAAACAAAATTTATACAAAACACTTGGATGCGATTTGAATAAATCTCTTAATACTGGTATACTGATACCATAAGATAGTGTAATGAAGCCGAATTCTCCGAAAAAATTTCACAAGTGTTAGAAATATTCATTAGAAAAAAGTAACAGAGAAATTATCCCTAGTAACCAACGAACTCTATCAGCTAAATGAAAATACCATCGAATATAATCAGAGCAAAATACCATGGGTTGCAATAGGAATTACTCAATCCCAGGCTTACATATTGTTCTCTGTTCATTCTTGTTACCTAGACATTCACGTACCAATATCTGAAAAAATTTAATCTCATATTTTTACAGCAACAAAAAGCCATCTGAGCAAATATTCAGGGAACTCATCTCAACTTCTTTAAAAAATAAAAGCACGAAAGAGCCTTCTACTCTAAACTCTACAGCTTCAGAACTTTTTTCTCAATTTCCTACAGGGTCACTCAATAAGCCGCTAGATGCCTTTGGGCCAAAACAATTAGATGCAACACTTCCTCCGCTCGTAGCGACAACAAGACAAATATGTTTTGACCAAAAATTGCCGCCGTTGCTTTTTATCACTTTCTGTTGTGTTTCGGTTCTTTTCAACTATGAAAGCCACAACAGCACCTGGCTGGTTCGTTAGCAGGCTTCCTTGCACTGCGGCTGACAGACAGGTCACCTGAGTTGCTGCTGCTGATGATGATGATTTATTTAGCTGATAGTTCTGCAACAAAAGACAAATGGAGCAGAGAACGCTAGGCGCAGCGTGTGGCAAGCGTGGACTCCTCGCTTACTTAGCTATGCCACAGCGGTGCTAACGGCTACATGGAGCTACTCAAGCTGAAAAACGGGAGTTCGCAACATCACACCAAAAAATATATACTAACGAGTGAGCGTTCACATGTACATGTATATGTTAATGTATGTGTGTGTGCAAGTACAATCATGCTATGTCAGCGCTTTTGCGACAATAGCTCACCTGTGTAACTCAAGCTAATGTGGCATGGCAAGCCAACAGTGTTGTTAGATACAAATGAACTCGACTGCAAACGAGTTGGAGCACACAGTTCTCCTTACTAGCACATATTTTTAAGTGAGTGTAAGTATTTCAGAATTTATATGGGCGTCCATTTTCACCGACCATTGGTCTTCTTAGCGCGCCATTCCCACTTTGCTTTTATCAGATTCAGCAAAAATGAAGTCGTCTTACTTACTATATGAGGTTTTTGGCGCTCTTGGACTTCGCTTGTATGCCTCTAAGCCGCACGGCCTTCAAACAAGTTCAGCTTTTTACACGGCGTACAATTTTACAACTATAACTTCCCACCAACTTACTTTTTTAAGAAACCGAGCAGAGTAGAGAATAGTAATTCGAAGGAATTGTCTTTCTCACATATTACTATCATAGACCCCAGATCTACAAAGCCTTAATGATTGAATAATTAATCTACCAATTACAATAGATGGAACCAGCCGCCTAGATTCTTTGAAGTTTCGAAAATTCTATCAATAGTCTCAAACACTGAGAGTTACTTAAATACGAACAGTGCCGTCAGGCCCAACTGTTAATGTCATAACCTGCCTGTAAAATGACAAATGAAGCGCTGAAAGAGTTCGCGAAGTTGTGGACACTAATATGATGTTCTAAAAATGTTCCGCCGAAGGTAGTGTGGAGAGGTCTTAAGCCACAGAGAGCTTTCCTCCGGACCTATACTTTACTGCGAGTCGGAAGCTTACCATAATTATTGAGAGGAGTTTTCAAAACTGTTTCACTACTCTCTGTTACTACCTCTGAGGTCCAATAGTTTTTGAGAATTAGGTAAATCCAGGTATACCAGCAGAATACTATCAAAACGGAAGATATATGATCGTTGAACTATATTTTAGATAAAGTGATATCAGAAGGAAGATTAAGGGAAATAATTTTGACGGCCAATCTTCAGGGAAGACACTACAAATATACTAAAACGACTACAACTCTATCAAAACCTATATTCCCAGCAGAATATTAAGTTATTTCCTTCAGAGCCTGCGGATTGCAATATCGAAAATGCCGTTTCAAATTGTCCACTTTTCACCATTTGTTTTCTTGTGATAAGCGAATAATTTTCAGTTCAATGGAAAAAACAACGTTAGTTTTGTTAATTGAGAGATTCCCCTAAAAAAGATTTTCACTTTTTTAGCCATATTTGCCGCTGTTTCGAGAAAAGTATTTCAGATTAACGCTTCCCTGCCATTTCGAAGCACTTCCTTAATTTAAGAAAACCCAAATTCCCAAATTCACCAAAATTTTCAAAATTAAATTGAATTCGCAATATTTATACACAAAAATAGCGCAGCACCCCTACTCCACGCCGCACCTCCAGTCATCCGCAGCGCGCACCACAATAAAAGGAGCACATTTGCTATGGAATTTCAACTGCTGTTTATGCCACTGGCAGCAATCAGACAGGCAACAAACCGACAAATGAATCGACGAAACGAACTAACCCGGCGAGCTGGGCCGCCACTATTGCCACAACTCACTCAGCGACTGATTATGTTGTTGCATTTTGTGCTGACGTGTTGTTGGCGCGTTGGTAATAAGCCTTTGGCAGTGATTTGATGTTGGCGATAAATTGAAGGTGGTGATTTTTCGGTTTCGGTTTTTCGACGGTGGCGCGCGTAACAGCAGCAACTTGCCACATGGACACATGCAACCAGCTCACCCATTTCAGCCGTTCACCTTTGTCGGCTGTCCAAGAGTTTTACGCTATGTTTGTAGATATGTATGTATAACTGTATATATAATTATATAAGTGTGTACATGTGTTGCCCGCTACTTTCGTGTATGCGTTGCACGGTAGCCGAAGCGGCCGTCACTTTTAGTGCAAATGATGCTTTAATTTTCGATATCCTCAACCCAACTTTGGTCTTAATTTTTTTTTTGTGCGGCTTTCTTGCTTGCTTGAATATATGTGTATGTGTGTAAAACCACTCTTTGTATATATGTTTTTGTGTGCGAGTTTTGTCTGATTGCTCCTTTGCGTTTTGTTTTATGTCTTTCTTTACGTTTTACTCGGTTAGTTTGGCTTGTGTTGGTCCGAATTGATTTATTTATATGTTTCGGGGTATATAATAAACATTCGTGCAACATTATGTGGAGGTGTTGAATTGTGTTGTCCGACATTCTTTGATACAGATATTTTGATTATGTGTGATTTACTGCACTGCGGTGCTTGTCTGTGGGCGTGCAACACACATACTTACTTCTGTACATGTATACGAGTATTTATGTGTGTAATGGGGATAATAATATTGGCAAAAGTCACCTTAACGAGGATAAACGAGGCGTATTGTATTGATTGCTTTGCGTGAACTAGTAAGATTACACTAGTGATTGAAAATATTGATTTATTCTATTTTACTTCAATGCTTGTAAGTATGTATTTTAATGTGAAAAAAATATTTGTCACTTCAATTATCGAAAGAAAATTTATGCGAGTTGTATATTAAGGGCGGTTCCGACAAATGAGCGGCTTTTTGTGGAGAAAAGGAAGTGTGCTGATCGATTTCCTATCGATATCTCAAAAACTGAGGGACTAATTCGGTTATATATGTATATGTACACTGACAAACAGACAGGCAGACAGACAAACATAACTAAATCGACTTAGCTCGACATGCTGATCATATATATATATATATAAATATTTTATAGAGAAAATGATATATATATTTTTATAGAATCGCGGACGTATCCTTCTAGGTGTTACACACTTCGTGGCAAACTTAATATAGCCTATTCAATGTATATAGCTTATTCAGGGTATAAAAAAGATGATCGTGTAGCAGCTATGGTCTTAAAACAGGGATTGGTATATTTTCGGAGCCATGTTCTCTTTGAAAACTCTTTATTTTCTTGTGTTTAGAATTCTAGTGATACTATCTATCTTTAGACTATTTCCACATATATTTGACGCTGGTTCGTCGAAATTATAAAGATAATGTCGTCTGCATTCACAAGCGACAACAAAGGTAACAAACGGATAAAGGTAATTCTCTGGAAATACGACCCTACTAACACCACTCTTAATAAACTCTTCAACCCTATCCATTGTGCCAACTCTTTACTCTCTTTATCACCCAGTTATGGACTACTTCCCTTCATTTTTAGTGTTTTTTAACTACTTCTAAGTAACACTCATATGAATGGACTGCCCGAGTTCTCAAGGATGAGTAACGTCGAGTAATTAACAGTTATTAAACCTTTAATTTTGTCCCGTAACGGAAAACTCTTGAACAGATAAGTCTCACAGTAGCTCAGCGAGCGCTCGCTAAACGTGAACGCAAGATCCTTTTCTCCCAAAATGAATCGCTAAAACATTAGGATGCTTCTTGCGCACTGTAATATAAATCTCTCACTAAGAATTAGCATAATATGACCGACGTTATCGGATGGTTGAATAAGATGGATGGATCTTATCATCACTTGATTTGTAATTATTCCGATTTTACAAAGCTAAAATTAATGCTTTTTGTATTTCACTTTTTTAGAAGTTCAGAGGAATGTATTCTATTTAGTCGTTTTAGAAAATTTCTTTCGCCTAGATTTCTTGACTGACTTCTATCCGCCGGGAGCTGTTACTTCTTAACATTATGTCTTCTGGATCATGCAATAGCTAGAATAGTCGAGGCCAATGGAGATCTTTCAGTAGATTTGCGGTCGTAGCAGACCTCACCTCCGGTTTTATAAGCATAAGTGTTAATCGTCCTACGAAGAGTATTCACCGGAGCGAATTGCCAGAGTTCCGAGTTAATTTATAAGCAAATTTTTTTTGTAAAATGCGCGTGCGTTTAGGAGACGAGCAGTACAAACAAGGTAATATGAGTAGCTGAACTAAACATTTGATCGAACTACAAGCGCAATTTTAATATATTTATATTGCTCGTTTGTGAACTTCTGGTAATGGTATGCCATTTCCATTAATGGAATAGCTGAGCTTCTTTCGTACGGCATATTTTGAATGAATTAACAGATAGCCTGAAAAGTACGTCTAAGTAAGGAACTATTAGAACTGAATCTGCTATAGCATATAACTCCAAGTGAATGGTACGCAATAAATCAACTCCAAGGAACGCAAATATCCATCTGTCAACCAACGAGGTAAAGGCGTTTCTGTTTTGAAATGCCTATAAATTAATTCTCATCGACAACAAATATTATGTGTTATTGAAACATTTAAGGAGGAAATCACAGAAACAAAAATAAAAAAAGAGAGTGATGTTCCAGAAAAATAAGGCACACACGGTGGAAATATTTTTTGGAAATATGGATTGGAATTGCTTCCGCATCCCCCGTATTAATCAGGCCTGACCCCAGCGAATGCTCACGAAAGGGAAATACAGCAACAATGAAGCGGTAATCATCGGAAGCTTCAGAATATCGTGCGCTCTTAGAGAAATATATATTTTACTGTGGCTTACTTCTAACGTAAGGTCAAATTTTTTACCATTTTTACGGACTTCAATAATATACTATGGAAAATTGGTTTACAGCATTTATTTTGTAGACTTAACTGTTTCAATACATTATTTTATATTAAGAAGACGTCTGTTATAATACAATTCAAATATTAAAAATCACGCTATTGAATCACAACGGTTAAATAAATTTACGACCGCAACCAGAGAGGAGAAACTACAAGTAACTTGATTAGTTCGACAAAAGGGGTCAGTATGAGAAACGCAATTAAAATATAATGGAACTGTAAAATATTTAATCAGTTCGAAGAATCTTTATTGTTTATGGGAAAACTCAATTAAACCACCCTCGCAGTGAGAGTAGAAAATGTAACGGAAAATGCGGTTTAAATACTTTCGCTTTTACGAGCGCTCATAATTTTCCATAATCAACACCTCTCAAGCAAACAACGACGAAGAAAAAAAATATTCCGAAAAGGGCTAATTGAATATTCAGCGATTCAGAGATCAATGAACACAGAGTGTTGCAACGGTATCAAAATGAATGAATTAATGAATATAATAGAAATGATAAATGCATAATCTATAAACCACTTTGCGTCGCTGGGGTTTCGGGTTCGAAAAGCAAAACATTTTAAATGAAACCCAAATGAGTGATTTAGCGATTTTGTGCACGCGCACAGGCTCCTCGGCGTTGCACTTGAGTCAGCCTGCAAAAGGAAAAGTAAATTGCACATATCACACACACACACAGATACAAACAAGCACACGCACAAAGCGAAACAGACACTCGAAGGCATAAATTCAAGTGCAGCAACAACAAAAGCAAATTGAAAAGAAAACAATAGCTACAATAACAACAGCATATGTGGTAGCACAACAATTAAAGAAATCTTCTATTGTGGCAATGCAGCGCAAACAAGACCGGAAGGCCTTGCCACTTGAGCATGCAGCGCTGCCATCGTGCTGAGACGAGTGAGAAAACAACAAAAGTGTATATGTGAAAACAAATTAGAAACTCGGCTGCGTCTGTGCGTTTTATCTACGGCGGCAGCAGCGTGTGACTTTGGGGAGCAAGTAGCAAGCAACAACAACAGCAAAAAAGCCAACATCAACGCTAGCAGCTGATATATTGCCCTTAGTAGGCAAGTGCCAAATATATGAGACCACAAATAGGCACGTAACGAAAATATTTACGTTTTCTTTATACGTCTGCTCGTCGCGTCGTTAAATAGTGCAGCCGTGTAAGTACACAAGATGCAAGAATTTTACGCTCTTTACACGCTGGTGTTGCTGTTATTGCAGCAATTGCTGCCGGTGTTATTGTTTTTTTGCCGCTATGGAATAACTACAATCATTTTGGAATTTTTTTTACACTCTTCATTTGGAAAATCAGTTTCGTTTTATTTGTGCAAACAGTTCGTGCGAGACTGCTTGTCTTTTCAAACCGCCACGCCCCAAAAAAAACAAAAAAAAATTATAAATTTAAAATTTAAATTTCTCGTAGCTGCAACTGGAAAAGAGGTAAGCTGGAACTAATGAGGAAAAACTTCGCTACCACCTGATTTCTACTTTCTTCAATAAGTGAGAACCAGACCTCGTTTTTCGCTATGATAAGCAGGAAACAAAAAAATTAGTTCTTATAAAAGAACAAAAAATTGTTTTTTTTTTATTTCTTAAAAATTTATCTTCTATATGTAGACCCTTATTTTTTCGAGTCCATTACAATCTTCAATCATACGATCCTATGCTCCACAATGGACGGATGCTTGAGATATTATTTTTTAATACAGTAAACTTCAGTGCATGCTGGGAGTTTTGCTGCTTCAATTTAAGATGTCACTCCTGTCACATGACTAAGAGGTAAACATTTTGCAGAAGTTTTTGAATCTCACTAACATTCCATTAAAAAAATTTGGAATAAGAGTCAAAACACTCTTACACTATTTACAGTTTCAATATTTTGCAGTTCAAAATCTACCGAATCGTAATTTAAAAATATGCTGTTTTCCCAAACTTCGGTATCTTTCTTTCTTATTTCTTATCAATAAAATTGTTCGAACTACATTTCACCGCTGTAAATTATAATGAACAGATTTTTTGTACACCCGATGATGACGCCAATGATCTCGATCTCCTTCCATCAATTCAATTAAAGCCAATATGATTTGTCCGCCAATAAAAAATATGGTATTTACGATGAACTATAATACCCTTCAAAGGTTCAAGTTTTCTTACAAGAGCTTGATTTTGATCGGTCAAATTATATGGCAGCTATATGCTATAGTGATATTGTTGCTTTAGAGAATAATCCATGCCGAATTTTGTGAAGAGAATTAAGTCAAATAAAAAAGTTTTCCATACAAAAACCAGATTTGGATCGTTCAATTTGTATGGCTGTTACATGCTTTAGTAGTCCGATATCGGCTGTTCTGACAAATAAGTAGTCTTCGGATGAAAACAACTTGTGCAAAATTTCAGATCGATATCTCAAAACTAACATACAGACCTACAAACAGACGGTAATGGCTAAATCGTCTCAGCTTGTCACGCTGATCAATTATTTATATTTACTTTATATGACCCTGGACGTTTCCTTATGGGTGTTACAAACTTCGTGACAAACTTCATATACCCTATTCAGGATATAAAAATGGAATAACTGAATTTTTTACTGTTCTTTTCAAATAATCATTTTATTTTGAATCCCCCAAAGTATGTGGACCAAAGTATTTTGGACATCTTGTTGGTTGATTTAGCGGTATAAGAATATATGTAAATGTATCTAGGTATAGTATTCTTTTAAGTCACTCTTAATACTTAAATAGTGAAATAAGTCTTAAGAAATTTACTAGAAAAGTCTAAATGGATGCCTATGAAAGGATACTATTAAACATTTTTGGAGGGAAATAAGTTAGTTGGTCCAATAATGTTCGACTTTCTTTATGAAGTTGTGCAAAATTATCTTTTAATTTCAATTCAATTTTATTGAATATTAAGTGTAATTTATAATTTTTTATTAACTTTGATAACGACCATTGTACATTGATTAAGAGATAGCTTACCTGAAAGAATAAAATTTAATTATTAAATAAATAATATCATTATTAATAGATACAGTATTTGCCCAAAATTTAATTAAATTTACGTTTCGGCTTTATATACGTATTAATTGAAGATTATCCCTTGATAAGTGTCATAACTCATAAACTTTCAAAATGCTCACAGTCATCGTTCAAAGTATGGACAAAAATATTAGAATTCATGTTTCCATAATCATATTTCACGGATATAAAACAGAAATATCTCTTAGGAGATTCTACTATGAATATATTTGAAAGTTGAACTCAGACGAACTACTTTCTACTTTCAAGAGCATCAAAGACGATACAACCCATCGAAAGGTTATATGGAGGATAATGACACGTTATTTTGCTCAAATCTTAAATCAACCCGACAGTTGGCAGTGAAAAAGAAACAACTAATAAATTATTAACCATTTCTATGCACTGAGTTCCTTTTTCGAAAATGCTTTTTAGAACATACCAATATATATGTCAACTACAGACATACATATGTATGGATATAGGCATATACTACGTATAATAGTAAATATGTAAAAAAAGTACCAAACACTAGATAACCGTTACTTGCTATCAAGCGACCGCTTTACGAGCTACTAAACTCTTTAGTTCGTCCACAAGAGAAGCTTGTTGCTTTGAGCCTTTTCCACACACACACACACTTATATGTTCATAAAAATATACAGCTTTTATGCACTAACTACTAGCTTTTACTACGTAAACTAAAAATACTGTCTTCCTTTTCTTTTCATAATGCCTCACTAACAATTTGGGCTTGAATTCTAAACACTTAAGAGTTTTGCTGTCGCTCGTTGGAGGCGTTGCTTTGCAAGTTGCAATCTTTGCACTCGAATGCGCTTCAATTGGCTCTCAGATGTGCTAGGCTGTTGCACTGAGATTCATATGCACATGGTGTACCTGCTGATGGTAAGTCCATGGCTTTTGCTAAATGGGTCTGGTGCATTTAATGCTAACCGCAGGCGCCACTCAGATTTTACTGCATTCGAGACTGTTTTCAGGTGCTAAAATTATCAATATGTGCTTGGAGCGAGAGCAGATGACCGAGCAGCAGCAGTGATTGTGGCACATCCATACTCGTCCATATACAACACTTTTGGAAGAATTATTCGTTTTATGTGTTGGTGAAAAATTTTAATGACTGGCTATGCACTTCGAAGCAGTTGAGTACTTATAGGTGTGTGTGAATATGCTCATATATCTCTTAAGATTCTTACGTCAGTATGCAAACGCTTACAATATGTGTTGTGGGCATACGGTACTTGTAATTTTCGCTAAATGTTCCTCAAGCTCATAGTTTTTGTTTTGCTTTGTTTACAATTTCGTACAAGAAATGTAGTTTAATATGATTAGCAGATTTTTATGAATGGATTATAGAGAAGCTTGATTTTAAAGCTATGTATGTCTTTAAGAATTATTAGTAAGGAAATATATTGAGGATGCTACTCGTGTTGCCTCTTGGGTCTCTGCTAAAGCTCTGACAACCATATTCAGCATGTTCCGAAGAGTCAAATGAATACCTTTCAAGACCTAACCTACCGCTATATATCATCTGCTAACACAAACCTTCATTATCGCCTGCGTATGACAACAGCTTGCCAAGGCTTAATCCAATTTACCGTACACTTGTTATATGACTCGACTGGGCCACCGCAAGTAAATTCAGCGAACTTTAGTTTTCTCGGTTTCGGTTCATTTTTGAAGCGCCATTCGCTAGATGGTTGCAGAGTTTGGACGTCATATTCATAAAACCACGTCTCGTCACCAGTATTATGCGATTAATAATGCAGTCTCATCAGCTACATTGTCAAGCATCTATTTTGCGACCTCTACTCTATATAGTTTTTGCAAAAAGTTCAGGTCTTTTTGTACGAGTATAGCATTGGATAATACCCAAAACGTTAACCAAAATGTATGGAGTCGAACCATAAGAGATCTTGAGATCTTCTGCTATCTCTCTGATGCCAACACTAAGATTTTCAAGCACTGTTTCCTTAACGTTTTCGGAGTTATCGTCATTAACAGAGGTGGTTGTGGATAAACGGCCTTCAGTGAGGCCTTTGTGCCACTCAAATACTTCTGTTTGTGTTAGAGTAGACTCCCCAAAACTCCAAAACACTTCTTCCTAGCCGTGATTGCAAAGGAAACACACAATTTCTAGTCAACCTGTGGTTCAACTTTTTTTCCTTGGTAAAGGTCGCCAAACACAATTTTTGCGTTGAAAACAAAGAGTCACCAAACACGCACTGAAAGATAGAGAAATAGATTGCAAAAACCCAATACCAGAATCTTGGACAAAACTAATATAATTTCATTAAAATTTGCTCTTAAGTCATTCCATATACTATGAATATTTCAAGTTTTCAATAGTTGTTTTCAGAGATGTTAAATTCTTATAGAAGAATTTTAATCAATTTCAAATTTTCAAACTTTTCCAATTCGCTCGCAATAGATGTTTAAATTCTAAAAATCTTTTACACGATCTCTTTTAACGTGTCTTGGTTTTTCTCATTTTTCTCAAGCAAAACTCAGTTACAGCTACTAACTGCCGAAGTAACTGTAAATTGTGGAGCAAATATTGTTCGGTTAGTGAGAAAACTAACGAAATCCAGAACAGCACTAATTTGCAACTTTCCGGATTAAAAATTAAATGACGATGCAAAATGAGAGTAAAAATTAAGTTCGATAAGTCGTTCACATTAATTAAAATATATGCATGTATTTAGACCCTGAGTATACCCAAGGTATATTAAGCTTGCCACGAAGTTTATAATACCAACAAAGAAACGTCGGAGACCCTATAAAGTGTATACCATATATAAATAAACAACGTGATGTGCTAAGTCGATTTAGCCATGTCCATCTGTATCACTGGCTGTCTGAGATATCGATCTGATATTTGGCACACACCCTTTTCTCCCAAGAAGCTGCTAATTTGTCGGAAACGCCAATATCGGAGCACTAAAGCATACAAACAAGTATAACTGCCATACAAACTGATCCATCAAAGTCAAGTTCTTATATGGAAAACTTTTTTACTATGGACTATTGTCCAACAAAATGTCAAAATCTCTAAACAAATTGTACCACTATTGCATACAGCTGCCATACAAACTAACCGATCAAAATTAATTTCTTGCATAAAAAATTTTTTTATACATATAGAGGCTATTATAGCTGAAGCTAAAGCTTTTCCTTGTATTTTTTTTTTTTTTTGTCTAATAAATTAAAGCAAATAATCTTTAATCCCTAAAATTAATTATTTTAATGTAACTCAAAGAGCACAAATTAAAGCAAAGCTAATTTTTAAACAAAAATTTTATTTAAAAATATTTATATTTACTTTACGTGATCAATAGCAACAACAAAGCCAAACTGTATAAGTATTTGCTACTTTTCTTGATATCTTTTATTCTGTTTACATTTGTGTCTAAGCATTTGTAAAATGGCTTTTTGGATGCATTCCGTGTGCATTCTATTTACTTTCTATGCGTGTTATTGTATATGAACACTCACACATATGTACATTTATATTTGTATACACCTATTTGTATAGTGACTACACTTCTCTCAAAATGTGTAGACAACTCTTTACAACAACTCCTAATGCTGCTATCAAAAGTTGGCAGTGAAACTTCAACTTCGTTCTGAGGTTTGATTCATTGTTGTTGTTGTTTGATAATACTTTTTCTAACGAAATTCATCTGAATTTCTTCCTTTATTTATTTAATGTACGATATGAGTTTGTACTTGCCACCAGCGTGCTTGATATTTGTGCTTGTGTTGTTTTTATGCGGACGTGTACGTGTCTTCACAAAATTACATTTAATTAAAATGCATTTCCTCAACAAACTTCATAAATGCAACAAATAACTCTTGTAAATAGATGTAAATGCAGTAGAATTGTGTGTTGCAATAAATATTGTTGCTTGTCTTGCCTACAGCTGCTGCCACATACAAAATAATTCCAAAAATCCACCAAAAGTCATGCAACAAAATTATTTTTTTATTGCATTCAATTCGTGCGTAAACTACTGTTAGACAACAAACCTCTATAGCTGGTTGTAGATCGGTGCATATTTACAACAAAACATCATAGCTGTCATTAAAGCATATGTCGAGTTCGAAAAGGAAGGTGGTTTCGTTAAAAGCCCAGACTTTAAGCTGCACTGTTCAGCAAGAAAAAAAAATTTTGTGAAGTCTAATTTTTGGAGTTAAAAGCTATTATACTTTCCCTGCTTCTAAAGCAACGCTTATGAGGTTAGAAAGGGACAATGATATAGAAATAATTGAAAAAACATTCAGTTTGTTATAAGTGTAAGAGATTTTCTAACAGAAACTAGGTACTTGTACTAATGTCGTAGCTAATCTTCTAAATAAAAAGTATGGTAAGTTAGAGACGCCTCAAATTATTCTGCATGAGCTTCAGACTGATAAATTGCTCGAAGCATAGGCGCATATCACGATGGTAATCCAATAAATATTAATTCTCACCGCACGATGGCGCCATTATAGCAAGAGTTTACTGACGTGTAGTTCATTCTCGTAGACGGCCACAGTCAATATTTCAACCGAATTAGTCGTAATACAACTTCATAATTCATGCCTATTCGAGGGCAGACCGCCGCTTAAAAATGCACGAGATAGGTGAGGTAGTAGTCATCTCAAAAGAATACGAGGGTTATATCCAGTTTGAGTTTGTCCGAACAACAAGTAGCCTTAGACGAAACATGGATGCAGCGGTGCTCACCAGAGACCAAGAATAGTAGAAAGTCGACGATACTTCGAAGACGACAAAGACAATACTAGTGGCCCGAAAGGTGATGACCACCGTTTTGTGTGATCTACACTTACTACTTGGAGAAGAGCAAAACGGTCACAGCGCTATCTACTAAGCCAAGTGTTTATGCCGGTTGAACGCCGAATTACAGAAAAAAGTTTCCCATTTGGCATAGAAAGAAGTGCTCTTCTACCATGATAGCTAAGCGGCCGCATATAGAAATTTTGTATTCAGAAGTGGTAAATTCAAATTGTCATCAAATGTACGATCCACCCTTATGTGCTTAAGCTCAGTTGCAACTCCGACAATATAAAATTTTACTTTAAATAACTGCCGCACAAATATTTGCCTCCATATATTACATACTTACATATTATATTATCCATTATGATAGGTAAATATGGTTATTTGCAATATCAGTTTACATATTAAAATTCTTTTTTTTTTTTTTTGGTTTTGGTAACTATTTTAAAGAGAAGGAAAGACCAAATACGTTTTTAAATATTTAAGTTTTCAATTACTTGCAGTCAATATTTGTAGGCTTCGCATTGTAGCTTGGTGCATTTATTAGAGCTGTTAATGGATTTTTATATACATACATATATTATGCCTACAAAGCCATATACACATAAACTCACATACAAGTGCATATTTGCTAGGTGTTTGCTTAACGCTACTTGTTGATTCAGTTTCTGGTGTTGCAAGGTAAACAAACACTTGTAACTGTTGAACAAATGTGACACCTCGAAGAATAGTGCTGACAATAGAAATTTAAATTGGTAGCAAATAGCTACAAACATAAACAAATTTAAGCACTGCTACCGAATCTGTTGCCATTACAGATTATTCCACCAGAAATCTTTAATGTATGCCATTGAGTGGGAATTACCACCCATAGAGAATATTCAATTAAAGAATCTTCCAACCATTTGAGGATATAGCCTTTAAATTTACCTACATACATACATATATATATATTGTGTTACATCAATTTCAACTATAATTCAAAGAGTTACATATATCCTTTTGCACTGATATCAATAAAAAAAATTTTGAATTTTTAATTTTCTAGAAACCCCTTAAATAAAATTAAAAGAAGTTAATGTTCTTCAAAGAATGTCTTATATCTTTCTAGACTTACTGTCTGATTCTATTTGTTCCGACTTCTACGAGATTTTCTCTCTCTTCCTCTTTGCTTAAAGACCTGCGCTAAACTATGTAACATGAATGACTCTTAGAGAGCAGAATAGCATAAATTATAATGTTTAGGGTTATTAGCGTTTTTTAGGGTTTTAGGATAGTTTAGTGTTATAAAAACGTCACTTGGCCGGATAAAAAAAGATGAAGAGTAAACAAAGATTCTGTCAAACTATCGCCTGTTTCTAGAATTCCGATCCTTAAAATTTAATATTGCGATGCGAAACGGTTATAAGAGTTCATCATAGATAGGCGAAGTACAGTCATACAGTAAACCATATATAATAAATGATAACGCAAAACGTTCTACAGTAAATGATTTGTGTCAGAAAGACTAATGAAAGCTAGCTTAATATATAATATTATAGCACGCATAAGCAATAATCATATCTATATCTAAGGCACATATCGGAATCTTGAACATATATGTGTATGATGTGTTTTGCCTGGTATTCATGTAGCATTGCTCTATAGAAGAAATCATTATAATCTTTCTAGTTATTTAAAAAACCGAAACGATCTTCGGTTTTACTGTAGTCCCATAACATAAACCGTGTAGGCCGCGTTTGTGAGCTATTACTCGTTTTTTAGAAACTTGTTGTTAATATCAAAAATGATAATTTATATTTTCAAAAAACTCTATCATCTTAGGTGAGCTGAAATTTTATATAAATTATATCTGTAATACCCATTAACCTTTCGGAAATTGTTAAAAATTTGTAACACTCTCTTTTTCTTAAAACTACATTAACACGAATATCAAAATTTTGCATAATAAGTGTGGTCAATTATCTTTTATAGTATTTGTTCAACAATTTTACAAATTCTAACGTTTTCACAGTGTCTTTAACATATCAGTTATAATATTATATATGACGACTGCTGACAGTTGAAAAGTAGTCGGACTATGTTGCTATGATATTAACAACCGTAAGACCATTTAATATTTAACCATTTAATGAAGAAGAGATTTCAAAACACTTGTGTTAACAACACACAACTGTTCGTTGGAAGTCAAAACTCGCAATATGATCAGTTGTTTTTTGAATATCACACAACAGACTTTTTAATTTACCACATTTTTTTATTCAAAAATTTTGAAACTACGTAACTTTCTATCGGCCCTTTGGTGCAGTGGATAGCACATTGGACTTCTAATCCAAAGGTCGCGGGTTCGATCCCCGCAAGGGCTCGAATAAACCATGAATTGGTGAATATATTCTTTTGCAACAAGCGGACTAATTAAATTCATGAGTAAACTTCACACATACATATTATTTTTGGTAGATTTAGGTAGCTAGCTACTTGACTATACTTCTACACGCCAGAGTCCTTTGAGACCCGAAATGTCACATGAATACCAAAAATACAACTGTACTAGGAGTAGGAATTGTTGACAGCATCTGCTAGCAAAATAATTATATGTACTTCAGAAGATAACCCTCTACTTGCTGAGGAACTAAAATATTTACATTGTAAAGCCAAAGTGCTGGGTTCAGACCTGACTTTGGGTCAGTTTATGAAGTTTTTAAAGATGCTGATTTTGCAAGCACGATGGCGCCATTATAGCAAGAGTTTACTGACGTGTAGTTCATTCTCGTAGACGGCCACAGTCAATATTTCAACCGAATTAGTCGTAATACAACTTCATAATTCATGCCTATTCGAGGGCAGACCGCCGCTTAAAAATGCACGAGATAGGTGAGGTAGTAGTCATCTCAAAAGAATACGAGGGTTATATCCAGTTTGAGTTTGTCCGAACAACAAGTAGCCTTAGACGAAACATGGATGCAGCGGTGCTCACCAGAGACCAAGAATAGTAGAAAGTCGACGATACTTCGAAGACGACAAAGACAATACTAGTGGCCCGAAAGGTGATGACCACCGTTTTGTGTGATCTACACTTACTACTTGGAGAAGAGCAAAACGGTCACAGCGCTATCTACTAAGCCAAGTGTTTATGCCGGTTGAACGCCGAATTACAGAAAAAAGTTTCCCATTTGGCATAGAAAGAAGTGCTCTTCTACCATGATAGCTAAGCGGCCGCATATAGAAATTTTTATTCAAAAATTTTGAAACTACGTAACTTTCTATCGGCCCTTTGGTGCAGTGGATAGCACAGTGGACTTCTAATCCAAAGGTCGCGGGTTCGATCCCCGCAAGGGCTCGAATAAACCATGAATTGGTGAATATATTCTTTTGCAACAAGCGGACTAATTAAATTCATGAGTAAACTTCACACATACATATTATTTTTGGTAGATTTAGGTAGCTAGCTACTTGACTATACTTCTACACGCCAGAGTCCTTTGAGACCCGAAATGTCACATGAATACCAAAAATACAACTGTACTAGGAGTAGGAATTGTTGACAGCATCTGCTAGCAAAATAATTATATGTACTTCAGAAGATAACCCTCTACTTGCTGAGGAACTAAAATATTTACATTGTAAAGCCAAAGTGCTGGGTTCAGACCTGACTTTGGGTCAGTTTATGAAGTTTTTAAAGATGCTGATTTTGCAAGCGACTCTTTGTTCTTGGAAAAAGTAATATATGGTTTAGTATCTCAAGTCGTTTTGACTATGACCCAGAAACATCCCGAAAAGCATATAATTTTGAATATATGTACAAATATTCATCATAATGAGTCACATAGGACTTCAAATGGTTCGGTGTCTTTCTTCACATAAACTGATCTCTCTATCAGGTACAAAAAAAATCATAGAACCATATATTAGTATGCCGAAATAGAATAGAGCTGACGATATCATATGGTAAATATTGGTGCAATAGTATCACCGGTTCACGTGGCACGTATTCCCACTAGTCTATTAACTGTCTCGGAACAAGGATACATAAAATAACTGTAAGTAATTCACTAAAGACCAATTGGCGATCGAAAGTAATACGGAATCTTAAAGAGCAACGAAACGAACTGGAATTTTAAGCGCGCTAGAAAATCAATTACATTGACAAAGTTCTCGAAGAAATTTGATAATTCGAACATCCAAGTCAATCCTTGGACTGAACTCTCTACGATTATGGTATCCCTTAAGAAAGTAAGGATATTTTCCGCTACTACTGAATAGTAAAAGTGAGAGCTGTTTGTGGAGAATTTAAACTAGTTCATTCGCAAATCAAAATCTTTTTTAGACTGCTGCACTAACACGCCTAAGGACTTGAGTATTAAT
Organism: Bactrocera oleae; assembly: GCF_042242935.1. Taxonomy (NCBI): domain Eukaryota; kingdom Metazoa; phylum Arthropoda; class Insecta; order Diptera; family Tephritidae; genus Bactrocera; species Bactrocera oleae. Next base: position 57,180,782 of record NC_091539.1, read on the forward strand.
ACGGTGACTTTATAATTGGACTGAATCTTAAAGCTTTTTCGAATACATTAAACACGAATTAAAGTGGAATTTGATCAGAGGTCTAGAAACTGGTTTTTCAATAAACCAATCAAGCAATCGAGAGGGAATTACAACGCGGAGGAAACAAATTACCAAATTTAAATCATTTGAAAACTCCCTCGTAGAGAAATTAGTTGTAATCACTTTTCATTAAACATTCAAATGAATAAAATTTACACCGTAAACCAGTACATACAGACACATATACATATGCATGTGTGAGTATACTCAAATAAATTTAATCCACCACATTAGCAAAGCAAGCTAATAATAATAAACGAATAATAATAATAAACATACAACAAAAATAAACAACAAATGCACAAAGCCAATAAAATGCGATAAACACATGTACTTTACCAATACACAGATAAATGAAAACATAAATAATTACTAGAAATATGCATTAATGCAAAGAGCTAAGAGTGTGCAAAATATTAGCATAAACAAAAGGCAATACATTTAATGCTTCATTACGAATTTAACTGGGCGTAACGGCAGTCCAAGAGGCGCTGACAATTACACGAAAATCATTAATTTGGAAATTTCGTAAAATGGCAAACAAACGAAAAGGAATGAAGCGACAGGGCAACGACAACAAACAGACAATTAAAACAAAATAAACAAAAGGATAAAGAGCTGGAGAAAATGGCGAGACAATGGCAATGGTAGGCCAGCAAGTACATGATATATACCTACACTCATATATAAATGTACAATAATTCAAATACATATGCACAACAATACATCTGGGCATGTGTGTGCATGTGTAAGGGCGTGAGAATGTGCTTTATTGTTCGGCGACATATTAAACGCCTATGAAGTGTCTTTAAATGTAGAGCTTTTCCCTGAATTTGTGTGTAAAATGGCCATATCCATACATATGTACATATACATATATTTTTCTGCACGTATCTTTGTATCTGAAGGTTTAGCTTGTGCTATATAAAGACTAGTTATTCACTAGTTGCAAGATAATAATATTCATATTCTGAGCTGCTACTAAACCACTGAGATCTGTATTTTTTTTCTTTTCTTAAGCTCCTGTAAGCGATTTAGCTTAATACCCATACTATGTAAGATAATTGACGATTGTTCATTCATCCAATGGCCTGGCTACTTCATGAGCCTTTTGTATTACGCATGGCCGCTAAACCTCTAGGCAACATCCATGATAAGCTCGCGCTGATACCCATACATAATAGGGGTGTAAGCCTGCCTCATTGGATACTTTCATAGTCCAAGCTTCAATTTCAATTGTAAGATGCTAAACATGGTAGGCGATGAGACCTTTTCACCAAGAAAGTATCAAAATTAGTGAATCTGAAGAATCTATGAAGTTATTATACAAAAAACTAAAATCGGTTTAAGTTATTAGAATATTTTGTTAGAATCTTTTTTAATGTTTATTCATCATTTTATATACTAAACAAGCTAGTTGTTTGAAAGCAATAAATATATGTATGGTATTAAATATATCCCAAAAATTGTCCAAAACATAAATAAGTTTTCTTGGAAAAATATCACTTATTTCCAGAGTTAAAATTTCATAAACATAAAACTATACTTGTAATCAGCTGATCCTGTAAAAGCCCTGCAAAATACTATTTGACTCGTTGGGGTAGTCTCTTTTGTATACCTCTTTTAAAAGAACACACTTAGTAGTGTTATCGGAGTAAGGCCTGTTTTCAACGCTCGAAGATACGTTCGAAGTATACCTTTAGTCTTGCCATAAATTCTGTTACTAAGTTCAAACTGCATACAACGAAGACAACTTCACAGAAAAAAGAAAAAACGCTATAAGCTATAATCCGCTTCACAAATACTAATTACAAGAACTTTGGTTGGTCAGATTGCATGGCAGCTATATGATATAGTGCTCCAATCTTAAGAAGAAATCTTAAAAAGATTATAGCGATGCCTTTGATAGTAACACCTGCCAAATTTTTTGAAGATATCTAGTCAAATAAGAAAGCTTTACATACAAGCACTTAACTTCGATAGTTCAGTTTGTATAACAGCTATATTCTATAGTAGTCCAATATTGACCCTATCGCAGCTTCTTGGTGGAGAAAATCATGGGTGCCAAACTTCAGATAGATATTTCAAAAACTGAGAGACTAGTTCGTCTATATACAAACAGATGGACAGGCATGGCTAAATCGACTCAACTCGTCACGCTGAACCTTATAATTTATTAAACTTGTTGGATAGAAGTCTTTTTAGCTCTTCTTCATATACTGTGAAAATCAGATAATAACCACGTCCACTCTCCATGTAACGGTTATGTTGAAAACTACCGAAAGTGCGATAACTCACTGAATAAATGCGGCACAAGCGTTAAATGTCACAATCAGAAGGAGCGAGGATCTTTTCTGACAGTGACCGTACTCCAAGTGAACTTACTAAAGCTTTTGTTGGCGTGCGGTCGGTCTCTTCATCTTCTTCCAAACTTCAGGTATTTTATACTAATTAATATAATTTTGTATTACTCACTTTTTAATTTGCCTATCTAAAGTAAAAAAGACAGCTTTTCGACTAGTTGACCTTCATACTAGTTAGATAGTAGTTTATAACTAGTTTTCACTGATGGGTAATTGCTCATATTTAAGTGTTTGCACTTACTTATTGGTGTGTAAACGTCTGTTGACAACGAACAATGCAATTACAATAAAAAATTAACATTGAGACATACGTACTTAGATAGTTCTAAATGCATATCTACATATATAGTTACAAACCATATCTATGTACCGTTGAAAAGGCGATTTCGATTATGGCTCATAGTCAGTTCAACTCACTGCCATTATAGTCCAACAGACAATTTGTAAAAAAGGACTATCTGTTTAATGACGGTCATTGCATTGACTGGAGCTCATTTGTTGTGGTTGTCACACACAATATTGCACATGTTGTTTTTATGGTGGTGTCTGCTGGGTGGTGGCATTTAAACACTTCTACATATTTACATGTATGCATAGATATATTATGGAGGCAGTAGTGATAGACATTAGGCTTAGAGCACCAGGGATTTGGTAATCGAGGTGCAGACAAAAGTATTTGGGTCATTATGGCACAAAACACATTTCACATGCAAACAAATACTTAAACAAGGAACTAAATGTTCGCTACGTTGTGTGTTATTGTTTGTCACACTTAGTAGCCGTCAAGTTAGGGGGTTGGGATAAGGACAAGGAACTAAAGGCAGCATAAAAAGTTTTGACATGATTAAACGACTGACATTTCTAACGCACACACAATTGGACAAAGTTCTAGAGACAAAAACCAGGAAAAAATAATATTGACTAAATTCTAACTTCGAAAATGTTGAACACTCTTTTCTCCAACTAAGATGTCAAGTTTATTAAAACACTTTATCCTTCGACAAATTGATATACGCGAAATTTTATTTTATTGTATCTGTGTAGTTTTCGAATGCCGGTCATTTAAGTTTACATGGGGTTTTGGTTTTCGAAAAGATTTCGATTCATGACCGATCTAAATTTCAGAATAATTTTTATTTAACCGAAAAGCACCGTTTAAGTGTTCTAACGCAGCTGAAAGACACACATTACAAATTACACCAGAAGCTCTTTCAAAAAGCTTTTGAAAGTACCAGAACGAAATTAATTATAACAACTAAACAGTAGAAGCTTTAAAATGCTTGGAAATATCGGAAAACATATAGTTCACGTTGCATTAGTATAGTTCTAATATAAACATGTTTCCATGATATCCCCATCGTAGTGCTCTTTTTTACTTCTTCGACAAGGGATCAAGGATTTACTCGGAACAAAAGTGAAGTAGAACGTCCACATATTGAAGAATTCGCATATGCGAGCACGAAACTATGCAACTATGTACATTTTTGGCGTAGAAAAACGAACTTGGATTGTCCAACCGAAGTTCTACGCTCATGAAGTACACCATTGAAATGGATATTCGTATGGTATATCACATTTACTTGCCACAAGTCTTTAAGAAAAATCGGAAAAGAGTATAAGCTCTTAGAGAAATTAGGCTCTTAGGCTCTTAGACGTGGAGGAGGACTCTTGACCGACAAAGTATGGCCTGATTTATCGTTGATTTTTGATGCCGAAAGAAACGATCCATTGTTCCAGGATATAGAACATTATCTGAAATAATTGGTTTTTGACAAATTTTCCTTTTTGAAATAACTTATCATACTAGTATACAAAGACCTTAGACTTGTTTTAAAATTTTAAACGAATAAGAGTTTAAAAGAGAACGATTCCGATATTGGTTATGAGATCTATTTGAAATATGTGAGTTAAAGGCATTAAACAATAATATAGACTGTATCAAAAAAGAAAGTGTAACTAGTACAATAAAAAGGTATTCTACAATACAATAGAAAAGCGTTCGACCTGCTATAGATGGCGAACTGAACGGAAAAGTACACCTAAAGAAACGATTAGGGGAACATATTTAATATCTGTTAATGTTTTGTGTCTCTGGAGCTTGAAACAGAAAATACTCGTATTAAAATATCATATATCTGTTCGTACATTGTGTAATCCTTGAGTACATAGAAAGGTAAACAACTCATTTTTCAGTGGAACGAATAAAGAAGGAAGAAAAAATACAAAGTAAAAGTTTAGCCAAGATAATAAACCCATGAGATGAAGTAAGTTGAAAAACGAAGTTTGTTTAATAAAATTACGGCAATAAATTCGCAAAAGCGCAAGCAATTCTGAGGGTAAAGAACAAAGAAAGTAATGGCTATAGGAGTGAGAAGCCGCCATAAAAGGAAACCGGTGGCAAACGCATAGGCGCTACCCGAACAAACTACAGTCAAAGAAATTATGACAAAAAAACCAATAAGAATGATATGCAAGAAAATCCCAATGACCGGTAAAAGCAGGCTAATGGGCCAAGAAATCGTGAGATGAGATTTAGAAATACGAAAGGAAGATGTTGAGAACAAAATGTTCGGAAAGGAAACGAAGGTCACACAAAGGGAATGCTGGAAGGAATTTAGCACAAAAGCATGGTTTACTTATGTAGAAGGGATATAGTTGATGGGGGTGCAAGTAAAGGACAATAATATTTATTTTTTTTGAGTGCAAATTAAAGTTACGGTGACGGTGGAATCATGAGAAATATTGTGTGGGAAAAAAATAAAGGAAAATTCTAAACGAATAAAAAGCACAATAAATAGTGGCCAATGAATGTCAGCTCGAATTTGGAAATGCGGGTGCTGCTAACGATTGAGCTCAAAGTAAATGAGCTTTCAAGAAAGCAGAATATAAAACGCTTGCCCTTTAGGGACATGTAAAGTGACGCAAAGTGGATAAAAGTAGATAATTGTGGTAAGAAAACCTAAAGTATTACAGCTGTTGGAATTAGCTTTGAACATTTGTATGCTGGTTCACGATTTCTTACTATTATTAAATTCCTTTAAAATATTAATATTAAATATTATTGAAGTTTATTAAAAATAGAGTTAAAAGTTATATCGACTTCTTAATTTCAAAAATTAGATTTTTTTATTTGCATATATATCGAATGTATACATGTTTGAGAGTATTCTTCGAAAATTTGCAGTTGATTTGGCAAATAGTTTTGAAGATATGGACATATTTGCAAGAAATTTTTAAATTAGGTTCCCCAACGCGTTTTACTCGAAACGCTGTTTCCAAAATCGGAGAGGAAAGTTTCTTCGAAACCGTTGAACCGATCAACTTAAAAATTGCAAACGAGCTTCTTGGATATTTTTGAGAGGTATTGATCGAAGGAATAAGATTAATGGCGATAACTTCGTTTTTTTTCCAAATTTCTGTGTTCACAAAAGTTAATACTAATTTTATGTAGAAAAATCTTCCTCTCGGCGAGACTTCTTCTTCGGAGGTCCTCCTGAAGATCGGCTACGAGATCAAGGAAATCCAAAATTTTTCTAAATTAGCCATTGATTATTAATTTATTTATTAAAAAAATATCTCTTAATTTTTCCTGACTTGCAAAAGGTTATAATCCCCTTATTCCATTTATACCATTTCCCCCCAAAATTCCTCACTGGCTCATCGAAAGCTTTATTATATAGAAATTTTTGCGATTTTTTAATTATAGTCAATTAGTGATGTCATATATGTGACAGTCATAGATCTCTGAGCATCTAGATAAGATTTGCTTGCTTTTATAAAACAAATATTTATGTAAATACATACTTTGAGTAATCAACTATTACTAACTCTACCAGCTAAAGTACGGTATCTACCAACAACTTTCACTTGTTTTGCTCTCTCTTTAATACCTACGATCCTTCCTTTATTGCTGCTGACCTACAAGGGTAATAGTAAGCGGAAGCCACTGTGGCTTCAACTTAGTGGGTCCTAAAAGTGAAGTTGGTGCTGCGAGCAAATCTAAGTGATTCCGCTATTATCAACTTGTAACCGTACTTACTTAGCTCACTTGTACTAAAAGCGGCAATGCGAAGTTGAAAGGAAAATGAAACGAAAACAAATTTCCGTTGTGGTTGGTTGAGTAAGCGAACGAAAATCGAATGCAGCGGAAACGGAAATAAACACGCTGGTAAGTGGTTGTTGGCAATAACAACTTGCATGCATACATATAAATACTTGAAAGGGCATTTTAGTATATATACATATATATTATGAACATATACATATGTATGTATGTCTGTGGCTGGATATAGCTTTAAGGCTTTTCACTTATATATTTGAAAAGCTCTACGAACGCTGTGCACTATAAAAAGTAATATTGTCACAAATATTGATACAATTTTCTTTTTTGCTAAAAGCAAAAAAAAACACACATATTTTAATAATAATAACAACGTATAGTTGCAAGGCACCCTTCATTCTAACCGTAAAATGTGGTGGCCCACCCACCCACTGGGCATTTCTTAAGTGCGTACCACCGCCTTAAAGTCAAACTAGTAAATTCACTAGACATGGCCATTTTGGGTGCTCCAGCACTCGAGTTGAACACTTTCATTCCCCCTTTCGAACTTTTACCGTTACACTGTATATGCACACAAACACTTTGGCCTTTCCTCTATCTACCCTGTCATTTCACGCTTGCTTTCTTTGCTTATCGCTTGCGTGGCAACAATAGCACTATGCCATTGTAATGGACAAATCGCTTTGGGTATAGAGGCTGTGGGAGCTAGACGCTGCTATGAGCTTTTCTAAGCTACAAAAGTGTTTACAATATCAAACATGTTTGCTTGTCTGTTTGAAAGTGTGTGTGCGCGTGTGTTTGTGCTCACTGACTTTGGTCTCAATTTATTTATAAATTTATTGTATTGACAATTTTTGGATGGTATTTGCGCACATTTTTTGACCGCCAGTCAACCTCGCAATAAAATAACAATAACAACAACAACAAAAAATATGAACAGATGTGGCTCATTTCAATGGCAGGCAGTTTCTAAATGAAAAATAAGCCAACAATCATCTCGGCAAATAAATATGTCAGACACACATGCACACACGCATAAACTTAATTACATACACACACATATGTATATACAGTGGTGTTCATAAGTATATTAATATTCCTACTTATTCGGTTATTCCTTCGACAGAGCTCAGGTTCAGTTTCAGGTTCAGGCAAATTGGCCAATTCGCTTTTCAATCGACTGAGTTTTTGTTATAATTTATGGCACAGCTTCGGTCGCCTAAACCTCACTGCCGCTGGCCACTTTGTCTTGCGTACACTTTTCTACTCACTCCTCTGTTGGTCTTTTCAAGTTCAATAGACTGTAATAAATTGTAATTAATTGTTGTAGTTGCGTGATTTTGACGCAGCAGCCGTTGACGGCATACTTTTATCATGAATACCAACACGAGTAGCCATAGTAGTATATCCGATATGTGCAAATTTCAGCAAGTGTAGCACCCATGCGTGTATGTACATATGTATGTATTTTGGTCATTTGGTGCTTAATCCCTTTACCCCAACTCATGCAGGATTTGCCGCTTTGCACTTTTGAAATATGGTTAATGTAAATGGTTTGATGGTGAATTTTTTTTTTGTCCTGTGATTAGCTTGATTATGATTGAGTATGTACAGAAATAAAAAGCCACAATATTATTTATCTTCATTTGAGAGCGATTGCATAATTAGGCTATCATTTGCCGTTTAAGTTATCTGAAGAGCTTAATATTAGGAAGTGGAGCGCCTAGTGGAGAGTAAATGACAAAAAAACTCTGCTGTTCGCGCTCAAAATATTTCATATTCGAAGTGATATCAAAAAGAGACTACCTCGTAATGCAAAAACAAATCCATATGGAATTTTTTCATTAAGTATTTAAACACTTATACCTTGATCAGCGTATATTAAGTTTGCTAGGGCGTTTGTAACACAAAAAAGGAAACGTCGGACCATATAAAATATATATACTTAGTATAAAATACTAGGCCTCAGTCGATTTAGTCATGCCCGTCTGTCTGTTCGTCTTTTTGTCTGTACATATATACGCGAGCTAGTCCCTGAATTTTTGAGATATCGATCTGAAACTAAACATACGTTTTTTCCCCCCAAGAAGCTGCTCCTTTATCGGAACGTAAAAATATAATTCATATTTATATAAATACACATAAACCATATATATGTATATATAGTGCAGATTAGCATCAATAAAACATAAAAATATCTATATATAAAATAAAATTTGTATTCCTACCGAAAAAAACCTAATAAATTATAGAAATTTTATTTTAAAAAACGCCATAAATGGTTAACATATCTGAAAAATACTTTAATATCGTTTCCTGTGAACCCGTTATAAAAAAAGTATAACAAAACTCGTCAACATCACTAAATGTAACATCTCTCATTTATTCTGACGACATTGCAACATTTCCTTTTGTTGCTAACAACACCGAATGTTTCAACAAACATAGGTAAATGTTTCCCAACATACGAATACATACATATGTATCACACTCACTAACTCAGTCTCTCTCGCTCTCTTCCACAGGTGCTCATTTATAAAAATAACGTTAACAACATTCGTGCAAAAGAAACGAGTGGGAAGCAAACTGTTAATTAACAGGGACATGGATTGCATTTAACAGCAAATGCTAATAAGCAAATGTTACTAACAGATTAGTGTACAGCAGCAAAAACAATATATTAAGTAAAAAAATTTAAAGGAAGAAATTATATCGCAAAATTATAAGCAATGAAATGAAGCAAATTCGGTTGCATTGCAACTTTCGCAATTTCGAACAAGATGTTCGTCACTTTTCGTTAGATTAAGTATAGGCGATGCAACATGTTGTCCATTATGACGTTTTGCTATTATCAATCCAGAAAACGTAAATGAAATTCTTCTAAGTTCTCTGGTCAAACCGCTCTATTATCGGAACTTATTATATATACATACATATGTAGTTAGTAGATTTGACCAGAGAACTTGCAAGCAAAAATTGTATCAACCTACGATCAATACTTGACAAATATATCTAAGAAGGTCGTATGAAATTTTCAAGTCGATCGGTTTTAGACGTCTCGGAGAAATTTTTTCTCCCCGACTCTAAAAACAGCATTTTCAATAAATTTTTCCAATTTCCAAATTATTAACCGAATCAATTTGAAATTTTCAGAGAATATTCTCAATTATATGTATATTCGATATATGTATATACTATATGCAAAACAAATTTTTTGAAATTCACAAGTCCTCCTTGGAAAAGAAGCATTTTTACCAATGTTTAAAGCAATTTACAATCCAGCGCTTTTCAAACTGTTTATAAATGCATTGAATGTAACAGCGGTGCTCTCAACACTGCATGCAAAGAATGTAAATGAACATGTGTTCTAACGAAAAATTGTTCGCTGCGCCATAGAATATTGTTAATTCCACTTAAAATAATCCATAAATCCACTTACCTTATTTAAATATTTCTGCAAAACTTATTTTTAACTTAAATTTCTAACACTTTGCCAACAGCAATTTGAACAACAACGCTGCTAGCAGCATGCTCTGTCCACCTGCGAATTAAACACATAAAAACAATGCGGGCCATTAATTTTTTACTATTTTATTATTAATTATGATTAAATTTAGTAACTAATTGTTTTAATTTTAGCCTTTTTCCGAGCAATATTTCAATTTATTCACTCACAACGATTTCGCACCTAACTTTTTCACACATGCACAAGGAAACTGACATATAACGGATGTGCAGCGGGTGAAGTTACTTTGCCTTCTTCATTGAGCAGAGTTGCATGCGCATGAGTGAATGGAACCTTAGAAATTAAAAATTTGAATAACTTCTTTCAAATAAACTAAATAAAACGAAATTGACTTTTTTTATTCAGTGCATAAAATGTATTGAAGAATTCAGGAGCACTAACAGCTAACAGTTAGTTAATTATTATATTTTGATATTATTTTAAAATAAAAAAAATAATGAAGAGAATCATACGGAATGCATTACTCATCCATTATTTGAATTTAAAAATATATTTCGAAGAGGTTGCCACGTTTCTGAGCAATTATAATAATATTGTAATTAATTAATAATTTACAATTTATTATAATAGCAAGGTACACTTTTAAAAAGTAGATTCATTTGTAATTTTGACGCACTTTTTATTATTGATGGTACGAGCATTATGTGAGTTTTAAAGATAAAAAAGTATTAATAGCATTATAAACATTTTATTTATAACTAGTTATGGATGTTTAACTAAAAATAATAAATTTATAATTTTCTATTTCTTTTAAACTAATAATTTTTGCAAAAAAAATAATATTTTTTAATAGCTGAAAATTATATAATAATAATTTTTTTATTTTATTTACTTAAAAAATAAACATTTAATATTTATTATTCCAACTAATTTCCCATTGAGAAACGGAAAATAATTATTATGACTTTTTTAAAATAATTTTTAAAATACATATAAACAGCCGTTCTAATCAGATTTAACATCAGTCTGATTGGTTTTTGATTTTCACATTTAAATATTTTATAAAGCGACTGCAACACTGCATCCGTCTTTGACTCTCTTCTGATTCCGTTTGTTCTTGACAGTTTCCTTCTCCGTCGACAACCTACGCTACACAGCAACTAACTACAAGTGAAAATTTTAATTTTTGTATTTAATTGTGCAACAAATTAATTATTTCTTTCATTAAACGAACTTAGTATTACTTAAATTGTGCAATAAATGTAATTATTTGTTTATAAATCAAAAATAGTAGTATTTTGCAATTAAATGAAGTCAAACATTAAGTGCCGGCCTTTTCATTTGCAAAGAAAAGACAGTGGGTGCTCGCAGCACCTTTTGTGCTGCAACGAGTGCTTGCCTCCCATTAGTTTACGTGTTTTTGTTTTTGTTTTATGAACTGTGTAAATGAAGTAAATGGTCGTTAGCATATACATGCATAAACACATACATACAAACATATATGTTTGGTGCAAATGTGTCAAAAGGTGTTAAAAGGAAATAATAATAATAAGTTTGTTGCAAAATTTTTATTTTTATTTTAAAGCAATACTATTATTTAAAAATACTAAGTGAAAAGGATAATATATAAAAAAAGAGGCTTTAACATTGAGTGAATATTTCACTTTTTATTAAAAAAATTCGAAAAATAGTTTCTTCGTTGCAAATTATTGACTAGTAATTTCTGCATAAAAACACGTATACAAAAACATGTTAACTTGAAAAAAATTGATTAAACTAGCAAATTGAATAACGTAAAGGGGTTAATATCCACTAGCAAATCAGAAAAAAATCGATTTTAAAGTAATTTTTTTGTAAATAAGCTTTTTTTTCAATTAATAAATAAGAAATTAAAATTTCCTGAATTTCATGTATTTTAATAATTGGTTGATTAAAAATTTTTGATTTCCTTGTTTGCGTAGCCGAACTCCACGAGGCCTTCCGAAAAAAGTTATCTGACGATTTCTTCTTAATTCTTCTGCTTAAAGCATCTGATGTCCAAATTAATTTATTATTATTCTAGCTGAATTCAGGTAATGGTCGAGGAGCTAGTCAAAATTTTGATTTTTGATAAATTAATTTTTGTGAAATAAATTACACTTCAGAGTGGCTTAAAAAATCAAAAATATTATTCCTTCATTGATTACCTGACAAATATATTTAAGATGGAGCCAATTACACTAAATCAAAAAATTCTTACAAATACGTTCATATCTCCAGAACAATTTTTCGGGTCAATTTCAAATTTTCAAAATCAAAAAATCGGTTTTTTTTAATTCACTAGTTTATATAACCCCATAATCCAAAAATTTTCGGGCGAAAAATTGTTAATTAATAAAAAAGATTCTAAAGAAATTGGATTATATTGATATAAAAATTAATTATTAATAAAAAGTTTTATTTATCAAAAAAAAAAATAACAAAATAGAAAAAAATTATTATTTATTAAAATTTTTAATCAATATAAAATAAATAAATTATTATTGTATATAATTATTTGAGTAGAAAAAAGTGAATGAGTGAGTGAGAAAAAAGTTAGTAATTGATTTATATTAAGTCCAAGAAGTGAAAAAAGTGTAGTGCAGTATTTCAATTTATTTTTAATGTTAGATCAAAAATTTTTGTTCCAGAAGCATCACAAAAGAGTGTTTTTAGAGTAATTAAAATATTACACACTTATCAAAAGCAGAAATAAAAGGAGTATAAATGAAAATTTGTTACGAGTAAGTAATTTTTATATACAAATAATATATTGTACAGCTATTATGAAAAAAGGAAAACATAATTTACATGAAAAGATATATTCTCTCCTTATTAAATTAATTATTAAAATAAAAAATAATATTTTTTACAAAAAAAAAAATATTTTAATTGACAGAAAAACAATTTCTCTTGATTTAAATGTTTATATTTTTATATATATATAAAATATTGAACTTGTATCATAAGTCGTTGAACCCGCAATACCTGCTCTAATAGGGCCAAGTTCATTGTGAACACTTTCACATGCAACCAATTAAAGTTCCCTGCCAAATTATGCCAATAACTTATTTTCTTTATCGAATATTTTAATGCTTTCATCTTCTTTATACTTTCCTTACTTATTTACATTCCACATGTAATATCATGCACCATATTGACGGCAACTCCACAACATGTTTTAGCCAATTTCCAGCTTCACCTCATAACCGCTATTTTATCACTTACCGAAAATCTTTTCAAAGAAATTACAACCAAAATTAATTTACGACAAGCTTAATGATGCATTTTCGACCTTTAGTATGAAATCTCAATTAAAATTCTCCGCCAGCGGGCAAAAGCTGCCTCCTTCAGCCTCACTGCACGTCAGTCAATATTTGTGCGACACTGACGCCAGGCAGTCAAGCGGCCGGCGTAACGTGCAGTCCGTAAGCTCGATGCGTTGCAACAAGCAAGCAAATATCAAAAGGAAAACTAATTAAAGTATCGGCACACGTTTTCGATGCCGCGTTTTATTACTTTAGTGGTTGTTATTATTGTTGTTGCATTGGACCTGTGCCTCGTGCCGCCTTTGCTTTTGTTGTTTCGTAGTTGCAGGCGTAACGCAGTTTACGTTTTTAATCGGCAACAAAAAAAATTTCAAACGCTACAAAAAGCTCTCTTCCACTACTTCAGCTACGCACGTTGGGGAGCAACAGCTGCACAGACGAAACTGTGGACGTAAAGTCAGCTATAAAAATATAAATGCTGCTTGTTTTTGTTACTCATGGGCGCTCAAATACTATACTTATATGTAGGTTTGTATGGGCTTGCCTCTTTGTCGGTCCGTGTACGCCTGCCACGATAACTGGTAATCAAGTGCAGCCAAAATACCGCCAATAACACCAGCAGCAACATCAGCACGAACAACAACATTTGCCAGCGCATGTTCGACCGCCTGCCATGAACGCCAATTATCGGCTACATGAGCAACTCAATCGACGAGTTAAATACAGGTTACGCGCCTAACATGCCCACTCAACCTGTGCACCCGTATATCCTTTAGCGCGACGCAATGCTGTGCTGTTTCACTGCATCCCCTCCCTCAAGCGTTACGCTCTGTCCAAAGGCTGCTTGGTGGCGGCTCACGTTAGTTAGAGATTTCATTGCAATCGCTTGCCATCGATGCATATTTCGACTGTGGCCACAATGTGTGGGTAGTACTATGAGAGCCTACCGTGTATATGCCCTCGGCTAGTGGCAGCCGTAGCAGATTTGGAGAAAATTACAACGAGAGATTGCCATACATTCGCGCAAGCCTCCACCGTCGCCGCCACCAACATGTGCAACGTCAAGACAGCAACAACAAGAAAAATAACACGTAAAGTAAATACTAGAGAAGAGCAGTAGCTGCGACACAGCAACGTCGAAGAATCGCCGAACATTTAATAGGGGCTGAGGCGAACGTTCATACCCCCGATAGATAAGACCGCTGCCAAACACACATGCGCCCCATACAAACAGACGGTTTTCATACATTTGGCCATGCAACAATTGAGCAATTTTCATTAAGTCGATGATAGTAATATGCGATGCGGTTATGTGCTGGTGTGGCGTGTTTGCGCGCGGTGTGCTGTGGGCGGCATTGCAAGTGAAATGCCATTTATACGCCAGTTTGCGCCAGTTGATGGCGAATTTTGTGATTTTGTGCAACAAATGTGATTTTAATCTTATTGCTTATGCATGCTTTGACTCGAAATTAAGCAATTAGCAAGCGTGGTTGGTAGAAAAATTATGGTTATGTTGTAAGTGTTGTTAAGACTCGTAAAATGAAGTTATTATCTCTTAACCATATAGTCATCAAAAGTTGTGAATTTCATCGTGAAGTTGTTTAGTTAAACTCTTACGAATTGGCATGCTTTTAGAAATTATTTTGGATCTTTAATGTTAAAAATAAATGAATTATTAATTGAAGTTAACTTAAGACAAGAAAAACCCTTTTTATAATTGAAAAGAAAGCCAGCTTTAAGCTTTATGGCTGCCATAATGGAGTATGCATCAGTAATGTATTTAACTCGGGCTAACACAATTTATAATGTAAGGTGCATATTGCCTGTAGCTGCAGCAGCGCATTAGAGATGTCAGCGACAAAAGTTTTATATTATAAGGTGTTGACATTTTCACGTATTTTAATACAAATCTTTATTATCAGCTTCAAAATAGACTCCTGAGCCAATACAAGTATACCAACTCTTTATTGAATTACCCAAACACTTGCTATAAGGCTCGGCAGGGATGGCCCTCAGTGTCTTCATCGTATTTTGGTTTTTCGGTTTTGGCTCATTTTTGGAGTGCCATTCGCTATATTATTAGACCATTTCGATGTCATATTCAGTAATGATGCATTTTATGAATGTTAGGTCCTCTACTACGTTGTCAAGCATCTCTTTTGCGACCTCTACTCAACGTCGTTTGCAAAAGTCTCAGGTGTTTTGGCATTGTCTAGGATGGTCACACTTCATAATATCCAATTTATCAAGCAAAATGTGTTGAATCAATTAATAAGAGATGTTGAGGTTCTCTGATATCTCTTTAATGCCAACACGACGATTTTTAAGCACTGTTACTTTAACTTTTTCGATGTTATCGACATTAACAGAGGTGTCTGAACAACTCGCTTCAGGCAAGTTCTCAACCTTTAGTGACGACCTTTAGTGAATGCTGTTAGTGATGGCTATACCTTTTAAAATCGTTTTATGAATACAATATTTAAACTTAGTTTAATGTCGATATTTTAGGATACACCTCGTGTGAGAACCTAAAACAACTAATTTTTGGGAATTAAAAAATATATACTGTATCAATTGTTTGAAAATTTGTAGGCTATATATACATATACAAGTATATATACATATAATATTTAAAACGCAGAGTAAACATTTTTTAAAAAAAGGTCCTCCACTGCTGCAGTGATTCTGGCCTCCTCCGTTTATGAAATCTAAAACCTGAATACTGGACTAAGAAATTTTGTCCGAAAAAAAAATTGAATTTTACCCAAAGAGTTAGTCGTTTTTGGCTTCAAAAAATTCAAAAATTTTTGTTTCGAAAAACGCGTTAAATATTGTATAAGCTGGTAGAGCTGATTGAACTGAGCAGCTACAATGAAAAAAATTTAGTAACTCAAAAAATATTGGAAACATTAATTTAAAAATTTAATATATAAAAAATAAATAAATATATTTTTCAAAACTTCACTTGGTGTACTCCTTAAATTTATATTCGACGACTGTGATTAAAAAAGATTACAAGTTCACAGGATAGGCCAGGTCAGGATAGGTGTGAAGTTTATCTAGGTACCTCATTTTGCCTCTTAAAATCTCTTAAAAATGCCACTTTCGGTAGTTTCAACAAAGGTTTCATAAACGATTATTTAAACGATACGATCGTTAGTATTAGCAAGTTGGCTGATACCACACCCCATGCCAGGCTCAATCACATGCAATATTAATTTATTCAAATAAGAAACTTTCTAACAACCTAGTATATAAACTACCATTTTCGAGGAGAAAAGATTTATTAATTACTAACAATTGACGGTTTAAGGCGCAAAGATCTGCCCTACATTAAAACTACTATGATTTTTATAAACAAAAACTACTTAGTGTTTTTTATTTTAATATTAGAATACACAGTGTTCAACTTAAATTACTTAAAATCTAACAAAAAATATTATTAAATGTATACTTATTTAAAATTACATAATTATAACTTTACACGTTTCAAAAAATAATAATAATACATCACACATTACCAGTGTATACTGGGTATACCCCATAACTTTCTACTCCTGCTACGCCTTACAACATTTATTGCAAAAAATACTCGCATATGCAGACCAGCTCAAACCTATTGGTTACACTCTCGTTTGTTGGCGCTGGCGCAACTCAACTTCATCGCCTTCGAACGCCCTATTCTCCATGCCGTTTGCTAACGTTTGCGCCTGCGCCACAACCGCTGCACGCGCTTCAGTATCCCGTTGCACACATTCAGCCGCATGCTCGGCCTGTTCGAGATTTTCATGTATCACATTCGTTACGATGCCGTTAAGTTGGCCCTTCGCCTCGCTCGCCAACGCTATCGCTTCAATCGCATTAATATTACCATTCGCGTCTTTGGCGTCCAGACAATCTGCTTTGGTGACGCCAGTTTCACTATCGACAGTTTGTGCAATCGCTTTGCGCCGTTGTTTGCATTGGAAGTTGTACATCCAGCTGTGGGTAGATTTGACATTCATAAATATTACTTATACAGTTTAGTTAGCTAATTCGAGACTTACAGGAAAATAAACACTGCGGGTGCAGTAAGCGCGCCACCTAACAAATAGAAAGCGCCGGGTAATACTTTCAATGTGGCCGCATACAAAGTGGTGTACATGGGTGCGAAAACCATAGGCATCAGCGCTTCGGCAACGCCGAACAACGAGTTCACTTTGCCCAATTCGTCTTTGCACACCAGCTTGGTGGCAATCGAACGCATAGCTATGAAGGCAGTACCGTTAAATATCTCCACAATCGCACCAACATACATATGCCAAGGTACGGTAGCAAAAGCGTAGACGAAACCCGATAGAATTTTTGACATACTCGAAATGACGCCGACCAACGCATCATCGATCTTCAATTTGTGCGAAAGAATGCCAACACAGAAAAGTACGCCTAAACGAAAGTAAGAGTATGAAAAATTTGAATAACAAACTTAATTATAACCTCGAAATACGTACCAATTAGTCCCGTAATCATCGCATAGGTAGAAAATACGCTGAACTCCACCTCACTCCAGTTGAAACGGAAACGTGTAAAAAGATATGTCACAGCCATTTCACCTGTTTAGTAGTAACAGAGAAGCATTAATAACCACTTTACGCCTTTAAGCATGAAAAATTGTCTCACCATGCATTGGTCCAATCACAACCATCACAACAACCATTAACATAATAACACGCTGACGACGCTGATTTTCGCCTCGCTTAAAAGCCACCCGGAAGGTCTCAACCACATGATCCTTATCGAAGAAATCGGCTAATAAACTCTTTCGCTCTCCCTTCGGCACGCTCTTCTCTGGTTTGGCACGTGGTTCAGCCAAGAAGAATAAACCATATAGGAACGAGAACAAATAGAGACTTGCAGAGATAGAGAAAACACCATAGAAACCAATTTGTCTGGAAATCAAAGTTGTCATTAAATATTCAAGTCGTAAATTAATAAGTTTCTAGATAAGATAGTTTCAGTCGAATTAGTGGTTTCATCAAATTTTTAATATTTTGCTTGAGCTTTCACTCTATGTCAGGACTTTAAAAGTATTGGACGCATGTTGTCCATTGAGTTTTAGAATCAGATCTTATAAAGTCCTTTATTAGAATATTTACTCACTTCAGCAACACTCCGCTGAACGCCATACCGATTGGTACGCCCACCGAGAAGCATACATTCAATATGCCAATACGTAGCGTACGCTCCTCTTCCGTAGTAATATCTGCTATATAACTAAAGACACCCATTAGCATTGTAAACCAACCGCCACTCAGCGATGGAAATATGGCCTCCGTCAAAGCAGCCACCTCCATCGGCGTACGTTCAAAATAAACACAAAGTATGAGACCTACAGTGCCCAGAAATTCGCCAATAATTGGTATGAGAATACAAGGTTTTCGCCGATGATGCCGATCGCTCCACGAGCCCCAAAACAGAATGAGCAGACAGGGAAATATCGATTGTATCACAGTTTTCCAGGCGGCCATGCGTGCGACCATCTGTTGCACGGTCTCCTCCTCGCTGCAAATATGTTAATAAAATAGTTGAGAAGCATGTACAGCAAATTATTATTAAAATGATTTTACTTACAGCGTATAATTGGCCGTATCTCTTCGTGTGAGCGCATCACAAACCACCTCGCCATAGTCCATGTTTACGCGGCACGCCTTTTCCAAATTCAAATTTTGCGTCGCCAAACCCGACAGCACACTGGGCATAATGTATGCGGCTAGGATCGGCTCTACGGTGATATTATTGATGACCTTTTGTAGTTTCTCACGCCAAGTTAGATTCGGTTTCTGCGGCGGCTTTTCACTGGCTTCTACGCGTTTCGCTGTGATAGGCGTTATAGTGGCAATGGCCATATTCGTAGCCGCCGGATTGGCGGTGGTTGTGTCGGCCGCACTGTGACCCATTTTGATAGGGGTTAGCTGGAACGAAATGATGTTTTTGTTAATATAAAGTCTTATATGATCAATTTTAAAAATGCTGATAATGATCTATCTATCTATGTATCTGAAATATTCCTTCTACAGTCCTATTGCAATCGGAAAATTATTGATTTACAGCTCAAAGATGAAATACAATATGTTGTAGTTGTACAGCAAAAAAGTGATCTGTCTATTTTTGACTAGTACGATATTTGCCCCTCCAAATTTTGACTAAGTGCTATAAAAAAAGCTACAATTTTTCGACTTTCAATAAACCTAGATGTTTTGTACAGTTATTGTACTGACTTAATTTTCGAATGGAAATGGAAGGAAAGAAACGAAATCGGGGTAGCTTTTCCATTACTACCCCAACTAAAATTTTATTTACAGCGTCAGTTTCAGATCTAAGTATTTGTTTCCAACTAAGTAATACTGGAATAAACCCAACATTTGTGAACATTAATTAGTCGGAAACTACAAGTATGCTTTTAGGAAAGAGTTATAGAGTAGCGCCACCTATCGACTACTCTATAAGTAGAATTCCGGTTCCATTACAAAATATTTGGTTAGATACCCCTCAAAGCAGAGTTTAATAAGAACTTCTCTGATGGCAAAAACACTAGCAAATTTTTATATTTGCAAAAATTTAATATTGCTTCTCGAGTAGTGAACGCTACCAATCGGATTTCTATAACATATAGCTGTCATACAAACTCAACGATCCAAGTCAAGTCTTTGTATGGAAAACTTGTTTATTTGACAAGATATCTTCACGAAATTTGAAATGGATTATTATCCAATGCAATGGTATAATCTCGGTCCAAGTTTTTTTAGATCGGACCTTTATAGAATATAGTTGCATACAAACTGACCGATCAAAATCAAATTCTTGTATGGAATAAGTTTTATCTGTGAATGATATTATAGCTTCGATGCCACTGAAGGTACAGATTTTCATATTTTTGCTACTTGTCGGAGCCGTTACTCAGAACCATATCGTGCTTATTAGTAAACAAGATGAAATTTTAAATGAACAAATAGAAAGTTAAAAATCATATGCTTAACTATTGACCCTTTTTAATGTAGGTACACATGCACATGCTCATCATATCTGAAATCTTACTGAAACTGTCGGTCATTGCTTAAAGGTCAATAACTTTTGCTCATTTGACTAGCGAACTAAGTGATTCACCTCTGAGTTACATAAAGTTGCAATTACTTAAAAGCATTGACAACATGCGTCAACCAATGCTTGTAGCACTTTTGCACCTGCTGCAGCAGTGACACGAACTAGAAAGTCTGAACACTGACACACAGACACACAATATGTATATATTTATTTATATTTGATAATATCAACATTTTACTCTTTTATAAATGGCAAAGCAACAAATTATTAATAAATAAGTTATTTTAAGACAGACACATCTATAAATACTCGCCGGCAAGACCTATGTACATACATATATTATATGTATGTATATCATCAGATAAAATTTGACTCGAACATTTTTTAACAGCGCGCGCAAACCGTACCGGCGATAACAAAGATTTGTATTAAAATACGTAAAAATATTGTTATTTTGTCAGTACGGTTCTAATTTGATTAGATGGTATATACTTTGGATTGATTATGACGTCGGTGAAAGGCACATATGCATAAGTAAATAGCGACTAATAAGCTTATGATAATCCAAGTTTGCATGAAATTTAAATATAGAAATAGGAAGGTGCTTACTACTTGTTGTTGCGTAGGTGTGTATGTGTTACGAAATTAAATATAAGAAACTACAACAATATACAAGTATCTTCAGCGAGTCGATCCGATCCGCCTTTGTTGTGTTTTCATTGTCGCTCACATCTTCTCTTTTCACAAAATTTCGAGATGGCTTTATTGCTATAGTTGTTATGTTTGTTGTTGCTTTTCTAGTAATACTTGTTTACTTATTGTTGTTATTACTATTGTTGCACGGCATTGTTACCGGCAACAACTGATTATAGCGCGTTGTTCTATTTCATATATGTTTACATACATAAAATCATACATATAAGCCCATACACATGCACATATATCTAACTCGAAACATATGTATTTATACCGACACAGCTCTTCTTCATCGTATGTGCATGTGTAGAAGCGATTAACAAAACAAATAGACGCGAATAATTGATAAATAAGATTAAGGTGATGCCCCAACACACCCACAATTTCTTTGACTCTCAAACATAAATACATACATATGTACACTCTTGCTTATTTACTTATGTTTACATACAAACATCTATATTTATTTATGTTTATATGTATGCATCCATATGTTTGCATCATCTATTATCTGGCGTTGACATAAATCACTTAAATTGCTTTTTGTCTATTTTGCGTGGCCATCGACGCCGACGCCAACGCCGGCGGCAACGCCAACGCTTAAGCCCAAGCTTAAAGATTTCAGCGTTAGTAACTTAAAACCTCTGCAAAGCTTTGTGCGTTGAATTTGTTTTATTTTTTCTTCTGTTTTATATTATTTATTTATTTTTTGCTTTATTTTTTTTTTCTATTTATTATTATTATTTTTTTTACTTCTGCTTTTGCTTTTGCTTTTATGTTACGCAAAGTGTGTATAATTGTGTTTTAGTTGCTTGTTTTTCTTATTTTCTTTGCAAATTGCTGGAGTAATTTCCAATGTAAATTTTTATTGTCAGTGTTAGTAATAAACCGGTGACAGCTGATCTTTGCGTTTGTATTTCATTAAAGGTAAATTTTTCGAATTCTACAATAGCGTAAGTTGTAAGTTTTTCCTTGCTTTTTTTAATTGCTGTAAAACGAGGTATTTAAATGAAACACTTTAAGTAATCTATTATGACATAAGAAAAATATGGGCAATTATTGGCTAGAATGCTAAATTGGAAACAGAAAAATTTGTAGCAATTATATCAAACTCAGTACGCTTTTAAATTTTATTTTTTTCTAAACTCGGTTAGCTAATAATATGGTGGAATGCAGTGTTATTTAGTAATTAAACCGATATTTGATTTACTGTTTTTTCAGCAACCAGAACCAAAAATTAGATTATATTATGTGTAGTAAAAATAAATCCATTATTTTTCCAATAGATGCCGTTATTTATCTGTATCTTGCGTCGTATAAGTTCGATCGGGTTCGGCTAGATGGTGTTTAAAAGAATATATTAGACTTCAAAGTTATTTGTCGTTAATTTTTTTACTTAGAAATTGGTTGGATTTAGACAAAAATCTCCGCTGGATGTGACTAGAACGTTGACTTAGTTTGCACCGAAACTATAATACCCTTCACAGATGCATTTCTTATAGCATAAAAGGGTTTAAAAAGATCTTAATATTAGTTTTGATTGCTCAGTTTTAAAGGCAGCTATATGCTATAATGATCCGATCTAAACAATATGTTTGAAGATTAGCTTCGAAAAATAATCTATTCCAAATTTCGTGAGGATATCTTATCAAATAAAAAAGTTTTCCATGCAAAGACTTGATTTTGATCGATCAGTTTGTATGGCAGCTATATCCTATAGTGGTCCTATAACGGCGATTCCGACAAATGCGCGGCTTCTTGGGTAGAAAAGGCCGTTTGCAATACTTCAGATCGATATTTCAAAAACTGAAGGACTTGTTACTACAAATAGACCCGAATAAACGGAGATGGCTACATTAACCCAGCTTGTCCGTCTGGCCTTTATAGGGTCTTTGACATTTCCTCCTGGGTGATTCAAACTTCTTGGTAAACTTATTATAAACTGTTCAAGGTATAATAAAATTTATAGCCCCGTGTGGTTCATCTTCGAAATAGATAGATTTTAGATGGCGCTGGAGTTAACTTAATGGAGCATTCAGATATGACCCCTTATTCTTGAACGGTGCTTTGAAATTTCTGCTGCTAAAATAATAATTCCTTCTTTTAAGCTCCTAAATCGAACCATTATTTTTACAAAATATTCAAGCTCTGTTGTTTAGCTTTAAAAATCTGAAAGATCCCATATTAAATGTGGAATAAGAAAGCTAGATCTCCATGAATTTGCGAAATCGTAATTTTGACTCAAACACAGTTATCAAAGCACATTCTAGTCTTTTTCCTATTCCTGTATGTTGATGAAGGCAACTTTTAATCGCAAGAGCTAACAACAAACATTTACTTGTCTTTATAATTTATAGTGCTTGTAAATCGATAAACAATCGTGTCAACGTGTGTGTGTGTAAACAGATGTTTTGGAGAAAATAAATTTTTTTTAAAGAAAAAAAGATAAGAAAATCACAAAACAGCCACCGTGGAGGTAAATATTTACACAGTTTGTAATAATCAAAATATTAAAATAGGTAACAAAGTATAAAAGAAAAATTTTTACAATATATGAAATCTTAAAATAACACTAAAGTCTGCGGCTAGTTCGCCTCGCAAGTGTGTTGAACTTTTTCATGAATATATACATACATATGTACGATTATATGTACAAGTATAAATTTTATTATTTCAGACTTGGAGTTCATTGATATATAATCCACTTATATGTTTACCTATATATAAACACATACAATATTAATATAATACTAACTAGTATTTCAGCCTAAGCTTTGCTACTCTCAAGCACACTCACATACAAAATATGTTCTTTCGTGTGAAAATGCATTTTCAATCGTGCGTGACAGACATGCGTGCAAATATTTTGTTGATATATTTTTCATAAATTGTTTCAACATTTTTTTGTACTGAATTACAAAGTACAAAACGAAATTCAAAAAAAAAAAACACGCAATTTTTCAGGTAACGCAATTATGTGTAACCCAGCTGAGCTTAGCTGATTGCACGATCGGCTAAACGCATTGTTCTTTTTGAAACTGAAGTGAAAAGTTCATATGTATATACCTATATGTTGTTGGAAAGCCTGCACAGTACAGTGGGCTGAAAAATGAATTTATGACTTAATACTTTAATGAACCTTAACACTATAGAAAGTGAGCTTGCAATTCTATTAATCGTTTCGGAAGACCGGTTGAGTAAAAGTTACCTCTCATTTTTAACTCTATATCAAAGAAAGTCGATGCTAATTTATCGGCAAGTGGTAAAAATTCAAATTATTATTATTCGCGAGGAATTTGTTATTATAATTCATAAAAATTAAGTTTTAACTCATAACATTTTAAAAATGTCACCCCACGATTGACTCTTATAAAAGCCTCTATCGATTCGTCAGTTTAATATGAAAAGTTTTGCTGTGTTAAAGGTTTTCTCTCTTATTAGAAGAATTTACAGCAAAAAATCATTAAGCTCAGTTCAAAACTATGGTTTTTTAATATTTTTTTAAGTGGTATAATTATTATGCCATCTCATTATTTTTATACCAGTTGATTGTACCATTTGCCACTTTCCATTATTTAGCTTATCGAAGACAGTTCATATTTATGACTTTCTCTCATTGCATTGTCAGAAAGATGTACAAAAAATGTTACATAAAAACATGTAATAATATTTTCCGAGTAGTTGACATTTTAATTATCTTCCGGAAATTTAAAAGTCAACAAGAAAATACTTAGCTTACACAGGTTCAAAAAATCAGCTTTAAATAACAGTAGTGTACAGTAAAATTATTTTTTTTTTACCTTATATAAAAAAAGCTGTGATGATAATGCGGTTATAGTTTGCCTTGAAATGTTTATCAATTTCAAAACTACAACTGTAGGTTAAACATTTATAATGAAGAAGCGATTACTGCTGTCATTAAATTTTTCTGGCATTCCAAGTACTTAGATTTCTTTCAACACACTTGTTTAAAAATAAAAAGTTTTGCAAGCCTAAAATTTAAATGTTGCCTACATTTAGGGCAACTATATTTTAAAAATATTATGTTATGCATACTTTTGAGCGGATTAGTTATTTAAAAACAATTTATAGATAAATTAAATTAATTTTTTTCTGAAATTCGCACTGGCTAGCACCAGAGAATGTTAATAATTTATTTTATTATTCGCAAGGAACATTTTCTGCTAGCACATTTAAAATAATTATAATAAACAAATATATATTGTCTACTTTTAGGCTAGGTTACACTTCTTAAACTACTAATCCATAGAAAATATATTTTCTTGTCATTATTAATAGTCAAATCATAATTAATAGCATATTTAAATCTAATCTTCTGTGTGAGCTACCACCACACAACTTATCGGTGAGCTCGAGCATTTCAAATGACAAGGTCAGCTAAATTAAATACCTAGTACATAAATAATTAATTTCATACGCCCACTTGTAGCTTTTACGGCTGCTTTTTTTTTTGATATACATGCGCTCAATTAAAGCCACTGATGAGTACTTACATAAAGATCAAAGCTAATCTACAACTTAAGCCACATTTAGTCCGAATTTGATATAGGTATATACACATATGTATATATGGTATATGTAAGTTTTAATGTTAAAAATTTTTTGGATATTTGGGTTAGTAGTGGTGTATATAGCAATTAATTTTGGTAGCTTATATTATATAATTTCACTTTATAGACTATAGTTTTGACTCAATTGTACAGTTGTTCGCAAATCGTGTGTTGACGAGAAAAACCCTGTAAGTGCGATTTGCCTAAAATTAATATCAGAAAAAATATTCTCTCAAACTTTAAATAACAATTGCACTTTTTCTCATAATAAAAAGGAAAACAAAGTCAAAATATTATTAAAACCTTTGAATTAATAAATAAAAACATTTTTAAAAATATGTTCAATAATAAATACTCGAATAATATAATATTTATTTACTCTGGTTCATCTAATTTGTATTCATAAATTTGCATGTATGAATAACTCAAATAAATTAATATTTTATCAAGTAAAAGTTTCTTGCGATGCTTCATTTACAAGTATTATCTTTTGCGTTCATATGTACTCGTAGATACTAAATTTACCGTTTGATATCACTCACAAATATAAGTACATAATTTAGTGCTTACATATTCAGGTGTGCGTGTTCAGAAAGTGCGCATACATTCGTGTCTCTATGTCAGTTCAATAAACGTCTAATTGTCAGCACACGATGTACTCATGTACCCATGCCTACATACAACTATTTCTTTGTTTATATGTAAGCCTGGTCGAATTTATAGTAAATATTAGCACGTTCAATTTACATTCCAATAAGTAAATCGTAAGCTATTGAAAAAAGTTTCGTATAAATTGTCAGAAATGAAAATTCATAATACGATTCTCAACTTGTGAGGAAGCGACATTTGTTCGGCAAGTGAAAAAAGCAGGAAATTAAAAAAAAACAAAAAAGTAACTACAAACATTTGTTACTTCCATTGCGAAGTGGATGGGTTTTGAAGTTTTTTGAACTCACGTCGTTTGGTTTCAACTATTTGGGCAATACTTTTCATTTGTACTGTTTAGTTTAATAATTGTTGTAAACTGATTTTATATTTCGTAAGCTTTTGAAGAATATATTACCGAAGTGAAAGCCTCGAGATCCTTAGCCAAGTTGAGCATCAAACAATTTTGTGGGACTCTATTTTAGTCAAAAATATATTACCACATTCTTTATTAATTTATATTTCAGTTTCGAAGGCCTCTAGCAAATACTACGTAGGTGAGGGTTTTATAAAGATCACAGGTTTGTTTTAGTATAAATATACTTTTTTTGCAACGTAGTCATTCTCGTTATCATATTCAGTATATATGGTATCTAGAGATCCCTTTCTTAATAGCTTTATACCATGGCGCCGAAATGTAGGCAATATTTTTATTTATTTCTTTTTTTGTATACAAAATTATATTATCCGCACTATGCTATGGTAGTTCAGCGGACTGGAGTAAATTAAAATGTTTTTTATTAGATTGGAATTTGTGACTCGTACCAAAATAATGAATATTTCACCAAAATCAAGCTGAATAAAGGTTGTCAAAGCACATTCCCTCCCACATTTTTAATCAAACATCGAAGAAACGTCATAACTCAGCCTTATTATTTACCACATTTTCAAAAAAATTAAATGTAAACCAAACTGTAGGATATTTCTGGAAAATTGGACAGTTGATATTCCTCTATAAATTGGAATGGAGCTTAGTTTCAGATACTAAATTACATCTATCTAAAGCAAGTTTGTACGAATGTAACATATTATCCATAACTAGAAAAGGTCTTAAAGTATGAAAAAAAATTTCTTTCAGTCTTTAATACATTCAGAGTGTCGTCAGTAATATTAAAGAAAATTATTAATTTAAGAAATAACACAAAAAACTTTAATCACTTCCAATTACTCACACTCTCGGAAAAACTTTATATAAATGCCAACACATAAACACACACTCTTACATACACAATGTAAGACACATGCTACAATTAAAGCGCGTTTTGTCGCTTGTACAATTACGGTATATTCGTCACCAAATTAATTGTCACTAAGTGCAGTACGTAAATTAAAAATCTCCAACAAAGACTAACTCACCGGGATATATATAAAAACTCACACACATGCTTACATATATACACTCACACACCCATACATAGGAGCACATCTAAATTTGTCATACCTAATAGAATTCGCAGTTGAATAATAAGCATCGCTCGAATGCTTGAAATAAATGCTATGTACTTCATAAAGAGCCAGAGAAGGAACTAAAATTGTTGTAATTTGCGAAAAAGCGAAAATTTCTGTAAAAAAAAGAAGCAAAATAAATTTCTACGAGTAGTAGTTAAAAATGATTGAAATAAAAGCTGGTGTGTTCGTATATAGAATTCTAGCGGCGGCGAAATTTAAGGACAATACTAAATACGCAAATGTTTCATTCTAAAAAAAAACACAGCAGCTGGCGCGTGCAACAAATTCCGCTATGTCACGGAGCGTTTGAACAATACATACCCTCGATAATGGGTCTAATTTTTGTGCTGACTTAGGTAATTTTGCTACAAAAGTAGCAAATTTAGTTAAGCTTAACCGGAAGATGACACTTTCACCGATGAGTAATCAATGCGCAGGTATAAGCGATTTGAATAATTTTGCACAAAGTGGCGTTACTTCATCGAAAAAGCACACACATCACTCTTTAATTTATGACACCTAATTACGATTGAAAAAGTTTATTAAAAGACCTTTGTGAAAAGAAGAGAGTAGCTTCACAGATATTCCCCAGGCTTGGGAAGAAAAACGGCAACAAAGAAGATACCTGCTGAGCTCAGAGTGCACAGAACGATCTTTAATGGTTTACCCAGATAAACCTTGTTCGTTAGGCCCTTTAAGAGGCCTTCTAAAATCGTATTTGTGATTTAACAAACATTTGGAAAATATTTACTTCGATGCCCTACAGCAATATTTTTCTTCGCCTAATATCGAAAGTAATGTCATATATTTTCGTCATATTTATTCATTGTTACGGGAAGAAAGTATTCAATCAATGAGATGAGATATGAGATACGATAAGAATTGATGATGAGGAAATTATCTGTTGCCTTGACAGTTGGGTCTAGGTATCATCTCTTTGGTGAGAATGCTTTCTGCTGTTATGGAAAGGTGATGAGCAATCTTCACAAAAGTTGTTGACTCTTGACAGACCTAAGAGTAATAATATTGAAAAGGCAGTAAATCATATAAGCTTAGCTTTACAAGTTAATCAATGGTCCGAACTAGCTTTAAGCCAATTAGGCCTGGTAATTTAAAAACACGCATATTTTTATGAGTTTTTTTTTCTTTTTTAAGGAACATTTTATTTAACAAATACAAAAAGTATGCATTTACAGTAACTCATACACTTTAATAATCAGCGTTTAATTTTTAAAAAATACCTTGTTCCCGTAGCTTATACCGAAAAGAACCTCCCAAAAATGGAGTCTGGCGGTGAGGAAGAATTTCTGCTTAAAATTATATAAAATCCAAGAATCCAAAAAAAAAATTCTTGCTAGAGATGAATACAGGTAATGAGCAAAGGGCATATCAAAACAAACTAGTACCATCAAAATTTTGATTTTTGACAAAATGACGGCTTCCTAAAATAAAAATCGATTTATTTGAAAAAATTTAAATAGAGTGGCTTAAAAAACCGAAACTATTAGGAAAAACCTTATTTCTTCGATAATTAGCCGACAAATATATTTAAGAAACAGCGTTCGAGAAAAACAATATTAAACTTTTGATAGCCGATTGCACTAAGCAAAAAAAATTAAATTGATTTCTTACAAAGTCGCTCATAGCTCCGAAACTACTAGCCACATCAACCTCAATTTTTCGGAGAATATTCTCAAATATATGTATTTTCGATATATATGCAAAAGAAATAATCGATAAAAGGATATAATCGCTTGCTGGACGTTAAAGAGAAAATGCAGTGCTTTGTTTTCAAATTATATAGAAGCTAGTAAAAATTATTACTATCAAAAAACTTTATCTTAGTTTAAACAAGATTAAATAACAACTTTTAATAAACTGAAATATAAAAAAACCACAAGCTTGAAAAATTAAATGTTCAATGAAGTAATAGCTTACCAAATTAAATGCGAATTAGTAACACTTCAAGGTTTCGACCAATAAATATTACACAAAATTAGTCGTCTTCAATTTGCGACTGCTCTGCTCACTACGTTTGAGCTTGGCTCTCTTTACAAACAAAAATTTATGTGTGAAAGCATTTGCTATTGTTATACATATATTCAATAGAAGAGAAAAAGAGAGATGCTGGTAGCTCATTAAGATGGTAAAAAAAATGTTACTATTAAATCTCTAATCGATTATACCAGTCAATTATACCAGTTTTTTGTTCGATTTGTTACTTTGCAAGGTCTGGCAAATTGATAGCAGCTATTATAGATTCATGATTAAATATGTATATGTATATAGAAATATCTGTTAATTTAATATTGTACACACGACTTCAACAAGTTAGTTTTTCTTATATTGTTTTTTTATGGTAATTTTATCGCCTTGAACTTTTTAGCACCCCAAAAAACAAACATACTTGTAAGTGTAGTCAAACAGCTGTAAATAAACATATGCAACGCCACTCGTTTCTACATACCCACATACTTATAATATATATATATATATATATATATATATGTGTATACAACACACACACATTATTCACTCATATATAACATAGATACGCACAACGGTTAAACCAAAAACTATCCTTCACGGTTAAATCTAAAAATAACAAAAAATATTTAGGCTTTAACAGCCAACCGCGAATGCTTTCAGGTCTGCGTTTGTGTGTGTGTAGTTCTGGTGTGCAGCTTACAGCGTGCATGCTTACGTTTACATGCAACATGCGATCGTTTATGGAAAATCATAAACAATTAGTGAGTTATGAGCCGTTAAAGGTTAGCTTTTAGGCATCAAAATTGAAAAGTGCTGCTCTTTTGGTTTTTAATTTTTTATTTCAATATTTTTTTTGCTTTTTTTTCTTTACACTCCCGATGTGTTGTTTACACGAGTGATAAAAGGTGTACATGTGCATTTGTTTATTTATATTACAAGTATATATGCATAACTTAAGTGCAATGACTTTTGTTGTTTTTTCACAGCGCACGGTTGCATACGTAAAGATAAAAATTGCAACAGTGTTGAACAACATGTTCTTAAATAAAAAAAAACATATTTTTTTTCGTCTTTATTTATTTTGAATTTTTGTTTTATTTGCGAAAATGTTTCCTTTTAATATTTAGTTTTGAAATGCATGTTATTTTTTTTTTTTTATTCTTCGTTTTAGTTTTTCAGTTAAATTTTTTTATAATTTTTTATACATATATTATATATGATATTTCAGTTAGTTTTCTTTGAACTCATTCTTAATCAATTTTTTATTAAATTTTATTATATTTTATTGTTTTTCATTTGTTTCTTTATAAAGTATTACTACATATGTATAAATGATCAGCATGACGAGCTGAGTCAATTTAGCCGTGGTCATATGTCTGTCAGTCCGTCAGTATATACGCAAACTAGTCTCTCAGATTTTTAGATATCGATCTGAAATTTGGCACACGAGGTTTTCTCTCCAATAAGCTGCTCATTTTTTGGAACCGCCCATATCGGAACACTATAGGATATAGCTTCCATACAAACTGATCGACCAAAATCAAGTTCTTGTATGGAAAACCTTTTCATTTGGCGAAACTTCTTCACGATATTTGGCACGGATTATTGTCCAACGATCGCTATAATCTCCGAATAACATTTATAACATACTAACCGATCTGTCGAAATCGAGATCTTCATAAAAGTTCTTTTTAATTAATGAGTAACTTGAAATCAAAATTAAGGTTGTTTTTGTATGAAAAACTAACGAAGCGTTTTCCATCAAATTCAAATCGTTAGCAAGTTATTTTTTCACATTTATTTATACATAGTTGCTATAATAAATTCACCTGTGAAGGGTATTAAAGCTACGGTGCCGTCGAAGTTATAGATTTTTCTTGTTTTATTTTATTTTCATTATAATTTTTTTAATTTAATTTATTTCATGTATTTTTTAATATTTTTTTACGTTACTTAATTTCAATTATTTAATTTTATTTTATTTTATTTAATTTATTTTAATTTTTAATTTAGTTTATTTTAATTTTATTTCATTAATTTTATTTTATTTTAATTTATTTTTAAGTTACTTAATTTTATTTATTTTATTTATTTTTCATTTATTTTATTTTACTTACTTATTTTTTTGTGTATACAAAGCTCTTTCCCAGCTTCACATTTCAATATCTACAAATTATTTTGAAGAAAACATTCAACAGGTGGCTGCGCACTAAGCTGTTTACAGTTTTCCCTTTAGTTTCCTTCTCAGCGAGATCACAACAAACCATTTTTTATGCAATCTTCCAATACTACGCATTCAAAAGCACACATATGGTACATACTCACATATAAAATTACACATACACAGAAACGTGCAAGCATATTGGTGAATTAGCGCAAATTATTTTTAAGTAGCCAACAACAACTACAGCACAACACAATTCTGACGCTGCAACTAAGCGCTTTACAATGCCCGCTTACAGCATTAGCAACAACAACAATACACAACATACAGAGCTTCAGCTAAAAGAAAAAAGGAGAAAAAGCAAAAACGAAAACGAAAAAAAAACCAAACACACACCAACTAGCAAATAAAATCCGATTAAAGATTTTATTATAGTACAATAGAATTTCAAATTTCCAAGCGCACATCAAATAAGCGTATAAGCAACAACAAAAAATGCAGTGATATAAAATAAATTGTTGTATTTAGAATTAGGCTTTGTTGCTGTAGCGAATGATTTAGTTTAATTTCAGCTAATTGCTGCTGGCATTTCAAATACTTAGTTAAAAATTGTGAGCTAATAAAAAACGGATTACCTTTTATGGTGGACAGCAGGAAACTCACACAATTCGCAAACACGGCAACGCTGGCGAAAAACTGGCAAAATGTTTGCACTCAAAATTAAATAGTTGCACGGATTTAGTAGTCTTATGTTATTAGCGGTGTTTAATCGTAACTGTAAATGCAAATGTTTGTGTAATAATTGTCCTTAAGCGGCAAATAAAAGTTTATTGTTTTTTTTTGTTGTAAATTTACCGCAATAATTGTGATCTCTAGTTTTCATAGTTGTAGAAAACTGTTCATATTCTGATTGTATTTTTTTTTGGTTAATTTTATTGTACTAAAACATGTTTCTGGAAAATAAGTTTATTTATGAAATATGCTATTACTTGTTGTTGTCTCGTATTTTTTTATTTATTTTTGTATTTGTTAAATTTTTCAAAAGTATTTTGTGTATTTCTCTTGATTTATTTTTCGTACAACATAAATATATTTTTATCAAAAAGTTATATATATGATATGGATATGCTCACAATTAAATAAAAAATATGGTTTATTTTATTTTTAACTCAATTTTGATAATTTTTAATATTAACACAAAAAATGTTTAGTCAAAATTTTAAAATAAAAAATATTAAAAATTTTCAACTTTTTAACTAAGTTTATACTTTTTCACTATTTTTGACTATTTTATGTAAATATAACAATAGTATTTACTATTTCATTAAATTCTGAAATATTTTTTTTTATCAAAATTAATTCTCTTTATGCAGGTATATTTTCTTTTTCAAGTTGACTGTACGTAAAGCAAATTTCTTATAAATAGTTGCGAAATAACAAAAAAAATCTGTTAATTAAATTTTTATTGAAAAGAGTTCGAAAAATATTTAATTTATTTAAATAAAATTAATCTACTATTATACTTTTTATTAATATCTCGAATTTTTCTTTAATTATCTCGAATAATAAATTTAAATGAAAAAAATTTCAAATTCTTTTTTTTTTTTGGTATTTGTTTTTATTTTTTTTTTTTTACGTTTTTATTTAAAATATTTTGAGTCTGGGATTTTTGCATATACTTTTTTATTTAGACGATATAGATTATTAAATTAATTATATTTTTATTTTATTTTTTATTTTGAATTTTTATTTTATTATTTTGAATTTTTATATACTGTATTTTATAATTTTTTTTTAGTTTTGAAAACTTTTTATTATTATTTTGAATAACTTAATTATTAATATTTTTAAAATTGTTTTTTATCTAATATTTTAGTTATTATTAATTTTAAAAAAATTATTTTTATTTACCTGCCTTAAATGCCTGAAAATACTTGATGTTTTCATCATTTTATTTTTTATATTATTATACTTATTAAACTAATTTTAAACATTTTAACTAGTTATGCGATAAAATAAGTAATTAGTTATTCGAGTCATAGATTTTTTTGAAATTTGAAAAATTTATTTATTATATTATTAATTTAATTAACTTTAAAAATTTAGTTTTTATTTACCAATGTTTTGGCAACATTTCTTACATAAAAATACTTAGAATTTTTAAAATTTTATATTTGATAATATTTTAGTTATGTAATTAATTTAAAAAATTTTATTTTTATTTATTAATGTTTTGGAATTTCTAGCCTGAAAACACTTGGAATTTTGATCATTTTACTTTTTGTATTATTATAATTATTCAATTAATTTAAATAATTTTAATTAGTTATTTAGTAATTAAAATATTTCTTTTTTAATT
Organism: Bactrocera oleae; assembly: GCF_042242935.1. Classification (NCBI taxonomy): domain Eukaryota; kingdom Metazoa; phylum Arthropoda; class Insecta; order Diptera; family Tephritidae; genus Bactrocera; species Bactrocera oleae. Next base: position 57,215,052 of record NC_091539.1, read on the forward strand.
TACATTTGCTATATACTTTGTTTTATTATAGATTTTTTAGGGTTTTAAAAACTTTATTTTTTAAATTATTTGAATTAATTTTGTTATTTGTAATTTATTTTAATTATTCAATTAAGTTAATTTAATTTACGGATATTGATATCATCGATTTTTAAAGGTGACGAAATGTAAGACTTAATGTCCTACACCAAGGTTTAATTTGATAACTTTAATTCATTAATTTAAATAATTTTAAACCTTAAATTTTTATTTACTAATATTTTGCCAACATTTTGAGATTTGAAGGTTCAATTTATTTCTCAATAAGTTTTTATCTTTTTCGAAAAATATCGCATCTTTTTTTATTAAAAAATTATGGGTTTTTGTTTAATTAATAATTTAATATATTTTATTTTTAGTTTTGGTTTACTTAGTAGAGGGGAATTTTCTCTTTATAAATTGATTGATTTCAATAAAAAATTAATTTAATTTCAAAATAAGTGCTGTATTTTTGTTTAAGTAAAAAAGCAATTTATTTTCAAGATATATTTTTGAAAACTGCTTAGAATCCACTACAACCAGTAATAACATTCTAACTTAAAAAGTTCTACAACACTCATACGCTCCTGTGTCCCGCCAACCGACAGGAGAGCACTCATACGCAGGCGCGTACCAGTTTAAACCGTAAACGTTAATTTCCGCACAAATATGCAACACTTTTCACATGCCCCACATAGTTTGCAAATATGTAAGCGTTTCAATACTGTTTTCTAATTAATTATACGCGAAAAAATTTTTTGAATGCTTTTTCGGCCTACACAAGCGGCACCAAATGCAACTGCGTATGCAACGAAAGAGCTCAAAAACAATTTCTAGTTATTTCACCTTCAATTCGCAGACAATTTATTCGCCTTTACTTTGATTGCTTTCATTTACTACAGTTACTTTGCCACTTATACGCATGTTATTCGACTTTTCGCTTATTTGGATATTTTAGAAATTTGTCGTTGGTGCTCTCACCTAACGTTCGTTACCACTGCGCACCACACTGTGCTACTAGTTTGCCTTATTTTTTTTCGTTTGTTAATGTTTACTTATGCCAACTTTTTTTTTTGGAATTACTTTTGTTTTTTTGCAACTTTTTGAAAATTCAATCTCACTACTTCTTCACATTCGGCAGCGTATTTCGAAAGTAACGAACCAGCGGCGGCGACTTGAGCGCAGCGACTGAAATTTGAATTTTGCGTTTCGAGTTGATGAAGTCGCGCGCGCACACACGCTAAGTCGCCTCGCGTCGCGTCTCGACGCTTTGAGGCGAATCAAGCCCAACGAAGCCAAAGCTAAACCAAGTTCAACGGCAACGGTGACAGCAACGGTGCCGCAGCACACACATACGCACCACACATATACATAGTTACATATGTATATATATATATATGCATTACATAGTATATATGTTTGTGTAGTTGTAGGCACATTGTTGTCTAGCGCTCAAACAAAAAAGCAACAAATAGTACGTGTATAAGCGGTAAATATGTCTGTATGTTAATATGTCAACGGCTCTGTCGTCGCTGGCTAGGTAAACGAAGCGCTGCGCAGAAAAACAAAATGAAAAAAAAATAAATAAAAATTTTAAAGAGAGTGAAGTACACGAAGAAGCGCATATTTTTTACAAATTTACATATAGCAATACCTACATATAATATATATGTTACTGCATATACTCACATATTGTCTTCTATATAGTAGTAAGTGCCTACCGAGTAAGTGACCGATTGCCCAATACACCGATTGTCTGCTAGTCTGTTTGGCTCGTCTTTCCGCCGCTCATTGTAGGTGAGTGACTGCGCCGCGCTGCCGTCTCCACTTGCACGCCACACACTAAGTAGACTTACTAACCAAAAGAATAAATAAAACCGAAAAAGTCACAAATAAAAACACAACAAACTCAACCAAAAACAACAACGAAAGATAACAACAAGCGTGCATTTAAGCTTCGAAGCTGCACTTTACTTGGCGTCGAAGGCTTTCAATTGTTTGTCGCCGCATTAAATCTTTTAATTCTTATAGTACATAGCAGTTATGATTTTATTGCCTGGTTGCATTTGTTATTTATAGACTTATCCGCTGTATGCTATCTGATTGTTGTTGGTTGATCTTCTGCATTCCGCATTTTGCTAGCCATTATTTATAGCATCGTACTTACGAGCTGCTGACGGTTAAGCTGCTCTCCGGCAGTGCATCTTATTGCCTTGTTTGTATGTGTAATAAAATAACTTTTAGTGGAGTTTTCCTCACGCAATCATATGTACACACTCCGCGGTGAGTTGAACAGTCAAGGTGCCACGATATTTTTTTAAGGAAAAATTCTCGAGCGTAAACGTTGACATTTGTGTAGATATTAGTCTAGAAATATGGTGTAAAGTGGGATTAGTGAAGCTTCAAACCTTGACATATTAGGGTAATTCTTAAACAAAAATTTAGGAATATATTTTTCATGCTGGGAGTGTAAGCCTTTCACAAATACAAAAGTTCCTTACAAGAACTTTATTGCGATCGTTCACTTTGTATAGCAGCTATTTGATATAGTAATATGTCTTAAACAATAACTCTTGCCAAATTTCGTGAAGATATTACGTCAAATAAAAAAGTTTCCTATACAAGCACTTGATTCCGATTGTTCAGTTTGTATGGCAGCTATATGCTATAGTGGTCAAATTTTCATTCCGACAAATTATCAGCTTTTTAGTGAGCAAAGGACAGGTGCAAAATTTCAGATCGATAGCTTAAAAACTAGTGACTAGTTTGTATATATACAGAGCGACGGCCATGTCTAAATCAATCAATCTAAATGCTGATAATTTATGTATATATTTTATAAGGTCTCCGAAGTTTCTTTCTGTTTTTTACAAACTTCGTGTTAAGCATAATATACCCTGATCACGATATAAATATTATAAAATATATTTGACTAGTCAATAATATAAGCAATCATACTGTAGTACATTCTTCGCTGAGCTGAACAGATTCTTTTTAATGGTACAAATATACAATAGTACTATTGAAAGTATTTTCCATCCAAAACTATAACATTTTCCCACGTTTCTTGCAATTTATGGATTCCAATCCAAAAAAAAACTGTGCTGGCTTAACGGCCAAAAATTAATCAAGCCATTTTTGATGCCGTGTTATGATGTGAACTGTATTCCCGTGAAGGTGTTCTGCATCGACCAGAACAAGTGGTAGTCAGAAAGAGCAAGATCTTGGCTATAAGACGGATGAGGCAAAATGTCTAAATAGTTTTAACCGGCCTTGCAATATGAGGCCGAGCGTTTCCATGATGGAAAAATGTTGATTCGTATCTAGTCGCAAATACTAGGAGTTTCTCAGCAATCGCTCACCTCAATATGATGAGTTTTTATAGGCAGCGTTCTCCACTAATGGTCATATTACTTTTTGATCACACCAAATATAGAGCATTACTTTGGCGTTATGAATATTCGGCTTTGCCGTCAATTTGGCTGGTTGGGCAGATTTCACATATGGTCTTTTGCATTTAGGCTTGTCGTAATGGATCCATTTTTCATCACCAGTCACAACCCGTTAGAAAAACTACTAATTTTTGTAGCGTTTAAGCAGCTTTTTTGATATGCCAAATCGTCTTACAACGTCTCTTGGCTTCAATTCAATTGGCACCCAATTGTTTTTTTTGACTATATTCGACAGCTTTTAAACATTTACAAATATCTGTTTGAGTAACTCCCAAAGATTTTTTGACATCTCCTTCTGTTTGTCAACAATATTTGTACATCGAGTAATGCTTTCAGTTCCTTATCTTCAAATTTTTTTGCTCTTCGAAGAAAATCTCAACATTTATATATCGCGCAAACCACTTTTAATACCATACGCCATAAACTTCCACCAAAAACCATCATTTCAAGGCACAAAGTTCGACATATTTGAGTGGAAAGAATTATTGTTGTTTGCGCTTCAAATGAATGATATATGTATAATGAAAAAGACGCACAAGGACAGTAGCTTTTCAACGCATCTTCGGAATATATTTACAATGAAATAATATTCAAGTTACGCCACATCTTGGCAAACATATATTTTATATTGTTATTTATTTATTTCTCTAAACATTGCACCACGATGGGTTTTCCGCTTACTTTTATATGCCGTAATTGGAATCTCACAACAGCTGTCTTTTATTCGCCAAGCGTTTATTTGTGCTAGTAGCTCCATAATTAATTATATAAAATTTATAATTAATTAGATATGGCAAAGTTTAAAATTAATTGTTATTTATTTTTTGTGAAAGAAAAAAACAAGAATAAAGTTAGTTTCCGATGCACCGGAGCTATAATACCCTTTACAGGCGCATTTTTTATAACATATTAGGTGCGCAACTATGTTGCCGCTCTTTGTCAATAGATGACTCCAACAGTTAGTGATGATCGATTTGTTATATCCAAAACGTGTTAAACTGAAACTAGACATTTGAAAAAGAAACTGCGTTTTCACATTAGTGACTTTGTTTATGTGTCATATACTTTTCGTTGTGCGAATATGTCCGATTTATTGCCAAATAATCGTTATTTGCGGAGAAGTTTTGATTTTCTTCTTTCGATCAAAGAAATCGGCGGCTGAAGCGCATCGGGAACCCCAGAAAGTTTACAGAAAGGCTTTCGATATTAACGACCATCCGCGTGAAGGAAGGCCAAAAACCTTCGAAGACGATAAATTGGAGACGTGGCTCAATGAGGATACGTGTCACACACAAGAAGAGCTTGCTTCAGCATTGGTAGTCAGCCGTCAAGCCATTTTAAAGCGACCACATCGCTGGAAAAAAAAACAAAAAAAGTGATTCTGCTGCCTGACAATGCTCGGCCTCACGTTGCCAAATCCGTTAAAACATACCTGGACACGCTTAAATGGAAAGTCCTACCCCACATGCAATATCCCTTAGATATTGCACCGTCCGATTATTATTTGTTCTTTTCGATGACACATGGTCTGGCTCATAAGCAGTTCCACTCACAGGACGACATCGAAAAATAGCTTGATTCTTGATAACATTGCATTTTGATTTTAAAAAAAAGAGCGAGAACTTAGTTGCGCACCTAAAAAAATGGTATAAACAGATTTTTATTTTGATTTTGAGCAGTCAGTTTGAATGGCAGCTATAAACTACAGCCAAATCAGAACGTTTTCCATACAAGGACTTGAATTTGATCGGTCATTTGTATGGCAGCTATATGCTATAATAGTTCAATTTAAGCATTTTTTTTGGAGATTGTAGCGATGCTTTGGATAACAAGCTATGCCAAATTTCATGAAAATACCCTGACAAATAAAAGAGTCTCGCATATAAAGACTTAAGTTTGATCGGTCAATTTGTACGGCAGCTATATGATATATAGTGATCTGATATCGGCGGTTCCGACAATTGGTAAGAAAACGACGTGTGCAAAATTTCAGACCGATATCTCAATAACTGAGAGACTAGTTTGCGTATATGCAGACGGGCATGGCTAAATCGACTCAGCGCGTCACGCTGATCATTTATACAAGTATACTTGTATATGTACATACTGTATTGACTCTTTGACGTTTTTAATGAATTTTACCTCTAGAACAATACAAAATACAAAATCAGTCTTTACAAACAATTGTTAAATATTTCACAATTTTATTTATCGTACAAATGGCGAACTTTGCATGAAATTTATTGTGCATGTATGCGTTAAATTATTATTTGCACAAATACAGATTGGAAAAGTCAAAATATGATAATTAACGGTTGTTCTATAACTGCGCTTCACTTCGTTCTGCTGACAATTTAATATAAGCAATTAAATATCCGGCGTTTCGCTCCATTTATATGGCGTATATAAAAAATTCGCAATTTTTTTGCATAATAAAATTATATAGTACTTTACTGCCTAATTATTTGGACTTTAATTTCGAAGCTTTTCACTGCTACCGCTATTATGGTTGTTGTAAATTCCATTATTAATCTGGCATGCCGGGCATTTTGCTCTGTATAATATATATATATATAATAAATAATAATATATATATATATATATATATATATATTTATATACATGTATGTACCATATACATATATGTATATATATGTAAGTATGTCTATATCTAACTGTGTAAATATAAACAAATTATTATGGAAATTTATGCAATTAAAAACGGTTGTGGCGAAATCACCTACTTTATGGCACCAATTTTGTTGTAAATTAAAAATTGTAAAAATTTTTTTGTTGCCTCAACTAAAATATACAACGACACAGGCATACATTTTCAATTAGCAACTACTTAAATCATATTTACAGAAAATAGATTTCAAACAGTTTGATTTTATCGAAAATTAATTACTGTTATTGTACTTGTTGTAGTAAAGTAGTGATTGAAATTTCAATTATCTAATTTCGCTGGCAATCACCTTATTGTGCGTGATGAACCTTTGTTTTGTGCCCTTCATTAAATATCAGTTAGATAACGGTGCTTGTTTACATAAACTTAGAAGGAGAGAAGGAATTTTAGTACATTTTCACTTTATGAAAAGACAAAAACCAATTGTTGGGATTAATTTAGGCAAAGTTAATTAGTTTGTGCTTTTTGAAAAAGATTTCAAATATCTTGTAGCAAAGGTTAAACTTTCCACCATCCTAAACTATCTGGTCCAACGCTGTCGAAAATAAAAAAATATATAGTATTGTATAATGATGGAAAACTATTGTACCGAGTAAAGATAATCGGTAATTTTCTGAAGCATAACAGCATCGAAAAAGCCATAAATGTATTGCCTGTTATCGATCTAATAAAGGCTTTTCTACTTTATTCCACAAAACAAATTAGATGAGTTCGAGATAAGCGATCTTTTTTGGAGGAAAAATACTTCATTCCGTGAAAACAACAGTTTTGGTGAAGCTTTGCTTTCAACCAATGTACAATTACCGCTTCTTTAAAAATAATATTTGGCGTTGCGGTGTTTGAGAGATTTTTAAGAGCCATTAGTTTATAATGTCAAAACTCGTTAAGCGGTTGTACCTCTTAAATGAGCTAGCCTCTTACTCTTACATATCGAATTCAACCTGCTAACTATGTTGTGCCTTTCATATGTAAAAGTTTTTGAGAGTGTAACGTCGCACAAGCAGAAAAATTGCGAATCGAACACAACCCTAACATGTCCTGCTATATTTTCGACGCTTAAAAATTAATAAAAAACAAAAAACAATGCTATAAAGTAATTGACATGCAAAACATAACTATTCAATATAGCTAAAGAAAAATATTAAGAAATACCGGAACTCTGTAATACAATAGCCTCGTTAATTCCATAATAGCAGAAACAAGTCGGAACTATTATATTCGAATAAGTGCTTAAAGTAGCGACGGGGATTCCAGGCACAGATTTAGAAATTTTAAAATTCCGTAGTTGTAGCGATTTTATGTGTTTCGTGAGCCATAAAATTTGGTAACCAAATGTGCATATTCATAGCTAACACTTTTCGGGGAAGAAATAAATATTTTTTTTTTGTTTTTTTAGTTTTTTAACGTATCAGAGAGAATTAATTTTAATTAAGCATTTACAAAGTATAAATAAACGCAGACTGTTTATAGATAATCGCATTCGATTAGTTATGGCTTGCTAACATATATAAAAATATAAATGTTATTAATAAATAAAAACAGGAAAAAACGGTAACTTCGGTTGCACCGGTTCCTTACAAAAACTTGATTCCAATTGTTCAATTATCTTTGTATGGCAGCTATATGATATAGTGATCTGATCTGAACAATTTCTTCGGATATTACATCATTGCTTTAAATAATAATCCATGCAAAATTTCGTGAAGATAGCTCGTCAAATAAAAAAGTTTTCCTTACAAGCACTTGATTCTGATCGTTCAATTCATATGACAGCTATATGCTATAGTGTTTCGATATCAGCGATTTTAACAAATGAGCAGCTTCCCATTGACAGACTCAGCTCACCATGCTGATCATTTATTTATATATTTTATAGGGTCTCTGACGTTTCCTTCTGTGTGCTACAAACTTCGTGGCAAGCATAATATACCCTGTTCAGGGTATAATAATACTTTCTATTAAAATAATGCGTATCCATTTTTTATTTATACATTTAAATAATGAATAATTTACCGCCGTTAGGTCATTTATAATATATGTATGTATGTGCATATTGAATGAGTTTGAAAGGTAAATTAAGCTATTGACTATCACTTTTTGTGCGAATTAAACGGATTTTAAACATCAAACGGCGGTACTTGATTGTTTAACCAGTTTGACTTTGTAAACAAAGTAATCACACTTCTATCCTTAACACTGTGTGTATGATGTAAGGTCATATTGGCCAATAGTTGTGTGCTTTTGATACCGATTAAATACTTAAGCCTCATTGGCCATACTTATTATAAGAAACAATTTGAATATTTTAGGTTAGGTTTTCAATGTCCTCTCATAATATTTTTGTGTCCAAGGGATATCCTGGGTATTATTAATAAAAAAATTATATATTTTCAGGAAATAAACGAATTCTAAGGCCACCCATAAGCACTTTTGAGCAAGTACCAAAAAATGGCTGGAAGTTCACAGATTTATTTTATAATAATAACTGCTGACTAATAACCGATAAAATAGAGTTACACACTAATTTATATTGGATCCTAGATACAGATTGACATTATATGTACTCAGCTTCACTGTCCAATGTTGCCACCAGTGCAAGAAAAATTTACTATCTCCTAGTAATTCTCGTAATCCAATGGAAGTACATAGTAGTTTTATTTTGACCACGTGTGGAAAAGGTCGTATACGCGAAAATTAGAAAAGTAGGAAAAGAAATCATAGACCTTTTTGATGATGTCTATGTACAGTAACTCTTCTTCTGCCGACTCCGACTGCCACGTAGAATAACGTGACAAAAGTTTACGGTCTCGTATTTGCCGACCGCTGATTGAGGGTATACGAGATAGCTGAGGCAATAGGCATTTCAACAGACTGCCCGGGTCTTATTCTACAAAAAAAATAGGGAATCAGAAAGCTGTCGGCGTGATTTGTGCCTTTGCTCACTCCAGACAACAAGCCCAATTCTAAGGCCACACAACAGTGGTTGACACTGTTTAAGCGAAGAAATTGCTGCATCATTTTGTGACCCTCGTTAAAACATGGAACCACTGGTACACACCACAGACCAAAGAATAGTCGAAGCCGTTAGGTGTCGTCCCCAGCGTCCTCCGTATTCTCCAGGTGTGGCCACGCGCGTTTCCTTTTTCATTTTTAAATTTGTGGAAGTGTCTCCCCGAGCATTAATTTGAATCGAATGCGGAGGTTATCGCCACCACGAAGTACTACCTACCTTTGTAGATCTCCGAAAATTTTATTTTTCGAACTCGTTAAAGAATTTAAAGCATCATTGGAACAGGCGTAACGGCTTGAGGATTATAACGCAATTTCTCTAATATTAACGATTTTCCTTTGTTGACTAAATACTTATGGGACTGCCCTGTTTAGAAGTTTCTTAGAATCACAAAAATTTCATTCTAAACTGTGTGCACGTATTATACAAAGATATTATATATGATAAAAAGCTCGTAGTTATGTCAAAGTTGTCAAATAAAAATAATAGTAACATAATCGTCTGACAATTTAGAATAATTTGTTTGTAGTTTACTTTATAAATTAAATAATTAAACTTAATATTGTCTGACGGATTTTGCGTTTTGGCACACATATATTTTATATGCTATTATTTTTTTTTGATCTCTCATTTCTACAAGTACTAATTTGTTTTCATTATGTTTTTCCAAAAACACTCTTTTTGCGAACCTAAAGGCGGAAATCGCGACTGAAAAATGTAAAAAAGAGACACAAATTAATTGGGCAAAAAAACGAGTAGTCACAAAAAGTTTAACAAATAAATTATGCAAATGAAAAAAAAACAAAAATAGTAAATGCTTAAACGACAAATATAATATAATGTTGTATGCTAATGTTGACATTTTTATCGTCGCGCTCATTTGCAATCGATGGCAGCATTGTAGCTAAACGCAATCAGCAATTCATCACATGAGCGCAAAGCATACGCCGTGAATTTTAAGCAAAAAGCTGAAAATCTAGCGCAAGTGGAACGTATTTTAACTATTTATGCTATTTTTTTGTCCAAAAATAAATACAACAATAAATAACGAATAATGGATGTATAAAATGATGGTTAACACCATAAAACGAAATGTAAACAAACACTTGAAATACCAGTGCATAAATAAATAAATGTTATAAGGCTTCAATGCAACCGCAAAAGTATAGGCACAAACATACAACAACACTCATAAAACCAGCACTACTTAACGTTCTTTGGAAGGTTATGAGAAGTGATATGTGGCCATCAAGTCAATTTGGCTGCTGCTTGACTGATGATGCCACACAAATTGTCAAGTTTTGAGTGCAAACGAAGTCAGAATAACTTTAAAAAATTTAAAATTTCTCGAATTAGTACAAAAGAGTGCGCAAAAATTAAAATAAAAATCAGAAGCAATAAAGAGTAGAGATTTTGCACAAATTATTGAAAACATAAAAAAAATTAAAAACTTGATTCTATATATTCATTAATACATATTCACGCATAACAACCGGTATTGCGCAACCAGTTGATGAAATACTAATTTTAAATATTTAGTATATCATATATATATATATTTAAAAAATAGACAGAAAATCGTTTTTTTTTTTAAATATTTTTTCCATTTGTCTAAAGAGTATAAATACAAGTATTACTTTACACCTTTCTCAGAAAATATTAGAGTTCTTTATCTGTCGTTTGAAGTAAATTTGATATTTTCGCCACTATGTTATATAAATGCTCTTTCTAACAGCTTCAGAATATCTCCAAATATGAAACTGAGCCATATGTATACCCACATATGTACTTATAACTCGCATACTGCTTTTCAACAAAATCGCATTTATATTAAAACACGACAAAAAAGCATGAAAAATGACAAATTAAGTACAAGTAATACTTGGGTCATTTCAAAAATTGTCGGAAATGTAGCATCTGTTATTAAGAGTAAATTAACAAACTGTAAGAGTGATGTGTCACACTGAATTTCTCTCTCTCTCTCTCTCATTCTGTCCCGTGATCATCTTTTTACCAATGATCATAAGTTCTGTGAAGTGTTTTGAATAATAATAACAAATTAGGAATGCTATCCAGTGCATGACCTTAAATATTTCTGGAAAAGATTTCAAGATTAAAAATGTTAATCTTGCTAGAATTTCCTAGAACAAAATGGGACTCTAAGAAGATTATATGCCTAAATGAGCACTGAGAGGCAGGAGAACCATGATTTGCAATAACTTACCGAAAAAGGGCAGCATATATTGAGAGTGGGATCAACTCCAAATGTGTAAAGAAATTAGTGAATGAAACGGTTAGGTTTCAACATGTACCATAATGTATAACGGTTTAAGGATAACTAACATAACAGCTTCAGCATTCTTAAGAGATGTTGTCTATCTTACATACTCAATCTTAATTTTTAATCTCTCTGTAATTTGTTAGATTTGCTTATGAATATAATACCAGAAGATTTGCTACAATTAGAGAACAGAAAGTACGTGTCTCTCAGCATAATTTTTCACAAATTCATACCTCCTCAACTCAAATGGTTTTTGATCACCATAAAAAGTAGGCGACCATCAATAATTGGAATTACTTTCAACGCACTTATTAACAAAAGACTAGTGAGCTCTCAAATCTCTCGAAACTATCCCAAAGTTGCTAAAAGATTGATTTCAAAACTCTATGAAGAAGTCTTTGACTTTTAAAATGTTTTCTCCTTGAGAAAATATTTATGGAAGTACAAGTTAGTCCTTTGATATTTCTTTCTTCATACGGCAGTTCGAAGAGATAGGATAAACAGTGATTTAATCATGATCCGTCCGATCTCTCTCTCGTAAGCGGTCTCTGAGCAGTAAGTGATTTCGAAACGGCCACCTCACAATCGATGTATATGTATACCTTATGTACATTTCATAAAACAAATGCAAGCTAGCGTTGGAAATCTCCGTTCAAGGTCACAGCAAGGTCAATATAATAAAAAATCACTTATAGAGGCTGCATATTTTAATAAATTTTTTATTACGGTACTTACATTAGAAATTAGCTGTATGTTTATCTCGTTTGTCTAGCATCTTATCTAGTGAAAAGTAAAAATATTTTTGTTTCACCTTGATACATTACATTTTAGGAGATCCCAGATATAATTTTTTTAGCTTATTCTGCCTTTTGTTCTATATATTAATGTCAGGGGTTTAAGCACTAACGCTACAACTTTAACTTTTATCGAAACCTTGACGCGTTTTATGAAGTAAATGTTTTTTATTACACACTGTTTGCCTGTTTGTTGTGCCACAATTCTTAACCAACCTGTTATGGGCCGATGCTTTGCTCATATTTGTCAACATAGAAAATAACACTATACAAGCTGTAAGAAACCAAAGCGATAAACTGCGAACCGCAAATGCAAAAAGCGAAGCTTGCAACTCGATTTGGATTTGGTGAATGTGTGAAAAATATTTGTTTTATTTGCTTAAACTGGTGGTTTGGCGTGACAAAAGTTAAAACTATGCTAACCATAAAATAAACAAACATAAATGCGTACATACGAGTAAATGCAAACATACAAACAGCAATAGTATACTTTTGTATTGAAAAGATAGTCTAGGCATTTTTCACTTTTTATACCCTAAATAGGGTATAATAAGTTTACCACGAAGTTTGTAACACCCAGCAAGAAACGTCGAAGACCCTATAAAGTATACATTAAGACCAGAAAATTTCCGGAAATTGTAAAAAAAAAACGAAAAATGTTTAATGGTCGCCTACAAAATATGTTCGTTCTGAAGCGATACACATATGCCACCTCTTTTTCCAATCATCGAAACATGCCTTGTAGACGCTGTCCGGGATCGCCTTTAGTTCGCTCTGCGTATTTTCTTTTACGGCCTCAAACGAGTCGAAACGAAAAAAGACCGTCAAGAAAAAGTAGTTTTTATACCCTTTTATACCATAAAAAATGCACCCGTGAGGGGTATATAGCTTCGGTGCAGCCGAAATCAACGTTTTTTTCTGTTTTTTTTTTTTGTAATTTCGCACTTTTGTTATTTAACTAACATATAAGCAGCTTTAATTAAGCTAAGCGCGGATGACAAAGTGAGCATCTGTTACGCCTAGCGAACCGCTACTTACACTACGCCACACCTCGGATGACACTTACAGCGTACAACTTCAGGCCGTCCGTCGAATTATGCATTAACACCTAATATTTGTTTTACATCATATAATCATATAAAATAGAAAATTCGAAAATTACTTAATCGTTTAATTGCATGCTTTTGTTGCAATAGCGTCTTACACACATCGTCTTACAACAATTGCAGTTGTTGCCGTTGTAATTTTAACCACAAACACTTGTCTGCGTCTGCGTCAGTAAGCTATTGTTATTTGTTGTTGCTGCCGCTTGTTTGGACAATTATTTTTCCGAAAGATTATATCATGTACAAATTGATTTCTGGTTTCGCACGCTGCACTCGACAACAATAATAACAACAACAAGCAGCTGGCATTAATTTGCTAAAGCAATTTTCCAACAAATTCTCAAATAATTTGCACGACAAAATCAACGTAAGCTTGCAGAAATATTAGTTAACAAATTTAGTTAATATGCGAGCAATTCTCTTCACACAAACACACAGGCATTCATACACTAACACATTGATGCTTCGGCTTATAATAGCGGTTACCATATGTGAGTGTTTTTATTGCTTTACCAATTAGTACTAGAATGTGCAATTAACTTTACTTGCATTTTGGAATATTCCACTGAGATCTCACCACAATTAATACATATTCATATGCTTTGGGTGGCATTATTGGAGTACGGCCAATTTAATTGTTATCATTTTGAGTTGTAAAGTTCAATAATTGCGTAAAGCACAAAAAAACTATCAATGCCAATCAGTTAATTGAATTATAAATGATAATGTTTGAGTATGAAGAAAGAATGGCTGGAGCAAAAGCTTTGTTGTTATATAATATAACAAGAGACTTATCCAAGACTTTTGATGTAATTATAACCTTAAGTTTTGCAAAGACAAAATTGGATATTAAATTTTAAAGCCGAAACCGGTACAGACCCAGAAATTGACAAAACGATAAAGGAGGAGTATTTTTTAGTATTCCAACGAAAGTAAAATTACATCATTATATTCATTATCGATCATTATTTTCAATCGAGTTTATCGGCTGCACCGAAGCTATGACATTCTTCACAATTTCTTGTAGCAACTATATGTACAATTAAATCTGAAAAATTAACCGACTAACGGTTCGCCTCCAATGGAAAACGTTTTGCTAGTTATTTCAAATCGAATAAATGTTACTTAATAATAAAAAAAGGATATTTTCTGGAGATCTTTATTTTGATTTTAATTGATCAGTTTGAATAGCAGATATAAGCATTTTTAGTCCGATCTGAAAAATTTGTTCGGACATTGTAGAATTCTCGTAAAAAATACTCTGTATTAAATTTGTTGAAGATATGTATCTTGCCAAATAAAAAATTTTCCATACAAAGACTTGATTTTGAGCGATCAGTTTGTATGGCAGTCAGAGGTGGGTGGTTTTTTCTGTAGAACTCCAAGAAAGAAATTCTGATTCCTCCACTGATGGCAGCTATATTTTATATTAGTGTGTCCGATACTGGCAGTTCCGACAAATAAGCTGCTTCGTGGAAATAAAAGGATGCATGCAAAAATTTCATATCGATATCGTAAAAAATATGAGACAAGTTCGCGTATATACGAACGGAGAACAGACGGACATGACAAAATCTACTCAGCTCGTCACGCTCATAATTAATACGAGCTTTAATTATATTTATATTATATATATACTTTATGGGGTATCCGACGTTTCTTTTGGTTGCTACAAAAATCGTGACAAACTGAATATAGCCTGTTTAAGGTATAACGAATTGAAGTCGATGATAGCGATAAATAAAACTGGCCCCACTGTCTTGTGCCCCACTCAACAGATCCTGAATAAAGGGTTCCTATTTATGAAATATTTATAATGACTTAGATATTCAAAGGAAAGGTATGAATTTTCAATAAGAGTGTGTCGAAGAAAAACTGGTATCAAGATAAATTAGTCACCCTCGAGCAATTTGATCTAAACCAAACAAAAAACTACTCAATAACGTTAAAAAGTCTTTCGATATATGATTTGGATGATCCTAAAATATTATCTAAAATCTAAAAAAACATAAACTCAAACTCCTACTATACCATCTAGTTTTAGTCCCATTGCTTAAATATGAAAGGATAAGTTTTCCCTTCAATATCCTTTCAGCAAATGAGTACCAAGCTTACAGATTGGGAAGAGGTTTGAATGGCACTCAATGACAGCTAGCATTGTAGCCAAGTCACCCTAAGCTGAAAGTAAAAAAATTGATAACCAACCAAAAAAAATTTCCCCAACAGTATTTTCTAAAACTACTTAAAGAATATTTTAACATTTTATAAGAACAACAATGACAATTATCTAAATACCTTCTCACAATCCTTGCAAAGTTCAGACTTCAGCGTATCAACCAAAATCTCCTCCTATATAAACTTTATACGACCCAACCCCTAATGTTCCCAGCTGAATTAGCTATCGTTATGACTCAAATTTCTTCTAATATAGACGAAAAACTCTACTATGCAGCAGGCTCGAGGTATTCGATTCTTAGATGATATTGTTATAAAATACCTCGAAGATCTGTAAGTGGCCGACTATTTTAGTACGAAATTTATTAAAATATGCCTTGGGTCACAAGAATAATCTTAACAAAATAACAGCTGGCAGCATTCATGTGGCTCAAACGAAATCATCATCATGAACTACAAGACCGTTGTTGGCCTGGATGGGTACAAGTTACGACGATACATGTAGAAAGTGCAGAGAAATAGGCATGAGAGAGAAGCTGGAACCCCTCCTATGCTTCTGTCCAACTTTATCTATAACTCGTCTTAGATATCTAGGACCTTTGCAGTTTAAGGGAATAGTTGAAGTATCAAAATTAGATATCAAGTCGCTCTTAAAGTTCGCAAAAAGCGTGGACGTCCTACAAGTACATATATAACGAATACTTCAGCTCAAATTAAACTGAACCTCCATCTGGCATTACTAAGGACCAGTAGGTCTATGTATGGCGTGACAGCCGGCCAGTATAACCTAACCTATATATAATATATAACTATAGTGTATGGTTAGTTTAAAAAAATATAAATGAAATTAATTTAACGAAAATTGTACAGTCTTGAAATGTGAAGTTTTAAAAGACATTTATTTTATATGTTCCAGACACATTAAATGCCGCGTAAACTAAAATTATATAATGACATATGTAAACGTGTGCACAGGTAATTATATAATAAAACAAAACGGAAAACTTATTGAATATTCATTTTTAAATTATTATAAAATCGCAGGTCGAAATATTTGAAATCAAAATGGCATGCTTATATGAATACATATAATGTATGCAGATAATGAAGCTTCCTGTTTCAAAAAATAAAAATCCATTTTTGTTTCAGTTTATTTACATACGAAATGAATTTTGATTTTAATATGTATTAAAAACAAAATCAGAAAATTATCAAAATTTATTTTGAAAACGCAAAGGTTCAAAGAACTTATACAAATGCAAATGTATGAAGCGTCGATCAGACGACGCGGTAGCCAAGTTATCGGCGCCGATTGTTGATATACGGCATCAAAGTGTGGTTATTTAAATACATTTATAACAATTCATATACTATCAATGTATAAATAGACAAATGTGACGTTAAATAGAAAAAATTCAATGAATATTTCTGAATCAATTTTAAAAATAAATATCAAAAACACATACATAAATATATGTATGCAGCAACAAATATTTCCAAGGCAACAAGCCACCGCACACGCTCGAGCATGTGCGAGTCGAAGCAAGACGCCGCAAAATAAATTTTTAACGACATAAAAACCAATAAAATCACTCACGTTTCCATGATATTAAAATAATTGGCAATTTTTTCGAATTGCTCGAGCAACAATTTATGCGATTTCTACAAGTCATGGCTGTGATTAAACATAGCTTCTGCTAAGGTGTAAAATAGCTGCACCTACAGTGGTACACAAGTGTACATAGTATATGGTCGACGAATCTTTCAGCACAACTGTGCGCCACTTATGTTGAGCCTTACCATACCAGCATACCTATTACAAGACCGCCGTCTCATTCAACTTTAGTACCCGCTTTCCTGCATATACCATATAAATCTATACGACACCGCCAAATGCAATTCGTTAATCACCGTAATGACATACCGTTAATAAGCTTATCATTTTAATCGTTAATCACACACAATCAACACACTTTATGGGTTTGCAACATAAACAATGGGGGGATGGGGGGTAAAGCGGGTGTTAAAGCGTGCAAGACGCAGCAAAGTGCAGTTAAGCTGCGCAACTGTTAAGCAAACGCTGATGCGCGCAACGTGAGCAATTGTTGCCAACAATAATTGTATGCTTGTTTTTTCACTTTCCGCAAATCTGCCTTATGCTATGCATACTAATGAGGTCATTTTTTTTTTTATTATTTACTTTGTGTGTAGCATCAATAATCATAATTATAAATGAAGATTTTTATTAATTTTTTATTTATTTATTTATTTTTTTTTTTTTTAATCATTATTATTATTTAGTGTTAAATTGAAACCACCAATTGTTTGCCTGATTTTCTACAACCGCAATTAAATAAATTTTGCAGCCGCGTCATGGTGTGTGGAGCATGAAATGCATTGAAGCATACAGAAAGCCCTTGGGCGCAGCTTTTGAACCCACTCTGGGCTGACAATGTGCGCAAATAAACGCGTAAAATAAATAGAAGTTGATGGATAGTCGTTGTGCTAGAAAAGTGAAGTGAAGTGGATTGCGTAAAAAACGCTGCGAAGTTACAGATAAATGTAGATATGGTGATTGTAGCACAGATACAGGTTCGGCAAATGCACATGATACGTGCATAACTAAAGATACGGATACACGTAACAGCATACAAAATCAGATATTGAAAATGATGCGGATGGAGATAGTCTATTTTTTTTTCGAAAATGGATACAAAATCAGTTATAAACTTAGAAAATCAGTATTAAACTAAAACACAGATTTAGATACGGGTGTAGAAAACATAAACAAAATTATCAAAATGTGGCAGCAACAATGGCAAACCTCACCCAAAGTTTGGTGAACCAACAGACTAATACCGTACAATCATGCATGTATTAACAGACAGCATGAGAACCTGGATTCTTAACTGACCCAAATACAAAGTTGATATGCATAGGTGTTTCAAAAGCTACCTTTGAAAATTTCATAACGACGTTAGTCTGAACTGTCCGACATGTGTAGAGTAGTTGGACTGTGAGTTCTCTGAGAAATGGTAAACTGTTAACGAAGCATCATCTTTAATTATAACAAAACTGAGATATTTTCAGCATATTAGGCGTCTGTCAGTTCAAATCATAGTAGATACTTAAAATGTCTCGTCACTCGTGACATTGGAACCAAAAACTTCACAGCTGCTCAAACAGAAATGTTTTTCCTAAATTGTTGGGAAAACAATAACTGGTCTAGCGCTCACCTTGGGCAAATGTCATGAAGTTTAGACTTTGACAAACATACATTTATTTAGAATCTATCAGTAAGACATTAAGCAAATTAGTTGTAAATTTTAATGTTATAATAGAAATAGTTGAACTCCATATTCCAAATTCTATAATATGGATTTTATTTACAATATATTTTCATCTTAAAATTCTAAAACTTGACTTAAGATAAAGCCAAAGCTTAATACCAGACTTTTCAAACGTTTGGTATTCAGCATAAGAAAATGATACCTAAATAAAGTGCTGAAAACTACCATATAATCAAAATTTACACGGACTGACGAAGAAAAAGCATTTGCAATAGTCACGATCATGCAAAAATGTGACGGCGCTTAATCCATAAATCGCTAAAGACGAGTTTCTCACCTAAACGTCTCAAAACGCCCAAATAGTATTTTTTATTGACCGTTTGACCTCGTGAAACGAATTCATGGTGAACCACAAAACGATGAGCATGACTTTTATTTTTGATCGTCTTCGACATGGTTTTTTCAGTTTCGGCTCAATTTTGGAGCGCCATTTGTTAGATTATTTGACAGTCTCGATAAAGTCGATTTCAGAAAACACTGCTGCATATTTACAACGATTTCATTGGAAACACAAAATTTACACCAAAATCCTTGTTAATTTTTTTCCATGGTAAAAATCGCCAGTTACACTTTTCGCGTGCATATGAAATATGACCTGATATTAAATACATATGTACTTCTTGAATTCTACGCGGATTTAATATTACAATTCTCTTTTACTGATGTAGTCTACGATGAACCGCTTAAGTGTAAATTTAAGTTATTCGATTTTTTCGCATAATAACAGCAATATCTCTTAGAAGAGATAAGCATAAACATCGAAAACTGCAATCATATTGGGAAAAGCTCTGTCATTAAGTGTAAGCTATATTATAATTGTTAATGTTGTTTTCTGTTTTCAACCAACGGTCATTCGTGGACTTTAAAACAAGTGACTGCAAAATAAGTAAAACAAACCAATATATGTTAACATTAATTACTTACCTACCCAATTTAAGTAGGTTAAATGAAAAAATATAAATATGTACATATGTATATATAATTCTGATAACAAATTACGAAAATACATATGTATGTACAAAAACAACAAAACTATGAAAAATGTCTATAAATACAAGACAAAGGATCGTAAAAAGGCAATGGAATAAACATGTACCAACATCAGTTATCCATCAACCAATCACCAGAGCACCCAACGGTGACCTCTGCACACTAAACTGATATAAATAGCCTTGTGAGATTGCAAAATAAAAATAAATGCGGGGCTCAGCTACGCACGGAAAGGTACCAGCTCGGTGATAGCGCCGGCTACAGATGCTGGATGCTGCGTTAACTACCTTTACTTCTTTTTTTTTTTTGTTGCGCACCCGCTCGTAATGTAACTACGAACAACGGACTGTCACACGGCTAAACAGCAAACCAGTTAAAACGAAGCGCAGCGCGAACGCTCCGGGCTGCTAAGCGACAAATAAACAATATTATTGATAGATTGGTACTGTCAGTCGCAACTTTAATGTCGTCTCAGAGTGAATCGTGATTATCTCACATGCCAACGATGACGGTGACGAGCTGCTGCTAGCGGCGATTCTGGAGCGATGGTGTGGCTGTTAATGATACGAATGTGCCACCAACACACCAGCAGCCGCTCTGGGTGAATCACACGTATGCATACATATATGTATACAGTTATTAACAGATTGCTTCTATATTCCGTGAGTGACAATAGCGCAGAATATTGATTGCGCTGTCGCAATATCACGTCCCGTTAACTATCCAATTGATACAGAAACAATGATGGAAAGTATTAAAGTATGATTAAATGGTGCTGGCAGCATAGCGTAATGAATGCCAGCTGATACTAGCATATAATGCAAGTAATGTCGGAGTAAGAAATAATAAATATTAAAATGACACTCATTACACCTACACACACGTACACACAGAAGCATAAGCGTTTATAGATTTATAATTACTATTTAGCATACAATTAATTACTGCTACTATTATCGTCTGCAGCTGATAAGTCTGGTTTGCAATATAAAATAGAAATAAAAGTGCGTATTTATATTGAAGTGATGTGGAACCCTTACGCACTCTTTCTACGGGCATTTATTAGTTGTCCAGAGATGCAGCTAACTATTAATAGTTCTGCAACCATGACAGCAGTAAGAACTTCTGTTCATATTATCACAATAGCATTTGTTGAACTTGCATTTGAAGTTGATTGTCTGAGGTTCATTAACCTATAATCAAGTTCAATATGCAATGGACCGAAAATATATTTAAACACGCACGCATATACATATCATATACGCATTGTATGGACATCTATGTATGTAGATTTAAGAGAATTAAGAGACCATTAACCACGATTTGCTATTCAAAATAGCCTAAGTAGTTGAAAATTTAACTTTAATTTCATACTACTTTTTGCGTTTATGAATATACATATCAACAAAAATTTTCCAATTTTATACAGAAAAAATGTCAAATTAAACTCAGAGTTTCTCAAACACAAAATCTTAAACTCAACTTTGTGCTGACTTTGAATTTCTTCCTCCTCTTGTCGGCGTTTACGGCGAAATCTTGTTGATATAATCCGTTATAGTCTTGAAGGTCACGTCTACGGTACCGTTTAGGTTAGGAATTGACCCGGATTTTAACTGACCATTGGCTGTTATTTCAGAAACCGCTAGCTACAACAACAACGTAATTTTTAGTAAATGGTCTGTCAAGGAGCGCCTAGTATTGGTTTTTCCAATAAGGATGATATGATTTTTAAGTGTCGTTTCGGCCATTTTTAATATGTCATGATCTGTTATTTTTATTGTATTCAATAATGTTTACAATTTTATCATGAAAAGATATACGCTGGTGACACCGTTACTGTCAATGGAGCGCAGTGTAGATCGATGATAACAATTTTTTTATGGGCGCAATCGGAAGAAGTTGATCTTGACAACATCTGGTTCCAACAAGACGGGGCAACGTACCACAGAGCACGTGCAACAACCGAATTACTGCGAGGAAAGTTTAGAGATTCGAGAATTTTAAGAAATTGTGACATTGAATGGCCTCCAAGAAGTTGTGATTTAACACCATTAGACTACTTCTGGTGGGGTTATTTGAAAGCATTGATCTTTACCAATAAACGCTCTTCAATCTTTAGAAGTCAATATTGAACGTGCTATTCATGACATACGATTTGATTTAGTGGAAACAGTGCTTGAAAATTGGGTTCATCGAATTCGTTCCTGCAAAAGAAATCGTGGAGGCCATTTAAAGGCTGTTATTTACAGAACTGAATTGTATCGATTGTACTTTACCTTAAATAAAAACGATTTGAATATCCTTAACAATTAGTATGCCTTTTTTTGAAAAAAAAAAAAAACCATATAATTTTTATTGGAAACAAACAAATCGTTTACCAATTAGTTGACCTGGACCTAAACTCTAACCGAAAGCAAAACAATGTTTACGGAACACACTAAATACAAACCGATATTTTTAACGATGTTGACTTCGCGATTATGAAAACATGCCTTGTCTCAAAAGTTAAGTTCATGTCAATGTCAACTATAGTACTCCGATCTAAACAATTTGTTCTAAACTTAAAGCATTGCCTTGAGTAATATTCTATGTCAAGTGAAGATATCTTATAAAAAAAAAAGTTTTCTATGCATGAACTTGAATTTGATCGTTCAGTATATATGGCAGTTATACGAGTATGCTATATTGGTCCAATATCGTCGGTCCCGACAAATAAGCAGCTTTTTGGCATGTATTCAAAATTTCCATCTTAAAAACCTATATGGTATACAAATGGACATTATAAAATCTACATAGCAAACCTTTTCAAGGTATAATATGAAAATACCTGCTTTCCTATGGTTGAAATTAATTTAATTTTTCGCACAATTAATTCTAGTATTGATTTTTTAAGTTAGGCTCATTTACATTTGAAAATTACTCTGAACATTTCAATTTCGTATTCTTTCCTCCTCTCAAAATTGGTGCCAATAATTCCTAAATTGATCCTAAAGAAAAATACTTATAACATAATAATTTAAATACACTGTCAATAAGGGAGAAAAAGAAAAGTCAATTCGATTAACAGCTTTCTCTGACAACAGCAGCTGATTTACAAATTCGGCATAATAAATTAAGTATACAAATATACCATACACCCTGTAACCCCCCCAAATGAAAACCATTGGCATGCCACTGAGCTCTGCTTAGATAAGCTACTCAAATATGCAAAACGAATTGAAGTGTTAAACCTTAAGGCGTTAGCAATTCATCACTGTTTTGCAGCCAACTTTCACTTAACACACCGAAATCGTTTACAAAATAAATTTTAAAATCATCGTACGAAATTTCCATAATGAGGTCAAAAGCTTTAGCGTACTTTGGTGCGATCATTTTGCAAATAAATTATATAAATATTAAATATCTTGGAAATGGAGCTGTAAACAGTTATTGAATTTAGCTATTTTGAGCTGACAGTGCTTGTCACTGAAGCACATAAAAACTATGTACCAACCGATTAACGAGTTAGTTGTATTTGCTTGGTCGCACAATTTTTTTTAGATTTAATTGAAATTTTTCCATAAAATTATTTAACATCATTGTGACTGATAACTAAGAAATCACATTACCACAGTCCGTCTTCTCAGCTGAGAGTCCACAAGATAACAAGCAAAAAAATATTTTTTTTGATCGAGTGGATTTTAAGCTGGGTGTAAACGGAAAAACCGGGTCAAGCGCCAAAAAGCATTAACATTAAAAATTACAAAGATATAATCATTCCGTACTTTTTAGTTACATATTTATCTAATAAAACCGTGTTCGGAGAAATATTCGATGTGTGGACAAATTTTGTTGTATTAGCTTCATCCTGTTATCCTCTTTTTTACTTTTTGTTTACATTTTGTTTTCGAATAATTTATCGGAGCACATTGTTGACATATCATTTATCATTTAAATCTCTAAAAATCATTTGTTGCCAACTTTGACGTATTTCCTGACCACATACAATATAAGTCACATATATTTTATATATGTTGTGTAATTGTGTAAAGTCAATATATTTTATTAAGTATTCAATTTTATTGTTAAGTTTTTCGCTAATTTATTTGCCATACACGGCTCTTGCACGAATCGCTAATTTTAATTGTATTTATTTATTTGTCGATGCTTTTAACACAACTTTATGAATTGATGACGCGGCTTTTGGACACGGTTTATAAAGAAAAATGTTATAGTTAAAAAAAGTAAAAATCATGTTTTGTAGGTTGATTCTATAAAGTGCCTTGAAAACTGAAGTTATCGAGTAAAAATTTCCTATAGACCCGCGTATAACGTCAACCGTCTTGGGCTTATCCCCGTAGACATTTCACTTAACCCCACAAAAAAACGTCCAGCGCAATTAAATTGTAATCTTGGAGGCACGCCACAGGCTCACAACGAAAAAGTCATTAATCATGACTCCATAGCGTTTCCAATTGATTGTGACATTATGACCGATTTTGTTGAAAATTTCCCTACTTTTTTGTTTTTAAATAGTTGTAATTGAATAAAAAAAATACTTCGGTTAAGGCCTTGTAAATAATAGCTCATTTCATTAAGATTGGTTGAGTAGTTCGCGAAAAATCTTGACTAAATACCCTGACCTCGAGCACGCAACTTTTCAAAGCTGTACCTCCAAAACTATTACTGGGATCAACTTGAGTATTTAGGACAATATTCTAGAGATGTTATAGAATAAAATAAGACAATAATTTTTTTTTTTGTTTTTTGAAGCCGTGAATCCCATGTAACTCCTTAAAAGGTTTGCGAAATTTTATGTGTGTTAATTTTTGTTTGTTTGTTCATTTCGGTAGTTTTAAGTTTATTCATTTGTATTTTTTTGCAACGCTCTGTTTTCCATCGGTTTTCAAGGCATTTCTTTGTCTTGTATGTCTTCCTCATGCTTAGCATTATTTTCTGCACTTAACGAGATTGCAGCTAGCAGCAAATATTGCAACTCTTTCGCTACGTTTTGAACGTTCGACATGACGGAAAGCGGAAACTTCCAAGGATTGGCTTTATTCTTATGATGCACTTGAAATATGAACGTTCTGGGAGTACAAAGTATATTGTGTAAAATACTTACGAACACACCATAACTTATTCAGCTTAGAGAATAATTGCGCTATTTCAACTTCGCCGGAGAATTAAGTAGCTTTTATAGTTCTACTCTATGAATTAGTTGACGTAGACATTTTATTACCCTTCATAGACAATGCCAAACCTTCGAACTCGCGTTAAAAAGTTTTACATAAAAATTATTCAGCCATTCAAATACGGAGGAGGAGGAATTTGGCCATATAGTATCTTCGAACCTTGAGCTGAATATTTTCATGTTTGTAGTCAAAATACAAATCTTTAATAAAATAGATACCTTTTGAGTCGTTATAAGCATACAACTGATTAATCATAGTTTGCTCACCTAAGCTGCTCACCGTATTTCGTTTTATGTTCTCAATCAACTCCTGGTACGGTTTCCGTGTCGAATATTTCAGTTTCGAGTACAAGAAAAAAAATGGTTGGAACCAAACCGGATGAAAAAATTAGCTAAGCGATAACTTTTTGTGCGTGTTTTTTGTCAACTATCTGTTCTACAACGTTTGGTATACATTTCGCTGAACTAGAAAGCCTTTAATGGCTCACTAATGAAATTTGACGAGTATGCGGTATAATTTTATTCACTTTCTCCAAGTTATCGATTTTTATATAATATGGAAACAAAATACATTTTTATTTTTTCATAATAAAAATCGCTAGATTACATCTTTTGCGTCTAATTGCCAAAAACCGTCACATTCGGTAATACTAAAAAATACTTTTTTTTGGTCCAAAAAAATTGTTAACTCAAAATTTACTTTAAAACTGAGTGGAGTGGAACTGGATGTTTAAAAAAAATTTTTTTTTGTCAAAAAATTTTCTTTTTTTATAATCTACAGATTTTACCCTCAGTCTAAGCAAAAACAAAAAAAAAACTTTTTTTTCGCTCCACCCTAATACATATACACATACAATATATGGTATGTGACAACTTGTGAATTCCCCGAATATTAGGCATACATACTGAACAAAAATGCTAATACATTAAAGGAATAAAGTGAAAAATACAAATTTTTTCACGAAAAATCCCCAATAAGTTATTGCTTTGTAGCATGACTTGCAGCAAATTTTGCAATTTATCTACGTACAATACGTACATTAGAAATTTGACAATCGTACAATAATAAGCTCGGTTCCAAAGTACCGTCAATTAGTCTGAGATGTTGAAATACACAAATTGTTGTTAGTGTTGATGTTTTTTTTTTGGCGATACGTGCAGTACAACACTTCTGCTTTAAAAACAAGTTTCGCTATCAAGCTGTAAGAGTAAACAAACACGCAAATACGAGGGCTGCTATATATATTTCTGGCCTAATAATGAAAATACGAATATTTATCAACGAAAATATTTTTTTTTTTTTCGGACGATTGCTGTTTTGTTTCGGGCTCATACGCGTAGATCCATGATTCGTCACCTGTGACGATCTTATAAACGTCTTTTGAAGCACCGCGATCGTATTTTTTCAGCATTTCTTTACACCAATCCACACGAGCCATTTTTGAGCGATTGTCAAATTGTGCGGGATCCAACGAGATCCGGCCAGGTGTTCATGCAATATCGAATGTATGCTGGTCGGAGAAATGCATAGGCATGCCTCTATCTGAAGGTATGTTACATGACGGTCTTTCATTATCAGTTCACGTACGGCATCGATGTTTTTTGGCACAACGGCTGTTTTTGGACGACCTTCACGGAATTCGTCTTTGAGCGAGCGTCGGCCACGATTGAATTCGTTGTACCAGTTTTTCACAGTGCTATAAGATGGTGCTTCATAGCCATACAAAGATTTTAGTTCATCGCACTCTTGTCGTAATAATCCACGTCGAAAGTTGTAAAAAATGATCGCACGAAAATGTTCACGAGTTAATTCCATTTTTTGGCCGAGATGAATTTTTTAATTCCCTGTAAATAAAACAATTCACGATTAAATGACAAAACGTTCTGAGTGATATTATGCTAAAAAATGTCAAACTTTCCAATGGAAATGTCAGATTGCACCTGGCAACACTTAGTGTTGCCTAGGCCAGCCAGCTATATAGCAGCCCTCGTACTGCGAAATATGTAAGTTGATAGCAGCATATAGGCTAGCAAAAATCAATTGAAATTACAATGTTGTTTTCAATGCAAATTTTCAGTTATTGCTCAAAAACAACTATTAATTTGTATATTTGAAAATATTTATCTTAAAAAGTACTTATGTCGAACATCGTAATTAAAATAGGTCTTCTTAGTATGTCATCTTCAAATTTAAATCTTTCAATTACTAATTCCACTGTTGATGGAACAAATTATAAACTAATATAAAAACAAAAAATTAGTAAATGACAATTTTATGCTAGAACATTTCTATTGAACGCTTCAATACCACTCACATATATTGTTATGGTTAGAATTGTGATTTAAAAGGATTACTCAGCCACTTAGTCGAAATAAACTTAAATTTTGTGGTTCTGATTATGCCTTTTGTGAGAAAAATACTAGAAATTACCTAACTTTTATCTGCATTATATATTTTTTATTCGAATAAATGTAATAAGTTAGCTCATTATATATTTAGTTCAAACCCGCAGTCACATTTGTCACATTGCTGTAGTTAATCGGTCGGATATAGGACTGAGTACGAGCATGTATTTGCTTTTAGTTCTTAGACGTTGTGGTATTCGTCATCAAATATGCGAGCTAAATGCTTTCGATTTCGAAATATTGGTCAGAACCGCTTCTTACCTAAAATAGAAAAGTTTACATATTTCTTTTAATCTGTCGAAAAATAATATTTAATTCAAAAAGTTGAAAAACGTCAAGTTCGGTTGCAGCAAAATCATAGTAGCCTTTAGAAATACAGAAAATTCTATATAAGAACATCATTTTGTTTGGTCTGTTTGTGTGACAGCTATATGCTATTTATGGTAAATCCGAACAATTTTTTCGGTGATTGTACCATTGCCTTAGGCAATAATCTCTGTTTTCCGTAGAAGTACTTGATTTGAAAAAGGACGTGTGCAAAGTTTCAGATCGCTATCTCAAAAACTTCGGGACTAGTTCACGTATACAGTTGGACAGAGGGTCGGATATGGCTAAACTGACTCAAAGCATCATGCTGATCATTTATATATATTTTTTATGGGTTCTCCGACGCTTCCTACTGGGTGTATTACAAACATCGTCGCAAAGTAATATTATTTCTAATTTTATACCCACCAAATGATTGTGAGAAGAAATGTTAGAAAGAGATACATATACAAGTATGAAGATACAAAATGATAAAACTATGCAAGCTGGTATGATACCTGAAGTATACACGGAATCGAAACATTTTTAAGCAAATCAGCAATTCAGAAAATATTTAGAAAGACATAAAATATATAACCAATTAAGTAAAAAAACCTATATATAACCAATGAGGTCTAACAAAAGTAAAACTTAGTGTGGTTGTGACGCCGCTCTCTATTTGACTTAATATACATTAAGATTTGGAAATATGTGAGTAGTATCGTGTCATAACCATGCTCAACTTTATTAATTTTATTAAACTATGAAAATATCAAAATATCGAAAAATCTCTAAATAGTTCCTGTAGAAACATCACATTTTGCAGTAGGCTGTGATAAATATGGTAAGTCTTAAATATAGGCCATATTCGTGATGCGGATAAAGTTTTGCGCAGTAGGCATATTACCATTTATTTTCAAGTATAATTTCATTTATAATAAACTACCTAATCGTTTACGATACATATCATTCCCAAGTCGCTCTATTGTTAAAGCTTGAAAATCTGAAAACTATTCAACAATCACTCGATCTTTCAAAATATCACCATTTTGATTGCCATTGACTTTTTTGCCGTGAAAATATTTAGGTCGAACAGCAATTCAAAAATAGAAACATATTTGGATGCACACTATATCACTACGTAGCCTAATAATTTATAATTTTTAAAGCCTGTCCAAACTCAGCACGATTTATGTAGTTTACCTAGAGGCAATTAGTTTAGCAAATTTTAGACACATATATGTTAGTATATTTGTATATGTAGATTTCCGTTTCAGAAATTATATTCCCAATAGAAATATTATCACGTTTTCACACCCAAAACCCCGTTAAAGTTGTTGCAGTTAAGCGAAAACAAAAGCAAATACAAATGTTAATTCTATGCAATTAAAACTTATATGCTAACAGTAAATCCGCCTTTAAATATTTAAAAAAAAAGTCGCAAGTTTTAACAATATACCATATATTACAATATATAATTATATATATACACATGAACAATGTACATTGTATCTCTCATGCGAATTGTTGAAATGTTCTCAAATTAGAAACCAACTAAACGACTAAAGAAGTGTCGGCATTTCCATCATGACATGGCAATAACGTCACGCCCATGATCAAGGGAATACCATAATTTATAATTTAGACTTTCGACATACGCCTGGTACACAAGGCCTTATAAGCATATATACATATGTATTTATGTATATTTAGCTAAGATGAAGAGTTGCTTTCTCTTTAGAGAAGACTTGCAGATAGTATAAATAATGCCACACACGCGACACAACCGCCAACTGCTTTATAAATAGACAGTTTCGTATTTCGCAGACAAATTTTATTTTATTTTCGCAAGACAATCTGTATTTCCAACAATTACAACGCAGAACTTGGGACTAATTTTGATGTATGTAGGAGACGACTTTAAGGGACTGGTACTTGCGCCGCACTAATTAATTGTACAATGGTACACATTTGTATATATGTGGATGCATATGCTGTATGTATGTATGTAAATCAACAGCTGGAGCATATGCACAGCTCCACACAGTCTAGTGATGATAGACAGTTTATTTAGCTGATAAATTTTAAAATAGCTTAGTCCAGCAGACATTAGCTAAACTCTGACGGTAGCAAAGTATTGCCATCTCAAATTTAAAAACACGTACCATATATACATATGAAACTCACATTAATCTATATGCTTAATGAAAATAAATATAGTTTAAAAAAACTAAAAAACACGCTTTAAACTTTCAAACTAAAAAGTGAAAAACAATTCCTTATATAAACTGACATATTATATATTGACCGAAGAATACATTTATTTTTCATTTTTTAGTTTAATGTGCTTTAAAGCAGATTTTTTATATTTTAAACCATACTTATTATTTAGCCACACGTTTGTTATTCAAATGACAGCATGGAAGTTGATGCTTTTAGCTGCATAGTTTTAGGGAACTTTTTTTCAGGATGGATAGTTCATGCATGTCGTTTGTACGATTTCGCCCATTTTCATAATAGGAATGGCTGAGTAATCTCACATACCAAATTTGGTTGAAACTGGCCGAATAGGTACTGAGATATAGAATATCACCTAAAGGTTGGTCGTGCCACGCCCATGTTCAATTTTTACACCTTCTTCTATAAAGCTCTTCACTACCACTTATTTGTGAAATTTAGTGCTCGTGGCGCATTTATTCAGTGAGTTATCGCACTTTTGCTAGTTTTTAGCATAACCGTTATATGGGGAGTGGGCGTGGTTATTATCTGATTTTACCCATTTTCACAGCGTATGGAAAAGTGCTAAAAAAAACTTCCTACAAGCAAATTTGGTTGAGTTAGCTTCAGCGGCTTGGAAGATGTGTACATTTAGTGGGCTGGACTACGCCCACTTTAAAATTAAATTAAATTAAATTCAGAAGGTGTTCCTTGTTACCGCGATCCTCTGTATCAAATTATAGCACGGTATTTTAATTTAGTGCTTAATTACAATTTATAGGTTTTCTTTTAATGAAGTTTTGTGGGCGTGGTAGTGGTCCGATTACGCCCGCCTGCAATACCGACTTCATTTGGATGCCAAGGACCATATGTAGCAAGTTTTATCAAGATACATATCTCAATTTATACGCAAGTTGTCGCCTGCACCACAGAAAAATATTACAAACATACAAACATGTGAAGCTAAAAAAAGCGTTATAAAAAAACACAAAATTCGCAAAAACAAACAGATATTGCTCTATTTGTCTATATAATCTACTCATTTTGTTTGCTTAGATTTTAGATATATGTGTATGTATGTCACTTTCTCTCTTTAAATTAAATTTCAATTGCTGATAAGCATACCAATTCACAGCTGCTCCATGCGTCAAATGATGTTTATCTGTTTCCGTGGTGTAGTGGTTATCACATCCGCCTAACACGCGGAAGGCCCCCGGTTCGATCCCGGGCGGAAACAGTTATCAATTCTTTGCTTAAATGAGATTTGGTAGTATTTTTTATAGAACAAGGAAGATAGATAATTTATATAAAAAAAATTATTTAAGGGTTTAATGTTATAAAATCTCTCGAATGCAACGCAATCACGTTACGTCACCCTCGCAATAAAAAGAGAGTGAATGCTCATACTCTTAACATATATTTTTTGGAAATTATATAGGTGTAAAACTAGATTTATTTAAAATAAAAAAAGTAGAAAGTTGCCACCTATTTGAAATGTCTTAGTCAAAAGCAGTTAAATTAAAAAAAATACTAAATGAATATATTTAAAATAAGTCATCATTTATTAAGTAAATAAAATTAGGATGATTCACAAAAAAAGTAGAAAGTTGCCACTTATTATATGAAATTTCTAAGTTAAAATTAGTTAAAAAAAGGAGGTCATAAATTTTTTTTTAGAGAAGAGTTGCCACCTGTTTGAAAGTTATACTTTAATGAAATTTTGAATGTAATCGAAGTGTTACAAACTGGGCAACAAAGTGAAGGGTTTTACGAAAAAAAATCTTCGGTAATTTTTTTGAGAAGATTGCCAACTATTCGAACATTTTATTTCGATGTTATGACATATAACATTACTATAGAGATAGCAGACCGAAAAGTATTGGAAAAGCTTGCATTTGAAAATACTTGTTTGAGGAGAGTTGCCAGCTGTTTCAAAATTTCAATAAAATAAATCGTTAAATAAATGAAATATTTCACTTTGAATATCAAACTAAATAAGTTTAAGGAAGATTTCTTTGCGAAATAATTTACTCTATAAAAAAATTACATAGTACAATTTATTAACATATAAAATAAAAATAAAATTAAAAAATTAAAATTATTTTGTCTATTTTTGTTAATTTATTTCCGAAAAGTTTATTTTAACGATTCGTGCATACATTTGATTTTTCAATAAAAATTTTAGAAAAATATTTTCCAATAACTTTACGACTCTGGCAACACCAAATATTCGAATGTTATTTTCAAATGAAAATTGCAACAAAAAAATTGCAGAAATCTTTAATTTTTTATATAATATACATTTGTACGTTGTAAATTTCAACTCAACCTTTTAAGTCAAACCTATATACATACCTATATCCTACGTACTCCTCATTTGGTAACATTTAACAGTCACTTAAAATATATTTTCCCCAAATCAGTCAGTTAAACCAATCATAAGATCAATATTGAGCTCAACAAAAGAACTAAAGCAATAATGAGAACATTAACAAAGAAACAGCACAATGTAAAAATACGAATAATATTACTTTGCCACAATGACAACAATAATAATAATAACAGCAATATAGTCATAAAAATATGGTAAACAGGCAACTCCCGTGGGAATAACCAATGGCTTGAATAGCTTCTCGAAACAATTGATGCAAAAAGCCACAAGTAAGAAGCTAAAAAAGAAAATAGTAAAGCACAAACCGTTGGAAAGGCAAAGGAAAGTAGTGGGAAAAAAGGAAAGAGAAAGGGAAAAGCAATAAATGAGCATTGCTGATATTTTCATGATAATAGCTGACACTTATATACATATATTTCGTCCCACTTTCTTACCTCCCTGGAGACATAGATTTGCCTGTAGGATATAGCAAAGTAATGAGACAAAACATAAAGTGCATAAAAGTCATAAGAAAGTCAATAACAACTTGTATAAGTAATAATAAATCGTAGAGAGACAATAGGATTATTATAAGCAAGAATAAATTGCTTATTATTCTTTTATTATATTTCATTATATGATATAGTTAAATCTTTTATATATATATATGTAATACATTATTGATTTTATTTCTGGTAGTTGTAATTATTGTCTTTTCTTTCCAGGTAAGCCACTTTACATAACACTGGTCTACAGTGATTTTGTTGACCTAGATATAATATCAGTTTTGGATATCAACTAAACCATCAATAATTTTGTAAGATTTTCTGCAGTTAATTTATGAATCTTTATTTTCATTTTACATTATAAAATCATAAAACATTAAACAAAATAACAGATATATGTATAATATCAGTTTGGTTTTAAAAAATGAGGATACATTGAAGTAAATAGAGAGGCAAATGTCAGAAACATGTAAATGTCTTTTTAAAGATCACCAATCTGTCATACTGGCGCGATCCCAACAACCTAGCAGGTGTACCGGTATGAAATGAGCGGTACCGGTATGTTGTTGTTTTTTTTTTTTTTTGTGAAAACCTTTTTTTCATCACTTTTAGATCTTCGTGGAACAACTCTTTATCTGTTTCTCATAATAAATTCTTAAATTTTCCGAAAATGTATACAGCTGATTGCAGATATAGTGTAACTTGATACTCATATTTGCTTTTAGAATCATAAAGTTTGTCAGCATATTTTTCACAATTTCTTCATAATTTGGTGCTCTATGGTGACCTAGACTACCGACTACCAACAAAAAGGGATTTCAAGCTTGAATATCCGAAAAGCCTACTCAATATTTTCATGAATAAATACGTAATCTGGTCACGTGAAACAATCAAAATTTACTAAGATATTCAGGGCAACAAAAAAAGTACATTTTTTATAAAGCTGTATAATCCACAAAAAAAATGTATAAAATTCAAAAAGAAAGTTTCAAATTCATATATAATATATTGTACTTGTATATATATAAGTATTTATGTATTAGTAGTTAGTTGATATAATATATATTATATAAAATTTTATATTATCTACACTAGTATATTTAATTACGAGAATATTTTTACTTCAAATAAGGTTCAAAATTAATTATTGTACGGAGCTGCTCAAGAGTTAATGGTTCCTATAAATTTTTAAAATTGCTCTAGTCGCTCTCGTCAAACCTAACTGCAATAATACGGAAACACATGATTGCAGTGTACGCACAGCGTTTTCAATCTTTATGATATTATTAATTTCGAACAAACAAAAATCAATCCATGCGACTAAGTGAAGTCTATGGTGTTGAAATTTATTTGTATGTCCAACTTTACAGTTGGTTGGTGTCAACCTATACAATTTTCGAAGAATCGTTCTATCACGCAGCGAAAGTGGTTTTTTCGATGAAAGAAAAATTTGCTTCCAAAATATACACTCAATAGTCTAAGGTGTTTTCTGAATTTTTCAATTTGTCACAAACTTAGTCAAGAAAACCAAAATTGTATTCGTCCATGGCAGAAAGTTATCACAAGCTAGATTCATGTTAAAAATAATCGGATATATGTATCGGTATAAATCCACTGGATCTTTACACAACAATCGTAAATGAAAAGAGAGTAAACTCAGTAAAGGCCCCATATTTTACAATATTTATCAAATACTACAACTTAAAGTTATGACACCCTGAACAGGGTATCTTAACTTTGCCACGAAATTTGTACACGCTATGAAGTGCGAGTATATATAAATTATCAAAGTTACGAGCTGAGTCGATTTAGCCATATCTGTCCGTCTGTCTGTAAATGCGCGAACTAGTCCCCCAGTTTTTGAGATAACGATCTAAAAATCATACATTCTTGCATACATCCTTTCCTCCGCAAAACGCTGCTCATTTGTCAGAACCAATATCGGAGCACTACAGGATGTAGTTGCCATATAAATTAACCGATCAAAATCAAGAGGTTGTTTAGAATACTTTTTTATTTGTCAATAGAACTTCATGAAATTCGCCCTAGATTACTGAACAAGGTAACACTATAATCTCCGAACAAATTGTTCTGATTTGAACTCTATAGCATATAAATAATTAAGATAAAGATCTTCATTAAAGGCGGTAAAAAGTACAATATACATATACACTACAGTGCCACCTAGATAAATTTATAAGAATCGTAATATACCATTACATTCTGGAATCAGTCCATTATTTTAATGAATTTTACTATATTTTTCATGGGTACAGAATCTTTAACGTTAAAATGGCATAAAAACAGATACTTTTGGACTTTGTTATGGAAGGTGGAAGCTTCCATGTACATTCGAAATCTAAATCTTATTGAAAAAAGTAAAAAACGCATGAAATCAAATGAGACTCCGAGGCTAAGTTTGCAGTAACGAGTGAAACTAGCAAGAAAACACACTCGAACTGGGTATATACCAACCCTGAGTCAAATTTCCACTATTTTCTTGATGACAACACGGCAAGCCATATTTACTGCTATTTAATTAACTTCCTACCCAATTTGCTGTAACAAATCATGTATCCCCATAATTACTGTAAAGTCAATTATTTACTTAAATATATAAATCCCCAACACTTTCTGAGTTAATGTAACAACAACTTGTAAATTACGCTCTCCATTATTAAACACTTGAGGCTGTCAATGACTTCCGCAATTCTTCGCTATTGGCAACAGCAGTTATCTACTAGCAAATACAATAACAATAAAAACAATGCGAAGAAGGGGAGAATTGGAGAAAAAAAATATCAAGAAAATTGTGCGCACGCAGCACTTGAAATGTCAACAGCATTACGCTACTCTCGCTTTCAAAATCAAAACCCCAACAAAGTGACTTAAATGCAAGTGTGTATGTGTATAACGAAGTTATATATATGTGTGTGTATGTGTATAACGAAGTTATAATTGTGTGTGTGCCTTTGTAAATGGAGTTGAAAATGGGTATGTTGCGTATACGCCATGGACGTCAAGAGCATCTAATCAAATAGACCATATCGCAAATATATGCATGTATATGTGTATGTACAACAATAATGAAAAAGTAGAGACAAGAAAGGGCGTAGAGTAGTGGAGGACTTGATGTTGCCTCATGCCACATATCTTCATTGCAAGCCCTAGTATTGCCACTGCTGTTGGTGCCGAGGATATTGTTGTTATATTTTATTGCAATACTTTATTTTACCACAACCACAACACTTAGACAATAGCAATAAACCAACACAAGCAAACAAATGCACACACACATATTATAAAGTGACAAGTGTATATATTGCAAGTGCGAAATGGCGTGTGTGTTTTGGAGGAGTTGTTATTGTTGGACATGTGTTAAAAAAGCTGTTTATCCCTTTATATAAAGTACGCAAAGAGAAGCGACAAAATACCGTAAAAAGCGTAAATTGTGGAGGTCGTGAAATGCTGGTGTTGTTGTTGTACGTACAACTAACAGACACTACAAATGTGTTGCTATACCCTTAAACACATCAAAATGAACACGATGCTTGTATGTAAACATTCATATTATATATATATATATAATATATACTTTGAGCATACACTGACATGCCATAGAACGTTGCAGCTACATATGCTTGTACTAAATCTACGTACATACATATGTATGTGTATAACTGTCACGTTATTGTCTTCATGTTTTCCTTATGTATATTTCGTATTTTTACACCCACGCGTTCATACGTGTCAACCGCCGTCAGCGCAGTGCTTCAGAGCAATGTGTGAAAACAATGAAATTTATAGCATACTTTTTGGCGTATTAGTATTATCTTTATTTTGCATGTTGCGGTTTAATAATATTCGCTCATGTCGTTGTTAGTGCTAAACACCAAGCATAGTGTTTTGTGAGTGGCTGTCGCTGTTAAAGATTATTGATGATACATGTGCAACATGGAGTAGTGTTCTACATTGAAGTACTGCACTTCGGAAATTGATACTTGCTCATATATGTACTTATGTATGTACATATGTGCAAGGGTGTTGAAGTGCAATGAAAATTCTGATTTATAGAGAGTTTTATATGTGCATGTAATGAAGTGCAGGGCAGCTGGTTATAAATGGATATGAAGATAGAAAATGAGTTCGAAAATGGAGAAACAGTTTTGGTGGAAGAAAAATTTTGTAACTCAGCTCTTACAGAGTATAGTATATCGGCAGTACCGAAGCTAGAATAAGCTTCACAAATAAAAAATTTTCTAAACTAGAACTTCATTTTTATTGCAGCCTTATACTAAGTGATTCGATCTAAGCAATATATTCGGAAATTATAATCGATGCCAAATTTCATGAAGACATCTTGTCAAATAAAACTCATTCTCAAACAAGAAGATGAGTGATTTTTATCGATTAGTTTGTATGCCAACTATATGCTATAGAGGTACGATGTCGACGATTCGGACAAATGAACAACTTCTTGGAGAGAATAGACATATGCAAAGTGTCAGATCGATATTTTAAAAACTTGCACAACTATTGTAGTTCACGTATATACAGGCATATGGACACGACTGCATAAACTCAGCTCGTCACATTGATAATTTATATGTAAATTTTATAGGGTCTACGACGTTTCCTACTGGGTATCAAAAATCTCGTGGCAAGCTTATCCTGTTCAGATTTTAGAAAAATTTTAACTTGCGTCATATGGACTGGAAAGTTATATTTATATGTTGTTGTTTATGTCAAAAAGTTAATGAATGCTTTATGAACTTTCTTCACTGCTATCGAATAGGAATATTTCTATTCATCAATATAATATTATATATATAATAACACAAAATATTACAATATTATAAAAAATCGTTTGACAACTCCAATGGAATTTCAATTTTTTAATGAAACTTAGCGATTAAATCGATTAAAACCTATTAAAATTTATCGATTAAATCGATAAGTTATAACTTAGTCATCTCCTACCTATGTGAACCTATAAGTTAAGGAATTTTATCTTAGAGGCGAACATAAAGACACATTTGATCTCCTCTTTCTGATTATAAAAGCTGATCTTGCTACGTTTTGTAGTAAAATATGTACAGTGGAAATATCTTTTCTTAACCATGCAATCTTTTAACGCAAAAAATTAATTATTGCAACTAAATCAACTTTAATTTAATTTTTTTTTAAACTTGCTTCGAACAAGCTTCAGGCTGTATACCATTTTTTCGCATTTGAAACCTTTTGTTTTCGTCTCCATATATTGTGATATAGTTTTAGAAGCAACAAAATCCACATTATCCACAATCCTGGCATTAAAAATTTTTTTAATATGTAATTTCTATGCGAATAATAAATTATTCTTATTCTTAATCTTAACGTTTTTTTTTTATCAAATACAGAAACTAAATATTTTAATCAAAAAGTAATTACAATCAAAATTTACTACTTCCACGCAACTTCGATATATTTTCCAATGAGCATTACTAGAAAAGACTTACCAGTTTATTGCTATATTCAAGCCATACTTTACTAATTTAATTACTCTTCAATTTTCTTGTGATTTAATTGTAGTAATTATAAATTAATTAAGCTTATATTTTCAATACTCAGAATTTCATAAATTCAAGACGAATGTGGCCAAAAGCTATGGTCCTTTGGAAGCAATCAAGATGAAATACAATTCGCACGATGTTAGTAGACCCATAATTTATATAAGTATATTTGTATACATAGTCATATTTGTACAAATATTTATATATATTTCCAAATAACTACATATAAGCCTTAAATATATATTCTAGCAACTGTTAGCTCACATATCATAGGGTCATTTTTAGACAATAAGAACTTTTGTATATAAAAACACATATTTGTTTTGGCTAATTAGGTTTTAAATTTTATGACATTTACTTGTAGTTATGTTCTAGAATTTCGAGGATATAGCCTCGTGGCTACCATTTTAGAAGATCATTCTATCTGTTCGAATTCATCTCAACTTTTTTCAGCAAAAATTTGCAGTTAACCTACTTGATCTAATAGCTCAATTAAAAGCCTAATACTAGCTATAAATTGAATAAAAGTGAATCAAGTTGTTCCAATTGAGAGCTGGCTTCATGCGCTATATAACTTAAAGCACTGACCAGCTGAGACCATTTAGCTTAGAGATTGAAATCAAAAAAGCAAGCTAATAATTTTTTCTGAATGCAAGTAATTATGGTAAGTCTTTTTAGCAGTTTTGTACTCCAAACACGACAATTTTGCTTCTTTACCTAACTCTTAAGCCATAAATGTGACTCAACGGTGAATAGTATATATAGTGTGTGGTATGTTGCCAAAATATACTGTTTTTTCCTCAATCCTTAGTTTGACAGCTATAATGAAATTTCTTAGCTCTAAAAAAAACGACCCTATATAAATTTGTGTGTATTCATATTCAACAATTAAATCCTATTCACATTTGGTACGCTTCCTTCAAAATTTGTGTATGTGCGCTCTATCTCAAATATTCTCAGTTTTCTCTGAATTGCAGCCAATAACAATTACGTTTAGCCTTGTGCCTTTATGCCATTAATTGGAGAACAAAACTGTTTGCAGCAACAGCAACACAAATTGGCCACAAATTAATTGATAACCTTCGACAATAGGTTATGCCAATAATTAAAAATCATTCCAAAGTGTAAATCAAATGCGTTCGTTTGTAAATAAAATTTTAATAAATTCCATTAAAGCAACAATCGATAAATTTTTGAGAAATAATCTGCATGAATGACGTTGGCAATTTAATGAAAAAAATCTGTTTATTTTACTACAATTTTGCCACAATTTCTTTTATTACGTTTTAAGTTAATAATACATGGCAAAAAATTAAAGTTGGTATGGTTACATTTGACATATTACCGAAAAAAGTGTATTAAACAAGTATAGTAGCATCATTTACCTAAAATTAGATTCTCTGAACCCGTGTTGTAAGTCATTTTTCAGGGATGAAATTGTTGTGTCTGCATCTTTTGGTTGGTTGATATGACACCTCACCGCAAGGAGTTCGAACTTAAGTATACCATACCAATAGTAAAGTAGAATATTTTCTGCTTCAGAAAATGAGAACACTATTACATGTTACATACATATATGACACATTTCTAATATTTTAAATTTAACAAAATAGAGTATATATGGGACATAAGAAAGTAAGTTTAAGCCAAATTTCGTAAAAGTAAGAAATTTTTTATACAAGATAAAAATAAAAAAAAGATGTTTTCATTAACTATAACATTGCCATATAACTCTATTCCATAGGACCCGTAGTTTTGCCAGAAATCCAACTAAACCGTTTTTAACTTCAAAAAATTCAACCACGCCACTCCTCATTCTTTTCCTAACCTTAAATCGCCCATAAATTATTTTTCCTTAATGTTTGTATTTTATCTTTCGTTTTCGATGGGTTTCAATTAACTATGTATTTCTTTCTTTTACTATCATTTTCAAAGGTTTCTGCACTAGTCTACCATACCATAGTAGTATTTTGTATTTTTACTCAGTTGAAAATACGGACGCTACTCGGTTTTATCTGCTTCGGAAAGTCAATTTCTTTTATCAAAAGGTCTTGAATGCGGGTTACATAATTAGTATAGTTCGAGATCTGTAGTTAAGTCCAGTATTACATTGTGTTAACAAAGTGGCACTATCCTTATTTAAACATACTTACCTTGAAGTTTCTGTAGGCAATTTCTAGGACAAACATATATTTTGATTGAATATTAATGGACCAAATCACCTAAGTAAATGAAGTAAATGAAAAGCGCATGATTTTTATCAAGCAAGTACCAAATTAAAGTTATTCACTACCGTTGCAAGCATTTCTTCAATAGTTTCTCGGTAAACACTAAAAATATTTTACTTATGCCAAACGCATGTTGTAAAAATAACAGAATCCTATCTGCAACCCGCAGACAATCAAACACTGCAAACCACAACTATATTCACGGCACAAACGGCCGACGGCGATGACGCATTGTCATCAATATTCAAGACAGGTTTCACAAACAGCACAACAAATTCACTTTCATGGCAAAAGTAATTTTCACACTTGGAACATCCTCGCGATTTCAGTGCTCCAAAAGACGAGACAGTCAAAAACACATACCCGCACAAAAACATTCGAATGGAGCCACCCAGACTCCGCATTCGCCACTCGCTACGAGCTCCAGTAACTTAAAATAAAATAGCTGAAGGCAAGATGAAGTAAGACCGAGCTTTAGGACCAAAATCAAAGGAAAAACTTTGCGCCAAACCATAGCGTTTGCGCGATGAGTGATTTAAATTTTCCGTCACGTTGTATTGGCAAAGTTTAGAAAATCAGCTGCAGGCTGGCAAAGTAATCAATCATGCACGCCACAATCCCTATTGAATGCCGCACATTTTCTATTAGCTGAATGGCAGAACTTCAGTAGAAAACATCAAATTATAGAATTTAATATTTTTGAGAAATAATTTTTAACTAGCTGAGTAATTAAAAGTGCCAATACGATAAAAAAGCTAGTAAACTATCATATATTAAAAAATGCTTCTCAATTCTCACTTATCTATATTTAATGGAAATGCCAACGAGAAAGCATTGATCAAACTTATAGTCAAACCGACGGACTCGTGAAGTAAAACAGGTTTTGCTATTCGTAAGTGATGATTAAGTGTGCAAGTGTCGAAGTGTCTTATCAAATCCAGAAAATGCAAAGCTATTACCTGAAAACCGGCTTGATTAGAAAAACATCTACAATGACCTTGTATAGCCCATGATACTCGAACAATCTATTTCCAATCAATCGTAGGTAACATTACAAAACTCTTGGCAATTGGGTTCAAACTCGGAATAATTTTGTATACGAGATCATAATCGAAATGAGACCAATAGGAAGTCAACGCCTAGCTTCCTAAGCGGTAGAGATATGGCGAGTAGGATTCATGAAATCTCTCTGCCATAAGTTATAAGAGATAAAGCTTAAATATATAGTAGATACTTGTTCTTAACGATTTTCTTAAAAAAAAAGTAAACATTTTCGCATAGGCATTCGTCGAGCTACACATACATGAGCAAAATCAATCAAAAGAAGCAAATGACGGAAGTGAAAATGGCACGTACAAATTGGCTGAAGTCAACAGGACTGACAAATAGCCGAACACATTCAAACTATGCGATTCCATGTAGTATGCTAAGCATACATGACAGTCGTCTGTCACTTTAACTGTAACCCTAAGATATATTAAGAAGTAAAAATGGAAAATCAACTGAATGTTAGCAATGAATATAAATGAACTGTATGCCAATTTGCAGGCACCTTATGACGTAAAGAATACCATAGAAAAATTGGCAACGGAGGAAGAGGCATGCATAAGCCAACACCCTTCTCATGAGCTTGAAACTATCAAAAAATTATTAAATATGAATGAATTCCATAATTTTAGTAGTACAAAATTGTTTATCATCCTGTTTGCGTTGTTCACCATCGAATTTACGGTCCAAGAAGTATTTAAAACGCCTTCGACT
The DNA here is from genome assembly GCF_042242935.1 of Bactrocera oleae. NCBI lineage: Eukaryota > Metazoa > Arthropoda > Insecta > Diptera > Tephritidae > Bactrocera > Bactrocera oleae. The sequence continues at coordinate 57,257,434 of NC_091539.1, forward strand.
TACGACCACCATTGACATTACTTGAGATCGAATTCAGATTGGGAATTTGCGAACAGAGAACACCTCGGACTCATAGCTATTCGAAAACAACTGCAACGCTACTCAGTAGATAAACGAAACAATCTCCATCTTTCTAGCGACATACGATTCTTTACTACGGAAAAAGCATTCTCGGTTTCTTCAAAAATGTTATACTCGTTTCTAAAGCTTAAAATTAATACTAAGCAAAATTTGACAAATAGCAGCAAGACCTCCTTGTCTCGCGAATCTAGAGTGACGCTCACGCAACTTCGCTCTGTATAATGTAGCAGGTTAAACTCCCACTTATCCAAAATCGACCCCGACTTACCAAATATATGTCCGTCATGCGATAAAGCATCGTATAAGACTAACCAGCTCTTTGGATGCGCTATGAAACCAGAGTTGAATGAGTCTTTGCAGTATGGTTCGACCCCATCGTTGTTTCCTGGTCCTTCCGTTAGGGGATTTTGATGACAATTAACTTGCGCTTTGCCACCCAAACAGCAATAACGATATATGTATTCACATAGACTATAGGAATTTACAAATCGATCCACAGCGATCAATTCCGAAGAAATACGGATTTATATTTTTTAAGTTTACTATATACATTCAAGTACAAGGTATATTGACTATTTCACGCCCTCGTATCCGCCTCGAATGTCGAACGTCTAGGTAACAAAGTGTTATAACCCATTTTTGTATGAAAATTAGTGTAGATATATATTTATTGACATTTATTAAAATAACAAAAAATATGGTTCGATTTTAAATGAAAGAGTATATACATACATATAATAAAATAAAAATTTACATACATATTTATAATTCTATAAAATTCATAATATTTATCATTTGATATTTGATATTTGATAAATCCTTCAGCTTTGCATTCTTATAAACTATAATAAAACTTAATCGAATTTAAATAAAGTGCGATCGCCACCCAAAGTAAGGTATTCCAAGTGGCTTCAAGCAAAAGCACAAAATGGGTGTTCATCGGTCCAATACGCCAGTGCCATGGCAGCATTTTGTGCATAACGGTATGACCCACATACATGATAATCGCATTCATGCCAGACTCCACAAACGGATAGCCCGTCCACCAGCGACGAACGTCAATAACAAAATATAGTATGCTGAGCATGAAGAAAGCCAAAGCAGAGGTGACGCAAACAAAAGAAAGAGACCTACAATAAAAAATAGTTAATTATTACTATTAGGCGTCAAGTGTTGTTTCCAAACATACCAGAGATTTTTATTAATTGGTATGGGACCATCTTCCACAGTGAAAAGGCAAAGGGCGCCACCCAGCAGAGCCAGGACAAGCGACCAATACAACCAGCGTTTAATGCGTGCGCTCCAACCGGTATGAACCAATATAATAACGCCGGCGAGCACGCCTAAAAATGCCTGCACCACAGTTAAAAGGCAGCCTGAGCGAGTATATAGAAATATTTTAGTAATAAATTTCTTTTTATAACAAATTATTCCTACCAAAGACACCTTCGGGATCGAAAGCTTGCGCGCCGTATATATATTTCGCGGTGGGATGCTGATAGATATGCGCATCGCCTAAAATTAAACGATCCACATAACCGTTAGCGCCGCCTGTACAGTTGGGATATTGTGCGTTCGAGTGCTTGCCGCCAGGACCCAGATAACCGCTAATGATGTAGAATATTTAAGAAAAGTAAACCATATAAAATGCTTGTATATGATTGACATAAACTCACGTGGGACAATTTGGCACCGCAAGTCCGAAAATTAAACCCAAGTAAATAGCAATGAGCGAGAGCATTACCAAAAATTCAGTTCTCAATAAAATAATGTCGCTTAAAGCGCGCTTCCAAGCAATCTAAGTACAAAAATATTACAAGAAAAAGAATTTAATATGTCCGCACATTGATGGTAAAACTACCCACCTGCGGCATCACAAACTCCCTCTGAATGAATAACGTGTGAACCGACCCACAGACTAGATATGCAACAGCAAACCGTTGCAGTACACCCATTATGCGTAAATTAGACATTTGTGGACCATTTATGGAATTTAGGCACACGCCAATAGCAAATAATTTAAATGAACGCTACAAGAAAAAATAAAAAATAAAAATATATACTCTTGTAACGTAACTTAAAATGCATTTAATAGATGTGTTTTAAATTTAAAATACTGGGACCGGTACGTATGTTGATATTATTCGAGTTATAAAGGGTCCTTGGACATTGCCATTTAAAAAAAAACTGTTTGGATGTTGAAAGGAATCCGAGATCAGCACCACCCCACGGCCGCCTTAAAAAACATCAATTCTCAATTGTTCTTTGAAGACAAGATCTATGTATGTTCATTTGTAGATCCATAACAATAAGAACCTGGGAGCTACCATATAGAGACAGTTTTTACAGCAATCGGGGCCGTATGCCAGCAATAACGCGCCGAATATTCTCCACCAAGGCGTTAATCTCCACGGACTTATCTGCGTATACTAGCGACTTCGCTTAAGCCCCAAAAAATAATCCAGCGATGTTAAATTATATGATCTTGGGGCGCTCACCAAAAAGTTTCTTCAATAATTGGATAGTTTCGTTGGCTGTAAGGCATGTAGCGCTGTCTTGTTGGAACCAAAGATCGTCCACATCAAAAACTTGAAATTGAGACACAAAAATGTCATTAATCATGGCTCTATAGCGTTACCCATTGCCTGTAATATTATAACGGGCTTCATTTTGGATCAATGATTTTCTCTGCCCATAGAGTACATCAAACAGTGACTTTTTCAGAATTTAACGACGTCCAGTCCAAATGTGGCAATGTTGGCTTAGTCGAGTTGAATTTTGTAAGCCCGCAAAATCTTCCATTAAGTGGATAGGCACAGCTCCAATTTTTGTGCGAGATGTCGGATGAAATCTTTCGGGTCTTCTTCGATACTCTACTCCACAACAGCAATCTTCGATGCGCACAATTCGGCATCTCTGAGAGTGCGCATTATCCACTAGCGTAAACGTGGTACGAAACCGATCGATGGTTGCTCGAATTCCCAAACGTCATTATGAAAAAGCAAACCAAGCTGAATACAAATTAAGTAACAGCTGTCAAAATGACCAACTCCAAACCAGGAATTGCTCCTTGAAAACCACACGTCTAAAAACACGATCTTTATTTGTGCGATTTCATAAGACGTTCTGTGTAGCAGCTTTACGCACGGCTTAGCGGTGAAAGCTCAATCGGTAGCTCTATAGAGTGAAAGTTAATTGCTCAAATCTTTTTATTGTAGAGGCTTTGTCTGTCCTAGCATTATCAGTAGTAGAGTTTAAGAGGAAGAGCTGTTAAATAGCCTAATATTTGAACAACTTTGAGCCTTCTTTCATGAGCTCATCTTAAGAAAAGTAACGATTTACATAATTTAAACATATATCACATATACGAGTATAATTAAACTATGGTGCGTTGGTCTCTAACCTAACATATTATGAACAATATAATCTTAATATATATAATTTCCAAAAGATTAAGGACTTGTCGAGTTCAAAAATTATCGCCACATTTCTTTTTTAATTTGTGGAATTGTAATAACGATAATATGTTAAAATTGTTTTCAATTATATATAGATACATATAAATACCTGTTACTACCACTAAACTATAGTAAGATCTTACCCAAATAATGCGTCGGCAAATCCTCGCCTTCGGCGTGCCTCGCGCCACTTGTGACTTAATCGAAATCGGTATGCAAACGCCCATAATCCATAAAAATGAGGGAAAGACAACATCAGCCAAATGTAGACCATTCCAAGGCGCATGTTCGATCCACCAGTAGTCACCGCCACCACTATTTACGAATATCATCAAAACAATTGCCATGCTAAAACGGTGAATACGAAAAAGTTAACAAAATAACAGTTATTTTTTACTGCTTCATTTATTTTACCCCCTAAAAGCATCCAAACTGCGCATTCGTTTGCTCGGCTGCGCAGGCGTAACCGAAGCATTGATTTCGGCAGCAGCTGCCGCCTCGGGGCTAAAAGTATACGAACGCCAAGCGCACCAAGCAATTCGTATCGCCGCCAAAACCAAAGTGACTAGGAGAAATACCGAAGCGAGCGCTAAAGAATAAACCGATAAATGGGTTATATAATATTCTTATATATGTATAGTATTATATTGAATAATAATTTTTATTACATACATAAATTGGCATTGACGCCCGCTTTGTCTGTTATCAGCTCACAGCTACCATTTTTATGCAACGTAAAATTATAAACCCCGAATTCTTGCAACTTTGTTGTGGACGCATACAATTCGCACACACTGTTGCAGATCGTGTCATTGCATTGCCTGAGGAAAGAATGAAAGTTGTGATGATTTCTTTTTTTTTTCAAAAAAATAAAATAAAATAAAAGATTTACATTTCATTAGCGGTCAGCGCATTCACTTCTTTGTCATACACTTTAAATTCCCAACCATGCGCCAAATTTAATTTGAATGTAAAGTTGTGCATAGATTTCACAAAGCTAAAGGGGCACTGGGAGTAAAACAAAATGCTTTATCAATTTAGCTTTATTTATATTGTTACATATTTATATATTTACATACATATATACTGCTATGTATATATATTTTTTTTTTTTACTCACTGTGTAGCATTCTTCGGATCGACTGTAAAGGTAAGCTGGTTGGTTGTAGTGAGATTTGACCACTAAATATGCTTCGTCAACCTTCAAGTCTCGCATATTCATGCCACGCCACACTGGCTCAGTATATTCGACAAATTCAGACATGGTTTCTTCTAATTATCTAAGCCTTTGCATAAACAAAATCACAAATTTAAAAATCATAGATGTTATATATGACACAGCCATTGACCAAGACCACATCTTCGAAACCTATATACACTTTCTCTAAACACACATTTCGATGTTTTAAGGATGATTCAGTAGGAGTTTAATCTACTGAAATTGTATTTAGACACTATCTGATCTGAACTTTATCAAAACTGCTTTAGAAACATATCGATAGTCACACCTTCGGCGAACCAGGACACATTGCCGAAGCTGCCATTAGCCACCTTAACCAATTTGTGATGAGCTCAAATCGCTTTGTTGATTTATGAGGGACTTATAATCAGTTATATAGGAATTTTAGGTACGCCAACGTTATCAGCTGTACAAGTGAGGTTCCTGTTAGGATCGATCTCATAATCTAACCTAACCTAACATAGTATACGATTTGATAAAATTTGACCCCCCTTCTTTATTATCGCCTTCAAATAGGCTCCTAGAGAAGATTCAGACATATAGCGACCAGCGAGGTGGTTTGGCAAAATTACCATAAACCCCAAAATTGAAATGAATTGAGAATTTAAAAGATAATCGATTTCGGGAAAGTGACTGGTACTGATATTTAAAAAAGGGGATCAGTTCATGCTATTTATGAAACAAAAGCTGGCATTCTTTATAACTTAATACACGGTCTCGTCAATCATTACGAAATATGTTCAATCGTCTATCTGTTCCCCTGTGCCTGTTGTTGTTGTAGCGGTTATTCAGACCCTGTTTAGGTGGCAAGTTAGTTGTCATCAAAATCATCTAACGGGAGGCTCAAAAAACGTCGACGTTTTGACAGTGTCGGAATATAAGGAGAAAGGTATTAGGTGAGTGGGTTTCATAGGGCAAGCAAAGAGGTAGTTAGGGTCATGCGGGGACTCATTACATGCAGCACATATATTCATATATTTGGCATGTCCGCGTCGATCGCGAATAAATAAGAGGTTAACCTGCTACAGTATCTAGAACGAAGTTGAACATGCGTAGCTCTAGACTCGCGAGTCAACTCGTGCACTTTACTTGCAATGGATAATAGTTTCATCTCAAGGACGCCATTCTCTGGGAGGAGATCTCTACTCTGAGTGGCGTTCAGTGCGTGTCTCAAGTCAGTTGCGTCCATAGTCCGGTTGATGTAGCGACAGAATTTTGTCGAGTTGACAGTCCTTGGCCGGAAAAAATCCGAGTCCGTTCCGGTTACGTAGACCCGACTGTTATGGGAACGGTCCACCGGTTTCCCCTGTGCCTCATTTCACATGCTTCTACCGGATGGCGGGACACATTGAGTTGCGTAAGCACTTTGTTTTCACCTATTATTTTCAAACTCTGAATTTTTGTTCATTATGTTAAATTACTTGTACGAGTATGTATGTATGTATGTATGTGGGTAAGAAATATATTTATATTATGTGGCATATCTTTCACATAGCAAACAGGTTTTTTTATTTGACGCACACTGTATTAATTTATGTAAACATTTTTCAAATCAAAGTCGAAAACCACCTACACACATCTAATTAATATTGAGGTCAATAATACATAACTAATGTTTGATTGAAGTTATAAAGTACCGGAATTTGCAATTATGTATATATAAGTAGTATTCACTAATTTACTCAAATGCAAATACTTTCAGCAAGTCATATTAACAGTTAAAGTACTTAGCTATTATTTAAAAAATGCATTCTTTTTTCAATTGACTTTACCATATATCACTATCTCACATTTAAACTGCATTTGTATGTAAATATTTACACGAAATCAAAATATGTCAACAATATAGCAAAGCCAAATTACTACTGTCAATTCTTGTTTGTAACTGCGCACCAAAGTGTATATGCACATATGTATGTATGTGTGTAGTTGGAGCAGTATCCACATAAACAGCTGAAACTAGTGTGGAGAACGTCAAACTGAACTTTTGTAGAGTTTATACAACGAAGTGGAAATGAAACAATTTTTTTGTTTTGCTTTGGGGCATTTGAAACAATTTTTAAATATTGGGAGCTTAGCCTATGGCGATACCGACGAGGCACTGAAGGGAGAAGTAGGATTAATTCGTGTAAAACAAGACCCATTTTTACGATTTTTTTGCTTAAGTAAGTTAAAATCTACCAATCTAATCTGATACGCTGTATGACATTTGAAGATTATTCTCTTAAATTTTTATGGAGAAATTTTAAAAAATGCGACTATGGCAGCAATTACTCTGGAGCGTCTCGGAAAAAAGTTGAATTGCGGTGCCCCTAATAACTCGGTGCTGGCTCATCTGAAATCAAAAAATCAAAATTATTATATCGCAGGGAGGTTTTTTTTGAAATTTTCTATTATTCACTTTATGGGAACACTTGGAAAGAAAAAATATGTTAATATTTCAAAACGAGCGGCGCAGTAGTTTTGAAGTTATTAGAAAAGACTTAGAAAACAAACGTGAGTAGTTTGAAAATCGCTTTAAAGTTGTGAAATTTGATGTAAAACGTTAGTAAGGCAGGTATAAAAATACTAGTAACTTCGTTTTTGCTCCAATCGACTTGAAATTTAGAAATTACATCTGTTTAAACAAATTCGAAAAACACGTAAAAACCTTACTTCCTCCTGTATTATGTTTAAAACTGGATTTATTTGTTATATTGTAAAAGCATTGTATGTATAAAATACTATAAAAAATTAAAAATGGAATAAAGAAAATTTTTAAGTATAATTAAAAAAAAAAAGTTTAATTCAATTAAACAAAAAAAAATTAAAATAAACAAAAAAAAATTAAAATAAACAAAAAAAACTAAAATAATTATTCTATATGTGCTATTAATATGTACTTAAATATCATATTTAAATGTTAATCTCATTTATTGTGCTACTTTTGATTACTTTATGCCATATACATACATATATGTATAACAGAGTAGGGATTCAAATTGTGATGGATTTTAAATGTATTTATTTTTTTTATTTTCCAAGTAACATTTAGAGGAACACGAGTATTTGCGTATTGTTTATATCCGATACTTGCAACATTAAGTTCAAGCCACAATAGTAATAATTTCATATTGGATTTTCATCGGTTGGGTTATTCGTTTATGTGTAGTATATAAATACCTATATAATGTATCATATATGTATATATGTATGTACATAGATGTATGGTATATACATATGTATCTAAGAATTTATTTTTCCAAATATATATTTGTAAACTTACTTATCAAAACTGTGACTAAAATATCTTTAAAACAACAAATATATGCTAGCACATTTTTAAGGCATAAAAACAAAAAGTATACCTATGTATGTACATATATAACAGTATTACATATAAATTTGCAGAGATACTTTTTAAGTATAAGAAATGGTTTTTAGACAAAATTAAGCAAATCATTGCAACAACAGTTTTTTTCGTATAATTCGTACACTAGACATCAAAAAAATATAATTTCATTGCATATTTTAATTTTAAATAATCCGCATAACCTAGTCTCTTCAAATACACTTTCCAAAAATTACAAACATTTATTTATTAATTTTATTATTATTAATTCATTTCGTTACGTTTTTTTAATGCTATGCCTTACTACTCATCCATCTATTGCTGTAAAACAAATACTTAGCAATTATTTTCCTGAATATGTGCAAGACTGGTACAATAGCAATATATTGAAGTACATATCTTTTTATAAATTTTACACTTGTATAAAATGTGCATGCAATAGTAGGCAGTTTAGTTTTGCTGCAATTTGTCTTCTTTGTGAGATGTACTGAATAATTTTTGTGGTACCTCCGAATGTTTCAATGCATTAATTGCATGTCTTCAATAATTGCAGTTTAAAACGTTTCCTAAATCAACTAGAAATTCAGTCCAGTATACAATATATTATACGTACAAGTATGTTACCGAGGCCTAAAAGTCAAATATATAGTTGTTCTCAATTTGTGCAATTCGGAACTCATTTTCACTCAACTTTTCGGGATCATTACTCATATTTGTTGCATAAAATACTTTTTGGAATTTTTAAGCCTGTTGTGAAAAATCATGTGTTTGCAGTGCAGAACTTGTCATCGCCTATTTTATTTAATTAAAAGTATATACATACTAACATTTGCTTAAATTTATTTATAGATATATGTTGTTACCTAAAATCTCATCAAATATCTTATAAAAAAAACATGCAATATGAATACATATGTATATAAACAGTGTTTGGGCAATATCCTTAACATTTTCAGTGCCACTCGCCAAAAGAGTGTTTGGCTTTCTCGAACTTCTTCCTCCATATTTTTCATAACAAAACAATATATTGATAAAAATCAAACTCAATTATTTGGAATGGGTTGAATTTATGAGTTACTTTTACGCACTTTTCTCTTATATTTCGCATACATAATTTCGTGTCTCTCTTCAACTAATTTCACCTTAACACATTCTGTTATCATAACGAGTATACATACGTTTTCAAAGAATATATAAAAAAAAATCCAGTTTTTTCCCGCGAAAAATCGTTTTTTTTTGTATGTATTTCAGCTTATCTAAATCACTTAACTAAAATTGCAACATGAATTTGTCTTTTTGGCTGTTTTGTAAAATGCTTTACTTTGCATAGAAAGATTTTCTGATTTAATTACCATGTCATCTAGCTTCTCGCCACGCTCAAGCACTGCTTCAATTGTATTCTTTAATATAATCTTAGTTTCATCTAAATCGTTTTGCATTTTAGTCAATGCATCTGCCTCTTTTGGGTCCTGATATTTAGCTAAATAAGCAGGCAATGTACTGAAATCAATCGTTGCATCAGACCCCGTTTCCCAACGGTCTGCACTAATTTTCGCACTAAACTCATCTAAGATTTTTGTGATGAGCGTATGAGCAACGCGCTGCGGATATTCATGATCAGCAATCAATACACCAGCTAAATTGTCAGCTCGTACGTACACATGACACATATACGCCTCCTGCTTAACTGACTGTCGCATGGCGGGTTGTGTACGCTCCACAATGGTTTTTGATGCAAAACTGAGAGTAAAACGTTTGTATAGCGGCTAGTTGGTGTAAATATAATATGAAGATTAACAAATACATACGTCATGAACTCTTGAACTGTGCCGCGTTGAAAGAATGAAAATGACTGTAAGTCGTACGTAGACTTTAATAGGCGAGCTTCCGCAGAACCTTTGTAAAAAATGCTCAGTGCAAATAGTTTCACCATTGTTTTTGTTTTTAGCTGACTTGCTCGAAAAACTATTTGTTAAAAACGTGACTGTTAATATTATCTTTGACTATTATACACGATTATTATACTCACTTGACTGTTTAAACGCAAGCGAAGTTTCACCAATAAGCTGGTCCCACTTATATATTAAGAATCCAGACGAAGTTTATTGTATTTTTGATGGTTATGCGTTGTTTAGTCAAAATTTTATGTTAACAAAAACAGCAATATAATTTTTCCTTCTGAATTAAATTTCTTTAAAATTTTGATATTCAGTGTGTGTGTTTTTTTGCAAACTTTTGTCTATTATCTTATGTCGTCATCCGTCAAATCAAAATGTAATTTTCTCAAAATGTTGCCACATTGTTTAAATCTAATCTTTTTAGAATTTACAACTAAATGTGAGCAATTAAAAAATGATATTTTATGTGCACTTTTTATTAACACAAATTAAAAATATACAGTTTTATTAAGATAATTTTACTTTATTTGTTTGTTTTTAATATGTGAAAAAAAAATTAAATGTGGCAAGAAAAAGTCTTTCTACATAATATGCTGCCTACACAGACAATGATGTGCAGTAGTGATATTACCAAAGGGTGAGGTGTAGCAAAAGACATTAAAGAAATAAAATGTTAAATATTTTTTTAAAGCAAATTATTTTATTTTATAAAGTAAAAACCAAGCATCGTATAAGGTTTCGACTTCAATTAACAGAAATTTGAAAAAAATAATAATAATTTTGAAAGTAATGGCATGTGTTGATTTAGTTCCAACCAAATCTCCTTGCGTTACCCATCACAAAACCTTGGAGATTCATTTAAATTCAAAGGGACAAAAAATAGCTTTATTAATTGATAATCTAGTGCTCTGATCAAAGCTTTTTTTTTTTGTTGTTTTTTTTTAATTAACAAAATTTCGGCCTCAGGAATTTTTTTTCCAGATTTCCGGTAAAAACTAACAGCTACTTTTTAAAAAAAAAATCTAAATTAAAAAAATCGATCAGGGCAATATTTTTTCATGTCTTCAAAATTCTGTATACATATCATTGAAATCTACCGAACATTGAGCATCAGTTTCAAAAATAGAACAGAACCCGGAAACCCTTTGCTTATTATTTATTTTAAAATATTACACTTCAAGAGAATGTAAAAAAAAACGTTTTTTTTTTTGAAAATTCTGATTACCCCGAACTCCTTAATAAAGGCATAAAGTATACATTGGTAAATACAAATTTATGATATTTCAAATTACATTAGTGATGTACATAAAGACAAATGTAGTTTTACTATTTTACACTTATTACGTAATAATACGTGTAAGTATTTTAAATGCCATAAAGTAATTAAAGTGGTTTCAATTAAATTAAACAGCAATAACGTTATACTTAGGAATTTATTAAAAACTAAAATAAAAACATTTATTTGTTAAAAAATTTGTTATCTAAGAACGGACGATTAATAGCCTGTTAGACCGATTTTGTTGTCTTCTCTGACGTCTCCTTTGGCGTACCCTCTCAGCACGTCGAGCTTGTCTCCTCCGCCTGCGGTTTCTTCTCCTTCTACGTTGAGCTATATTCTGCCTTATCCGTCTTCTTCTAATTCTTCTCCGGCGAGCCGCATTCCTTCTTTGAGCTGGTGTGAGATTACCGGATGATGAAGGTGCCTGTGGGCTACCACTGGGCGTTAGACTCGGAGAAGTTGTTGTAGTTGGTGCTGTTGTTGAAGGTGGTGAATTTGTTGCAATTGGTGAAGTGGGCGAGGTTGGCGAGGTTGGCGAAGTGGGCGCAGTGGGCGAAGTTGGACTAGTTGGAGAAGTCGCTGGTTGAGCATTAGAAATGCTAACAAAGTAAAGCAGCACCGCCAACACGAATATATTCCAATACAATAGTTTCATTTTCGAACTTACAAAGGTGTACCATATTAAATAACTGAAAGGTAAAACTAATTTAAGATCTTCAACCGAATCATACTGTCTAATATATTATTACAATGTAGCTTTCAAAGAATAACAATTGTTTTTGATAGTTTATATATAACTTCCGGCCGTTGAAGTAATTTTTGAAATTCGTAACCATTATTTGTAAAGCTGGTTTTGTAGAAGAGCTTTTTATACCCTAAACAGAATATATTAAGTTTGTCACGAAGTTTGTAACTCCCTGAAGGAAACGTCGGAAGCCCTTTAAAATGTATATTTACATATATAAATGATCAGCATGACGAGCTATGTCGATTTAGCCAAGTCCGCCCGTCTGTTTATACGCCAAGAGAATAGCCTGAGTTATTAAGATATCGATTTAAAATTTTGTACATGAAGCTGAAAATTTTTTAGAATCTTGTTATACCCTTTTGTGCAATAAGAAATGCATCTGTGAAGGGTATTCTAGTTTCGGTGCCAACGAAGTTAGGGTTTTTTCTTTTTTTCTTTTTTTTTTTGTAATTAACTTGTGGTGAACTTTAGAGTTATTATAAATTGTGACATTAATACTAAAATACAAAAATAGCCGATATTACTTAGACCTAGACCGATTAATGGAATTCCATATTTATTAAAGCGTGTACTTGATATTGTATACATACTCCATACTCTTGTACTTATTACGGAACCGTTGAAGCAGTAAACGTAATTAAATTTAAATTGAGTTTATATACGCGAAGAGAACATCGAATTGTCCGCGGAGGTAGATCAAGTGGCCTAGGAAATGGTACTATTTTTGTATGTCAATTTTATTTGTTATTATAGTTATTATTTAATTTTGCTAAAATAAACAACTGTGTTTATAAAATATAGAGCATACCAATATTGACTCAAAGTGTTTAAACTTCCTATAATCACATTTTCATTTTATTGTACATAAATACTTACATATGTACTATACAAGCGTCAAACCGACTGACATCTAAAAAGCATATTAACTATTCATAATGTTTTATGCTCTTATCACATCTGTATTAAGTTTACTTTCTTGTTGATGTTGGGTGGTGGAACAAGTTGCTTTAGGTACGATTTTGAAAATCAATAATATTTAAATCAGCTTCACAATACACTTTCAGTCAAAAATATTTTCTCAGATTATACCTGAATACATGAATATAGGAATAGCAAAACTTAGCAGTTAATAGGGAGACAGAAACATCTCCTTCAAACATTTATTTATCGGTCTAATTAATGGAAAACGGTTCTTCTGAAATATGTTGACTATCAAGTTAAGTTTTGGAACATGTAGTTTAAAATCCGCCAATCTTCAATTATTTGGAATTCAGAAGTGAGCTTTGGCCGGCAGCGAATGCGTCGATAATAGTCTGGAAATCCAACTTCCTGGCTAATTTTGCCTCTAAGCACAGTGTAACTAGTCCTAAAATCCTGCCAATAAAACGAACGTTCACTACTTGAAACAGAAACGGGTAAAGTGCATAATATTCTCAAAGCGATGCAAATATTTGGGAAAAGTCTATGATCAAGACGGGTTTCAAAATATGCATCGTAAACGTGTTTGTGGTGAATTCTTTGTACAACTTATCAGACACATACACGGAATACTTTTTTGAAATTTTTTTTGCAGCTGCGTTGAGTTCATCTTTTTCATATCATGGAACTGCTATACTTGTAGAAATGAGAACGATTGCTTTTGAATTCAATTTCTGCTTTACCGCAATTTGCATGCACTTCATGTAGGTCGTTCCCTGAACAGTGTATATGAACTTTGCCACGAGGTTTGTAACACCCCAAGGAAACGTCGAAGCCCATAAAATATATTGAATTGAAGATCCAATATATATAAATGATCAATATAATGAGCTAAGTCGATTTAGCCATGTCCGTCTGTCTGTTCGTCCGTCCATCTGTCTGTCTGTATATATACGATATAGTGACTCAGTTTTTGAGATATCGATCTGAAAGTTAACACCTCACCTTTTGTCACCAAGAAACATCTCATTTGTCGATATCGGACCACTATAGCATATAGCTGCAATACAAAATTAACGATCAGAATCAAGTGCTTGCATGGAAAACTTTTTCATTTAACGAGATATCTTCACGAAATTTGGAACGGATCTTTATCCAAGGCAATAATGGCATCTCGGAAGAAATTATTCAGATAGAATCACTATAGCATATAACTGTCATACACCGTGAACGATCGGAATCAAGTTCTTCTAAGGAGTCTGTTGTATTTGTCAAGGGTATTATTGCTTCGGTGCAACCGAAGTTAACGTTTTTTCTTGTTTTTCCTTGCTAATGGTAAAACCGCCCTGCCATTCTCTAAATTAGCTGAAATAATTTTGCATTCATTATAAATTGCTTTCCACTGGTCGCGCAGAAATTGCAAATACACAAGAAGTGGTGGCATTGATCTCTTGAAGTACCAAGTTTCTTTGATTGAATGACTAAACGATTTTAAACCATATGAAAACCAAAAAAACGCACATATTCGTCCGATCTCTGCATTTCAAACGTGTGGCATCATCATTTAAGTAGCATCTGGGACTTGGGATCAAAGAAACGAGAATCGGGGGCAATTGTTACTTTTTTCCGTTTAAGCTGTGGCAAAGATGAGACCAAGAATTACAAAACAAAATTACGTCATCTAAATACCGGTGATGATATAGCTATAGCAGTTTTATACGTTTTGTTTACAATTTACTGGCCATTTGAACGTTTTTCTATATTGTCTCTTCTCATTCTATACTCTATGATTCTATAATATATACTATATATTTATTTTCTAATCTTATTGCTAGTACCTATGGATTGACTCTGCAATAACGGATAAATTAGCACTGGTAACTCTGCTGATATACTGCAACCATTCGCAATAGTTTTAATCATAACATTAGCAGCTGATCGTAGCTTTTGATTCTATTGTGGTCGATGTAAAAGATTTTGGAAGTCCGTAATAATAAATTACAAATGTCTCGTTTGATTTTGCGTTCCTTGCGTAGTTCAGTGGGAGGTTTACGCGGTAGCAATCGCTTATTTAATAGGTGAGTAAATCATTAAACTACAATGCTGAGAAACTATATTAAATTTAATAAATTCCAAGTTGCTTTCTTCCAACGAAAAATTTAACATCGTTTCAAAGTTATGGAGCGATTCCTACAAATAAGGCGCTGTTGGATAATAAATCCTCCGTTCCACTTTATCAATATCGCCGCAATATGTTTATACAGACACAAGACACACCTAACCCGGACAGTCTAAAATTTTTGCCCGGCACTGACGTACTAGGAAAAGGTAATACATACGACTTTCCCAGTGTATCCTCAGCGTATTGTAGTCCCTTAGGTAATTTTTTTATATTATTATGTAAACCAAATAATCATTATTCTGCATAATAGCGAAGCTTCTCTTTCGTATCGATGGGGTGCGTGCTGTATTCTTCGGTGCCGATTTCATAACAATATCTAAAGAAGAAGAAACGGATTGGGCTATTATTAAGCCAGAAGTTTTTGCTATAATAATGGACTTTTTTGCCAGCGGTCTACCAATACTGAACGAAGCTAAACCAAATTCAGATACGCAAATCGAAGATGACGACGACGATGTGGTTATGATGATTAAAGAACTTCTTGACAGTCGTATCAGACCCACTGTGCAAGAAGATGGTGGAGATATTATATATATGGGTTATGAAGATGGTGTAGTTAAGTTGAAGATGCAAGGTTCATGTTCTTCCTGTCCAAGCTCTATTGTTACACTTAAAAATGGGGTACAAAATATGTTGCAATTTTACATACCCGAAGTAGTATCAGTTGAGCAAGTTTCTGATAAAGTGGATAAGTTCGCAGAAAAAGAGTTTGAAAAATTCGACAGCAAAATCAAGTTGAAAGAACCTTCACCGACAAATGAAACCCAAGCTTAAAATACTAAATATTATTAGTTTAATGTTGTTAAATGTACCAAATTGTACGCAGTATAACGGGGTATATAATGTAGGTATATGCATATATATATAAGATGTTACGTTGATTTGAATGAATACAAATAATATGAACATGTATAGACGTACTATAACTATACATGAAATTATTCTAAAGGAAGTTTCATAATTAAAAGTTTTACCGTAGACCACAGCTCATAGTAGATGGTTCCCTTCAAACCGCACACCAAACACATAGCAAAACCTTCCTGACCGTCTATTCTGAGTGGGCCAGCATTTGCGCCGGTTCACCGAGATTTGAATTTGCCTGTTTTCGTTTGATATTGTCGGATGTGACCCATTTTTCATCACCAATAATGAAATTATTACCGATCAATAACATTGCAGATGGAAATTGGGTTGATGAGTCTTTTTTGCCTTAACGTTTATCATCCATACATCTTTGTTTTTTTTATACCAAGGCATATTTAAATGGTTCCCAACAGCCGACAATTTCTATTATTTTATCGGTTTTTTCTACAATTGACCTTCCATGGTGGTTATTTGACGTCAAAATTAAAGAAGTTTCTTTGCTTATGTCCATTTTGATGAATGCTTAAACAAGTTCTCATTAAGATGGATATGAACTAGTAGTCATTTTACTTTAAAGTTCATATAGCTTAAAAAGCTGATGTTTTTATTATTGACAAGTTTTGTAAAAAAAAGAAATATTGAATACATTCTGTATTCAAATATCCCTTTAAAAATTATCTAACATAGTGATGTATTTTTAGATAGTTAAAAATTGTAGAACTTTTGTTTAAGTTATTATATTCTAAGGTATTATCTTATGACAATTTAAATCTATGTTTTAAGGTAAAACAAATTTTTAGCTTGAAAGATCGGATAACAAGTTTACAATTTCAATTTTTTTTTTTAAACTTTTCCTTAATTTTAAGAGCTTTTCCTTTATTTTAAAATCAACTCTGCCCACAATAAAAACTTTTATGTTTTTGTAAATCAAAACACATATGTACATATATAAATTTTAAATTGTTTAAAAAGTTTTTTAGAATATTCAATTCCAGAAATTGAAAATTGTTACAAAATTTTCTTATTTCGCATGAATCACCCCGTCTGCAGACGCCATTTGCAAGCTGCATCAAAAAAATTTCCCGCACAACCGCCATCATATTCGCTGCTTCGTTCGGGTTTTCTTCATTCGTTTGTCACAGTTTGGTAATTGCTCGTTCAATTGCCATCACGTCGTTTTCGCTTATTCCTGCACATTTAAATTAGTTAAAATAAAATACAATAAAATAATAGTATTTTACCTTTATTGTATAACAGAAAATTTAACTAATGCTTCGAAAAACGTAAAATATTTACTTTTTTCGTAACAATAAGTGAAATACGCAGTAGACGAACAAAGCAGCAAAGTGAAGGGAAAAATTAGTGAAAAATCTGAATTTTCTTCGGGCTTCTCAAGTATTCAAAGGAAAAATATAACCATTGACTGCTGTAAGAACCGTAGCGATATCCGGCCAGACAAAAAACTAAAGCAGAATAATTTTTACATCCGCTTTAATTGATTGCGAAAAAGTTGGAATAGTTTTATTACAATAGAACTGTAATAAAGAACTTCGCATCGAAGCGGAAATTATAAATTGAACTATTTCAGTGAAATAGTGTTCAACTACAAAGTTAGGTAAGTCAACCATTCAAATTACTTGTATATAAGTAGGACTCAAATCGCATCCTATTTATTGTTTTTATTAAGTAAGCGCTTTCTCCCTTTGCCACGAAAAACGAGGCACTATTGATTTTCTCAACGACGGCAAGCGTACCTTTACGAAGTTGATACGTATAAAAAAATTGTATGTGTATGTACATAGTTGTAGTTAGATACATATGTACTTAAAGTCGACCCCCTTGCCATCTGACGAACGGCAACCATGTGGTTTTCTTTACGACTCCACTACAGCATGATTAGTAAAAAGAACAGAGTCATACAATGTATTATATCCAATATTTACATAATGAAAAATATACATACTCGTACACATGCCTATCAAAAAAATGTATTAACGTTTGAATTTTTATGTGTCAATAAAAGTTTTTGTCGACTGCGCTGATCCATGCTTCAAATTAAAAACTGACACAAGTAACCATGCCTACCTTTTTTAAAATGTCACTCGAACGTCACTAAATGTATATACTAAAAAATTCTAATTCTCATGTTTCGTTTCGTTCGTTTCTTTCAAATAATAGAAGCAACGTGGAAAATACGACTTTTATTCTAGAATAATAGAAGTCAATTAGTTGAAGAAAAAAGGACGTAAAAGATAAACCCACTTTTCGACGAAACTTTGCCAGAAAAGTAAATAAAATGTACGCAGGTGGCTATGCAGTGAATGGCGGCAGCCCACATGCTAACTCAAATGGTTTTTATAGTGGTGGTGGGGCAGGGGCTGGCCCACGTCCTGAACGTCCACATTATCAGCGAAACACCATGAATAATGGCAGCAATGCCGGTATGCCCTATGGCGGCGGATCGGGGTTATATGGTGGTGCCCAAAGCACCTACCGTGGCGGTAATAATTCTAATTCAATGATGACAAGTGGTGGCCCTAGCTTTTACGGGAACGGCGTTAGTAATCCAGGTGGTTTCCAAGCTCGTGGTAAAAATCCAAATTTCGTACCTCGTCATCAGAAACCCAATGGTGGTTACCAACCAAACAATGGCGGATATCATGGCGGTATTAATTTGGGATTATTGAGCAAAGAAGAGAGAGCTGAAATACAACGTGAAAAGGCAAAAAATCCTGGACGTAATTTACAAATACCACGCTGGGAGAACCTACAACCTTTCAAAAAAAATTTCTATGTACCACATCAAAACACACTGAACATGAGTGAACAACAAATCGTCGAATTGCGAAATGAATTAGAAATTACTGTATCCGGTAATGGTATTCCACATCCAGTGTCAACGTTTGAGGAGTGTTCGCTACCAGAGTATACTATAGAAGAAATGAAGCGTCAAGGCTTTACAAAGCCTACTGCTATTCAAGCACAAGGATGGCCGATTGCGCTTAGTGGCCGTGACTTGGTTGGCATCGCGCAAACGGGCTCTGGTAAAACTTTGGCATACATGTTGCCAGCAATGGTGCATATTGCGAATCAACCACCACTGCAACGTGGAGAAGGACCTATAGCTCTCGTTTTAGCACCAACACGTGAATTAGCCCAACAAATTCAATCCGTTGTACGTGATTACGGACACTTGTCTAAGCCAGAGATCCGCCATACCTGTATTTTTGGTGGCTCATCAAAAGTACCTCAAGCACGTGATTTAGAAAGAGGCGTGGAAGTCATTATTGCAACTCCGGGACGACTGATAGATTTCTTGGAAAATCGTAACACAAATTTGCAACGTTGCACCTATTTGGTATTGGATGAAGCCGATCGTATGCTTGATATGGGTTTCGAACCACAAATCCGTAAAATAATAGAACAAATTCGTCCTGATCGACAAGTAGTAATGTGGTCTGCAACTTGGCCCAAAGAAGTACAGGCACTTGCCGGAGATTTCCTAAAGGATTACATTTCCATCAATATTGGTTCAATGAACCTTTCGGCTAATCACAATATACGTCAAATGGTTGAAATATGTCAAGAAATGGAGAAACCTCAGCGCATTGTTAAATTACTGCAAGAAATTGCACCGACAACAAACAATGCTGCAAACAATAATAACAAGATAATTATTTTTGTCGAAACTAAAATCAAGGTAAGTGATGAAAAGAAAATTGTTTAATTATTTTTTTTTGTGTGTTTACAACAGAAATAAGAAAAAGTTAAAATCATATAATCAACATAAAAAATGCAATGATCGAACTACATTCTTTATATTTTTGTGAAATTAAAAGCTTTAGTTTTCTGAAAATAACAACATTTAATGGATAAAAGAATATGCAACCAATAATAATTGTATAAATTTCTAGGTCGAAGAAATCTTGCAAATTATCCGCAGCGAAGGTTATACTGCCACCTCTATACACGGCGACAAGTCGCAACCTGAACGCGATTCAGTGCTAAAAGATTTCCGCAATGGAAAATCGAATATTTTGATTGCCACTGATGTAGCGTCTCGTGGTCTAGATGTAGAGGATTTACAGTATGTTATCAATTATGATTACCCGAATTCTTCAGAAAATTACGTTCATCGCATTGGGCGAACTGGTCGTTGTCAGCAATTGGGAACTGCATACACATTCTTTACCCCGGACAATGGCAAGCAGGCGCGCGATTTGATTTCTGTATTGGAGGAGGCCGGTCAGGTGCCACCTCAAGAATTGTTGGATTTGGCACGCTCATCAGGTGGTAATGGTAATGGCCGCGGAAATAATAATCGTCGTTGGCAACAACAGCCAACTCATCAACAACGCAGCAATCCCTTAAATTATCAAGCAGGTAACAACGCTAACGGTGCATACGCTCCAAAACAGAATCACTATCAGCAACAAAACAACAGTATGTATCAGCCACATAACGGTGTTAGCAGTGGTGGCGCTGGTGGCAACTGGAATAATCGGTCCGGTGTGGTTAGTGGCGGCGCTGGTGGCCAATACAACAATCCCGATGGCGGTCGCACATATCGCCCACGTGCACCATTTAATGCAGGCGGTCCACGGCCTATGATGAGCTACATGCCGCCACATATGCAACAAAATAATGCTTACGTACCGCAACAGCAATATCGGCCACGTAGTCAACAATTCATTCCACAACAAAATGGTAATGTACCACGTTTTCAGCAATATCAAAAACGCGAATATAATCAACAACAACAACACTACGATAAACAGCAGAATGTAGCTGCTAATGGCAGCGCTGGTGGTGGTGGTGGTGTGGAGCATCAACCGCATAACGGTGTTATCAATGGTGCCACAATACAACAACAGCAACAGCAGCAACACCAACAGCAAGTAAATGTTGCTGCAAATATTGCAGCTGCAGTGGCTGCTGCCGGTGGTCAATTGGGCGGTGAGTATCCCAGCAATGTGTCGACACCACCGGCTGCAGCTTTGTATGCTGCACCAGCACAATCGCCTCCTACTGCAGCTGCCAATACTGCGGCTGCTTATATGTATGATGCTAGTGGTGTTTTGGCTGCTGCTGCTGCCGCCGCCGCTGCCAATCCTTATGGCGGTTTGCCACAATATTTTGCACACCCGCATCAGTTTGCCGCCGGTGTGGCACCAGCCACCACTGCTGACGTATTGCAACAACAACAACAGCAGCAGCAACAACAACAGCAACAGCAACAAAGAGCGTAAGTGCATCAGACGTATGAATTATAGCAGTGCACTTAGCAAGCATATAACATATACATACATTTCTTCAATTTTATCGACTTACTTACAAATATTTACTTATTGATACTACATAAAAAAAAACATTCATAAATAATAATAATCGATAAACGGTAACTGTTCAAGGTATACATTAAATATATAAAGCCGGTATGAGCCAAAGGGCACTTAAACGAGAGTTGAAAACAAAAACAAAAAAAGAAACACATTGTAAAGAACGAAACAATTGAAAATGGTAACGAATGTGTAGCGAAATAATACATATGACATTGTATGTATGTACGTCCCTACATGCATATAGACGTGTATTTGTAAACAAAAACTAACGGTAGTATTCCCGGTGAAACATACTTTTATTTTTCAAAATAATCTTAAAACGGCTTTAAGAAACATTACATTAACATTATTCTATTGTAAGGAATTATTATTGGAGTAGCCGGTGTAAACGGCTACGCCACAAAATTGGCTAATCTTGAATAATTACATATGACTTATAAGCAGTGAATAATTATCATCTTACATAGAAACCGTAAAATTTAATTTCACATAAATTTTAAAATATGAATTATTTTAATGCATATGAATTTTTTTTGTTTTGGTATAAGAATGTTAGAGAATTCTTAGTTATCAACATATGGAAAAAAAATGAATTGGCTTTTATACACCGCACTGTGGTGTAGCGGTAATAAATATTATTTTAAGCATTTGAAAATGTAGCTAATACTGCAAAGTGCATTTTTTGAATTCTCTGTATTATTTTGTAACTACGAAATTCCTAGTTCCGGTTTCTAAAAGAAAGAACATTACAAAGAAAAAAAATAGCGAGCAACTAAAAGAAATTAGTCAGTAACTATGAAACAACAATTTAAACGCTGAACTTTTTAAAACGGCATCAAATGAAATGAAATTAAATAAAAAATTTGCTGAGTTTCGTACGCAAATATGTGACCCTACAAAACTTTTTGTTCCCCCTAAT
Organism: Bactrocera oleae; assembly: GCF_042242935.1. Lineage (NCBI taxonomy): Eukaryota > Metazoa > Arthropoda > Insecta > Diptera > Tephritidae > Bactrocera > Bactrocera oleae. Next base: position 57,279,694 of record NC_091539.1, read on the forward strand.
AACACACTTTCAATTTAATCATAAAAATTTCTTCAAAAGAGATAAGAGAGATATTACGCAAATTATCTGCTATGCAACTCAATTCGTTTATAAGTTATTTGATGCATAAAATTGTATTGAACAAGAAATATCGCGTTGCATCGATTGAAGTACATACATATATATTGTTATCCTATTTTATAATGAATATTTTTTCAACAGTTTCTTATAACTGTTTTTCTAAAAATGAATTATACTAACTTTAGAATAGATTTCTCAGGTACAGCTCATTACGGTGGAAGATCATGATTGTATTAAAGCAAACAAGAGATAAAAGTAAAATTCTGCAGAATTACCAAGATGATATTTGCATGCAGCAGACACAAGTATCATTGAAAGTAACGCTGTAATTTCATTTTACTTCTACCCTTGCCACAAAATTATAATTAAATTTATTTCATAATTTTTTTTTTTTTTTTTTTTTTTTTTAATCGAACAAAAGACAACCTTTACTAATGAGAAACAATTTCCAATTAACTTCAAAATATTGAAGTACACGCATTAACGTTATATAATTAATATATCAAATGTAATTTTAATTTAACTTAATTATCCCTAAAAAACACATTGAATTGCAACAGCCAAATCTAGCCAGTTACATATTCATATACAAAAATTTTTAACCGTATAAAAAAGAATCATAAAATGCGCCGCATTCATCCATACAAACATAAAACAAGTTTACACTTGAATCAAAATAATTGCAAACATACTTGTACAAACGACGATCATGTAAATATGTATGTTTATGAGACAAACCAAAATCATAGTGAAGAATATTCGTATGTTAGAATAGCTGTTAAGCTGCAGAAAAGCTTTTCATTTTTTTTTTTTTGTAATAGCATGTTAGTGAACGCTGTTGAAAATATGTAGACTAACTACAAAGACGAGACTTCTTTTGGTTAACTCTAACATGGTCCGGGTTTAGTGTGGAGCAGTATTTTAATGACGCTTTGATTCATATGCAGTGTAGTAGAAGTAAACGTCAAATTATCGGGTACATATGTATATATTTCTTTTGTGGTAGTGTTTAAAAAAAAAAAATAATTCTACCCAACTGTTTTAGAACTTTTATTAAAATGTACATGAAAGCGTTTTCATCGCTAAAATCAAACAACAAATCTTCAAAATGCTTTGGATTTGAGATTATTGTTGTTAAAATTTTTCAAATTTAAGATTTTCTATATTTAACGTTGCATATTTTGTTTTATGAGTCACAATCTACCACACTCACTGCCAAACATTAACCCTAATTGAAAAGCCACTGCACACAACAAATAACATATATACACACATTTTATGAAAGTTATGCAAGTCACTTTTAACATGCGACAAGATTACTATTCCTTCACAATATAGTAATACATATGTACATTAATACATGCTTTTTTCTAAAGACACACTGAACGGAATACGTAACAAAAAAATACACGCAAACGCTTTATGGAAACATATGAAGAAATATTCTCTCATTTTCCAGCAGTAATACCTATAAATATATAAATATGGTTACTTCAACTTCAAGTAGATTTTATTTAAGCAATTGCAATAGTTTGAGCTTTTGAATACAATGTATTGCAAACAAGATGTTGGTATTGCTCTACATTTACTTCAAAGTCACTTCGAATTAAATATTTGTTCATAAAATTTTGAAAACGAATATTGGAGTACAAAAAGGCATATACAATTTGTCGCGAGTTCATTCACTTTGTGCTTTATTCTGCTGCTGCTCGTATTCCTACCGAAGTAACACGAAAGTCTGCAAGCGACTTTGTATTCGAATTTTAATATTGAGAAGAAATAAGAGTATTAAAATAAACTTTTAGTAAAACTGAACAAATGTAACTGCTAAAAGTTGTTAGTATCGAAGCCAAAGTCAAATTATACAAACAAACAAAAAAGAAACTGAAAGTGTGCAAAGCAGGATAGAAGTTAACAAATATAAATATTTTTTTAAATGCCATATATATATGTATGCTAAGTATATATACATATATACATATATATGTGTAAATGTGAGGAAATAAGCGAAAACATAAAACGTGAACGTTAATTTATAAGAAATAGTTTTGTATTTCACTTAAATAAAATGCAATTATTCGAATATTCCTAACCAAAAAGTCCCAAAAAAAAAACACATTTACAGTCATACATTAAGCATGTATGCACAAACACACATACATATATACGTATGTATATACTTAAGCAATTGCTAACGCAGTTAAGTAATTTGCAAATGAATTTCTCGTTGCTCAAAAGCATAGTGAAATGTATGTATGTAGTAATTAACTGGGACATTTGGTTAAACAACCAACCAAGTTCACACATTGTTTCTACCAACTTTGCTGTTGACACAAAAGCAAAATTAAGAAACAAAATCAACTGGAAAATGGCATTTTTCACAATTAATTATTATTTATATATTTTTTTTATAAATATAAAAGTTGTAACAAATGTAACTATGTACTAAACACAGAAGCAATCACATGGTTTTGTAGCAAAGCATAAGGCTTACTAAAACATACGAGTATAACTGTATGCATATGCAAATACATCATATGTGTATGGAACAATTTCGTTAGTTAAAGATGAAAAAGCGATAAACTCGTTTACGTGGCAAATAATTGCATTATATGTATGTAGGTACTAGTTACTTTTTGGGCAGGAACTTCAAACCAGAACCAAAAAAATTAAAAAACGGCCAAACAAACATATAGTTAGTACCTAAACCAAAACGCCAATCGCCGTTTATAAGCTTTCATGGCATAATTCACTTGTGACGAACGAAAGAGAATTTTTCATCGAATCGCATTAATTTGGATATTAGCAGTATTCAATGATGTTCAACTATGTTGTTGTACTCAACCTAAAGATCTCTTAGTTAAAACAGACTAGAATTGTTGAATTAAATAAACGTTTTTATTTTTCACTTTTTTTTTTATACATACATACATATGTAGCTTGTAATTCGAACACATAATTGGAAAATTAACATTGTTTATCGAAAAGAAAACAAAAGAATTATTTTTATACATAAAAAAAGGTGATTTTTTTGCTGTTGTTTTTGCAGTGAACAAAAAATACTTTGTTTAGCAGGGTAACTATGTAGGAATTGCCCGTCATACGGGTCGTAACAAAGAAACTAAATCGGGGGACAAAAAAAAACAAATCTTTTGAACCAAAAATATTGTTTCAAAAACAGTATTTATTAAATGCATTGGTTTTTGTTTTGTTTTGGCAGAGCCGCGTTATGGAAAAATGCTGCAATTATGGCAAAAACAAAAACAAAAATTGAATGTAACAACTGCAAAGCGACAACATAAAAATTAGCATACAAAAACCAACAACAAAATGTGATGTGATAGACTTAAAAAAAAACATATGATAACAAAACTATATTTATATGGATGATATGAGGCACATTCTATACTATATTTTTCTTTTTTTTTTATTATATATACATATATATATTATATACATGTGTACATATGTACGTTAAAAATAACAAATTACATGAACTCACAAACTCTACAAAACTAACGTTTATATGTACAAAAAAAATATATATATATACATATATATTGCATATTTTAAAGAATTTTCGTATTGCGCCAGTGCAGTTGTGCGAAACTGTAGCTGAACTAAATGAAACATTAAATAAGTTGCTAATTTTACAAACAAAAATGTTTCTCATTAAACGCATTAAATGATTTTCCCTACCTTACGTTTTGTGTGTGAAATATTTCACATGCAAACATAAATACAAATATTTTTTTTTTATTGAGCTGTAGGGTTCCCTCTTTGAAAATTTTGAAAAGCATTAGTGTTAGAACTGAATACTAAAACACAATTGGTTTTTGCACACTGTAAGTAATTTATTTATTTTGTTTTGAAAATATGCATACCAAAATAGTTAATGTAAAAAATGGAAATTTGTGAATTTTCGCCGAGCGAATGAATGGTTGTTGTGGGAGAAAGTGGTTTCTGCTTTAGTCCAAGTGAAGAAGAATTCGTTTACCGCAAATTTATTCATTTGAATTATTAAACTCGCAGATAATTGCGCTGTAAGAAATCAATATTTTTGAAATTATGTGCTACATTTTCTTTTGCATATTTAATTTTTTTAAACGTTAAAATATCATTGAACCTAAAATAAATTACAAACTGCAGAACATATAATTTTTTTTGTTTATAACTAGTTTTTTTATTCAATTTTTTTTTATATAATATTTTGTTGTAATTTTTTTTATAGATTTTTTCTTTTTAATTTTTTTGTTCTGTTCTGTTCTGTTAATACTTCTTTAATATATATATTTTTTTTATTACATATTTTTTTCTATAAATTTCTATTTATTTTCAATTTTTTCGTTTGTACATTTTGTACTGCCCATTATAGTTTTTAGCTCTCATTGAATCTCATTTCTCTTCAGGTAAACGAATTTTGTTCATTTCAAATTGTTGGCTTTTTTAAAATGCTATATATTTTCTTAGCATAAAATGAGAATTTATTTAGTTTTGAATTCCGCAAATTCAGAATAGCAATTCGCAATGTGCCCACCTAACTAAAATACATACATACATACATAAATCCAAACAAATTAAAATATATTAAGTTTACAAGTACAAAAATATCGTATGTAAAATATAAAAAATAACCAAACAACACAACAGCACAGAAATATTTGCCCATGCTAGACATAAACGTGCATATTTTTGAGCATAGCATTAAAAATATTTGCATACAAGTATGCAGCTTCAAAAGTCTGAAAAATTCAATTTTCTTATAAATAAAATATTAGTAATTATTTTTTTTTTTTTTTTTATATTAACTTGAATGACGAAAAAAGTTTCGTTCAAGTAACATAAAAAGTCGGTGCGAATGTATTTGTGCACACGAGACTGAAGTGTGTAAAGTGTTTACTGTTGTTCGTACCATTAAGATTTATTATATGTAACTTTTCGTCATATGTATACATATGTACATGAATATGTGCCACATATGTTTATGTATGTACATGAATTAGCCTTTTGCATTACATACGATATTTGTGCATACTGAAAAGAGGCCGACATAAATATGCAAAAAGGTACATTCAAACACTCGCAAAGATAATACGAATATATGGATGTATGTATCTCCGTAAATAACTTGTATTCGCAATACGCTTTTTTTATACATCAGTAAATACATATATAAAAAATAATTGGCAGAGTCATTGTGAATGATTGTATACAATTAATATTTAAATAAGCGCAAATCATTCTTTGAGTATGAAATTTGAATGTGAGTGAGCTCTGCTGCACAAATTCCATTTTTACAAAAAAAATAAATTACCATTTTTTATTTCAATGTTTATCGCATTTTTTTTTAAAGAGTAGTAGGTACCGTTGCGCGTTTGTGTCGCACTATTTGAAAAATATAATAATAATTGAAAATGTACGAAATTTAAAATGAAAATCACGCTATACTTTTTTTTTGTGTATTTTTAATATAATTTTGTATTTTTTTTTTTGTCTCTCTCAGAAATTGCAAATAGGCTTTTGCGGCATATGCCAATATATAAAAAATAAAAACTTTTAGTGGGTCTGTGAGACTACAATGTTACGCCCCGAAGTCAGCAATGTCAAGTACTTTTATTATTATTATTATTTTTTTTCATTTAAATTCATTCCAAATAGTATAATAAAAGAACACACAAACACACGTGCGTATTTATCTCCATGCAACCCACACATACACACAATAAGAGTTTGAATAAATTTGCATGCAGGTGTTTGTGAGAGAGCGAAATACGAAATGTGAATGATGAAATGATTCGATGTAGTAGATTCTTCAATAATCGGTGATCGATCGCGGTATGACATGAGTTGGTATTTAAAATGAAAAGCGTATTAAATTGTTACACTTTTTGCTCGACCATTTCTTTTTAGTGCTGCAATCAAGTTACCAAACAAAACGAAAGCAAATTATCTAATTGAATTGTATTGAATTGAATGTAATACATATAAAACATAAATACCGTACGTCGAAACATAAAGCAAGCTAAATTTGCTATTAAGCAGCCTATGCGCCGTCGACGACAAAATAATACATAATATATGGTACATACATATGTATGTATGTACAAGTAAAAGCAATTCGACAGAAAGTTAAGAACAACCAATTAACTGGGCCAGATATAAGATTTCTGTAAAGCCAAAATATGAAACTAATATTTTATTGTCATTCAAATAAAAATAATAAAGCAGGCATATAAAAACATTGTATGTATTTTTTATTGTTAAATTACAGCGACTAAATATGGGTGAAAAAAAAACACATTACATTAAACATGAATTGTAATCATATTTAAATATGATTTTTGATTGAAATTTGTTTTTGTAAAATTACTATTTTTATTTTCATTTCTAATATAATATATCCAGAAGAAAACACACGTCTTTTATTATTTATATTATATTATGTTTACCTTTATTATTATAATTTTTATACCCTAAACAGTTTATAAGTTTTCCACGAAGTGGCGCCGTCTTGTTGAAACCAAATGTCACCGAGATGACGAGCTTCAATTTCAGGCATCAAAAAGTCGGTTATTATGGCGCGATAACCGTCGCCATTTACGGTTACGTTCTCACCGGCATAATTTTTGAAGAAATATGGTCTATTATCTATGGTATGATTCCAACGGCGCGCAAACCACACCAAACCTTTTCACATATCCTATTCTCGCCAAGAAGCTGCTCATTTGTCGGAACCGATATCGGACGACTATAGAAAATAGCTGCCATATAGCAATTAAATTCTTGTCTGAAAAACTTTTATTTGATATCTTTTTTATTAGATATCTTCACGAAATTTGGTATTGTCCAAGGCAATCTTCTTCTGCTATCTTAAAAGAAAATCTGACACAAGATGTCTTTCATCCAAAAATAGATTAATCACATTTTTTTCTTGATATTTTTTTTGTTTTCTTTGTTCTTTATTTTTACCACGAAATTTTCTTACTCAAGATCTTCTATTTTCAATTGAATGGACTCATTTGTGCAATTAACATTTTTTTAAAATTCTCCAGAAAAACAACAAAATCTGTTTTTGATTTTTATACAAATCGACTTTTATCATATTTATTTGTGATAATCCCATCAGAACCCCTGTAGTAGTGAATTATTACTTTTAGAAAACTATTATGGATATATAATAGTAGAAAGATCATCATCATTATTCCAAACGAAAATTTTTATTATTTGTAAAATTCAGTAATTGTGTGGTAAAATCTTTATTTCTATACTGAAGTTTGAAAATTGATTAAGATTTGTAGTCAAGACTTTCAATATATTTTTATTTCATTTATTCTTCAAATGGTGGCTCCTTGACAAAATTAGTACCGAACAACTCGTTTAGCACACAAACGGCAACATTGCGGCGAGCAATTTTCTTAGATCGACCAGAGCTTTCATAGTCCACATCGTCGACGGTAACGCCCATGCGCTGTAATACATTTGGTGGGTCGCCTATTGTGCCAATTTCGCGATACTGCAATCCTGGCCGCATCTGCATTATAAACGGGATTTCGTTTAATTAGTGTTTTTCAAAATTCAAGAACTTTAGATCTTCTAAGTAGAACTCAACAAAATTTTCACTTACCATACAAAGTAAAGTAGAAGGATGAATTGATTCCCAATTGTTTGGCAATTCAGAGCGAATTGGTGCCGCCTTTGGTGGCTTGAATTGAGGGTTGCCATCTCCATTAGTGCTGTCGTTGCCAGAGCCTGTTTGCGGCGGATGAGCAACACGCAACTCCGGTACAACATAACCCTCGTTCTCCCATTCAGTAAACAGTTTAAAAATAGCGAATGAAGCCAAATTGACCATGGGTACATCATCGATTAACGGTGTTGTACCAGCATTATCCTGCTGCCCGTCTTCGCCATTCTCGCTGATCGATTCTGAAACACAACACATTATGAGTTACGTTTTCTAATAATTATATATTACTTTTACTCTTACCAGTGGGAGCATCAACGGCCATTTCCACAGATTCATCATTATTAACGGAGCTCTTACGCAAACGTGGCTTTTCACGCATTTTCTCCAACACATAATCGCGCAATGCTTTCTCGCTAGCACTATTCTTAGCAGCTATCTTAGAATGACCTTTGCCTTCATATTGTTTATCATTAACAGTAACAACAGCTACAAATCCACCACCTGAAGCGTTGGTTATAGTAAATTCGCTAATTGTCAAGCCAACGACCTCATTCAGAACCATCAATGCATTCTTAGGGATTAGTGTTTTGCGCAGTTGACGATTCTGACGTATTTTCTTCTCTTTGGCACGAACTGTGTAGTCGAGAAAGAAAAATAGTTGCAATTAAAGTAATAAACAAGAACAAGAAACAACGTAAAATTCGGCTGCACCGAAGCTATAATACCCTACACAGGTGCATTTCTTATAACATAAAAGGGTATACAAATATTTTTATTCAGGTATAGATCCGCCAGTTTGTATTGCAGCTGTGGGCAAGAACAATTTCTTCGTAGATTGTTGCGTTGTCGTAAACTGTTATTTCGTGAAAATATGTGGTAAAATACAAATGTTTTCCATACGAGAACTTTGATTTTGATCGTTCAGTTTGTAGGGCAGCTACATATGCTATAGTCGTCCGATATCGGTTCCGACAAATGAGCAGCTTCTTGGCGAGATAAGGATATGTGAAAATTTCAGATCGATATCTCAAAAACTGAGAGACTAGTTCGTGTATATGCAGACGGACATGGCTAAATCGACTCAGCTCATTGTGCTGATCATTTATATATATGTATATACATATATTTTATGACTCTCCGACGTTTCCTTCGGGCTGTTACAAACTTCTTAGCAAACAATGGTAGTATAATAAATTATATATACATACCGGAAGACTTCTTGCGCGTACGAAATATATTCTTATACTGCAATTTTCCACTTTCATCATATAGGCCAGAATCCTCCGCTTTGATATCTTCTTCTGCTGTATCATCTTCCATTTGTGGTGGTTGTGGCGGTGGCTCTAATGGTGGCGGTTGTGTATTCTCATATTTCTGTTGCTCTTGTACCTTAATTTCTTGCTGCACTTGGTGCGTTTTTTCATTCCGCACAGCTTTATTGGCATAATTTTGGTTTTGGCGTCTCTGATATTGTCCGCCTCCTTGATTTGCTTGCTGATCAATATACGATTGTCGCGGATCCTATACATTGTTTATAGATTTGAAAAAATAAATTATTAATTGATGTAGATATAAATATTTTTTTATTAAACAAAATTTTTGTTTTGAACTAAAAATCAATTTCTTACACATTTTTTGCAAATACCAAATGCCTTTTACAAACCAAACCACAATAACGTGCACTTCTTATCACATTCCATTTCTGGTTGATCACTTCGTGTCTCGTATTGCTGATTAAATCAATATATTGCAGAGCAACGACGTTTTTGACTCGTTGTTAATGGATTCATGCTGGCATCGCATTCAATTGATATTGCAAACTCAAAAACCTTAGTTTAGCAATAGCTATGAACATTCCTACAACCACTGCTCAAACGAAATTTTCAACTACAATTACTCAAACTACTCAATTTAACAGCTAAAACGCTTTGATTACCTTAGTCAACATAAGTTACTCAATGCGTTAACAACTGCTGACTGTAGTTCACACAATAAACGAATGCAAAAGATCAATCGGAATTGTTACCATTGCATTCAATCATTGTATGCGATACATGATTGAGCCTATATAAATATGTATTTTTACATATGCTTATTATTCACCTGTACACACATCAGTTTTTAAGAAAAAAAATCGTAATTCTCACGAATGCCTACACGTTTTAATATTTTTTACGATACATATAAGGTTTTAAGTACCTAGTCTTGCCATAACTACTGTTACAATGCATAAAGCGTGAATAAATTCGCTTCAGTTCAGTGCTTGCTTTCGCTTATTAACAATGGAGTGTGGAGTTATAGAAAATCATATTGCAGTGATTGCTTTACATAAGTGTGCAAAAGCGCAAGGGAAATTTATGAGCTCATAAAAAAGCTTAACATATCGAGAACGATAAATATACATATAAATATATATCAACCACATCAATGATCAACTTTTTTGAGAAGATCTGCACATGATAGCCTACCGTCGGTCAACTGGTCATCTTTTGACAAAATGCTTGTGGCAATTTAATTCAAATACTAGGTCAATAGTCGTGAAAGTATTATTTTTACTGATGAAAAATGTTACCCTGTTTGGCAGAGAGTCTCCTGTAAAGGCACTTTACTTTTGTGTAAATGGGTTTAAAATTGGAGCAAAAGTGTCCCAGCAGGATACCTTAGAGGGAGTTAAAGCAGTTAAGCAATACTCTCTTCAATGGAGAGCATTGGATCTTCTAGCAAGTTTCATCTGCAGCATACAAAGCAAAAACCACCCAACAGTGGCTTAAAAGCAGATGATTGGCTCACTGGAAGTCCAGATTGGCCTTCATTGGACTACAGTTTGTGGCCAAAGAGTGTGAAAAACATGGCCGTTCCCACGACAGTCGGGATTTTGTAATCGGAACGGACCCGGATTTTTATCCGGCCAAGTACTGGCAACTTGACAGAATACTGCCGCTGCAACAACAACAAAAACAACATGGTCAGTCGAATACTCCACAGAAATATTCAGTCTTAAAAAATCGTATGGCAGGACTAAGTTTTTTTTTTCAACATTCATACCCATTAAAAATTTAAAATGTGTACACACAGAATGGAGGATCGATTAATTTTAAAACAAATGTGTAATTTGCATATGTAACTACAACGTAATATCGAATTTTCAATGCATTCACAGGACACATTGTGTTTTTATTGATGTAAAGAGTATGACAAATACACACATATATTCTCAGTTGTAGCGTTGTCTCTAATCTACGCCCTATATTATATTCGTTTGAGTTTACAGCGAAGTAAATGTACATAACTATGATATACAAAACTAATATTTAAGAAATCAAATAGACTCATTTCCAACAGCTTGTAAAACGCAATAATCCCGAATGTCTACCATTACAAGAATGTCTGCTTGCCATAGCTTTTTCCTACGCACCGTACACGCAATTAATGCACTCAATTTATCAAATTGATAGCTAAAATTGTGCAAACGATTGCGGTTATGACAAGTCTGCAATCGGATTAGAGTCGTTTTAAAAATTATTGCAAACAAGTCTATTGTACAGGGCACTTATACAGTTACCAACCTTTGCCACTGCAAATTATAAAGAAATAAAATAATCAATATTTTAAACCAATGCAAAATTTTATTTTAATGCTGGTAATCTCAAAAATATACAAGTCTTATACAAATGACATAATATTTTTGTATATACTTATATACAATACATACATATGTAAATACCTTTACTAATAATAGTTATTCTATAAAAAATTGTGCTTATACAAAATAAGTGCATTAACCTCAGATTGGACCAAGTCTTTTTACCAAATAGTCAACAGTAAAGAGGCTATCTTACCAGCATAAACAATATTAGTTATTCTAAGAAACAATTGTAGAAGAAAATTACACGCATCAATAATTCATTGCTTGTGCTGCATACAATTTTTTTTTTTTTTGAAAAATTAAATAAAAGGAACAGAAATGAACGTTTTTGAGAAGGTATGCCATTAAAGCGAAGTTCTTATAAGCAAATTAAAGAGACGTATTCTCGAGGAGCGCTTCGCGAAACCCCTGTCTATGCCCGTTTATATATAAATTATACAACTTGCGACATATCGATCTCATATAAGCAAACAATTGATTTTAAGTCATACATATATACGGAAAATTCTTACTCGGAAAAGAGGAATTTTTAATAACCGAGAAAGTTATACAGCATGAAAAAATTATGTATGCACGAATCCGAATCCAAGTGCACAATTTCATAACTAATAGAAACTCTCAAATATATACAAAATTTAACATGCGAATATATTACAAAAAGTCCTGATCTTCTTTAGTTTTCAGCTTTTGAGTATGCACTAATACATTTTGTAAAAATTGCTTAATCGATTGAAAGATAGATACACATAAACTCGAAAAATTTACACCTTTATAAAAATAGGAATGATTTACTTACATATACTCCGCCAGACACAAAATTTCTATTTTGAGGAGGCCGACGCGACCGATTCATATTTTCAGCTGTTTTTTCGTTATTCTAACGCTATTAAATGAATTTTCGTTTAATAATTTCACTGTTTACAAGAACGTTGATATAACCACGATGTAACTCAGAAAATCAATGATGGCAATTTTCTTGGAAACTCATGGCAAAACGAAATGAAATGGGTATTTTTTGCGATTCCTCTTTATTTGTGTTTTCTTCTTTTTAAAACGTCATTGCTGTCAAAATCAAAACGGTATTGCCAAGTAAGTTAAAAGACGAGCGCTGGTATATTATACTTACAAAGACTATGACTTCAACAGCATAATGTATGTATATACTAGCAATTTAAATAATAGACAATTTAGTACTTTAATTCATAATTTGTTGCATATGTATATGCGATCTTTTATGGTAAACATATAAATGTCAGAAAAGTTATGGGAAATAAACGAAAAGTGGTTTATTGCTAGCTTTTTCGTATTCAAAGATTTTTTCACAATGAAAAATATATACAAAAAATAGACGGAATACGTCTAATCTGTGCAAATGGGAGAACCCAGCCCGCATATGGATGCAACAATTCCAACACATCCGTACCTCTTATTTTATGGGGTTTTATTTACATGAAATTAAGTTGTAATGTAAAATTATACATATCTGTCTGTTACGATCCTTATAATGAAGTCTACCCTATTAAATAAATATATAAAATATCGGCTTTCAAATATATGTGTAACCGTACACATAACTCATAAAAATGTTAGCACCGCTTGTAATTCTGTACCATATACATTTGTTGTTATATCGGCTGAAAATATTCCCCAAATAATTTTGATAAATAATGCCGAGTTGAAATTTCGGGACCGGATATAAATCAGGTTCCGTTCCATGAACATAAACCAGACTGTCGTGAGGTAACTCAATACGATAGATCGCCAATCACACAAAATCATTAAATTATAACAGAAAATTTATAAGAAAAACCATAAACAGTTTTTTTTGATATTATTGATACAGACACTTCTTTCGTAAGAGGAAGCACGCTCCGTAGCGACACAACCTTGTATAATGAATCATGGTTATTACATTTAAAAAATTGTTTTTTTTTCTTAAATATATCAAAGTTTATTTTGATTAGTATGATTTATGTTTGCCAATTAAATTGACAACGGATCTTCTAGAACAAATAGCAAGTAGAGACCATTTAAAATGATTAAAACTTGCAGTCCAAGCGTATTTGTATTCATAAATGGTGCTTTTTTAGAGATGTGGTTTTCAAGAAGAAATAGAACATATATCTTTAATATAATGCTATGGCCTAAAATTCAGCTTTATTATAAAGACAAAAGTTTGCAATTATGTTTTAAAAATGATTTAAGGGCAAGTAACCGACGCAGCTGGCTAGAATACATTTAAGCCGAAAGGACCAATTTTCGACCATTTTTTGCAGCAATTGGGTCCGTATATCAGCAATATTATTGAATATTCTATTCCAAAGCGTCCATCGTCTCGGGCTTATCTGTGTAGACAAGCGACTGGTGTTAATTCGCACGATCTTGGAGATCACACCACAAGCCCACGACGTGAGACAATGCACCACCCGAGCACGGTCCCTTCGTCTTTCATTGTCGTCTCCTCGCCAAACAAAAAAAATAAATATCGGTTTGGGCAACAAAAGACTCCTTGTGTGAACATTGTCTAAAAAAACAACACTACATGTAGGAAATATGCATGCGTCCATATGTACACATACAAGTATTTACATACCATATACAAAGTATGTATGTATATGTATATGATCGCACAATACAAGAAAAAACAATGAAAACGAAGCCAAATAATGGTCAAGTACAGTCTGAGAGGTTAAAAAGTCTTAACGTCTTTGCAGAGTAACTTTTTCTCCCACTATTACAATCTGTTGCTAAGTGCGTCTCATATGCCAAAACTCTATTATTTTATATTAGTTTCGTAAATTTGTATATGAGTCCACCTACTTTGCTTAAATTTCCAATATGATCGGTATCCAAAACACACACGCACATACACCTGCCGACGCATGAAAATGCGACTACATGTGCATGCGATATTTCCTTGCTAATTTGTAGCATTCACAGCAATGACTGAGGCAAAACACAGATACTTTATTTTGTATTTCTACTATTTTACAAATAACCAATGTTCTCAACAACCAAACTCATGCAAGAAATAACAACAACAATAACAAACATTCATAAGCCACAGCTGCGTGAGAATTTTTATGATAATAATAGCGCCGTATGCAGTGGCGACTGGTAAAGGTTGGCAGCACAGTCAACACCATTTAAATAAAGCAGACAACGAGCGGCCATTATTATGATTTACAGTTAGAAGGCCGAAAAAAATTAAGTTTTTCAGAAGTTTTTCTGAGAAAACTTAAATTTATTGATCCAAAAAATTTATACACATATAGTATCTTTTAACTATATTTTAAGACTTAATACTAGTAAAAATATTTGTATGGAAAAGAGCTACAGCTGATCTCCGGGAGCTCCTCTCAAAAAAGACGTTTTTGCGGTTACCACTATATCTCTGAACTGGATCATCTGAAATTAAAAAACCCAACAGATTTCGTTAAAGTAATGTTTAATCCAGTAATTAATGGCGGGTTTCTCAATAAAAAAAAAATCGATTTTTCACCGAAACTTGCATGGAGTCGTCTATTCCAGGCCCATATAATACTGCGTTTACATGCGGACTCTTTTGACCCTCATTATCGGCAAATTCTCTTTTAGTGTCGCTCTGTGCAGCAAAAAGTGTTCTTTTAACTTTTGCAAATATTTGTGCGGTTCGGCTACGCGACACTTAAGAATGTGTTGCATATTTCATTTGTATGTTGGGATGATGGTCTCACATTTGCTTGCAATGAACTACCATGAATGTGGTAGAACAATATGCATAATGCCTACCCGCTTAATAGTTTCAAAGAAATACTTAAGTCGGGAATTCCTTAATCCACCAGAATGTATTGAATACCCGCTACTAATATTTTCAAGGCCAAATTTATAACAGGAATTTCCTAATCGTAAAATTTATTATTTTTTTCAATTCCATATTTTTTTGTATTTATTATAAAACATCCTTGAATTAGTTACAATTCTTGTTTTAAATAAAACGATATTCAAACTAAATTCTTTTCGGTAAAAAAAAAAAATATGAAAGCATCTTATTATTTTATGTAAATATAAAATAGTAAAGTTTCCATTTTTATTAGAATTCTTTTATGTATTCTCGTATATTATTACATTTAATACCGCTATATGTTATAAAAAATTTAGATTGAATATTTCTGAGTAACTTAGTTTTCTCCTTTTTTACAATTTTTCAAAATATTTCTGTTTTTTTATTCATACATATTTGCATATCACATACAAAAAATTTATAACAGAATTCAACAATTTCTGAACGAATGGTATATATTCATTTGAAACCGAGCGCTCTTGCAACCATTCAAAGAATTTGAAAGTGTAAGAGTGCTGAAAAGGGTAGCAGCGAGCTGTTACGAACAAGAACACAGGGCGTACCACCCGAGTACGAGTGGCATAACCCCTTCGTCTTTCCTCGTCGTCCCCTCGTCCACAAATAACCGGTTTGGGTTACAAAAGAGTCTGTGTATGACCTGGGACTAAGAGACCCTTCGCCGATTCGGCAGCTTCTAATAACTCGTGCTGATGTTGACTGCGAGCCATTCATCCATCTCGGGTGCTCTCACGCGTTCTGCGAACGGAAGTGTTCACGCGCTGCACATCTTCTTTTTCGGCCTATGAATGCGCATTAGGCCTAAGCCCCTATTGCCCTTCTACCATAAGATGCAGCCTTTAAAATTCCCCAGTACGTTTTGGAGTCACCGTTTCCGATGTAGTTTTTGTACATGACTCCAAGTTTTTCCAATGAACGTTGGAAAATTTCGACGACTAAATTAACTTCCATTTTCCCAGAAGAACCAGCATGATTTGCAAAGTTTTTCCGCATGTCCATTTTTTTTGCACCTTTTAACCCTAATTCGAGGACTCTCATGGCAAATAAAAATCGTCGATTTATTTCATAATAGTGCGCGACAAAAGGACTATAATTTATGTAACGATCTGCACACTTATCACATAGCAAAACAATTTTAAAAGTAAGCCCTTGTTTAGAAGCAGTTTGAAACTTGACATTTCCGTCACAGATCTTACATTTCACATATTCGGAAATTGCTGAAAATACTGTTATAAAATTTAAAATGCGATACTCAACAGACGGATCACGTGTAACAGAGATTACATGTTGTTCTTGAAATTTTTTCGCCGAGGCACTGAAACAACTTTCATCCGTTTCAGCTGTTTTTGGAATAAAAAACATTACATCATTTCTCTGGAAGACTTCATTTTCACGAAAAATTACACAAAAAAAATAAAAACGAACTCACAAGTTTATTGCTTACCTTAGGTCCGTATACTGACTACGACTCTTAACGCTGCCCGACAAAAACTAAAAAATGAGATCGCAGAATGCAAGAAAAAGCAATGAAAACGAAGCCAAACAATGGTCAAGTACAGTCTGCGAGGTTAAAAAATGTTAACGTCTTTGCAGAATAACTTTTTCTCCCACTATTACAATCTGTTGCTAAGTGCGTCTCATATGCCAAAACTCTATTATTTTATTTTAGTTTCGTATATTTGTATATGAGTCCACCTGCTTAAATTTCCAATATGATCGGTATCCAAAACACACACGCACATACACCTGTCGACGCATGAAAATGCGACTACATGTGCATGCGATATTTCCTTGCTAATTTGTCGCATTCACAGCAATGACTGATTTCGCGCTGCTGATGAACCTAACCGCAGCAGTGTATATTTTAAATTAAGTACGGAAATCTGAAATAATCAGGCAAAACACAGATACTTTATTTTGTATTTCTACTATTTTACAAATAACCAATGTTCTCAACAACCAAACTCATGCAAGAAATAACAACAACAATAACAAACATTCATAAGGCCACAGCTGCGTGAGAATTTTTATGATGATAATAATAGCGCCGTATGCAGTGGTGGCTGGCAAAGGTTGGCAGCACAGTCAACGCCATTTAAACAAAGCCGACAACGAGCGGCCATTATGTGAATTGTGTACGGCGCGTCTAAATTACAGCTCGGTTCGCATCGGCTTTACTCTCAATAAACTGAATACAAATATGTGCGCTCTTAACTCTCGCCTTTCACTCGCTCAATAATGTGTTACAAAATTGCAGAAGTGACACTAAGAGAGTACTAACAAACTTACAACCGTCAGGTAGAGAGCATCGCTCGAATGCTAGGCTAGAATATATATAAAGGGTAAGCGAGAAAGCATGAGTATAATCGGAATTTTTAGTGTGAAAGATTCAGCAAATACATATGTGGGCTTTGGTGTAAATTGAAAAATATTTTTTTAGCAGCAAATGAAAGAAATGGTGGGGAAAAATTGTAAGGGGGAATGCAATGACGCATTCTCACACGCGTATACTGTCATATGATCACAATTGACTCGGACTGGGCCGTTTAAACTGCGCGCGCAAATCGAACCGATTAATTTTTTTTTTCTAGATTAGTACAACCTTTTAATGTCCGTGTGAAGTTTGATATCCATATGTTAATTAGTGTGTGTTCTGTTTGTGTGGCATCTGTTTGTTTATGATGCGGAAAGTTTATCTGGCGAGAAATGTTTGACAACGCAGCTGAGGATCCTACATAAACCCTGAGGTTTATAAATATGAAGTCGAAACTGTCCAACCATTTAGCGAAAGGTGCTACAAAAATGAGTCTCCACTGAAAAAGTTTGGCTTATACGAAGTGTATGGGAAATTGGATTAAGCTTGCATAAATTGAACATATTTTGAAGGAATTGATAATGATTTACATTAAAATACGTGAAAATGTTGGCAGTCCGGGTCATATTTGATCAGATAGTATATATTATATATAAAACAAATACCGAATAATGGGTTGTATAATTTGTAACTATGGAATTTTATTGTATTATGCTGTTGTGGATACTTGTTTAGATAACAAATCTTTTACCGAACTTAATGTATGAGCATATTAAGGGACGTAGAGAGAAAACTGGTCCCCGACAATGATTTTAGGGAAACACATTTTAGTCGGGAAAACTACTAATAAATAATTTTATACCATATAGAAATAGTTTATAATCTTTATTTCTTATAATGTAAACGACATTATTGTAGGACCCTGTATATATTTAACCACTTGAGCGAGGACAGTGGTGTATCGTAAAAGGGCTTTTGACCATATGTTAATAAATCACTTACCGTAGCGCTCTAGAAATCTCGTAAAGATCGGCAAATATAATCCCTATAAAATGGCATATATACAACAAAACGGTGATATTTGGTTAATTTCGGAGAGGAAATGGTAGTTTTAAAACTATTTTACATATAAATTGCTGGTGATTTTTATGTACACAGTATCTGTAAGTGATCCCCCTTGCAGTACGCCCCATATTTTATTGAACTCAGCAATTTAGCACATAGTATGATGCAGAAAGCAAACAAAAATATCTGAAACGTGTGCGAATGAGTAGGAACGAATTCAGCATATTGAAGGCTTGTACGTATCACATGAGTAGTAGTGGGCTAGGGAAGAAAAAATGCTGAAATTTGGCGCGCTCTTCATCTCCTTTATTTGAAAAACATATAAACAGCAACAACAAACTAGCACTAGGCTGGTCAAACTTGACTTCGAGTTTTAATAAAATTTTCATATGTTCAATACTTATTTTTATTATAATCTTTCCATAAACTTTTTATAGGCTCCGATCTCAATTTCATTTAGTAGTTCGGGCGAATTTATCTTTTGTGCCTTAATCTCTTAAAAGGGCACAATAGACCATAGGTCACGGTGCTTACCTCAATCATTATATATCTAATCTCTTAAAGCTGTTTTCTATGTAGCAATTATTTGAAATTTGGAAATAGTATATAATTAATGTGGTGCTTCATAATAGGGGAAAATCTGTAAACTGCCTGCTTGTTCGCATAAGACGAATATCTAGGTTTAGCAGTATTTAGGGTAAAAATCGAAAGATTAAATTGTCGCGCCGTAAACAAATAGTCCGTAAATATAAAGTTCTGCCAACCTAGGAGTGGTCCGGTTCGAATTTAATGGTATATAGTAGTATGTTGAAGTAAACGACCAGCCAACATCTAATACGAGTGCGAATGAATAGGAACGAATTCAGCATGTTGAAGATATGTATATATTTACAGTATTTGAAATTGCAGGCGGTCGGGCACATACTTACAAATATACATACTTATATGTTCGGTTTGGGATAGAAAAAACTGAAATTTGGCGCGCTCTTGCCTCCTTTATGGCAAAAGGCATATAAACAGCAGCAGCGTTGAAATTACGAAAGGCAACAAAATATACTAAAAAACAATAACAAATTGTACCAGCCAACAACAAAATAGTACAAAGCATATAAGCTATTAATGCATATAACACACATACTAACGCCGCATGAATCATATACCCAATTTATAACGTATTTACTTGCCTAGTGAGAGCACATATAAAATATGGTAAGAGTAAGGTTATAACACAAGAGCGCCGCAGAAAGAGGGAGAGCATTGCTTTTTGTTTTTGTAAACAATGCAGATAGAAGAGTAGAAGCAACGACGAACGGGCATCGGCGGGCATATAGCCACTATTCCGAATTGAATTCAATAGCCTTTGCAAAGGCAATTGCCATAGCATTCATACGTTCATTCGTTGTTGGTATACGGCGCTCTGTGTGTATTGTGTTATATTTCCAATATAGCTGAAGCGACAAGCATTGAATCCACTATAGAGCTATAGCAAGCAAGCAAGCACACGGTAAACGGTTTGACTATCAGCTCAGCCCATACACAGTATACAAGACTACGGCACAGTAAAAGCAAAGCAAGCGGCAGTGCATTTGTTGGAGATTATACAATTCACAACAAGCAATTCAGCGCCAAGCAAAAATATAGGCGAGATTGCCTGAATAGCATTGCAAAGCAGCAGAAGCAGCAACGCCATAGCATAGTGAACTATAGACGTCGTCGACTCTACAATATAAAAATACAATATCAACGGCAATACGGACCACGGGGCTACGACGTCGATACTCGTATGAGAAATACGACGACGCAGCGGAATACGACCATAAGCGATTGCAGTGTATCATAGCAGCAGCGAACGCAGCAGCAGCAGAGCCAGCTATAGAGGAGTAACGTAACGGCTGGTTATACGAAACGACATTATACACAATACATGCTATAGATCAGGGGCAAAGCTGTACCCACAGTATAGAGTCATAGTAACGACCATTGCTAGTACAGAATCGGTGCATAGAGCTCTACATCTTGAGCTACAAACTATAGGCGAAACGAAACAAGCGTATAGCGAAAACAAATATATATATATACAAAAAAAAAACAGCGCATACCAACTGAGTATTGTCGCAATTCGTTATATGTACGAACGCTTGTTGGAATTTGTGAGTATTGAAACTCAGAGAGCAAGAGAGGGTGAGAGAGTGTAACTACGTGAAGTATTCATAAAGGGAAGTAGAGTGAAGTAGTAGAGGAAACTTTGATATATCAGTTTTGTACGACGGGGCGAACGGGTGCATAAAGTAAAGCAAGTGAACAGTGAGTGCCTGTGGTTTTTCCTTTTTGGTCGCACAAATTGTTGAGAAGACTAAAAGCAGAGACGCATTTTATATGCGTAGAAACAAATAAGTGGTTTTGTGTGTGATTGCATAAAGCGAATTGGTGAAGTGTTTGTAAAAGAACTGTGAAGGAGTGAAAAAAGAGGGTCGTCGCGCGCGCGAATATTTCCCCTAAGCGATCCCCCCTATATAATATATCGTATCTATCACGAGTGTTGGTAGTAGACGCACAGCGAAAGTAGTGTGTGAGAGCGTACAAAGGAGTGAGAGGAGAGACATTTTTATTCTTCGTGTGCTGTGCAAACAAGCAAGCGGCATCAGCAGCATTCGAATACATTGTTGGTATTGTATAATTTTATAATACGTGGAGTGGCGAACGGCGGCACATTGTTGAACAACGCAACGTAAACGCCTAAACAAAGTATAGCCATAGCATTTGTGTATAGAGCTAAAGCCTTATTACAGCTAGCAGCAGCAACATAGGAAACAGCGACGACAGCAACAACTACAGCAGCAGCAGTAACAACAATTATAGTGACGCAGTAAAGCAGCAGCAGCAGCAACAACAACACAACATATAGTTGCAGTATGGAGCACTTTCATCAGATTCAGGTAAATTTTTATTTATTTTATACGAGTTTTTGGTGTATGGGTCTTTTATTATTATCTTTTTTTGTTGTTCGTTTTGTTTTGATTTTTATTTGATTTGGTGCGATGATTTTGTTGTCGTCGTCGTTGGTGAACTCGCTGACGTTTTGTTGTGTTGCGCATCGCGGCGCATTGTCGCGTCTCGGTTTTCATATATATTTCATTATGACCGTATATGAATATGAAATTTATAGCGCTTACATATGTTACATTCTTGGCTCTGCCTCACAGCCCACCTACTTATATGCAATACTGACTCGACTCTTATCGTTATCAAATCAGCACCTACCATGTTGTTCACGCTATCCGAGAAAGCATCATTATCGCTTGCAATAACATCATTATTCCGCCGAATTCAACGCGACTGTTAGCAGTCATCAGTGCACGCGTCGCGACATCAATCGAAATTGAGAATGTCAATCGGAGAAATCGAAAGCGCGCAAGTGAATAATATGTATTCATATACACATATTGATTGATACGGTTCGGAACCGATGGATGTTATGCCTCCTGAGATTTAACTTAACCATGTTTCCGGTTGTCATTGTCCGCCCTCTATTCGTTGATTCGCCGACATTAGATAAGTGCACATTAGTATTTATTGTTGCTAATCGTATGTATAAACAATGTCTATACAGCCGGTAAATTTTTTTTTTTTTTTTTTAATGTAGGAGTTAGTTGCCAAAGTTTATTTACACGTTATGGTTTTGTCCACAACTTTTTCGACTAATTTTGTGTTAATATGACAGCCAAACATCAGGGTTTGAAAGCCGCGTAGTTTTAAAAAATTAAATTTTAAAATTGTTAGCTTTTAATTATCATTATGGTAAAATTAGCCCAATATTCTATTGGACTAGCGGGTCCAATGAAGTGTCTACAACAACGTAGTATGGCTTTCATAACATTAGCTTCGTTTGACGAAAAGAGGCTTATTTTAAGCAAAGAAAACTTGATTAAATAAATTAAAACTAAGTAATTGCTCTGAAAGCGCATCTAGTTTTAGTTATTTTTGTTATTCCGGGCTATAGTTCCCGGTAATTAAGGAAGCCATCAAAATTCGGACATACAAAGGTTCATTTGTTGTTTATAATAAAGTAAGCCCCAAATACCACCCATAAATGTTTTATACCGTTTTTTCGTTAACCAAATTTACTCTGTACTAAAAGTTAGCCAATTACAATTACTAATTACAGGATTTGATAGAAAATATAAAATAAACAATACCCCGTAACAAATCAATCAATACCAATATGACAACATCCAACCGAAGTATGTGTGTTAAACAGGGGGCATTGGTGGGGGGAAAGTGTTTACGTTTTGTCGAGACGACGGTTAAATGGTTATACATATTTGCAACAGACGCGTCTGTCTGTCTGCTTGCCTTTCTGACTGCATTTATGACTGTGCGATTGCAATATTGCGATCAGACGGGGTGCGCCGTGACAGCGCAGCGACCGCGGCGCACGCACATCGCCGAACAAATCGTAAAATTCGCATGTGAAAAATTACAATATATACGTACACATATGTGTATGAATATCTACATGTAGAGATTTTTACGCTGTTTGCGGTTTTCGTTGGCATTATTTGACTTTATGGGTTGAGGTGTTTTTATGTTGTATTATTTGCTGAGTTTTGCACTTATTAGAAACTTTAGAGGTTTGCTGATTGAATTGACAGGTTTTCGGTTTCGGTTTAGCTGACGCTCTCAGCTGGTGGTAGTGGTGGGCTTGTGGAATCGCGCAAAGTTTCGCGTGAATGAAAGTAGCAATAACGTCACATCTACTAATCGCGTCGCAGATAATCGCTATTCTTATCATATTTTTTTACCTACACGTATCGAAGGACTTGGAAACAACGCGATGGTATAAGATCAGTTTGATATCTTGTATACGATATCGTGTTCATTAGTTAAATATTATTTGAATGTATGTAAATACAAATTAATCGATCAATGCAACTTAACGACTGGCGCTAATGAGAAAGGTGTGTGTTTTTCGCGCTGACAACAATTAATTCGCCACCAACTTTTCATGTTTATACTTTTTTGTTTGTAATTTATTATTTATTTATTTAGTTTAAAAGAATTTTTTAGTTTCTTATGTAGTATTTTTTGTTTGATTATGTTTATTGGTTTGTAGTTTGTTTATAAGTTATAAATATGTACCTATACAATATTTCCCCACGTAGCTGTGCTCTGACATTTCGGTGTGGTGTGTAAGAAAACTATATAACAAATTCAACGCGATATATATTTTTAATTAATGCTAAATGGATATAATATGGATGTTTAAAAATAAAATATCAACTGTGTTACGTACCGAAAACTCTAAAATAAAGTTAAAATAACCGTGTTATAAATAATAATTAAATAAATATGACATACCATCTTTAATAAAGTGTATAAAAATCTAATGACGTAATAACGTCAACGCGGTATTGAAGGTGATTTTATGAATCGTGAAATATACTATATACACTATGCCGTGTTCCCTAAATATTTAATTTATATAGTGGCGGAAATTCAAATAACAAATAAAATTTGCGTGCGCAAGTCACAAAGCTAATAACATTTGTTTTTACGGCGATTTAAAAACCTACAGATTTTTTGTCTTTTTTTAAATTGAGTATTTGAAAAGATTTGTTGTGGCAATTAATTATACAAATAATATAAATTTATATTTTGCTTTCTGAGATAGAAATCTTGCATACATCCACTGCTCTTCTATTGCCTCCAGGCAAATGGGAATTCTAATTCGACAGTTTTATTTTAGTCAGTTAACATTTGATAAAATTCAGTTAAATGTAGGAATTGATTGAAGTTCTGTACAAAGTCTTAATTATAAACTCGAATTGATGCTAATTCAGCGGAGTCGCGTAATTCCAATTCATTGAAATCAATTGCAAAAGAAATATGGCATATGAAATACATATGTTCTAACAATTACAAAAGCAACAATAACAAATTCTATGCTACTACCTGATATGTAGACCGTATGCGTTAACTAATGTCAGTTAAACGTAAAAGTAGTGCCTTTAATATTGCAAAATCCTAAAAAAACTATATGTAAAAATGAGTATATAAACATGTAAATATAAAAAATAAAACCGCGTGGCTATAGCTTAATTTTGCAAAAGCCTTTTTCTATTCATTAATAAAATGATACTAATAGAATAAATAATACACTATTTCCTTGTGTTTGTAAATAGCTGCCTCTGTGACTCATCAAATTTTATTAACGAGACGCGCAAAATGTAGTAAACTTATTTAAATTGCGTAACGTTTTGCTTCATCATTCGTGCATTTGTCCGCACATCTGCCCTCCCCATTGCAGCCTATAATATTTGTATGCATTGCATTTATTTATTTGCATTAATGCACTTTCTATGACATTAATTTCTATTTGCAGCCAGCTAAACTGGTACTCACTTGTCTAGTATACACGGTATTCCCTGTCTTCCTTTTGCCCTCTACATACTATCGATTAGAGCTACAAATATTCACATACATATACGTATATATACATTCTAATATGTGAATTTTGCAATTATAGCACGAGCAACAGCAATACTGTAATAAGCAAATTTATTAACAATTTGTCCGCTTTCGTTGTTCCCCTCCTCCGCTACATGTATAGTTTACACAGAATTTTTCCATCCATATAACAAAGTACAGTATAATGCAAAAGCTAAAACGACTGGTATACCATCTTATATACATACATATGTATATATAATTGTGTGTATATATTTTTTTTACTGCCTGCGACTCGTTTCGTTTCACTTTACCTTTTTTTTTAGCCTCGTTTCTTTCGTTAATCGCCATACCCTGTGTGTGCTCTCCTCATAACATGCTATCTCGCTCTATTCGATTAGCATTATGCCACCATTTTATTTGAATGCGCTAATTTTTGTACTCTCCTTATATTTATCAGTATATAGACTGGCTCTCTCATGTTCTCCTCTCTACTAATAATATCTATATACAACTCTCTGCATTACTCATTTGTTAAGAGCGATTGGTAAGAGTTCGAAAGATACATTGAAGTATCCATGGTGGCAGAACTATTAATAAATGCATGTGCTCAGCAAAAATAGTGTTGCCGTTATGACTTTTGCTCATGCCTATCTATAATGTTGCCAATAGGTTGTGTTGGGTTTTCGAAAAGAAAACAGAGAGCACCTTTTGATTGAGGTTTTTGTATGAATTTACGCGCGCATTCACAGATGCGGTTTTGTAAAAAAAAAAAAAAAATATATATATACATATATTAGCTGATGGCAGCTTAATATTCGCGCGCTTTTTAAGTATGATAAACAATAGAAAGCACTTTTAAAGAAACAAAACACGAGGAAGCATTGTTACGTATTTTGCCGGCATGAAAGAATTTGCTGATTAAGTAAACGAATCCAAATGAGTTGGTGGAGAGCGACTTTAGAAATTAATTTAATTTAAACGGTAAAATAAGGGTATTATTATTAGAAATATATATTCCGAAGGTTGGATCAGATTTTATGAATGTTTTTAATTCAATAAATAATTTTTAAAATCTGTAATAGTCTTAGAATTTTTAATGCGAAAAAATCTTTCAGACAATTGGTTATATTTTTAGAACTTTTTAATACAAATTTTTTTTTCATGATTGTTTCTTTTAAGTGTTCATCAAGAAAATGATTATGTGATATTATTTTAAAATAAATTGTGCAGAGTTTAGTACAATAATGCTGTTAAGAGTCAAAATATTTTCAAAGTATTACCCAAAAGATACTTTAAATTGCAATAGTGTCAATACCCATCCAATTTTATTATTGTGGCGCAATATTCATATGTATATGTATGTAAGTAAATATATATAAGCCGGCAATTAACCGGCAGCGGCGTTGTATTGATGCCGAATAAAATACTTTTTAAGTAGTGTAACAACAGCGGACACAAATAGCAAATTGTACAATTTCTTTTTATTATATTTTCTCTTTCCTCCTTTGCATTAACGCGTGTTTCAATCATTTGCACACACATGTCGTCAAGTCACATTGGTTAGCATACTCCGCTGCCCTACTCATATCAGTTCAGTCATTTCGATTGTCTCTGACGTTGCTTCGCCAACGACGTCGCTGTTGTCGACGAAGCTATGTTGTCGTTTATTTTGTTGAAAAAATTGGCGGGAAAATTTTTAACTCAATAAGATTGCTGTGTTGTGCTGATAAACCAAGTAGTAGGCACTCAGCCGGTTTGACACCGGCACAATTGTGGACCATCATTGGCTTGGTGGAGATAGCAGCAAGTATAACAACCGCTGTGCGCCCCACTCACTAATCGTCGTCTCCGAATCGATGCTAATGTGTTTTGTTTAGGTGTTCGCTAAATGTTGCTGTTAACGCTAACATCATAAAAACAATATCCACTCAAGCATTAAATATAAATGTTCTGCTTGTCTCTCTCTCTTGCTCTGAGACAGTCATTGACTGACGGTATGTTTTTCAAATGGCACTTCAAGCAAACAATATAAGTTGATGTGGCAGAAAGCAACACTGTGGTAGCACTATATTTGTTTTTGTTGGGTCCAATTTATTCGTATACGGCGTTTAACAACACTACATAAGAGTATGTCATAATTCTTGGGTTGATTTTAAAGAGTAATTAAGAGCGTAGTTATTGGAGAGGTTATGTAAAAGATTCCTCAACAGCTAGAGTGTAAGAGCATGGGTATATTCAAGAGAATATTGGAAGAGAAATCGCTGCCGAGGTACTGTGGTATTTTCTGATCCGTTTTTATTTTTGAAAGTGTTTTTTGTTGGCCTTTACCTGTCCTGGGTCTTTTGATATTTTTCTACTACAACAATATACAAGAGTACAGTAAAAGGTAAAAGATTAAATTATTTTAAGAAATATATACATAAATAAGATGGTAATTATTTATGCAGTGTATTTTTTAAAATATTTTTTACAACCAACAACCTGGTTAACCGGGGTATTCTTACTTTCTAATTCTAAAACCTACAAACTAAAAGTATCGCTTCCCGGCTGTAAATTGAAATAATTTTCGTTCCTTTGAAAATTCTAACAAGCTATCCAAAAAAATTTAACTTTTTTCAAGTTTTATGATTCGGATTAATTGCACAATTTTTGGGTTTTTATACCACTGTTTACCACTTTTTATACCAGATCCATCAAATCCTTGAATTTGTTAAATCAAGGATTTGTGTTGAGTTCTTCGTGCAACTATTTGCTATTTCACTTAAATTTGTATTTTATTGCTTCATGCTCATTTTAGTGGCAGAAATCAAGAAAGGTTGATAAGTACATAATTACTATTTTTAAATCTGACAAATTTCGCAGACATATAAACATACATAAGTAGGTGCATATCTGCCATATCGAAAATACCGATAAAAAAGCGCACATTTTCTCTCAATTCTATACATACCATAAGTATGTACATATGTATGACCAAAACAATCAATCAATGATGGTTTTGACTTTGATATATTGACAATAAAAATTATAAGGCTTATGACAGCGATAACAACTGTATATATCTATGTAGATATAATGTAATAAAAAAGTGTATATCAATGCACGTCGTTTCAGCCATTTTTTTTTAATTTTTTGTTGTTTTAACTTAATTTCAAACTTAAATGACTTTTAGCCCAATACATTTATTTCTTAATTTTTTGTTTTGTCCTTTATTACTGCCATAACTCTTTTTCATGAAAATATTTGACCACCCTGTGGCACCCGACAGCATTCCACAAGGCATGTTGCATCCAGACAACACCGCTTCTTCGTATGAATTCGTTTAGTGGATGAGATGGTCGATTCTTGTTCGTCGTTCGTTGCATTTTGTCTTCTGGTCTACGCGTATTTTGTTGCTGATGTTGCCCTATATGACTTTTACAAACATATGCATGCACTTATACCTTTTTCTTGTTAAATATCCACGAACAGACGTATATCTGTATGTGTGTTCTTAGATACTGTTTATATGTACATACAAATGTATGTATATGAATGTAGATTGTCAGATTTAATTTTGAAAGATAAGATGGCTTTTAAAATAGTAATTTTGGCTACTCTTGTTTGAATTTATCAGTCAATATTGAACTACAATATAATTTCACTAGTTCGGTATTCATCCATTTAGTTATGGCCACCTAACTATATGGGTATGTATGGGGTATAAGTATTTTCATCGCTTATAATTGAGTCACTGCGCGTTTTGCCCAACCGCTTGCTGCCTGTCTTCTTGGTGGCACGTTGCTGCTGGTGTGTGTTCGTATACGTACATAAAATTTATTCGCTTTCCCGCACCTAAATATTTTATATTAGGGTTCCTCTATTTTATCGTTTTAAAATATTTTAAAAATGGGATGTTTATAAATTGTAAGTGTAGTAGTGTTTATGAGCTATTTTCAAATTTTTATGTTATGCAATTGGCAATTAAGCACAATGTCGCGTGAAGTATGCGCACAGGTCAACTTAGCGAACTTTAGTCAGAAGCCGTATACATGGAGGACCCCAGTATTCAATATGACAACTTTAGTAAGTTTTATTTGTGCAGATATTTCTTTAAATCATAGTTTAGATTCTGTCATTGGTGCTAAAATTTTCAAAATTATTTAAATTTTAACTCAGGTTCAAAACTTCAAATGTATATTCTTAATCTTATTAATATCCCGCATATGTATACAATATTATTGACCCACCTTAATGTACATTCATGTATTTCCATAAGTAAGAATATGTGTACATCCGCATACACATGTGTTTGCAGAAAGATAGGGTCGGATGGTCGTTGGTTCATCGTTCGTTCTTTTACTCGCTATGCTATTGTACATATATACATACTTACATATCTACATATGATAAGCGCCGCCGCCGTTGTCGTCGTGGCTTCGGTACTGTAAAATTAACGAATGAATTCTGTCGCCTGCTCGCTGTTGGGTAGAGTCACGCTGGTATTGCTGTGCAAATGTGCAAGTAGTATCTACACATATACGTAGGTATGTATGAATGTACGAATAGTATATCGTTGGTAAAGGGCGACGGGCAGACGTAGATATGGGTAAAGCAAAGGCAGCAACAGCAGCGGATTACGTGTGCTTTGCCTTTGCCATTCAATTTTAGTAAGCGACGCAGGCAAACGTATTAGTGGCCAAGGGCTAGTGTAGTAGAGAACAAATGTATAAGCATAAAGCAATTCTTGGAACGTAAGTAGGCAGCAACGTTGAATTTGCCAAAGTAAAGACAATACCCTACAAAGCATTAAATTGTGAAGTGATACAAGGACGTCAAGAGAGTTCGCTTTGCTGCAGTTACAGTTGTGAATTAAAGCAAAAATATTTCAGTTTTTTTTTTTTTGGTGTCTGTATGTATGTTGTATTTACAGTAGAAATGCGGTTTTGAAAGTACTTTTTTGAGGAATACGAAAAATTGCTACTGCAAAGAAAAGATAGAGAGGTAGAGGTGGATGCCGGTTGAGTTAAGATAGCTTAAAAATATGACAAAAACAAGGTGAATAATGACAACGCCAACATTCTTTAGAATTTTTCTACCGTCTGCTAACAAAATATCTATGTATCTGAACTTTTATGCCACTTTTTTCAACGCTGTAAGCCAACGTGCATCGAGTCGTCGTCGATTCTTATGTCTGTCGTTTGGTCTGGTTTGACTGTCGTTCGCTGTTCGGACTTCGTCGTCGTTAATGCTAGCGTTGTCAAAGGTGTTCTACGTCTGCTTTCGTGTATATTTTAGCTCATGCTGCTCACATTCAATCAACTCTTAAAAAAAAAAACTTTTTTCTTTTGCATTATTGAATTGTGCAAATAAAAAGGCAAAGTCAAGGAAGGCACTGGCTACAATAACAGAATGCGTGCTTTGTTTTTGTGTTTATAATTTTTGATTGCCGGATAGGGCAGGCGAAATTTTAAAATTTGTGTGTCAAGTCCTTTTTTATGTGGAAAAATGTGCACGCCGATTTAACGAAATTACGAATTTGATGTGTGCATTCCATAAATACAACACATAAATTTAAAATATAATATTGGCTGTTAATAGTTGCACTCGAATGTTTATATTACCACTGTATGTTAAGCAATGTCAACCGGTTGCTATATAAACATGTTAGTCCTAACAGCTTTGATAAATTAGTATTCTTATAGATAATATTTTAAATTCATAAGTATATTGAGGAATTTCATATTATTCGAGAATTTCTTCTATTTCCGTTTTGTTTGTTTTAAATTGTTTTTTTTTTTTTTGTTAAATTAACATTATGCACATTCCTCTAGTGGTGCATTAATTGTGAATGAAACGAGACCACGTAGAAATACAATACAAAACTGATTTAACATTATTATTTTCGGTTGCAGTTGTCTACATACTTATGTATGTATGTACATAATTATATTTTGTCAATTGACAGCTGTTATCAATGATTGCTGCTTCTATTAAACACTCAAAGCTAATAGTTTTTTTTATTATTAATAAAAGCAATTATTCAGAAATCAGAAGATAAAGCATAGTGTCTACAAAATATTTTGTTCAGTAAAATAAAAATCCACACGCTCAGGCGATTGACAGAAAAATGAGCAAAAGAACGCGGCTAACGAAAAAAGCGCGCAAAACACGTTTCGAGCGCATCAACACATCATAGGCCATGTACGCGTTCACATGAATATATGTAGATTTACATGTAAGTTAGCAGAAGTAGAAGCACTAACAAAACCCCACTATATTTTTATAGCCGCATTCGTTTGCAGCCGTTGCGAAGACAAGTCAAAAGGCAATAATAATAACAACGGCGGTCGGTCGCAATGAAAGCGCGAGAAACGACGCCGACTAACCAACCAACCACACGACCGTGAATGCGAACACCGCTTCGCTTCATGCTAAATGGCGGATCGTCATTGTAGCCTTTTTTGTTGTTGCTATTGTGAACGTCCTCCTCCTCCTCGTATCTGATGAATTTTTTCTTGCCTGTTTCTACTGCACATACACTTTACTAGCTTGTTCGTGGTTCGTTCACTCACCACACATTTCACGTCTAAGCGCGCCGCGTGTAAAATTTTGTGAAAATATCTGCTAAATTTTTCGCAGGAAATACAATAACTCCAATACAAATGTAAACTATGAAAGTGAATGAATTAGTTTATTCATAGAATAGGTCGTTTGAAAACAAAAATTCTGCTATAGTACAATAAAAAAAAATTAATTAAAGCTGAAAGCGGTCAAAAAACCTGTGTGTCTCCTATTCGAGTAAATAAATAAATAGTTCATAGTTGTGTTTATTATTTTCGTTTTAATTTGTGACATTGTATGAATCAAAGAAGAAATATTAAATTGACGCAAATGCTGTGCGCAAATTTGTTGAGGACATTAAAAAATAACAAAATACCAACGATCTGTGAATTTCGCGGAGTGCAAAACGTGTTGACTGCTTCGATAAAGACGCTTCCGAATATTCAATTAAAATTTCGTGAATTTTTTGTTTTCTCCAGATTTAGAAGCTCCAACAGAACACTAGATTTGTTAGTGTACTCAGCTGTTTTTGCATAGTGCTGTATGTAAAGTGCGTGTGTGCAGGTTAACTGTAGAATCGTATGTAACCAAAGGCAAAGCCAAATAAATAACACAAAATTAATCCTTCCGCAAACCGTGTATATGCCTTCAATTTGTTGCAATAAAATATATTAAAAAAAAAATAAATTTCGCGTGTGAAAAAATTGTAAATATTTACTGCTTTCTTTTACAAGCACTTAAAGCAAAGTTAAAATCGTGTAACAAATTTTATTTAAGCATTCACATATTATCCAATATAGCCGGTTTATATTTATATTACTGATAACGCGCACCGGAATGTCAGAGCACGGTGCGTGGGGCAACCGCCAAGCGACCGCAGCCGAGGCCGCCCTTTGGTGGCCCGGAGCGCTCGCGGCGGCCGCGACACAGCAACAACAGCAACAACAACAACAAACCATTGATCAGCAAACTCTTCAACACTATCAGCAGCAGTTGGCTGCGCAGCAACAGCAGCAGGCAGTACAACAACAACAATTACAGCAACAGCAGGCCCATCAAGTGGTCGTGCAACAAAATCAACAGCAAGCACATCAAAATAATGCCAACACCACTTCTGGTGTAGGCACCCAACAGTTATTTACCTATAAAATGGCCAGTAGCTTCCCAAATCCAGCCACGACCATGGCACAGGTGGTCGCTACCTCAAATGCGGCCGGTTCAACCGGCTACGATTATCGTCTTAATATGGCACAAGCAGCTGCAGCGGCAGCGGTACCCGGTTCACAATGGTGGTATTCGGCTGCGAATTCTGGACAGATAGATGCCAACACCGCCGCACAGTTGCAGCAGCAACAACAACAACAGCAACAACAGGCACAGCAACAGCAGCAACAGCAACAACAACAGCAGCAGCAACAGCAAGCGGCTCAGCAACAGCAACAGCAGGCTCAACAGCAGCAGCAGCAACAACAACAACAGCAGCAGCAACAGCAACAACAGATACAGCAGCAGCAACAGAATGCCACAGCGGTAAGTCAAATAATTAATTACACATATTTTTCTATTACATCTACATACACATAGCATATATGAACATATGCCATCCGATCAATTATGATCCGGACTGACAAAACAAAAAACTAAATGTATTGTATATAAACATGCAAACGCTTAATTCAATGACCTTTAGTGCATTCAGCGAATATTGGTTTTTCGGCTAATTTTTCTTCGCGCCATTCACTAGATTGTTGGACAGTTTAGTTGTCAGATTCATAAACACACGTCTCGTCACTAGTAATGTTGCGTTTAATGAATGTAGGGTTCACACGAACAAAAAATTCGTATCAATCTAAGAACTTTTTTTTCTATTGATTTTTCGCGTACCCTAAAACCAGTCCGAGTCAAATATGATCAGATGGTACGCTATATACATAAACACTACGTACTTGTTTTCACGCTTATATTATCATACATACATATATGTAAGTTAGAACTCCACTCAACTGAATAAGCATACATTTGATAACGTAAAATATTTGGATAATTAACAATCATAATAATATCAATAAGACGTCATTAACGAGTCTTATACGAAAGCTACATATACGTTTTACATATGGTACATATCTGTGGCGTTTGGCATAAACATCTTAAGTCCAAAAGTCGTATTTGCAGATATTAACGATTTTGTGTAAAATATGTTGTGTTGCAGTTTTAGAAAATATTTGTAACCTAATAAAAAGTAGCATTATTTCTAAAGATAAATTAGACAAATTAAAAAAAAGAATAATTCTTTGATAGTATTGTTTTTTGTTTATTTTGTACTTAAGGTGTTTTTGAAAAACGAAGATAAAAGACAAATATTGCCTTATTATGCCTTAAGGTTTTGTTATGAGAGTTCTTAAACTTTAAAGTGGACATAAGAGCTTCTGTTAAAATTGAAACAAGTAAATATAACTAAATCTTAAAAAAAATTAAAAAAAAACAATTTAAATTAAATAATTTATAGTATTAATTTCTTACTTATTTGTTTAAAAAGGAAAAAAATAATTAAAGAGTAATATTAAAGTTCATTACTCAAGCTTGTCAATTCAATATGGTTTTAATGTAATGAAATAATTATTCGTTGGTTTCGTAGTTTTCCGATAGATCTGGATGACAATTTATCAGATCTTCTGAAGTTATATTTTTATAGAAGTCTCTATAAATTTCATCCACTAGTGGCAGCATATCTGTGAGATAATTTTTTTACAGCAATGTTTTAAGGGCGTCTTCCCCGTGATGGGCTCGAAAAATCGATTTATTTTTTTTAAATTGCTTTCTTAACATGTCCAGAAACGGTAGTAAGTAAAGTAATTTTTAAAAAATCGAAGTCGTTTTAAATATACAGCAGTTAGAAGAAGGAGCTGTTCAGAGCGATTCAAAGCGGACTTGAAGCTTTAAACCCGTTTTTTTCAAAACTGTGTATTTAAAATTTTCCTCCATCGTATCTAAAAAACGGCTAGAGCGAATGACCAAAATTCGATTTTTTTTATAGCAAAGAACAAAAACAAAAATCGCAAAATCCGCAACTTTTTTTTTTAAATATGGTAGATATAATATATAAAAATACAATTTTATGTATATTCATTTGATAATAGTTCATTCCATGCGTTTAGGCTTACAAATTAAAATGTCGCTAATTTTTTTTGATTCGTATAAGCCAATCAGCCGGAATCGTGGAGAATTTTTGTTCGAGGCGGGGTTGTTCAGAACACTAACTACACAATATTTTTAGCTGAACATTTATGTTTACACTGTCGAAATATATTATATGTCAATAAATTATGATACATTTAAAGCTCAAACTATTTACTGGTCGTAGGAAAAAATTCTCTAAAAAACAGGTCGCCCCTTAAATCTTTTATTTTAACATTATTGATTCCTCGCTTTGTTATATTAATGCATTTGAAAGCGGAACTATTTAATGTCATGTCAACTGAATAATAACGATGTATCCACTTTTCTCCAAGTAAATACATTTTTCGATGTGACTGCGAAATCTAATATATGTGATTGCCACTTTTCGTTAACCAAAAAGGTTTTCTTTATTCCAACTGTGTTATAAATTGGTAACAACCACGGGGATGATGGATTTTTATTGAAAATTTGTTTTTTTTCTCTATCGCCGCATGGTCACTAGCACTCACTCTATGTACGTATAAACAAAGGCGTAGGAAGGCACTGTTGCAGATTGAAACCAAACACTTTTAGTTTAGTATCATTGAAGCAAATTACATCTGCGGCAAGTGTCAATTTTCGATTTTTAAATTTCAAATCGAGTGTACTAAAGAGTTAGCAAATTCTGAAAGCGACATGGTATGGTCGTATTCATCTCTTTAGTGGCGATGCAATTCAGTTACAGACAAATCACTCGGAAAATAACGCTTACAAGTATCACGACGAGTATAGTGCAACCCATAAGATTGAAAATTTTAGATGAAATATAAAATTTGATGTTCTCTCGCTTTAGTTTTCTAGCGCATTTTTGTTTTTCACGCAAATCTCCACTGACACCACATCTTTCAAGTTTTAACTTTACAAGCGTTTTTATGAACTCTCTTCGGTTCCGGATAACGTGCATCTGAAATATTTTTACTACCAACCGCTGATGATAGTAGAAATGTGGTTATCGATATTTTTTCGTCTTTTACAATTTTTTTATAGTAATCTTTTCTTGAATTTCAATTAAGCCAGTAACATATGCCTTACGTAAGTTATAGAAACCTTGTCCTCAGTACTGCGTGTGAATAAATAGCTGTTCCTCGTATGTTATTCTATTTGCACATCTTTTACTGTACTGTACACTAGTAAAATCAACTTATGTCTAATAGGCAACCTTTTTTGTGGAGGCTGCAGAGCGAGCCAACTCGTCAGCCAGTTCGTTCCCAGCTATACCCCTGTGGCCAGGCTCCCAAATAAGGTGCATTCGGTTGTGGTCTGATAGGCTGTTCAGCCCTTCTATACACTCCTGCACTAGAAGCGATCTGACCTCATAGGCAGAGATCGCTTTTACGAGTAGTGCCGCCTGACTATCGCTAAGTATAGCAATACTTTTTCTAATAGGCTCAGTAAATTTACACTTTCCATTGTAACAAGGAAATATTCTAAACAATTTGCCAGTTGTTCAGCAACTGAACAGCTTAAGTAGAATAAGAGATGAAATAAACACGCAAGAAAACAAACTTATGTTGATTTAAAATACCATTATTGTCGAACGAAAATTTAGCTGATCCTTCTAAGTATAATTAAGATGTTCCGTAAAGCGACATATTTCACATACTTGATGATTTCAATTTTATCATAAGCACTTATGTGTATTTAATTTATGGAAATCTCGAAACCATTTTTAAACAAAAAGTATTGAAGTTGAAAAATAAACCGTGATAACTTTTTCTAAAAACATGGAATTTGAAAACGAATTAGATTACAATGTGCCTTGCAAGAAGATGAACCAGTATATGGCCTTAAGCCGCTTTTGACTTAACTCGACTTAAGTTGTTATAATATATAAATTCCTCGATGTCAACTGACGCTAGTATAACCAAATACCAAGAAGGTTATTGCCACCAGAGGGAATGTTTACGCCGTTAAGTTCTAATTTTAAAACCAGATGCCCAATTAAAATTAAAACATTCAAATTTACATAAATGTTACACAAATATATAGATAGACACATGCAGCATATATAGATATATTCCATGTATAACTCTCCTAGTTACTGTCTACCAAAAAGGCAATGAACGACCTAGTTTGCATATTTTAGATATTTTTCTTTTTTGTCTTCGTGGTTGACATTTTTTCTGCCCGTAATTCATACAGTACAACATTTTTATTTTATAGGTATATTTTTTTCGCGCGCATTTACCTTTCTGTTTGTCACCCCATTCGTACAAGAAATATGTAAATTTGTGTGTAAACAACAACAAAATATCTATAGCAAATAAAATAGCAGCTGTTGCTTTATGACATGTGCGAATTGCTTCTAATACACCTATGTATGTATGTACATAAGTGCAGTTGTATGTATAAGAAATTTTAAGAATAAATATATTTTAGCATCAAGAATGTAAATATAAAATAAGTTTCTAAAATCCCACCTTAAGTTGCTCATACTTATTTTATATTACATTTATATCATAAAATCGTCTTAGAGATTTTGACCTTTTTTCAATTTTCATCTACATACTTGAACATTTTTTTTTGTATTTTATTTTAATTTCTTTGCATTCCTTTGGTGTTGTGTGGCACATAATTCTGTGTTGTATTAAATATGATATTTAGTCATGCAACTCTCTTTGCTACACCCAAGTTCTATCAGAGCTTTGTTTCCCTGTTTGTGCACTATCTGTGTTGGTATGTACGAGTAAGTATGTAGGGGCCTTTGCGCCAGACATTTGGTAGACGCAATAATAAAAGTATGCACAGAAATTTTTTTTCTCAAAAAAAAAAACAAGAATGAAAGCTGTTGCATGCTTCTCAAAGCTGCCGATAAACAAACATAAAAACAAAGAATCCTTGACCGAATTTTTTCGTGCTATTTTGTGGGTAGATACATACCATACATCCTATGAATATGTACGTAAGTATATTTTTTTGCTTCCTGTAAGGTTATACTCTCGCATTTACTATTTAGATTTGTCATAAATATTTGGGATTATATGTAAGAGTCTGTGTTCATCTTAAAATAGTTTTATTACCTATTAATAAATTATTTGATACATTTTTCAATATAAATTATATTATTTATATTAAATTTTAATTAAAGGTGTTATACCCACTAGTAAGTCAAAAAAAAAAGAGCTTTTTTTTTGTGTTTTTTAGGCATATTATTTTATAAGTAAAAAAATGTGCATTTATAGAATTTAATGTAATTTAATAAGCGGCAATTCATTTGGAAGAATTGTGGATTTCCTTGTTCCGATTACCAGGAGCAGCTAAAAAAAAATGTGTCTGGCAGTGAGGAAGATCTTTCTGCTTAAAGTTGTCTTAAATCCAATAATCCAAAAATTTTTTATTATTGCTAGAGATAAATACTAGTAATGATCGAGGATCTAGTCAAAATTTTGATTTTTGACAAAATGGCGGTTTTCCAAAAAAAAGTAGTTTTTTCGAAAAAAAATTATACTTCAGAGTGCCTTAAAATTCAAAATTATTATCAAAAATCTTATTCTTATTCGATCACTGCCTGACAAATATAATATATCTAAGAATTGCGTATGCTTTTTATTTCGCAAATGTCTCAAATCTCTGTTCATTGTTATCGTAATTTTCGGCGTTATCAGCGTTTGGTTAGTGTTTTAAGCTCTACACACGAGTATCGAGTATCAATTAGTATTATTTATTGATAAATTTGCTGTGGGATTAATCGAGTTTGACAGCTCTGTCAACACACATTTCGCTCTCTTATTAGTCTCATACCTACTATAGAAGTGCTCATGTAAATTCTCTTGCTCAGTAAGAGCAATTTAATTGATAGGGAATTTAAAGTAGAGCGATTGCTTTAGTCCATATTTTGTTGATAACCA
The DNA here is from genome assembly GCF_042242935.1 of Bactrocera oleae. Classification (NCBI taxonomy): domain Eukaryota; kingdom Metazoa; phylum Arthropoda; class Insecta; order Diptera; family Tephritidae; genus Bactrocera; species Bactrocera oleae. Next base: position 57,318,367 of record NC_091539.1, read on the forward strand.
CGTGCTTACTGAGCAATTGAATTCGTTAGTGTGGTTATGTTACACACAAAATACACACGCAAATTAATTGTTTATTTTTCTAGTCGTTGTGTAGAAAAAGTTTTATCAAAAACTACTTATTTCTGAGTATTTAAAGCTTTTTTATTAATGATTATACGAATTATAAGAAATTTGCTACTAATTTTTTATTCGTTTAAATCGAATGAAAATGTTGATGTTAACCACTTTGATACAGTTTGAAATCCGTTTTTATTCGTTATTTGTTGTTTCCTAATATTTATCGACAAAAAGCCAAATATTTCTTATTTAAAGAATGATCAATTACATTTTCAGATTGGTACATATTATTTACACTTTTTCTTCAGTGCTCTCTACAAATATTTACTTACGTTTTCCTTTATGAGACACAACGGCAGTACACATTCGTATAAGATTTGCATTGTTGTTATTATTTTTGTTCGGATTTAATAGCGTCCCAGTTTCGCTGTGCTAATTAAATACCAGATATACTGGCAGCTCCCCTCATTGATTGTCATGCACGTGTAAATTTGTACACGTACATAAGTATGTACATTAGGATGGGTTGAGTTTTTCGGAATGTAGAAGACTAATTTGTTGTTGAGAGATATTCGAGCCAATTTACTACACACATAAATATCGGTTTAATTTTTAGACAGAAACTTCGTAAATATTTGTATATTTCACCTTTATTCGAAATTAAAGCGAGATGTTTCACAGTTGGAGGATCCACATATCATCTGATGAAATTTGACGCGGACTAACAAACAAACACTACATTTTCACCTATTTTAATACAAATATTTATGGTTGCCTTCAAAAGATGCTTACATCATCCAATTTTTTATATACATACTTTTTATTAGTTTCAGTTGGGATGGTCTCTCAGTACCTTCAGTAAATTTGGTTTTTCCGGTTTCGGCACATTTTTGGAGCGCCATTCTAGTTACGTTGTCAAGCACCTCTTTTGCGACCTTTACTCGACGTCGTTTTTGTAAAATATTCACGTCTTTTAGTATAAGTCTTGTTATTAGTTTCAGTTGACACGATTCACTAGAGCTGTGAAGATCCTCTGCTTTCTCTCTAATGCAAATACGACTATTTTTAAGCACTGTTTCTTTAACCTTTTTGACGTTATCGTCGTTAACAGAGTTGGATGGACGACTCGCATGAGTCAAGTTTTCGATGACTTCACGACTTTGTCTGAATGCTTCGTGACACTCAAATACTTGTGTTCGGCAACATTTTCAACAATTTCGTAACCGTGGTTGCATTCTAATCCCAAAATTAAAAAAAAAAATGGATTTTTTTTCCATTTCTATTCCCATTCCATTGTAAATCAAAACTCACACGAACATAATAAAGGTTGTACCAAACTAGAAAAAAAAAACGAATCCAACCAGTCCGGGATTGGACTAGTCCGTGTCAAATTTGATGGTACATAAATTAAAAAAAATGTGTTGTTCACATATTCATTAAATTAACAAAAAAATCTGTTTTTAAAAAGCATGGTTTTGAAAAAATGTTGTTAGAGAAAATTTATGTTTAAGTTTATTTATAAATATTTATTTGTTTAGAAAATTGATCCGCATTAATGTTTTATATGTATACTGCTCATAAGTGTATAACTGAATTACCGGTTTGGTTGGGCCTTTTGCAAAGCGGGCATTAACCGCAACTGTATATCCATATTCACATGTGATGACACATTTACAAATATTGGTAGCCATAAAAAGGGGCTAGAATGCTAAATGACAATAAAAGACTGAAAAAATTACTACATTTCTGGTGAAATTCATTTATGCCAAAGTGAAAGTTATTAATGAATCAACAGTTTGTGGTTCCAAAAAAAAATTTTATAATAAATTTAAATTTGCTTATATACTTTATTTTCATTCTGTGATAAATATTCAAATGTAAACAGTGGTATATAAGAAATATTCCCGCATTATCGCTTCTATAGAAAAGATTTCACAAAACACATATGTGTGTCGATCCTTAATGAAGGATCTGTTGTTCACCAGAGAATGGCAAATCATTGGTTGCTTATTTTCTTGAGACTTGATGGACCTGAAAACATGTTTAGTACAAATTGTGTTTAATGCAAGAAAATATTTGTATTTAAATAGTATTTTCAACTATACCAATGGCTACGTAATTAAAATATCATTTTTTCTAACATACGAATGCATAAATTGAACAAAAACTTACACATATCCTTGCATTGACACACACATTTACACAATATTTTCCGCCGATGTACGGTAACTCATTTGTTGCTTCACGTTGTTGATTTCCGAAACGCTTGACTACAAAAGCCCATTCGCAAAATAAAAAACGTATATATGAAATAAGAATAATGATACAGAAAGCATAGTGTGTGAAGTCTTTTGAAAAAACAAAGTTTGCAATACTACAATAAAAGGCAGTGCCGCATGAAGCGCTTAAATTAAGCCACGTTTAGTTCCGACGAGCAAAGCAGCTGCTTGTTGGCTTATTTGCCTCGCTCTGTCGGTATTTGGCCGCTTGGAGTGCTATTTGGCTGACGACGAATGCGCTGTGCACCGAGCCCAGTCGAGCGGAAAGCAAGCCATCAACCTTATCCTCCTCGCTGTTGTTCGTCTTGCCGCCTTATTCGAAACTCCGTTCAACAACAACACCAACACCAGCCAACACCTTTATTATTTTTTAACATTATTTTTATAGGTTAAAAAAGAAAATAGTAGCAAATGTAGGCAAATATTTGTTTTTTTTTTGTACTATATTTGCTTATGATGGCGCTCAAGTGGGTGCTCTTTATTTTGGGTTTCAACCACTGATAATATTTGTGGTTTTTGCGCCAAACCGAGCGTTCGAAAGAAGTTCGTTGACCATTAGTGGCGGCAACTCAACCAAGCCAAACCACCCAGCAACTGCGCTACAGCCCGCTAACCAAATAGTCGGCTAAAGTACAATTTACAACAACAATAGAAAAAAAGCTTGTCAAGTTAAAGTATTATTGCAAAGAAATGCTATTACATATGTAGATTCGAAGTACGCGCGCTAGCAATTACCAAAAACCGAAAAAAGTACGGCAAAAAGATAAATAAAATAGAAATCAGCTTAGGAATTTATATTGCTTTTTATTATCGACATTTACGCGTGACGATTTTTTAAATAATTTTTTTTTTTTGTGTTTTTTTTGTAATAATTTTTTCAATATTAAATTTTTTTTTTCGAAATTTGCGTACAAGTCGGGTGTGTTTGTATTGTAAATGTATATTTCTTCTTTTAAAATATGCGTGTTGAATTTTTAATGGCTTTTTAATCAGTTAACGAGTTTTTGAATTCTTACTTTACATTCCATATTTTTTTTAAATTTGTTTGCTTACATGTGCGCACTCCACACCCTTTTTATTTTTACAATATGTTTTTTTTTTTAAATATTTTTTCTTGCATGGATATCGTATGAGGCAATAAATTTACTATGTGCAGCACCGACTTAAAAGAACTTGTAATATTAGAACTTAAATAACCCAAATTCGTTTATTCGGTCACCATTACTGTAGTTTTGGATATATAATATATTGATTCCATAGTCTAGTTGTCAAAATGACATATATTGCATTTTTTAAGATCTGAAATTTTCGAATAACTTCAATTAACAAGAAAAAACCATAAATATACATACATACAATACATACTTTTTGTATGTACTTGTTGAAATTCCAATAATTAGTTCTTATTTACTCCAAGATTATTTAATTACCTAGACCTGTTTGCGTTAATTAATCGTTGTTTTGTTGTTGCTCTCCTACTTAGGTGAGTCAACGCATTCAAATAACGTACGATATTGCTCATATACATGTGAACAATATTACATATTTTCCTTTCTCTTTTGCAATAATGCTTATTTTTTTATATTTTTTTTAAGGTTAACTGCTTAATTTTATCTGATCGAGACCATGCGCAGTATTTGAAAACAAATTATACAGTTGCTTTTGTTGTTATTGTTTTTTTTTAACGTTCTCACCTACACATGCAACGCAAGTTAGAGGTTATGAGATAGGTCAAATAACACTAAAGATCATGTGATTTAAATACAATTTCCAAATACTATTTATCGTACGAAATAAAGTTCAAAGACAACTCGCTACCAAAAGGTGTAAAAATTAGTTCATCAAAAGAAATTGAAAACGAAAAAAAAAACCGAAGCTATAATACTTTTCACAATTGAGTTTGACCGGTCGGTTTGTATGACAGCTATTTGTTATAGCAGTCCGATCTGAACAATTTTTTCGCAGATTACACTGTTGCCTTGGACAATAATACATCCATGTCCGTTGCCTCGACAGTCGGGGCAACGTAACCAGAACGGACCCGGATTTTGATCCGACCAAGGACTGTCAACTCGGCAGAAACCACCACCCATTGCAGACACAGAGCTCGAGTTGCCTCGCGAATCTAGAGTGACCCTCGCGCAACTTCGTTCTGGATACTGTAGCAGGTTAAACTCCTACCTATCCAGAATAGACCCTGACATACCAAACACATGTCCTGCATGCAATGAGTCTCCGCATGACACTAACCACCTCTTTGCATGCCCAACAAACCCCACTCATCTAACACCCCTCTCCCTATGGTCCGACCCCGTCGAAACAGCTCGTTTCCTGGGCCTTCCGTTAGATGACCTCGACGACAACGAATCTAGAATTTATCACCCAAACGGGGATTAGATAATCGTTATTACAACAACAACAACTCGGCAGAATTCAAATGAAGAGCTTCTTGGTGAGAAAAGGACTTGTGCAAAAATTTTCGATGAGTTCGCGTATAAACGCACAGATATACAGACGGACATGGCTGAATCGACTCAGCTCATCATGCTGATCATTTATATATACCTTTTTATAGGGTCTGCGACGTATCCTTCTGGGTGTTCCAAACTTCGTGTTAAACTTAATATACCCAGTTGAGGGTGTAAAAATAACATTGCCTTGTACCATACATACATACATACATGCACGTACATTTTAAATATGTCGAAGCGTAATAGCGCCAAACAAAAACATTCATTTATCTGCGCTGTTGTTGTAAATATGCCATAATTTCCCAAGGTGGCCACCCAAACTCTAGTCTCCAATCCAGTTAACTGTTCTCTGTTGTATTTGTTGTTGTAAGACAACTTGTTTCGCTGATAGCTCATTGAGTGCTAGTGTCCGGTTAGTTGTATAAGTGCAAGCAAAGCAATACAAACGTTACAAACAACTGAATATTAGCTTATGAAGTGAATGACTACCAACTGGCCTGCTGGCTGGCTGACTGGCTTGGCGGCCGAAAGTGTGACTGAGGAAAATAAAAGCGAAACTAAGCATAGAAATCGAAACTGAAACTAAAAGGCGTTAAAAAATCACATTCACTTTTTGTTGCCTCAACAGCAGCAACATTGCGTTGCAATAGCAGCATTAATATGAAAAAAACAAAAATACATCAACAACAACAAAATTAACAACCAACAGTTGCGGCGGTTAAAGTGTCTTCCAAGTAATGCGCATGCGCACCCATATGTTGAGCAAGTTGCCGCTTTGCGTTCGCATGAGCCATCAATGCTTGGTTAGCTAGCTGGCTGCCCGGCTGGCAGTCGTGGTTGTGGTTGTGGCTGTCTTGCCTAGTCTTTTTGTTTGTTGGTCAGGCAAACAGTTAACCATTTGCTGGCGATTTGTCCAACTGACTTAGAGACCAAGTTAACTAACTCGCTGCATAACAACAGCAACAGCAACAACAACCACCATGATTAGAGTACGACAAAAAAAGTGTAGCCATTAACTTGCAAAGCATTGACTGAGCTGTAAACTGAAGTGGTAATAAAAACTGTTCGGTGGCAAAACTAATATGCGCGCATGCATCTATATGTATGTATGTACACACATATGTAGATATGTTCTTATGTATTGCATCTACATATGTTGTTGCAATCACTGTGTATGACTTAGTGTCAGCGCTGCAGTGCCAGTTTATTACTGTTAAGTTTTTAATGTTTTTTTTTGTAAGATTCTAAAGTTTTGTTGTAGTTTTCACCTGTTCTTATCTTCGTGTAGTGGTTCTTTCACCTCTTCTTCTTCCTTTTAGAAGTGTATGCCTCGTTGTTTACCGATTGATGATTGCTAATAGGAAAAATGCGAACAGTAGAGACCAACAACAGCAAATGCGCTGAAGAATGGTGTGATGGCGTTCATGGCAGTTCCACCTGCTAACCAATTGTCGAGCCTTACAAGCTGTTGCGAAGCAAAAAAGGCAGATTTTTCTTCAATTAATTTTTGTTTGTGTCTCTGTGTGTACCATAAATATGTATGTATGTGAGCATGCGTGCTCGTGTGTGTTTTCGCATTAAAGGTTGCAGGTGAATGTTGTTTTGCCGGCCGGCCGCCCGTCGCTACATGCTGCCTTTCTGTTGTACTTGACATCGCTCTAATGTGAAAAACTAAACACTTGCCTTGCAGCTGCCGCAGTTTGATGTATGTATGTAAATATGTGTGCGTTTATATTGTATATGAGGATGATACGTTGCCAATTGCATCTAAAAAGTCAGACACACCTAAGTACAAACCATTGGTATGTTAATACCCACCTGCATAGCATGCCAATGGCGCCAGCTAACACGACTATTAAAGTTTTTATAGATACAAATATATTTGAATAGAAATTGTTGTACCCTAAATGAAAATATTATTAGTTAAAGCAATTAAATATATCGATTTTTTATTTCATCCCCGAAGTAACAAGTTTCAAGATTAATTAAACTTTGGTTCTGTGGTTATTTAAATATTTGCTTTGTCTTCTTAACCTAACCCCACAATTCACACATATTTTTCCGTTCATTGTCCTTCGATAGCCCATCCAAACAATCTACCATGTGATCAGATTTGAACCGGACTGAAAAAAACTATATTTTAACATATTTTTATACAAATCTTTCTATATACTTGCCTCGGCTGGGATGACGAATTAAGCGAATTTTGTTTTTTTGGTTTCGGCTTATACATTTTCGAAGTTATATTCATAAACCCATGTCTGGTCATTAGTACCGATTCGATAAATGTAGGGTTTTCAGCTACTTTGTCAGGTATTTCTTTTGCGACCTTTACTCGACTTCGTTTTTTCAAAAGATTCAGTTCTTTTAATATGAGTCTAGCGTTGACTTTCATTTACCCAAAACATTAACCGAAATGCGATGAGTCGATCTATGAAAAATTTTGAGATCCTATTTTTCTGGTGCCAACACGACGATTTTCAAGCACTGTTTCTTAAACTTTTTCGATGTTAACAGAAGTGGATGGATAGTATGAGGCAAGTTTTCAATGACTTCACGATCTTAACTTTTTTCGACGCCGTTTTTTGTAGCTTTTATGTTTCCATTCAAAAGGCAAGTGATTCTCTGTCAAGGTCAACATTACATCATTGAAGCAGGAGATAATCAATGGAGAACCTTTAGTATAGATTACCGAATACAAGTTCAATGTATGAATTTTTTCTCTTTTAAATTTACTAAAATTTTTTTTTTATAAAATTCAAAAAAAGTTAAATTTAGACAATGATTCGATAGTTCAGTACTTCAGTTTCGAATATTGTTTAAAATTCTAACGTCGTTTATTACAGTAAAAGTGTTCATTTATAGTTTAACTGTAAGATTTAAGAATATTATATACCTGATAAATTAGATACCTTTGCCTGTAGAATATTAGACTTTGAACATCATTTACCAAAAATACTTAATGACCTTAGATATTTCGCCGTGGAAATGTTCGTTTCGTGGATATCTTTGTACATTATATGTAAGTCATAAATTTGTTCCACATAATCTCATTTACTGTCCTTTGAGAAGACTCTGAAATATGATCTCTTAATACGTTTTATTGAATTACCATCATTTGTTGTTTACATTTTCTCTATGTTTCCCTAATTATTTTCCACTGACATTGCAATTCTGTCAAATTACAATAAAAACTCGTTTGACAAGCAAACAAGCGGCTTAAATAGCCTTCAAACCTTCGGGAAGTGAAATGAGTTTTAAAGTTTACCCTGTAATTAAATTTAATTTGCGTAAAGGACGAAACTAACACGATTAACTATGCTAGTGGACGGACTGTGCCGGCTGCCTTATTAAGAGACGTGAGAAAACTGCTGAATTGAGAGAAAGGTGAAGGAAACAACAAAGAAAAAACAAAATAACGAATGTACAAATGAAATGTTGATGAATTGACATTTCCTCGACAAGCTGAGTTGTTTTTTTTAGTCGCTACCTAAAGTAAATAAACGACGAAGAGGATTTTGTAGGACTCATGGAGGGACTGTTGCATGAAGAGATAAGAAAAGAAAAGGAAACTCGTTTACAAACAAAATAAGTGTATTAAAAGTAACATAACAACAAAAACTGCATATGTACATACATATGCCATTATAAAAACAGGTATTCACACATAACCTCAAAAAGCAGGCAAACAACATGTAACTAACCAACCAACCAGGTGATGGAAAGTCACGACACGCCAGGGGTATCCGATTGCGCAGAGGTAGGGAAATATGGTGGCAGGCTAGTCAGCCGGCAAGCAGTGGCAACAGTCAAAGGTTTTACACGTTTGGAACCCCAGAGAATTGGCCAACATAAGCCGTCTATTCTGATAAAGCTGAGAGAAAACGTAATAAAAATGGACAACGCGCTGAATGATGATGATACCTCTATGGGGTATGATATGAGAGGGGTTAGGGCGGTGTAGTATGTGACGCGAAACTGGCAGAACAAGTAAATCGTCACGAATTCTGGTTAAAGTGGTGTTTCAAAGAATTTTCGAAGAAGGTAAATTGATGTAAAAATATATACACGTATCCGCACTCATATTGACAAACGTACCGACTACAAACAAAAGCAAGAAGAATGCTTGCTTGCTTGTAACGCGATTTGGCCATAGCCCGTCGTCATCGTCATAATACAATTTAAAAACGAAGCGAAGCAAATGCCAAAGCGGACGTAAGAAAAATAAATTTCAAAACAGAAGCAACAAAAAATGCTAAAAGCTAACCAAGTGTAAGAATTACACAAACAACAACGTAATCAGAGGCAATAACCAGCCAAGAAGAACTAAGAACTGGTCTGGCTGGCTCGCAGCTTGTCTTAATAAGAAATCTCGGTTGAAGAAATACTAACAACTCGTTGCTCGCAGCGAAATTGTGGTAGAAATAAATAACCATGATATTTATTTCTGGTTTTTTTTTCCACTTAAGTCAGTTGTTGTTTTTTTTACAACACGCATCGAGTGGCAGCGACGACGGCGGCCGTGTCTGAAGACGAAGTTCGTGCATGAAATAAAACTTTGTGCAGCTGCCTTAAGACTGGTTTGATTGGTGGGCTGATTGCCGCTGCTGCCGTTTCTTTAGACACGGTTGGCTGAGAAAATGTTGCAAGTTTCTTGGCACATGCATATACTCCCCGTATATCGTGTCGTATGTTTGTGTATATGTATGTGAAAATAATGGTTTTATAATTAAAGTACTGATATAAATTTGATATAAATGTCATAAATCGTTCGTTCGTTCGCTCATCGCTTTTGGTTTATGGGGCTAAAATCTTTGATTGTAGGTTACGATTTCTTTTGTTCTTCGCGATAATGACAGAAAATGGATTTATTGTGGAATGTAGAAAAGAACTGGTATTACTAGCTAAAAATGGTTGAAAAAATATAAACATAATTGGAAGATGGGAAAGTATTTCAAGTAGATATGTATGTAACTGGTAATTTGAAATAGCCAAGTGATTTTTTACGGTCAACTTTGCAAGCAAATAGGTTTAATATCGCTTTTTTTATAGAAGAATTTAATGAGCTTTGTAAGCGGAAAAGGTATTAATTATATTATACTTGATCAAATTTGACCCGGACTGACAACATATTTACTTAATTTAATACAAATAATAATACGATAGCTGAGCAATTACACGCGTTTCATGTTTGGCCAGAAATTCAGTCACAATCATGCCATGTGGAACGAATTCAAGGTGAACCACAACATGGTAATGAAAGAAGGCAATAAGCATTGATTTTTTGGCTCATTTTTAAAGCGCCATTTGTTAGATTGTTTCGACATTATATTCATAAGTTCACGTCCCGTTACCATTAATGATGCGTTTGATGAATGTAGGGTTCTCAGTTACGTGGTCAAGCATCTCTTTTGTTCTCTACACGACGTGGTTTTTGCAAAAGATTCAAGTCATTTGGAACGAGTCTATCATTGATGTTGAGATGCTCTACTAGCTCTAACGATTACCAGAGGGTGTTGGATGACTGGCATGAGTCAAGTTTTCGATTACTTCACGACCTCCACTCAATGGTTGCTGCCACTCAAATTTTTGTGTTCTGCAATATTTTCAACGATTCTGTGGCATCTTCTTCTCTGGGAAAATTTCCAGCAAACTCGTTGTGGTAAAAATCGCCAGAAAATCTATTCGCTTCGTAAACAAAATACGCACTAATTGATATATGGAGATCAAACTTCACACGAGCATTAAAAGGTTATACCAATCTAAGAAAAAATTGTTATATATTATATTGGGTTTGCGCGCGCAGTCTAGTCCGGATCAAATTTAATCAGATGGTATGCATACCAGTACACTAAATTTAGAAGTCTACATACATACTTGTACATATATTGTCCAATAATAAAAATATATAAATTTTTGAATACCGTAATCCTTCGCACAGCTGATATATTTTTATACTTATAAGTATAAAAAACATATTCCTTGCAAAAATGCACTTCAACATTTGCCTTACTATGATAAGGGATGAATGCTAATAATATTTTAATATTCAATGAGCGGAATTTTTCGTACACCATGACCTAGTGCTACCGTATGTATTGCCGAAAAAACTTTGCTAACGCAATCATAAAAAGAAATATATATATTTTTTTCACCATTAAGCAGGTTATTCCAAAGTTGTGTTATTTACATTACAGAGCAACCCTCTAATATTGCCACTTAGAGCACTTAATCCCTTCCGTTGCTCTTCTTGTTATGAGCTAAACCGAATATACATTATGAAGGGTCACTTTTTCACTTTTTCAATTATTCACTTGTTTGCTTATTGAATTTTATTGAACACAATTGCTGCACACACACTCAAGTGTTAGAATTGCTATATACGAACATATTAAGATATGTGGAGCAACAGTAAATGCGATAATCATTTGTGCGCCCCTAACTAATAACTTATTGTTGCTTGGGTTGAGAGTAGCGCAGATGGCGGGTGGTTGACATGCTATTTTTCCACTAGATGTGGTTGTTGTCTATCATCTCATATTTTTGTTTACTACAAGTATATTTGTTATGTTGTTGAAGTTTTGAAAAACTATTGTTTCTCTTTTGTGAACTTTTCGCTGGCGGTAAGAAATTATCGGCAGTATTGAAAATGGCTGTCAGCTGTGTTCCAGCCTCACCCTTTTTTCGATTTATACACGTTTCTTACAGAATTTTTCTCATAACACAATATAACCTTTATTGTGTCCACCCACTCGTCTAATGCTGTGTCCACAAGTCGTCGTGTGTAAATGTTTAGGCATGAGGCGCAAAATTTAAGCAGAAGAAAAGGTAATTTGTTTGTCAACATTACCATCCATTATCCTTATTGTGGCAGCTTTTTGCTGTTTACTCTTATTTTATTTGGTATTTTGCTCTTTTCAAATGCAACAGGCGCAAGCAACAGTCAACCACAATGAAGTATGAGTAATGAGGCATTATAGGCATATTTTTCATTGTTTGGTTTGCATTGTTGTGATTTTTTTTTTGCAAATATACAAAACAATGTGAGAACGGAAAAGGTAAATACTGTATATTCAAAAGTAGTTATACGGTGGTTTTCTTTGGTCGTTGCGATTTCGTTCTTCAAACGTCTTAATAATGCTATATAATACTTGTATTTGCAGTTAGTGGAAAGGTCAAATTCCACTCTTTCAGAACATAGACGTCATAATATGGTAGCATACTGTTGGATCCCTGCACACTTTGGACAGTCCTCTCAAGACAAAAGTTCGGATTTTTTACCATTGGACAGATTCATGTACTATTAATAGCCATTAAATACTTTTTTTGTTTGTGCGCTCCCTGTGCACCCACTGTGCATAGAGCTTTCGCATACCGAAATATTCATGAACGTTACTTTTGGTATGTTTTATCATTTTGAAGGTTATATCTCACTCCAAAACATCGATTCATTATCAGTACATATTGATGTGTCACAGAAGATTGCCATGAACATTGTACTCACTCATTTGTCCACAAAATTTCACTCTGACATTCTTCAAATGAGTCACATTTGCCTATTAGTCAGTTTCTATTAGTCAGCTTTCGGTTTTTATTACTATCATAGATATAGTTACATTTTAATAGCGTGCGACTTCAAACTTCACACTCCTCCTTACTCCGCACATTTACTTCTTTATCTTTTCTTTGCCCTATCTGCTTTCATTTTCATTTAAGTAAATTTTATTTCCATCGTTTTTGTATGTCTGCTCGTGTATTTTCTATTTTTTCACCTAGTTTATTGTGCATTCATACATATTATGTTCATTCATCCATCATCCGTTCATTGATTAGTCCAAAGAAATGAGGTATATTGCCGATGTGGCGTTAACTTGGCAGCAAAAAAAAAAAACAAAAAAAATTCCAAAAAGAGCAGACAAAACAATAATAACAGTTTTTATGACAATCATAACATTGGCTAATAGCAACAGCACAACTAGCATCCAGCAGCAGCTCCATTAAGCAATAATAAGAGTTAATCGTTTGTAGATTTTATGGCACAAAACGAAAACATAAACATATGGCATATTTATGTATACAAGGTGCGCAACAAATTTTTATGAATGAGAATAAGTACCTGTAGCGATTTTATGGCAATGTGTTTTTTTTATAAACAAGTGTACACTAATCAAGATGTGTTCCGAAGTACAGAGGATTTTATAAAAGAAATTGCTATAATGTGCTATTTAAATCTGTTAATCTTGTATAATGTAATAATGTATAATACCGGATCATTCATTCGTAAGCATAAAAAGTTTTTATATACTGCACATGTTCCAGCTCAGTCCATCATAACATTATTCCTATGAAGTCGGTAGAGTCTCTCATTTTTCAGCAGTTTTTAATGTTTGTGATATATTTACTAGCACATGTTTATACCTGCCGAGCCATTGGCACACAGTGGAGGAATTCCATCCAGGGTCGTTTGATGTATTGTATTGAAGAAGTAAAATATTGTATATTGTTTTTTCATTCCTCTTTTTTTTCTCCAATTAAACTACACACATCGATAAGCCTTTTCATTACCCAGTAATTTGAATACAATTTTTAAGAGCAACGAAAAGGGAAATGTAGAAATCTCCAATAATATTTTGCACAAGATTTGTCTTTTGAAATTTGTTCACAAATTTGAGAACTCTGCATTTCATAAGTTCACAAATTCAGGGAAATTTGTGTTTCATAAATTCCCAAACTTTGAAATCTGTGTTCATAAGCTCACAAATTTAGTAAATTCTGTGTTTCGTAAGTTCAAAAATTTGGAGAAATTAGTATTTCATAAGTTCACAAATATAGGAAACTCTGGTTTTCCCCTAATTTGGGCTAATACTACATGTGTGTGTGTATAGATTTTGAATTTTCACTCCAAATTTACTAGCAAAAATTATATAAACATTAGAACACTACATCGAATTTTCCTACTTTTTGCTCTTCTTTCTTCCAATTTCGCTGCCCGATATTTTATTCGTGATTTTCACACATTTATTGTTATTAATATATACTTCCTTGTTCTTATTGTTGTACATACATACATACGTATAGAATGAAAATTAGATAAAAGCTTTTGTGGGTGAATGCAACCTCCAGCCAGCCGGTGAACAAATAGATACATACAAACACAAGAGCTTAAGTAACAACAAAACATAATAAAATAAAAGTATAATAATCACGAATTGTATTGTGTGCAAAGCAAAAAGAAAAATATCAACTGCAACGATAACACCTATATAAATACAACAATAAAAAATACATACGTATAAGTATATATAGTTTGTTTGAATGTGCGTTGTATGAGCAACAGTAGCCTGCAACAATAATCATTGCTCGTTGTTGGTGATGTGTAGGTACAAAACTACAAACAAATGGACATGCGTACATGTGTACTTATATATCACTGCCAATATTTCCATTTAATATGTAGTGCTATTTTAACATCTACTCTTTATGCATATTCGTGTGGGGATCCCTCGTTTTTGTATGCACTTACATTTTTATGTATTGTATGTTTGTACGTTTATGTATTTGTCATCCAGTCATTTGGTTCGTCAGTTGGTTTTTATTTTGCTGACGCGCGTATTTATATATATATGAATGTGTGTGTGTGTGCATTAAAATTTCTTTTATTTCCTCACCGCTGCTATGTGCGTGCGTGCACACTCTGTACTTGTATTGTATGTGCAGTTGTTTGTATATTTGTTCTTATACTAAATGCTCATATTTAAATTCTATTATGAATGTGATTTGCTTGAATGTGATTTTTTGCTTTGTTCTATATATTATACATACATATGTATACTCACACGTAATTTCATTCATTCACTCATTCATTTATTGGTGTTGACTAGTCTGAGATGTGCCTGTTCATTCACTAACAACCGGCAGCGGCAGACAGTGAAAGCAACAACTACAACAACAATAACAGTAACAATAATAACAGCAAAAATAATGGCATCAGTAATAGCGTCAATGAGCGAGTGAGTCGTCCAGGGCAGCCAAACCGCCACTAAGTAGCTAGCTAGACAGCCAAAAAAGCCACAAACCAGCCATTCAGTCAGTCCGTCCGTCCGTCCGTCTGTCAGCCACTCACTAAGCCACATTGGTTTTGGTTTCGTCTGATTTGGTTGGTGTTTGCTATGTTTTGTTAGTATTTTGTGATTGCTTCTATGGTATTATATGCCGACTTTGCTGTTATTGTTGTAGCTGATTTTTTCTCTGCACTAAATTTTATTGCTGTGAAATCTTTTTTGTGCATTCGCTCTTGCTTTGTTATTATCACGTGAATGTGCTGATAGATATACTTACACTCAAACTTGTGTTTGTAGATATGTTTGCGCATACGTAGCATAGCGCCGGCGTCAAACAGTCTGCCAACAGTTTGTCCAACAACCGTTCTGCGAGGTGGCAATTGCTTAGCAGCTTTTAACTTGCCGCTTTTTATCTATATTTAATTTGTATTGTATATACATTTGTACACACATATATCTTGTATGTATGTTTATCTGTTATAATATGCACATCACTGTATAAAAATATGCACATGAGCACGGCTTTTATTAGGTATGTGTATCTCTCTCTGTGTATGTGTGTGCGTGTGTTTGCGCTGCGCTGGTGTTTTCGGTTTTTTTTTGCTCATCTTACATTTAGAGTCTACATTCTTGTTTTGTTTGTTGCTTTTGTTTACGCCGCTTGTAGGGGAGAAAATAAACGAAACTCACAAATGAAAATAAGCGAAGCCAGAAAAAAGTATGTATAATTTTTATTCCTTTGTTCACACGCGCGCAACAGTTGGTTGGTTGTGTGTTCAGTTCGATTTTTTATTGTTTTCCGAGTGCTGCTGCTTTGCTTTGTTGTTGTTGCTGTTGGTGTCGCTTCATTTTGGTTTAGTTTTTGTTGTTGTTCATGTTGCCATAGTCAGCAACAGCAACTCTTGGTGCTGCGACAGCGCCGCCAACGTTTTAGTCATTCCATTTTTTGCTCGCAATCACAGGCGCCACACGCCACGCCATACATACATATGTACATACGCTATTTGTGTATGTACACATGTAGATTGGTGTTTACCGTTGTGTTGTGTCACTTTGCAGAATGCTGCGTTGAAATTTTGTATGCACATGTGCACATACAAACACTGATGCGCGCCCTACTACACACCTGAGTCATACGTATTTAATTTTTTGTTTACTTTATGATTTTCTAGCAGCTAAAAATACCGGCAGTTCACTGTAATGGGTTGTTTGTTTGGATGCAAGTTTTATTTTAGAAAAAAAGAAAAGAAAATAAGCAATTGACACATGGCACAAACCTACATATATATAAGCAGAATACGAATATGTATTGTATTTGATTAGTCAATGAGGTTTGGCGTACTTACTACAAATTTGCCGCCTGCCTGACCTACGACAATTATCGGTTTTTGTTTTTATTTCTCATTCGTTTTGCTATGATACGCTGATCTGATTTGTTTGCTGATTAGGCTTCACGATAACAATCGCACTGTTGCTCCGCTTTGCATAATATCGTACTCGCTTGTTTGTATGGGCAAAGTTTTCTGTTTTGTTTGAGGGTCTACATGGCGTATGAGTAACTTCAATTGCATATTTTTGCAATTGGCTCATGAATTTTCATGGTTCGTGTGTATTTGTTGATAGTACAATATATTTGTTTGAATGTGATTCCTGAGAGTATTACATTTATAGATCAATATTAGAGTGCTGCACTTTGGGCGGTGTACGCAAGGTGGATTCAGATATGGATATTGTTTGCGTACAGTAATTGTTCAGTGTGAGATTTTTAACACGCTTATATTAGCTTGGGTTGTATTTAATTTTAAATAATAAATTACGAGCTGCCTGTTGGACTTTCAGGCTATTAACATGGCAGCATCTGACTGTAAATAATTACGTATAATTACAATTTTTATAGTTTCTTACTTATTATTATAGAACTTATGATTAATAACAAGTGTAGCTTATGTACAATAGCTAATACTTCATTTAAAATAATAATACAATAATAAAATATATATTTCATTATTTAAAATTTTAGTAATTATTAACCCTTATGTTAGTAATCAACTTTACCGACGTCTTTTAGCAACCGGGTACCGGGGTACCCACAATCTGAATATTATTATTATTTTGTTTATTTTATTAAAAAAAAATTTTCTAAAAAATTGTTTTCTTCAAATATTAATAGTCAGTGACCATTTAAAGAAAAAAATAATAACAACGTAGAATAAAAAAAAAATTAAAAAATGAACTCACAAATAGCATTTTTTTAAGTTAAAAAACGACGATTTGAGAGCTTAAAATGAAATATTGAATTTTTTTAAAATTATTCACACAAATATACCGCGCTGGGTACCTGGGTACCCGGTTACTAACATAAGGGTTAACCACACTTAGTGGGTAAGGCCAAAAAAAGGCGAATTTTGGGAATTAAGCACAAAAATTACTGTATCAATTGTTTTACAATTTTGAGGGCATATTTATACATATTCCAAGAATTAGTAAATAATTTTTGAGTTGCACGCAATCACTGTCGACGCGAAAAAAAGTCACCATTGTTGTCCTGATTGAAACTTTTCCGTGAATGAAACTTAAAAAAAAACTCACTAGAAGATGGCGTTTAAAAAAGTTGAACTTCACCGTCTTATTTAGAATGCCTAAATTCGATTTTGATCAAAATATGCAGAATACTTTTGATAGTGATCGGATCACTTGTCTCCGAACAGATACACAAGCAGATGCGAAAAATGCTGTTTTCAAAAAACGCGTTTAAAGATAAACTGATAGAGCTAATTGAACTGCGGCTGCACTTTAGACGACTGTAACTCCAAAAATATTTGAGATATTAATTTAAAATTTTATTTCTGTTATTTTCAAAAGAAATAATTTTTTTTTTCATTTCACACTAGGTGTGCCCATTAAAATAGAGTAAAATTTCACAGATGTTCAAATATTGAAACTCATTTCGGGGCAAGCCGTCAGATTTTTCTCGGTTATATCCTATTAATAGTCTGTTATTCCCCACATACATATGTACATACATACCTTATAGATATGCTATATGTGTACCATAATTTTTAAATTATTTTATAAATGCGCTGTTAGATAATTTTAATTGTATTTCCGCTTGATGATATTTGATGAGTAAGTCCTATGACATGCAAATTTACGCAACTGTGGTCATAAGTATGAAATAACGTTCTATATGTTAAACCGTCTAAACGTGTTCTGATAAATTGAGGTTTTCCAAGGAATTTGGAGAGTTTAGTTAAATCAAGTACAATTGATTTCCTGGATCTGATTATTCACCAAACAACTTTTGATTTTCAAAACGACATATCTCAATTTACAAATTGAATAGTATCAATTAATATCTAAAGTTTCGTTGTTATTTTCTGGTATTAATTAATATGCATAAATATGTAAATTGTGTGTGTTAGTGTGAAATAATGGTCTTCTAAATCTAATAATAATTCAATTAAAATGTTAGACTTCGTTCATTTTAAAAACCAAGTTGTTTTTACTTGTAATCGTGTAAATCACTTTTATTACGTAGTAAATATGAATGTTGTGGTTAGACCAATTGAAATATGATGCAACATTATTATAATTGCACTTCCGCAGAAAACTAGAAAAATAATATGCAGCAGAGTGCTCAGTCGTGTCACATTCAAAGTAAATAGAAACAATAAACTATAGAATAAAATAAAATTTATTCAACTGCATAAACGAATAATTTTACAAATATGTACTTTATTATTTCAACTACGCTTCGGCTTAAACTGTTCACTGACGTATCTTCTCAAGCTGCAAATTGCAAATCGATTTCCCAACATCGTTCGATCGCTAAGACATGGTCTCATAAAATTCGTCTTTCAGTGGCAACTACTGCATTTCGTATAATCACTTCAACATTTTCATCATCATCAACTTTATTTTCATATATACATACATATGTATGTATGTATGTACTTAATAGCTAGAAGCTTTAGCCGCCTCATCAGCATCACATTGTTCACCAGAGGGAATTAAATGCGATATAATAAATAATTGCCCGACAGGCCACCTTCATCTACCATATTATTACTCATATTGTACAAAATACACATTGCACTTGCACTTAATCCACGGCATTGCTGTAACAGAGGTCTTGGTGACAGTGCAACAACAGTTTGGCTGCCTGGAAACTGACAACTTTGCTTCAACTCAACATCCTTTGCTTGGCGCTGTCTTCTTCTGGTGGCGCACAAAGCCTGCATTTTATTTTAGCTATGAACATGGCATGCTATATATGTGCATAGCAGTTACTAATAGATATACATACATATTGGAACTTATATATGTATATATTATACATACTTTATGTATACATATATGTATATATTTTTGCTATCTTTCAATTCCACCGATGTGTAAACTTAGATATTTGCACAACTCCCACACACTTGTGTGGCAACAATACATTATGTATGTATATGCACTTGTGGCTGCCATGAGTTTGGCTGGCTGTTTGCCTATCGTCACTTCATCACTGTCAACTTCAACACCAGCATCGACGCCGGCACCTTAATTATAAATATGGACACATGCATATAAGAGTATATGCAATACATATATTCTATTTATACATGTGGATGTTGCTCAGCTTCCATTGGAATGTATATGTATATAGTATTTATTTATGTGTTTGTATATGTATAAAACCCTATGTAAACTGTTAATTTATTGTTTTATTGCTCGTGCTGCAAGTAAATTTTATGTATTGAATACAAGTATAATACAATGTATAATTGGTATGTGTGTGTATGTGTGCATAATTTGTTATTGATGCGATGAGATTCTATTGCAAAGTCATTTTTCATTTTGCTGGCTCATCTCTGCTGCATTGTCGTTGTTATCTATTCATGTGTATGTATGTGTGCATATGTGCAGTAGACGAAGTTGCCACTTATGTCAAAAATAGATATTTAAAGTAAATTGAGAACAGTGAGTAAGAGAAAGAGCGTTAACTTCGTTTGTGCCGAAACTAAAATACCCTTCACAAATAAAAAAGTAGAGAACTTGATTTTGATAGATCAGTTTGTATGGCAGCTACATGCTATAGTAATCCGATCTGAACAATTTGTTGCACAATAATCTATGCCGAATTTCGTCAAGATATCGCGTCAATTAAAAAAGTTTACCGTATAACACCTGATTTGAACTGACCAGTTTGTTCGGCAGTTATATACTGTAGTGGTCCAATATCGGCGGTCCCGAAAAATAACTAGCTTCTTGGCTTAACGTGTATAGTGTGCAAAATTTCAAATCGATATCAAAAACTGAGAGGATTTCGCGTATATGCAGACAGTTGGACATGGTTAAATCGACTCAGCTCGTTTATATTATATGTATATATTTTATAGGATCCCCGACGTTTCCTCCTTATAAACATCGTGATAAACTTAATCAGGGCTGTTGTAGAATCTGATAGATGTCGGAATCGGAATTGAAATCGATAAAAAAAGGTAGATGTCCTGAATTCAGAAATTATTGGTTTGACGTTCGAAACAGAAATTGTATCGGTTTTGGGTGGCACGTAAACCAATTTTATAGGTTTTGTTATCAGAAACAAAGCAAGAGGATATTCGCTGACAGATTTGAAATAAAAGTTAAAAAATTACAATAAATTATATTGTTACGATTTATTTATCGTCATTTATTTATTTGTTATTTAACAAACGCTTTCAAATTTATTCATTTGACTGTTTTGTCATAATAGTAAACAGCTGATTCGAATATTGGTTTTTGGCATATGTTCGAAAAGACGAAAATCTAATCAGATTCTGTGACACAATTGAAAATCAGAATTGGTTTGCAAGTCTGACAACTACGCAAATGATCTGTCTTGGAATCCCCAACACCCCTAATATATATTTTATTCAAATTGTAGCAATATAAAATTTGACCCAAATCACGAAGTGTCGAAGAAACCATTCATTCAGAGCAAACATATCATTATAAGCAATATTAATATTTAAAAAAAAGTACTGTTATAAGTAAGAGATCTAGTCGAAATTTTCATATCATTGGGTGGAGTTTTAGCGTATATGCCAGTATAAGTATACAATTATGTAAGAATTTATAAAAACTTATCATTTAAGCCACTTGTAAATAAAATTTTACTAATTTCATATTTTTTTTTATATTCTATTTCTCAAAAATATAGAGCACGATGGTTCGTGGTGCTAAAGCTGATGCGAAGCCCCGAGGCCGTATGACAGCGTACGCTTACTTTGTACAAACATGCCGAGAGGAGCACAAGAAGAAGCATCCCGATGAGACAGTCATCTTTGCCGAATTCTCCCGAAAGTGCGCTGAGCGATGGAAGGTAAGTTCGTACAAATTTTTTCTAAAAAATCACTAAAGTCACGTTGTGTAAATTTGATAAATTAAATCAGCGAAGAAGAAACCATAAATGGCAAACGGAATTTAAACGTTAGTTCACTTACTATTTAAGGTGTTTAAGATTTTGTGGCGTTATTAAATATAGACTTCTTTTGTTTAACCAATTTTGACTTCGTTTCTTAATAAGTTTTTTTTTCTGAGAAGTTTAATCAATTTGTCAGCTGCGCTATTTTACCGACTAATCTAATCTCCTTTAAACAGAAAACTTTAATTAGAAAGTTTACTCCGCGTTCATACAGTTTAATTTAGTTCAAAATAAATCGACAATCATTGATCCGTAGTTATATGAACTTTAAATATTTTCATTTTCATAGAAAACATAATATTATATTAAAGACACTTTAATGTTAAATATACATACATCGATGGTGTGCGTATTTTATATTGTCATGTTTTACCAAAAACGTGGATGACTACGAAGTACTTGCCATAAGTTTTAAAGTGCATGCCTATTAGCACCATAATTCAATTAAGAGGCACACAACTCCAACAACAACAATAACAATCTTTCTTTTGTCAATCCTAGCAGATATGGGCGCCTGTCGCCACTTAACTTTGTTATTTAAGTACTTACGCTTTCATCAATAAAAATAAGTAAAAAGATTTGTTGAAAAACACCGAACAATGGCTGAAAGCGAAAGCAGCAGCGGCACCCACTTTGCTTTAAGATGTCCTTGCCAACACTTTTTTATGATTCGATGTTGTCGGAATTCTTTTATATATTTGTTTTTATTGTTGTGTTACATTATTTTACTCTTCATTATATATGGTACACACACACACACACACACACTCATCGCTTTGTACTCTATTTAAATTGTTTGCCGTTTTTATACATTCATACATATATACATATTTGTATGTAAAATCTGTGCAAAAAAAAAAGGCAAAAAGGTATAGAAAGAACGAAAGGAGTCGAGGGTGTTGAGCGTTGTGTGTATATATGCTTTCGCAGCATAAACAAAAACGATTATAGTGCATTCACCGAGCGGCGACCGGTGAGAGAAAACAAGCATGAGAGGTGTTTTAAAAAAAATATATTTAAGTGGCTGCCGGCAGCAATGCAACAAAAACAAAAATGAATATAGAAAGAAAGGATGAATTGGTACTTAAGTTGAATGCACAAAATAAAGTGAAAGAAAAACAAAAATTGAAAGAAGAATTGCTGAAAGGATCATAAAAAAAATGCTGGTAGAACTCGGAAAGTCAAAAGCGCTAGGGGGAGGGGTACTGGGTGACCGGCGATGACGACAACGATTCGGGGCCGCAGACGAGCTTTTAAAAATATTCTCAGTATACCAACATACCCAAATATATATGTATGTATGTACGCACACATACACATAGGTGCTTGTTTGCTCGCTTACTTGTGTGTGCAAGTGCATGTAAAATTATTTGGTGTGGAAGCAGGCGGCGGCAACGCTTGGAAAACATGAATTCATTTAATGACGGAAATGCAATTCTGTAGATGCCTCCTCACATTTATTGCGCTCCTCTTATCCAAATGGTCCACACACATACTACTATATGTAAGTGTGTTGTTGACCGTCTGCAACATAACCATTTGCCACTCAACATCAACGTCCTGCTGCATTTGAAAACTGCTGAAGTGTAGACTTGTCGGTATGTAAGAAGGACGATGACAACATCCATATATATTACATGCATACCAAGGTTTTATAAAGCCTAAAGGAAGAATCGGCGAAGGATAGGTGTAGGTGGCGGGTTCGCCTCTAGTTGCAGACGGTATGCCTCTTCCTATTCGTATAGTTAATTTTTCTGCGCGAAGTATGTGAAAGTTCAAATAAATTTTTGGTTATGCTGCAGGTTACGTAAGAGTGTGAATATTGAAAGTAAAAAAAAGTATATATTAACGGTTTATTGTTGTGTAACCTAAATTTACAACATACTGAGTTGCATTTTTGCCCATATACATATGTACATATATTGCCTGTACGATATTATAGAAACTTAATACGTATTTATCCAGTTTTATTGCAGTTTAAGAGACAAAATACATTTTTTTTAAATTATTTTGCTTACTTTCTCACTTTATTTGGATGAAAGTCTATTATCTGCTTAATATGCATTTACCGGCTTGACTAAA
The DNA here is from genome assembly GCF_042242935.1 of Bactrocera oleae. Taxonomy (NCBI): domain Eukaryota; kingdom Metazoa; phylum Arthropoda; class Insecta; order Diptera; family Tephritidae; genus Bactrocera; species Bactrocera oleae. The sequence continues at coordinate 57,341,771 of NC_091539.1, forward strand.
AGGAAGTGGCAATCAATGTCCTTGTCATGAAGAAAAAATGCGCAATTTTATAAAGATGATTTATGATTTATTTTTATACCCTGAACAGAGTGTATTTAATGTGCTACAAAGTGTGTAACACCCAGAAAGAAGCATCGGAGACCCTGTAACGTATACAGTAACACAATAAAATATAATCAAATAGATGGTTTCTAAATAATTAATCTATAATATTTGTCTGATAAAGTTCGGTCACGTTTTGCCGGTAATCGATTCCTACAATATTTGTATTTTAAAACATCATGATGGTAGCTCAGTTAAATTTTACTGTTATCAATAGTATGTATTTGTTGTCGTGAAAAAAAAATAGAGTCAAGGAATAAATATATCAATTATAGGCATTATTTAATAAAAAATTATATTGTAAGTATATAAACTTTAGGATATTTGTTAATACTTGACATCTTGTTACAATTAAGTATAATTTATAGAAGAAATGGGCCGAGAGAAGCACTACAAAGCGGCAGAACTTAAGCTTATTAAAAATTTGCAAAATAACCGTTATACCCAAAGGGAAAAGGGGGATGACAATTGATTAAAGATTTTATCAAAAAGCGATTCTTTCAAGTCCTCTGTAGCTATCCAAAGAGAGTTGGGTGTAGAAATTTTTTCGGGAACCGTTGCGCATCGTCTTTTAGAAAATAATCTCTTTGGAAGGTTGTCCTGGAAAATCCCAATCTTGACAAAAATACAAAAAAGTGGTGTAAAATCCTATGGTCCAATGAATCTAAAATAAATATGGTAGGTGCAATGGAAAAGATTGGGTTCGACGTCCGAAGAATGCTGAAATGAATCCCCGGTACATGACAAAAGCTTTCAAACACGGACGTGGTAATATCATGGTATGGGTATGTTTTTCGTGGTACGGAGTTGGACCGTCGTTTTGGATTTGGGAAATCATGGACCGTTATCACTACCTTAAAATTTTAGAAGATGTAATACATGCCTTTAGTTTGGCAGTTCCAGCATGACAATGATCCGAAGCATACCTCGGGTGTGGTCAAGATTTGGCTATTGGATCGAGGAGTCGATGTTATGACTTGGCTGGCGCAATCTCAGGATTTAAATCCTATAGAAAACCTGTGGAAGATTGTAAAAGAAAAGTTGGGATCCATTAAACCACCAATCATCATGTGAATGAAATTTTGATTATATTTATTGTCAGTAACTGTATATATAACTAATCAACGTGACTAGCTGAGTCTATCCGGCCATGTCGATCTGTCTGTCTGCATATACTTGTAGATTAATCGATCGATCAAAATCAAGTCCTTATATGGGAAACTTTTTTATTTGACAAGATTTCTTCATGAAATATTGTCAAAGGTAACGCATATCTGCCATACAAACTGACAGATCAAAATTCAGTCTTCGTATGAAAGTTTTTTTTTTATTTGACAATACACCTTTACGAAAATTTGTCGTAGATTGTTGTGTAAGGTAACGGTACAATCAGCGAACAAATTGTTCAAATCGAACCACTATAGATAGTATATAGCTGCCATTCAAACTGATCGCTTAAAATCAAGATAAATATCTTTAAACTTATTTATTATTATTTTATGCTATAAAAAATATTCGTAAGAAGGGAAGAGTATCGGTTCAGCCGAAATGAATATGTTTTGTTATATTTTTTTTTTGGTTGTGTTTTTTGGTTTTTATTTGAGTTTTATATGCCGCTTGAGGTAAATTTTTTAGGAACTATTTATTTTATAGTAATAAAGCTGAAGTAAACGGTAACAGAGCATATAGATAAGTTAAGATAATTCATATAGACTTTAAGTATTTCAGTTTTACTTTTTGTTTCCAAAGGACCCCAAATATGTACAAGTATATATGAATATAAGATATAAAGAGACAAATCTGCAGGATTCCGATAGCGTTGCTTTTACTAATAGCAATCAGTAATCTGAAAGTTGTGCCATCCATATAGATTAATTTTTGTGTCACATTGCCAGCCGGATTTTATACATACATACATACGCACGTACGAATAGTATATGCATATATCGATATATATTGTTTTTCTATGTGTGCGTTTATGTTGTATTTTAAGGGTGGCTTTTAACAACACATCACTACCGCTGTCGTCATCACAAGCTGGCTTACACAAAAATCAATGCCAGAACGTTATTTTTCCACCCATTCTTCCACCACATTATATATTTCTCTTAGCTTTGCCTTTCTCTCTTTTTACTTACTACTCACTTATTATTTTAAAATTCTGCGCAGTGGCATATGCTCTGTCCGCCATCTTCTCCATTATCGAGGCGATAGCGAGAGGAAGTTTGCGACTCAAAAATCCAGCAGTAACTTAGTCCTGCCCTTGTACCATATATATATATAGATATGTATATACATATATATATATATATAATATATACATATACCTGGGGCTTTTGCTGTGTTTAGGTATATTAGGTATAAGTATATGCTATATAAAGTAATTGCGTCGTTTTCAGTTGCACGTAGTCCAATGGATCAAAGACTGTTAACCCTGTGTCCTTTTGCGTTTAGAAAAAGTAAACTTATATTTAGTAAAATGTTTTTAAATAACAGCTTTTTGTTTTGAGATTTCTGCAATGTAAAATACATATTTAAAATCTATGTACCGATTTTGCAATTTTTCAAGTTTATTTAATTTTTATTTAAAAAATGGACGGTTTTTTTTTATTATTTCATTAAAATTAATCGAGAAGATTTTATACATTTAATCTAGTTTTCTAAATGATAAGCATTATTTCTGGCGTTACCGCGAGCTAATTAGAATATTAATGTTTTGAAAATTCCAAATAATTTTTATAAAGTGTCACACTTATATGAAAATATCAAATGCCAACTCCATTGGCAGACAAGACGGTTAGTCTGAAAGGATTCGCTTGAATTTGATGTTTTGTTAACAACATCATCAGACAGTGTCACATTTCATAAAAACATCAAAAGTTTATTCATACATTTGAAGGTTAATTTTGCTAGAACCCGATATCAAGGAGTTTATATGTAGACATACATACATACATACATATTTGTTTGTGAGGCATACTCTTTTTTGCACTTCAGCACTTTGCTTCATAGTTCGGTCAACTTCAAATGTCTAAGGTGAAAAGTGGGCGTATTGGGTGCCGGGTAGATTGCTTAAGTCCACTATATACCATATACATAAGTATTTACATATATATATATAGGTACTTTGTACATAAATATGTATGTATATAAAATTGTACATAGCATTTTCAGGGTACGCTCTGTTGAGTGCTGTCAGCTGGGATTGCCACTGCTAGTGGTGGAAATTATGGGTTGGGTTTTTGGTTGGTTCTGTTGGTTTGTGTCGTTGTTCGTGGCTTATTTTATTGGCGTCGGGACGAAAGAGGAAATTTAATGGCAAATATTGTAATATGAAGCACACAGCTTTTGGCTTTAAAACAGACAAAAAGCAGTTTTACAGCAAATTACGAAATTAAAGAGAAATACGAACTGATTGTGATTTTAATGAATGGCTTTTAAGGAGGTGATTAATGGAATAAGCTTAAATTATGGATCAATTAAGAGTATACTGACATATGTATGTTAATAAATTTGCTTGCATTAGATGCGCTTAAATTAAAGATGTCCTGCAGATAAACGGAAATATAAGACTTACTCACACGTGACCTGTGTGTATGTGAGCCTGTATGACCACCAGCTTTTTCATGCGTTAATATGTTTCGAAGCGCTCTGCACAATTAATTTCCACAAACTTACGCCTGCTGACCATTAGAAATACCTTTTCCTCGCCAAATAATCCAACAAAATAAATTGAAAGGACGGTGTAGGCAATTTATCCTTTTTAATGCAGAAAACACATTTTCCTTTATAAAACTGATGAGGCGGTAGAGCGGATGTCACTAAGAACGTGCGCTGATTGCAAAAGCTATAAAATTGAAGTTTGACTCAAACGACACTTGACTGGAATGGACGATAAGCGGGGATGACTGTTGGCATGGCGTAGTGAGAAATGAAGTTTGCCAAGCAAATTAAAACTTAAATGATGGAATATTGTTGCTGTATGTTTGGTCAGTAATGATGGGTACAATAAATCCTTGTAGATACTTATATACATACCTACCTACCTATAATAGCTTATTGCAAAATATATAAATAGATGGAAAAAAAGTATATTGCACTTCTAAAAGGCAAGACCTCTTATAGTGCAGGTAGGTATTTATGTAATAGGTAGAGCGGATATCTGACGACGCACCTAAGCTTTATTATCTATTATGTCGTCTCTGAACCACCCTGTGCTCCTGTTGAAGTACAATCAGTACAAAAGGTTTTATATTGCAACCACCGAGACATCGTCAAGAACTATCGTGTGACAGTTTCCTTAATCTCTTTGTTGTTGTAGCATCGATGTTTTTTTTCATAAAATGCAAATATTTTGACTTAATTTGCCAAATGAACAACTTTTGACGTGTTTAAATATATTTAGTTTTATATCTTTTTAATTATGTATTCCATTGTTATCATATTTTATAGTGATTATTTGTATTTTTATTTTTTCAGACAATGGTGGATAAGGAGAAGAAGCGCTTCCATGAGATGGCCGAAAAAGATAAGGCGCGATATGAGATGGAGATGCAAAATTATGTACCACCCAAAGGAACCGTGGTAGGACGTGGCAAGAAGAGGAAAATGATTAAGGACCCGAACGCGCCGAAAAGATCATTGTGAGTTCGTAGCTAACAATGCATTCATTCATTAAACTTTTGCAATTCATCAAATTTTCACCATGGAATATAAAATCTAATCAAATAATATTTCGTTGAATATTTTAGATCTGCATTCTTCTGGTTTTGCAATGACGAACGTAACAAAGTTAAAGCTGCGAATCCTGAGTACGGTGTTGGCGATATAGCCAAAGAGCTCGGCCGCAAGTGGTCTGATGTAGAGCCCGAGGTTAAGCAAAAGTACGAATTAATGGCTGAGAAGGACAAGGCGCGCTACGAGCGGGTAAGTGCAACAAATTGCAAACAAATACTTAGCCTTTATGGCTTTATAAAATAATTTGTATTAATAATAATTAATAAATTGCAGGAAATGACCGAGTACAAAACTAGCGGGAAAATTCCGATGTCCGCGCCTTCAATGCAAGCACAACAGGCTGCAGCGCAGAAAGCCGCGTTACTCGCTGCAAGTTCGCAGCAGCATGAGGAGCATGGAGACGATGATGGCGACGGTGATGATGATGAAAATCAATAGATTTAAGCAAATACAAAATAAACAAGCAAAAATAGAAGGAGGAGCATATAAGATAAAAAAAAACAAAAGAAAAAATTAACAAAAAAAAGAAAGAATTAACAATTTTCCACTCAAAAAAGAAAATGGAACTTATATAACGTAATATTTAAGTGAATTAAACCAGAAATATTGAATGAGATATAAAAATCAAGCAAAAAGTAACAAATATTAAAACAATAAAACAGACGAGAATTACAAACGAAGTAATGAAATTTAACAGGGAGAAAGTACATACAACAACTCTATGTAAAATACAAAACGTAGTATATATGTATGCCGCAAATGCAAAATCAAAGCTAAAAGTAGTTGTAAATCCAGCAAGCACTATCAAGGAAATCCAAGACACAATGCTGTACTAAAAGTAACAATACTTTAAATCAACACTGCTTTTAAAAATCATGGCGGCGCATAAAACCGAAACAAAAGTACGTACATCATGCATTCATTTGTTATTAAGTTTTCATTAAACCAAGAACCAACTGCATAGAGTTTTTTTTTTTAAAAGGGAATACTCCAAATAATCGACTCCCCAAAACAAAAATTACTGCTCATTTTCAGTGTTGAAGTACACACAAGCGATCAACATAACAGCAAATATTAAAAAATAAATCAAACAACACAAATCATGACTCACCAACAATAGCTAGTTGATATCGTTTAAAGAGTAGAAATAAAGGCATCTTTGAATAATAATGGCAAACAACTCAGATACGATTATTTTATAATTATATTGTTTCGATTAATTTGATTTATTGTAACATTAGCAATAAATGTTAGGATTAAAGAGAGACACTCATAGTTTAGGGGCAAATAAGAAAAGAAAAAAAGAGAAAATATAATGAAAAAGTCAATATTAAAGTGTCGTATGCGCTTGACTTAAAATGCTAACGCATTGGAATTTATTATTTTATCATCGTACCAATTATTATTGGCAGTTATTATTATTATTTTTCAAAACTAGCATTTAATGTTGATATAAAACGAAATTACAAAAAGAAAATAAATACAAAAACAAAAAAATAGAAATACCAATTTTTCGTTCGTTTAGCGTGTAAAACAATATTTTATATTTACCATTTCAAAATCATAAAACATGAAACATTTAAAGAAATGTTAAGACAAAGCTTAAGGACAACTGAAAACAAAAAAAAAATATTTTGAAATATTTTTATAAATACATAAGTGCGGTTGAATTTCTGTATGAAAACTATGTACGAGTATCTCGAATGTGAATATATTTTGAGGCGATTATTACATATAATATAACATACTATGTATAACTGCTAGCCACAATATATGCATATATGAATAAGCAACAGTTATATAATTGTATACTACACTCATACAACAGCAAAAAATACAATAACAAACAATATAATAAATTTATATAATGTACGATAAGATTTAGAATATACGTATGGTGAAAACCCAAAAAAAAAACAATGCAATTTTTTTCACAAATCACTTTTGGCAATCGCTTGGAGTTCATAAAATTTTGACGGCTACTTTCAAAATTTGCTTTTTCGTAATATTTTTGAAAACATAAAAAACAATAGTGTGTTTATTTCATACCGTTCGAAATATTGCATAATTGCATATTCTGTAGTTTCAATTATTTCCATTTTTGTGTAAAGTGAAGTTTAATATTTGAAAACTTACTCAATTTAATCACAACAAACGCGATTTATTATTCGCCGTGTGATTGCTAAACCTCACTCAGGATATTTTTAAAAGTAAAACACATACACTTTCAAAAAATTTTAATTCAAAATAGCTTGTCTCTTTCCGGTAAGTTTATAAATAAACACTTTCAAAAATAAAAAGGGACATCTGCAGGTATCAAGATATTGTAAATAGATTATCTAAAATTAATATTAGCATGAAATTTGAGGGAATAGTCGAAGATACATATATAGACAAAAGATACAAGTTTTAATTTGTGGAGAACGGGTGGAAAAATTATTGGTTAATGTTTTACGAAAACGGAGGCGGAAATTCACAATGTTTCGAGCAAACTGCTTTTATTTTCATAAAATTGTACGACATTAAAGAAAAACAATATGAGCACGTTTTTTTTCTGATTTTTTCTATATCGCTAATTCCACTGGAATACTTCAATGCTAATAAATTAAATACACAATATTTTTTTGAAATTTAGTTAATCTAATTAAAAAAAATAAAATTTGCAGTTAAATTATAAATGTTTGAAAGTGATAGAGATGAATTAAACACTTTGGGTATTTTAATTTATGCATTTGTGCAGAATGTGCAGTGGTAAAATTTTTTGTGCGGAATACTTTAAATTCCGGTAACTTATGGCAACCAAATTTATTTTGTCGTCATCAACAATAAAATATAGAGTTCGAAATTCAACCAAAAAAGATGTATAACTAAATCTCTTTTTTTTATTATCATATGCAATATTTTTTTCGTAACTTTGGTTAAAACACAAAATTTTAAACTAAGAACATCTATTTCGGTTACACCCTCTTTTTAGAAGTATATTTCTTATGGTTATTTGCAGGAAAAAGTATTTGTTTATTATTGGTCATGACGACAGGAAATAATTTTAAAACGCCAAATTTAAAAAAACGGTTGATGCAATGCTCAAAAATTTCCGAAAAACTATTGAAGTGGATTTTCTTTGACTATTTGTTTTGTTTTTGCTTGAAATTGCCACACATTTGCACTATTTAAGTATGATGGCTTTTACGCTACTATGTTGCATAGCTCATTTATTGCTTTCGAATTCTTTATAATCTTTTGTATCCTTATTTACCACTAGTAGTCTTTTTATGGCAGACATTTAAAATTTTGCAAAAGTGAAAATTACTATTTGATTTTTTTTAAATTCGTCATCAATACCACCGCGTTCACCCTGTGTAAAATCGTGTACTACTCGTATGTGCATATTACTAGTATATCGAACCTTTTGTATATATGTATGTATATAATTGTACCATGCATTATACGTCGTATGTATGCATTTTTCATTGAAGCCACATAAAACCCAAAAAAAAAAATAACGGATAAAATTAAAAATTATGTAAAAAAAATGAATATGAAATGCAAACTACTTCAGGCTCGACAGATTCCTATTAAATTTAATGATTATAAAAAATCAAATGTCAAAGAATTGCAGTAGAGGACATACGTACATATACACTCACGTAAATTTACTACATAATATTAGGTAATATTAAAAATAAAAAAAAACAAGAACTTTAATTGAAAGTAATAACAAAAACAAGCAATGATTTTATGTACATACATACATATGCAGACCGATTAGGACTCATGCGACCTCAAAGTTTTGAGAGTATTCATGTACATATGTACGTATACATATGTGTATTCAATTGCAGTTGCAGACATGTAGATGCCAGTTTATTTTATATTTTCAAAATTTTTGTCGTACATTATATTATATTTATTAGTTAATTTGCGTTTTGTTCAAATTCAACAAGGTTTAAGTAAACAGTTGAATTTCGCAGCAGAGAAGAAGTCTGTGCATGGCTGCTTTATACATTTAACTCAATTTTACTTTCGAAGATTACTAGATGAGATTTTATTTTTATTAATTACAAGTATTTATTAATAACTCATCATGGCTAAGACGTACATATGTACATTCTTATATACACTCATATGTATATTTTTGATGCCTCTAAATTAGTTTTGCTCTCTCTCGAAATCCTTGGCAAAAAACGAACACCAAACTTTCACTACAATAGAAAGCAATATACACATACATACATGCATATAATTAATGTCTAAAGCGAAATTTTAACAGATTCTCAAATTGCGACTTGCACCGGATATGAAGTGAATAGTTACAATAGCGCGTTGCAAAGACAGACTGAAATATCGGGGAGGGGCATGATAGGTAGTAAAGCTGTCGTTTGAGCGTCGTTTGTGGCAGTTTAGCCGACACTAATGCCTATATTTACATATATGCATACTTAATTAATTAACACCAACCAACAAATATATAAATTTAATAAAATGAAAATTAAGAAAACAATAAAATATGAAAGGCAGTAATAACCACATTGTACACATAATGAAAAAATCTAATTTTTTAGCGTAGAACAAAATAAAAAACAAAAATGAAAAGAAAACAATGTATTTGTAGCTTTTTCTTCCAGACCAAGAGCGGTGTGTTTTTTTTTATTGAAACATAAAAGTATATATGAATGCTCTTATAAAAATAAGTTCAACTTTAAATAAAAATTATAGTTGTTAATTAAAAGAAAACAAAAAAAAAAAAAACAAGTAAGCGTGCGTTTGTGTTAGAGTAAAATACAAAAAATATAAAATTTTGAACTTATAATTTATAGGCATACATATTGATTAATTTAATTTCTCTTTATTACTATTTATAAGTTAAAAGCCTGTGCAAGTATATTTAATGCGGGTCAAAAGAGTTTTTAAAATTACAAACTATGCAAGAGTGTGTAAAAATATGTTTCATGCAACAAAAAAAAAAATAAAAATAAAGCAAAAATAAATAATAAATTACATTGTTCGTTGATTTTTAATAATATGTAATTTACCAGTATCTATAATGAATTAGCACATACAATTATAATTACATACATATGTATGTATACACAAGTATGTACATACTCATGTATGTATGTATGCAACTTCGTAGTAAGTTGAGTTACATATATGAAATATACAAATTAGTTATTGTGTTACGAGCGTAATTATTTTTTTTTTTTTAGTTTTCACTTATTAGCAAATAACATTTATTTTACTTCAAAATTAAACATACAAAATGTATGGAAAAAAAATTCAAAACATACAAAAGGAAATTATTAATTAATTGATTAAGTTAAGTACCGATAAAATAATATTAAATTAAATATACAGTAATGAGTAAAATTGTAAGAAAGAAAAAGAGTTAATCACAATTTCCTCCCACATACAGATAATTCATTTATATACATGCATATACATACATACATAATGACCCTTGCCCATGCAAATTATAATAGAATAGAACAAAAAACAATAAGTAATAGCGTAAAGACACGCTTTAACACTCATAAATCCACTCTAGTATTTACTTTGAGAAGTAATTTATATAAAAGAACAGCAAACAAACTCAAACAAATAACGTAAAATTTTATGAAGTGAAGAGAAATTACAAGTTAATAGTGAAACTAAGTTTAAACTACTTATAAAAATGAAGTAACAAAAAATGAATACAAAAAAGAAACATACAGAGCGCTTAAGGCATGACAAGCGTCGTCGAATGTTAATAACGGCAGCAATGATTATTGTCCCTTTGTAAGCTAATACATAATACATACGTATACACCTACACCTATACACATACATACACAATTTAGGCATATGTGTAAACAATTAGTTTAATTCTTACACTGTAATGTGAAATAATGAGAGTAAATGCGTAAAAATTATAAATTACAACAATAATATTAAACGATAATAATACAAATGATAAAATAAAAATAATAAAAAACAACAAGACAAATGTATTTTAAATTGAATTTATTTAAGTAAGTAGTCAGGTTTTGTCACAATTCCCATATATTAAAATCTTGGTTGCAATTTTTTAATTCCAATATTGATTTTCAATATTTATACCCACTTCCCAATCCCAGTCTCAAAATTAGATTTAAAATTTTTAAATTTACGGCTGAGCTATGTCATACTCATACTCCACCTCATATACAGAAGGTTAATTAAGATTTCCGGGCTTAAAATAAAAAAATTAATTCAGATGTTAATTCAATTATTTTATTTTTATTACACTTTGTAATTTTATTCATTTATTTAATTTTTCGCTCAGTGTAGACAGGAAATTTAAATAGTGGATATTGGACTTTACTTACTTTCGATATTTCTGCTGTTTTGGCAACGCCGATGTATTCGATCGACTTTTATCGATCTATATTGCACCATCAGCTGTTTATTAGCCCGTTTAATATTTTTTTGTTTTCCGCACAAATTTTTTTGTTTTGCATGTTTTGTTATGGCGAAATGTTACTTGTGAAATTGTTTTTTATTGTACTAATTAACGAGAACAGATAAGAAATTTTAGATTAACATTTTCACGCACAAGTTGTGGGGCTTAGCTACTCTTTTACGATAAATACAAGGACATCGTATAACGAAAATAATTAATGCATAATTATCAGGCTGCGCAGGCGTTTAACAAATGAATTTGATTGCCTGAGAACAGCAATACACTTGGAATGTCTAGTTTTTAATAGATTAGTAGTAATGGCATCAACGGATAACTTATTTACCCTTTTGGAATGGATAAAGTTAACTCACAGTCGTTGCATACTGAATAGCACTTTGCCACAATGTATGGAAACGGAGGCAGATGGTACCTTCGGCGATGAAGTTGATACTGAAGCGCACGTGTGGAAGAATAAAACAGTATCGTACTTAGAGATAGGCTTGACAGTTATTTCCATATTAATGCGCGTAGTTGCTGTGTTACTCAATGTCAAATTGGCTGTGGACTATTATCAACAAGGAGAAGAAAGTTATTGCATTTGGACAGTCGTATGCGTAATAGTGCCAATGTGTGTCACTGCGCTGATATATGCTACAATGTACGTTAAATAACTGCAAGTTATTACTTGAGATTTAGAGACAACATTCTTGAGATATTATGCATTAATTTAAGGCAAAAAACCCTACCTCTAAATTTTCACCACGCTTTTAGAAATATTAATTAAAATTATAATTGGCTATGAATTTTAAAATATTTTTAGGTGTTATCAAGATAAAAAATTTAAGGGCGGATTCAAGAAGGCAACGGAAACAGCATTGCTGGTTATAGTGTCTTCACTTTTTCTCAGGTTTAAGAATATATATATAACTATTCAAATGCTATTTACCAATGATTACTTTTAGACACTGGAATACGCTCATATATTCGTTAAAATGCAAACATGCTGAACTGCAAGGAAATCGAGACGAACAATCAGAGTAAGCAACAAATTAACGCTATTAGTAATTATTTTATAATATGTTCGACTATCATTGTTTACAGTTATTACAAACGCACTGCGAAAGAAGAAAGCGATGTTGCTTTGATTCGTTTATTTGAATGTTTCATGGAAACTGCTCCACAAAAAATATTGCAAATATCAATTATACTGATGCAAGAAAATCAAATCACAGGTACGTCTAATTATTTATACATTTGAAACTATAACAAACCATGTTTTGTAATGCCAATAGTAAACTCGTATTAGTTAGTAACAGTAAATTTATTGATTTTTGTAAATATGAGTGTCGAAAAGTTTTTTCAATAAACAAAAGATGCGTTTTTTTGCAAACAATTTTTCGAAATTGTGATGAATGAATTTTATTGAAATAAAGATAACACTTTAACTTCGGTTGCGCTGAACCTATAATACTCTTCACATATAAAAAAATGTCCATACAAAAACATTATTTTGATCGTTCAGTTTGCATGGTTAGCTCAATCTAAAGATGTCTTGCTAAATGAAAAAGTTTTTTATGCAAGAACATAATTTGGATTAGTCAATTTATATGACAGATATATGCTATAGTGCTCCGATATCGGCGGCTCCGACTAATAACAGCTTCTTGGTGCGAAAAGGATATGTGCAAACTTTTAGATCGATATCTCAAAAACAGAGAGACTAGTTTACATATTTTTATTAGCAGAAAAGCAAGCTTACAGTTTTTATTTTTTTAATAATTAATAAAAGTAAATTTTCAAGTACAGCTGACATTAGTATTACGAAAATTTCGATGTTACAAAACGTGTTTTATATTTATATCATTGCCTGCAAAATATCACTCAAATTGATTCGTATTCTGAGCGTCCTTCGTCATTGTCTCCTTGTGTATTATTTTTTTTTTGCAAGTGCAATAAATAATATTGAAGTAAACTTGTTTATTGTTTTAACAGCTACACAAATACTTAGTGTGCTGCTTTATCTTTCGAGCGTACCATGGACGTTATTCAGTTATAATCGTTGCATACGTGCCGCGCAACCAAATAAAAACAAGTTAAGCTATTGGTATATGGCGCCTCATCTCTGCTGGCACTTTTGTATTTCACGTGAGTAAAATAAGGAAATATTAATTAAATTAAAAAAAAAAAACTGATATGAAATTTTTATTGTAGTTTCGCGCATCTTATGCATTGCTTTTGTGGCTGTGCTCTTTCCCATCTGGACAATAGTTGCATGCATTTTGCACGCCGTCATATTGGGATTCGTCACATACATAGTGGAACGTCCGGAATTCTCCAGCATAATTTTCTTTCACAATTTTCTCTTTTGCATCGCACTAGGTTTCGTTTACATATTCATTTACATTCCAGTCAAGGAGGCACCAACTAGATACAAATATGCATTGTACTATCTAATTTGTTCGATAGAAAATATCATATGTATACGATTATTCATATATTATCCACCAAAAAATCTTTTAGATTCTACTAGTCTTTTCTATGCAATTTGTATTTCAGCTTTTGTCTTTTATTATGTCGGCATTTGTTGTATGCTCACTTACTACGTCAATTATCATCCAAATGTAAAAACAAGAAGAAACAAAAATACCAATGGCTAAAAAGTTGTAAATGAGCATTTATAAATACAATTAAGTATTAAAATACATTCTCAAATATATTTAAGTATAAGTATATAGTAAGTTGTTGGCAAAAGCTTTATTATGAAGTAAATTTTTCACCAACTGATATTCTACGAGCATCTACAGGTTAATGACATTTTATACATATACCATAAAGGTATACCTAGTTTTTATAAAATAAAAATATATATATTTTTATAAATCTAAATAAGACTTGTAAATAAAATATTATTTTTACACACACGCACATATTAATTTCAAAAAATTGTCTTTGATAGAAATTTCCCCTTCTCATTAATATTAATAACTAATATTCTAAATTATTTCCATATATATATATTCCGATTTTTTTTCATAAGCGAACAAGCTAAAATAACCTAAACAATTTGAAATAAATATTCAACTTTATAAGGATGTACACTTATGAACAAAATAATAGGTGTTCGCTTAGCTGATACTGTTTTTTTGCCAAATGGTTTTTTAAATGTTACTTTTTTTTGATACCGTTACAATTTTACGATGAAGGCGAAAGAGTAGAACGTAAGTATCAAAAACTTGCATTACTATTTTGTTAATTTTCCGTTAGAGTGACAAGCTATCAATGCTTCATTAAATTTGGTTGGCCAATAAAATATATAGGTGTAAGTAATATTTTTTTTTTAAATAAGTGGTTATTTCGAAATATTTTTCATATCAATGTAGGGTTGCGAATTTTTTCAATTAAAAATTTTACATTAAAAAATTAAATTCGTTGTTGGGATTAAAAATTAGATTCGGCTTGTTTGGGTTTAAAAATTGGAAATTTTATTTTTTAATATGAATGAAGTAGAGAAACGCGAAAAAATGTCAATTCTAAAACAATTTCTTTTTTCTAAATCTTGATTATAGGTATGCTTGGGATAAAATTTTTATTTTAAAATTTTTAAATTTTTGTTGGATTAGATATTTGTTTTATGTTATTAATATATATTTTTTTAAATCCGGTATGTGGTATTAAAACTTTTTTTTAAATCCGTATTTGGGATTACAAAATGAAAACAAAAATTTAATTCAAATGTTAGTTCAATTACTTTTCGTTGTCCAAGAAAAACTGGTTGATGAGCGTCGTATACTTCTCATGAACTAAACGTCTCGCGAACAATTCGGCATCGATTAATGAACGATAATCCACCGGTGCGTAAACTAATAAATCAAAAACGTCTGCTTTTTTGAATATAGTTAGGTACATACGTGTATATGTTTATATGTATTTAACAATTATATAAACATACACATATATCAATCAATTTCTTATATGTACTTAGAAACATTTGTAATTACAACGCGTTAGTATGTTTTCATTATAATATATGTATTTATGTGTTTTTACTCAATACCATTTCAAATAGTTAACAATTCAGTTGTGAACTCGTAAATAGTAAAAATATTGCAATTTATTGCAAATTTATGCAAAGACACAAAGCAGTCGTTTTACAAGCGTGTTTAAGTATGAAAATAGTTGCTCGCTATAATTATCACTCATCTGCTCTAGCACTGCTTCCAACTAGATTAGGCTCCTGTTTGTCTTGCTCTTGTTGCGTGCTTAAAGCCCTTTCTTGCTCATTGACAATAGACTGTTGTTCTTGCTGCAGATTAGGTAATGCACTCTGTTGTTGCTGCTCCAATTTTCGTTTCTTCTTTGCTTGAATATCAGCTAAAGTTTGTTCAATCGAACGCATATCCTTCTTGTTTTTGCTGGGCACGAATCCATAACTCAGATTAGTTTCTGTTTTACGCGCAGCCTCTAAGGCTGCATCCTGCCCAATAAGATGAGCGTATTTATCTTTATAGTTGGTCGTTGGTTTAATGTCACACTCTGTGGTAGGTGGTAGTTGGGTGGAAGCACGTGCCAGTCTTTTTTGTTCACTTTCCAACTCGCGTTGTTGTTTTCGCCTTTCGGCATATTCTTTGGCAACTTCTTCATTCCAACCGTCACCGTTGCGTCGAGCTGCTATTTCATCTTCCGATGGCGCATTCTCTTTTTTATAAACAACTGAGTGACGATCGATATCTTCGCGGCCAAAACTCATTGCAATAAAGCCACCGAATTCTGCTACCTCATGAATAATGGCACGGTGCACTTTATCCAGCGGCTGAAACTCAATATGAGGGCGATCGTCCTTTGCAAATCGTCCGATACGATCCTCTACATATTTGCGAAATCGATTTAGTTCTTCTTTCTGTTTGTTTTTAATTCGTTCAGCAAGCTCTTTTTGTTTTTTGATCATTTTTTTCTGTTGCTCTGTAGCTGCGGGAGGTTTTTCCATTGAATTGAGTATTGAATTCAGCAAATCCATGGCGGGTTTTAGCGGCACAGTATTTTAGTAATATAAATAAAACTATTTTATTTGTTTTGCGCTGTATTATGCGCAATTTTTGCCGTATTAATAGGTTTTTCGTATTTGTTTTTTCTATTGTCCAACTTCGCCCAGCTGCTGCTTTGAATTTTTCGTATTCGTTGTTTTTTTCTATTCCTTCTATCAAGTGCGTGTAGTTCTGACAGCTGTTCGACAGAGATGGCAATAGTAAACGATTTATGCAATGGTCGTTTTAACTGCTATATCGATTAGCTTTCATCTCTAGGGATATAGTAACGGTTATAATCCGGAAGTGGTTATATTTCACATGATTTCAGATGAGTTACACATGAAGCAAAATTATTTCAAGGATTCTGGAATATATTTCCGTATCATAATTACTTAATTCCGATTGAAAACGGGAAATTAAAACATACCGCTATTGTAAATAGTCCTTCGTGTAATATTGGTATGACTAGCTTTGAGAAGTCATACCTCAGAATATTTCGCAAGGCCTGTGGAATCCAATATAAAATACAAATTTAAAAGAAGATTTTAATATTATTGTATTTGGTTTGGTAAAAAGGAAAATATTTAAATATGTCACAAGTAGAATTATTGGAAATGCACCCATCAAATGGCTTGTTATTACTTATAAAAATACATTGTATTTATAATAACTTAAATTTCAGCTAAACTATGTATATTCATAATCAAAAATAAATGTTGTTTACTGTTTTCTCAAAGGTGTCAGTTCTTTGGCTTTTTCCATATATCGACGTGGACGTAAATATTCCAAAAATAATAATATAACATGAGCCATTGATATCACCAACAGGAATGGCCAGACTTTACTGCGCAGATAACCGTAAAGTAGATCCCCAAGTGATTTCTCAGGTTCGGCTAAAATACGATTATATACTTTTTCTGTACGCTGCGTAACATTCTCCCAATTGTATAATGTTGACACAATTTCGTTACATCTATATGGACAAAGCACAGCATCATCTTCATGATTTTCGAAATCTCCAATAATTTTTGGTTCTTTTGGTTTATTTACGTTTGAATTCGTATATTTTTTGTTATTCTTCCGCTTATTTGATTTTGTTGCTAAAATTGCGCCATTGCCAATCGAAACGCCGTTACTATAAAACATATTGCTTTTTTCAATACTTGTTTCGACTGGGTATAGTTTTTGTTTTTTGCAAAACTGTGTGTAACGGGCAAGAGCTTTAAGTACACCTTGGTAAACAGAATCAACTTCAGCGTCCGTAAGTATGATTAAGTTCGATGGCAACACTTCGGGAATACCACCCACACGAGTGGACACTACTTGTAGACCACATGAAGCTGCTTCTACTATAGCCATACAATAAGCTTCAGTAAGCGATGTATTTACGAAAATGTGTCCACGAACAAGAATATCGCGAACTTGAGAATGTTCAACTGCTCCTATTAACTCAACGCGATCTTGCATATTGGCCTTTTCCCGTATCTCTTCGAGTAGATCCCGTTTGGGTCCATCGCCTACTATAATAAAATTTATATTAGGCGTGTGTCTGAAACGTGGAATGACACCAGCTAACAAATCGATTCCCTTACGGTAAACTAGACGCGAGGCAACGATAATGTTAACTAAATAAAAATACAAAACATTGTTTTAGTTATAAACTCGTATGCATTTTTTAATAAATGAGAATTAGGTACTTACTTGTTCCGTCTGAAGGCCGTTTACTTGGATCCGGTGTAAATAAGGCAGTATCAACAGCATTTGGTATAACGGAAACATTTTCTTTCGGTATGCGTGCACGTAGCACAGTATTCTCTTTACCTGTTCATATGAGAAATATTCGTCATTGACGCACCAAAATATATAAGTTAACTCACCAATATGAGAGACACATATGCAGTGATTTACATTTGCCAAATTAATCTGCAACATTTTATTAGTGAAAACAGCCGATAAATCAGCAAAGCCAAAAAGGCTATGATCCGTGAAAACTGTCTGCAATCAATAACAAAATTTGTAGTCGAATTGGTCGTTGGCTGTTCTAACTTACCCTTAATCCTAGCATGTTACCTATAATCATTGCTTCATGAGCCAATGTGCTGAATGCAGAGTGCCCATGTACAACTTCTATGCATTCTCTTAGTAGCACACAACGGATCAGAGGTATTTGACAAAGTATTGTTGGCAGTATGCATTGATTGTAAAATGGCTTAATTGGTAAATAATAGACCTTTAAACCATTCGTTAAGTAACGAATGCCTTTGCAGTCACCATACGAGTGTGTTAATACAATGACCTGAATATAAAAAGGTGACGGTTGAGTTTCAAATGCATATTAAGAATCGCTCGTTTATGACTCACTTTATGTCCGTGGGTTAATAAGATTTGAGATAAATTGAAAACGTGTTCCTCTACACCGCCAATACTTGGATAAAAGAAATCCGTGACCATACTGTAAAAAAACAAAAAAAATTTTACACTGCTTATAATATATAATATTTCTTTAATTACCATATTCGCATTATTTCTCAATAATGTAAACCATTTGTTTACTACACTGCATTAAAAAATAAAAACTTGAAATCAGCTGTTTAATGTATCGTTCAAAGAAGGTAAACAGTTGTTATGACGTTAAGTTTTACAGAGTGCCGTGCGATTAAACTTTTATTTTTGAGTAAATCGCTTAGATACTTACCAAAGAAAATAAGGAATAACAGTTTTTTAAAGTTTGAGGGTTTTTAATGTTTAGAAAATGGTAGAGAAAAAGGTATTTAATCTCAGATAGATTTTTAATTGTTATTTTATTTTACATAATAAATTTCTATAGCTTCTAAATCACCCTACTAAATTTTGATAAGAAAGGGAGAAAGTGCACGCACTATTTATGAGAAATTATGCTTCTCACTTTGACTGTGCTCTTTTAACCGGCATCATTCAAGATGAGCGAACCAAACTGAACTATACAATAGGCTTGAGAAATGCCTTAGAGTAAATGCAAAAGAGATATTTTACGATCTATTACCAATTTCCTTTATAGGGTTGCAAATTTTTGGTAACAATGCATAACATAAATTATTCATTGTAATTTGAGCAAATTATATAATTTAAGAATAATACACCATTCAAATGGCTTTAAAACTGTTTCATAATTATATGTTCACAACATGCAATACTCTAGAATTATATAAAATTGAACTCACGTAAGTTAACTACGTTTTGTATTGTCGAAATGGCAAGCCTGTCAAAGTCGGAAAGTACTGAAAGTTTGGAAGGCAGGCATTTTGCGAATCGCACAATCTACTCTAGTACATTCATTCAACACACACAGAATTTTTCTAAGTTCCATTTTGTGTGGCGAGGCGAGACTTTGAAAAATTTTCATAGCACTTTTGCCTTTGCCGTGTGGCTCGTTGCTTTTACATTTCATCTCGTGTTAAGTGGCTGAAATAAGTAATTTTTAGCTGCTAATCGAAGCAGAGAAGTGTGTGCGTGGAATCTTCCGAATTTTCGTGTGAATTTTCGTAGTCGAGACTGTAAAAATGAGCGTGGATGTGGCACCCGAGAATGTAAGTAGTAATTATGGTAACGGTGAAATTTTATGTAATTTTTCAGATATTCCTCAAAACTATCACTAACGATTTTTACAAAAAAAAAATATGTTGAAAAACAAGTGTACATTGAAACGGAAATGTAGATGCATTTTCAGTGCAAATATAGTAAATATGTCAGCAATATTTAAATGTATATTTTTCTTTGTTTAAGTAGTAATTGTCTGTCTGTGCGATTTGTCGGGCCCCAACGCGATCGCCTTGAAATGAAAACGTCAAGTTTTTCATGAAAATGGCGACAAGTCCCCAACAGCATACATGGACAAAATGCAACACAACGGGCAAAATCAGCAAAAACACCAACAAAGAGAGTAATACTTGCTGTATTACCTGCGTTCCGAAGTAGTAGCAATGCAAAATTGAATCAAAAATCATTTATAATCTATTATTTGGCAAATTTTGGCCCAAAAACTCTTAATTGCCCATCCTCATTAGGTTTAGATTTAATGTGCGATGTTAATTATTTATATGCGGTACACTGTGTTTACGATGTATAAGCTTCAGTATTATAGTTTGCAGTATGCGGTTTTAGTAATATGCTGCTGCGATGTAGCTTTTTGGCTGGCTGCAACAGGGAAAGTCAAAGATGGAAGCAGCGTAACAAACGCAGCACTAAGTACAAGTAATAGTGAATACGAGTCGGTAGAGCGAGCGAGTGAGCCGTACGACATGTAAGGTTTTCGTAGACATTGTCGTGGTTGCTCGGTGGTAGCGTAAAATATTTCAGAGTCTTTTCTGGAACATCGGAGTATTGACTGTGAGTGTGGCAGGCAGATCAACCAACCGACGGGCTGATAATAGCGAAAACTTTTAATAAAATTTTCATAACATGACTGGAATTCTACGTGAATACACAATTCTATTATTTACATTTACGAAATTTATTTATTTATATCATAGGTAGTTTGGTTAATGTTTAAAGCAAGATGTATTCAGTTAAGTACTACAAGCGAATAATTCTGTATAATGCAACCTTCAGTGTAATGCAATATTAAATCTAGTTTGGTATTATGTGTGCAATATTAACAACAAATAACAAGTTATTTTCTTATTAGAGTATCAAGTAAGAAAATGTTATTGTTTGTTTAATATTAGAGATAAGAAGCATTGAAAACTAACCACCACAACCACCCTTTTCTTTTGTACCCCTTGATTTGTAAGTTGACTTCGCAATTAAATTTTCCAAGTATTAATTTTCACTTGTATTTTTCACCATTTTCG
Source organism: Bactrocera oleae (assembly GCF_042242935.1). Lineage (NCBI taxonomy): Eukaryota > Metazoa > Arthropoda > Insecta > Diptera > Tephritidae > Bactrocera > Bactrocera oleae. The sequence goes on from NC_091539.1 coordinate 57,362,881, forward strand.
TTTTCTTCCATCCACTTTGAACATTCGCATTCCGTTTTTATTTACTTGTTTTTAGAAATATTGTTTACATTTACTTCCTTTACATCTGTATCTCTATATATGGTAAACACATATACGAATGAATATGTGCAGGTGAAGTAGGTACTTGTGTTCCAAAGAGTGGTTTCATTGCTTTATAATCGGAGATTTTTGCACTTATAAATATGTACGTATGCATCCATGTGAATACAACTGTATGGCCCATACGCAAGTAAAGTTGAACATATGCTTTACCTTGTTTTCATTTTAGGTTCTTTTCTCTTAAAACTTGCATTCTGTGTTAATGTTTGGTTGTTTTAATATTTTTAAAATTATGTGCTAATATTATTTTCATATTATTCCAGTTTTTGACTAAAAATTGCCAGCATCGCCACTCGTGTTGTATTGTATATTGACTTTCGGCTCTTTTAGTTTAAAATCAAGCAAATGTGGCTAAAAACCACTGCAGTTTATCAAATTAAAAAAAAAAAACAAGAAAAAAACGTCAACTTCGTCTGCACCGAAGTTATAATACCCTTCATATGTTCAAGTTTTTGTAAGAAAACTTGATTTTGATCGGTCGGTTTTTATGGCAGCTATATGCTGTAGTGACCCGATCTGAACAATTTCTTCGGATATTCTATTTTGTCCATACCAAATTGTGTGAAAATACTTTGTCAATTCAAAAAGTTTTCCATACAAGAAATTTATTTTGATCGTTAATTCTTTATGGCAGCTATATGCTAAAGTATTTTGATATCGGACAAATGAGCAGCTTTATGGAGAGAGAGAGACGTGATCAAAATTTCAGATCGATATCTCAAAAACTGAGGAACTAATTCATGTATATACAGACAGAAGGACAGACAGGCGGACATGGCTAAATCGACTCAGCTCGTCAAGCTGATAATTTACATATACGTATATGTATCACCTACGTTTCCTTTTCGGTGCTGCAAAATTCTTGCCAAACTTAATATATTCTGTTTAGGGTATAAAGATGCAATTAACATACATATGCACATCTACATATATGCGCATGTATGAATGTATATATACATACAAATATTTGTATCTACATCGGGCTAAAAATCTTGTAGGTTATTCGCCTCTTTTCTTTTTTGTGAGCATTCGTTGTTTTTAATATTTATTTTTCTCTTTGTTACCTGCCGCTGTCGTAGTTGAATGGTCTCCAGGTTGTGATCTTTTGCTGAGCTGATCGACAGTATTACGAATCTAATTCATATTAGTGTGAAATTAAAATAATGCCATTTTATATGTATGTAGTGTGTTTTTGCTTTCACTATTGCAGATTCTTATTCGATTGTATTGTATTGTTTTAAAGTACATATATTTATAAGTTTAAAGCTTTAATCACTAGTACATATAAATACATTTTTAGGTGTTTATACTTATTACACCTTTATACATACATATCTATCTCTTTTATCACGAAACTAAGTGACACACACTCAATAAAGAGAACATTATGTGATAAATATGTTAAGATCTTTTGAAGATCTCATTCGTCAATGCAAGAAAACAAAACATAGATGTAGATCAACATGTCGGAAATTCATCTTATATATACATTGTTGTATGTATGTACCCACATATCGATGTATATATAGCACCAAAAATCGTTCATTAACATTGTGTTGTCCCCAGGGGTACTGCATATACTACCTCACAAAAGAAAAGGTAAATTTTTTGGTTATTACTTTCAAGTGTGAGCGATAAGCAGCAATGCCCGAAAGCTATATCTATTGAAGCACACATTGCAAACAATATTACATATGTTTCATATATAAATGTATGTAATACATCTACGTCACACTGTGCTTTTATTTGTAATTAGTATGGGTACTGCTTACAACTAGATATTATAATATATTTATCTAAATCGATTCGATTTACAATAGAATAAATATAGCTTTAGAAAGAATTAAAGCTTGTTATATAATTATGAAACAATGACCTATATTAACTAGAAAGAATTATTAATGCTACTTACAGGGCAATAGCAATGGCAAAGACACCTAAGTTATCGACTATAGTTTTATATTTTTCTAGTTTTATTTATGCATAATATCGAAGAGCGTAAAGGTCGGCACGACGTCACATTGTTGTGAAACGCGTGTGAACGGAGGTGTGGACAACGTGTTCGTTGACTGATGCTAATAATTAATTTTTCTTTATGTTTTTCACATACAACTACAAACATACGTAAACTTTAGTTGTTGGTGTGTGTAGTTTCTATTTTGATTAATTGTCAGCTGAATGGGGTTACCTTTATCTAATTTAATATATTATTTGATTATTTTGATTTCGCGAGTTAGTTTGCATTTTTGAGTGTAAATTAGACAGCTAAACTATCGCTGGCAATTCTGCCTTATAATTGGGGGCAATATGTAACACGTGGTCAATTCCCTCACATGTTTTGTCAGTTGTTGTAGTTCTACAATTAAGTTTTGTGATATAGGAAACACAAAAAAAAAGTTAATTTCTCTAACCTCACAATACTGTGATTAGAAACTTGTTTTATGCTTCTTCGAGTTAACTGTGGAAAAAGATTATTGTTTTGTATGTGAACTAGTAGCGGTGCTAGTAGCGGAACAGGTTTAAAAAAATAATTCTTATATTACTTACTACTATAGTAATACAGTGCGTTTTATTATTTACTATATCGTTAAAGAACTTTTTTATCATATGTTTATGAATATACAATTATCATTAATATTAAAATATACATATGTTTTTATTTTTTAGGACATCAAGACGCAGAATGGGTCATCTGAACTGGTGCAAGTGAATGGTGTCAGTAATGGTCATCACAGTAGTAGCAGCAGCAGTAAACATAAATCCTCTAGTAAGGATAAACATCGCGATCGCGATCGTGATCACAAAAGTTCAAGCTCAAGTTCCAAGGATCACAAGAGCAGCAGTCGGTATGGCAACTAGTGCTACATTCAAATATTTGCAAAAAATTTAATGCTTTTTAATTGATTTTTTTTAGCGATAAAGATAAACACCATAGCAGTTCATCGTCCAGTAGTAAAGATAAACATCGGGATAAAGAACGCGATGGCAAGCATAGCTCTAGTTCAAGTTCGAGCCATCGTGATAAGGACCGTGATAAGGATAAAGATAGACACAAATCATCATCGTCATCGAGCTCTAGCCATCATAAAAGCTCTTCAAAAGATAAGGAACGCAAAGATAAAGATCGCGAGCGCAAAGAAAGCGGTAGCTCCTCATCGAGCAAAGATAAAGACAAGGAACGAGATCGCCACCACAAATCGTCTTCATCGTCATCATCTAGCACACGTGATAAGGATAAGGATCGCCATCGGAGTTCGTCGTCATCTTCGAAACACAAACATTCCAGCTCTAGTTCTTCAAAATCTTCATCCGGTGACAAATCAAAATTATTAGATGGAGAATTCATTAAACCAGAGCCGATCTCACAACCTTTAATTGATTCACAGTCAAATGGTTATAATACTGATTTTGTAGCACTTAGACCCGAACCAGTTGGTAACGACTATATGGACGAATCGAATACCGGTTTCGAAAATAGTCAAAATGGCAAGGATGGTTATGAAGAAAAGCCAGACATTAAAATGGAAGAACAAAATATTAATATTTCACAGGCTAGCTCATGTGATTATTCGATGTCACAATTTAAAGAGGATGAGCCTTCATTTGTCGTAAAAGAGGAGGCCAGTGCTGACGAAGATAGTATGTTCAAACAGGAGCGGGAAAATCAAGAGTACGAGGACGACGAGGAAGATGTCCCTTTGGCTATGCGTAAGACAAATACTAAAACCATTACTCCCATTGCTGAGGACGAGGATGATGAGGAGGATATACCACTAGCTAAACGTAAAATAAAAGCAGAGTTGGAAGAATATGACGATGAGGATGTGCCATTATTGGCAAGAAAGAAGGCTAAGAAAGAGTCGTCATCAGGGAAGTCCAAGAATAAAAAGAAACGTGTCAAGGAAGAGGAAGAAGAAGAGTATGGAGAGTCTAAGCCCAAGAAGAAAAAGACCAAGAAGGTACTTGTGCAAAAATTTGTAAGAATTATAGCATTAAAATAAAATCTTGCAGACCGAGCAACATACACAAGTTAAACAGGAGACTGTTTCGCCAACTAAACGCAAGAAGAAGGATGAAGAAGAAGAAGAAGTTTGGAGATGGTAAGAAATATTTCTGACATGTTAGGTTAATTCTTGGACTCGGACCTTACACGATTAAGAAATTGCTTTCAAGTTGCAATACACTTACACTTCTACTAAAACACTCTCACTTTTCTACTACTGCACTCTCACTTTTCGAACTTGAAAGCCGTCTTGATATCAATTTTCTCATTCAAGTCGAGTGGCAAGTTGACGATCAAGTTTGAACAGCTGATCAAATAGTTTTGCAAACAAATGATATGCAATTGTCGAGAATATGAATATTTCGTCATATTTATGCATTGATATCAAAATATAAGTATATAAGTATATCAATCCATTATATTATTAATATGAAAAAAAAATTCAAGTATTTTAAGCGATTTCGATGACAACGGCATTTCCGTTCCCACGACAGTCGGGTCTACGTAACCGGAACGGACCCGGACTGTCAACTCGGTAGAATTCTGCCGCTACAACAACAACAACAACAACAGCATTTTGAAAATAATATTGATTATCAAGTTGCTTGCAGCTTACGTCACGGCTTTCAATGTAAATCAATTTTGATAAGCAGTTTGTGTGATTAACTTAAAGCAAATTCTTGATCGTAACTGCAGCGTTAGTTAAACATAGAAATTTTAATGCGTTGTCAGCTGACTTTGGGCTCGATAACAGCTGATGTCAGTTTTAGAGCCCTTGTGTGATTGGAACAGTTTCGGAGGCTGTGTACTTGTCATATTGGCCGAACAATATTTGAGGTTAGGTTTTTATGTCATTTTACTTCAATTTAGTATTTTCGTGTTCGGTGTGTGGTTTGCGTAATGTGGCTAACATCACCACTGCATCTCGATGGCGAAGGCAACAAAGGTGTTTATTTACGCAAGCGAACGTGTTGTCTTCGCCATATGCAGCGGAAAGTCTGCTAATTTGAATCGTATCACTTGCGCTGCTCGTACGACTGCACATGCTACGAACTTAAGAACAAAAACAACAATATCATCTAGTACCCAACCTGTAGTTAAGACAGCCAAGAAATTGACAACTAAGCTCACTGTTCTAAATAAAAATTTCAGGTGGGAAGAAGAAAAGCGTGAAGATGGTGTAAAGTGGAATACGTTAGAACATAAAGGTCCCGTTTTTGCGCCACCCTATGAACGTGTGCCGAAGCATGTACGTTTCTATTACGACGGCAAACCCATGGAATTGTCTTCAGAGACTGAGGAGGCAGCAACATTCTATGCAAAAATGTTAAATCACGATTATTGCACAAAACAAATATTTAATGATAATTTCTTCAAAGATTTTCGCAAGAGTATGACATCGAAAGAACGTGAAATAATCAGAGACTTTAATAAGTGCAATTTTGAGGAAATGTTCAGATATTTCACCGCAGAATCCGAAAAACGTAAAAGTGCTACAAAAGAGGAGAAACTGGCTAAAAAGTTGGAAAACGAAGCATTAATAAAGGAGTACGGTATATGCATCATTGATGGCCACAAGGAAAAAATAGGCAATTTTAGATTGGAACCGCCAGGACTGTTTCGCGGTCGTGGCGAACATCCAAAAATGGGTATGATTAAACGTCGCATACAAGCGGAAGATGTGTCTATTAACTGTGGCAAAGATTCGAAAATTCCACCGCCACCACCGGGTCACCGGTGGAAGGAGGTGCGTCATGATAACACAGTAACATGGTTGGCATCTTGGACAGAGAATGTGCAAGGCCAAGTCAAGTATATTATGTTGAATCCCTCGTCTAAGTTAAAGGGTGAAAAGGATCACGTAAAATATGAAACTGCCCGACGTTTAGCTAAATCTATAGATAAGATACGTGCCACATATCGTGATGAATGGAAATCAAAAGAGATGCGTGTCCGCCAACGCGCCGTCGCTTTATATTTCATTGATAAATTGGCTCTAAGAGCTGGTAATGAAAAGGACGAAGATCAAGCTGATACCGTAGGTTGTTGTTCGCTTCGCGTTGAGCACGTTAAATTAGAAAAACAATTAAATGGTAAAGAGAATGTTGTCGTATTTGATTTTCTGGGTAAAGATTCAATTCGCTACTACAACGAAGTTGAGGTTGAAAAACGAGTATTTAAAAATCTAGAACTATTTTTGGAAAATAAAAAGGAAGGTGACGATCTGTTTGACCGTCTTAACACGCAAGTGCTCAATGAACATTTAAAGGAGCTTATGGAAGGTGCGTAAATACAGATATATAATTAAAAATAGATTATAAATATTTTTATTATTATTATAATTTATAGGACTCACTGCCAAAGTGTTCCGTACCTACAACGCCTCAATTACATTACAAAACCAGTTGGATTTACTTACCGAAGAAAGTATGTCGCCTGCGGAGAAGTTACTTGCCTATAACCGCGCTAATCGTGCAGTAGCCATATTATGTAACCATCAACGTTCAGTACCGAAGGGGCATGAAAAGTCAATGGAGAACTTGAAGGAGAAGATACGTCAGAAACGCGAGATGATTGATGAAACCGAGTCGGATTATCATGTAAATTAAACAATTATTGGCAGCAAATGCATTTTTTCAACAAACTATAACTTCGTTTGATTATAGGATCTTAAAAGAGCTGCCAAGCGTGGATCGGTAAAAGAACGTGTTATGGCTGACAAGAAGGCAAAGACGTTGGAAAGATTAAAAGAGCAGCTAAAGAAATTAGAATTACAAGAGACTGATAGGGATGAGAATAAGACGATTGCATTGGGCACCTCTAAGTTGAACTATTTAGATCCACGTATTACTGTCGCATGGTGGGTAGAATGTAACGTAACGTTACAATACTTTATACAACAAATCATACACAATGCTTAATTACATCAACTAAATATATGCAAATTTGTTTGCAGGTGCAAGAAGCATGGAGTGCCAATTGAGAAAATCTTCAATAAAACTCAAAGAAATAAATTCATGTGGGCTATACATATGGCTGATGAAAATTATCGCTTCTAAATACATAGCCGACGGCAGTGGCAGTCGAATTCGGCTGCAAGTATGTCGTATAAACGTAGATAAATGTTGAAGGTTTAATGTAGCATTCTACCCTCCCCGAATGCTGCAGCACTACTACTACCACCACCCACCACTTAACGCTGTAGATGAATGCATGATGAATTTAAGCGAAAGAAAGAAATATCAAAATCGGCGACGTCATTAATGCTTATTGAAACAGCAGACGGCAGATTGAGTTGGGAGACATTAAAATATGCCTCAAACTATTTCATAATATATGTATGAATTAACTACATACATATATGCATATTATCCATAGTATATAACGTTTAGTAAGTAACAATCAACTTATTTCATTATTAACTATGATAGACACAACAATACTTGCAATACTTGCAATACATTTGTATACATAATATAATATGTATGCCTAGTTATGTAAGTTAATAGGAATAGTTTGCCATTTTATGTGTGAATGGCAACAGACTGTTCTCCTTATTATCATGAACACACACACACACAACCACGTATACATCCACACACACTCAAACAAACAAAAAAACATTTAGTAGAACGTATTAGCGTACAAACTTTAGCAATTTTTGAAAGTTAAAATTTTGTTTTTATTTATAAAGCACGACAAATATTAAAATCACACAAAAAAAAAACGTAAATTGAAATGAAAATTTGCATATTTAAATGGAAGTGCGACGCAGAGCATACAGCGGCAAGGCGATTTTTACTGGAACAGTGCGCACTAATTAAGTTTTAGTAGAATTTTTTTTTTTTAAGCATGTATACATAAATACTAGTGTGTTTTCTTTTTTGATTTTTCCTCAAGGAAGGGCACACCACTGCATATACAGACATATATATATATGTACTATATATGTATATGTTAAATAAACATTATTTGAGTTAAATCAATTTTTAGCATAATTCATTACAATTTTATCTTATCTAAATGTAAGAAAATACACTATATAATATAATAATAAAAATAATTTATAAGTCGTCAGAGCAAGTGGAGAGGGAAAACCGCTTCTTTCTCTCAAATATGAGGTAAATGAAACACAAATTTATCAATGTAGCGGGCTAATTCAGAATTTTCCCAATTAATGTGTAATAATTTAGATTCGATCTTAAATGCAAGTATGCAAACATTCGGCGTAAGCATTGAAAAAAAAAAACTAGACTTTTAATTAAACAAGAAAATAAAATAAGAAACACATGCAATTTAGTTTATGATTTATTATTTCTTGATTGTTTTTTTTTTATTTGTTTTTGTTTTTAATCTATACATAATGAGACACATTTTAATTGTAATTACAAAAAAAAAAAATAAAAATAATGATAGTATATTTATATATACATACATACATGTATATGTATGTGCGCGAATACATAAGTATGTATTTTCAACAAGTTAAACGTTTAAAAAGAAACTTTTTTGTACCCACACTTTCCAATATACATGCCACAATACAACGTACACACATACATGCATATATATATTGAGTTGTTTTTGTATTATTTAAGTTACAAAACAGAAATATATCAAATATTGTAATGTAAAAAAATAGAAAAGCATTTACTTTGATTATTTATGGAGTTACATAAGCGGAACTAAACTGGATTTTTTGCCGGACGAATGCTAGCACCCCAGCAGTCAGAGTTACCTAAAACTAGATCAGGGTATTATTTTGCTACTACAAAAACAATAACAACAACGCAACTTTTTTTTTAATTAAAAAAACAATAACAACAACGCAACTTTTTTTTAAATTAAAAAAACAATAAAAACAACCCATCTTTTTTTTAAATTAAAAAAACAATAAAAACAACCCATCTTTTTTTTAAATTAAAAAACAATAACAACAACGCTACTTTTTTTTATTAAAAAAACAATAACAACAACGCTACTTTTTTTTATTAAAAAAACAATAACAACAACGCTACTTTTTTTTATTAAAAAAACAATAACAACAACGCTACTTTTTTTTATTAAAAAAACAATAACAACAACGCTACTTTTTTTTATTAAAAAAACAATAACAACAACGCAACTTTTTTTATTACAAAAACAATAACAACAACGCAACTTTTTTTTTATTACAAAAACAATAACAATAGCGCAACTTTTTTTATTACAAAAACAATAACAACAACGCAACTTTTTTTTATTACAAAAACAATAACAACAACGCAACTTTTTTTATTACAAAAACAATCACAACATTAATTGTGGCAACAAGTTCATGCTGTTAACCATTATTAGCTCTGAAGCGGTGACAGCGCAAATGCGATAACGGTGAGTGGTTGCTCGAGAGTTACTTTTATATATAAATATGTATATATATATAATTATTTTTAATTAGCATAATAATTATTTATTATTAAAAATAGTTTTATAAAAGTCTTAAATATATCTTCGTTAAGCCGGTCTGGTACCATTTTTGTTTGGCGAAATTTCTTACATATAATTTATCTAAGTAACAATTGAATGCTTAGTTAGAGTACTAAAAAGTTAATATTCCTCGCACACATCTTTGCATTTTGTAAACAAACATTTTTTTACTACAATTTAGAAGTCTGCAATGTTTAATCAAGCAATTTACCATGAAAATAGTTAAGCCCAAAAATATCTTGGTTTAATTGGCGTACCATGAGAAGACATTGAGATTAGGTGAAAAGGCTAACAAAAAATAATTTTTTTTTTTATAAAATACCAGCGGGTATAAATAATAAATGAAAAAAAATCAAAGCAAAGTAAACATAAATTAAGCTGAACATATACATACTTACTAGTTTTATAAAGCAAGTATTTTATAGAAAGAAATATAAAAATAAAATTTGAGAAAACATTAACTCGTGCTTATTGCAAACAAGTTTGGAGTCAATAACAGCAAAAAAAAAAAATTATAAATAATAATATGAAAATAGAAATAGTATAAAAAATTTAACTACAAGAACACTCGAGAGCAAAATCAATTAAACATGCCTAAATTAAATATTTTATGACACAAAAGCACTCAACATTAGCATAATAAATTAATATTTCGTCGTATACATATAAATAAACAGATCGTACGCATATCTGTTCAAGAATCAACTCCTCTTTTGTTTAAACTAATCAATAGGCGGTGTGCAATTAATGCGGAAAGACAAATAAAAAGAAAAAATTATTTATACATATGTATGTATGTGATAAATATGTACGTATATATGCATGTAAGTTGCAAAACGACTAAATTACTAAAATAATTCGCAACAAACACACACATTTAGTTGCACATACAAAATTACGTATGTATGTATCGTATTTCAAAGGATAAATAAAATTTAGAAAATACACACATGTAAATTTGTTTGTTTTTGGAAAAGTAAACCAAAAGAAAATATTAAGAGATTTGCCAAAAAAGAAAAAAAAAGAAAAAAAAGTTTACCACTGTACTTATTTAGATTATATTATATTTATATGTATAGGTAGGTATGTCTACATACTATTCGGGAATGATCCACCAAATTGTGGACTTTCCTTTTGCAAAGTTGTTTTTTTTTTTTATAGTAAGCAAGCAAGCTTTCCAGCGCTTTGAACAGGGTATATTAAGTTTGCTACGAAGTTTGTAACACCCAGTAGGAAACGTCGCAGATCCAATAAAATATATATGTATATATATGATCAGCAAGATGAGCTGATTTAGTCTGCCTGTCTGTATGCATACGGTTTTTGAGATATCAATTTGAAATTCTACACAAGCACTTTTCTCCCCAAGAAGCTGCTCATTTATCGAAACCGCCGGTATCAGACCACTATAGTTTATAGCTGCCATACAAACTGAACGATCAAAATCAAGTCGTTGCATGGAACATTTTTTTATTTTACAGGATATCTGCACGAAATTTGACATAGCTTGTTGTCCCAAACAACGGTACCACCTTGACATTATAGCTGCGGTTCAACCGAAGTTAACGTTTTTTCATGTGTTGTTTTTTTTCTTTTTCGGCGTTGATTGTTGCCTAAGGTTATAGCGTTAACTTCCGAAGAAATTGTTCAGAAATTGTTACCACGACAAGGGGTCTAAGTAAACGGAGCGAACACGGATTTTTATCCGGCCAAGGGCTGTCAACTTGGCATCATTGCTCGAGACTACTTCAGTAATGTTTTCTGCCGCTACAACAAATTGTTCAGTTCACTCAGTTGCCATACAAACTGTTCGATCCATATCGAGTTCTTGTATGGAAACTTGTTTTTTTATTTGTAAAGGCTGTTATAGTTTCGCTGCAAACGAAGTTAACGTTTTTTCTGGTTTTTTTTGTTTTTATTAATGTTTTTCTACAAAGTAATATCTATTGTTAGTCCTCCAAATATTTCTGATCAATATATCATTTTACATGCATATCAACGCATTTCTCTCAACGGGTTTCAATTCTAATTGATCTCAACAAACTGTAAAAGAAACTACATACATTTATTTATTTAAATTTATATTTATGATATTCATATGTTTATCGCAAAATATATTGATTTATATCGTTTAAAAAAAAATAATGAAAATCAAAATCAAAAATTATTCTGTTAATATACATACATACATTTATTTCGATATTTTGCACTTTGTAATAATTTCAATTATTATTCAACACTAAGACAAACATATTAACAAACCGACAATTAGCTATCATCAACTTATGACTAATGTATATAACCTCCAAAAATTCCATTTTGCAAACGTACTGCTTTTGTATTAACTTGTGTGTTTGTTTTTCGCAAATGTTCATATGTATGTGTGTACGTTTGCATACTCAACCAGCGCAACATTTAGGCAGAAACTCCGCTTAAATGCAGCAAAAACGAATAAATGTTTTTTTTTTCATTATTTGTTAAATACGTGGAATATAAGTTTAGACCGCAAATAATCTAGACACAATTTGTAAATAAGGCAATTATATTAACCGGTTGCACGAAATTATTCCTTTTGCGGTTTTAGCTAAATGCCAAAAAAAAAAATAAAATAAAAATCACTACTTTCTACAGTATATCGAACACTAATGTTTTCATAGAGTCGTGAGATTTTTTTTGTATATATTAGACATTGAGTGTTTATCTTCTTCGTAGAAGTACAAGCGGTGTACATTTCTAAATGCTTCGCTGTAAATATTTTATAAATTTTAAAATTTTTATACATATATTTTTTTTCTTTTAATTTTTTTTTTTAATACATATATCTTTTTTTTTAATACATATATCTTTTTGCATTAGCGCGAAATTCGTTTACATTTATATTTTGTTTAAGCGTTTAAATTAATAGCAGAGCATTAAGTAATCATTCTCATCAAACTTAGCCACGCACCCGTTGTTGCTGTTATTAAGTCATTAATGCGCGATAATCGTTTTTAAGAAATAAATTCTTGAGAAATGCTATCGTGTACAGTTGTAGTACAGCTGAGAGTAGCAAGCGAATGTCGTAACTTGCAACAATTGGACATGCAAATAAGCAGTTATATATTGCATTATATTCAAACAGATAACATAAACTTAAGCATTAAATAACTACAGATACGCAAAACTAAAATAATACATTGTAAAAATAATTGCTAGCAACAAAAAAATAGCAATAGCATATACAAGCATAGTATAGATATTAAATTTAATTAATTGCATTAATACGAGCAGTATTACTGCCATCGCCACCGCCACCGCCGCCGTCATTACTGCTACCGCCACTAGCGCTACCGTCTACGCCGCTCATACCGCTGCTATCGGCAGTACCTGTCGACAATGTGCCACCAATGTCGCTGGATATGAAACGATGCATGAAATCGCGACAGCGCGTCTCACGATAAAAATCGCGACCTGCGTGTGCAGTGCTGCGCAGCAATACACGCCCAAAAACGCTGGCTGTGGGAGCAAAAATACAATTAGTAAATAATTTGTGTGGTTTTTTTTGGTTTGTTTTTATCATTTTGAAAAAAAAAAATTTTATTATTATTTATTGTTTAAATTTAATTTTTTTTAAATTTTTATTGTTTAAATTTTTTTTTTTTTTAATTTTTATTGTTTAAATTTTTTTTTTTTTAATTTTTATTGTTTAAATTTTATTTTTTTAAATTTTTATTTTTTATTTCTTTATTTTTTTAATTTAATTTTATTTTTTAATTTTTGTTTTTTGCTTTTTTATTTATTATTTTTTAATTTGTTATTATTGGTCTAATTTTTAATTTTATATTCTAATTTTTTTTATTTTATTTTTTAAATTTTTGTTTTTTGCTTTTTTATTTATTTTTTTTTATTGGTAATTTTTTGTCTAAGTTTTGATTTTTTTATATAATTTTTTTTAATTAAAATTTTTTTTAAATTAAATTTTTTTAAATTAATTTTTAGTTAGTGTGTATGTACATACCGACGTGCTGTAAATTATAGTACTGCCGCTCTATGCCTTGGCGTAGAAACATGCATAAATGCACGAAGACATTGCGACGTGGTGAGCTCAGCAATGATATCAACTCCATGGCTTCAGCGGCCGTATTTGTTTGCAGTAAATCTTCGACAAACGGATCCAGTAATGGCTTCTCGGGCAAGTCTAATAGCATGAGTAGCGCTTCAGCAGCTGCCAGTGGTGTACCGGCTGATTTGTGCAAAGAAGAGAAATTACTGCTAAATAGCAAGAGAGAATTTCCAAACATGCGTTTACTTACGAAATTCCTCGCTCGACCACGTGTCCAACCAGTCGCGTATAACATTAAATTGCAAGCTGCGCGCATGTTTATATTCCAATGTTTCGAAAGCACCCTCCACTTTATCGCCTTGCTTGTGTAGAAAGTCGATAAGAAAGAAAAACTCGCGTGGCATTGTTACACGGAATTCCGGTGAGTCATCGTTCATCTGAAATACAAGTGGACGCGGTTAAACAAGAAATTAACACACTGTTTTTTGCATTACTAACCAAATTTTTAATCTGTGCTTGCGTATACGTGTTGAGCGGTTGATTGGTGCGACAAAGCGTTTCCACCGAAAGACCAAAACAACTAGGCTTGTATTCACCGGTGACTGTTAAAAACATATCTGGTCCATTTTTTACATGCAATATTAATATGTCGAAATCGAATTTCCAATTGGTCGTGCGTATCTTTTTCAACAAACCCGTTATCGAACGCACATCTGCCAGCAACTTGACACGCACACGTTTGGTGCTATCGGTCATTAGTGTTTCGGCGCGCGGTTCGACTTGCAACCACTTTTCACATATATCATTTAAAGGTGGGTCTTTGATTTTGAACATAAATTCCACTGGCATTGGACAGTTATTCGAGACAGTGAAATCACAAACGGCCAGTTCGTTGAAATGTACGACACCGAAATCGAGCACGGTTTTATCGACACTGATTTGTGGTTGATTCTCATTTTCACGTTTATCAACCAGCTTCAAGACTTCCTCGTGTATGCGTTTGTAACGCTTCTCATCTTTTGTTTTGATTTTTATACGAAATATTGCATAAACAGGCTTGTGATCACTCTGCCGTATATCCATAATGCTATTGTAAGCCAACTGCTCAATGCGTACACCCTTCCAGAGCACGCGATCACAGTATGCTGGCGCACGTTGTTTCTCACTGAAAGCGTTAACAAAATGTTAAGAACATTAAATCATGTAATTTAGCATTAAATATCGCACCTGCTGTCAAAATTGTCTGTGCCTACATCATACTTGTAGGTGGGTCGAAATTTGATACGTCCTTCACTGTAACCATCAAAGCAGTTGCCTTTACCCATTTCAATGCGCAACTGATCATACTTCATAAGTACATCGTAAGCGTTTGGTGAAGCGCGATTACATGGCAATTGCAAGCCAGGCGGCTCTTCAATGCGATAATTTAAGTCACCAATCCAAAAGATGTGGCTGTGAAAATGAAAAAAAAACGTTTAAAATGCAGTTCTTTGTAATTAAAATGCTTATGTGTATTATAGATCAATTCCTTTACTCACTCATGATCGTTAATGGTACGTTTAAGATCATCATCGAAAACTAAACCACGTACGATACCCGCATAATCTTCATTACGTGCCTCAATGAAAGCCATGTGAGCCGCTAAATGTGAGTTAACAAAGCAGAGATTTCCTTCATTCAGTTGTATGCTCACCGCAACACCACCTTTATTGCCCAGTGTGTTGAAAACGCCGCGCGCAACTGTCTTGACACGACAACGCGCTATATATGGCCGCAATTGTTTACGTATGATAATTGTTAACATCATGCCTACTAGACGCACGCTAGTTAACTCCTCGTATTCGCCATTTTTGTGTAGACTTGACAACATTTTACTTCTGCATTGTGAACGTTAGATTAATTATCAATTAAATTATATTTTTATTAGCTAAAACTCACATCCACATGGGGTCAGGGCGATTTTCGCTGAAAGTTATGGCTTTGGCTGATGTATCCAGCTCTTGTAGCGCAATGGCATATATGTCGGCTGGTTGGTCGCCATTTGATAGCCACAAGTGCAATGGACTGTCACTATATGGTTTATTATTTACATTCCAAGTGCCGCAATACACACTAAAAAATAAAAACAAATAAAAAATAAATTAAAAAAAACACTGTTGATTCCATAGTTATAGTTTGAAAGCATGCGTAAAAACGTACATAAAATCCTTGAAAACAATATATTCATTTTCACGTCGTTTCAATTCTTGCTTTACTTCGCCGATTTGTCGGTAATCGTTAAGCCAGCTATAACTCAAAATCGATTCCGTGGCCGCGGTTGAGTGTGTCATTGAAAATTTAGCTGATATGATTTGCGCATGAAATGTTTCGAAATCAGATGCGCCCTCGGCTGTTATGATTGGGTAGTAGAAATATTTCACGGCCGTCTCATCGGCTGTTTTTAGATCGAATTGCAATTGCGATATGGAACCCTTTTTATCTGAATTTGTGAGCACACATTAGTTTCATGTTAACTTGAACATATACATACAAATATTCATAAATCAAAGATATTTACCACAACACATTTGAAAAGTTTCATTTAACGCGAAAATCTTATCAATAGACAAGTCATTGACGTTGCGTGGCGGTAAGCGCGCTGTTGCAAGTGAGAAAACTGCGTAGGTGCCGCCTACCACTGAGACTACTAACGCCAATAAGCGACTTCGATGCTCTTGTCCAATGATTTGATAGGCTTCGAAAATCTTGAAGAAAAATTTTCAATAATTTTAGTGTATTTATAAAATATTAGGTTTGCTTACCGATAAGACTTTTTCGTTGTCCTTGAATTTTCGTTGCACTATTTCAATTGTATTTAAAGATATTTCTCCATCTCTCATGTCATTATCTGTGACTCCACTTCCTATTAATCCTGAGCTGGAAACGGCCGCCGATATCGTTGGTATACTATTTAACGACGATAGCGTTGTTGACTTCGACGTCATGGCCGGATCAGTGTTCATCTTCCTTTATGTTAGTAATTTCCAATTCTAACTATAATTATAAATATTTCAGAATAATTTTTTTTTGTTGCTATTTTTAGTTATTTTTACACTCTGTTTTGTTTGTACAAAAACGTCATCGATAAGATACGACGTTTGCGTCAGTATGTGGGACTTTACTACTGCAGTGAATACCAAAGCGTTTTGGGTGTTGTTTTGCTTTCCATTATAAAATTTTCGTTTTTCACGTCACTAATATTGATTTTTGCTATTCAATGAAACAAGCAATATTTACGTTAAAGCGCAGTATGAATCTGGCTTGAATTGCACTTTGCTATGTTTTAAATCTGTTAATTAACTTATTTATATACTTCAAGCGAATAAAATTTACGATTTTAGTTCGCTGCTGCTGTTCTGCTACTTTGACCGTTGAAAATTCATTGACAACTACAAAACGTCAGATAAGGCATTGCCAACGCCAGAATATATTTCACAATTTAAATTTAAAAATTTTTGAATATATTATCCGATTTAAACTAACTTACTTTTTATTCAAAGCAAAGTCAACGTTATTCTCAATATAAAAAAACATCTTTTGTAATAAATCTTAAGTTGTTTTTCGCAAATAATTAAAATAAAAATCACACGACGCATAATTTGTTGTCCGTCAATGTGCTACAGTGTTGCTTGCGTTGACAGCTTAATATTGTTCTTTCCTTTTCCTTCCACTTCCGTAGTTATTTTGACATTTTCAGTTAGTCGCGTGATTTAAACCGCGCAAAATATTGCAAACATATGCTACAATAAGTGTCAATGTACAACAACTTAAATGATTGTAGCTCAACTTTTCTGGTTGTGATCATTTTCACACAATTCCGCTTGCAGTTGCTTGTCTGATTCGCTTTTTTGCATTTTATTTTTTCACTTCCTTTTCGTGCGTGTTTGACGTTTCCGTTACAAACGGTATTTAAAAAACAGCATTTTACTATTTTATGTAGTGCAAACAATATAATAAAGAAATTTCTTGTTAAGTGTTAATATAGAGATATGTACATATGTAGTGTGTATGTGTTCGATTACGATATGTTATTTTTTGTTTGCGACGGTGATACAAATATTTAATACTTGCTTGAAAACGAAGAGCAAATTTGGAAATGTCTTAGTAAAGTAAGTCATATTATATAAAAATGTTTACAAAAATTGAAACTTAGTTATTTAATACATTATTTTAACTGATAGTTGACACGTTTACTTATATTTTCCAATTTATATGGAAATTCGCTAATAATATTAAGTGTAACCAGGGTTTCAAATTTTTTTATTCCGAAATTTTGTATTAGAGATTATATTACCCAATTTTATTTAAAAATTCGGAATTAAGAATTGAATTTATAATACAAGATGTTTGGAATTAAAAATAAAAATTTAAATTTTAAATTAATAATTAATACAATTTTCAATTTAAAATTTTTAAACTCAAACATCTTAGCTTAAAATTTAAGAAAGTATTTTTAATTTACTAACTTTAGAGATATGTAAATAAAAAATATTTGTTAAATTAAAAGCTGGAAATAGCAATTAAATATAAATAAGACAAAAAAGGTAAGCTGTGA
The DNA here is from genome assembly GCF_042242935.1 of Bactrocera oleae. NCBI lineage: Eukaryota > Metazoa > Arthropoda > Insecta > Diptera > Tephritidae > Bactrocera > Bactrocera oleae. The sequence goes on from NC_091539.1 coordinate 57,381,106, forward strand.
TGATATTTTATTAAAAATAAGCTTTTCTTTTGAAAAGATGTTAGAACACGAGTACGCAAGCCTGAAAAATTTATATGTTAAAACAATTTTTGTTATAAGCTTCGGACTAAAAATATTTTTAATATTTTTTTTTAATTTTCAATCTGATATTTCGGATAAAAAATAAATTTTAATTAAGATTCTTGGGATTACCAAGCAAAACAATTGTTTTATTTGTTGTTATTTGTTTATTGAATATAACTTTTGTAGTTTTTTGTAATCCCGAAAATCTTAATTAAAAATAATTTTAAAATTTCCAAGCCCAAACATCGGATTGAAAAGTTGAAAATAAATTTTTAATCTCAAATACCGTATTGAAAAATAAAAAAATTTTTAAATTCAAATACAACACAAGTCAAAAAAAAATATTAATTTCAAGTTTTTTTTTTTAAATTAACAAAAGGAATGGTTTTTGAATTCACATTTTTTCGCGCTTGCATACTTTGTATTCTTCCATTTTGAACTAGAGCTCGCATAGAGCCATCATTTTTAATACTCCAGAGTAGAAGTCTGCAAACTTACACTTTCAAAAGATTTATATTTTATTAAATTATTTAATTTTAATTTTTAATTCCGATTTCGCAACTTTAATTTTAGATTAAAAATAAAAATTGAAATTTTTAATTCTCAGATTTTTAATCCTCACATAAAGAGGGTATTATTTTTTAAGAAAATATTCAGCTATTAAACTCACTAATTTCAGAGTTTAAAATTAGTATTTTTTGTTCTTTTCGTCCACAGTTTGTAAGAATATCAGTGTGTCTTTTTGGTGCTTCGGAAATGACTTTTTGTCACTCAACCCTTTAGCGAACTGATATTTTTGCCCTGAATGTGTGTGGAGATATTATTTAAATACATACATATTTGTATGGTTTCTCGTTTTTTGAACATTTTTGTGTACATAGATGTGGAATTATTTCGCGCTTTAACGTTTCAACGGTATTTCAATTCTGGGAGCGCACCTACTAATGTTTTTTGTTGTAAATGCCATTGCCCAGCTGACAATTTGAATTGTAACAGAGAAATCTCTTGCTTGTTTGCATCTAAGTTTGTATGTATTGTATATATGTATGTATGTGTAAACCAAGTTATTTTGGTGAATTTTTGTACGTACATCTTCGTCAATCACCGTCAATGCGATTTCATTGAGTCTTTAGTAGTGTGTGCAATTTCAACAATTTTCCAATAGCATGTCATACTTTTATTTTGAGTCCCTTTTTCGTTTCAGAGAGGAAATGCTGTAAAATTATAATATATTTTTAGGCGTTTAAAGTTTTTGAAGATAACTCCTTCCCCATCATTACTAGACCACTAAGCAAACATTTACCATACTTTAATTCATTACTATCAAAACTGTAAGCCGCTATTAATTTACGACTACTTTAGCAAGTCATTTATTATACACATGTACCTAGTATTTTAAACTAATGTGTATTCAGCGTTTGATCTCGCGTATAAACTAACGAACTAACTTCACCACAACTTGACTTAGTTGTGACATCGTCTGCTGTTGGTTGTATAAGTGGCTTTGTGCGCCAAAGTTGATCCTTGAACCGGTGTGGCGTACGCGAGCGAGTTAATTTAAACTTAACGCCTACAACAGACCGGCAAATACACACTCACACCTACACACTGCAACTGACAAAGAAAGCAAAAAGTTTACATGTGCAAACATGTCGAGTTGACTGTCTAGCAAGTGCATTCTACAGTTTAGTCCTAGCATAACACCTTGCGTTTTATGCTCAGAAAGTGCTGTTGACTTTCTTGTTTGTAGGATTGCTGCGCTTAGAACTTGCTATTCATTTCATATTAATTGAAATTTATATAATTTTTATGTTTCACATACGCAAATGTCTACAGTTGTAGGTAAAAAATAATAGAATCATAACAAATAATTTGTTCGCACTTCAGGGTGTTTTTTCTTATGATATGATGTAACATAGCATTAAAGCTGAACTCAATTTTATAGCAATCTTATATTGTATAACTTAAGGGGATATACTAGTCTAAAGGAATATTCAATATATATTTTAAATATTTTTTGGTGATTGATAAAAAAAAGCTATTGCTATTTTAAGGGCGTATTCTGGTCTAAACGCCAAAATTTTAGGCAGTTTTCAAACTAAAAAAAAAAAATGAAAAACATTTTTAGCATCCATTTTTTATATGATTTTTATTGACATTCAAAGAATATAAAAAAAAATTTAAAAAATCGTCAAATTACAGGCCGTTGGAGTGGGGGCTGTACAAAAAAACGGTTCTTACTGGCTGACATGATTCCAACCCCTGTAGTGATCTAAAACAAACAAAATAAAAAAATCATTTCATTCAATTCATTAGTAAAGATATCTCTAACGGATTGTGTTTTGCCAAAGAAAAAAAAAATCACAGAATGTCGTCGACTTGAAAAACAATTTTTTTTACTTCCTTTTTAATGACCTTTCCTAATTTCTTAAAAATAGTCAAAATTAAAATTTTTCAAAATTTGAGGCGCGATAGAGAGATGTATAATAGGGTGGAGTGAAAATTTTTTTATTTTTTTTTGTACAATAGATTATAAAAAAAAGTTTTAAAGTAAATTCCGAGTTAAAATTTTTTTTGGACAAAAAAAAATAACACCTCACGTTTATATAAAATATACCGAATTTGACGGGTTTTGACTCAAAATTTATTTTAACGCTTAAGGAAAGCATGTGGTCATTTAAGAATTTTTTTAAAACTCCAACAATGACCACAAACAAATTTTTTAAGTTGATAAATTTTAATTGGCCAGAAAGAGGACTCTCCACAGCTTCTAGAACATTTATATCTTTACGAAATAAAAATTTTAACTTGAAAATTTACTTTAAAACTTTGTAAATTTTCTTTTTTTATAATCTACAGATTTAACCAGGCTAAGCCAAAAAAAAATATATTTTTTTCGCTCCACTCTAATGTATAACGAGATTTTTATCACATTTCAAAAGAATCAGCTAAGTAGAACTTGAGATATCATGTTACCACCTTAAAAAAAGTAGTTACGAGAAAAACGCGTTTAAAGTTTTACGTTAACGCTTACCGGTCAAGTTGCCACGACACTAAAAAATGCTCAAAAATGAAAGTCGAATTTTACACCAATTTATTTACTTTCTCGAATTTTTCGAAATTATTACAAATTTGATATTTTCGGATTCTATAGTTTTATACGATAAAGATATACATATTTAAAAAAAGTTCATTAAAGCTCCGTCATAAGCGCAAAGATACCATCTTCGCAACGATATTTAAATGCCAGAATTTACAAAAATTGCTAGCCGATATGGCTATTCTTTATGTTGCGAGTAGTTTTCAGTTATGCAAACCGTATAAATGGCGGTCTTGAAGCGGTAATCTGAAATAAAAATTACAGCATCGACGTTGATCCGGACTGACTAAAAAAATATGTTTCACAGATTTAAATATAAATCCTTCTTATCGCCTTTAAAATAGGCTACTTTTGAACGAATACAAGCACGCCAAAGCTTAATACAATTTTCCATAAACTAGTTGTAAGCCTCGGCTATAATGGTATTTCTGGCTTCAGCGAAGTTTGATTTGTTCCGGTTTCGTCTCATTTTTGGTGCGATATTGACTACAATATTGAATAGTTTCGACCTTATATTCTGTAACCCATGTTTCGTCTCCAGTAATGGTGCAATTGATGACTGTATGGTTCTCAGCTACGTTGTGAAACTTCTCTTTTGCGACGACTATTTAACGCTTCATACCTAAAATATTCACCGAAATATGTTGAATCGATCCGTAAGAGATATTGTGATCCTCTGCTATCTGTTTGATGCCAATACGATGAATTTCAAAAACTGTTTCTTTAACTTTTTCGATAGAATAGAATAGAATAGAATGAATATGAGGTTTGCACTGCGACCCAGGTTCTATTGTGCCCTCTCCTCTATCACATGCTTTCCCAAAGTCCCAGCACCTTGAATAACACCAACAACTTGCTGGGTGCTATTAAGGCAATGTGATCCCTGTTCACATAAGTGGAGCCCAGGGCCTTGAGCCTGCGTCTAAAAATTGCGGGGCAATCCAGAATCAGGTGTTCTGGTGTTTCCGGCCCCATGTCGCAGAATCGGCAGTTGCCACAAGAAGCCATGCCCATGTTTGACAGGTGTTTCTTGAGCCTACGGTGCTCAGTGTAGAGTGCGACTAGGAGTAGGAGTTTGTCTCTGGGGAGGTTTATCATTATTCTGAACTTGGCTAGGTTGAACCCTCCCAATAGCAGTTTAGCATGGCGCATCCCTGCAGACTGTTGCCAGTAACTTTTTTGATGTTATCGTCATTAACAGAGGTGGATGGACGACTCACATGAGGTAGGTTTCAGATGACTTCACCACCTTGACTGAATGGCTTGTGTCACTCAAAAACTTGTATTTGTCATACAGTAAACTCCACAAAACACTTCTGCAATATTTTCAACGATTCCGTAGCCGTGATTCCATTGGAGACGTAAAATTTCAATCAAAATCATTGTTACATTTTTTTCCATGGTAAACACCTACCAAACACACACTAATGGACTTATGGAGATCAAACTGCACACGAACATTAAAACGGTTGTACAAATTTAGAAAATTTGTATTAATCCGGTTTGCGTGCGCTGTTTAAATGGATCAGTCCGACTCAATTTTGATCAGACGCTATATACATACATATGTGTTATATTATATATATTATATATATATAGAAAGTAAGTAAATCGTTGCATTATGGCAAGACCGAGGAGATACATTGAGTCATGTTTAAACTCACTACATATAGATCCAATTAAAGTTTAAAAATCTTAAATAGCCTAAGGAAACTCGTTATACTTTTTGTACAATTACCTGCTCAGCTTGTAAACAGGTTAAGAGTTAATAAGCTTACTTTGAGTAAAATATTAGGGATGATAAAAACTCATAAAAATGAGATGTTGACGGATATATCCCTCAGACACATTCAGACATCGTTGGATAATAGCCTCATAACCATCCAAGCAGATCAGCACAGGAAGAGCACCCAAAGAGCCAAAACGAAATTATACAATATTTCATTAAATTAAGAATCATAAGTGTAGAATGACGCATTTGACGTCATCCTAAAAGCGCAAATTGAAAATACATAAATATAATTATGGGAAATGCCACAAATTCAAGCGCTTACTTTTTTATTTTCTCGCTCGTAAACTATTTCAGTACGTATGTATGTTCAACATGTGACTTCACGCTTAATATTAATTTCCTTATGTGTATGTATGTTAATTTTATATTCATTGCTTTTCGCACTTTTACAAACTTTTACAATGTTATTAGCGCTAGTAATTATTACTTCCCGCAGTGCTACGGTACACCTTGCTTTTTATCGTTATACATGACACTTGTTGTTGCTTGCCCGTATAATTTTTATTTCACTCAAATGCATTACATTTGTTGTTGCTGTATTAGTAGTTGCTGCATTTTCTGATGACAAGATAACTACAAAAGTCGGTTACGTCAACAGACAGGCAAGCGGACCGGAAGGGAAAAAGACTGACGACAAGGCATGGTGAGGTGAGGTACAGTGGCATAATATGAGGCAAATACAAAGCTGAAAAGTTAAAACGGTTGTGTGTTTGTATATGCTTTTTCTAGTTAACAAAGTTGCAAAGTTCTATTTGTTGTTGGCCTTTTATAATTAATACGCTTGCTACTCTGGCAGCAATTGCTGCACTTGTGTGCTTGCATACACATACATGCTAGAGTAAGAGTTTAGCACACACGCTAGTATCATACTTCGTATACACACATCCATATATATGCTCTTCATAAGTGTGTTTGTGTGTGAGCAGCTATTTTTTGTGCACCTTGACGCTCACGGCGTACAAGTGTTAGTTTAAAGTTCGTGGGTAGAGAAAAGTGGCACACATCCGGCGGCAAAAAGCAACCGACAAACATAGCAAAGCGGTTTGGTGGCGACTGGCATGCAGCTGTGTTCTATGTGCACTATATTTATCTTGCTGTTTTTACTTTATACGCCTTGTAGTAGTGATATTGCATTTGCAAATTTTTATTCCGTATAATTTACAGTTCAGTGGTTGTTGGATGATATTTTAGTTAAATTCATTTGAATATATGCAGATAACTGGCAGGAATTATCATACCATATGCAAATGAGCAAGTTCTCGTTAATTCCTCTAATTTGGTAGACTATAAAGGTAAATTATAATACATGGGATGCCACTTGATTGTTAAGAGGAGCAAACTTAGTACTTATAGTCTTAAAAGGTTGCATTGCCTTTCAAAATATTTGCTTTGAAGATCCATTCATTATAGCCTGAATTGGGTATATTAAGTTTGCCCCGAAGTTTGCAATACCCAGAAGGAAACGTCGGAGACCTTATATTATAAAATATACACTACTCGGCAAAACTATTTTGACATACTTGTATGTACATAGCTTACATTCAACTATAACACTCTTTTACTAAGTACCGTTGGGTTCAACGAAGCGAAAATGTTTATCAAAGTGAAATACATCATAATAACTGTGAATATGGAAAATATTTCGTCTATTTTTTCTGCTGATAAGTATGACAGCAGACAATGATTTTGGTCATTGCGTAATAACAACTAAATCTTGGCGAGTTCAAAGAGATATTGTTGAAGTTTTTGAATAGTCGACCCAAATATTTGATAAAGCTTTCTTTCTAAAACTTAAAACGGTTAAAAAAAATCAGAGCTGAATATATCAACACGAACAAAAATAGTGATAAAATATAACTTGGGCATCTTCGTAATAAATATCGCTAAAATATATAATTTTTCACGTCAAACTATTTATTATCAGATCAACAAATATATAAAAAAAAAAAACGTTAACTTCCGTAGCACCAAAGCTATAGTACCCTTCACAAATACAAAGTTTCCTTACAAGGACTTGATTCCGATTGTTCAATTTGTATGGCAACAGACAGATGGACAGACGGATGGACATGGCTAAATCAACTTAGCTCATCTTGCTGATCATCGAAGTTTCCTTCTGGGTGTTACAAACTTCGTCTAGAGTCTAAAAGCACCCTCATAAAACACCAAAGGCTGTGGCTTTGAAGTGGAATAAGACTGCAACCATCTCCATAACATAAGTGAGAGAACCACAAGCAGGCGTTTAGTTGAGGCAGCTATAAAAACGTATATTGCAAAACCAATACCTTTCATCACCCCGAAAAATAAACTGAAGTGTTTGAAAACGTTTTGTCTGGCAATTTTTAACATTCAAGAAAAAATTGAAAAACGAGTTTGCTTGAATTTTATGTTTCCAATGAAATCCTAGCTAGAGCTGAAAAGTCTACTTTATCACGAACAAAAGTAATTCAAATGCACAAAGCATTTAGTGAAGGTTGTGAAATCGAAAACCTGCCTCATGCGAGTCGTTCATCCATTTCTGTTAATGACGATAAAATCGGAAAAGAGAAAAAAGAGATAGCAGAAGACCTCAACATCTCTTATAGATCGACACAATAGTTTTTGGTTAATGTTTTGGGTAAGAAGCGTGTCCATGCTAGACTCGCACTAAAATACCTAAATCTGTTGCAAAATTGACGTCGAGTAGAGGTCGCAAAAGAGATGCTTGATAACGTAGCTGTGGACCTTAGGAGCTTATTTTGAAATTGATAATAAAGATTTGTATTAAAATACGTAAAAATTAATGAAAAAAAGTTTTTAATCAGTCCGGTTCAAATTTGATCATCTCCATTATGGCACCTCGTTAAAAGTAATCACTAGGATATCGCTTCAAAAAAAAAAAAAAAAAATTAAAACCATTTGTTGTAAGGTTTTCAGCCATGCCAAATTTTTAATAACCTGGAATTTACTTTTTAATTATTTTTATTCAACTATTATTATTGTATATTCAACTAAATTCTGTGGTGCTACTTTGAAACCATTTTAATTATGAATTAAATATATTTATCTTAGTGGCTGTGATTACAGTAGTAATTAATTTTGTATCTTCTTTTGCTCTAATGAGTGCGATCGAAACACCTACGTAAGTGCTGGTGTAAGACATTAATGCTATTTAAAGTAACTAAAGGCTAATATTACATTAGCAGTAATTCTATCAGTAACGCATTCTCATTCTCACATAGATGAATATAACCTTCTGCTCATTATATACGAGTATTATTTAATTTTTCCATAGCATCTTTAGTTCTTTTTTACTTGTCTGGCACCTAATGCTTCACTCACTAATTGACTTATGTATCTTTACTCCTTTATGGACATTCCTAACACGCTCACTTCTTGTTTCGCCATCCCTCTTGCCGCTACACCGTTCATTAGCATCAAATGCATTTGTGTTGCGCATTTTAAGTGGTATTAGTTGATGCGTTCGAGTTTCTTTTTTTAATTTCTTTTAGTTCTCACTTTGGGTTGCTGTTGTTGTTGGTGTTCTTAGTGCGAAGTTAAATGAGTTTTTAATTGGTGTAAAATTGCGTGTGGCTGGTGAGAAGGTTGGTCGGCCAGTTGGTTGCACTATGTGTCTGTTAGCTTTTCTGGTTTGCCATCGGTCGATGGGGATGTTAGACATACATATATATACCTACATACATACATATATGCACAAACATATATAATACTAAAGTGGCTCAGTGTCAGCTTAGTTACTTGTACTCCTGTGAGCTTACGCCAGCTTATAAGTGACTTTAAATGAGTTTACGTAGAAGTATTTACGAAAATACACATACAGATAATATCTGTATAAGTTCCGATGTATGTACAATACTTAAGAGACGCCAGTAATCTCACTCTCTAATATAACTATGTGTTTAGGTGAAAAGTAAGGTTATTATACAGAATTAGTCGAGTATTTGTATTTATCAATTAATATTAAAAATTATTTATATATCAAGCAATATTATCAATTAGTGTATTTAGTAAAAACTGAAAAAATCTAATAACGATACGATAATATAAATGAGACCAATGTAATTGAATTGGTTGACTAAAAAGCCTTTTATTTCAGCAGAGTTGACTTCATATAATAACTTACAGCTCTCACAAGGCTATATTTGTTTCAACACATGTTTATTCCACACGTCCTATGAATAAAAAAGTACATTCTATAAGAAACTTGAAAAAATTTGGACATAGTTTTTCAAGAGACACACTTCGTTCCTACAAAAATAGCTATTTTTGGAAATTTAAAAAAACTACTGTATTAATTATTTTAAAGTGTATATTTATTTTTAGAATAAACAGTAAAATTTTTGAAGAAAAAAATTAAATATTTTTTGAGTCACGATCTCCGACGGCGCTAAAAAGAATACTCCGCTGCTGCAGTGATTCCGGCCTTTTTCGTAGATGACCGTACAGTGAGCTACGAGCGAAAAATACTAGATTAAACAAATTGCCGTCGTTTTTTTTAAATTTAAATTAAATTTTACTCAACATTTTGATCGTTTTTGGCCTGAAATTTTTTTTATCAGATTAAAAAACTGAATACCATAAACATAAGAGGCAGGCGAAAAAGTTCGTATTATTTTAATGAGATTACGGAAGTAGTATTGAAGCTACGAGTATATGTTTTGCAGTCAGGGTTAGTGAGTTATAGGATAACTGGTTGCAAATATATAGTATTTTGAGTTTCGAAAGCTTAGTAGAAGTTTAGAGATAAAAGAAATTTCATGTGTTAAAAAAATATTAATTTTGATATAAAATGCTAGTGATTTAAAGTAGCTTCATGAGTGTTATTCGGGTTTACTAAATTTCGTTCTAAATATCTGAGCATGGAAGATGCTGCACGCTGTGGTTGTTTTTATCCCTTTTTACGAAGAACTTATCAAAAAATTATTGAAGTGATTTTAGTTAGCTGTACATCAAAGATGACTGGCTTTGATCCTTACAAGTTGCAAGAGTATAAAATGTACGGTTACAACCGAACTTATGCCTTCCTTACTTATTTTTTAATGTGTCTATTCCGCGATACCTGATTTTCCATTGCACATAAATATAATCGCCTGCTGCAGCAACAGTTGATAAATTCCATTTTATTTAAAAACAATTCTGCATAATGAAATTCGGTTGCTTTCATAAATCCCATTAACAATTCGCAATTCAATAATAAAGATTTAAAGATAATACCTGCTTGCTACGCCTTTACTGGTCATGAATTACAATATTCCGCATTTTTTTAAGCAAATTTTTTTCTTTTACTTTAAATTAACGGAATGCTGCATTTCACTATGACGGTCATAATAAAAACTACACTTTTAAGTATTAAATTGCCACTCTGTGGCTTGATGCGCACATACTTACTTACAAACATATATGGTATAACTTATTTTTGTTTTTATTTTTTGGTTTTCCATTTTACTATCGCCGCGTTATTTTTATTACTTAACATTAATTAACAATTGGCAGGGAAATGCAATCCCAGCCTTGATGGCATTAATGAATATTTATGCATTTATTTGTTATGCGACGATCCGACGCGAGGTCATAAATAAAGGATGGATTTTAATACACAACAGCCGTTGGCGGTCGCATATTTCGAATGCGCTTCATATGTGTGTGTGTGAGATTAAACGGCGCCACCCACTATATATATATTGTAGTTACATGTGTTTTTGCACTTGTAAGCGTACAGTTAGGTGTGAAGTGGAAAATTGTTGACCAACAGCGCATTGTGGCCACGGCGCTTTAATGCGCAGAACGCCAATTTGCGATGGAAATATAATATTATGCGCGTGGCAGCGTATGTGGCAATTAAGATGGCCGTAGGCTGTTGACTGGTCGCAGGTCGCTATCTGCGACAATTTGAAGCCTTGAAAAATGTTAATTAATGTTCTCAGCAAATAAATTTAATTGCAGCATGCATTAATTGCTTCTTAAAATATTTTTAACTTACTCTGTTAGTGAGGAATAGGTTGCATAAATATATGTTGTAAGGTTACTAACTAATACTAATAACTAATTATAAACGAAATATTTGTGCTAATTTATCGTTTGTGCCTATATGGATAAGACTGCCATTAAAATTGTGTAAAGAAAAATGCAAGCGTGTAAAGGAGGCTGTTAAAAACAGCTCATCTTCATAAATCTGCGCATAAGAAGAAAATTCTTACTAAGAATTACACTGATTAATTATTATTAAAAATCCACTATAATACTGTGATAGAACTTCTTTCGAATCGTAAGTTCGCACCCAATCGACGTTCTTGCGAATGAATAACGAGCTGCGCTATTCCTTTTCCTATGATGAGATTATCGGAATTAATCTCTATGAGACCAACATGATTAACGGCATAATTATAATAACAAGTGAACAATAGCAAAACATAGTCCACTATTCTGCATCTCATACAAAGTTGGGTAGTATGAATGATATACCAACTAATCAAAAAAGACCCGGACTGGCATAATAGAACAAAACTTTCAGCGTTTTTAATACAAATCTTTATCTCCTTCTAAAGTGGCTACTGAGCTAATACAAGTACAAGCATATCAACGCTTAATTCAATTTTCCGCGCACTTTTTGAAATCACCGGCTGGGATGGCATTCAGTGCCTCCAGCGAATTTGGTTTTTTTTTTTTGGTTTCGGATAATTTTTGGAGCGTTATTTGCTACATTGTTGGACAGTTTTGACATCATATTCATAAACTCAAGTCTCGTTATCTACTCGATGTGATTTTTGCAAAAGATTCAGGTATTTTAGTGCGAGTATAGCTTGGACACGCTTCATACCCAAATCAATATTCGAAATTTGCTGAGTCGATCCGTAAGAGATGTTGAGATTTTCAGCCATCTCTCTGTTGCTAATACGAAGATTTTTAAGCACTGTTTCTGTAACTTTTTCTATGTCAATCCATTTAAAGAATGAACGAGGAATACTTGTGTTCGTGATAATTTAACTCCCCCAAATACCGACAAACTTTGTCAGCCGCCAAATGCATACTAATTGAAATATAGAGATCAAAATTCAAACGAACATAAAAAAGGTTAGAACATCGTAGAAACTTCTAATTTAAGAATGTACCATTGATGTTGATGTTCAAACACAGTAATTTCGCCTCTTTAAGACTATTCAGTTTAATACAATTTAGATTTAGACTGTTGACTACCAACCGACCAGGATATGTCTTTTTATTCCAGCCCTGTTGTCAACTCTTCAATGTCGCTTTACAAAATCGTACAAAATTTGCCAGTAACAAAAACAAATATATGTACATACAAGCAAACCTCATGCGAGCGAAAGTTTAAAGCCACTTTGGCGATGATATTTTTGTCGCATAACTTTTTCTAGGACTATTCCAATTTTTCCGCTTTTTGAATATCTGATCCAGGTTCAATCAATTGCTGAACTATGGACTCTTCAATAATTTTCTATCGCACTCTCAATGCTTTACCAAATAAGTATTTCGATCCCGCTTTATTGTCGTCTCATGGTAGCAGTGAATTTGGGCGTGTTTTAAATGTTTTGCAATTTAAACGTCTGGCTTAAAGTAACATTTAATAATAGCGAGTTCAAACTTTTCCGATATTTTAGGCCCATGTCTTATGAATTTGACCTTCTTTGTATGTAGGTATCCTCGATTTTTTGTGCGACAGGTTCGAAGCGCCGCTCATTAGCTGTAAGGAAGCATCATATAAAATGTATTCACAGAACAATATTTTTACCCATTAAAATTCAAATTTGATTGCTTAGTTATAGAGTTATATGCAGATTTGTCGCCATACTGCAACAGAATTAAAGTCATTGTGCCGTAAACTATGTTTTAGAAATTCGAAAATACAAAATTAGAATATTCAACTAAAACGTGGAACTAGACAAATTCTAGCAATGAATAGAAATAGCAGCTGGCAGAAACTCGAAATGCCTGCTCTTGCAAAAAATCGAATACAAAAGTAGCGAGTGAACAACTATTTGCAAACGCTCACAAATAAAAGGCGAAAAAAAGAATGAAAAAAATTGCAGTATAGTAAAATGAAAATTGGTTCAGTGCTGCAACAAATGCGTTTTCGCAACTTTTTCTTACTTTATTTTTATCACATAAATTAGGTCAGAAACTCGGCCAACTTGCCGGTAAATAGCGCGCATTGCCAAATCATACCAATGAAAGGCCATGCGGAGCCAGCGAGAGATTGCTATGCATAGGAAACCATAAACGTATTTGTAAGCTATGTATGCATATACATATATATAATATATACTATTCATACATTTATATACTCACGCACATACAAGTACACTCAAACCATTTACAATCCGCTTCCACAAATTCGATTTAACGCTTTGACAGTAAAACCATGGCCATTTCTGGCTGTGGCACTTGTTATTCGCTGCATCGATGCAATGAATTGCATTTAAATTGCCATGAATGCTGTCCTTCGAACCTCCATACTGCTCTCTACCACCACTGCAACATCATTTGCTCCTCTTGTGCACTGGTTAAAGCAATTCGCTGACCCGCTTTGCAATTGATGTTAAATAAAAATCGTTAGAAAATCGTATTATTTGACGACTTTTGAACAGTTGCGATTTTAGGATTTACGTGAAGTTGTGCATTTCCCACATTGTATCCACTAACCACCGAACTCAGCACGAAAGCACTAGTAATGGGCTGCAGATATTGCACTGAGTGAAAATGTGTTGAATCATCGAGGTCGATCGATTGCTAGTTACATCGCATTAAATTTGCTTTCTTCAGATTTGGAACTTGCTCTGTACTGATTTTAACGGAAACATAGTCGCCAAACTGCCATCCTTTGAAGTGGATGTAGGCATCATCAAACCCATCGAAATTATTTGACAATAAGGCCCAATAAAAGAAAGTCAATAATATTATAATATGAAATGAAGCAAGTAGGTACGTGCGCTACAGATTTAAAGGACTTACAAAGCAATATAGAATAATTTTGAACACTGCTCAAAGTAGATATGTCATAGTAAGATGTGAAAGGACAATTATCCACATCATTCATTTCAACAGAAATTATGAACTGAATCTTTGTTCACTTGACCGCAAAGGCACAGTTTAATATCTAAGCCATCTGTTTGTCTAGCCTAAAACCTTAAGCCGGATACAGGACTCATTTGTCATTTACGCTTTAGAGATATAAAGGTCATACATATGTGAAAGTCTAAGGATTGGTAGGCTCTGTCTTCTCTGTTAAGGGATGCCGTTCACTCGACCTAATATCTGTTTTTAGAATTACGAATCTTTTATGGGGAACAGAACAGGTGTGAGTCACTAGACGGTCTGTGGAGGTAGGCTGTTGGTCCTTCGTTTTACAGGTTAAGCTTTTAGATATTTTTATCTGTTTAAAAATATTATAAAGGATTAGCAGTTTTATCATGAGATATAATTTTTTTCAAGTGCCTGCTTTGGATGTACAATCGGTCTCTTATGCAAGAATTTTTAAATTCAGGACCGTAAATCGTACTTTGGACAAGGTTTAAATTTTAAAACCGATAAAATATGATGAGCTGCGGTATCAGAGAAAATCAGATTACAGATATACTAAAAAGAGAAAATTGTTTGTGTTGTTTTGATTAACATCTTCGCCTTTTGAATTGAAGTTGGCAGCGTTGGCAATTATTTATCTATTGGCTCAAATTTAGAAAATCTGTTAATAAAACCAAAAAATTCTGAGCAATTAAAATTCCGGAGTGACCAATCCGAATAGCTTTTGTGACGAACTGGTGGTTGTAAGATAAATGAAACCTACCATTTCGATAAGCATGATTAAATGTTGAAGTACTTAAAATTCGTCTGCTATGCTAACCAGGTCAAATTGTTTGATTAGACAAAAGTGTTTCAAATGTTCAATTGTACTAAAAACTCAAAATACATAAATTGAGAAAAATTTTGTCATTTTAATTAGCTTTGACTAATATTTGAACAAGTTTTGCAACACGTACAAGCATAGTGCTCACTACACAATATTATTTATACAGTGGTTTGGAATTTCAATTAATTTGCTATGCATTCCTATTACTCCCATACACGTACCTCAGCGTTGCCACTATGCCAGTGGAAAAAAATTGTCAAAATTCAAGAAAAATAATATAGGTTACCATCTAGCTTAGCATCTACATGTATGAAATGCAATTGAGTCTGTCCAACATAGTCGTACCATGTTCAGGTCAACGTTAACGGCAACACTTGCGGCTACTGCTGCTATATTGCTTGAGCAGATGCTGTTCGTACTCATTAAAATTACTCATACGTCTAGTGGCACCGGGCAAAAGGCACTCAGCTGCACGAGCAGCATGCTCGTATTACACATAGTTTTTTGATAACAAAATTGGTTTCGGTTTAATATATTTGCGTGTGTTTGTTACTATGAGCACCGTTGTATATTGAAAATTTGGCGTTGGTTGGGCTTTTCGGTTTGTTTGTTTTTTGCCATTACTACCAGTTCAACTTGCAAAATCTCCAAACTTGTTAAAACTAATTGTGTTGGTGTTTTTTTTATAATTATTACGGCTTTTTATGTTTAGCGGGGCGTTGTTTCGTCACGTGAGTGTGGTGTCAATGACCAACTCGTATGCATTTTTTGTGATAGCCATTCAGTGAAAATTAACGAAAATGTGAACGCATGCGGGAAGAAAAGCTGAAAAAGAGAGCATTTGTAGATAAAAAGTTTATGACTTAATTAAAGTAGTAAACAGTGGTAAATTAGTATATTTTTAGTAAGTTGTCTTTATAATGCAACCCAGGATTGTAAGTTTTTAATTAAAAAATTTTGCAATTAAAAATAAAATTTTTATTTTCTAATCCCGATTTTGGAATTACAAAATAAAAAAGAAATTTGAATGCAAATGTTAATTCAATTAATTTTTGTATGCATTATTCTATTTGCAACCCTGATGCATACTAACCTCGTTTTTTTTTGGAATTTCTCTATGTTTAAAAAAAAATGAAAAATTATTTAATTTTGTTAATAAAGTGATAGTAATTACTTTAGTTCGTCAAAACAAGTTGTGAACCAGACTGGTCCACATTAACTGCGCGCGTAACCCGAATCGATCAAAATTTATTTCCTAGATTGATACAACCCTTTTTGCTATCGTCATGTTGGCAACAAATATATCTCAGTGGAACTGAACATGTCTTATGTATCGACTCTCTGAACCACCCTGTGATACCGATGAGTTCTATCTTTTGACAGATTCTACAGTAATAGTGGTTTTGGTATCTCCAGTCTGCTGGCATGTCTACCATTGAGACCTGTTTCCAATTCTGAATTGATATACGAACTCTAGTATGTTATTGCTCTTGAAATTTAATAGTCGGCATCTGCGGCTTATATTCCCTTCATGCCACGTTGTACAAGTCAATAATTGTTTCCACCCCGACTCAGTTGTATCTGCAGCATGCTTGTTGATTAAATATGTACAAGTTGCCAGAGGTCTATATACATATATTTCCTCTTTATCGGAGTCTTATTGTAGGATAAAGTAACTCTTCAAAAACTTCTGAATCATATTAGAAATCCTGCTTTGTTACATCATCCTGCTTTTATTGTATCGTACAATAAATAAATATTTATAAATATTTAAAAATGAAAATAAAATTCTCCCTCTAAACGTTCACTCCATCAACACTACCGATTTATGGCAACTTTCTCCATTCGTATTATTTTTAAACTTTTATTTGAAAACTTTATAGTGCGAATTTGCTTTTTAATAAAAATTTACGAGTTTCATGTTTAATTTTAGAGTTTTCCGCTGACTTGAGTGAAATCAAAATCTTCACCAAACATTAACTACCGCACAGAGTCGCAACTTACGCCATTGGCAGCATATAAAATTGACTGTCAAAAGTTTATGCTACGCTTCATTTGCCATATTCCCACAGCTTCTCTGTGCATTGTGCACTTTCGCTACCACTCCAAACTTCACGGCCATTGTCTTTGCTGCGTGCACTCAGCTATAAACATATATGTACATATGTATATGTGAGGCACTGCTGAGCGTTAGTTAGGATTCACATCGGTATATACCGATGTATGCTTGTATTAACTACCAAAGTAGTTAGCAAAGTATGCGTAAATGATTGTTGCCGGAAATGCAAGCGTATCATTTTGATATTTCGCTGATTTTGCACTTTTCCACAATTTTACATCCCGCAATGTGCATCCTAAGTAACGCGACCGCCATTGCTTGGTGGATAGGGGGTCTTTAACGCAATTAAATTTTTTTTTAATTTCCTCAGCGAACTTTATCTTATTTTTCTCTGTACTCAGAAACGAAATCCATTGTAAAGTCGGACTCAGAAATCTATATATTTCAAATATGAGGTCTAGGTGAAATTATGGACCGATTTTAATAACTTATTTCTAAGAAATTTGACAAGTATGTCTATTATATTAGGAAAATGAGGTCTAGCCGAAATTATGGACCGCTTTAAGCAATTTTTGGCCAAAGCGCCAAGTCCAGAAACTCTTTAAAGCGGAGTGGAAATTCTTTTGGGTTAAACAAATTAGTTTGAGCTTGTCTAATATATTAAAAATTAATTTTCATATATTCATATTCTGAGAATCCAAAAGTGTTGCAATTGCAATAATGAAACTTTCAGTCTGTTCAGGACCGGTGTTTGGTGAGTGCTTTGAGATTCATTACCCTAAAACGGCATAAATATAAATTCCCCCCTTTTACGATATTTAGCGTACGCCAATGCACATCCGTCTTCAGCTTCTATCTATCTTAGATAAATATTTAACTTTTGCCAACATTTTCATGATTAAACTAATGCCTTAGATTGAAAATACAGAGTTTCTATTCCCCTCCGCCTGCACAAGCTTTTGACAGGCAATGAACGTGCGAATAAATGATTAGATCTCGAGAAAGTGAGAAACAGCGAGAGATTATAACTCCCTCTGCACCATCACCAAAATCACCACCACCACCTTATTACCTTATTACCTACACAGCACTACAGATATCTAAAACTATTAAATAAGCCTAAATATCACTCTGACATTTGTGCGACAGTCTGCTTTTTCAGACATCAGCCGCTTTGGCAGCAGTCAGCGCTGTCGCAAGAGTTAATTTGTTGTCGAGCCGCAAAAACTTTGTCATAAGTAAATGACAATAAATGTCACACAAAAGGCCATAAAAGCACAACAGTCTAACTTCATCCTTGTGTGCCGCTAAATTTGCCTACCTCATCACACACACACACATCACTGCATACGTGTGAGGCTACTTGCCAGCAATTATATACACATATTGAAGTACGTCACGTGTGCGCATATTTTATTATTTTGTGCTCGCTATTACCCACACTTTTCGCCACTTGGCCGCCTCGAACCTCTAATCGTAGCAGCAAATTTTGTGTGGAGCTTAGGCGTACTGCATGCCGCCAGTTGTTCAACTAAGCTTAAAAGCATGTCATAACTTTTGTCTGACAATAAAAAAAAATATTTGTTTTATAGGCCCAGCCATAAATCGGTTTGTGGCCAGATTAACCCCGAGACTACTACTTAATGTAGCTAAGCGCTGGAAGCAATGTGTTTAGAGCTATGCGCATATAGAAGAAAATATTGAGAAATATTTATTTAGCTGAACCACGAGTCATCTATGTGCTTAGTCAAACTAATGTAAGTGATAAGCTTATTGGATGCTCTGGGTGTTTTGGACGTAGTCGTAGAAAAAAAGTCTGAAATCGTCTTCTATGTCTACTACGTGGAGATTCGATAATACATTTTAGCTAGAATATGATACGAATTTGTATATTACAGTCTAGTAAAACGAAATACATTATTCATGTATTAAAGCGAAGATTTTATTTAGCGTATATAAATAAAAACTCTAGTCCTTATTGGCAAATCTTCTAGGGTGAATTTTTCACCAGCAAAATCATTCGCCATAGACAGTGGTAGTAATCACTTGGAGCTAAGTCTGGACTATAAGGTGAATGCATAAGTTTTCAACTAAGCTCTATGCCGACTCCCTAGCGATGTGTGCGGCCTGTCGTTGTCTTGATAGAACACAATTCCTCTACATGACGGTCAGCTTGGACGATTTCCATTATTTTTTATCGATGTTTTCTACAATCAGCCTTAGAGTATGGTGTACCTTTCATAACAATATTACCAGAAAGGAATTGCTGAAACTGAAATTGCTCGTATGATCGGCTTTTACAGTATTTGAACTACAAACACTGCTCAGATTTTGAGCCGCCCGGCTTTCTTTTTCGCCTTTATCTCTTTGCTGGTGCCCATGCGAGCTTAAACAATACTGAGTCAAGAGATCACAAAACGTCGGAGAAGTTTTCTTTAATACTAAAGCTTATCTTTCAAACGCCATATAGCATAACCGTATGCGAGATACATATTATTAAAACCATCTAATGGAAAAAAATTGGATTTCTTTTTTTAACTGACTTCTTTTATAAACTCGTCTTTGGTATAGTGAAAATTAGTTCACTCTTTCTTCTTTATTCATTAACTATTGCGGTACCAATGACCGTATTGAAGATTTTCTGGCCAAATGATCTTATTAACCTCTTTGAGAATAATAATAATTGATTTGTTGCCTACCTTTAGGAGTAAGAGTTTGTTTTAAAGGAGTAAAATAGGGCGTATTTAGTATATAATTTAATAGATGTTATCATTATCGAAGTATAATTTTTATTTTTATTTATTTTTAAAGACTTTTCTGTTTGTTTCGGTAGTTTGTTTTCTATCAAAATGTTTATATGTGCAATTATGGTACAGATAGCTAAATCGTTTGGTTATATTGTTCTAAACTATTCATAATACTTCGAATCTTAAAAATAAACAACAAATATTCCTTCCACTTTTGATTATATATCGAAACGAAAATAGAAACAGTAAAGCTCTGAACTAGGATGCTTTGAAAAGTAAACTTGTTGACCACTTTAACATTAGGGAATGGTGTATATATTACTAGTCCAGTACTAGTGCAGTACCAGTTCTTTCCACTTCCGAAACCACCAGCACGCAAATCAAACCGGTGTTTCATCTTTTTTTATTATATCAAACAAGCGTCGTAAAGTCTGCAGCTTCACTTCAACTCACAAAAAAAAAAGAAAATATAACTGCCCAAAGTAACGAACAATGAAACTCAAATGAAACACAAACAAATGCGCTTTGAAAGAAGAAGAGGAAAAAAAAGTTAATCTCAGCAAAATCTGCCTGCTATTTTCATAAGTTTGCTTATCCAACTTGTCTGTGCGCTTATTTACATATAATCATGCACTCACATATGTTCAAAGTGCAAAGACAAAACAAATCATAACTGGATTAGGCGCCTATGCCTGTCTGTACTTGCAGATTCCCACAACATACTTTTTACGCCCTTTAACAACGGAACTGCAACTCCCTTGCTTTACGCTTGATTACCTTTCGCTCTACCGCTAAGCATTTTTGTGCCGTTATTCTGGTTTATTATACCCTAAACAGGGTATATTAAATTTTGCGAGAAGTTTGTTACACCCAGAAGGAAACGTCGCAGACCCTATCAAAACATATAAATGATCAGCATGATGAGCTAAGTTGATTTATTCAAGTGCAGGATTTCGGAATCAAGTGCTTGTATGGACAAATTTTCATTTGAGGAGGTCTATTCACGAAATTTAATCAGAATTAAGTTCTTGTAAGGAACCTTTGTATTTGTGAAGGGTATTATAGCTACGGTGCAACCGGAGTTAACGGTTTTTCTTGTTTCCTTTTTCTTTACGATATCTGCAATTGTTTTCGATTTCATCCGTTCTCTGCTTCTCAGTTTGTTTATATTTTTTGTTTCTTTTTTTGTTAGTATATTCATGGAACATTTATGCTTCTATAAGTTTTTGATTTATTGTTGGAACGTTCAAGTATGTTGTCTGTAAGTATTTACCTACCTATTTGTTGGATTATTGTCTGATTGTTGGTAAATATTTTCATAGGACACGTTAACAAATATGATGAGAATATTGAATATTTCATAATAATAGTTGTATGTGTTTGAAACTTTTGTATAAGGTCTGACAGGGTCTAAGCGCTCGATTTGTTGTTAGTGTGCTTGAAAGTTTGTATGTGTAAATCTTTATTTAGTTTTTGTGCTGCGGAAATTTCATGCAGCACGAGGATTAGGGAACTTTTAGTGAAATGTACTTTAAATATTACTCTTTCCGTACTTATTTCTTGGTTTGTCCAAAGCCAAATACCCTATAAAACAGTATCAATTTGAATCACATAATTAAAGTCTGAATAATAGTTTAAAACATGAGAGCTTAATCATATGAGCGCTTGGAAAAACAATAACGATTAATAAAGTTGGATCAGCTGTTTTCAGTTTAATTTGTTCATTGTGGATGTGTTAAAAATGTTGGAAAGTCTGATAATTACTTAGCGTTAACTGTCAATAGCGACACTATCTTAAGAGATAATATCAATATTATTTCCGAAAAGGACTCGATAAGTTTTAAAGTGGGCCGAAGATTTTAGGAAAAGAGCTATATCGGCCGGTGATTAAATTTTTGGAACAGAAAATGCATGGAAGCTGAATCCAGAGACTTTTTTCTTCGGTGTCAACTGAAAAATTGATTTAACGAGTTTGAACGTGGTCTTTTTTTTGAGGAGCCACGGATGATCACGGTCTCGTGTTGTCAGACTACCGATTCAGGATGCGCGAGAGGAATGGTTGAGGTAAGGCATTTAAATAACCGCCTGGTCAAAGCTAGTTTGTAATATTGGGCATAAAAAAGCTATTAAGCCGATGGTTGCCGCACTCGTTCTCTCCGGATAACAAGTACAATTAGAGCAGCGTTTTGGCGAAACCCGAAGCAGTTTTTGCATCGTTTCAGGATCGTCGACGAAATATCGATCCATTGACAACCACCAGAGGCCAAAGAACACTCGACAAAATGGACTTCAATCGGCGAATTTACTCCGCAGAAGACGAAGACAGTCCCCTCGGTCGGAAAGGTGATGTTTACCGCTTTCTGGGACTCACTAGGTGTGATCTACATCGACCATCTGGAGAATGACAAAACGCTCACAGGGCTCTACCATGCCGTTTTAATTTTAATAGACTGATGAATTATAATCTGTCTGATATACGCTTATAAAAAATGCGCTTTAATAAGCTGTATAATCGTACAACAACATATCTGCGCATGCATGTGAGTGTGTCAGAGTAGCATTTGAAAAAAAGAACTATGTTATAGCTGGCAACCCAGACGATCAACATGACTGTGCTACCAGAGGCTGCACAAACAGCCATGCCAGAAGTAGCAGCGACGGCAATAACAACAGTAACAACGTCAAATGCATAAATATTTGTATTTTAAATGCATATTTACGTTTAACAAATTTTGTATGCATGTCTGAGTAAGCACTCTAGCATAATCCGCAATGAGCAGTCGACTGGCGGTAGCAACAAATGCCAACTCTGCAACAACAACAAGCTTCCGCATGCGCTCGTTTGCGATTGTCGACGGAACGACAGACGTCGGACGAGTATTTTGCATATGAAGTATAAAATGTCGCAGACATGCCAAGTGGAGCGGTGAATACCAGCGAGCCAACGAACCGGCAAGCCAGCGACCAACGACCGACGACCAACAAAGTCAGCTGCAACAATAACATAACAAGGACAAACTATAATGCGATAAATAATACAAGGCGAGGTCAAAACGAAATGGGGAGCAAAGCTTTAGTGCAGCGGATACAAGGGACAGGGTAGCGAAAGCAAACTGTAATGAAATCAAAAGCGAAGCTACAGCGGCAACCATATCATGCGGACGACCGGAACGGGAGCGGCAAGACCGGAAGATGTTCACTACTGGAGTTGTATGAGTTGAAAGCGAGATAGATGGAGGTAGCAGGAGGAAATGGAAAAGTGAAGCAAAGTGGGGCAAAGTGTGGCGCTTCGCCGGAAGTGAGTGCAAAGGACACTGACACAAAGGACCACAGACAACAATGACCGACAAAGTGGACACGCACACATGCAACAAAGGCAACAAAGCATACACAGAGCACACACATATATATACGCAAAGAGATGCATGTGCAGTGATATGTGAAAGAAATACATCTCTTCATGCAGCCGGACGCGCCGCAAGCTGACATGCAGTTATCCTGGCATTTGTGTAGATGATAAGTGAAGCTACTTTTGCTTTGGCACACATACATACATTATATCCTGTGTTGCTGTTTTTTTTTGTTTTTGCTTTTTAAGCTGGCAAGCGAATGTTATGCGATATGCAAATTTGTTATATACAAACCTACATACTTGTATATGAGAGTGAACAAGGCAGTAAGATGTATAAAAATTGAATACAAAATGTTAAATATAAAGTATTGGCCGGAAAGGCGAAGGAAGCATTTATTTTCGCCACATGCTTAGATTTTTTTAAAATAATTGCAATTTTTCGGTCAGCTGTCTTGTAGAGGACGAAAGCCGTTAGTATAATTAGAAAAGATAAAAAATCAGAGAGCGGGCAGGTAACTTTAAATTCTTCCTAATATATAATTAAATGTTTAAGTCACCTTGAAACGGCTTGGAGTTACTATAATTTTATATTCTGTCATTGCTCCGATTTCATGCCACGAGTGGTATTGAATACCGGATGAGAAAAGCCTTGGTGTTCCCGGACGCTCGCAATATTTCAACTGAAGAATTCATTCATATCGGCGGTCCCAAAAAATAAAAAACACAACGACAATTTTAGAAAAATGGCACAACATCCTCTTAGCTCCATACCCTTGACCCAACAATGCTTACACTTTCTTAGCCCGTCTGAAAAACACGTTTTCTGAGGGTCTGTAAAGTAGATCTCAGTGGCAGGGATAACCTACTTATTTGACACAAATTCTTGTTGATTTTTCAAGTCCAATTTGGCAGTGGCTGTGATGGAGGAGAGGGCGTTTTCACAAACTTCTCCCTGTTTTTTTCTTTTTCAGCCAAGATAAACAATTTTTTCTAAAATGCCATATTGCATTCCAATCAGTTTTTCACTTAAACTCTTTGCTGCCTCGGTAAATCACAGCTGTTTTTAACCACACATTCGTATGGAGCTTAAGAATTATTAAAAACTTGTAACCGCAAAGCTTTGTAAGCACACAAATACCATTGCATTTGCGCTAGTCAGATAGCGGACTTGTCATTTGTCATGTGTCATATTTGCCGCATGCATTGGTATGTCCTTCTACTTTGTGATTTTGTTTTCTTGGTATCTGATTATTATTTATGTTTATTTATTCAAAGATATGCATAAATATGATATCACAATGGCCGCTCCTTTCGTCTTTTGGTCAGCAGCAGCTGAGCAACCACAACTGTTTGTTTGCTTTCGCTCGTAATTCATTTCAATAGCAAATGGTTGCTTAGCAAGGACAACAGAGTAGGAGTAGTTAAACTGGTCACTCTGAGTGCTGTGTTTGTTTCTGCTCTACGCTTCGGATTTGCTTGTTCGCATATTTAGTTTGTGCAGACGAGGCTTTAGTCTACGGTGTCCTGTGTGCTTGCTGGTTATTTATTATTTTCCAAAGATTTAGTTCGTTGATTTATTGAGTTGAAATTGTTTTAATTCTGCAACAAATTATTTTTTTATTGCTTTTCCGAAAATTATCTTCGATTTAAAACTTTTCCAGCATTAAGTTTTTTGTCCTTGGCTATTCTGATAAATTTGTTATCTTCAACATCAAAACAATGTACATATCTCATCAAGATTATTAAAAATAGTTCCTTAAATATATAGATCTGTTTTTAAAGAATTTTTTATTTCTGCGGCAGGCAATGATTCTTCACATGAGGAAATGTCTACTCTCTTAACATAATATCTTTAATATATTCTTCTCACATTAAATATCCCCACCCAGATGGTTTTCGGATCTGCTATTATTAATGATCCATTCCATCGCATTTGCTCATGTCACGGATAGTTACCATAAAGTATGAAGTATAATATACCATCTGATAAAATTCGACCCTTTAAACTGTGTTCGCAACCTTTTTAACGTTCGTGTGAATTTTGATCTCCATATGTCAATTCGGAAAAATGGAAAAAATTTAGCAACTAGTACTTTTGTGTTTCTAATGAAATCATAGCTACGAGTTGCAGAAGTGTTCTGTGGAGTCTACTTTATCACGAAAATAAGTTCTTGAGTGTCACAAACTATTCAGTAAAAGTCGTGAAGCCATCAAAAACTTGCCTCATATGAGTCTTCCATCCACCTCTGTTAGTGACAATAACACCCAAAAAGTTAAAGAAACACTGCTTAAAAATCATCATGTTGGCATCAGAGAGATAGCAGAGGATTTCAACATATCTTATCGGTCAACATATTTTGGTTAATGATGATTCGTACCAAAAGACCTGAATCTGAGACGTCGGAAAAGAGATGCTTGACAACGTAGCTGTGGACCCTACAATCATTAAACACATCATTACTGGTGATAAGATGTGGGTTTTTGAATATGACGTCGAAACTGTCCAACCATCTAGCGAATGGCGCTCCAAAAAAGAGCCGGAGCCATAAGAACCAAAATTGCTGAAGGCACTAAAGGTCATTCCAGCCGAGATGTAGGTGTTATAGTCTTATTACCCAGGTAATAAAGTGAGGAAACTCACGAACTTTGTTACATATTGCACCAAAACTGTCCAGTATAATATAGAAATAAGATACATAAGGCGCTCCTGGTTCGAGAGCAGTTGTAAAATTATAACAAAAATATATTGTATATTTTGTTTGAAGTTAAATTCAACCCAAGAACAAAAATTATGGAAATAATGCGACCTGTATCTTTATAAAGCTGATTTCCAGTCTCGAGACGACTCTGTTTCTTTAAATTTAAGAAATTGACAAATATTGACTCTTGTTGAGGAATTTCTAATGGCTGACCAGGCGGCACTATTGTCTTCATTGAACCTATTATTTAATTTTTCCCTCGTTTACTAAATAATTTTTTATATCTCTATCATTAAGTCTCTTTACTGATTCCTCCTATCCGAAAACCTTCTGTAAGATGACGCCGCTTTTAGTACAATTTTATAGTATTTTTTCTACCTCCCAGCTTTAATTCCAATATTGTGGTCTCTCTTTTTTTAATTGACCTGACTTTCTGTTTTTAATATTCAATACCTTGTTCCATGCGTACTATTAAAGCCAGTACGTCAGATTGTCTTTGCTAATATTCTATATACCATATAGTTCTTCTTACTTATCGTGCGAGCTTCTCTACCGAATTTCCTTTGTTATTTATATTTGTTGTAAAGTGTAGTGATTATAATATCATGGTTGTATATGTATGTATATGTCCTTATCATGCTATTTACTATAAATATCTCACAAATATTTTTTTTAGTAAAATATGTTATGGTCTTTTTTTTACTAAGCATATTACTTTACTAAGCATATTACTTGTTTAAATTACCTAATAATATTTTAAATACAACTCTTAAAACCAACTGTGACAATAAAAGCTACAATCCGCTACGAATTACTGCATGCAAAAAAAGCTTTGCAATATAAAATGTCATCGAGAGTTCACACGCAATTATTTCAAGCTGTTTCCAGTTCTCCTTATACTCGAGTCCGTTTTTTCTAACAAATATTAAAGCGCCAATACAGCGAAAAGCTGATTTTTCTACGAGCACAATACTGCAAAAAATGTCCACATACTTATATAGTAGTACATACATACACATATTTACAACGTTGTTAGTGTTGTATGAAAACAATTTGCGGCAACATTTTCACCATATTCCACAAACGTTCACATAAAATGCACAAAATATGAGAATTCACTCGATTTCTTTTCCAAACTGACGACCCAATAACAGCATAGTATTGGGTACCCATTGTTATGGATTTAAAAAAGACCAAGCGGACACGAATGAATAAACAGTCTCATATTTATACAAACGCATTTGTATGCAATTGTGTATCGAGGGAGTGGAGTGGAGTATTGGTCACTCACACATGCATAAACAGGACACATGCCATGCTTTGTTACCCTTTTATAAAATATAGTACAAATAGAAGGGTGCGTCTCAGCGAATTTTCAACAAATACTGATGTGAACATACTAATATACATATATGTTTATAAACATGTAGGTGTATACATATATCTAATACAATATAATAAAATACCCAGTCAGCAAAATGTTTGGCAAATTTTTGCTCTATCTCTAATATATTCTAAAAAACTTTTCCATCTAAGTGCTTGTTTTTTAGCGATCATTTTGTGGTTTGTAAAATATCAGACCAAATATCTCAAAAAATTAGGGTCTAGTTCGAGTACATCTACTCAGTTCGCTGATAATTTATATATAATATATAAATACTTTATGGGCATCCTACCCTACATTCTGGGTGTTACATACTTCGCCTCTGTGCGGGGTATAAAATTTAAGCGATAGTTCCTGAAGTGATTCGACCAACGATTTTTATACATGGCCTGTCCTATACAAATTTTTCAAACACAGTTTTTTCGAGAATTAGCTTGAAATGGCAAATAAGTTTACTATCAAGGAGTTTTAGATAGATCTTTAAAATTCCGGTAATTTATATTCAAAAAGATATACAATGTTTCGAAATGTCGGCGTAACATTAAAATTTCTTCGTATTTCTCGATTCTGAAATCTTTATCAACAAAATTTATATCAGTTGTACAAATTGATGTCTTCAGGAAGAGTTTTTATGAGAAGTTCGTATAATCTATTACAATGAAGCTTCAATGCAAGCGGGGGTCTTAATTTTCCGTATGACTGATCTATGGTCTCTGTTATAAATATTATTAAAGACTACCTTATGCAATCATAATTTCTTCTGTAAAAGAGTTCTACCGGTTTTGGCAATTGATGAGCCTACACTCACACATAATATAATTAAAAATAAAATAAACTGGTAGTCTTAGTTAATTTTAATTTAACTTCTTCAAACCTACATACATTTAAAACCATACATGATATGTGTCAAATTTTTACTTATTCATCCGAAAACAATTACCAACTACACTTAAATGCAAAAGGTTCCGGATCCCTTTCGTATATAAAAAGCCCCCTTTAGCTGGCCTATACTTATATACACACATATGTGAACACAAAAAATGCAATAATACTTTATAAATGAGGGAATGCATGGTTTTGTACAAACTTATTGTACATTACATTTCAAATGGACGGACACACATATAATAGAAATTGAATTTTGCCCAACGATACGCATAAATACTCATTGTGATATATACCTATGTACATATGTAACATGGAACGCATATGACAAAGTATAATGTTACCAACAAAATTCGAAGCAACAGCTAAAGGGTTTACAACATTTTGAAGCACATTCTATCACAAGAGATGAGTGAAGCAATAGTGAGTTGGCAACCAGCTGCCGGTTTTAATTTGATTGGGAATACCACATACTCATATACCTATTGTTCATCATTCGGTCGACCGCAACATTTGCGGCACACATTTAGTTCGTATATGCTAGGTAATTTCATACGAATGTACATATGACAAACTGGTCACTGCTGCACCTAAGTGGTTGAAATAGTAGATCAGTTAGCATGGGCTTGCCACAGTCAAATGGGTCACTTCAAAATTGCTGAAGTGTAAATTTGCTGTTAAGTTGGCAATGATTTAATATATTTAATTATGGGGTACTTGATAGCTGGTGAAAATGTATGGAATTCTATTATGTTTCATATTTTTTTTCTGATACTATGCTGTACCTTTTCCATTCAATACAATAAATAACGACTTTTTTGGTTTTCATATAATTAAATATCAGTTATAATAGGTGAAGCCTTTTTGATGTCATCATATCATCAAAAAGTTTTCTAATATATTATTATATAATATGCCCAGTAGAACATATGTTTCAATGAAGGTTTTCTAATTTTATCGACTGATGACATTAAATATATATATATATATATTAGAGGTCATTTCATGTCAAATCGACAAATGTTTAATAATAATCTAAAATATTTTTCTTATGTTAATGGGATGTAAAAATAATAATAATAAATAAAAATAAATAATTAAAAATAAAATAAAAAAAAATTAACTTAAGAAAAATTTTTTAGACTTCAAACTTCTATAATCATGTGATAGAAATTTTATAATTAACAAAAAAAAAGTTGAAAAAAATAATATTTTGTCTAAATTCAAAAATTCATATCATTGAAACGAAAAAGAACACCCGTCTGAAAATTTCTGAATTTCTTTAAATATGTTCAAGGTATAATAAAAAAAGTTTTGAGGACAACATTTTCCGGCAATGGTTATTTTTTACAATTTTGAAAAATTCAAAATTTTTTAATTTTGGTAATTTTCAAAATTTAAAAAAAAAATTTTTTTCTCATACCTCTAAGGGTTTTCTTTGAAAACGCATCAGCGTTCTTTATTTAGTATACAGTAGTTTCTGAAATAAATCAGAAAAACAGGGAAATTTTCAATTTTGCATAGTTATTAGGAAAATTTTTTTCCATTGGCAGAACTTGGTTTTATGGCAAGACAAAACTTTCCGCCAAAATTCATTCGTACCGGTGGGGGTCGCGTCCAACTATTTGTCGATTTGACATGGAATGACCCATAGATAATTCAAATATTCAAGCTATTTCAACTGAAGTCAGGGGTAGAAATTTGCTTCTATTGTAAAAATTTTAAGGGAACATGCTATGGTGCAGAACTTCGCTTATCACGACTCTACTATTTTGATCTTACTGAAAATGTTTAAATAGACGTTTCATGCTAGTACATAAAAATCTGGTTTTAAGAACGCTAATCGGAGAGCTAAAATAGAGTTGTGAAACAATTGCTTGTTAAAACT
Organism: Bactrocera oleae; assembly: GCF_042242935.1. NCBI lineage: Eukaryota > Metazoa > Arthropoda > Insecta > Diptera > Tephritidae > Bactrocera > Bactrocera oleae. The sequence continues at coordinate 57,410,940 of NC_091539.1, forward strand.
TGATTTAAATTTCCACATTTAAATTTTCACGATTTCGAAAATGAACGAGGGACCAAATTATAAGGTTATGCACTTTGAAAAGACTAAATGCTTAGACAATGTTTTTATCACTGATACTTACTACTTTGCTAGGTGTTAGAATGAGGATCCTTTTGGCTCCATACAACCCTAATTGTTTTCCTGAGTTTTAATGTCAGAAATATCAATAATATAAATCAGGCGAGGTAGGACTGCCACAAGACAAGAGTTTCTGTAGTAATGTTTTTTCTCCGCCATTATATGAACTCTCAATCCACTAAATGGTAGTAACAGACTTATTATACTCGAATACTGTAATAATATATTCTGTTATAAACTGAATTAAACCTTGAAAAAAGTTTTACTATCCGTTCCTACGACAGTCAGGTCTACGTACCAGGAACGGACCAGGGCTTATATCCAGACAAAGATTGTCAACTTAGTTATTTGGGAAATATTTTCTGCCACTACAATAACAACCAGTTCTATCATCAGCCATATAGTTTAGCCTATTCTATCGATTGTGTCGTGATTTAGCGTTTTTGAAGCATTGTTACAAACATGATATGAAGACGGTTGATCTTTAACTGTATTTGAAATTTTATTTGGGAGCAAGCAGGTTCAGAGTAACGTTAAAATAATTATATTTATTAAATTCAAAATTTAAAAATTTCTTTTTCAGTTAAGCTTTTGTCTGTATTATTTCCAAAAATCTAGTTATCAGTAACGCTCTGGTGCGCGTCTTTACTCATATATAAACGTCATGTGAAAATGTGCCTAACTGTAGGCAACGTTGAATAATTTTCATATTACACTTTTTTATACCTTAAACAAATGTTGCCTACATTTCGGCTATACTAAAAAAGTATTAAGTATTGAGACGACTGAAGTTTTCAAATAGAATTTTGATAATCTTGCGTTTTTGAATAGATAAGGCTTACGACAATACCCGTAGAAACTGTAAAAAATTGTGTTATCAATAAATTTAATGATAATCGCCATGTTCATTTCAGAAGTGTTTCCAAATCGCTTGTCAGCACTTATAAAATGCTTGTGTAATCCCTCTCACTCATTATCAATTACAAATGACGCATAAACCAATAAATAGAGAAAACCACATTGATGGCGGCTATTATTTGGGGGCGCATTTTAAAAGATGCCCAGGAATGTCTCGCTTTTATTTTGTTAGAAATGCCAATGCGCCACACTACAATCCCTAATCTCTATGAATGAATGAATGAAGAGCCTGTAATTTTATTGTCTTTGAAAAGCATTCAAATGGAAATAAAAATGGCGTGAGCTTGCGTTGTTATCGGCAGTGGCGTGTCGCTGCTTAAACTGTGATTGAATGCCGGCGCTGCCCACGTATTTAATGCCTGTTTTCGGCTATATAGTATGGAGGGGTTTGCCGGCTTTTCGCCTTCTCCACTTTTTGGCTTATTCGATTGCTTTGTTTATGTTTTTTTTCCGAAATTACTCTTACTTTTTGCAGCCTAGATGAAGGTCATAATTTACAGCTTAAATTGTAGTCCTCAAAGCGTATCTATCACGCTGGCCGTGTTAAGCGTTTCCTCACACTAAGTAAATGTGACGTATACGACATCGTGTACGTTAGTAAAATCGGTGCGGCGTCTAAAATCAGTCGACTTTAAAAGAAAAGCAAAAACAGGGACTAAAAAATTTTATGGTTGTTTATTATTATTGTTGCACTCTCACATATATTGTCGCTAGCAACTTGAGCGAAAATTCAATTTGTTATAAATCGCGGATTGTTGCGGCTTTATTGCAAGTGAACCAACAAAAATTTCGTACATAAAAATGGGATAAATGAAAAATATAGAATGGGAAAAAGAGACAATGCGTGGCAGGCAGACAAAGCAAAATTTATAAACGGCGTATATACCTATAAAAAAATTATGTAGTTACGAATATTTGTTGTATTTATCTTCTTTTTTGCACTTGAGTTTCATATAAATTTTACCGTTATTACTTTTTGGTTTTGTTGTGATTTAACCTTTCAATAAAACAACAAAAAATTCCATATATTATATTTTTGAATACGTTAGGTCGTAAAGCTGCGTGTCTTAAAAAAAAACAAATAAAACAAAACAAAGAAGAAATAAAATTACAAATAAAAAAATTCAAGGCTCTTGCCTCACACTTTCATTAAATGCACTTGGCGTTTATTATTGCGTTTTTGCAATTTTTTTCTTACTTTATGTGGCATATACGTACATTAACAAATATACATACAAACACATGCTTTTGTTTTTGCTTTTTTTCCCGTTCTCACACCACCGCATTTCAATTTGTTCAACTTATATCGAGCATTTTGTATGACTTCCCGCTTTCGTTGTTGTTGTTATCCTTGTTGGTTTTATTGTGGTTGAGGACAAATATTTACGACTCCCTTCGGCTGGCTTCTATTTGCGCGCCATAAAAGTTGAGATACCACTAAAGCGCATCTGCGGCTGAGTCACATTTTTCGGAAGCATTAAAAATGCAATAAAATCTGTAGATGACTTTGGTCGATGAAAAAAATGTTTTCCACTTCATGCCATAAAATATATATATTAACAGCTTTTAACAAATTTATATAACAAACTGTATGCACTCGTGTTTGAGAGAAATATTATTACTATTTTTGTTATGTAATTGTCAAAAGAGAATTTGATGTATATACAACATAGTATATAAATAACTTAGTAAAAATTGTAATTGTAAGAGTAGAACTTTTACAAATCAAAAAATCCGTTCACATATTTTTTTTATATTTTTTAGTTGTTAAAATTTACTGTTTTTCTCACCATGGTTTCTTCTAATGTATAGCAAACAGTAAATCTCTAGGTTGGGTGCAACAGAGCATTAGATATTTTGACGATTTCTCAAGTATCTGAAAACTGCATTATAAAAATTTTTGAATATAATTTCAACTTAAAGGAGACTTGATTAGGCATTGCTCACTTAGTTACATTAAGATATCTTGCTTAATAACCGATATAACTACAACAAAGTCACCCAGACCAACAGATGTTATGTTAGTATGATATATTCATCATATTATATTAGTGCTGATGGAAGATATGGACCAATATCTCACTAATTCGATATCGAATGAAAATTCATCAAGTGAAATATTCATACTTAGTTTTTTTTTAAAATATGTTGCACTTGAACTGATATGCACCGTATTAAGCCAATCACAGAGGTGAAGACATTAGACTGAGTATATGGCGTCTAAAGCAAGCTGCCACCAAACAAAATTCACATATTTAATAATACAAAGTCCGGCATATGTTTCAAAATCATTGTAATGGGTATATAGAACTCGGTGAACATGTATTTCTGTTATATGCCTCAAATTTTAACCGATATGTAGACCAGGGTAGATAATTTTTGAAAACAAAAATATCATAGTTGGTTGAAAACCATGGGAAACGAAAGATAAAATAATAAACAATAGGGGAAAAATAATTTACGGGAGATTTGAAGTCGGGAAAAGGAAGGGGTGGGGATTTTTATTTGTCCTTGTATTGACCTAATATCGGAAAAAAGCTTAGTTTTCAATTAAAAAGTCTGAAGTCAAAATTTCAGAATTTTTTAAAAAGTCAGTCGGCCTTATTCAAATTTATTAAAATATCAACTTTCTGATGATATAAAACCTATATACATTACAATGGTCAGTTATCTCATAAAACGCAAAAAACCCATTAAACAGCTGAAATATATAAATATTTTAAGTTTAAAAATACATTGTATTGCATATAAGAAGGTAAGTTTACACCAAATATCGTGAAGAAAAAAAATTTTTTGTACAAGATAAAAATATAAACCCAAAAACTGGGTTATGTGAATTTTTCACAAAAATTTTGAGGATATGTAAAAAACCTCCAGGTACGAAAATTATAGATCTTTTCATTACCTATAACATAGCCATATAACTGTTTTCTATAGGACCCATAGTTTTCCTGGAAATGGAGCTAAATCATTTTTGAGTTCTAAAAATTCAATCACACCCCTCCCCTTCCTCTTCCGGAACTCTGTTCGTCCGTAAATTATTTTTTCTTAATATTTGTTATTTTATCTTTTGTTTTCGATGGGTTTAAAAATACTAAGAATTTGTTTATTTTAGTCTAGTCTAATAGATGTGATGAATCAAGCCAAAAGCAAATTTTTGATACCTTGTTTCGATGTTAATCGTATTGCGATGGGGGCGTTCTGGATCGATCGGAACAAATGGTAGTCAGAAGTGGCAAGGTCTGGGCTGTAAGGCGGATGAAGCAAAACTTCCCAGCGGCTGTTTTTTACATAGTCTTGCAATATAAGGCAGAGCGTTGCTATAATCAAAAATTATTGCCACATGTTTAGTTGTGAATTCCGGGCTTTTTTCGGCAATCGCTCACTTCAATTTGATGAGTTGTTGCATAACCTTGGCGTTATGAATATTTGGCTTTGCCGTTGATTTAGTTGGTTAGACAGGTCTTACATTTAATTTTTTGTAAGAGAACCAGTTTTCATCACCAGTCACAGTCCGATGCGAAATCGCTCTCTCTTATTGTAGCGTTAAACAGCATCCGGCTGCTTTTAAAAGTTTTGAAATAGCTGCTTGTGTGACTCCCAAAGATTCTACGAGCTCTTCTTGTGTTTAGTAAAAATCTTCATCGACTAATGCTTCCTGTTTCTCATCTTCACGCTTTTTTTACCGCCCAGAAGATTCTTCGTCTTACAAGCCAAAATCACCACTTTTAAATCGTGCAATCTACTTAGGGCGCAATATATCCGCGTCTATAACATGTGCACCATTACCTTCCACCAAAACACGATGTCTTTCGGCTAAGGTATTCTTCATATTAAAGTAATGAAGAAGTACTCCGCGCAAAAACACTTTTTCAGGCATAAAGTTCGACATACTTGAGTGAAAAAAATTATTGTTGTTTAACCTTCCAATTAATGGCACATTAGACGCATAAGGACAGTAGCTTTCCAACGCATTTTCGGAATATTGGAACAATGGAATAATATTCAAGTTACGCAATCCTTTAGCAAAACGAACGAATATAGTTATAACATAGTTAAATCCAAAGTATTTTGGGAAATATAAAAATTTTCATAAAAGTAGACATATCTGTTGTACAATTTTCAAATTAGTGGGTTGAGAACCTTTTTTTCTTAATTTTTTTAGTTTTGAAGTTTTTGATAGTACTACTTAGACAGTTATCACGCTTTAAGTAGTTTCAAACATGACCATTATAAGGAAGAAGACGAAGTTATTATTATACTAAATTTTCTCCATTTTCTCGTGTGCTTTATTTGGCAGACCTAAGTCTATTCTAACCCCACTCCACAGTCTCTTTCCTCCACGGACGCTTCGCACTCGGTGCGGCGATTTATGCGATTATCGATTCTGTTGTTCAATCGAGCGTAAAGCGTTTTTACAAAATTAATCACGAACAAACAAAGCACAAAGCTTCAAGGCCAATGCAATGCATACCAAGTAAAAAGCGCAAGAGAAATGCCGTCAGAAAGAAGATAAAACCATTAGAACAACAAAAGTGAATTCGATTAAAGCTTTAAGAGCTGCACATAAACGTTTTCTAGTGAATATACCTTAAACCTTACACATTTTGTTTTCGCAAATAATTTTTCGCCCTAAACGATGGCAGCAGATTGCAGCAAGTTGGTTAGGGTAATTAAGTTTTTACGCTTCGCTGCTTTCACTGCATATTGCGTTTTTGCGTTATTGTCGCCGAAAAATCGAGAACAAAATATACTTTGAATAATAATATACATATATATATATACTCTATATATAGTATATAGAATAATATATAAATATATACTTTCAAAGCAAAGTTACACAGTTTTGCTGACAACACACTTTCTCGTTTCGCTTAATAAAAATGCTGAAAAAATATATTTTGTTTATGCTATTCCAAAGCATTGCTTGGTAATCTTGTGTTTATAAGTTAATATAAGATAATTTCGCATTTTCATAAAATCATTTTGCTGCTGCCACAAGTATTTTGTCTTGGTTATCCATTTTAAAATTTGTATGCTCATGAATAATATCTAATTACATACATACTTGTATATACTCATAAAGGTGTATTTGAGGTAATTTAAATGCAATATTCTTGTTTGTAATTCACATAGATAATTATAATAATATTGGGTCAGCAAAATTGGAAATTGAGGAGCAAATATAAATTATTGCGTATATTGATAGCTCATCAATAAATCTTCGAGAGAAATATTAATTTACTCTGAGTAGAATGTGCATAAATTAGCAAATTGTAGTAGCAACATAATTTACTCAAAATTCGTCTACCTGGTATTTGTATTATGCCAATAAAGCAACATAAATTTTAATTAGTAGCTAGTGTCTGTTAGAACAATATTAATCTACACAATCTTTTGTGTTATGGACTATAATATATTATATGGTATAGACGACTATATGGACTATAATATATTATATGGTATAGACGAAAATTATTCTAGATATTCTGCATTGATGCAAATAGCGAAAAGAAATTGTAAGATAATATAAATTCCCTAAAGCTTCCTTAGGCAAAACAGCAAAATAGATTGGTTGTAACGAAATTGTGTTACGCTACGAAAGTTGAATCACACTTGCAGTACACAAAGAATTAGTTTAAAGTAGGTTGAACAGATTAAATAGTTTTGTTTTACATTGTGAATTCAATGATCAGATGGTTTAAAATAAAATATGTGTTTCGAAAGTTGCCATCTGTTTAACAAATTTATTTGCAAAAAATTTAATAAGAACTTCAAAATTTACTATGTTTTAGGAAACTGACAGATTTAAATATTATATATTGTTATTATACCCTGAATATGGTCAGTCTGTCCGTCTGTATATATACGAACTAGTCCCTCAGTTTTTGACACTTCGATCTGCAATCTTAAATACGTTTTTTTTTCCCTTAAGAAACTACTCATTTGTTGTAACTACCGACCCCGGACCTCTAAAGGATAGCTGCCATATAACGTGATCGATCAAAATCCACTCCTTATATGGATAACTTTTTTACTTGACAAGACAACGGTACAAACTCCAAATAAATTGTTCAGATCAGACCACTATAGCATATAGCTGTCATACGAACTGATGGATCCGGTGGCCAACTATGTTTTCATATTTAGTTATAATGCTGCTATAAGAAGTGCACCTGTGAAGGCTGTTACAGTGGCAGTGCAACTGAAATTAATGCTTTTTCTTGTCTTTTATTAAATTCATCACCAGTTCTACTAACGACCAACTAATTTTATTTAACATATAATTGTTAAATCTACTGAATAAGTACTTTTTTGGATTACTTGGAGAAATCGGGGCCAGATATAAATTAAATTATTATGATCCTTGATATTTGATTTTGCTGATATTTTCAGCAAAAAGTTACACAAGTGATATAGAATTGCATGAATTAGAACGCCGTTCTCTAAATCTAGTCATAGTATATTTTTCGTATTTTCAAATCTCAAGAGAATGATCGCTGATAGGAAATCGTCAATATCGAGAAAAAGATTAAACGTGTTACAAATACCGTATCGGATAGTTGGAAGATTTTAAAGTATTTCTTTCAACTTTTCAAGTTATATTGCTTCAGTTGCACTTGCTCCTTACTTCTAGAGCTGTAACTGCTTGTTTGTTCCAAAAAGCTAGAGTCATTTTACTCATTTACAATATCGAGCGTCTCAAAATATAATACCAAAAGATCTGAATTTTAGTCACGCACAGTCAGAAGCTTCGATGAACAAACATTCCAACGCATTTTTCTCATCATTATATCATGAACAGGATATATTAAGTTTGCCACAAAGTCTGTTATACCTAGAAGGAAAGGCTGGAATCCTAAAATATATATATATATATATATATATAAATGATAATTGATTTGTCCGTCTGTCGGTATATACGCGAACTAATCCCTTAGTTTTTGAGATATCGCTCTGAAATTTTGCACATGTTCTTTTCTTCCTCAGAAGCTGCTTATTTTTCGGAGCCACCGATATCAGATCACTCTAGCATACAGCTGCCTTACAAACTGAACAAGCAATTTTAAGTTTTTGTATGGAAAACTTTTTTATTTGACACGATATCTTCAAGAAATTTGGCGTGAACTATTCTTTAAGGTAACTGTACGTTTTCCGATATTCAGATCGGACCACTATAGCATATAGCTGCCATACAATCTGACTGATCAAAATCAGGTTCAAGTGCATTTGTGAAGTGTATTATAGCTTCGGTCAGCTGCAGTTAACGTTTTTTCTTGTTTTTATCAACATAACTATATAAATACATATGTTCATGGCTTTAAGGTTTTGCAAATAGCTTATAACTATCTGGGCAATTTCATAAATTTAAATATTTATTTCTAGCCATTCAACAAACACTAATAATGACAGAAATAGTTTTGTTTTAAATAAAAATAAATGCTGTTTTTAAATAAAACCATTGTCTTCATATAAACGAAGCATACTTAGTTATATCCTGAAACAATTCACACAAATATTTTAACTATTCAAACATTTTTATATACAAAATTTCAGAATATTTTGATCAGCAAGACATCAAAAAGCTTTTACGACAACCACAAATATAAATTCCCCAACGCACACATACATATGCAGATAGTCATAAAATTTCCAATTAACTAATTGCTCTATAACAGTAAACATATATATTTGTATGTATCTGCTCCCATGCAGCGTCAGGAGTATTCAGCAACATGCCAGTCAAATCACTGGTGGCTTATTCCTATTGAGCCCGAGCATTTTTTGAGCCCTTCTGATCCTTTGGCATGCCGAAGAAGTCGGAACAAATTTATGTTTGACAACTTAAGTGTGAAAAGCAAATGCAACAAATTCCATTAGAAGTGCATAAAACAGTCGGAATAATAAAAGCAAATAGTGTTACGCAATATGCAGCAGAGTGTAGAAATTAGAATGCTCATATATTTCCTATATACACACACACACACACCCTAGCACACATCCGAATTTGAGTGGATTTATATGAGTTAACGCTTTCACAGCGCACTTGGCAAGCGTGTGCGAAGCTACAAATCCCTAAACTAAATTAATTTTTCTTAGCAAGGGCAAATTGACCTAAATATGCAGATTTACCGTAAGACTAGCACGAACAATGCCTGAAATAAATATTGGTTGAGCTCTAGGTACCTAGTCCAAGCATCTGCTCGAATGGCTTTGTGCTCTTCTGCCTTTTCACTTCAATGCACTTTCACTTTGCCTCTCACTCTTTTTGTCTGCCTTTCCAAACAACTATCTCTGGTAAACCGGTTTTTTTTTACCGGACTGCCTATGCGCCTATAGGTGCCGCACCAAATATCCTTTGCACGGACGAATATCCTTGCTGCACCGTCGGTTACTTACGACTCCCTGTGGTTTAATATACAAACTACTCAAGCGTGCAGAGCTTCTTCTGTATGCATGTGGATGTTTGTGTGCATGAATCTCCATTGTATCTATGTATTTCTTTATTGCCTTTTTGTTTTTGTGCATCTGCGTGGCCGCACATGTTTAGCTTTTCACCGAAATATTGACCAGCTAAAACCCTTCGACCGCACACAAAGCCTTGACTCTGGCCTCTTGGGCTTTTCCCAAACAGCTTTTGGTTGCTCTAGTTTTGTTGTTGCTTTATTGTTTCCCATATGAGCCTACTTGAGTCATTTGTCTGTCGTCAAGCCGAAATTTTGCAAAGACTTATGACCAACTACAAATGGCAGTCCAGTTTTTCTCACTTTGCTAATTTTTGTATCAATAAATCTGTACAAATTTGTGGCACATATACTATGGTCACTCAACTACACATACAAATACTCTATAAAACACTCTGTGAGAAAATTCTTAGATTGTTTAGTCAAAAAATAAATGTAAAAAAAAGTATTTTATCTCAAATTCGTTTCTCTCAAACTCTCGATAAGAATTTGGACCTGTCGTCACCTAGCACACGAAATTTTATAATTTAAAATAATAAATCTTGTAATATTTTAATTGTTGAAGTGCATACTGCAACCAAGATTTCTTTGTCGAAAATTAGGTTTGTGTGAATATTTGGTCCTCTGGGAAAGTTGCTGCACGTTGCTAGCCTCGTATAACGATTTTCTATCCTTTCGGTTGACTTTATACCGTATATACCAGTTAGTATGTGAGATGACTGCTTTTTATAAACATAAAATAAAAAGTTCTAGGAATTGATCCATATATTTCAGGACCTCATATGCCCACAAAAATGTTTCGGTTGACGTAACCACTATGGTCAATATGTGAGATATTTAAATAAAATTTTGTGAGTTTATTGTTTTTTTAATGTCAGATAGGTCCGAACTGGCACCTATTTATGGTATATATCTCGGTCTCCATATATCTGATTATCCTTAGCAGAGGTTATTCTTCAACCAGTGGTGATATTATCTCAGAAATTACAATATGACCTTTATGGACATGTTCTGCGCCAGATTGAGTTGTACTTGCTTCAATTTCTTCATTGACCAAAGTAGTTTTTTTAAGAAGTTTAGAATGTAATGTATTTTAGAAAGAAAATGTTACCTATAATTTCCTGCAGGATGGACAAGTTGGTTATCCAAATGAACATGTGCCAGAAAACTCCAGAATCTTCATACGCTGGGTCGAAACTTGGGTGGCAGTTTATTGAGAAGTCCCAGGACTATCTATCATTACTAGTTTGAGGCTTCCTAACTATTGTAGTGTTTTGCAAGCCGATATTACTGCCATTAAGATAGCATTAAATCTACTGCTACGGAGAGCAGTCTTATTTAAGGAAGTGAATAGTGACTTTGATGGTAGAGAGGAAATACTAGCTTTGAGCTGTGTTGGCTGGAAATTAAACCCCTCATCAGATTTGTAAAGGGTTCGAGGCGCGTTTTGGATACTTAAAATCAAATACTTCTTTTTCTGTTAAGGCGTAATACTAGCGCTGAACTCGTTAATTGGGCGCTCAAAGCTAGTCAAGGAGTGTCTGTCCTTACTAGAAATAGCATCAAGCTACTGCATCATCAGATTCGTTTGGGTGCCTGGTCATAGTGCAATCACTGCCTGAGAGGGCACCTTTGTCACTCTCAAATCGGAATGGGAACGAGTTGGATTTCCATTAGCATCTTGCGTTCTAGCACTGGACCAATGTTAAAAATATTTTCGGACGCAAGTTGTCAAAGTTGTATGGATGAGGGTGAGGTGGAAACATCCAGTCACTTTCTGCTCATTTGTCCAGCCTTTGCAAGACTGAGGTTGAAACAGGCGTTCTAAGCTGTCAAAGCGAGATCCTTATTAAAATCAACCTCTTAACCTAACCTAACCTTGATCGCCTCCAATTTTAGCATATCTAACCAACCTAACCTTAGCTAGAGAAAATTTTAATTCAATGAAGACTGATGAGAGAAATCAGAGAGAAGAGATAACAATTGAGTGTCTTGAAAGTAATACAATAAATTATTTTTATTTAAAGAAAAATAATGCTTAAATTACAATAAACGTGGAATCAGTATTTGAATCTTTTTTATTAAATTTATAATGAAAATTATATTACTATAAAATTTTTATCATGTTTTCTGTTTAAGTTGTATATCATCGCAGAAGTCATTCTACTTCTCCGATCTTCCGAAAATTCCGTAAAGAATAAGTGAAACACAAATATCTTAACTTTGTAAAAGCACTGCTCATTTTACTCACTTTGCTGCCGAATAAAAGGCGTTGCAAATTTCAATAATAACACCGCTTTGCCACATACACAGGCTCAACAAGCCAATTCACACGAATTCGTTTATAAATGCTTTAGTAAGAAAGGCCTTCCATGGTTGTTATTATTGTTGTTTTTACGCGCATTCAATTACTTTGCGTAGTGCGTTGGCTTGATACCGTTGCATATACCAAATAATATTGAAAAAATATCGGCCTCCGTATGCCTATAAGGAACAATCGAAAAATGCCCATGAATAATAAAATATGGTACAATACAACAAAACAAAAGCAAAGAACAGTTCTTTCCATTCTTCCGCTTCTGGGAATTATATCCCGAAATACCCAATTCTTTCTGTTATTTATGTATGCGTCGACAGTTATTTCTCCTCAATGTCCTTTGAAGTGCTCTAGTACCGGCACATGTATGTATATGGGTGTGAACTTCTCCACTGCCATTGAAATATTTAAATGTTTTCTCTTGTTTATTCTTATTGTTTTTATTATTTTACAATTTCGTTGGGCAATCTTCATTTTCTTCGCGTGTGCGGCAATCGCGTAAATGTGTCGATAGTAACTGTAAAGTGGCAGTGGTATTAACAGCTTTGCCAAGATACGATTCATGTGAGCTGGGTGGAAGACCATTTCTTTGGGCGGAAATAAACGATACAATGAAGGCGAACAGCGCTGATGTTGTTTTCTGTTTATTACACATTTTTTCAAGCCCATTGTTCTGAAATCTTCTGCGATTATTAAAAAACGTCTTTGGTTATAAATGAAAGAAGAAATCGGTTAATACAGGTAAACTTGCTTTAGAATATCAACAATCTTTAATCTATAATATTTAATCTTTAATCTTTAATCTTTAATCTATATTCTATATTCTATATTCTATATTCTATATTCTATATTCTATATTCTATAATCTATAATCTTTAATCTATAATCTATAATCTATAATCTATAATGTATAATTTATAATCTATAATCTATAATCTGTAATCTATAATCTATAATCTATAATCTATAATCTATAATCTATAATCTATAATCTATAATCAGTAATATATTATCCATAATCTATAATCTTTAATCTATAATTTTATAATCTATAATCCATAATCTGTAATCTATAATCTATAATCTATAATCTATAATCTATAATCTATAATCCATAATCTATAATCTATAATCTATAATCTATAATCTATAATCTATAATCTATAATCTATAATCTATAATCTATAATCTATAATCTATAATGTATAATCCATAATCTGTAATCTATAATCTATAATCTATAATCTATAATCTATAATCTATAATCTATAATCTATAATCTATAATCTATAATCTATAATCTATAATCTATAATCTATAATCTATAATCTATAATCTATAATCTATAATCTATAATCTATAATCTATAATCTATAATCTATAATCTATAATCTATAATCTATAATCTATAATCTATAATCTATAATCTATAATCTATAATCTATAATCTATAATCAGTAATATATTATCCATCCATAATCTATAATCTATAATCTATAATGTATAATTTATAATCTATAATCTATAATCTGTAATCTATAATCTATAATCTATAATCTATAATCTATAATCTATAATCTATAATCTATAATCTATAATCTATAATCTATAATCTATAATCTATAATCAGTAATATATTATCCATAATCTATAATCTTTAATCTATAATTTTATAATCTATAATCCATAATCTGTAATCTATAATCTATAATCTATAATCTATAATCTATAATCTATAATCTATAATCCATAATCTATAATCTATAATCTATAATCTATAATCTATAATCTATAATCTATAATCTATAATCTATAATCTATAATGTATAATCCATAATCTGTAATCTATAATCTATAATCTATAATCTATAATCTATAATCTATAATCTATAATCTATAATCTATAATCTATAATCTATAATCTATAATCTATAATCTATAATCTATAATCTATAATCTATAATCTATAATCTATAATCTATAATCTATAATCTATAATCTATAATCTATAATCTATAATCTATAATCTATAATCTATAATCTATAATCTATAATCTATAATCTATAATCTATAATCAGTAATATATTATCCATAATCTATAATCTTTAATCTATAATTTTATAATCTATAATCCATAATCTGTAATCTGTAATATATAATCTATATTCTATAATTTTTAATCTATAATCCACAATCTGTAATTTGTAATATATAATCTATATTCTATAATTTTTAATCTATAATTTATATTCTATATTCTATGATCTATAATCAATAATATATAATTTATAATCTATAATCTATAATCTATAATCTATAATATATAATATATAATCTATAATCAATAATTCATAATTTTTATTTAACCAATTTTAATAACCAGAGAGACTTCTAAGTTGTTGGCATTACTTTTCTGGTACAATCGCTTTTTCGTTTGCCATTTTTTCCGATGATTTCTGTTTTTATTCTTTTCATGTTCAATGCTATTGTTTTCAGAGAATTTCACGCGACTGCCATTATTTTTCCACGCTTTTATTGCCCATGTCTGCCCAATATATTAAACAGTCCTACCAATTGTGCATGTTGCATACATAAACATACATGCGTATATGTTACATGTGTAGGAGAGCACTTTACTCATAAGCCAGGGCAGCGAGTCGAACACGCCTTTCTCGCGAAACTGTAAATTTAATTTTTTGAACTCACAACATGACCGCTTTACAGGACACAAAGTAAATATAGGTACACCCTCCTTTCCCTTGGGTATGCTTATTTCTCTATTTTTGTTGATTTTTCTTTGGTATTTCTGTTTATTGCCACTACATCCGCATATTTTAAAATAAATTTATTACCAATCGACAGGCAATTAAAGTGTCGCATAACAGTACTGTGCATAAAAAACCGGTCAGTAGGAAATTTTTATTATGAGCTAAAATATTCATCCAAGAAAAAAAAAACAATGAGAGTTTGTTTGTATTTGTAAATTAGTGACATTTTCCCGTTAGTGACATCAGTCATTTGTCGTCGTTTTGGCACGTCTTTATATAACTGCTCTTTTACAAGCTTTTTACAGTCAATATTTTAATGATGCAAATACTCTTTATAGCACTATATATGCAAGATAGAAATTTCATGCCAATCCACTGAGGAATAGCGAACTTACTCAAACTTAAAGTGGTAGGAACTACCTGACAGGTTATGCCCAGTACTGTTTATGTACGTCTACTGTAGACAATTGATAGGCTACAATTATAAAATATATTTTTAAGTTAAAAAGTTGGCTTGAAAAGGCTGCTTCAATGGACCTCAGTTGGAGTTGTAGTTATTCTATGAAATCTATCATCTTCATAATCTAAATTGATTATTCTTATTACCGAAGAATCTGCTAGAATATGACATTTCTTTTCTCGGCTACAATAAAGAGTGCACTGACACACTGTGTTTATTCATAAGGGTTACTTAAACACATCATTATTGTCAACATACATTCTATAGGGCTTTTGACATTATCACTTTCTAGGGTACTTCCTTCTGGATTTCCGTCATCAATGAGGAGTTAGTTTAAAAATCATAAATCACCGATCCCATTTCGATTGGCTTATAGGCGAAACAAATGAAATGAGGTGCTTAAAAAAATATGAATGGGTCAAATTCATCCGAAATGTACATTCAAAATCTTTTGTGTTCTTAGAGGTAAAATATTGGACACGTATTTTTATACTCTTGCAACATGTTGCTACAGAGTATAATAGTTATGTTCACCTAACCGTTGTTTGCATCACCTAAAAATAATCGAGTTATATATAGGGTTATATATATATAAATGATCAGGATGATGAGTCGAGTTGAAATTCGAGTGACTGTCTGACTGTCGTCATATCTTAATGAAACTTGGTACACGTGTTCCTTGGCAAAAAGTGATGACGAGTTCGTAGATGGGTGTAATTGAACTATGCACTGCCACGGCCGCAAAACGTTATTAATATTATATATATAAATATATAAATTGTCATTGGTTTTGTTTGTGCTTTGAAATTTTTTCAAAAACCCGTCCCTTTACTGGTTTTATGTATATATCTTCGAAATTTTTCAAGCTATATCACCCAAATTTGCATAGGACATACAATTTCAACACGAACGCATAAAAATAGGTGAAATCAGATGATAACCAGGCCCACTTCGCATATAACGGTTTTATTAAAAACTACTTAAAGTGCCATAAATCAATAACGAATTGCGTTAGAGGCATTAAATTTTACATCCGAGATTACACAAAAGAAACAGGTGTCGAAATTGGACAATGGGCACTGCCCAAATTTAGGTGAAATCACATATCTCCGAACCTACTCCACCAATTTCAACAAAATTTAGTAGATAAGATTAATTTGACATTTTCATGTTACAAATTGGGCGAAATTGAACAACAACCACTTCTACTTTTCATATAAAACAACTTTAAATTTCACCTGGTTTTTTCACTTCTCAGTAACCAAATCAAGCATATATCGGGATAAAAATTTGCATGAATATTTCCTTTAAGGTTTGCCATCTCAGGTCTAAAAATTGTCGAAAACGGAGCAAAACTATTCAAGCCCCCAGATACTGGAAATGTGAACCCCAGTGCCTATGACTTACTTTTTGCTGAAAATATCGGTGAATCTCTGAGATATATAATTGATATTCGGACAAAATGTTTTCTTAATAATATTATACATTTGCGTTGCATACAAAAATGCGTTGCATCGGATAAAAACTTCAGAACAAAACAAAACCTAATATGAACATTTGCAAGTGCCAGTTGACTATATACCACATATTATATCGGCCAATGTGGGAGTTATTTTAGTGAAATTGAGAGAGCGTATTTTTCAAATAAGAGTGTATCTTTTTGTCTAAAATGGATAACTTCGGACGAAAACTTGCGTTAGCCCCCATTCAGTATTTTTAAATGTACGACTGACTTTCCACTATAGATCTGTTTATATTTATATATTTATAAAATTTCTGGGAAACAAGTTATCAAGTATACCTGAGCAATGTCAAAAATTAATGCAATCAGCTCTTCCATTTCTATGCTCCCAATGATTTTAGTATAACTTATTAACTAAGTTAATATGATACTAAATATATTTATAATCCTATCACCATGTCACCGAGCAATGAAGTTGAACCTTCTCGCAAAATTTCTTTACATAAAGTTTAGCCAACACTTAAAGTTATTTCCCCGGCTTTGATTCTTTCTTTAAAGAATTTTAAAAATTTCAACGCTCGAAAAAAGTACTTTTATATATTTGCGTAAAGGAAGAAAAGTATTTCATTATAAAAATAATTAGCCGACCTAATGAATTTTTCTCAGCTTTCTAATGAGATATACAAGTATACGTTAAATTTACTCTTTCGACTTTTTTTTTGTAAACAATAGGTACAATCAGTGAAACTATATTTATTCAGTTTTTTTTTATTTAAAAAATGTAGTTTATCTATCTCAAAGCACCCTATACAGTGTATAGTGTATACAAAAAACTATTCATTTATTTTTTCTATTAAGGCAGTGATGAAATTTTAGAAAAAATAGTTCTCGAAAGACTTAATATATAATATAATTTAATTTTCTGGAGCTTAAGTTATTTTGCCTTTGCATCGTCCACTAATTTTTCACAGCAATCCAGTTCACATGCAGAATTTAACTAGTACCGACATGTATAGTAGTTTTCCCATCCAGAGCAGTGCTTTTTTATACTTCTTCTCGGTTAGTTGCGTTTGCTTATTGGCAAATCCAGTTGGTCGCATTAGCGGTAATAAAAATGTAGGCCTTGCCACTAGAGATAAGCGCAGTAATTTATCAGCCAGCCGCATGAGCTTAGTAGTGTTTCTCTTTGGTATTTTATGTGTTTCTCTTTTTATTTGCTCGTGCGCCGCTATTTTGCTGGTGTTATTCCCAAGTCACTCTTAGTCTTTTGGTCTCCATTTTAAAACCAATTCAACCCAAGTATGCGTGGTTTGTTTGAACTTATAGTAAATTTTTTTATTGTTGTTAGTAGCCTTCTATTTATTTTGTTGTTTCTCATTTCTATTGGTATGTAAGCTCTGATATTTACATACTACATTGAACATTAAAGTGTGCCGTTAATACGTGAGTTTGAGTTTTGTTATGTGTTTCGCATTCGGCAATAAAAAAGGTTCTTTTGAAGATGTTAGTTTGAAAGTTAGCTACTTTTCATCCGAGTTTTATATGGGTTACGAATCTACTCAGAGCTTTATGTATGAGCTTAAGGTTACTCAAGTTATCTCTTACATGGACAAAACGATAATTGAATGAATAGACAGATATCAGGAAAGCAATCAGTATCATTATCCTGATAATTTTACTATATATAACGCAACATCGGTCTATATCGAATAATTTTAGATGTTGCATAAAACCGTTAAGTATAAAAAGTCAACTCTACTAAATAAGAACATTTCGGACCACCCTAATGTATATGGATATGCAAAGTTGCATTTTCTTCTTGCAATAGCTCACTCCATATGCAAACAATACGAACATATCTACATACACACATACATCTACATATATGTATATATGTATGTGCATTAGAATTTCAGCCATTTATCTGTCTCTTGGCTTGTCGGTTGTGTGACTTTCGCTCACTAAGCTTTTAAGTGCGAAATCCCTTTTATGTGATTTGTTGTGGTGGCTTTGAGTGTGGCATTCTTATATCCCGGCACTTATTATGTCTTCTAAGCATTTCGTTTTCATTGCTTTGCCTCTCTGCCACTTTTTCCCCACTGCAGAGCAAGGAACACTTTTTTATTTGTCTTTGACATTGAGTAGCTGTTGGCTCATTTGAGTGGATTTCATTTTTATCGAAGAGAAAAAAAAATGTGATGATATATATTTTTGTTTGTGTGTGTCTCATTTTTGTCTTCGGAGTGGTTTTCTTGCATACAAATGAACGTTTTGGAATTTACCACTTAGATTTTGTGGTTTTTGTGCAACCATCGTGGCTCACTTTGAAGTCACTTTGCCGCTGTCATCTCGCTGGAATACTCTTCTGGTAGTTAAGTGTAGTATAATTTGGGTTATGGTGTGGGAAGTCTGTCACTGGACTAAACTGGCATGCTCTCGGTATGTAACGGTCTGCCATGCGCTCAAAATGTGCAATCAGTTGATGCTGATATGCTGCGTCACAACATACTAAATAAAATAAAATATTAAATGAGATTGAAAACAATTTAGTACGCAATTTTAATCTATTTATGTTTTAACAGTATTGAAAAGATTAATCAAAATTTGTGGATATCAATGTGATTGTTTTAATATCTCATAAAACATCTGTATTGTTATTAATAATAACTTATTATTAGTATTTTAATTTTCTGCCTTTATCATGAAATGATGAAAATCATGACAATTTGAACCCGGACAGTTAGCAAAACTAAAGTTTTTAAGTATTTTAATACAAATCTTTATTTTCGCCTTCAATATAGGCTTCTGAGCCAATACAAGCATGCCAATGCTTAATCCAATTTTTCATACACTTACCTTCTGCTCAACGCAAACAAAGACTTTATCCATAACTCGACAAGGACATGACATATGGCCATACTTTTTTTTGCTTAGGTTGGCAGGACTGTTATATGTTTACATGTCAAATTTGAGCGCGATCTGTCACATAGTTTTTTTTTTAAGGCACTATAAACAAGTCAACCTCGAGTGTGTTTTTCGAATTTTACTATGGAAATTAACGTTGAGCAAAAAGTGTTTGTTTGAAATTTTGTTATTCCAATGGAATAAGTGCGACGGACGCAATGAAAATGTTGCAGAAGGCATATGGGGAGTCTTGTCTATCACGTGCACGTATTTTTGATTGGTATAAGTCGTTCAAGGACGGCCGTACATCGCTGGAGAACTTGCCCCATGATCGTCGTCCAGCAACGTCAATAAACGAAGAAAACGTCGAAAAAGTAAAGAAAATTGTGTTGGAAAATCGTCGTGTGACTGAAAGAGAGATAGCTAGTGAGCTCAACATCTCAAATGGATCCGCTCATAGCATTATTCACGATGTTTTGGGCATGAGACGTGTGTCTGCTCGACTTGTTCCAAAATTCAGCTCATACGTCTCGTCTTGTACGCGATTATTTGACCAAAAACAACGTAAATATTGTTCCGCAAGCACCGTATTCACCCGACATGGCACCGTGTGACTATTTTCTTTTCCCTAAACTCAAATTGCCGCTTCGTGGAAAGCATTTTCAGTCGATTGAAGTCATAAAAGAGAATTCGAAGAAGGAACTGAAAGCCATACCTAAAGCGGCCTACCAGAAGTGTTAGGAAGATTGGAAAAAAAGGTGGCATATGTGTATCGCCTCTAATGGTGACTATTTTGAAGGGGATAAAATAAATATTGAAGAATAATTAACCGTTTTTGTTGTTTGAGCCAGTCTCGTTTATATTTGAGCAGAAGGTATAAGCCTCACCCGGGATGGACAACAGTGCCTTAATGAATTTTGGTTTTGTCGCTTCCAGCTCAACCCATAACTCGTCACCAGTTATTATGCGTTTGATAAATGTAGGGTCCGCAGCTAAGATTTCAAGCATTGTTTTTGCCACTTCTACCCGACGTCGTTTTTGTAAAAGATTTAAATCTTTTGATATGAATCTAGCATTGACGCGCTTCCTACCCAAAATATTAACCAAATGTGTTCAGACGATGTTGAGGTCCTCTGCTATCTCTCTGATGTCAACAAGTTGATTTTTAAGCACTGCTTTCTTAATTTTTAACAAAAGACTAGTATCAGGCGATACCTTCACGATCCATACTAATTGCTTTGTGTCACTCAAATACTTATGTTCGTTATTAACTAGACTCTCCAAAACATTTCTGCAATATTTTCATTTATTCCGAAGCCGGGACTCGATTGAAAATCCAAAATTTCCAGCTAACTCATTGTTTAATTTTTTTCCATGGTAAAAATCGTCAGACAAAGTTTTCGCGTCGTTAACAGAGAACTGCCAAGCACTCACTAATGGACATATAACATAGAGACCACACGTACATAACAGAAGTTGTACCAATCTAGGAAAACTATTCTTTATCGATTCGGTTTTCGCGTGAATTTAAATGGACCAGTCCGGGTCAAATTTGATTAGATGCGTTAAAGATACATTTCGTAAATTCCTTCGTGAATAGTAGATTATTTACCTAAAATTGAACTGGAAGAAACATAACTAAAAATATATCTATGTATGTACTTATACTATTGTACAATATATTATATATATATAATCTCTAACAAATATATAATCTAGAATCTATAATATATAGATCTGGTACACTATAATTTATAATCTGTAGTCTGTAAGCTATAATCTATAATCTATAATCTGTAATCTATAATCTATAATCTATAATCTATAATCTATAATCTATAATCTATAATCTATAATCTATAATCTATAATCTATAATCTATAATCTATAATCTATAATCTATAATCTATAATCTATAATCTATAATCTATAATCTATAATCTATAATCTATAATCTATAATCTATAATCTATAATCTATAATCTATAATCTATAATCTATAATCTATAATCTATAATCCATAATCTATAATTTATAATCTATAATCTATAATCTATAATCTATAACCTATAATCTATAATCTATAATTTATAATTTATAATCTTTAATCTATAATCTGTAATCTATATTCTAAAATCTATAATCTAGATTATATGTGGAATATGGAAATATTAAACACATGATGTGTAGAGCACTGTGATAAAGTTCAAAAACTCACTGGCTCATAGAACCGCCTTCACAATGTCATTTAATAAATGAGCAGCCTATATGTACATAACTTTAAATGAAAAAGGGCAATGAAAAATGAGGTCTCTCTTACTGGCAACAAAAGTAGCAAGCATTTCAAATGTCTACTAGAATTATGCAAAGTGGCTGGTGAGTGACTGCTAGTGATACCACTTAGCTAATTGTTGTTGCAAATGTCACAAAACACAACTCTGACGATGATGAGTAACCCAACTACATACACATATATACATAAAAAGGACATGTGAGTAGTTGCAACCACAACAATTAGGCAGACAACGCGGCGTGTCACGTTTCAATATTCGGCGAGCGCTCAGACAGCATTGTGCTTCGAGTAGGCAGTGTGCGGATAAATGAGTGCCGGCAAGCGCACGAGTGCATGTGAGTGCATTGAATAGTCAGATGCGCTTCTAAGCCTTTTTGTCTGCTAATTTTTGTTTGGTGTTTAGTGAACACGAGCCCTTATGCAGATAATGCATCAGATGCACAAACACACACATACATATATACATATATATGGTAAGTAGATAGAGTCATGTTTGAGCCACTTCAGGTCACATTGTTTAGCATGGCCTCCAAATTGGCAGCGCGTTGAATTGTCAAATGCGAAATTTGGTGAATTTGCGCAGTCATTGGTGTGCACATCCGTTTCCTTTCGTTAACATTTATGTGTGTATGTATGCGTAGCAGCATCCGTATCCGTTTCCGTTGTTTGTATTCCGTTGCCGCTTCCATATCCGTTTGAATGTCCATTGATGTTGCGATTGTTGGTTTGAGTGTTTATAGTTGTTGTTGTTACTGTTGATCACTGCATTTCACTTCTGTTTTGATGCCTCTCTTGTTTTGTTTATTTTGCAATATTTTTATTATTTTTGTTTCGTTTACCTTTGTTGTAGCAAATGTGAGGAGTGGTTTGTGTATGTGTGTGTGCCAAATAGGCTCGTTTTGTTGTTATTACTGCGTTTACAGCTACATTGCATTCTCCTGTAGTTGTTGTTTTTGTTGTTGTGCTTACACACTGTTTGCGGAGCTAAATGCTTTAATAGCTACTGTGGATTTGCACTCATTAAGTGTTCTGTATGCAAATGCACCACAACAAAACAGCAAAAGCAAACAAGAAGCAGAACACACAAGCAACGCATTAACAGTAACTGCAATAATAAGGGCAACCATTGTGAAGAGTAGTCACTGCATTAGTGCAAGTATTTTAATGTAAAAAGTTTTAGCTAGAGAGGTCGTATAAATTTGAGCCAAACGCTCATATGAAACGTTTTTCAGGAGTAAAATAACCGATGAATATAGAGTTAGTAAACCGGTGGAAAGCTTTCCATTACTTTTATCTTCAGTCTACCAGACCCACTGTAGTGCCTTTCAAGCGGTGGCTGCTCCACAGTGCAGCTTCTGTTAGAGAGGAGTGCATTCACGCATAGCAGAGCAGCACTTATAGTTAATCACAGAATGCATGACCTCATTAGTTTCTTCCGTATTAAATTTGTTTTGGTGCCCGGTTATAACGGAATCGCCGGAAACTACAAAGCCGATCAGCTTGCTAGAGAGATGCCCTCATCTCAATTTCATCTGTGTGAAAGCGAATCGGTACTCCGCTGTCTTCTTGTGCGCTAACGATGGTTCTTTGAACCTGCCGTGAGCTCGACAAGCTCTGGTCAACAACCAGTACTTGTGTGGCTACGAGAACCTTCTAGGTAAGAGTGAAACGTAGGAGATCCCTGAGCTACTTACTCTTAGCCTAGAGAGACTAGGATTGATATTAATCGCCTTAAATTCATGCTGGGTTCAAAATGCTTTGTAGATCTATGAGGATCTAGTGATCCCTTTTTATGAATTATTCGGTATCACAAAGGACTAACTAACATTCACATCGTACGAGGTTCAACCTTACGACCGAACCTAACCTAACTCAGGTCTAAGATAAAATATTAACTTAACGTCAATTAAATAAAAAATTAATGATTAACAGATATATTCCAAAAACAAAAATAAAAAATTGGGGACAAAAATTTTAAAAGGATATATATGGGTATTGGAGCATAGTCAGGACGTACCTCACTAATTGTTGGTGCCAAACTTTATTGTGGGCAGGAAAATATGTTCAATATAAACGGTATAAATGCAATCGGAATGTTAAAGATCACTATACTGGTTATACTTGTATATGGGCTAGTAGAAGGGCTGGACTAATTTTTATTTATTTTTGCAATTAAACTAAAATTAGCTGTAAAAAATTTTCATCCCATCTTATTACTAGATTGATAAATACTTTTGGTCTACCATGGGCACTGAGGTCCTTGTATGCGACATCTAGGGGCTCGAAGAGATATGGTGTGATTTCGACCATTTTTAGTTGCCACATCTTGAAGACTATTTTTTTAAGGTTCTGTACCCATATACAAGTATACATAGATATATTGTGAAGGAAAATATTCTGATAAAATTGAATATTATGTTACATGTGAAGTAGGCGTGGTTGTTTTCCCATTTTTTTAATTTTAAAGCAGCAAATTTGTTTGAGCTTGGTTAAGTAAATCCATGCGTTTTCAGTTAGTCAGTTACCGCATTTTTAGTACTCGCCGTTTACAACATTGCCTTAATAAAGGAAGTCAACGTGTTTATTATTCGATTTCACCCATTTTCAAATTGTATGAAAAATTTTCAGAAAAAATATGTGACTAATATAGCTTTTGAGTGTTCTGAGTTATGTCTTTAAATATATTAGAGCGCCAAGCCACGTCCACTTTTTAAAACTTTTTAAAGCACAGATGCAATTCTCTGATGTGATGCTTTATTTTGTAGCATGATTTGTGGCTTAGTTATCTTACTTAATAATTTGCGATTAGTGGCGTTTAGTAGGCGTGGCAATGGTCTGTTTATATCCATCTGTAATACCAACCTCTTCAACATGCCAAATTTTATCACGAATCCTCAATTTTTCTTCAGGTTATCGCTTGAATGGATAGATATTTAAAAATCAAGTGAGAGTAGACCCTCCGCGGAACCTGCGTTTAATGCCAGTTTTTGACTAAAAAGAAAACAATTTGTACTATTAGTCACTCTTTCTTAAACAGCTAATTCTTCGAAAAAGGTGTCGAGCTACCTAATTTCAGGAACCTATTAATAATTACGTTAAAAATTTAATAAGACAAACTAAAATGTTACTTGGGTACAATATCTTGTCTCTGCATACATTTCTGAGAGTTCGGAGTAAGAAAAAAAATAGAGTTACAAACTGCTGTTACAGCACGAACATGAAGCAAAGTATGCAAGTGCCTCGTGATTGAAACAAATTCACAGCGGCGTTTGTGGTTCGACCACTGTCTCTGCGTGTTTGCGAGTTGTCACTAGCTATTCACAAGTATTATGTGTGGCATGTAAATGAGTATGCAAAGTAGTTTGTGGCAAGGCGTTTCTCTCCCGCTCAACAATGTAATTAAACTATGCTTTGCGTTGGGGCTCCGAGACGACCACTTCTAGATGTATCTTTAGTGCCAAGTATTCTCTCTGTGTCTGTTTGTTTCTTTGCTGCTTCTGTGCGGTGCCACAAATGACTCTCCAAACGTAAATTACAGTAAACAACAACAATGTTGTCATTACTTAGTGTTGTTGAGGGTGGTAATTGGGTTGTGGTCATGATTGCACTTGATGACACTGGACGACCCCAGCAGCTAGCTGCAGTACTCCAACGTACATGGCGTATGAGTAACAATTAAAAGTTGTGCCACACATATGGGGCAACAATTTATGTACTGGCAGCACTCATATTCGGTTTTCATTTAAGACACTTGCCTACTTAATTGTAATAAATAGCTTTTCGCTTATTATTTCTTTTTGCTGCGCCACAGCTGGCAGACACATTATTCTTGTATTTTACAAATCGGCGTTTATTCCACTGTTTATTAAGGCTATAAAGCTTTGTTTGTGTGAATTTCACAAACTTTTTAAGCAATATTTTTTTATCACCATGTACCTATAAGCTATAAGCTTTTATTTGCAGGTGACTGCTTGTACTTTACAAAGCAAGCGGATGCATTCATTAAAACGGTAACAAAAGTTCATTCAAACTTATTTTGTATTTGTGTGGAGCGTTCGTCGACAAAAACAACTACACATAGCGACGTACTGAAGGTAAGTTAGATAGGTCAGCTGTTTTTTGCATAAAAATATATTCAACTTATCTAAGAGCATATACGTTAAAAGTTAATATTTTTCCATTATCTTTTTCTATTCTGGGTCTTCTGAAAGTCTTCAAAATATGGGTTGGTTTTATCGATCGATCGATTGAATAGATCGACTGAATATTTCTTTCGAGTAAGTTTTAAGACAAACCAAAAATATTTGTGCACTAAGTCGTTCAGTTTTCCATAACCCGATAATATTTTTCCGTTCAAAAACCTTGCTCTAAGGTATAGCCAAATCTAAATACTAGTTTGATATTCCAAACTTCGAATAATTAAAAAGTTATGGATATCTTGGAAAAAATGAACCCTTTGTTAACATTTTGTGAGGTCAATGAATGTTTTGAGGTCAATGACCCCTTCGTTTACATTTTATGGGGTCAATGACCTCTTGTTTATCTTTAGCCAAGTCAAAAACCGTTGTTTACATTTAGCCAAGCAAACAACTTTTGTGTAAATTGAGGTTAATGACCCTTTTGTTCACATTTTATGAGGTCAATGACAGCTTTGTTTACATTTAGCCAAGACAACAACATTTGTTAACATTTTGGTCAATGACCTTTTTGTTAACATTTTAAGAGGTCAATGCTGCCGTACAAACTGTTTGATCAGAATCAAGTCTTTGTATGTGAAAACTCTTTTATTTCATATGCTATCTTAACGAAAATATGCATGGAGTATTATTTAAGGTTCAATATTTTTAAAACTGAGGGTCTAGCTCTATACTTGTTAGAGTTTCAGATGTCTCCTTTTGATTGTTACAAACTTTATGTCCAACCTTATATACCCTGATTAGGGTATGACAAGTGATATATAAGAGCTTATTGTTTTATCCGTTTGCCCTCGTTCGCTTCATTTATTGCTTGTTCTTGTAGTCCAACACATGTTGCAATAAAATTGTACTTAACAGTTGCAAAAGCAATCGACGACAGGCGAGCAAAAGTTTATTTTGTAGCAGCAGATGCTTTGTTGCCCAAAATAAAAGTTTGCTAAATGTGTGTGACTTGGTAGAATTATTGGTGGTAACAAATGTCAACTACGACAGGCAGTGGAGCCAGCTGAGGTGCAACAATTGTTTAATTTGAGTTTTCTCGAGATATTAAATATTCAACCTACTTATTATTAAAAATGTATAACCTTGAATTAATTTTCAATTGGATATAAGATACTTAGTTCAGAAATTTTTAAATTTAAGTTTGAAAGAAGTCGCTCTAAAATAGTTCTTAACATGAAACTGTGCTTTGTACACATTATAATCCTACGGGTTGTTACCACCCCTTAAAAAGTAAAGCCATGAAAGAATGATATCATTTTAGAATTCACCGCTTATCGTGTTGAAATGGGTAATTATTACGAGTAAGTTCAGCTTATAGATCTGTGGCTTTGAGACATCAAAGCAGCCAATAACTTTATATGCGAGTAAAGAGTGTTTTCTCTAGGGTTATATAAGAATTTGCTGTAGTACCAGTTCTTCTTCGCTGAATACCTTTATCAGATATCTGATATCAGAGTCTTTCGGATTCCAAAATTAAGTGAATTTTATTCAAAGCCTACATATTAATGCAGCAATTGAAGAATCCTACTATTCGTTAAGGAGCAAATAAATGTTGAATAGCTTAAGATATGAAAACGTGATAGTCGGGAAGATAAAGCAGCTTAAAAAATTGAAATTTTTTTTGGGAATTTCAGAGGATTCGTTTGAGCTGTTTTTTAATGAGGGCGAGAAACGAACGCATCCGTTTATGAGATGAAGAATCTGTTCTATTGCAAAACCAGACGAAGCTGTGGGAAAAATAAAGTTTTACTCCAGTGACCTCTAACCAGACTCTGCTTTTGTAGTTTTAATTTGAATTTTGATTCGATCAAAGTTGACTCCAGCTAATTCATTCAAACTGCGCGAGCAATCCGAATCAATAAATAGTTGTTTCCTAGTTTAGTACAACCATTTTTAATGTCCGTATTAAATTTAATGTCCACATGTAAATTACTGTTGTCAAGTTTTTTTACGACGCTAAAAGTTTGTCTAGCAGCTATGAAATCATTAAAAATGTTGCAGAAGTATTTTGGAGAGTCTATTTTACCAGGAACACAAGTATTTGAGTGGTACAAAACGTCCATCCACATCCTTTAATGACGATAACATTGAAAAAGTTTAAGAAACAGTGCTTGACAATCGCTAAGTTGGCATCAGAGAGATATATGAGGGTCTCAAGATCTCTTAGGGATCGACTCAACCTATTTCAATAAATATTTTGATCATTACTGATGACGAGCCGTGAGTTTATGAATATAATGTCGACACTTGCCAACAATCTGGCAACTGGCGCTCCAAAAATGAGCGGAAATCCTGAACAGGGTAAATAAAGTTTGTCACGTTATTGCACGCAACACTCAGATGGAAACATCGGAGGCCGAATAAAAAATATGTATAAATGATCAGCGTGAAGAGCTGAGTCGATTCAACCCAGTCTATCTGTCCGTCTGTTTGTCTGTATATGCGCGAACTGGTTCCTCAGTTTTTGAGATATCGATCTGAAATTCCACATATGTCCTTTTTTCCACATTTTTTATATTTTTTTAATTGTATTATTTAGTCGATATCACCACCACCACTTATTATACTTTTTCTAATATTTTCAGTGCATTATTGAAGTGCAACTTATATTTTCTAAAGAGCTGCCTTACTGGCGAATTTTTACGGTAAATGTAATACATATACCATATATTTTTTTGTATGAAATATTTTTCTATAATGTCTTATGAATGTAATTAAATTTATTTATTTTTATATAAAGTCGTTCCAAACCGTTTAGCTTGAGCACTGGCGTTAATAGCCGCCATGTCTCATACGTTTTTGTCCGCAGTTGCTTGGTTTAATTATAAATTATGTATAAAATGAATTTAATAATATGATATTTATAACTCTGTATCTATCTCGTCTAGCTTTGGATGTTAACCGTTACTTGAACAAAACTATAGTTCTAACCACCGTATAAAAGTATGTTGCAATTGTGCAGTATAAAACCATTTAAGTACAAATAGATGACAGAATCGATTTAGTACCTATACAGCTGAACTTAGAAGATCTCACAAGATCAATTTCCTTTAAAATTTTTAGGTTTTTGAATTTAAAATATTTTAAATATCATAGAGTTTATTAAACTCCGAAAATGCGAAAACCCTACACTTCTTAATGTTTTCATCGATTTTAGTCAACGCTTTTTTCATACATACATACATACATACACATAAAGATACATGTGCTTGCAAAACGCTTGTCACAATTTCAAAAATTTTTCCCGCACCGCAACTTCTTCATATTGTATTAACATTCGATGAGATACTACGATAACTGAATGCATATGAATCATGCGGCGGCTGAGATCACGTTGACTAAGCGGCGGAAATAAGAAACACACAACAACAACGCGAGCGTGAACAGGAAGCCACCAACAACAGTAGCAAAATTTACAGCAAACTGTAAGCAAAACATTATCCCAAGGGATAATCACATGCGTCGCACAGCGTTCTACGCACACACATACGAACATCCGCATACATAGAGTGGCATCGGGGCGTATGAGTAATGACTAAACGCAAAGCGTGTGCTGGGGCACAGCGCAAAGCGGAAACTCATTGTAGGTGTGTTAGTGCAGCAAGGAAGACGTTGAGAAATGACAACGCATGGGGGTTTCGTAATAAACTACGTGATCGCACGCAAAGTGTATGCGTGTAGTTGACGAGTTAAAAGGCAGCGTTGGTTGCGCGCTGTTTCCGGCTTAGGGAGCGACTGAAGGCCGTGTTATACATATTTGTTATATAGAGGTAGCTATGAAAAGTCGGAAAGACTTTAAATTACGAGTCTAACACAGTTAGTTGACTGTGCACGCCTTCTTTGTTGCGGCGCTGAATTTACTTTGCATTGCATGTCGCCTTATTGCTATTAATGGCGTGACATTGGCATGTACTGCAGCATTGCAAAAAAAAAACAAAAAAAAGAAAACGAGCGTCTTCAATTTTACAAACCCTTTTCTTCGTCCTTTCTGATCCGCAAGTAGCGTTAGTGCAGGGTTAGCTACATTTTACCTATTTAGCTGGCTTGTCACAACAGGTGCTTACAATATTTTTATATTAGGGTGTAGTGAAAAAAATTTTTTTTTGCTTAGGCTGAGGGTAAATTTTGTAGATTATAAAAAAGGAAA
This sequence comes from Bactrocera oleae, assembly GCF_042242935.1. Classification (NCBI taxonomy): domain Eukaryota; kingdom Metazoa; phylum Arthropoda; class Insecta; order Diptera; family Tephritidae; genus Bactrocera; species Bactrocera oleae. The sequence continues at coordinate 57,440,991 of NC_091539.1, forward strand.
ATTTTTGAAAAAAAATAATGCCTCTCTTCACTTTTAAAGTAAATTTCGAGTTAAAATTTTTTTCGTTAAAAAATTTTGATAAGTGTTCTAGAAGCTGTGGAGAGTCCTCTTTATGGCCAAATAAAAGTTATCAACTTAAAAAATTTTTTTGTGTCATTATTGGATAACAACATGCTTTCCTTAAGCGTTAAAATAAATTTTGAGTCAAAAACCTGTAAATTCAGTAATTTTTATATAAATGTGAAGAGTTTAAACCAAAAAAAAAAAATTTTTCCAAAACTTTTCTTTTTTTATAATCTACAAATTTTATCCTCAGGTTTCACTCCACCCTAACGTATATTAAATATATGTATATATATACCATAAGTAAGGGCATTTCCAGACAAAAGCGATTACTTGAAAATTATTGAGTCAAAATACTTATTTTTGGCAATAGTCTAACAAATATCTTGGTGATACTTCCTTTGGAATAGATGGAATAGATGACCTAACAGTTTTAGTCTGCTTCGAAATATTTTTGACAATGATCAAATCGTTGCCATCGTTTGCATCATATTTCGAAGACCTTTCACAGTCTAATATCTATCAATCTTTTCAATATCGGTCGGTGATGCGACTCTGGTTTTTGGAGTAAAGTTGCGTAGTGAAATTTTCGGTGCCACGCCCAGAAAATGGCTACCACGGAGTATAGCGTGACAAAAGTCCACGATATCGTATTGACAAACCGCCGATTGAATGTGCAGGTGATAGATGATCTGATAGCATTTCTAAAGATCTTATGTGTCATAGACAGCATGAGAACAAGTGAGAACCGTGAGCCCAATTCAGAGTAGTGTTTGAGCCCTTTGAAGCGAAATCCGAAAAAGTTTCTGCTTAGTCTCGTCACAGTCGACGAAACATGGATCCACTGCTACACACCAAGAATCAAGAAACAATCGGAAAAACGGCATTCAATCCGCGAACGTGCTATAAAGAAGACGAAGACTGTGCTAACGGACATCGGACGGAAATCCACGGTTTGTTGGGATTCAGTGGGATTCATGTGGGATTCACATATACGTTGACTTTCGGAAGAAGGGGGAAACTGTCACAGGTCTCTACATTGCCGAAGACCTCAGCCATCATATACCACAGATTTGGCTTCATGCGATTTCTTTTTCTTATAAAAAACGGATAGGGTGGCCTACTTTGCACTAGCATTTTTCAAACGGCTCATAGAAATTCGAGAGTCGCTGTGTCAAGAGTTTCGAGCTAAAAAGAGACTGTTCTCAATATATCGTTGTTTTTTTTAAATTCAATTTTTTTTCCGAACAGTATGATAGTATGTTTTTTTAGGTTTGATATGTCAGAGTGAAATGGGGTCCAATACCAAATTTATAACTTCGAGTTCTTTGACAAACATGTTGTTTATTTAAACTAGAATTAATTCCATTTTACTCAAAACTTGTCTAATAAAAAAATTTTGCTTAAAAACGCATGATTTTAAGCGATCAGTTTGTATGGCAGCTATATGCTATAGTGGTTCAATATCGGTTCCGACAGCTTCTTGGAGAGAAAAGGGTGTGGGCATAATTTCAGATTGATATCTCACAAATTGTGGGACTAGTGCGTGTATATACAGACGGACAGACAGACAGATGGATGGGGCTAAATCGACTTAGCTCGACACGTTGATCATTTATGTATTATATATATATTTAATAGGATTTCCGTTGTTTTGTTCGAGGTGTTGCAAACTTCGTGCCAAACTTAATATCCCCTGTTCAGGTTATAATAAAAAATAATAGTAGTGATTGCACTTATCGCTGGAAATCTCCCATGCCTTCAATAACTCGCTGTCGTCAGGTGAATTGAGTTGCAAACTGAAACAGCTATGATATTTCGTGGCAGCGTATTAGTTCAGTCTCGACACTGCTTTTGTTGTAATGTTGCCCCTCGCCGCACGCACCTGCCAGATTGTAACATGAAAACGGTTTCATCTTCTATTTTGATTTGATAAGCGTACATGCAGTAAAATTGTGCATAGCACCGCTTGTACTCCACCAACCCTTCTCGACTTCACCACATTCACCCACGCGCAAATATGAGTTTAGTTTGCTTTTACATGAATGTTCGAGTATATCTGCGATTCCCGCCTGAAGCTTGTGCGCCCGTGAGCGTTTTTAATATGAATTAGGTAGAATCGCATTGAGGTTGCATCAGCACTCACAAACACGCGCACACACATACACACACGCTGGTATGCAGTCGTTTGTTATTCCCTTTTGCCGCATGCATCCGCCGTTATTTGCATGCACAAGTGCGTGTTTGCGCAAATTTAAATGAGTGACGAGTGTACGTGTCGGCGCAGCTGTTGCTTCTGCTTCTGTTATTACTTCGACTGGCGTCGTAACTCGCTTGCAGCGCAGCATTGCAGCTGTGCCTGTGTTGACTTTTCATCATTGATGATTGTTAATTATTGCCAACGCTGTTGGTGCAACCGGCGACTGTCGTAAATCGTGTGGTCGCGTTTACGAATGCGAAGAAGCGTAGAAACTCTCACGCCCCTAAACACAAAAGCACATTAATTTCAATATCACATATAGGTATATTACACATTTCACTTCACTGAAAGAATATTTCGCTCCCATTGCGTGTTTGGATTAGGAATGCTGAAATTCAAAAGGTTTATTGTGCTGATCTGTTAAACTACCAATGGCCTGTCACTGTAAATTGTCGTAACTCGAATTTTATATAAGAAACTTGAATATATTTTATTTTATATTAAGGGGTAAAGCATATCGTTTTATTTTATAAATAATTTTACAGCTGATCTGGGTAATAAGTATTTCATATATTTTTTAATAAAAACTGTGTTATGTTTTTATGAACAGCATGACTACCGTCTGCCCTAAGATTTGTAAGAGGTATAAGCTGTTCACAAAGGTATTTAAAGCCTCTATAATTCATCGATTAATAAGCTTAGGAGATATAGTTTAGTCATTGGATGATGTAGGTAGGTAGGTAGAGTGGCTGTCTTTAAACACACTTAAGCCTTTATGGGGCTCATTGTAATACCAACGGAACTAAAGTGCCCTCGTTCTTTTGGCTCCTCTCTGACTCACACCGTGCTTCTGATGAACAGTACGACAAATTTTATCCGTGCAACCTCCGAGACGTTATCAAGAAACCTCGAACGATAGCTGCGATCCTTTTCCTATACAATCGCATAGAAGATGTTTAATGGTCTGCTCTTCTTCTAGTGGTTATATGGTGTTCCAAGTCTACTGGCATGTCAGCCTATTAGATAGTGTCCTGTTAGTACTCCTACTAAAGTTCTTATATTATTCCGTTTGAGTTTTAACAGTCGGCATGTGCGGCCCATATTCCATTCATGCCACGTTTGCCTGCTTGTTGAGCAAGTCAGGGATTGAATTCACTGAGACGCAGATATGCTTTTAACATGTTTGTGGATTAAATATGTACAATAGCCAGAGGCATATATGTGCTGCATAATGTAGGATGAAGAAAAGTTTTCAGAACATATGACAGATAGAGCATAACATAGAGCTGGGATGTGATAATAAATTGTATCTAGAATTTTGTAGAGTGTGGCGTTACATTTATGAGAAATGGCTGCTGGGTTCTATTTATTAGTTTGTTTAATGTTTATTGTACTTGTACATGGGTTAGATACCAAGTCTCCGTTTTATTTACGTAAACCCGTCGATTTGACGAAAGTCATTCTAGTCCATAAAAGATGTTTTCTTAGGCCAGTGGTTTTCGAAAAGAAACAAAACGCATATGATGTAGAGTATCGTTTGGCTTCAATTTTTGCACGTGTTCGATTTTGTAAGTCAGAAAACCAAAGATGCGGAAGATCCGTAAAATCTTCCATAAAGTGGATGGACACAGCTCTAATTGTTGCGCGCGATGACGGATGTAATCATTTGGGTCTTCTTTGATACGAATTGTGGTGCGAAACCGATCCATGGTTGCTCAAATTCCCGACTCTGTTGGGGGATTATGTCCACCGAATTTTGGACACAGCGCGCGATGCGCAGCGCGAACCGAACCATTATTATGGTAATAAATTTGAGTAATGAAGAGCCTCGCTATCAAAGGGCAATCCAAACTGAGTAAAAATAAAGTAATAGCTGTCAAAAAGACTAACTCCGAAAAAAGTATTGCCTCATTGAAAACCACACGTCCAACAAAAACCTCCGTATTCATCTCTATTTGCTTTCGCTTAACTGCATTTTTAGAAAATAAAAAACGGATGATTTTAAAAATAACTCTTATCTTAAAATATTTCTGTTTGCTGGCTGGTTATTCTTATAATTCTGATGATGGGAATGTTTCAAGTGAATTTATGCAAACCGAAATTTCTAAATTGATTTACAAATGTATAAGTAAAGAGGAGTTTATATTTAAGTTATGGAGTTGCACACGACTCAATTGGTTGATTAACCTCAAAAGGCAGGTTGTTGTTTATCTCCGAGTATGACTTTGCTTTCCTAAAACTGAGAATATCAACTCTCTTTATCAATATCATGCCTCCAGTGATATAAACCAGAGGGAGAGAGAGAGAAGTAAAAAGGTTCGGATTATATCAACTGAATAAAGCACAAGAAATCAGGGCAAGACAACTTTCATTGTCTGGAAGTTTCCTTCGCATATTGAAGTAGACAGAAATTAGTGGAAGAAGATTACCTTGTGTTTATTTTAGGGTAGCTAGACTTACCTAAAGTCTTAATGAAAGGTGCAATCGGATTACCATGAAGAAATATAGAAAATAATCATGACTCAATCTTACAATTGTAATTGAAATGAGCTGATACAGCAAGAAAAGCTAAGGTCTTAGCCGTGTTATGGCTCGAGTTCGTATTTATTGAGTACCATCGATCAGAAAACTTGTGTTTTCGAAAGCTTTAAACCTTGCCTACTTGTTTAAATGTGTTCGTGATTTCATCAGTTATCACCAACAACAAAAATTATTCTAGAGGAAGACAAACATTGGTTTACACGAGAGGTTGTATATAGCCAGCATTAAAACACTCGTCTTTTACTATAAGGTTTTAACATCCTTGCACTTAACAGTACATGAAGAACAGTTCGCTGCATTGTTTATAACCCTCCGACGAATTTTATACTGCTAGGAGAGAGGATAACCTAATGGTTTACCTTTTTTATGAAGGAGAATTTTATATGCATGCTTCAATAATGCTGTAGCTGAGCTTCGAGTTGTTTGTTTCTCTTCGAACATTTCATTGCAAATTGTTGCAGCCGTCACAAAGGGTACGAGTGAAACCACTGAGCTAAGCTCTTTATTGCATACTTTATGGTGCATTAATAATTTTACACCAATTTACATAACGAAAGTCGTAAATGCAGCTTAAAATTTAAATAAATAATTTATTAGCATATATGAGTACATATATAAATACGTCTGTATTTGTCTGTTTATTTGTATTTGTGTTTCTAAGTGCACCTGCTGTCATTTGCATTTTCTCTTTACTTTTTCGCTTTCCGCCACTGACACTTGACATTTGCACCGTTACACGCTTAAAGCCTATTAAAATATTAAACTCCAATGAAATTAGCACCAGACGTTGGTACAAACCGATATAACGGTACATTTTCTGCCAACATATTTATCCCTGTGAAGGTGTGTGTATGTGTGGGTGAGTGTATTTGTGTTCAGCGTGTAGTCTCAGATGAAATGGTACTCAAGCTGCCTTATTTATGTGCATAAGCAAAAGAGTAAACATCGCTGGCTGTAGACGAGGTAGAGGCGGGAGAGAGAAGCGCAAAGAAAGCAGCAGCGAAAAATGATGAAACTACTTGTACAAACAGACCTGGTACATTCCGACTTGACAAACGGTAAAACGGAGGCAGAAAACTGACATGCGATGTTTGTGCATGTGTGGGTGAGTTTATGTGTATGAGTTGGTGTGTGTGCGTTTGTAGAGCAAATATAAATACAAACAGAGGGTAGAAATATAAACAGTGAAAACGAATACAAATACATTAGTAAATACAAATATGCAAGTAAGGATGTTCGAAATTAAGGACATATGGATGTATCTACACATATTTACAATTTTCTAAGTATACTCATACATGTTGGCATGCATTTGTGTACGGTTAATGTAGTGCATGTATGTGTGAGACTTGGCATGCTAGTGTATAGCTGATGAACAGCAGAAACTATGTAAGATTTCTATAACTATGTAAGCCTTCGTGTTCGTTTAGTGACGGCAAAGTGCCTGAGTGGCTTATTATTGAGATGTCGTTAGATATGGAGCAAATGCTTGTACAGATACATAAACATTCACAAAGAAAAATAAAATTAGGTTGACAAGTATGTTGTAACTTGTTCGATGGTAAATACACACACATATAGACTCATATGTAGATGGAAAGGTAGTATAAGCAGTAGTAATAAACAATCTGGAGAAATATGGCTCTAAAATGCTTATAAGAAATGTACTTAAATTAAAGTAATATATATATTCTTTTTTATAACTTTTAAATAGATAAATAATTATATTTGGACTGAGCTCTATGAAATTTGGGCACGCTTTGATTTGTTTTTTTGATTTCATAAAGTCACTGTACCAAGTTTTGGCGGTATTTTCCCAGCAGATCTGATGAGTTGGCAAAGAAGCCTCACTGTCGTTGGAATGGGAACGGATCGGAGCTTCACTGTCCTCTTGCGGATTACTAATAGACAGTCGAAAGATTCTTCTGGCCCATAGTCAATTGCAAGAGTACCAGCAAGCTCTTCGCCTTCAGCAAGATTAATCCTTGCCTAATTTAAATTAATAACTGAACATTCTCCTATTGGTGTCCAAGCGTTAAGATGAAAAATCTTGCCAGATGACAGTTGCAGGAGCTGCTTGGAGGAATACGAGATCTTCCATATATCATAATACTTTCTTCGTGCTTGTCCGGCATTTGCGTGATCAAGGCTAAAACAGCTTGAATCCCATACCATTAGACATCTAGCTAAACTGGCGGGAATTGAGATTAAATGCCAGAGCAGATTTTGAATGGGTATAAGATGCTTTGTCGACACTTAAAATCTAATTATTGGAGTTCTTTTCTTCAGAAAGGACTGATCATAATCAGTCCGAGTGGGGTACACTCTCTCAAGATCAACCATACATCCTAATCTATTAGTGGTAGTTACAGTCTAAAATCGATCTATCATATTAACGTTAATATTTTGATACATGATATTCGAAAAAGGAATTGGAAATAGGTTCAACGCGGTGGTAACGGACATCTCGGGCTTTTCAAAACTTTTCTGGCATATGGATGTGATGCTCTAAATTTATTTCTGCTATTTGAAGGGAACGGAACTCTACGATTCCAGCTTAGAACCACACAATCACCACTTCAAAACAATGCTTAAAGTGTAAATTGGTGGTAGATCGAAGATATTTATACCCTGAACAGGGTATATTAAGTTTGCCACGAAGTTTGTAACACCCAGAAGGAAACGTCGGAGACCCTATAAAATATATATATAAATGATCAGCATGATGAGCTGAGTTGATTTAGCCATGTCCGTCTGTCTGTCTGTCCGTCTGTCTGTATATATACAAACTAGTCCCTTAGTTTTTAAGCTACCGATCTGAAATTGTGCACCTGTCTTTTTTTTTTACCAAAAAAAGCTGCTCATTTGTCGGAACAACCGATTTCGGACCACTATAGCATATAGCTGCCATACAAACTGAACAATCGGAATCAAGTGTTTGTATGGGAAACTCTTTCATTTGACGAGGAATCTTCACGAAATTTGGCATGGATTATTATTTAAAGCAATAATCTAATCGTAAAGGAAATTGTATAGATCGGATGACTATGACATGTAGCTGCCATATTAACTGAACGATCGGAGTAAAGTGCTTGCATTGGAAAATTTTTTTATTTGACGAGGTATCTTCACGAAATTAGACACGAGTTCTTGCTTAAGGCAACAAATTATTCTCCGCAGAAATTGGTCAGATCAGATCACTATATCATATAGCTGCCATACAAATTGAACGTTCGGAATCAAGTTCATGTAAGGGGCCTTTGTATTTGTGAAGGGTATTATAGCTTCGGTGCAACCGAAGTTAACGTTTTTTCTTGTTTTTATTAAATTTGTTGGCGACGTGTTACCTAAATCTTAACTTGTTTTTCGTATTACAAGTACATCCGGGATTTGCCCGGATTTAGTTAACCATTTTATTCCACATTTTTTCTTCAATGTTTGTAAAAATGCTTGGGATAACTGTCGTTTATGATGCTTTCATTCAAACTCAACTAATACTCATAATTTTTTTTCTCTCTAAATTTTTTTTATCGACGGAGAAAGTTATTCTAATATCTCGTTTTATGGTTGGCTTCGTAAAGCCCAAATTTTGCTTTGGTCTTCATATATTCTTTTATTTTATTATAATTACCAAATGAATTTAAAATCCAACAATTTTGTCTTTGCTTTTATATCTACACACCCAACGAACCTATTACAACCTGAATTACAAAATAAAATATTTATTTATTTCACTAGTGCCGACTTAACCTAAATTGTATATGTCTACCCCATATGTTTGTCCATTTCGATGAAGAGCCCTTTAGAGCTGCCAAAACACAAGTCCACTTGAACGCCGACATTTAGTACAACGAAATTAAAAACTATGCTATTTGGCACGAGCACATGAGCCTTGCTGGGCCACATACACACAAAAACAACAATAAATTTAGAACTTTGTCATGGTTTGGTTGTAATTGGAACAACGTCTGATGACCAAAAGCTGACATGAAAAAGCTGCCAACTTGCATTTATAAAGTTGTTTTTTCTTGTTTTGGAGTTTTTGATAACAACAACAATAAAGAGCAGAGTTCTGTGTAAACCTGCGCTTTGTTATTGGTGTTGTTAGTGGTTACATTTTTTTGCTGTTTTTGCTTGTCAAGCATACGCTTTTTATGTGCATATGCCTGTTCATGTACTTACATACAAACATTTACGACAATATAAGGCGACGAAATGCACGAGCAATGTGCCACTAGTCAAAGGAGAAGTGCTGGCAGAACTGACACTGAGCGTGATGGAGTGCCTCAAGTCGTAACGCAAATGTATGATTAAGTATGTATGTGTGTGTAGGTATTAGGGCAGTCCATAATTATAAATAAGATTTGTGTCAATCATACTATCGAGAGAGCACAGAGTGGCGCACGAATCGTGCTACAAAAACAAATCGTAATAACATTTTTTTAATCAATGCATAACATTTACTTTTTTTTTTATTGTATAGCAAATTTTATTTTATTTTATATAATTATTTGTTTTTAAAAATTATGGATCGTACAGGAAACCGTAAACTGATTCAATTCAGGCAAAATTCTGGGTTTTGTTTTGTACACCTCTTGCTTGACATACCCCCAAAAAAGTCTGGTTCAGGCAGGTCAGATGACTTTGGGGGTCAGCGGAAGTGGAGTTTCTTCATATTAATTTGTTTTAAGATTTTCGTGGGAGCTCCGCAATAACCGGTCTGGCTATGTGCACAGTTGCTCCATCTTGCTGAAACCAAATGTTATTGAATGTTCTGGGTAAAAAAAAAAACTTATTCAACATCTTTAAATAACGGTGGCATTTGACAGTTACTGTTACACCCTTTTCTTCAAAGAAGGTTGACCCGAAAATACACCTTAATGAAACTGGCAATCAAGTTATTGTTTTTTTCGGCCATTTCAATAATTTTTTGGTGAAATTCCGGGCGAATAAGCGATTTTAGAGGGTTTGACCAGCTTGTTATTTGAACTTTGTACGGAAACAGGTTTAAGTCATCATGAATGACCGTTTGCTAACTCCCAGTTGCGCCGATAAGTTGGGAATCGAAGCTTTTAGATTTGCCTGAATTGAGCATGCAACTGCAGCGACTGTTTCTTGTACACGAACGTACGGATATCGATGATACGGTCTTCTTGCGATACTTCTAGTTTCGACAAACATGTTCACCAACCTAACAATGGTGCATCTACTCGGGGAGTGCCGCATCAATTTCATGAGTTGTTGTCGGTCGAGTTCCGCATTCGTTTCATCTGTTGTTAGTAGTTTATAATACAGTAGGTCATTGGATTCCCACTAATTCCAGAGCATTAGCTTGGCGTAATGGATATTTAGCTTTGTCCTTGATTTGGCTGGTTAGTCAGGCTTCACATTTGATGATATTATTTTTCTAGCTTTTATTGTGTTTGCCAACAATCTTCATCGAGTAAGGCTTTTAGTTTCTCATCATAAAACTTTTTGAGCGCCCAGGACGTTCTTCGTCTTCCAAGCCAAAATAAATAATCTTAAACCATGCAACCCACTATTGGCACGTTCGCTCTGTTAGAGTATGTCCACTATAAACCTCCACTACGATACGATGATTTAGCGTTACATGGTCTGAAGTCTAAAAAATTTAACAATGTCAGAGGTTTTACTGGCGATGATTCTTGGGGAAAATAAATATTCACTTTTGACAAGGATCACCCTAATATATGCAAATGAGGGTGTGAGCTCGCAAATATGGAGCCGCTGTTCAAGTGCTTGCCCATGTACCATACATATGTATGCAACAACACGTAATTCTTGCAACCTTCGGCATGGTTGTTCACCGAACGGGGGTGTGAAGTGTTGTTAACGAGAATATAACGCGCTGCCAGCAGTCACTGGCACACCAAATTGGCTAACGGATCTCAACAGGGCGAAAATAGCAAACTTGCCACGCAAGGAAGCCGTAGATGGACCAAGTGTCCGAAAAGACTACGGGTATTGCAGACACCCAACAGCGGCATTCATTAGTCGCTGTCGCTGTCGTCCATGTTGGCGACTTCTTCACTATTTGGCAGTGAATTTAAATTGGCAATAAGTTGGCATGCCATACACAACCGGAGAGAGTCTCAACATTTTTTATTTCCCTTTATTGTTGGCGCACTTAATTGAGGGTATACACAGCAGTGGTTGGCGCATCGGGCCGAAAAAAAAATTCGCTGCAAAAAAAGAAGTATCTCTCGAAAGTTAAGCAGCAAAAGTGAGGTTTGGGAAAAACTCAACCAACAACATTACCTTCCTGCATTAAGCTTTTACGATATTTTGGCGTTTCTTTGCACCATTTCTTCGTGTGCATGAGAAATTGCATTACAACAAGAGCCAACCGAGTAACAGCAACAGCTGCGTGGCATTACGCGCCAAATTAATGTGGCAATACGTTTGCATGAAGCCTCTTTGCTGGCAGCCGAAATGCCTGGCTAGCTATCAGCCGCTTATAGAGCCATTTCAGTAACGTTCCGTAACCCAGCCATTTCAGCGTTGCTTTGGACTTCAAAATGCTCTTGGCAGCCGCCTTATATGTCAGATGCCAGCTGATGTGATGTGTCTTGTGCCCGGGTGCAGTGAAGTATTGCATAATTTCATTGACGTTGTTGGCGTTGAAGCGCGGCATTCTGTGCTTACGAGTATTTGCGATTGATGGCTTAATTGGGTTGGTGGAATGTAGTACGTTTTTAAGCTGAGAAATGGCGCGTTAGATGCTTTAAGGCTTTTTCGTTCGTTTATATTCAACTAGTGTTCCTTAGGTCAATTAGAAGTTTGAAAATCATAATGTTAGTTGTTTGGAGGCTAGGAAAAGTGACATAACCGATTTTCTCAATTTCTTGAACCAGGGTTTTTTACTATCACGAAAAGATGTTCAGTGAGATACCTCACAAATTGACGGATAATTTCGGTAAAAGTTCGACTCAGGCTCGAATATCCTCTCATTCAATATTTGAGGCTTTGAAAATATATACTTTCTGCTTTGGATTCCTTTATGATTAGTGTTCTCATTACTTTAGACAATATTGTTTGCTAAGTAAGACATCATCTGATATTGTCCAACTGCAATACCAATTACATAGAGAGATGGTCGTATAGGCAGACAGGAATACAACCCATATTGTTATCTTGATTTTACTGAGGTTCTAATTAGAATAGTTAGAATGACCTGATTTAGATCAAATATGTATTGTATTGTTCGATAACTTGTTGCCATTTTAAATTAGTTTCATAATCCCGCTCCCATAAAAAACCTCGTCCCTATTGGCAAACAACAGGGTTAGTCGATTTTACAAGCTTCTTTTGGGGCGAGTTTTTCATCAGAAAAATCCTTTGTCTTAGACAGAAACAGGTAGTGATCACTTGGTGCCAGTTCTGGGCTATAATGTGGATGCATCTGAACCTCCCAACCAAGCTTCCGGAGCTTTTGGCGAGCCACAAACGATGTGTTTGGTCTGGCTTTGTGCTGAGGTAACACAATTCCTCACCTATTAGTCAAGGCTGGTCGCTTCTGGAAGATTGCTTCCTTTAGGAGGTTCAATTGTTAACAGTAAATATCCTAATTAAAGGTTTGTATATAGGAAAATAGTTCATAGTAGATTATTCCCTGCCAATCCATTTCACCGAACTCTTCTATATCTAATAATATCTATAAATTCGAAAAATAATACTCAGATATTTTTCCTTCCCGAAACACATATATTTGTGCAATTCATAAGCTCATTGAGCAGTCTGCTTGTTTAACACATTGTAGAACATGGCAACTTGCGGCGTTGAGCCCAATTGCTCAACATCGACAAATATTTGTGGCGCTACAAAGTGTTTGTTATAAACTTACATGCATAAAAATGTTGCTGCGTATCCCCAGCAAGCCAGCTGTCAACAATATTCGGGAAACGCCATCGACATCAACAAATCTGCAAACAAATAAAATCAGTCGGCAGATTGCCGGCATCTCGTGTCGGATATTCGTTGGCACATAATGTTTGTCTACTCGTTTGCGGCTTTTTCAGTTTCGAAGTTTACTGGTTATATCTTGTCATTGCTAGGCCGTCACTAAAGTTCATATATTTTTTAATTGTACTATTTAGGAAATTTTCAGGGTCACCTGGTCTTCGTTCAATGTAATTTATTGCCAAAAATAGTAATATTTTTATACCCTGAACAGGGAAGGAAACGTCGGAGATCCTATAAAATAGATATTTAACGCTAGAGGATGTATCCTCCCACTGGATTTCCATTTTAAGCTTTTAGATTTGTCAATGAATCCATATAATTTGGTACAAAATCAATCAATCAAAACGTCAGCTCAGCTTTCAAGCGATTGAGACGGGATATTTTCCACGGCTCCTAATGTTCCAACTTAAAAAGACATTAGGCAGTAAGGGTGAAAAAAAAGAAGTATTTTATCAAATCACCCGAAATACTGAACATTTTCTACCTCTCCCTTTTCAACCATCCAATCAATCGTCAAATTTTGTATTCCTTACTTTGCAACACTTTATGGTGTAGTCTTAATTCTCATGAAGTGATTTACCATTTACACATACCCCTTTCACTAGTTTGGATAGTTCCTATAACAGAACTACGAATTTTTGTTACGGTAGTGACCAGAAGAAACATTTCTTCCAGTGTAAAGTACAGTTCAATGCAAGCAAATTGTTTTTGAAATTTCGGCAATGATTTCTGTAGAATATACTTTTTACAGTTCTTTTTCCTACAGTTACCTTTGTTGTTGTTGTCAATTATTTCCAACCGGCGACAGTTGTCCTTTGAGACCTAGTTCGAACAGCCAACTTTGCTGGCAGGAAATGTTGGAAGACACATTTGTCGCCACGACCCCACATACCGCTCAGCATTGTATACTTGCTGTGCCACTTGCACTATGGCATTCCAACAAAATTATGCTTTCTTTTACAACTTCTCTATCACAACTTTCTTCCATGCTCATGTCTACTTTACAGCTTGAACTTCACTTGCCTAAGTCCGCTTGCTTTGGCGCTTGGTTGTTATTAAAGTAGTTACCATTCAGTTGTTGGCTGTTACTGTTGTTGTGGTTGTTGTTGCTGCTGGCATTCTACTGTTGTCTTTGCTCAAATTTTCGTGTAAAGATTGCATACCACATTGCAATATCCGTGACTAAGCAATGTGAAGGGACGATTGTAATCGGATAGGTTTGGGGTGCATATAAATATAAAAACAACAATAACAACATAACATTTATGACAACAGCAATAGGAATAACAGTAAAAGCACAACTAAAAGCGTTTGCTATACAACTAAACAATAATATTGGTTTTAACAAAAACAACAACAACCACTCGACAACTAAAGTTCTGTCAAAAGCGAGAAAAGCGTTGGCAGCTGCCGCAGAAAACAATGTCGGCATCTTTTATTGCGGTTGCACAGTTCGGTTAGTTGAGCGGTTATGTCAACTATAGGGAATAAATGCAAAAGCAACAGCAACAGCAAAACTCTATGCAACAATAGCAAATAACTGTAGTTGTCTTAGCGTTGGCAACTTTCTACTTTCGATGGCAACAACCACAATAACAAAACCAATAACAATTCGAATCCCAATTGTCCGCAGTTTGCGCTTCACAACAGATTTCAGTCGGCAAACTTACTCTTACTTTTTTTTGGTTTTATTTTTTTATTGTTCTCCATTTTGGTCTTTTGGAATTACGTTTTTTGTTGCTTTTATTTTACTTCTTGTTTTGCAGCGAAAGTTGCTCTGTGATTTTAATAGAATTATTTTTCTTAGTTTAAAAATTTTTCTTCGACAAAGCTTTGTAGTGGCTGTTAATCGAATAAAATCAGACAGAGTTGCATTTATAGCATAAACTAACGTAATTAGTAAGTTAAGTACAGCTTGAAGCAAATCCCTTTTGTGCGAAAAGTTTAGTGAAAAAAAGGTGTTCGAAAAAAGGTGTTTTTTATTCTGTTTGTTAGAATTTGCGAAATAGTTAGAAGAATGATTGCAAAAACATATCTGAGAGTCTTACATCTTTATTTCAACCATATGGCTTCTATTCGATTTTTCCTGTTTTTTTGGAAGTTTTTGTTTATTTTTGGTTCCTTTGAACCATTTTTTTCTTTAGGACACATTTTTTCATCCAATGTTCAGAGCAGTGTGTTAATTATAGAACCCGGTTAACTGACTTCGGCGTTGATTGGACCACTACATTGTGCAGTATAACTCAAGTACACATACATATGTAAGTTGGCTGTATTTTTCTGCTCAAAAATCTATAAATATTTAATCTCAACACAGCTATCACAAAAGAAATGTATAGGTATACTGTAAAAACTTCAGTCGAATCGAAATAGTAGTCTTGTTTTGATAGCGTGTGGAAAATGGAAAAAAGCAACATCGGTCGGTCTTGCGATTCTTGATTTTGAAAGGAAAATCGATCAAAGGTAACTCTTCTCTTTAGATGGGGGCCGTCAAAAGTTGATTTGAAGGGATTCAGCGTGGTCGCACATCGGCTATTCCAAAAATGGCTACCATGGAGGACAAAGTGACATAAGTGCACGATATCGTATTTGCACATCGCCGACTGAGCGAAGGCGAGATAGAGAGATGTCTTGCTTTTTAAATGCAAAGTGATAGTGATAGTTTCCGCGCACATATGATATCACTTATAAGTAGTACTCAACTGCAATCTGAATGGGTTTCTGCATCGTCTCGTGACTTCTGCGACTTATAAATTATGATTTACATCTACCTAGAGAAAAACAAAATGGTTACAGGGTTTTATTCGGGCTCGGTCTAAAATATTTGGACCATTCGACTTCGAACTGTAGAAAAATGGTCTCTTTTGGAGAAGAAAAAAGATATGATCCACCTCAGCAACGCTTCTCTGGATTCGGCTCCGTGCCTATTTTGCAGATCTTCAGAAAACGAATTTTTTAAACGAATTAAAGAAGTTGGAATTTTGCAGGGTCAAGAGTATCAAGTTAGAAGGAGACTATTTTTCCAACAATTTGTTTTTCTTTTGCAAAAGTGTATCAAATTGAGCCATATTTACGGGTTTCTGGTAATAATTCGCTTGGCACCATCTACCGGAATTATTAAGATTGTAGAACTGGACCTACAGGGACCATTTCGATAAAACGCTTGTATCCAACTGATGAACAGTTATGCTAATTCATGGATAAATAGTACAAACACGTTGACATCTTAATAAATAATTGTTTATAACCAGCTTATAAATAATTACAACAAGCCTTGCCTGCAGCTTGCCAAATATTCCTTCATTCACTTCATTACCAGAATGAGTTCCATATGCCAATTATGTCTCATAAGCCTATGAGTGCCCCATAATTTGTCGCAATTCGACATACTAATTTCATGTTGTTTGTAGCATTTTCTTATTTACTTTGCTCTTCTGCAGCGTTTGGTCATTCTCTTGTGTCGCTCGTACAGGTTATTATTTTGTTAATATATTGTAATATATAGCAGAGTCATTTGTTCCTCCGAGAAATATCCGACCTAACTATTATATGAACATTTAATCTAATACACTTGTGTATTTATGAAGTCATTAATTTGCTGGTGGACATTTTTGTATTTCATAGAAGTGAGTAGTTCTGCCATCAGCAATGACATTTACTGAGGACATAGTTGTACAAAGTACAAATACCGCAACAAATTAAGTACTGAAAATATTTATTCAGTTGATTATTTGGTGCGGAGATTATTTGATTTGTAAATATAGGTATATGGAGTATAGTTATTAGGGTGGAGCGAAACAGCAAAAAAATTTTTTTTTGCTTAGCCTGAGAGTCCAATTTGTAGATTATAAAATAAAATTTTTGGGAAATTTTTTTTTTTAATCTAGAGACTCACTTTTAAAGTAAAGTTTCGAGTTAAAATTTTTATTTCGCAAAAAAATTTTGATAAGTCTTCTAGAAGCTGTGGAGAGTCCTCTTTCTGCCCAATTAAAAGTTATCAATTTAAACAAAAATTTTATGGTCATTAATGGGCTTTTAAAAAAAGTCTTAAACGACAACATGCTTTCCTTAAGCGTTAAAATAAATTTTGAGTCAAAAACCGTCACATGCGGTAATTTTTATAGAAATGTAAAAAGTTTAAACCAAAAATAACTTTTTTTTGTCCAAAAAAAATTTTAACTCCAAATTTACTTTAAAACTGAGTGGGCCGCCTATAGATGTTAAAAAAACTATTTATTTTGTCCAAAAATGTTCTTTTTTTATAATATACAGATTTTACCCTCAGGCTAAGCAAAACAAAAAAAAACTTTGTTTTTTCTCTTCACCCTAGTAGTTATATAATGTACATTTCAAAAAGTGAAGTAGCAAGACAGAAGAAGTTATGAAAGTAATTACAGCGGAAGGCGAAAAAGACGCTAGTAATACATTATCTAATCTTGTTTTTTCAATTTTCATCAGAAGTTTTCTTATTCTATATAGCTAAATTTCAATTAAATTTTTAGAAGAGTTTCTTCCTATGAAAAACACGTTTAGAAGAGTAAAGTAAAATTGGTTTCTGAAGACAATGATGATGATGAAACCCAATGATTTTGCGGTTGTCAGTAATGTGGTGAAATGAAATAAGTCTTTACATGAAGTTAGCTGCGGTTCTCCATAACTTTGGGAGAGCTCATACAAAATAGTTAATTATCACTGTGATTTAATTCTTTCGGTTATTATTTTGCTCAATCACACTTAATTAACAAACGAGCACATGGTCAGTTTTAGACCTAATCACGGGCGTCAAACCTTTCAACGTTACAAAGATAATTTTTCTTTTGTTATTATATATGTTAGTACATAAATCAAAAATCAATATAGATATCAGTATACAATTTTGCGCAAATTGTGCCTGTAATCCGACTCAACTTTCTCTTGAAAATTGTAGAAATCTGGCCATACATTTTCTAGCTCCCAGCTACCGAATATGAGGACCTCTGTGCATATAATCGACTTATTACCAAAAAATCGGTACATCTCAAAAATATTTCTGAAATTAACTGGGAAGCATTTCTTGAGAATAATATCATCTCGTGCTAAAAGTGTATCAAATCGGTTCAGCTCATTATAGGTATACTATATATAAGGATTATTGTTATTCTAGTTAACTACAATATATGCTAAATATGTATATATCGATGTGAGATATTTTTATAAATACTTTCTCGGTCATAGTACTTTAATTGCAAAAGTAAATCAAATCAGTCCAGACCTTCACTTCGCTCCAGCGACTTCCTGGTTGATTTTATATCTTATATATCGGCCAGTCTGTTTCTTCTCCTTCCTTAGCAAGACAGTCCTGGGTGGACCTTTAGTTCCGCAACTATCTTCCTCCAGATTTCATGATTCGTTACTAAGCGCCATCAGTTTTGCATGTTCATCTCTTTGAGTTCATCGATTACTGCATCTACCCATCTTTTCTGCTCTTAGTTCGCTTCCCATGTGGCTGTTTCTTGAAGGATTTTCTCGATGATCTTTGATTTGGCATCTTTTACGCGTGTCCAAGCGTATTCGCCAGGCTTTTAAGAATTTTATGACGTTTCGTCCATTAATGAGGTGCTCAATTGTTTCTAATATGATATGTACCATTTGCCAATCTGATGGATTATTTATTTTTCTCAGTATTTGTTTTTCAAAAGTTGCTATGTGGTTTACGTCTGTTACGTCCATCGTGCATACTCTCCAACCGTTTGTCAGGATCGGACGCAGGAGTGCATGATTTATACGTAGATTTTGGTCTCTCGACAAGAATTACGATTGGAATAGTTTTCTATGCAATCAAAATATTTATAACTAATTAAATATATCAAATTTTTTATACCTTGAACAATATACATTCAGTTTGCCACGATGTTTGTAATACACAAAATGAAACGTCGGAGACGGAGCTCTGTCTATTTAACCATGCCCGTTCGCCCGTCTGTTTGTTTGCCTGTATATACGGAACTAGTCCCTCAGCTTTCGAAATATCAGTGTGAAATGTTATACACGTCGGGACGAAGTTAACGTTGTTTTTTGTTTTTTTTCTTAATTTTTACCATATGCAACCTTTAGTCAAGGTATACCTAAATATCTCTAAGACCTCAGTCCCTCAACTCTCAAAGTTGAGTGTTGCAGGATCATTTTTGGCAGAATGCACCTAAAGTGCAATTGACAGTTACGCCGACATACATATCACCCCTCTTAAGTAAATTGCTCATCTACTGCCTATAATAGCTTAGAGCCTCAGTTGACCTTAAATATGCACAAAATGCACCCTTATGCGTATACCTTAACTTATGCGAATGCAAAAAAGATTATAAACTAAATCTCAAACGTTTCAACTATGTTGTCTACTTGTGCGAAACACTCTCAGGAACTCGTCCAGTTACCGCTGAGGCATTTGAGTGGCATCTTTGCTGCTTCAGTGATGCTGCTGGTGGTGTTTGTAGTTGTAGTAGCGGTCGACAAGGCATACGAGTTGCAAACACTTGGGTAAACATATTTCACTAATTGTAAATGTCTGCGCACACACACACACACATACACTTATAGTTGTTTGCCTGCATTCGAGCAGAAAATTGTAGCAGTTAATTAACACTACATTGCTGAACTGTTGGTCGAGCAACACGAACGGAACCTGGTGGGATTAACTCGAGCGTGTGACTTCTGGCCTGCTTTGGTTTACCGAAATCGTAATTGTTGTCATATTCGAGTGGTTGTATGTACATGTATGAGTGTGTGTGTGCAAATTAGAAAGCGATAAGCTTGAGCTGGCTTAGAACTTGCTATGTATGCGTGTGTGAGCAGAGATATGCTCATTAACTTGTACCTAGATATCTAATCAGCATATTTCTTTGGCAATATCAAAGACTCTTTAATGTAAAGGACATAAATTGGAACTAGTCTCTTGGTTTTTAAAATTTCGATCTGAAAATTTGCACAAGTTCTTTTCTCCCCAAGAAGATAAATTTCTTGTATGGAAAACTTTTTCATTTGAAAAGGTATCTTCACGATATTTGACGAGGATTATTGTTCAATGAAAGGTTTCAATTTCCGCTCATATTGTTCAGATCGGACAATGATAGCATATATCTGCCTTACAAACTAATCAATCAAAATCAAGCTAAACATCTTTTTATACCCTTTAATACTATAAGAAATGCACCTGGGAAGGTTATTATAGCTTCGGTTCAGCCGAAGGCAACGATTTTTCTACTTTTATTTAGCTTATTATATATACTAGCATATACTCGTAAACTCACTTATCTATGACCAGTTGTTGCTTGGGCGCTCCCCAAGTCCCAGCGTTGCAAGTAAATTGCGACTAATTATGATGCCTGCAGTGTTGAGACACACAAAGCTTCGTGTACATACACGCACACATCTACGATTGTATACACATGTCCTCCAGGCTACTTACGACCGCAGTCGCACTACCACACACACTTGCATACATATATGTAGATAACATTGGTTGTGGCTGTGTTGGTGCACTGCAGTGGTGCTCAATTTAAATTTCAATTACCAAGGTAATACCCAGGGAATGCAATCATAGTTAGACTTGCCTTATTTAAACACGTACACACGTACACACATACACACTTATACAGGCATGTGTAAGGTATTTGCCTTCGCTTGTCGCTATCTGCAGGTAGACACTCACTTATATGTATGCGTGTATTCGCCCGCTGGTGTCCTTTTGATTACGATTTAGTGGTGGTTGTTGGGTTAATATGTGGTGGCTATCTTTAACACCTCCATTACAAACTTCTATTAGCATTTCCTAGCCGGTCTTGTGTGCGTGTGCATAAATTTATCTCGTCTTTGCCAGCGTTGCACTGTTAGGGTATTAGACAGTTGTTGCATGGTGGTCACCGCACTCATATGGAATTGTAAAATCTGGCTTAAAATAGCCTGACAACTATAGTGAGTAATTGAAGCAAGTTTATTGTCGGCCAGACACATTGCTTTAGGCAGAAAACACATTTCCATTAATATTGAGGAACGCAGAGCTAACAGTTCTTATCTATATAAAAATTCGGGTCTGTAAGTATCTCTATCATAGGAACGGCACAAATATATATATAGATTTTATAACATATGTTCTTGTTGTTTTTTAATCCCATAAAACGACTTTCTTCTTTTCCGCTTCATATTGGTTACAGTATATAGTATATCTCATGCTCCAAATTTGACGTCTGGCAGTAGGTTCTGTTGAGGGATGACAACTTAAATATAGGGTTTTATGTTTCAAATCACCACAATGAGCTATTATTTCCGTAGCTTTGGAAATAAGTGTAATTCAAAAAATTTAACAAAGAAGAAGGTAACGTAAGGTTAGGTCGTAGGGTTGATCGATGGATTTCATTTGGACAGCTGTGAACGTTGGTCATTTGTATTACCCAAAAAAATTCAAAAATGGTCCTCATAGATCGACTAAAAGTTTCGAGTTTACCACTAATTTGTTATGACGCTTATTTTCAATCTCAACCGTTTCACTAGGTTAGCTGAAGGTGTGTTTACTGAGATATTTCAATCTCAGTCTGGCAAAAGCCGATCAATAGAGGAGAAAGTGACAAGATGATTCCATCTCACTTTTCTCTAAACAGCTTTGACAAAGTGCGTCCGACAAAATATTTAGTAGCACCGCGTGTAAGCCTATTGAACATTGTCTAGTCTGAACACCTACTATTGCGGCGAGATTTAGTTGGTTAATAGTAAGTAGTTCAGAGAGCCTTTTATGGTTCACGCTGGACCGGATAGATGTCGCAGTCGCACAAGTGCTGCCTGTTGATCAGCGTTTGCCAAGCTCGCTAAAGGTCAATAGCTCCAGCGCTAGAATACAAAAGGACAACAGGGTACCGCCGCGCTTGCAATCGGATGAAATTGGTGTAAGGGTGTCCTCTCTAGCAAGCTCATTGGCTTCGCAATTTTCGGTGATTCCGCTGTAATCGTGCACCCAAATAAGTTTAATATGTAATAAGGCATAACCATACTCGTATTGTTTTAAAAATATTGAAAAGTAGGAATAACGATGACTTACACTAAGACCTATAAAAACGTTGAACCCCTTATGCTCCAATATAAAAATGGGCGACTATGATATCAATCTTTATAACCTTAATATTCAATATTACTCAAGTTCAATAATTATTGGAATAATATCATCAGAAATGTAAACTGCCGAAGCAGTGAATATGACTAAGTAAAATTTCTCTCCTCACAAACAACTTGGTGGATTTTAATAAATATTTTTGTAAACATTATTTCTAGTTGAAAA
This sequence comes from Bactrocera oleae, assembly GCF_042242935.1. NCBI lineage: Eukaryota > Metazoa > Arthropoda > Insecta > Diptera > Tephritidae > Bactrocera > Bactrocera oleae. The sequence continues at coordinate 57,463,079 of NC_091539.1, forward strand.
ACGGACAAAATCGGAGATCAATTACACGTACTCTCCCAGTTTGCATCCCATCAGCTGAGGTGGTTCAATTATAGTATTACTTAGAATATATACTAGATGTGTCACAGCTTGCTTCCAAAAGAATCGGCCTGAGGTTATCGAATAAGACAATCTTCATTCTTCGAGTATATTTCTCATATATTACATCATAATATATCAAATAATTTATATAATTTTTCAGCAAAAAATACATATAAATATTTCGTGCGCTCTGGTACTGAAGTTGATATAAATCGGTTGATAGCTTCCCGTATCTTCGTATGCCCTCTATAATCATTTCGGTTTTTCTGGTTGACTTTATACTGCTATCTGCAGATTGTTTAAGAACGTTTTGGGAACGGAGACATATACATATGTGTATACTTCATGGGGTTTTCTACGTTGCCTACTGGGTGTTACAAACTTCGTTGCAAACTTGATACCTCCTCTCCAGGCTATAGAAATGAACATTATAATAAATAAATATTTAAATAAAGAAATAACAAAGATTTTCTGCTTCTCCTGATTTCAATACATATATTAATTTAATTAAATAAGAAGAGAAGCAATAAAAACAAAAGAAAAGTAACAGTCTGTACTACAGACACATAAAATAATTACATGTGCTACATACTTATATATTTATATTTTAATGTGCCACATATATTTGCAAACATCACGTGCTCAACAATTCCCACGGATCCATAGAACTGCAGAACATCGATGTGGGCAAGAAAAGTGGGTAAAGCAGAGCTCACAGCTTCTCTCTAGCTAGATGCTTCACTGCACACTTCAAAAATTTCTTACTAAATTGTAGAGCTGCTTGTACGATTACAATGTGGCACAAAGCGCGTGTCGAGCATTAACACTCGTATGCTCATAGCCGTTATGCAGCTAAATGGTTAAAAGGCGAAAATTGCCAAACACAGTAGTGTAGTGTTGCCTTTGTTGCCACCAAAGTGTCTGCACCAAACATACATTGTAATCGCTGTTGTTGTTGTTGTTGCTTCGTTGCTGCTGCTCTTGTTAATGACGTCATTGACGAAATTAAAAAGCTATCGACAGCTCCTATTGTACTGCACTGCAAAATGCTGGCACGCACACACACGCATACACACACACATACAAACTCAATGAGATGATAGCCCATCATGTGGAGTGCACTGTTGCAACACAATGGATGTGGCACGCTGCAATATCGTGTGGCTGCTCAAGACAGGGTATGCGCTAGTGCCGGCATCTGCAATCGCCAAAGTTCGGCAACAGCTGTTTGCCGCTGCACACCGACATGTCTACTTTCTCACTTGCAGGCACTTGCCGGCTCAAAGTGTGAAGAGCATACTTGAGCATTTTGAAAGGCACGCTTGGTGCGAGCCCCGCTATTTGCGCTGCATGAGTGTTTGATAACCGAAGTCATAAAGGAGGTGCTAAATGTTGAGAAGATAATAAAGTTATTAAAGTAATATCGAGGCTCTTGTGCGAAAACTAAACTGTTGGGAAATTATAGCATTTTTTTAAATTAAATTTTGAAGAAGACATCATCATACATCAGTATGGGTGTAGAGTTTTAAATTGTAATAAATCCACTTCAGAAGGATATGGTGTTATCTAAATTTTTTTAAAGCCAGCTCCTGCTAGAAGCTTATAGTTGAATTAAGTTAACGTTCGAAGTCACCAGTGGCACCTAAGGATTGTTTTGCTGTTGCTTTAATGAAACCTGGAGAAACTCACTGAAATTCTAAGATATACTTTCTTCTTTTGAGATTACACACATTGTTCTTGTAATCGATTGTATTGTTTAAGGGACACACTTATTTTGAAATTTAAATTAAGATCGATTTTTGATTATTTCAATAGGCTATACCTTAAAAATGGGCTATATCTCAAATAGTTTTTGAGTTAAAGCCTTCTAGGCTCAATCAGATTATCTTTGCATCCGTTTCTCTTGAACCAAATTTTAAATTGAGCTTGAGTGATTACGCGAAGATAAATGATTCGATCGCTATCAGGTTTTTTCTCAAAAGTTCAATGACCTATCAGTTTTTTGATCAGATCAAAAATTCAATTTCCACAGACCAAAATTTTGGGTAAAATTAAATTTTTTTAAAGTACCCACCTTGTTAATTTTAATTTTTTTGACCATAAGTCACTGTACGATAATATCTTCTTCTATAATCTGCATGTTGGCTTAACTAGTGAGTCTTATTAAACCGAAAGCTATATTGACGGTTTAAATTTGTTGAGGATCGCTGTATTTTAACATATTTGGATTACCGTTGAAAAGATAGTAACGTAAAAGCTAAGGAGTATCTTGATGTTACCGTCGAGCATATTGGAACTTGTATTTGAACAAAATAACCGTAATCTAAAGCAAAATATTAAACTCTTGTATGACCAACTGTTCACAAAAATGTTGTTCTTCAAACAATAGTAGCTTCGAGTGAACTTCAGAGCAATTATTTTATGTTTTAGGAAGTTTACATAAGAATAATCTTCATCAAGATATTTTTGCAGTTCTTGAAAAAACAACTGGATTATTGATGTATAAACTGATTTACTGACAAAACTACAAAAAGGATTCCTAGAATGAATATGATATTTAGCAATGGCTCAACTGTATCGACATACATATTTATAAACGTTTCCGAGTAACGAGTTGATTCTTGGAAAACAGAATGTAGAAAATTTTTTTTAACCTTATGGATTCAATGACACTTTTGTTTACATTAAGCCAAGTCAACAACCTTTGCTTACATTAATCCAAGCCAACAACCTTTGTTTGCATTTGTGGTCAATGAAGCGTTTGTTTACATATTCAGAGGTCAATGACCCGTTGGTTTACCTTTAGCCAAGTCAAAAACATTTGTTTACATTTAGCAAGTCAACAACTTTTTTTAACCCATTCCGTTTATTTTTATGGTAATAGTTTATGGTAATAGTTTTAAGTACTTCTCCGAACTTTTATCACTTCTACTATTAATATCTTATTACTTATACATTTAATCAATTATTATTTTGTTTTATTTTTTGTTCACTTAAAGTATTATTTAATATAAACAAAATAGGCAGCTATTTGCGATCTTTCTTAAAAAGTATTACTGTTATTTTCTCATTTAATTAAAAATATAAAAGTAGTAATAGTTATTTGTAACTTTTTTTTATTATTTATTTTTTTAACATTTATATCCTGAGTAGGGAATATTAAGTTTTCCACGAAGTTTGAAACCAGCGTCTGAGACCATATATAATATATTATATATATGGTAAATGATCAGCGTGGCGAGCTGAGTCTATTTAGCGAATGAGCTGCTCATTTGTCGGAACCGCCAATATCGAATCACTACAGGACATAGTTGTCATACACACTGATCGATCAAAATGGTGTCTTCGTTCAACGAGGTGTCTTCACGTAATTTTGCATGGTTTTTATCCAAGGCTTTGACATCTCGAAAAGTAAATGATACCTCGTTCGTGGCAAACTTATGTACCTTGTTCAGAGTATAAAAATAAATCAACTCGAATCACGACAAAGTAATGCTGACCTTGTCGTTTAAGCATAAGAATAAAATAAGTACTTATAAGTCGAGTAAGCTGAAGTTTTCGAATCCGAAAGCTGACGCGATTTATTTTCAAAACAAAGATACTTCAAACTGTATTCATAATTACATGCTATTTCGACTTTATAAATAATGAAACTCACTTTTCTTGTCAACTCATTCTTAATATCATTCAATTATTCCCCTTTTTTGTGAACACTTTAATGACCCATCCCGTCAATGCAGCAAATCTGGTGCGAGCAGATGCTTTGTACTCTATAAATTATTCATTTCATTCTGAATGACAGTAATGAATTTGCGCTGACATTTATTTGTTGAAAGATGTCTCCAGTGGCACAAATTCGTGCCAACTCCTTCGGCTGCTCTGCTGTTGCTGCTGAAAATATACACTACAAAATCGACAATGTAGTCGTCGTACCTTGTAGATGTGGATGTGTGTGGTGCCACACAATGGCTGGTGAATGAGAAAATTGCAAAAGAGAACTGCATTGGATAATGAACGAAAGAATCGACAGCAGCGACATCAATGGTATAATTTGCCGTTGTTCTTGTATCAGCAGAGGTGGCTGCTATTGCTGAGGCGGCTGTGGCGGTGGCGTCGGTGGTGACGACGACTAAGCGGCGGTTGACAGTCGATTGTCGATTGCCGGTCACCGGTTGGTGTTTTTGCGTTTTGGCGAATTGTGAAGTAGCGAAGCTGAAGACGAGTGTTAAATCTATGCCGTGTGTCGCGGTCGGTGGAGGAAGTGCGCTCCCGAGAGGGGTCCTGCATAGTTCGAGCGCTGAGTTGGCAACACTAAAAAGAAAAATATGTACAATTTTCGTTTTCTGATAGCAACGCAAAGTGGTGGTGCAGCGGAAAAGGGGTGCGGTGTGTGGGTGGGAATTAATTGAAAACTTGTGTCTGCATTGGAAAACTGGCGCTTTGCGCCATTCAGTGCAACATTTAAATGCAAATGAAGCAAAGCGTTAGCATACTACCTCGGCGGGGAGGCAGTGCAGGCGATGCTGAAGCAGCAGCGTCGGTATGCTTGATTAATATGAAGCTGCTGTTGCTGTTGTCGATGACAATCTATGAGAATAGAAACGGTGACAATGTCGTACATCATAGTTACATCTACGAGTGTGTGTGCGTGTTTGTATTAAATATATATTTATACATTTTAAGTGAGTTGACAAGTTTGCAATGCGACACAAGAGACACAATTACCAATGTAAGCGCAATTGTGGCTTAATTATCACAAGAGAATTAAGTAAATGAATAGCAATTCACTTCAAGCAGTTGCAGGAATGCGTGAAATAAATGTCAAGGGGGGATTTGGAATAACCAGCGGCAATGGATGTACTTATGGGAACCACAGGGCAAAAAATCAAAAAAAAAAAAAAATTCTCTACAGAAATCATTTAAGTATTGAATTAGAAACGCGAAAGAAACACAACAGTTCCTAGTGACATAGCGTTTACTTTATACTCATGCTCCAAAATTTTACTGAATTTAATTTTCAATTTTGATTTTAAAATTGGAGTGAGCTTATTAAAAGCATAATAAACTTTAATTGAGAAAAAGGTTTTTTGATATTACTGTTGGAAGATTTATTCCCCTCCATCTGTACTTTCAAGTTTTGTTCCTTGTTCTTGAGAGAAAATATCACCACTCTAACTCACTAATGGTCAGATAATTAAAAAGCATTGTTAATCGAGACTACCTTAGCGCAGCAGATTACACTAATGTTGCCTCCTAAGTTTAAATATACCCCTGACTTTGGTCCCTACACCTCGATTTGATACCCTGAACAGAGTATATTAAGTTTGCCACGAAGTTTGTAACACCCAGAACGAAATGTCGCAGACCCTATCAAATATATATACCTATAAATGATCATCGCGATAAGCTGAATCGCTGTTACCATGTCTTTCTGTCTGTATATACCCGAAAAAAGATCGGACCAATATAGCATATAGCTGCCATACAAACTGACCGATCAAAATCAAGATTTTGTATTGAATCTTTTGTATTTGTGAAGTGTATAGCTTCGGTGGAACCGAAGTTAACGGTTTTTTTTTGTTCTTTTTTACGAAATTCGTCTCCATACATACGAATTTTATTTTTGATAACTATCTTTTTTCCCAATCTTTATGAACTTTTGGTAATATTTGCTTATACCTTGTGCTGAGTCTGATCATAGCATAGACTCTCATATTTTTGCCTGGGCAAGGCACGTATAGAAGTACCAGTTGTTGTCATGGTTAGATCGTCTGAATTTGCCTACTGAAAATGCCCTCTCCATTTGTACAACTTAATTTATTTTGAGTTCTATGTTTTTCCTCATTAAAGGACTTTCATCAGTTATAACGGGTGTTTTTTTTAGAGGTATAGAACTTTAAACTGCAATGAAACAATGATGGATTATTCGATTGATATGAATTTTATTTATGACCGTCACGGCTGGCTCGGATGTAGTCCAATCTGGACGTCCAATTTTCGGTGACTTTTTCCAACATTTCTGGTCGTACATCGGCAATAACAAGGCGAATGTTGTCTTCCAAATGGTTAAGCGTTTGTTGCTTATGCTCATGAAGCAATGACTTTACATAACCCCACAGAAAGTAGTCTAGCGGTGTTAAATCACAAGATCTTGAAGACCAATTCACAGGTCCGAAACGTGAAACTAACTCCTCCTGGACATCATGGTTTTTCAACTCAGGAATGAAAAAGTTAGTAATCATGGCTCTGTACCCATCACCATTGACTGTAACGTTCTGGCCATCATCGTTTTTGAAGAAGTACGGACCAATGACTCCACCAGCCCATAAAGCGCACTTAACAGTTATTTTGAATGTAACGGTGTTTCGACATACACTTGAGGATTAGCTGCACTCCAAATTCGGCAGTTTTGTTTGTTGATATGATGATGATTGTTGATAAAATGAACGTAGTGCGCGATACGTATTCCGCACAGAACCATTATTTTCGAAATAAAATTGCACGATTTGCAAGCGTTCAGACGTGAGTCTATTTATGATGAATTGCCAAACCAAACTGAGAATAAATCACTTGACAGCTGTTAAATAGGTCGCCATCTTGAACAGTAATGCCAACTTAAAGTTCTATACCTCGAAACAAAACACCCGATATATCAGAGCCTATCGTCGTTATCGAAAAAAGAAGATTTGAGTCTAAGGCTTGTCGTAACTTCTCAACACAATGTTTTTTTATTTTAGAATCATGACCCATGTCGCGACTTGACATCGAACACACGAAATGATACAGCTTCGTTCCAATGATCAAACTTAGCTACTAGTTTTGCTAAATTTTCACAATTATTCTTACACTTAAGCAACATACCTTTATTGTCGCTAGTCAATAGTCATTGATAAATAATCAATAGCCGCTTCGACTATTTTTTATCAAATCTCGCACCAAATTTAATAAATATATATTTTATAAAGCCATTTCATATTCGAACCTACGCGCACAATATACACCTTTGCTTCGCAAAAACTTAACTGCAAAACTTTGTCGGTCACGTGTTCACACGCCTTTCCAAACACGCGCTCGTGATATTGTCGCAGCGCTGCATAAACACCTTGACTGTAATGGAGCGCAAATAGTGCAACAGTCAGCTGCAGCATTTTGTTGCTGGCAAACACGTGACCTGCGTTAAATATACCACGCAGAGCGCACCTTTTCAGGTAATTTGTGAGGTGAATTTAATAATAATGTGGGCACGTGATCGCAACAAAGGACGGCGCTAAAGTGCAAGAGGCGTTGTCAGAGCGATAGTTCACTTTGTGACAGTACAGTTATGTTAGTATCAACAGCTGTGTTGTCAAATGACCACATAAAAAATATAACCACACACACATACTCATTTGCAGTTGCCACAGAGTGTAATTAAGCAAATGTGTGTTGCTAATGCAAGTATGAAATATAACAGGGTTGGCAAGTTTTACTGAACGAGGGCTTGGCATATTTTAGATGGGAAACAACTGTTGCTTAGTTTCTTTAATTGTGGTCAAGGGACCTTATTGGAAGGGTGCTCTTGACAATAACACATTTATTTATTCACATAAGATTCTGATTAGGGTTCCGCTTTCTTCCCTTATTCGTAAAAAATTGTCGCTGAAGTCCCGTTTTGCATTTACAAGACCTAGGTATGGTTCAGTAAACAGTTAAAATAACACAAAATCTTGGGAGATTAGTAGAACAAGGGAGCACATTGCAACCATTGAGGATCAATGTGGAATTAATAGGGAAAAGTTATAGATCTTACCAAGGCTCTACTATATGAACTATAAAAATTATAGCTAAGATAATTTCGTTTAGAGCCTGATCGCCATATTCTCCACTATTAAGCAACAATCTTTATAATAGCTTAATCATATTACATAAGGAAAACTAATATTCTCAATATTCTTTGTTTCCAATGACAGCTCCAAATTTCGGATTGCGTCTTTAGAGTTTTAAAAAATAATTTATTTTAAATATTTCGACGTTACCTATCGACATTACACTACGGACTATTACACCTCCTCAAAAGTGGCGGGGGGAAGCCAATAAACTTATATGAACTCTCTGATGTGTATGTCATCTACAAATGCCCTGTATAAGCTGCATATGTCTTCATTTAATTTAATTTAATTTTGATGCTCTGTAGTTCTCAAAACGTGTCGTTTTGCGTGCGCCATGGCGTATGCGTATTATATATTAATTAATTACTTCGTATGAACAGACACGCGAACGCTCGCGCCAAAAGCACACTTTAAGACTCGTCACATTGATAGTCTATGGCGGTTTGAATGCTCACCTGTGTGCGTGTGTGTGAGGCTGCGTGACAGCTCATACCGTCGTCAGGCAGTCAGTCACACTTGAGTGAGGTTCATTTGCTTCATGCTTGAATTTAATTAACGTCTCGTTAAAGTGAATATGGCTGTCGTGAAAAGCTCCTCTTCGTCAAGGCATTAATTGTATATGGATATATGTATATATATATGTATGTGCATGGTAATAAACGTGGTGATGCGAGCGGCAATAATTTTTATGAGCATTCCATCAGACGCTAGAGAGAATGTGAGTGGCAAGGTGAATCGGTTGCGTAGTAAGCCAGTGCTTTCGAATATTTAAAAAAAATTTATCTGCTGAATTTTGATTAACTGTGTTTTAATTAGTGATTTTATAGCACTTGGACAATATTTTATTATATCCAGTTATTATTTTATGTGATATAGCCAGCAATATTCTTGTGATACTATTATCAGAGACTTAGGATCAGCTTAGACAAACTATATGTTGTCTCTAAATAATATTTAACAATATTTAAACTTTATAGATTTTGATTATGACTTTTTTTATTTATTATATTTATATATATATTTATTTATCTTATTTTTTAAGCCACTCTGTTATGTACATTTTTACACCAAAAAAACTCTATTTCTAAAAAGTCAGTATTTTGTTAAAAATAAAAATTTTTAAGACCTGAATCCATCCATTGTAATAATATTTTCTTTGGATTTGGGAATTGAGTTAATTTTAAGTAGAAAATCCTTCCTCGCCTCCAAACACCTTTTTTCGGAAGACCTCTGGGATATCGACTACGAGATCTAGGGAATCCAAAATTTTTCAAAATGAATAAACAATTATTTAAACACATTAAATTCTATTACTGCATATTATTTATATTAATTTATTAAATATAATGCCGTCCGCCTGCCCACCCATCTGTATATATACGAGCTAGTACCTTAGTTTTTACGATATCGATCTGAAATTTTGCACACGTCCTTTTCTCACTAAGAAGCTACGCATTTGTTGGAATGGAACCGATATCGGACTACTATAGCATATAGCTGCAGTACACACTGATCGATCAAACTTCTAGTAAGGAATTTTTTTGTATTTGTGAAGGGTATTATAAATTCTAGCTTTACGTTGTTTCTTGGTTTTTTTTGTTTTTTGCAGAATAAGGTTTGCATTGCCTGCCAAAAGCGGTCGCCTTTTCATTTTATTGTTATTGCTTATACGTATAAAACTAAAGTAAATGCATTATTTGTTTCAATCGAGATATGGAAAAATAAGATCCTCAAAATGTGTAGTTTTTGAGATTTTTGGAAGCCATATTGGTTTTGAGATTTCTGGAATGGGATGGCCTCATTACTATCCATAAACTGTTAACTTCAAGTTAAAGTAATATCTTTCGAGAGCTTCTAAGCTCTCTGTTCGGCTTGATTGACTTTTTTTTTGGATTTTTTTTATGATTTAACTTAAGATTACATTGTTTTTTTGCCCAAACGTTATTACTTCTACTAACCTCTGGACCGCAATCAAAAAGCTACCGGTTCATATAGAAATTCGTCGCCGAAATTAGAAAAGGATCGGTCATATATTGTTGAAACTATGCAACACCATTCCAAAAATAGCGATAGACTGGTATCCTCAAGGAAGTCGGAGCAGCAGTCGCCAGCCAACACGTGAAGATGGAAAGTTGAAACAAAAGCGTGGAAAAATTATCATTTTTGGATATAACATAAATATTATAATTTCTTTATTCAGGACCAATGTTCTATCCAAGCATCATATTTTAAAGAAAAGAGTCTGTACTCGTATGACGGAACAAAATTTTTAACAGGCATAACAGTACCAAAATATTTGAAGCTCTATATGAGAACTGTTAAGTATTCTGTTATTAAAAAGCGAAGGTATTCATTGTGATTATTGTTGTAAGCATTTTTTATGAATTTCTTCCAAAACTTAAAAGATAATTAAATGCCAAGTTAAATTTGACCTTCTGCTAAATTGGCATATTAAAATTTTAAATTAAATTATGAATTAACGAAATGCAAATCAAATATAAATGATTGAAATCCATCATGGGGTGTCACCCGAGCAAACTTTTAAATCGAAATTTGCGCAGAGAAAATTAAGCTGCTGTCACAGGTGAAGATAAAAAAGTGAATTGAAATCTGAACAAAACAAAAAAAAAAAAATACAGGAAACAGCATCACGGAAAACAATTTTCATGCGCCAGCGCGCACATGAGTTCCTCAAAAATGCACGCCACAACAGACCCTGCTGCCACCACTCCCACTGCAGCCGCTTAAATAGAGCGCACTCATAATCCCAGCGATGCTGTTGCTATTGGTTGGCGTGTCTGCAGTTGAAATGAAATCGGCGCTGATGATTAGTATGCAGAATACATACGTATACACGTATATATATATATATATATACGCAATATATATATATATATATACATACATCACAAATATCAACTAAAAGCGTGAAAGCTGTCAGCAAACAGAGTTTATATATTTTTTGCCACTTCTTAGCGCTAGCATTGTAGTGCTTTAGCCGAAATAATAGTAAAAATGAAAATAATAGACGCAATTCACTGCTTTGCATTTGTTTTTAATTTCTGATGCTTTCGAAGCGTAATGGAAAAGCGCTAACGAATGCTTATTAATTAAATTTCAAAATCCAACCGAAATGGACGTGTGAAACGGAAAACTGCAAAGGAAGCAAAGCAGCAAAGGAAGCAGTGAGCAATAAAAAAAAAAACTAAATAGAAATAATAAAAATCTAAAAAATGAACTCCAAATTCTACGAAAAGTAGCACGCCAAAGCTAATGCTGCTTCCTCAAGTGGGCTAACTGCACTTTGCTCCAAGAGTCTTTCCCACTCATAAGCACAACCGAATCTCTGCGAGCGGATGCTAAGCACGCGCCAGAGTAGCGCAAATAAAACCCCAATGGCAAACGGCAACAAATTAAAAGCAAAAAATAAATTCGAAATTAAAACAAAAAAAAAAAGTATTTGAAAAGTGCTTCCAGCACTCAACGAGCGTTTCCTTAGATTTTGAAATTTCCAACAAATAACATGCAAACATTTTTCTCACCTTCGAAAAGTGAATATTCGTTTATTTCTTTTTATGTTTTTTTGTAAGCCAACCATCATTTATGTATTCAAATAATTAGTGATTTTCTGCTTTTTTGTTTGTAATTTTATAATAGGACGAGGGTAGTTTCAGAAGTGTGTGAATTTTGTAAATAGTTGAATTTCTATTCAGCGCCATATGTCATTGTTATTGGAATTTTACATATTTGTTGTAAATGTAGTCGGAATATAATATCGATGTGTGAGCTGTGTAAATTTCATGTATATATGCATTCGAAACTAGATCTAGAGAAAAATCGATTTTTTAAATATTCCGAAATCAGGTCAATTCTTTCATTTTTTGCACGCAGCAGGTCGTTTGGGCGTCTGTTACTTAGCTAATAATGGTCATGTGGCTATAATAAAAAAAAATAACATAGCCGTGTCCAAGCATGTTCTTACCTTTCGATAATGGAAGAAGTGGGTGATACCTTTAAAATACCGGCGTTTTCAGTTTAGATATTAAGTGGCACACTTATTTGTAATAACCTAAAAAAGGTGATTTTTGGGAATAAAAAAAGTTTATTAATTATTTTAAAATTTTAAGGGCTTATTAACTCATATTTTAAGAATAAATAGTAAAATTGTAGAAAAAAAATAATTAAATGGTTTTACACGCGATTTCCGACGGCGTTTTCGGCCTTCTTCGTGAATGAAACCAAACAAAAATTTTCGACTAGAAGATAATGCCCATACCATAGGTTGAAAAAAAATCTAAAATTGTCAAAAGGGCGGCGTTTTGTAAAACAAAAGTCGAATTTTATCAAAAAATTTTGGTCGTCTATGGCCTTCCGAAATTCGATTTTTGATCAGATCAAAAAGCTTGTAGGTCATTATATTGAGAACATGCAGAAAAATTTTGAAGAAAAACGCGTTTTAAGATAAACTGAGCTGAGGGGCTACAGTTCAGAAGCCTGTAACATATATGAAGTATTTATTTAAAATTTTGGATGTTATTTTTAAAGGTGTAGACCATCGAAATATGCAATAAAGCCTTATTTCTTTAAAATTTCACCTCTTAATTTATTTACTGGTAGGACGGTGGGCTTAATATATTGTAAATACTACTGAGCAATGTAGTGGTGTTACCAAGGTTTAATTTTTTCGAATGTAAGTTTTCTCTGGATGAAGGGTTTAGTTCTAAAAATCCCCCTTTGGAAATCAGATGTGCTTCACTCAATGCATTTTTTTAAGGGTCAATTAAGAGAAGTTTTTCTCTAAATACCCTATGTCCAATCCATCTATCAAACAACCCAGTCAGATTTAAACTTTCGGACTAGAAGAGAGGTTTTATGAATGATTTTTGACTTTCTCTTTATTTTATTAAAAGACCAATGTATTTTCAAATATTATCCTAGTGCGATACCTATGAAATTTTGTAAACCTCTTCTTCTAGCATTTAAATATTATTAATACCGAATAAAGTTTAGTTTGGTTAGGTGTGATTTCCCCTACCAATTGTTACCGATACACACTACATGCTACCCACTTTCATTTTTACTAACAATTAAGATATATCACTTGTCCATAGCATTGTTACTATAAAGTTCTTAATATTTGCATATTTCTAAAAATCTCCAAATCGTCAAACCACCCTCGTTACATTGTGTGGATCGTGGCTTGCATGAATTGAGCTCCTTAATTAGTTTCTTAATTGGTTTTCAACATTTGGCTTGGTGAATATGGCAAAAATCAATTGAAATCGTTTAATTGGTGAAGCGAAAAAAATGTGTCTTCAATTTTAATTAATTTTCATGCAAATTTCGAAGGGGGTAAGCGATTGCGAATTAATCACTGCAAGTGAATATGCTGAATATAGGGAAGCTTTTGTTAAGCGAAAAGGGGGAAAAGCGGTTTTAAAATTTGAAGTTGTGCTTGTTTAGAGGGTGTGTGTATGACAATTAAGTTAGTAGATGGTTGTGGTACTCCTGCCTGCTTATACATACATACTATATATACTCGTATTATAACACCTGATTCGAATTGAGTGGTTTTACCATATTTATTTATTTCAGTATTCTTTAAGCATATTTACTGATTCAATTAGCTATTCAACAGTGTTTATCTCGCACTTTTGCTCTATTTCGTTTTATAATTCGGTTGAATCTTGTATTGTATACTAGTTAAATACTGCCATTAAGCTCTCTGGCTTATGCGCTCAATCGATGTTGTTGTTTTTTTCAGGATTCCTCTCACAGAAAATAACGGTGATATCAAGCGCTTGTTTGTAATTTTTATCAAATTGGCTGTCAGGATCTGACTTAAAATCAGTAGCGACTTGAATTTCACAAAGGAGTAATTTTTTCAGAAATGTGATGAAAACTGAAAATGTCAAATGGTGTACAGAAAAATGTCTTTCCAGATTTTTACTACTTTATGAAATATGTTATGATATATGTTTCTACCTCTTAAATATTTAAACTGTGAAGAGCCCGCTTCGACGGCCTCATCGCAGTAACTTAAAACCGATATATCTGAAAGATTTTGCATACTAAGTGCTAATTTCTGTACTTATGTCTACTAAGATTCCTTCTGTGTAGGTTTTAAAGCTCCTTAAAGCTGGTAGACACCATTTTCTCAAATTCTCTTCAAGTTGAACCTCTTAATATATTAGATATATAATTTCCTTATATTTGGAAAGAAAAGTTCAAAAATTCGTAAAAAATTAAATTTTCTACTAAAATTATCTCATTCAATATGTTCGTCAGTTTCACAGTTCAAATATTGTTAATATTATACCAATAATGTGAAATTACAAAATTCATGAAGAAAAAAAAAACATGCCTTAAAATAATTAAACTTTATTTTGAATTCAGTTTCACTGATATTTTCAGCATTTAATGAACTCAGCATCAAAATTTTTTCTAAACCTAAAAAAACCCGCTCTTTTATTTAAAAAATTTGCACTTAATTCACATTTTTTTTATCCTATGTGAATTTAAAAAAGTTTTCTTCTATTTATTTTCTATAGTTGTGCCTCTTACCCACTCAATTTAATATTATAATATATAGTAACTTTTACATTGCGAGCGCACAAACACATTGGAAATCTATTTTTAATTTCCAATCTCCGTTCACTATAATTTGCATATTATTTTTCAAGTGATTTCCCTTTTACGCTGCCTTTCATGTGAAATTTCATATCTAAATACGCACGTGCGTATAAAAACACATATGTATTTACATATTACTTTTGTATTTGAGTAAAATCTCTGCTATTTACATATTCTCGCACCACCGTTTTTTGTGATTTCTGACTTTTTAATAATATTCCACTCGAATTTGTCAACAAAGCCAATAGAAAATTCCGACATTTCATCACCGCCACCACTGTTGAAAATCAAATTTTAATAATTCATGCGCCCCAGTGAAGCTGCAAGAGATATTGTCGTACGCCCCACCGAACGGGCCATATGAGTGATGTACGAGTGTGCAATAAAGATTGCCAACAAAAATCAAAGCAAACAAAATAAATGTATAAATAAGTGAATGTGTGGTGTACCAACAACCAGCAGAGTGGCTTACATACCAATAGTTGACACACAAACCGAAGCGACGAACGCAGGACGGTTGATGCAACGCAATGAATGTTTGATCGCATGAATGAGGCAACAATTGAATAAATTACAATTGCAAAGCAATAAAAATGGCAACAACTAAAATCACAATTGCAATGCAAATAAAAATATGCAATATATAGTATTTGTCACAACCAATATACTCGATTATAAATCAATGACATAGTATGTAGACAGGAGTTAAGATATTTAAGTTTTTAACAAATATAAATTGTACATAACATATGTTGGATGATTATAGAAAGGATCAAAAACTAAGTAAACAAGAAAAAGCTTAGTGTCAGTTGCCCTTCACAGGTGCATTCCATATAGCATAAAAGGGCAGAAAAAGTTCTTTATATTGATTTTGATCATGCAGTTTGTATAGCAGCTATATGCTATAGTAGACCGATCTGTACAGATTCTTCGGAAATAGTACCGTTACATGGAACAACAATGCATGTCGAATAAAGATACCTCGTCAAATAAAAAAGTTTTCCATACAAGCACATGTTTTTGATCATTCAGTTTGTATGACAACTTTTTGCTAAAGTAGTCCGATCGTTCCGACAAATGAGCAGCTTCTCAGGGAGGAAATGACGTGTGCAGAATTTCAGATTGATATCGGCAAAAGCAAGGTACCAGTTCGCATATATACAGACAGTTGGATATGGCTAAATCAACTCAGCTTTTAAAGTTTCTCTTAAATTACAAGAAAGGAATAGTAGGGATGTATCAAAAGTTGGTTCTGAGATGTAATTCTTCCGGTTTCTTGAAAAAGATCTAAATTTTTCAAGATTTTATATTTCAAATGTTTAATTAACGCTGTATAGATTACTATATAACGTTGAAAGTTTTCCTTTTCTTAAGATAGTCGATGAAAATTGTTCTATAGGCATCCCCAAATATAGATATTCAGTTTAGCGCTTCTAGTTTACTCGCTGGACTGGATCGAATTGCTGAATGAAATCTTGTAGTCATGTTTCATTCATTGTCACATATTAATGTAAAAATTTGAAAAAATTGTGGTTGAGTACTTAAGAACATTGCGCAGCATCAAAAATTTCTTTCTCGTGGATTTATTTCATATCCAATTATTCACGAACATTGTCTGAACAGAGTTCCTCTGATATCTACAGAATGTTAGCGATTTTTACCAGTTGCTTAAATTATTTTGTAGAGTTTTTTCTTTGATTCGATGAACTCCTCTAACACTGGTATTATTTTTTGGGAATAATTAAGTTCAGTTCTACCCAGCGGTATAATAGTTGGGAACATATATAGGTATTTACAAACATCATATTACAAATATTTATTTATGTTGTATGTGCAATCGGGTGATATATACATGCCCTTTACAAGAACTTACTTCAGCGCCATCTAGCGTGTTTAGGATTTACAGAGAATTTTGCAAAAAAAAAAAGAGTCATATGTGGGAAACATACATATAAACATACCCATTTTTATACATATAGTAAAAGCATATAACAAATTCACGCTAAATTATCTGATAATGTTGCTTTGTCAACTACCCGACAGACTTATTGGTTTAGGCCTAGATTGATTAGTATAATTAAAGAAATTTTCCTTGCAATGGCCCTTTAACTTAGAGTAAGCTAAAATTTACTATAGTGAAACTAAGATACTACAAACAAATCCTCTTATTATGAGGTCAAGGAGGCCAGATAATAGCAGATCAGACTCTTGTCGAGTTGTAAAACTGCTCAAGGGGTGGAAAGGGTCTCTTATCATGTCTATTTTTAATATAATCTAGGATCGCGAAATTATAAAATAGAAAGTTATTTATTAAAAAAAAAACCATTAGGATTTCCGTAATCCAGTGAGGAAGATTTTTCTGCTAAAATTTATGTCAATCCAAAAACTAAAAACAAATTATTATTACTGTAGATGATAATACAATGATCGCAAGACTAGTCAAAACTTTGATTTTTGATAAAATGGCGGCTTTCCAAAAAAAGTCTTTTTTTTGAGAAAATTTATACATGAGAGTGGCTGGCTTATGAATGGAAAAATTATTATCAAAAATTTTATCTTATCCTTTGATCTTCGCTTGACAAATATATCTGCCAAGATCGTGTGACAATTGCAGGTCGATAGGTCAAACCAGATCGAAGAAATTTTTTTCAGCGTCTCAGCGTTTAAAATTTTGGGAGCCAATGATTCAGAAACTACTTGTTGCATCAATTTCAAAGAAGAATGTTTTTTAATATATGTACATTCGACATATACAAGGCCTTGTAATATATGCAAAAATGAAAATCGATTTTGGAAGACACATAAGTGTATTCCCAGATAATTTCTCTTCAGTTAGAATCGTTTAAACATGACTTTGATATTATCAGCTATTTGAAAAGACGGTTGATGCCTAAATATTTCTGGTAAAAAATTTATTTAAAACTTTCAGTGACCCCTTAATGTACATATAAATACGCAAATTATATGCATGCAATCAGTGAAAGTGATTTAGTTTTTCATAATCTAGTGGTTTACACAGCTCCAAATATTAAAAAAAGTTTTTTGTATTGTGCCTAGAAAATATTTTGAATGAAAAATTGCACTTGGCTTAAGTTGAGCCATCAGTTTTTATTGACCCGCAGCTATACAGCTTGTACAAATTACTTGCATTTACTACCGTTCGTATTAGGCCCCCACCGCTTGGAAATCATTCTGCGGGCAAATTGTTTTAATTTCTTACAACAGCTGCCACTTGGCTCGGTGAAGCCAGCAATTTTGTCTAAAATGCCTACATCCGCTGGCTCCAAACAGTAAGCTTTATAAATGTACTAGTCTACAGTGGGTGAGAGCAGTATGCAGTAGAGAGGAAAAATTGTATCTTCGCTCGTCTCGACAACGTCAAAGTCGAAGCTATGACTTTGTCACGGAGAAGCTATCTACCGCAAGCGCTTCGGTGTAATGTTGTTCGAATAAGGCCAAAGGGCTATCAGCATGTTGTTGTTATTTTTTATACTTTTTCCTCGCTGTCGTTAAGTGTTTTCTAACCACATTTCAAAACCGGGCAGAAATTTTCCTCAAACTTCGCGTGCCCTTTCTACGCTGCTATTTTTCTCCTTTTCCACGCAAATCACCCATTGACACTCTTTCGTTTCGTTTACATAACACGAAGACGTCGCTACTTTGTCGCTCCGCATTGCATTGCCAGCGGCGTGTGACTAAGCAAGTGTAAGCTAAAGCAGCAAAATCAACGGCAGCAAGACGATGAGATCCACACAGCGTCTCTAGCATTTATCGTTTGTCATGCGTCAAGTATATGACTTTAGCTCGACAGCGGATGTTGTACGTATTTCGGAATGAGATCTTATGTAAAACCAGTCAAATATCATAAGTGAATAAGAGAAATATGATGCCACTCAGCTTACGGTTTATTTTATCCAAAAGCAAAATAAAAAAGGCGTATGGAAATACAAAGAGCAGCTAGTATATGGTATGCATCAGTTGAGGTTTTAAAACAATGCCAAGTCAGGCGTTAAACATTTTTTTTCATTTAGGGCCCGGAGGCATGTTCTTTAAGCAACTGTCAGCGAATACAGGAATCCTCCCTAGTAGTCGTTTGAATTAAGAGGCATTCTAGGATATTTAGTATGTTCCCGTTTCTATCCAATACCATGGCCTTTCGAATTCGGATAAAATTAAACTTAAATTCGGTCCCTAAAATTGACTTTCCTTTCAGAGAAGAGGGGGAAAGGAGAGCGGGACACAGGGATAAGTATCTAAATTGATGGGGGATCTAACTCCCATATAACTATATAGCTTGCAATGGGTTCCAGAACATAGTGATATTCCTGGTAACTGTGAAGCAGACGAACTACCCAGAGCAGGCACCCCCTTACAATTAGACTCCGAAAATGAGGGATTTTATATATGTCTCTGTACTACTTGTAGACACTAAATCGACAAACATGTTATAGATATAGCTGAGTCTTGGTGTAGTTAGTTCCGGAGGTTTCTGAAAATATACCACATACTTGTTCGAGCCATTGATGCCTAAAGTCCGGGTACTCCAATATCTACGTCCACACAGTTATCATTGTCATATCTTTTCAACGAAATCAAATCAACTTTCCTGAAGCTTGCTTGCTGTTAAACCACCGCTCCTAAGACGTTATTAAAGTACATTGAAAAGGCTCGACCCCTATAGGCAAGTACTTTGCGTCGTTCGCAAGGAAAAATCTTAAGAAAAATGTCTAAACGAATCGAAGAAATGCGATCGAGATGGAAAATGGAGTGTGATACCATTTTTTTTTCCCAAAAGAAACCTCAACTTTTGTCTATAGCAGCTGTTTTCTTCCATTTTATCAGATAGAAATAGAAAAACGAAACTTCTCATTATCAGTATATGGTATAGTTGAGGAACACGCAACCCATTATTCATGGGAAAGTTATTCTATTGCTAGTTTCCGTTTTTTCAAAGGTGAAATAATTCTGCTAATTACAGTAGGACTTCATTTCCTTCGACATCAGTATGATTTGAAATCTAGTATAGTGTAACTTGCTATCAAAACATATCTCGAAATATTTAGAAGAGAGCTGCTCGATTTTGGTTCTGGCATATGTCGGTGGACATTAGTTTTATAGAATCGATTACTCTTTGCAATAGAGTGTATCGCACCTGGTCCATACGACTATACACGTTTTCTCTACTACAGCTTATATCCAGTCCAACGTATACTGAATCACAGAAAGCAAGCCTCGAAGATAAGAAACAACCTTAAGAACAGAATGTCTTATAATATCCACAATTTCTCATGTGACTTTCTTCAAACGAAGGACGGTTTCTAGCATTTTTAACCCTTTCATCGATTCATGGTACCACTGATGAAACTACGTACCTCTTGCTTTTTTTCAAAGAGTATGGTCTTTCATCCTGAGAAATAATCCGTGATTACTGAAAGTGATTTAAGAAATTTAGTATGCTTCACTAATACTATGCGATCTGGCAACCTCAAACAGTGTCATTTATGGCCGCTGGCGTCACAATAACGCCCTGACTAGAAGTTTTAAGCCTAATGCACAGCTATTTCAAGCGCGTAACCGCCAACAACAACAGTAACAACCACAATTTTACTATGTTAACATCAGCACTGATGGCAGACTGTTGCATGGCAGCGGCAGGCGCGGCAGATGAGCAAAATGTGCGCATAAATAAAAATTTGCGACATGAAATAGTTAAATGCTGACTTTTAACCAGGTCGGGCGTCAACAACACGCCAGCGGGTCAGCTAGAGCCTCAACACGTACACCAATACTCGTACACACAAACGCACACAGACACTTGCTTGCCTGCAACAGGGTTGTTAAATTGTAAAACATTTCCGAGATATTTTGCACAGTTGTAGTTTTTATTGTTGTTGCTGTTGTATTTAGTATGCCATCATTGCCATTGTTAACGCGCTGTATTTACATGCCGCCGCGGTAACAAGCGTCGTTTGTCGTTGCGCGGCATAATTGAGTGCCTCAGGTCATCAACGAGCAGCTGAAATGTTGTCACAACAACACAAATTACAGCAAAAGCACTAATAACAACAACTACAAGCATTTCCAACGCCTATAAAAAGCGAGTGGAGAAAGCTTGCCACCAGAAATCATCAAATTTTATTTACATAACGACCGTTAGTGCGGAAGTGTGGGCTTACGCGGCTGTGCGCTTGTGTGTGTGTGTGTGTGGGGGGGGTTGGTGGCGTGGCGAAAATGCTGCTTGCTATTTGATATTTGAGTGGATGCGCAGACGTAACTGTATTGTTGTAATTTGCTGTAATATAAGCTAAACACACTTCAGCCCATTATCCCATCCTGGCACAACGTTTGCTTTCCGCTCCGAAATTATAGTCGACAAGCACTCAAAGCTCTTTGCGCCTTTTTGGTGCGCAATACAGGTAATAGTGGGTGCTAGACAAAAGAAAAAATCTAAAAGCGTTTCGTTGTTATGCAACCCACTTTGCCCATGGGCATTTGAACAGGATTTTGTAGTATTATTTGTGTAGAAGCCAATAGGCTTTTTAACCCGTTCCTATCAGTTTACTTCGTATTTTTCACGTGACCTGGTAACTTAATTAAGCCGCACTGAAGCGTGAAAAGAATCCGCCACGAAAATTGCCAATTACATATTTAAAAGGTGCAAAAAAGAACTATAATTAATATCAAAAGGGTACAGTGTTCGTTTTTTCGATTCAGTATTTTAAAAAGTATTAAAAATAATGATTGTAGTGAACAGAAATTCAGTATAAAATTAAATTTAAGGTTTTATTTAGCATATTTAGATTGATTCTAATGCCACTTTCACTATTTACAAACATTTGGAACAATCGATTCTTCTTAGCTTTTCTTGGAACGAATTTTTCACCAGCAAAATCATTCACCATAAACAGAAAAGGGTAGTAATTGTTTGGTGTGAGGTCCGGACTGTAAGGTGGATGCATAAGAACCTCTTAACCAATCTACTGCAGCTTTTGGTCAATCACTATCGATATGTGTGGCTGTTGTCGTACTGGAACACAATTCCTCTTCCATTGGCCAGAGCTAGTCACTTTTGTGTGGTTGCTTGCTTCAGAGGGTCCAGTAGTTGACAGTACAGGTACGAATCGAAAGTTTGACCGTAGGAGAGTAGCTGATAGTGGATGACTCCATGCGAATTACACGCGGCACATAACAAAACCTCTCTAACAGTAAATGTTGGTTTGGTTAGGATCAGTTTTCATTTTCATTTCATTTCGAAATTGATGAATTCTTTTTTGATTCATAAGTGATTCGCAGAGGGACATTCGGTCAATGAAGTATTTTTTGCTTAAACTTGCTTCTTTTTGTACCCAGCCTCAGACTTACATTAAGGACGGACTAAACGATTTTCATTATTTTATCGATATTTTCGAAAATTTTCCTTCAAAATTCTCAGAATGGAATAGACGAAATCAAATTATGTTTTCGCCTTCATCGAAGAAAAGTTCTAAAATACGGAGTATTTTGTTTTTTTTTTGCTCATGTCCATCTTTGATGCGTGCTGAAACAATACTGAATAAAGCAATCACAAAACTGTATGAGAAGTTTTTCTGATACGAAATTTTATCTTTCTAACACCACTGAGCGAAATCCAATAGCACTTACACAACGTGTGATACAGATTACTAAAACCATCTATTGAAAAAATTTAGCAGAATTTTGGTGAACTTGTTTTAATGGCAATTTGTTTTACGAGTATATAAAATTTCACCTCTTCACCATTTTTTTGTTGTTTTTTACATTGAAAAATACAAGTTTTTTCATTAGATAATAGGTTTTTTTTATATGGGGAACATTTTTATCAACTAAAATTTGTTTTTTGGTAAAAAAATATATAGTTATTTATGGAGTTAACTCAAGCTTCTTAATTAATGTTCGGACTGCTGTGGAATATTCTGTGCTGCTAGTGTAGAAGAAATTACTCGAACTCGTTTTTTGGAGAAAGTTCTTTATAATTTTGTCAAGATGCAAGATTTCTTGTAAGGACTTATGTTTAGGGTAGCATCTAGAATACTAGTATGTGTTTATTTCAGGCTACTTTCAAATGACTCTAAATGGATCTGATGGATCATACAAACTGAACGATCGGAATCAAGTTCCTCTGAGGAACCTTTTGTATTTGTGAAATGTATTATAGCTTCGGTTCAACCGAATTTAACGTTTTTTCTTGTTTTATAAGCGAAATTATGCACAAATTTTACCTTTAAAATCGATTTCAAAGTTCGAACATAAATTTTAGTTTTCATTGGATTTCTGAGGTTCACATAGAGTGAAAAAGTATTTAAATTAACAAGACATTTATATTCATTGTTACAGATATAAATTACGGATGCTAATTTGCAGGCCAATAAATGGTATCAGCTCCGACACATTTCAGTATTTTTGAGTGGTTCAATCATTAAAAAAACATTTAAATATGCACTTAAATATACTCTTTGAACGAATTGTCTGCAGTGTTTTTTATTCTAAAAATAAAAATTTCAGAAAAAGTGACTTTTTTCTGGCCTTTTAATGAGAGACAAAAATAATTGAGAGTTAAAATTACTTAAGAATATAAGTAGTCTTTGTAGATAAATCTAATGATATTATTTAATACCACATTTTAATTTTTTGTATCACAATACTGCAAATGCACATATTCAATAGCACACAATATACTCCACGCCCTTCAGTTGGCAAGTTGGCATAAGCATAAATGAGGTGAACGAAAATTTGTACTTAAATGTGAAAACACCGCGATTTTCAAGAATTTATAGTTAATTATGTTTTTTCGTATACTGTTACTTTTTGATAGGTATTCCTAACTGCTAAGCTAATTAAATACTTCTGCTAACTAACCCTTCTGGCTAAAGTATCATTTTGTGTTGCACTAATATAGCATTATACTATACTTAATCATTGTATATTTATTTTTGTGTTTTTTTTCTCTGGTTTCATAACGGCAAATTGCCAACGAAATTTTTGCAGCCAAGCCCATCTTAAAATCTTGCAATTTTCCGCTTGGATTACTTTGCAAGCATTTCATTTCGTATCTGTCGAGCACTTTGCCACTCTTAATTAAATCCGGCTTAATTTGTTAATGGTGGAATTTATGAATGCCATTTCATATTCGACGAGGTAAATTCCGTTTCCAGGTCAACAGAGATTTGTCATTTATCTTGGTTGGTGTAGGCTTTGTGTTAAGAAGAAACTGTGTATGCTGTATTCGTATTGTATATACGTTTTTGAATTCAAAGGTTTATGTATACAAAAACTTCTCAGCTTGCTGTCATATTGCGATCTTTTTAATCTAAGATTTCTGTGTTCCGATTTCTTGGATGAAGATGTTTAATTTAGCTTTTAATAGCTCTATTTTGGCCTTTGATGGTCGACTAAAAGCAGAGAGCTTTAGTTTCTTAGCTCAAGCTTGGATAGCTCAAGGATGTCATATCAAACCGAATCACGCAGTAATGCATATGTAAAACTACAAATAGACAGCTTATACAGGTATATATCTAAAATTGTGAGAGTGTCTGTAGCTTTCAAACTTGATTAATGCTTTACAAATGCAACCTGAAGTTTCAGTTTTTACCCAAAATACATGGATCCAACGTAAACCAACTATTTATTTTCAATTTCAAACCGCGACATTTTATTTGGGGTTTTTCAATACCTAGCAATACTTTTTTTATCTCCAAAACAAAAAAATCTACAACTTTGAAATAACCATATTCTATCGGATTTTTCGCTCTATAAAAAGTCCAAATATATATATATATATATATCATTAAAACATTGCGTTAAAAGTTATACGCAGCTAAACCAATGAATCAAATGTATAGTACCCATATAGTACACCATGTCGTATGAGCAACACACCATGTACTTGTATAAATCACTTGCATGAATGCTCAGGTCATGTGATGTATAATTTTGATTGCGCATATCTTTCATTTCATAGAAACAATCAATTCCATCTTGTTTTTAGAGCCGGAAGCTTTGTATTAAGATAGCACTACTTCAAAGTTGTAGATTTACAGGTCTAAAGCAAAATATCAAAAAAACATAAATTAAAAATAAAGAGCTTGTTTACGTGGGATCCGTATTTTTAGAGCAAAAACTGAAATTTCAAGGTGCTTTTGCAAACAAAAAAAAAAAAAATACAACTTGAGAAATAACGGCACTCTACATAAAATACATATGCACACATAAAAAATTTATATTAATTGTGATGCAGAGTTTAAGTAAAAACCACATTTCACACATTTGACATTTAACGCAATTAAAAGTGAATTACAGCTTTATGTTAAATAGAGCGAAATAAGTGCCGTATGTGGTCATATGAGTAAATAACGGCATTTTTTTGCGTGTTGTACATTTGTAGCTACATAAAATGCTTAAATACTTGTATTTATATTATATAATTCAGTAAATGAAGTCAAACTGGTAGTTCCTCATGTTAAATTTAGGAGGGTTATTAATCATTTTTATTTTCAAATTTTTATGGAAGAGCGAATTTAGGTTGTGGTCAAGATGTTATTTATGGAACAAAGAAATTATTGATGATATATGATTGATAACAATCCACATGTTTCTCAACCCCTATATTGTTGATGTTTTTAGTAATTTTAGATTACTTTATAATAATTGGATTGAAGTATTGTCCTTAGTATAATTTCATCTCTTATTACCATTTTCGGAGCAATAGTTGACTACATACCGGCCATATAGATAAAAATGTAAGATTTCTATAAACTTGAAAAGAAAAATCGTTTGGTGTTATCGATATAAATTCGATATTTTTTCCTCATCACTAAGTCCGCCAATGGTCTCACCAAAATTGGAGGACTCATGCCTATTTAATCTGTAATGGCAGTTGATCAGCGAGAGTTGTATTTGTTGTAAAACATTTTTCTTCAAGATCATCATGAAGAATGATGCTATTATATATTTCTGTATGTAAGAATTTCTTCTTTTTCCAATGATAACCACTTTCGGACCTCTGATTATTAGATTATAGTGTGATATATGATAATAAAAAATTTGAAGTGAACACTTTTCTTGACATTACGTAACTCTTTATCAAAATTAGATACTGATTAATTCTTTCTTCATTACTAAGTCCGGCAATACTCGAGACATCTTTGATTCTGCCTAAACTAGGTCTTACTTTATAGATTTTTTGTTGTTGCTCCGAAGTCAACTGTTCAAACGTGGAAGTCTCACACCATTTGCTCGGAAATGGCGATTGCTAAGGCGAGACTGTATTTATTGTACAACATTTGTCTTCAAGGTCACTATGAAGAAAGAGTGGGTATTTTCAGTCCAGTCTAGTCTTTAAGAACTAAAAGTATCCAAAATATTAGTTTTTTAAACAGTTTCATTATTAAGCCCATAAGCAATTTATAATCGCCTTTATAACTGGAATAATAGCGCTTCATTGATATCCCGCCCTAGTGTACCGAAACTTGACTTATTTGAGCTGACAAATCCTTCATAAAATACTCTTTATTTCATAATAAATCCTAATTGACTTTGTAGCATAAAAATTCTCAACCACTTAACCGCTTTTCTAGTTGACATACACATACTTAGCCACATTTGAGTTAAATAATATATTGCTGAATTCGGCGCTTACAAATACAAATATTTGCGCTGTAGGTGTATGTTGTATATATATATTTACATATATATATATGTATATATTTTGTTCGTTCAGCCATTTGCTCTATGGCAACTATGTAGCATTAATTATGCGCATTTGTATGCACAGCTGAACAATTTCTATGCCATTTAATCACTTTAGTCGTGCGGCCAAAGAGGCGAACAAATGCGAACACCAACAATATATAATATTATATATACATATATTCTAAAATGTATTCGCCTGCAATAGCACACACACACATATATGTGTGCACATATGTTTGTGCGTGTGTGTGTTGTTGAAAATAGTAATTTTCCCATAAGCTTCGTAGCTTACACCTCAGCCCAACTAAGCCGCTGGGCAAACTCGCGCTCATTAGTGTGGTTGCCTGTATTTAAATAAACTAAATGAATGTGCTGGGAAATTTTCGAAATTGTCTTTACACAAATTTACATGCCACCATGTGTGCATGTGTTATTAGAGCGGCTTTTTATTTGCTCTTTTTCGCTGCAATTTTTATTTATTGCACCCGACGGCATCATCGCTTGCCAGCTCGTCCATTGCTACGTACAATTGTGGCATTCTTATGGGTCTTATGGCAGCTTTTGGTGTGTTATTTTGTTTAATTTAGTGTCGGCTCCAATGAACATAAAATAATCGGATATTATAGTGCTGTGTAAGCAGCAAAGTATTTGCAATTAATGTGAATGCATGCTAAATTACTTTTGATATTCAATGAATTGAATGTTACTCATACGCCGTGTAGACAACATAATTGTGCGACATTTGCAGGGTAACGGAAATAATTAGGCTTTTAATTAATTTGATAAAGGTAGTTGATTGAAATTGACATATGAAATATATAGTTTTAAGGAAAAGGGTATTTATGCATGCGTGTATTCAAAATAAAACCAGAAAGAACATTAACTTCGGCTGAAGTTATAATAAATAGCCTTCACAGGTGCATTTTTATAGCAAAAATTAGTATAAAGAAGCTTTATCTTGATTTTGTGGCAGTTTATATGGCAACTATATGCTATAGTGGTCCAACTTGGACAATTTCTTTAGAACTTCGTGAACATACCATGTCAAATGACAAAGCTTTCCATACAAGCACTTGATTCCGATTAATCAGTTTGTATGGAATACAAACATGGTGGACATAGCTAAATCGACTCAGCTCGTCACGCTAATAAATTATATATACTTGTATATATATATTGTAGGGTCTCCGATGTGTCCTTCTGGGTGTTATAAACTTCGTGGCAAACTTGAAGTACCCTGTTCAGGGCATAAATTATTATTTATATAGCCACTTGAGTAAATTTATTACAGAGTTAAAGCAATTTTTTTGTTTACATATATGTACATATTTAAAATACATTTAAACTTTGTTTATTGATTAAATTTCTAATTTTATTAAAAAAAAAAGAAATCTCAATAATTTCCCCAAAGGGACAT
The DNA here is from genome assembly GCF_042242935.1 of Bactrocera oleae. Lineage (NCBI taxonomy): Eukaryota > Metazoa > Arthropoda > Insecta > Diptera > Tephritidae > Bactrocera > Bactrocera oleae. Next base: position 57,490,763 of record NC_091539.1, read on the forward strand.
TTATTTAATACCTTGGGTTTTGCTATATTGCTTCGAAATATTCGTAGTATTTACAGCTTAATGGAATATGAGAATTCCTGTTAGGGGAAATTTTCTATAAAAGTATATAATTTAATATTTAAGTGTATTCATTGCGTATGTATGTACATATATCGTTATACATATGTATATATTTAAAAAAAATTCTCTAAACGAGAAATTTGTTGAATACATGCTAGGGAAAATTTTTAGTAAAGAGATATAATTTTATACAGACATGTGTATATTCATTGCATATATCATATATAATAGAAGTATCTATTAGTTTAGGAGCGTTAAACTTTCCCAAAAATTTCCCTAAGAAGAAAATTTTTCGCAATCTCAAATTTCTGGCATATTAATATAAACCTTAGATTTCTGGCAAATTACTATAAAATATTTAGTGTATTGCTTAATCGAAACTCATGAAAACACAAAATTTTAATTTAAATGATTTTTATGTAAAAGTATCATTGTGTGTGTTTATTTCATCATTTATTTTACAATAAAGAATTATAATAAAACCTTAATTGGAAGTTTTATTTTATTAATTTTTGAAGTGTTAAGTAATACCTAAATTCATATTGAAAATTGTGTCGAATGTAACAAAAATTTTTACTTATGGAATTTCTGTGGACTTATTGGTTTTAAAATGTTATGTTAAGCAAATGGTTGTGGGTACATACATATATTTCATTTTTTTGCTTACAAATGTTAATAAATGCACATTGGAATTTTCCATAAAAAGATGTGTTGAGAGCAGTTTTTTAGTATACACGCTTTCAGCTAAAGTGACTATTTTTATACTCTCGCAACCTGTTGCTACAGAGTATAATAGTTTTGTTCACCTAACGGTTGTTTGTATCACCTAAAACTAATCGAGTTAGATATAGGGTTATATATATATAAATGATCAGGATGAAGAGACGAGTTGAAATCCGGGTGACTGTCTGTCCGTCCGTCCGTCCGTGCAAGCTCTAACTTGAGTAAAAATTGAGATATCTTTATAAAACTTGGTAGACATGTTTCTTGGTACCGTGAGGCGGTTGGTATTGCAGATGGGCGTAATCGGACAACTGCCACGCCCACAAAACGCCATTAATCAAAAACAAATAACTTGCCATAACTAAGCTCTGCAATAAGATACAAGACTGTTATGTGGTACACAGGATCACATTAGGGAGGGGCATCTGCAGTTAAAACTTTTTTTTAAAAAGTGGGCGTGGTCCCGCCTCTAATAGGTTTAATGTGCATATCTCCTAAACCGCTAATGCTATAATAACAAAATTTACTTGAAGCAAATGTTTTTAGCACTTCTATTGACGGTGTGAAAATAGTTGAAATCGGGTGGCAACTCCGCCCACTCCCCATATAACAGTACTGTTAAAAACTACTAAAAGCGCGATAACTCAAGCACTAAACACGCCAGAGACATTAAATTTTATCTCTGAGATGGTATAAATTGGCTTTATAGGAACCGCGTTCAAAATTAGTCCGTGGGCGTGGCACAGCCCACTTTTAGGTGAAAACCCATATCTTGAGATCTGCTAAACCGATTTCAACCAAATTCGGTGCATAACGTTCTTTTCATATTTCTATGTCATAGTGCGAAAATGGGCGAAATCGGACTACAACCACGCTTACTTCCATGTAACACCATTTTCAATTCCATCTGATTCTTTCACTTTCCACTATGCAAATCAGGTAGCAATGATTATATCGGGGTAAAACTTTGCGTGAATAATGCAATTAAAGTATGCCACCTTGCGGCCAAAAATTGTCTAAATCGAACCAAAACTGTTCAAACCCCTAAGTACTAAATATGTGGACCCCAGTGCCTATAGTTGACCTTCTACCGAAAATATCAGTCAATCCACAAAGAAATCTCAAACGAGTATACCATTTGACTTTGCGAGAGTATAAAATGTTCGGTTACATCCGAACTTAGCCCTTCCTTACTTGTTTTTAAATAAATTTTTTGCAATTTTCCAATGCATTCAAATATTTTTTTAATAAAATTTAGATATTTTGCCAATTACCCAAAAAATTTCCTTGTTAGGAATTATTTTTATTACATTTGCTAATATCTATGTTATGCTGAAATTTTAATGAAATATAATACTTAAGAATACTTAATAATTTTTTGTATATTTTCTTGAAGGGAAATAGTATTTCGAATAAATGCATAATAAGGGTTTGCATACAAAAGTGCATTGAGAATAGTTTTCGAATGTATAAGCTTTCAGCTAGAGTGATTATTTTCTATATATTTAATATTTGTATGCAAAAAAATATTTTACTAAAAATAATATTTTTTTCCTTATTAAGGATTTTTCCAAATGTATCTATTTGATAACTGATTATGAAGAAATATTAACGAAATATAATACCCAATATATTTTTTTGTAAATTTGCCTGAGGGGAAATTTTTTAAATGTATTGTCTCTGTATATTTTATCTAAAATATTATTTTTATAATAGCCGCCGCCATCGAGCTAGTGCCCTTTAACATTTGAAATGCACATGCAGCTACTCATATAGTTGTAAAAAGAAACAACAAACAGAACAAGGATTTGAGTTTCAAGTTTTGTTCTTATTTTCCACAAAACATATTTTAAATAACAACCGCAAAACTCCAATTGAATTACAAAAATATTGATTATATTATTTGATTGCATGCAATTAATTTAATTGCAGACACTAACATCATAAAAACCCAGATGCTTCACATCACTAATCGTTTAAAAGAATTAAGGAATTACTCGATTTAGTATGCGGTAACACATACAAAACATTACACACACACACATACATTTTTGAATATAAAAATGCGAAATATTTTGATAAAAAGCTGATTTAGAACAAAAATAAGAATTTAACCACAAATATTTTTACGTTATATGTTTTACGATTTTATTCCGCACGTATTTTTATGACTATGTTTTTTATGGCCTGCAGTTAAAATAACACTCAATATGAATCCACTAATTCCATTAGCTCAATACGATTCTGGTGTTAAAATTTGTATGCAACAATAAATTTTGAAAATGAAATATGAATTTGTAAAATTTAGAAAAACTAATGACAGAGTATTAACTATTTGAATAATAAAAAATAATAATAAGAAAGGTAAGCGAATAAAGTAGAAAAAAAAACGTAAATATTTAAAAATGTACCATAATATTTATATAATAATAAAACTACTCCCGACAGCTGAAGCTTCTACAAACATTTCAGTGGACGTCAGAGATTTCACAAATACTTTTTACTTGATGGCATTATGTAAGCATTGAAATTTATTTGATTCATTTATGATGGTAACTTTTTTCATAAATATATGAGACAGAAATCTTTCTTAAACCTGTGTCGGTTTTAATAATTAATTATTATAACGATTTAGTTATATAAATTCTTCTTCTCAAAAATATTTTCAATTGTAAGATTTCTTAAACTAGCTTAACTGAGCACTTAGCATTGAATACAAATATTAAAATATTGAATTTATTTGATTAATCTCTGGTGGCAACCCTACTCAAAAACTAATCCGAAAGAAACTTTTCTTAAACTAGTTTATGTTCATTTATTCATTATGTTCAAGTTGTAATATTTAATTTACTTTGTCAAATCAGTTTTATGAAAATTTTGAACAGTTGGCAACCCTTCTCACAAGTGATTCCAGATGTAAGCCTATTTCAACCTCTTAATTTTGATATTCTTCTTGTAATAACTTATTTATCGTACAAATAGTATTGCTCTAAATTTTTTCACAGGTGGCAGCTCTGCTTCAAAATACTTTTGGTGGCACGCTTTCTTAAACCTCAACAATTTGTTATCCATATTTTACTCATTTTTAATTTAACAAGTTTTTTCATTTTAAATTTACAAAACAGGTGGCATTCCTCCAGCTCTTAAAATACTACAGATTCGAGTTTTATAAATCTGTAATACTAATTTTATATTTGTTTCCGAATAAAATCTACTTCTTGGTTTCTAACAGAACAAAAATCAATTTGTAAGGCTTTCTTTCTTTCTTTTCTTCGATAGCACCTAGATTGCACCAAATCCTTACTACCGTAGCATTCGTTTAAAGATATTTATCATCTGGCCACTTATGTTAACTACATGAAAGCTTTAAAATGTCAATTTTTTCGCTGCTCAAACATTCAGCAATTTCGAATATCTTTCTTATTACATCTTCTTCTTCTTCTTACCCTCCTGCACACTTCTCAATCCACTTCTAATCATTGCTTTTCAGCGGATGTCAGTTTGATTTATTTGCACTGTGATAGTTCCGCAATTTATTTGATTTGCCATCTTCAACTGATCTACTACACATTCACTTCATTTCCGAGCTAAAGTCTCTATGTAAGTTTCTTTGAAATCAACCACATCCTTTTCTTTATTGGCTTGCCATCTTACGATGCCGATTTTTATCATTGCACAGCAAAGTGGGCGGGCGGTGGATATTCAACGAGTATTAAATATATGCCCTTATATCGGTGTGTGTGTGTACTTATATATAGAAAGGTAAAGGATTGAGTCAGCTTAGCTTCAGAGTCTTTAGCTTTTTTTTAGCAGTTAACGAGTTTCTCTATCTTACTTCTTCCACTTTAAGAAGTAAGTGAGGAAAGGCAGCAAAAAAATAAGAGTTGAATGTTCTGAATAATGTTTTTTGTAAGTGAAATGCCAAGCGGGAGAAACATGTGTTTCCAATGAAAGGTATTTTTTCAAATTTTAATTAAGGCAAAAAAAAAAAGGCGCTGAGAAAAATGTTTTAAATGGTTCATTGCCAATTGACTTTAATCATACAATATAATTACATATACGTCCGATAATAAGTTAGTTTGAAAATCGTCGTAAGTTCTGTTTTGCACATTTTCTCTTTCGTATTATTCAATTCTACTAAATATTTCTTTAGAAATGTAGGAACTTATATTCACTTTATAAGCCTGATCTCTTTGAGGTGTGAATCTTTGCTAAAATATCAGTAATTCTGCCTAATTGTAGGCAACGTTTTTTGACTTACGAAGTTTGAGACATTTAGTGTTTGCTTCGAAACTTAGACATATTGACACTTCGGCTGCTTCTTATAAAGTTCGTTTTATTCAAATAACCTCACATAATTTCCAGCATAACTGGCCTTATTTCGCCAATAACATGGTGCATCGTAGGTACTTTCTCAGTATATACTTTTGATTTCACAACGCTCCAGAAAAATAAGTCGCTCAGAATAAAATTTGACCGAGTGTGCCAAGTCACAATTTCACTTCTTCATAAAATTATGTTACCAAAAGTTTGATCCAATAAGTGGTTGGTTTCATGTGCTATAAGGTGGAGTATACTGAAAACATCTTGCCAAAAGGTCGAGAAACGCTTGTCTGTAACGTTACCTCCTAACTATGTAAGCTTGGAGAGTTTCTTTAGGATACTGAAGTTTAGCATTACTAAAGCGGAAATGCTTGATTCCTCAGTTTTTCCAAAATACTCGAAACATGAAAATATTCCGAACGTGTTCAGCATACCTGGGTTGGTATTTTAAAAGGTAGATTTCATAATCCTTTGAGTATGTACCTTACCAGCTTCTTTTGAGTAATGCAATGACGTAGAAAATATTGGGAATAAATTCCAATTGTTTCTAGGGTGTAACTACAAAGCGAAGCCAATTTCTATGCCTTGTTATAAAAAATCATGCTATTTATGAACTTCCACTAGGAAACCATTGTAATGAAGGAAGCTGTAATGTACGAGTAAATTTTAAGTTAAGGAATGGCAGCGAGAAGTAATGCAAGTAACGGAGATAGTTACGCAATACACACACACAATCAAAACATCCTATTTATGCAGTGAGCGAGCGAAAGTGCGCGATTAAGCAGAGAGTCGGGAAGTTGTGTGTGAGTAAGACATTCATTTTTATTTTCTCACACAGTCAACTCTTGAAGTATTGTAGTAAAAGTAAATGTGCGTTTGACGAAAGGAGGTCTGCAATAAAAATGCAAGACTCTAGTGCTTGATTCTTGTTGCCTCAATGTTGTCTCAGCAGCACAACAGCTTCCGTTTATTGTCAAACGGTAATAGTTTTAGTGAAATTGTGCGTTATTTTGCAATAAATTTGCCCTTCTTGCAGATATGCCACAGCGGAAAGGGAGTCCTTATAGGTGCATGGTATTTGTGTGTGTACATGTAAGTACCGTACAGTATCAGCAGCTCTATCAACACCGTCACAAGAATTGATACTTGCGGCATTGGAGTTTCACGGCGAAAGTGTGAACTCGTGACGCCTTGTGCCCGGCAATGCCACCCTTTTCACTTGCAACCGTGTGTTGTGTGTGCATGTAAGTGACGCTTACAGTTACAAGTATATGCTTACGTGTGTGAGACACAAACATTAAACGGAAATGAAAACTAAAGCAATTGTCAAGTGCGCGTTGAAGCGCGTCGAAGCGCGTCAAAAATGCTGGCAGTAAGTGTTAGTGATGCGGTGTCATTGTCTCGAGCATTTGCGGTAGCACGTAGAAAACATTTCGCTCGCGTTGGCACGCGTTTGTGTGTCGTGTGAGTTATGTCGGCTGCGTGTGTACGAAAAGAGTGTGCAAAATACTATATATCGCACATAAAAGGGATGGCCTGTAGGAAATCGTTTCGAAGAATTTTGAATGAGTTGGGTAAATTCTTTTGAATCGCGTAATATTAAACGTGTTGACATATTTCTCTAGAGAACCTTCACTCGAGATGAAGTTGTAATGGATTCTTCGGACTACAAAACTTTGTTTGAAGTATTCCACTAAGAAAAAGAGTTAGAAGAGCGAAGAGCTTATCTTAGTTGTAGGCACAATGAGCGCTCTTCCTTCTTAGAACTCTGAGCTTTATGGCCACCTAACTTAAATTCGGAATTCAAGACAATTTTGACTCCTTTTGGTTTTTCAGACTTCTCACGGGTTTAATGTCTACATATAACAACATTTGGAGATCCCTACGTAGTCTTTTGAAAGGTAACGGCCTTTCTAATTGTTGTAATTCTGTTCTCTTACATTTCACTAAAAGATAACTGATTGGCGAATGCAAGACTATTTGTGTAGTCCATTCTTTGGCCTCGGCTTAAGTCGTAAAAGGTCTATTAAACGGTTCACCTTTGTTAAGATTACTCTTTCCATATTGCCAGTTGTAAAAGTTGCTTGGAAGAAGACAAGTTATAATTACATCAACGCTGCCTTGTTGCCTGCCCCGCCTTTCCAGGACCTACTACGCGTAAAACATATCATAACTTCAGACTAGAGGTCTGTTGGCGGTAATAGTAAAAAATAGCTCAACAGATTTGTGATGTCCGTTGAAACATGAGATTCAATAAGTCCAGGTGTGAACATCATCTACAGGATCACAGATCATCATAGAACCCAACCTAACCTAAAGTCCATTGATGCAGTCCCTTTACGGACGAATATACGATTGAATCTAGAGAATAGTGAGAACTTTACCCAAAGGTGTCGCACCAGCTTCCGGGAAGCTCATTTGCCATACGTTTTTGATTGGAAGTTCTTATCGGGAAATCTTAGGTGAAATATAGCTTTTTGATTAAAGAGACAAGAACGCTCTTTGAAGTCACCACAAACAAATCATTATATTGCTGGAAAATGGTGGGAATTTTGAATCGAAAGGCGGTATCAAATTGCGGTCCTTACTTCTGGACTAGAGGGAATATCTTCTGAATCTCTTATAAGGGTATGTTTACGCATATTTCGTTTCGATTTAGGTATGATCACTTGTGCTAAACGTTTCCAATAGAATATGTAGTTAAATGCTGGTTTGTTAGCTCAGTCTTGCAAATGTGTGACATTCCAAGTAGTTGAACACAAGAGCGTACTTCACGTTCTCCAACAGTAATGGGGGTTGTAATGGTGAAGGACAAAAAAAGGAAAATGAAAAGTGGATATAAGCAAGCAAACAGAGTATTGTGAAAGCCATGTTTTAATGAAAGTAACGTATTTACATCGCACCGTCTTCGCATATTTTCGGTTTAAATAGGCCAAGCGTTAGACGCGTCCGGCGTTTTGATGCCCCTAAGCTAGCCAACATAAAAGCTAAAACCACGTGTGCGGCTTGAATCAAAAGCAAGGTATGCGAGCATTTAGTAACTGAGAATAGTTTTTCGTCTTTAATTTCCGTTTGCGTTTTAATAGCAGAAAGCTGTGAGTACACAGAAATTACTAAGAACTGTTTGCGATAGTTTCGTGGTGATATTTGTCGCTAAAATGTGCGAGGGAGTCAATGTCTCTGCAAGCATACTTTGTGACGGTGACACGAGCAAAGTGTAGCTGCGTGGTTATTAGCAACCAATGCCAGCATTATGAATATTTAGTAAATAGAAAATTTAAACAAGAAATTATTTAATGTGAGCATGCTAGGTGTGAGGTGGTATCATATTTATTCTATATTACTATAGGAATGCTGTGTTAAGCTATTGAAAACTTGTTAATGCTTCATTGCTTAAAACCTTAGTACACATTTTGACTAGTTCAGGTTATCTAAGTTTATAAAAAGCCATAAAGTCCTTAAAATCAGTCTCGGTTAACTCAAGATTATAAATTCTAACCCGTTTAGTTCAATTTCTTACAGGTGGCAAAGGGCAAAAGGCGGGGTAAATGGGTATAAGAATGAATGAGTCAACGGCCAGATTTACTGTCAGCGCTCGAGTCTGAATTTCCACATCCATAATCTCAGAATTGTTGATGATCTGATTTCGACTCAGGATCAATAGTGACTCTAAACGATACCAATATATATTTATTAAGACGGCGCTATAGTGAGGATGCAAGATTTTGATTCCGACACTTTGATTGCATCACTGACATTCTGAACCGACGGTAGCGCAGAACCTTCTGCTGGTGATTTTTTCTATATGAGAAATTTATAGGCGATGCAAAGCCGCTGGAGAAGAGGTACAGTGTGCTCTTTCATCAATGGATCAAAGCTTATAGGGAAAGTAGTAGGTGAAGTCTTCTGTGCGAAACTCTCCATTAACCCTAGCTTCAAGCTACCAGATCACTGCGGTTTCTTTCACGCAGAGGAGACTGCCATGAAAGTTGTAGTAAATGACTGCTCCGAGTGTTGCTTCCTTTAGAGAGGTGTATATTAATTCCCTTAGCAGGGTGATAGTTTTGGTCTTTAACTCGCTGATAGTGCGTTCAAGACTAGTCAAGGAGTATTTGAGCTCTTTATTGATAGCATAACGCTTTTTTTAGGTGCCGACAATTGCAATGCCGATGAGCCTGCTTGAGAGGCAACGCTTACCCAATTATATTAGAGTGCGAACAAGTCGGTACTCCGTTATCCTCTTACGCTCTAACGCTGAATCTATGGACCTGGCGTTAGCTCGGCGAGTGTTGGTTAACAATCAATAAGATTTTTGTAGGAAGGTGTGGTGGAATGATTTAGACACTTCCTCCTCTATAATACGCGTTTTTTCAGGACTGAGGTTGAAATATCTTGGTAGACACACTTAGTGAACCTAGTGAAGTGGCTGGAATTGAATTGTGTAAGCTCAATAGCTTTCGTCGATCTATGAAGGTCTAGTGATTCACATTTACGAGTTTTGGATATCAACATAACCTATATTCTCACACATTATTTTTTTATATTTTTCATTTTTTTGTAATTCCATTTTCTTTATACTACGTAGTTAGCTTAAAAATGCATTCAAAATCAGAAAAATCAAGCGAACTCTAGTTTAAATTAAAATTTGTATTTAATAAATAATAATTTTTTTTTGATAATTATTTTTTTGGCACTTTGAGATCTCTTTGATTTCCGACCTAGATGTTAAAAACAGCTGTTGCCGTCACATTAAATAAATGATTAAAAGCTCATTTCGAATTTTTAAGTTAATTATGAGCTTATCATAAATAAATCGCCGTGATATAGTATTCCTGATTTTTTCACAAATCTCTTAAAGCCTGCGTGTATTTATAATATTCTCATTTATGTTGAATTGCAAAACAAAAAAATAAAAAATCATTATCTGGTTTACGATTTATGCACATAAATTTTCGTAAGTAATTGAAGTAAGCGCACTCCACAAGCGAGTAATTAAAGATTAAAAGGATTTTATGACACTTAAAATTATCGTACATAAAGTATGACCAAAATAAAAAGCTTTTAATGTCTATGCATTACCCTCTCTTAGCGGAAATTTGAGAGCGTTTAATGCCGTTAATGTGCGCAGCAGGCGATACACACACACGTAAAGAGATTCATATATGGAATATGGTTATAAAGGGAGTCTGCAATTGAGGGGCTTCACTATAAGAGCAAGGTTTTTGTGTGTTGTTGTTTGTGGAAGCTTAAAATGCTGCAGCGAAATCCGATGAAATTAACAATAAATTACAAGAAATAAGAAAATATAATATTTTAACATAAAACTTCAGTATAATCAAAAGGAGATACCAGCAAAGTTAGATAAAAGCGTAGAATACAGTGTCGTCAAATAGTAAGTAGACAAGTGCAGGTATGCAGTAGGTTAAAAACTAAAATTATCTTTATATTTGTGATATGTCTATTAATTTTTTTGTAATTTAATTTAAATAGTATTTCAAATTATATAAGACAAGTAAATATTTAAATAAATTAAATTGAAATGAATGAATTTCTGCACAACAATTTTTGCTGATGGCCTCCGGTCACCAATTTGAGTTCAGCAAATATCAATGAACTTATGACTTAATATCAATTGTCCTAGCTTTTGCTGCAAAAGTTTCTAGACACCAATGAAATTTCATGCTTCTTCAGACTCCAATTAATCATTTCATTATATTGTATGTAATTTACATCCAGATATTTAGATAAAGGAGCAATCCAGAGTTTATGAGATCGCTACGAAAGGCGAAAAGCTCAGAAAATAATAAATAAGATTTCACTATTGCAGGGCGGCGCCATTCAAGACTTAATACGATTGCGTACAAAAAATAATTTTCATTTAACCCTTAATGTCATGACCAAAATTAAAAAGCCATATATTTACATGGGTTACGTTAATATAAATGAAACAGGTTATTAGCGCATATAATCGTAATAAATTCTTTAAAATTTTTCGAATAAATATATTTAACATAAAAATGCTCGCATCACAATGACTCGAAGTTTTGCAGAGTAAAGGGTACCTATTTCTTGTCGGTATAAAACCTAGAGCCTGCATTGCTACGTTCTGGCATCTCTGTGAGTATCAAGCCGCCACTTTTCTGTAGCACTGTCTACGTAGAATTCAATTAAGTACAATCAAACGGCAGATCAAATTACATGCCAGCAAAGTCATCAAATGGTTTCCGTTTCCGTGTAAGTGATAGCAGTTTAGTGATTGCTATTTATACCCACATACGTATGTACATCTGTGTGTATTATGTAATAATGTAATAATATAATCTATGTATATGTGTATATATGTGTATATATAATATGTATGAACCGCAATGAAATGCGAATATCTAAGCTAAAACGGCATTTGCGGTATTTTTATAGCTCATGCTTAAGTCACTGGCTTGCAAACGCAAATCAACGCGAAGAACACGTACACTAGTTTACTTATTTTTACTTAAATTTAGTCTAGCGACGTATTAACACGTTGCCTTGAAGCTTCTCTCATAATATTATCTTATTTTTCTTACGCACTTACTTATCGCACAGCTATGCATTTGAGCAGACAACCAATTCGGTATTTTCGTTACACATACCATGAATATGTAAATATTCTTTATTTTTTGAAAACACATAAATTCAAATTGAAAGTTTTTTAAAAGTGAGGGGTTTGAAATAAGAAAAGTGGAGAATTTGATTACAATAGGTAATTATATCAAGCCTTTGTATTATTATTGACCAAATTTAATTTTCTCTTTTAGCTTTAAGTTCACATATTACGTAATAACTACAACTAGCGGTAATTTTGAGTTGCAACTTTTTTAATATAATCTTGATTTGTGTATTAATATATTTATATGTAAATAATAGGCATTCATATAAAAATAATGATGTGAATTCGTGAAGTATAGAGAATATTTTTCTTAAGTACGAATATAGTTGTATATATGGTATAGTCGTATATGCATAAAGGATTATATTTATCTAGACTTCGCATATTACATAAATATATTTTCTTGTGCTCACATACATTGACTTATTCACTTGCGTTAAGCGTTAGGCTTAACTTCTCACATTATTTAAGATTCATTTTTATACTCTCGCAACATTTTGCTATAGAATATAATAGCTTTGTTTACTTAACGCTTGTTTGTATCTCCTAAACCTACCGTGATCTCTAAAATCTGATAATAACCATTCATATAAAGGTGATGTTGAGAGCTACAAAAGATGTGATAACTCACTCTGGTATGAAAGGGTTTAAAAATTTAACAAGAGGCGTGGCACTGCCCACCTTTAGGTGAAACCCAAGATCTCAGGAACTGCTTGTCGCATTTCAACTAAATTTCTGGCGTAACCTCATCCAAATATCATGACAACCACGCCTACTTCTTATAAAGCAATTTTTTAAATTCTATTTGGTGCTTTTACTTCACAGTATAGAAATAAAACATCAATGAAGTTATCAGAAAAAAACTTTGCTCAAAAAATATCGAAATTTGATTATGTATTTTCAATGACCCATACACCAAATGTATGAACTCCAACGCATTTAGCTAATTTTTTACCGAACATACCGGTTAATGTGAAAGATCTAGTATTGAAATTCTGGGAGAATGTTTTTGTGATGACATCATGCTAAAATCGGGTTTACACCTTACCCATATATCTAATATAAATATTTTCGAACTTCCGGTTGATTTTGTGCCGCATCTATTGGTCAATACGTAAGTAATATGAATGAAAAAATCTCTCTTTAATAACAGTGCTTCTCTTGCCTAAAATGGATGAAAGCAGTGCAATACTTCCTTTAATCTTCATATACCTAATCTATACCCTATCCTGGCTTGACTTTATACCTTATATATTGGTCAATCTGTGCGGTTTCTTAATTTGCAAATTCCGAGATTATAAAATATTTGGTTACAGCCGAACTTATAACTTCCTTACTTGTATTGCTTTTCTGCTCAGGCTTTTCGATTTTCTTTCGTTTGCTCAACTTCACATTAGTTTTATTGACAGTCTTACTTTGTTATTGGCCGCATTATTTTTATTATTTCTGTAGACATTTGAAGCACATGTGGATAAATGAAATGTGTCATTAATTTTTGTTCACGGTCACTTAGCAAACACATGTTTTGTTTAGGATATTTATAGAAATACTTAGAAAGGATATTTTTTTCGAGATACAGTATTATTGTTGTAAGAATATTTGGAGGTTATTTGTAGACTTTTCTCTCTTATTTTTATAACAGTTTTCTTTCATATCTAGAATTACATCGGCAATTATACTAATAGGACAACTCGTCAACATAAATGTCAAAAACTTTGTTTACCTTAGTAGCTGGCTTGGCCGCTATCTCTGCCACAGATTCTTTCGCTTTTAAACAGTCCTATAAAAAATTGGGTCTACAACTTAGTGCCTTTTTTTTTTGTTCAAAATTCGAACATCTATTTAAGAAAAACTTGTACAATAGTATTGTATTATATTACAAGTATTCAAAGTATTTCCTATCTGAAGCCATACCCTTTTCCCATTTTTCTGTCAATTTATGGATTTCATAACAAATTAACTGCGTCGGCTTGGCAGCCAAGAATGAATCACGGCAATTTTAAATACCTTGTTCTAATGTGAACCGTATTCCAGTGAGGGTGTTCTGCTCCGACTGAAACAAATTTTAGTCAAAAGGGGTAAGGACTGGGCTATAAGTGGATGAGTCAAAAATTCTTAGCCGCTGTCTTCCAAGTCGTTGATAACTGGTTTTGCAAAATAAGATCGAGTGTTTTCATGAGAGAAAACTATTGTCTCGTGTCTGGTCGCAAATTCCGGACGGTTTTCGGCATTCGCTCGCTTCAGTTGTGGCCTGCCCCCTTTAATGGTTTCAACCGATTTTGGCAGCTTATAATACAGCTTGCCCTTTTGATTCTACCAAATACAGAGTATTACCGTGGCGTCATAGAGGCCGCATCTCTGTCGATTTGGCTAATTGGCCATGTGACTTATATGATTTTTTGCATTTGTGGTTGTTGTAATGTATCAATTTTTATTGCTAATCACAATCTGATTCAAAAACGACTTCTTTTTGCGGCGTTCAATCAGAATTTCTGACATGCAAAGTCGTCTTTCTATGCTTTTGGCAGATTAAAATCGCTGCAATGGCATTCCTCGTCTGCCAAGGAAAACCGAATGAATAAACATATATATTTCGAGTTTCGTGTTTACTTTTTAAGACAGCTTTATGTCTGGTTAGCTTTTAAATTCGCTAGATGATGCAAGTGCAAAATATTACCAATAATCGTTTATGGTCCGAATTCGACTTTATTGAAATTATTAAAGGTGAAGGAAAGCGAAACTTTTTCTAATATTCCACTCTTTCGGCATCCAAATTATGAAAAGTAAATACCGTTATATCTCTGGTAGAATCAAAGCGATATTTACCAATAAAAAATAATTTTTATACATTTTTTCATAGCTTATAGAATTAGGTCCCTTTCCACTTGCCACACTTCATTTCCTACCTGTCAGCACGATTTCAAATTAATTGTCATCGCTTATCAATAATTTAACGGTATTTTGAATGACACCGTTGGGAAATGTACACAGGTATTGCGCAATTCTATTAGATGGCTAGCGTTGATTGCAAAATTGCATATTTACAAACGCAATCACGGCAAATATTTGCGGTGACCAAAACATTGATTATGTGTTTACCACTAAAGTTGCTGACATTAAATTGGTTATGTGCATATACGAGTACATATACAACTTTATATTTGTGTGTAAACAATGCGTTTGAAATGTTGATATTTTTAAAAATAATGCGAATATCTCGAATAAATTTGAACTATTTAGTTTTAGTTGTTGTTTTTTTGTAATATTTATTCGGCGAATCATCAAATGAAATGTGTATTTGTTGTGGCTGAATATGCGTACATAAGTTTGTATTTATAAAAACTTATTTATTGTATTTTGGCATCATTATTTTAGCTGTTATAAAATGGGACAATTTAAAATCGAATATGCTTTATAATTTTTTAGTTGCTTAATATCTATGTTAACACCATAATTAAGTATTTTCGGTGCTTCAATATTTTTTTTTTGCGTAGTTTCTTTATTACGTGCTGTCAAGTTTAATGACAGCCCTAGTCAAAGCAATGACAATGGTGACTATTTCAATTTTAAAGCAATTGGTTATAACACTTTCTATAACAAGTTGGCAATCTTGTTAAGAGTTGGGCCTCTTTAAAATATCTTTTCTTTTCCGCCGTTCCTTAAATTACTTGGCAGTCTAGAAGGTATAAAATGTAAACATAATTGAAACAGACAGCTTGTTGCCATTTGAATTATATTACTCGATATAGTGGAAACACAAGTCATCGAAAATTTACTACTGTCAAACGTGATTTTTACAATTGAAAATAATTTAAGAACGAGTTTGCTTGAAACTTTGCGTTTCTTATGGAATCTTATCGACGAATTCATTGAAAATATTTCAGAAATTTTTAGGTGAATCTATATACTTTATCACGAATACAAGTATTTCAGTGGCACGAAGCATACTGTAAAAGTCGTAAAGCCATATAAAACACTCATGCGAATTGTCTATCAACCTCTGCTAATGAAGATAATATGGAAAAAGTTAAAGAAACAGTTTTTGAAATTCATCGTATTTGCATCAAACAGATAGCAAAGTATCTCAACATCTCTTATGAATCGGCCAACCACATTTTGGCTAATGTTTTGAGTTTAAGGCGTGTCAATGCTGGACTCGTAGTAAAAGATCTGAGTGCGCCGACACATTTTAGCATGATTTTAACTGACTTTTTGGCCAAACAGGAAACGGCAGTCATAACTCAGCTACCTTATTCGCCAGATATGCTCCGCGATTTTTTATGTTTTCGAAACTGAAAAATCCGCTTCTGGGAACGCGCCATGAGTTCATTAACTCAATAGAAACATAAAAATCGCCGGACAAAGTTTTACGTCATAAACAAGGAGCTGTCAAACACACAGTAGTTACATACATACAAAAGGGTTGTATCAATATAAGAATTTAATTAGCGTCATTAAATTTTTATATATTGAAGACCACTCGTTGGAAGTCTAATGCCAAAATTCATTAAAAACCCTTAAATACATATATGAACTTAAAGTAAACGGGATTTGGTAGCTATTTTGACTCCCACAACGTCTAATAGACATTTTATTTAAGAAACATAGCAATGTAGTAAAACACGAACTAAGTCAGATTGTGTGTATGGTTTTAAGAAATAGTTCGATTTCGGCGCCAATGATTGATACGAATATGGGCTTTTAAAGGAAAAATATATTTTACTATTGTTATATATATAACTGCAAGGACACATTTTGCAAGATTTCTTCTAAATTTCTTCAAAATCAATCAAATTTTTTTATATACAAAATCGGTTGCTTAATTTTTTGGCATAATAAAGAAAAGTAACAAAAATTGTAGGATATTCTTATGTAATATGCATATGTTTATGTACAATATGTATATATAAATAATTCCTTTAAGTATATGTTAACATTTTCCAATTTTAGTTTTTACATTTTTTATTAATAATGACAGAATTAGCCAAAAGAAAAAAATGCAATTATTTAATATGCAAATAAAATAACTTATTTTTTACACTAACAATTCATTTGCATTATATAAACACGTAATCTTCTTTAATTTTCGCTTTTCTCTTGCAGCTTGCTGGCACAACAACATATTACAAATCAGCATTTGTTTGTGTTTGCTTTTATATTTGCGGGAATGCAGTTAATGCGCCGCTCTTAATCCGGTTTGGCACCGTACATTTTCACACTCTCAAAGCAGTGCAGTGGGAAAAAACGTGGGAGTTCGTGCGTGGTTTCTGTGCAAGTGATAGTGTGTTGTTAGTGAAGATTTAGGAAAGTGTAGAAAATACTTGATAATTCAAATATTTAGTGATGAAAATTCATTTATGAGCAAGTAAGAAAAGTGAAAAAAAAAATAAAAAATATATGTATGTATGTATATATAATATGTGAGTGATGTGAGTTAAGTTTAATGTAAGTGAAGAAAGTGTATAATGTAAAGCTGCCTGTTTTAAGAAGTAAAACGAAATATATATAAAAGTGCAATAGTGTTTCAGTTTAATAAAAGCTATAAGTGTAAATAAAACATATACATATATGCCGTTTGTGTAAATAATCAATAAAGCGTTCTAGAGTCAGGGCAGTGAAAGAAAAAGTAAAATTTATACGCGTGCTTAATAATAATGCCGTTCGTACTTATGCAAATGCTATGTGCGTCGCGTCAATTTAGTGCACTATTCTCTCTTACAACAAAAATAAACAGTTTTTCGTTGCTCGGTAAAATAAAATAGCATAGGTTAGATTAGCGCTTAATATACACAAGGAATATCCATATGGTTGATTTTAAAGGTAAGTCTGTTTTTTATTTATTTATGCAATGATGTGTAGTTTATTTACAAGAAATATAGTTAGAAAAAATTTAAAAAAATAGTTAAAATACAACTGAAATACACTGACAAAATATTATTTTTAAAACCATAATAATATTCAAGTTTTAGCAATGTTATTAATTTGAAAAATTTTATTTTTATTTCTATTTTTATTTATTGTGTATCGGATTTAAAATTTTTGATAGAGCGATAAAGCATCAAAAGATCATTTTACCGAAAATTCCTTCATTAGTGCGTTACATGACGAAATTATGGACTTGATTCCAACTACCATTTCTCCAACCTTATCTTATTACGTGTCTTTGAAAATTGTGATATTACGTTATTTTATGCTTCTCACGAGCTTGGCACTTCTATCTGCCAATATGTGTTTAAAGTGAGATTCAAGTATTCCACCGGTTTTTTATAGCCTGAACTGGGTATATAAAGTTTGCAACGAAGTTTATAGCACGCAGAAGAAGAATTTTGAGAATTATTGTCCAAGACAATGCTACAATCTTCTAACAATTGTTTGAATCGTACTACTATAGTATATAGCTGCCATACAAACTGACTGAAATAGTAATTATTATAATTAGTATAACCTGCAAATTATAAATTCATTAGTTCCTTAACTAAACAAAAGCAATGCTTAAATGAAACTATACAAACCTTTTTCGAAAAATGTGCAAAATACATGGCAATACAATTTTGCAATCTCACTTTCACTGCATACCACAGCTTGTCGTGTTCTTTTCGGTTAGCCGAGCTAGCAACCACAACAACAGCGAGCAAACTTTCATTAAAACAATGTACAAAGCTTTTGTTGTGGCCAAGTGCCACAATTACGACAACTAAGTTTCCGAACTACGCACGAGTATCAACAAAACCTCAACTCTGTTTTGCCTCTAGAAAGTCGGACAGATACAATCACAAGTGTTGTACGCAACAGCTGCCCTTCGGGGCTTGTAAGTACTCATTGTAGCTGTGACTTAATGAAGCTGCTTGGTTGGCCCAGCTTTAGTGGAGCTCATGCCAGTGAGGGCCTACAACTATGACATTATTTCAACGCGGATGATATGTAGTTGTTGTTGCCGCCAGCTGTTGTTACGGAGTTTCTAACAGCTAACGGAAATGTAGCGGTTGATAGTGACTAGCTAGCCGTCGGTTTCCTTATTGACTTTGCTGCACTCGTTGTACTTGTTATTGTTGTAAGGGTTTTGTTGCATTTTTGCCTATCGCCGTTGTGAGTTGCGGTTATTTCATTTGACGTTGATAACGCCGGCGGCTTTGTATGACAGCATCGTAGCGCCGCTGTGTAAGCGCTCTGAGTCGCGACTGATGATTAAGTCCATACGATGTGCGCCTTTCGTCGGGGCTTGGAAAACATTGTTTCAGTACACATGTAGTTGTAGTCGTTTCAGCTGTATGACTGTCATCAGCTCCGCGCTTGCAGTCCTTCTTCACTGTGTCAGTTGTTGGTTTGAAAGATTGCGTTGATTTTAATATTGTTGTTTACTTTAAAGTACTTGGAAACATGGGATTTTGTTGGCTTTAAGGAAGGAAGCCTCTGATAGTTATAAAAAAAGATAGATCTAATTCAGGAGTAGTAATATTAGAATACTAATCTTTTTAGACATATTCATCAGAGTGTGAATAAATTTTATTACAGGTCTTATTTTATTCCCTCTCAAATCGGGATTAAAACCTGACTATTTGGCCTATAAAAGCGTTGATGAATACTTCTGCATTGCTGCTAATCTGTAAGAAGAAGAGCCACTAAACTAGAAAACTTGAATGCTAGCAAAATTGAATGGGACAACTGAGAGTCTCTTCGAGAGAAGATTCTATTGATCTTTGAAAATATTTTTTTATATTTTTGTATTAATGATTTAAAGGACCTTATGGAGTATATACCTGTACAAATGATCAACATGACGAGCTGAGTCGATTTAAACATTTTCATTTCTCTGTATAGTATATAGGCGAACTAGTCGTTCAGTTTTTGAGATATGGATTTGAAGTTATGTCCTTTTCTCCTCTGTTCATATTTCGGAACTTCCGATATCGGACCACTATAGCATACAGATGCCATACAAACTGAATTTTAACTATTGAATTCACGTGGTGAATTATAAGTTTTTGAAGATTTTACATTTTCGGAATTTCTGGTTTCAGTACTTCGCATTCTTTTGCATTCTCTTAGTACGCAAAGCTGGCTGTTGACCTTTTTATACCCTGAAAAGGGTATATTAAGTTTGCCACGATGTTCGTAACACTCAAAAGAAAACGTCGGAGACCCTATAAAGTATACATATAAATCGGCATCACGAGCTGAATCGATTTAGTCGTCTATCTGTCCGTTCGTCCGTCTGCCATCTATCTGCATATTAGCACCTTTAGTTTTTGATATATCGTTCTGAAATTATGCACACATCCTTTTCTTCTCAAGAAGTTGCTCATTTTTCGAGATCGCCGATGTCGGACGACCGTAGCATATAGCTGTCGTCCAAACTGAACGATCGAAATCAAGTGCAAGTATGGACAACTTTCTTATTTGACGATATATCTTCACCAAATTTGTTTAGGTAATTGTTCAAAGTAACGGTGCAATATCCGATGAACTTGTTCCAATCGTATTACTATAGCATATACCTGCCATATAAACTGACCGAACAAAATCAAGTTAGTTTAAGGAATCTGTAGTACTTGTAAAGGGTATATGAGCTTTTTTTTGGACGCTACTTTCTCAACACAACTGTCATTACCAGCCTGGTGGACTTCACCAACTGCGTGATTTGTTGGCTTTGGTTTCTATACAAAGACCGCAAAAGCAGCAGATATTAAAATGAGACGTATACAGTGAGAAGAGCCAGCGTTAAGCGCTTGGTTTCCAAAGTTCGCAAAAGGTAATTACTTTCAACCCGCATGGAGGGCCATTGATTGCTTGGCTGTGAATGCGAGTGCTTATCCTTTTTCGGCACTTAAATCGCCGCCAAATCCTTTTAACTCTTACGAATTATAGGCAGAGCGCTGTCATAAAATAGAAGTTTCCGCTTAACTGCTTTAATTTCACTGTTATTACGACTGCCTCACCTACATACACACACAAATACTTGCACGCCACGCTATGTTCAACCACAAACGTTAATGAAATTTACGCACACACTGGATGGCATACTCGGTGTTCTGGTAATCAACCGAGCGGATTCGCACAAAGGCGCACGCTTTTCACACCCGCATAATTAAAGTCGAATACTGCAATCCTTTTAATATCTCTTGCGTTATTTGTTTTTTGTTTGTTTGTTTGCTTGTTTGCTTGCTTGCTAACCGCCATTCAGGTTCATTATTGCACTTTCGCTTTCATGTTTTTGCCATTTCCTTTGTCGGCGCTTTTGCCACTCGTTCGATTCTCGTCAGCACCTAAGGATTCACTAAGTTTTGCTGCGTTGTGTTCTGTAAACCGCGCTGCCCGCTTAACCTCTCACAGCCTTTTTCGTTAAACAGTAAATTACAAAATGCGTATGCTGGCAGTTTTAATGCGCGCGTGTATGTGTTACATGGAAATTAAATTTGTAGCGGTAAATCCCACTGTGCAATCATGGAATTGTCAAAATCACATTCGGCGCTTACTCACACGCTTGCAAGCAACTTGTTTGAAGGTTGTGCATGTATAAAGGTACTATGAAGGGGAATTCGCAGCACTGATGGTTGGCAACATTAAAAGTACTCGCTCAGTTTGCTTGTGTAAGCATCCAAGAAAGCGCGTGTCAACCCATTGAGATTTGTAGCAACTCATCTATCTAAATTAACATATGTGGCGCAGTAACTTTTGTTGTTAGTCTTGTAATTTAGCCTTCTTAGTGTAATTGCGTGTGAAATGTTAATTTTTATGCACGTAAACTTTGGGCATGTGAAACCTCTAATGCCACATCCTCCTTTTCTCCTCTGTAGCGTGTATTGTAAAATTTAGGTACATTTTAATAGCTGCGGGGTTGGAAACATGTGTGGCTGATTTCATAAAAATTTAAGAAATGGGTTGGTTACCTAATAAAAATATATATACTTATCAGCTGTTTCTTCTAGCAAAACCAATTTTTACAAAGGAGCCTCCAAATGACTCAAAATCGACTTAAAAGAGTCTTCAATAACTAAATATTGTATGTATGTAGTATACAGGTGACTCGAAAAAACATATCTGTTTAGAATCAATCAGTTCGGTACCAGATTTCAGTTACCATTTTACAAGAAGGCAAGAGTAAGTTTAAGTTTTCCTCTTTGGCCTCAAATAGCTACGGAACTTGAAAGAGCTGCGTACATATAGTGCGTAGGAGTAATATTTGAGACAAGATATTAAAATGACTGTGAAAATCAAATGAAATTGTCATTTGCTTTGTTTGAAGTTACATTGTCTAGTTTAGTTTGAAGGAGTTGTAGACAAATCGACTGAAAGAGTGGTAGCACAGATTATTATGATGTATCTTTATCGAAGCCTACCAATATTTATCACTCATACGCCCAATTGCTCGATGCTCTTACTCTGTTTGTATACTCGTATGTGAAAATTGAATCAATTGAATTGCTTTATAATGAAGCTGAGACTCAAAAGAAATTTAATTGAAATCATTTAAAATATAACCGACTTGCAATTTAACGGTTATATTTAGTTTTAAAAAGTAAGAGAATTTAGTTTATATCATATTGATTTTTTCTTTATCTTAATCTAACATTGAAATTCATTTAACTTATGCACGAATTAGGTAGTTTTAATTACTTTTTCGATTGCTTCACTTTAGTCTCCAATTTTGCTGCAGACAGTAGTGAGTTTGCATAGAAATAATTGCTGGCGCTACTATAAAGTGGTTTTGAGTTATAAGGTAAATTTGAAACGTTTTTCCATTTTTTGGAATTTGCATACTTCTAAGTTCTTAAAGCTTGCCAAGTGTGCATGCTTGCCCGGTTAGCTTAGTTTCCTAGTTATAAGTTAATGATCTCTTTTGGTAAATAATTTAAAAAAAAAAACAAAATTTGACATTGTTTTCAAAAGTTACTAGGAAATGGCGTATAACTGCACTTTTGTTTAAAATTTTTTCTGTATATTCATTAATTATGTATAAATATGTCCTCAAAATATGAAAATTTTTTATGTCGGAAATTTCTTTAAAAAAAAGTCCCAAAAATCACTAGCAGAATAATTGTACACTTTCGACAACTGTGTCCATTTGTATATTTATTTATTATTTACTTGCCTCCATGTCGAAAAAAGGGATTGACCGCCGACACAAAAACAAATTATGTAATTTAATCGTAATAAATATCGAAATATTCATGTTTTTTTGAATTATGTCAACTGCATTGCTTGAAATGATTAAGAGTATAATAATAACACAGTATTTACAGTAAAAGCTGTTTTAAGTTCGCAGAGTTAATTTAAAATGAATTAAATATTTTTTACAGACAAATATGCAGTTAATTAAAAGCTATTGATAGTACTCGAGGATTTTCGCTCCGGTCAAATTAGATAGAAAATAGATGCAGAAAGTTAGTAAATATGTTCAAAATAACATACTAAAAGTTTTGATCGTTCCAATATGTGGAAAAAAATTTCGAGGTCAAAAGTAATAATATTTTCCACCATTTTAACCCAGCGGTAAGTTGTATACAAAAATTACCTTAGACGAGAATTATAGTTCATTAAATTATCCATAAAAAATGCATGAATATTTTTTTCCTAAGGCTTACCGTTTCTATATACAATATATATATAATGATCGTTATCGTTTGTGCCAAAACAATACTTAGATATTGGCGAATCGAACAAACAACTGGCATAAAACAAATTCACTAGCATAATTTAATAATAGATACATTACGAGTAGTTATACCATTTAGCAAGATGTCTACATATTCTTTGTTATTGAATACAACGAAAAGGCTTGTTTCTGGCTTTTTTTATGTAAAGATGTTACAAGAGCTCGAACATATCGAATTGTCGAGAGTCTATGATTCTTAGAAGGCTAATGAATGAATATTTTACTAAAAATATTTTTACATCATTTTCGTTTTCCGTATTCGCCATTTAATACAAATGTTTTTGTAATTTTGCCATTTCGTTGTGTTTGCTATTTTTCCTCTTTCAAAAATTTCCTCACTTCCTTTTTACTTTAGTATTTTTTTCTCTTCTTAAAATTTCCACATTTCTTCTTTACCTTTGTAGTCACATAAAATATGAGTTAATAATCAATGCGATGAATTATTACCCAGTTTAATGCCAATTAAGATTGTAACAAATTAATTGGACTTAAAAAATTTATTGTTGCATTTCTCTCAAGTCACAAAAGCATTGGCATTTGAGCAATGGAATTTCATAGTATGAGTTATTACTCTAAGTACAAAATTGTGAAAGATTGTGTACACACTCACGCCAAAAAGAAAGCATTGTCGTATGAGTTTTTTACAAAAAAATATTTTTACGCTGACCAACAATTATTAGTTTTTGATTTGGTTTTTTAAGGTTGTTGAGTACGAAAACGATTTTTATACATATGTCCTTAGATCACATAATTTCATCGAACTGTTTCGAACTTCGAATTTCGAATTTTTTATTTATTATATGTAGACGATTAAAGTCTCCCATCATAGAAAGAATTTTACCTCCAGAGAAAATTTTAGCCGTACTGGATATACATTTCTTATACCTAGATTGGTATAACCTTTTTTATGTTAATGTGCAATGTGTTTTCGGGAATTTACTTTACTACAAAGTCAGGTTTTTGCGGGACAAAAAGCAATGAGTGAAGGTCATGAAGTCATTGAAAACTTGACTCATGGAAGTCGTCCATCCAATTTTCTTAATGGTAATAAAATAAACGAGTTTTAATGAGAACAAATAATTTACTCGGTTTAAAAAATTAATTTGTTTTGCGGCAAAATAAAAATAGGTAGTCTATGAAGCCATGTCTATTGTTCTTATATTGAACAGATCCTCATGTAGGCCTATTGTATTATCCCATTAATATTGAACAGATCCTAATGTAAGCGTTTTATATAATCCCATAAGTAAATTCTTGCCCTTTAAAGAGTTTCAGCAGTAATAATACTGAAAAAGCCATTATACCCTGTATCACATATTTCCAAAGCATAAAAATATGGTTTTTGCGGCTTTTCATACCAATAAACGTGTAAAATTGTACAAACATATTCCACTTCACTACGTTTTCCTTGTTATTTACGCCACAGCAAGTTTAAAGTACTCGCTATGTTTTTCAGCTACTCATTATTATGCTGATTTCTCTCTTTTAAAATTTCTCTCGTTGCTTGCCAAATAATCTACTCCATATTATTGCAACCTTTTTTGTTTCGAGTTCAATCGTTGTTTATTTATAACTGCAACGTTTGACAATTACTGTTTGTTTGGCTTGCAGATATTTTCCCCGTTTATTTTCCGCTCGGCTGCTTTGTTCGCTCTGAGTTTTTATCATCTTTTTTTGTGTTGTTTTGGGTCATCAGTAACCCTTTGTGCGCATATTTAATGCAATTTCAATACAAATTTCAATTCAATTTCAATTATTGACCAAACGACAGTAATCACAAAGCGTTCACTGACACATACATACACGGAGGGTGCAGTGCAGTCAGACAGTTCTATTAAAGTAATTGAATTGTAAAGTCAATGTTGGGTGCTCAGGTGGGTTGGGTGAATGATGGAGGGGTTGTGAGAGTAGAGGTATGTGGGCGTAGCTGCAGCAATGTTTGGAGGTGTTTGTTGCATAACACTGCAGTTATTGGCAGGCGGTTATTTAAGGCGTGGTTGGGTCTGCTGCAACCTGCAAAGCTATGCCTTAATTGATGGGCTGGCTCGTTTTTCAATTTGAAATAACAATAACAATGCAATATCATTAATATCATCAATGCTGTAATGAGTCAGTAATATTCATCGGGGAATATTATGCTATTCAATATCGCAGCCTTATAACTGACAGTAAGTTTCTTATAAAATTAAATCTAATACGTTGGTATTATTTACCGGTGCTTAGGAGTTCGCTGAGATGCAAACGCAGCGGATGTAAAACGAGCTTCTAAAAGTATAACCTCTGATTTTCATCTGTATTATTCAATATTGGCCTGTGGCGCAGCTCACACTAAGCTCCTATTAAACAAGACGATGCCATATACTCGTAGAAGGAAAATTTTACGACGACATGTGCAACTAAGCAGCAGACATCTTACTGATTCCAAAAATTTATTGAAATTTTTTTTTTTTAGCTAAAACTATACCATATAATATGAACTTATAGATCAACTAAGCTGATAAAATCTCGATACACAGTGTATGGTATGTGTTGTGGGGAGCTTGATATTGAAATCTGACGAATGCTGGGAATACAAAATATCGAAAAAGTTACAAATAATAATAATAACCCAACGATTACCCTCCTCCCGTCCTAGCCGAGTCAGAAAAGACAAGAGAGTTTTTAAGTGTTGAGATCTAAAACTGCTCAGCTACAGAAACAAAAATTTCAACAGCTGAGATCTAAAGTTACAATATAATAAATTTTTACATTTTCATTTATTAAGAGAAAACAATAAAGTCTTTTTAATTTTGAAAAGTGAGTCAGATAAATCAAATGTGCTGGAATGAGAATTAAAATCATGACATGTACGGCGGAATGGCTCGTTTAGTTCAAAATTTGATCTACAGGATTTTAGCAGTAAAGGTTTAAACTGCCTCGAAAGGCGCACCGGGATATTAAACTTAATTTCAGACAGGAGAAAAGAACTGCAAACAGTTCCATTCAAAAGTTTCACTAAGAATATTATACGACTAGAAAGTGTAGGTAGATTAATAAGTTTTAAACGACTAGTGTATGGAGGTAGACTTACCCTAGCATCCCATCGGAAATGCGCTAAGGCGAAAAGTAAAAATTGTTTTTGAACCGACTCTAACTTGTCAGAATAGATTTGGTAGCTAGGGTTCCATACCACAGAGCCATATTCCAATATAGGTCTAACCAAAGTTGTATAAAGTGTTTTAGTGATATACGGATCTCTATATTCTTTAGACCAACGTTTAACAAAACTGAGGACAGCTTTTGCTTTCAAGACCATGGTATCAATATGAAGACTGAAATTAAGCTTAGGGTCCATATTAACTCCCAAATCAACATAGTTAAAAACTTGCTCTAGAAAAAATAAAATTTTCTACAGATACCCACATCCCTGATATTTCTGCTTTTAGACTTCTAGTGATCAAAACAAAATAAAAAGTATAGTACATATCTAACGGAAAAACGTCAAAAACATTAACTTTAATTTTGATTTCGAATAGTTGGGATATTCTAGTCAGTAATGAAAAAAAGAGAAAAACAGAATTTATGTTCTTTTATATTTCGATAGTTTATATATTTTTAAGAATATATCTAAACGGATTTTTGAAAATTCTAATTATTTTCAAAGCTATATCCACTTTAGTGTCGTGACAAGTAGATCGGTTTGAGCGGACGACGAAACCTTAAATGCGCTTTTCTCGTAATTACTTTTTTCGATATGGTCGCCACAAGATCTGAAGGTCTAATCAATAAATCTACCTGAAACTCTGTATGAATATTTTTTAAAAACTTCTCAATCGTAATAACCAACAAAAACTTTAAATTTCTAATTTATATTGTAATATTTATTTTAAATTTTAAGAAAGTGACTAAAAATTGGAAAAAGGTTTACCTTCAGTTCAGTTGATTCATACCATAATGAAATTTATGGCAATTAAGAACCAGACTAGGGGTTTATGTTTTTAAATTATCACAAGAATAGAAAACGTGACGGCGAGGACCTTATTTCCCTCCATACTTAAAGAATGCACAAGTCTATGTATATTCTTTGTTTTGAAATCCATCATATGTATTTTACAAATATAAATAAACATATGCCAAACAAGTTAGGAAGTGTTAAGATCGGGGGGAACCGAACATTACATACTGTTGCAACTTGCGTTGCGTATTACGTATATGGGAGATAGGGGTAGTATTGACCTAATCTATTTTTGGTTTTACGACATAATATTAACAAAAAAAAAAAAAAACTCGTGTAAGTAGTAAAGTCTGCCGGATGTTTCAAAGTCCTAAATATCAGTTATATAGGGGTTAGGGCAAGTTTTTACCCAATTTTATTAGGCACACCGATGCACCGTTATTAGATTAAAACACGCTCATTTAATTCTATTAAGATAACTCACATATTTGCCAATATTTGCGGAATAAAGTCAGCCGGCATTTCTTAAATCTTTATATATTATAGATATATGGGGACTAAATTAAGTATTGATTGTTTCAATCAATTTTTGACATACAAGCATAATATTATCAGGAAAAGACTTTTTTCGAATTTAAATAATGTATTTCGCAGATTGACCAACATTGATACATTGATTGGTTCCTGATTTGTATACTGAAAAGTGAAAGAATCAGTTAGAATTTAAAATTGTGTTATATGGAACTGTAATGTAGGACAATTAGATTAGATTAGTCGATTATTTTAAGGTGATACAAACAACAGTGGATAGCAAATATATCAATTGCCAAAAAGCGAATAAAAACTCGAGCCTCTAACTAGAATATCTCCTTAATGTACACACATACTATATATTTCTCATAAACCACTAAAGCTATATTAATCAAACATAGTAGGAATATGGCACACCGAAAGAAGATGAAGATATCGAAATAAAAATTAAGGCAAATATTGCTACCAATAACTGATAACTCTTTTGTCGAATTATCGAAATCGTCTATACCTTTTTCTAGATCCCAAATGCTGAATATAAGGACTATATCCCTTGCTAAACTTATATCGAAAATTTCGATAAATTTATGAGTTAGCTAGAGAGAGTTAAAAGCTTCCAATAGTTGTGAACACTATGATCTGGTGCTAAAAGTGGCTAAAGTCGGTTTAGTACTTCCCCTAGCCGCAATATATTTTATTAAGATATTTGTCCTTTGACTTTATACCTTATATATTGGTCAATAAATGGAACAATAGAGTTTGCTGGTTGCAATTAATTGGTCGAACCTTCGTCTAGGACCTATATATCTAATAACAATAAGGATTTTTACTCCTCTCGTATCGGTTAACATTTTTGTTTACTGAAATATTATAATGGAAATGGGACTCGGTCTCAGACATTTATTAGATCCAACCGTATGTGCCCTTAGCTTTCGTATAACCAAAGATTATAAAATATTTTATGTCGATTCATTTTATATTTTTATAAGAAACGGGTCAAACATGGCGTATAATAAAAAGTAAGTATACCACGAAATTCGTTAACCTCACAGAATGTTTATATAAATTATCTGCGTGACGAGCTGAGTTGATTTAGCTACTTCCTTCTGTCTGTATATGTTATGCGTCATCTAGCGACTCAGTTTTTGCGATATCGATCTGAAATTTTGCATACGCTCTTTTTTCCCCAAGAAACTGTATTTTTTTTCGGAATCGGCAATATTGGACCACAATAGCATATAACGACCATACAATTTGATCGATCAAAGTCAACATAAAGATCTTAAAAAAGTATTTGTTTTCTTATTAAGTAATCTTAATCTGAGTTGAAGGTTGTTGCCATCAAACAACGTGGCTAGAAAGAACTAGCAAAATGTTTTTCTTTGATCCTGAACAGTTGGTCGGTTACGTTTTCGGACTTAGTTATATATATAGTTGCTATATGAAATTCAGCTTTGAAGCTTATTATTGCTTCGGTGCAGTTTTTTTGTTGTTTCTTCTGAATACATTTCCAATACTTTACCAGATTTACTACTAGCAAATAACATTACTTAATAACAAATTTTTCTGCCAGTTTTTATAATACCACTCATTTAAATACTTACTATCACCTTTGACGTTATATTTATCAATCAACTTTAGTAAATAAAACAATTTGCTGGGAATTTAAATTTTTATTGTTTTTTTTTTAATTTTTATTAAATTCCGTTTAATTATACTTATACAATTCATTATTTGTAATACCAATTCACAAATACTATTGTTTTTCATTACTATGGATCTGTTTGTTGTTGTTTTTTTGTTTACACAACAAATATGCATTAGCGAAAACTTTCATAATTTTGCATTTGCTTGTTTTTGTCTCTTTTAATTTTCATTTTTGTTGACAGTAATCGCTTTAATTCCACCTCAATAATAAATACGACGCAGACAAATAATTAAATATGTTCGAAAAAATCTGTTGCAGCTGCACCACCTATATACTCTATATACTTATGAATAAGTGGGTATGCGTGTGTCTGTGCTTTTTTTTGTGTGTATGTGTGCTGCTTGTTGCGTCTACAGCTCCCGCCAGCATTTAGCAAACCAATAAGCTTGCAGTTATTTACTTACTTACTCACACACACACAGAAGCTCGTTGAAGCACACACACATACTCCTATGCGCTTCGCTTACACAATGTCGGCTTAATAACTGTTCATAATCATTTATTATTAATTAATTAATTTTATTTTTTAAACATATTGTTTTGTTGTTGTAATTATTACAATACGCAAAATTGTTTGAATGCGTTTTTGTGTGTGTCTGTGCGTTTTTCCGATTCTTAATGTTGTTTTTTTTTTGTTT
This sequence comes from Bactrocera oleae, assembly GCF_042242935.1. NCBI lineage: Eukaryota > Metazoa > Arthropoda > Insecta > Diptera > Tephritidae > Bactrocera > Bactrocera oleae. The sequence continues at coordinate 57,520,979 of NC_091539.1, forward strand.
TTTTGTTATGTCGTTAAACACAAAAGCCATTTAAATGCACGCATAAACGCATTGTTTTTGTGACTTTTTTTGTTGTTTTTGTTTTTGTTTGGGTTATTCAATTTAAAAACGATTTAATATTAATTTTTGGTTTTAATTGTACATAATGAGTAATAAAATTTGTTTTGTTTTGTTTTTGTTTTTCTTCTGTTCGCTTCTCTGTGTGTGTTTTCTCGTATTTTGTTGTTGTTTTTTGTTTATATTTGTGCGCTTTTAGTTTTGCGCAAAACTTTGTTTGCCAACTTCTTTATTTGATTATTCAATGTTTTATTTGTTGTTTTTTGTTTTGCTTATTAATTTTCATACATTTATTAATTACTTTTGTTGTTGTTGCTTGAAAATTAAAAGTTCATTATTTCCAACTGTAAAATATTTAATTGCAATTAGAAATGCTCGGTAAACATACAGTTATATAATATATATCTCTAGATTCTTTGCCAATACCAATTACGCCAAGTAATCTGCTTGTAATTTATTAATATTTTAAATATTCTGTGTATTTTGTGGTTTCACTGGTCATATACAAAGCATGACTTTTATTGTTATATAAACGGCATTAAGCTATGCGTGAAAAGTTCTCTACAACGGTATTAATAACGTTATGTAATGAATGAAAAACATCTGACATGCAACATGTGCATTACACTTGCCCAATCTACTTTAGAGAGACAATTATGAAAAGCTCGAAGAATATGATGCAATTCACATTCTATTAACCTTCAATAAGAAGATTTGAGCAACGATAGCTCGAACTAAGAGCAATAAGGCTATATTTATTAAGAATATATTTAAATACAGCGGCTGCTAAAAGCATTAAGCAAATATTCAGCATATTTAGCTTGTTCCGAGTCTTCGAAACGAACCGATATAATTGAATCGACTATAATCAACTACTTATATATGTTCAAAACACCTTCATCGGCATGAAAAACACTTCAATTAAAATTGTCAATTTCGTGTAAATTTCATATCATCAGAATTTTGCTGAAAATATCATCTATTTACTTACTACATTATCATTCCGCACATCGCTTTGTCTTCAATTTTCGCAGATCTAAAATAATTTTGTACAGATAATCACTTTTCTGACTTCTCTGTCTAAGGCTTCTAATGATAAGAACAAAATATAAAATTCTAATTATTTTCAAAGCTTTAGCCATTTTAATGTCGTGGAAACTACACCGGTTTGAGTGGACGACGAAACTTTAACCGTGCTGTTCTCGAAAGCCGCGCTGCACTTTATTTCTTGACATTGACTCCTCTCTTATGCCTCCATGACGCCTACTATTGTGTTACAGTCGTAGTACGTTATTTTTTTCTAACATATAATCAATAGTATACTCAGCGCACGCCATGAGATTGCCTACCCTTTTTGAAAGTATAATATAAAATATTTGCCCATGTTCACCAAGAAGAGTGTAGCTTCTAACGGTAAAAAAATTTGTCAAATCCGAAGTAGTTTCTGAGCCTATTCAATTCAAACAAACAATAAAATCTTTCCTCTTTATAATAGTAAATAGTTAGTTCGGACTTTTCTAGATCGATTTCTAAATGTTTCATGTCTAAATTACCTTCTCTTTTTGATAGCTGCGTCTGTTTTGACAGTCATGGGCTATTTCTTTACATCTTTGTTGACAAAGTTCTTAAATCAATAATAAGTATCGATAAAAATTTCCGTCTTGAAATTCCATGTTGGATTTCCGCAATACATTTTTTTAAGCTAAATAACGGGTGTATTTTTAGACGTGTGGTTTTCAATAAGGCAATAATTTTTTCGGATTTTGATTTATACTCAGTTTGGTTTGCCAGTTTATAATAAACGGACTTACTCCGAAACAAAGTTTGCAAATCGTGGTTCGCTTCGCGCGACACATCTTGCGCTGCATTCAATGAGCGATGAGCTCACTTTTGGTTGAAAGGGTACGTTAATAAATAAAATTGTCGCATTTGGAGTGATGCTAGTCCACCTGCCATTGTTGATGCACCGTTACATCTTCAAAAGTCGCTGTTTGGTGTGCTCTAAGGACAGAGGGAGTCATATTTCTTTCAAAATTAAGCCGGTCCTAGTATTAGAGTCCATGAGTAATCCTATAGAGCCATAATTAATGACTTTTTCTTGCTTGAATTGACGAATGTTGCTTAAGCTACACCGTTTTTATCGAAACATTCCTAACTTTTATTATAAAGTCTGATAAAGATCATCGAACTGTCAGGAATTTGGCTTGATCATATGGAATTGCACAGAAAAAGGTCTCATAGCGGAAGATTTCACTGTTCTTTAATTATGTAAGGTCTGTGATAACTGTCTGCTGGGGATGGAACGTAGATATTTCATATTTTTAAGGTGGAAAAGCAAAACATCGCTATAGTTCACTTAACTCTTCATAGTTGCTAAGTGAAAACATGCTTGTGGTGAGCGATCTTTTGAACAAATTTTGAAATAAGCATAGGAAGTTGGCTTGGGACTCCGTAAAAGGTGTTGAGCGTAGACTAGGATTTATTTCTGTAAGAGGTTCCAGATCATATGAAAAAAAGGAGCTCAGTGGAAATCTTATGATTTTTACCTTACAGGGTGCTTACTGTCAGTACATAAATATTAACAATCTAGGTTCGAAGATCAACTGTGCACAGAGTAAAATGAGCTAAGCATATCGATATATTATATTACCTTGCAGATAACCTGGCGTGGCGTTGGCATGAAAAGTTAGTTATTTGCAAAACGAACTATGAAACGCTTTAACTTTCTCGGCTTATATAGTAAATCTAAAACATTAAAAATGTATAACATCGTATCAATGGCTTTGGTGTTGGCTTATTTGTATGTAAAATTGTTTTTTTTTGTTTGTTTCTGTTTTATGTATTTGTATGTGTAGTAGTTTGTGTAAACCTATGCAATGATACTCAACTATTTTGGCCTTGATCGAAATCTACGTACATCAATGTAAACCTTCTGCTTATACCCTGCTCACCTTTGTTATTTATGCATTTTATATATCTTAATATAAAACAAAAGCACAACTCACGGGTCACCAATCATATCTTTGACCTTTAAGAGTGTGTTGTTGTGACCAACATAGACCATTTTGCTTATCTCTCAAATTGACATGCTATATTTATTTCTCTTTTTTTATCCCTTAGCTGCTAATTTTTTCACGTAGATCCCAGTTATTATGCTGCGTGATGCTTGAAATTATTATCTGCCTCTACATTTCTTGCTATTTTCTGAGCTTAAGTTATGTTATGCCTCGCAAACAACTATTATTTCCGCGTTAGTCCGCGTTCCACTTTTTTTAATCTTACCTACAAACTTAGCGCTGCTTTATTAGTAAATATATATATATATATTCAAAAGATACATATATATATATATTTACTTGCCTTTGTTTTTGTTTTGTTTCGTATGTGAGAGCTCAACACTTCAGCCTTCTTACTTCACACCTGTGCTACCTATTATAACCATCTCTCTTTCTCACTTCTCGCTCACTCGCCGTAGGTAGTCCGCTTAACCTAGAATCTTCTTGAAATAGCTGACAGTTTCTGGTTTGGTCAGCACGCGATGGCGATTCGGCTTGTAGGGCGGCGTCTCGGTTTGCTCCTTCATGAAGTTGCGCGTTGGTGCTGGTGGCTCGATGGTGTGTGCAGCATGATGTTTCGTATGCTTACCCTTGTGTGTCTTCTCGATGCGCGGCTGGCAAGTGCGATGTACACGCGTCAGCTTCTTGCCGTCGGCGGCAATTTCGGTTGTGGAGCTCGCATCCAAGGTATCGGCGGTTGTCGAGTCTAAATCTGTGTCACTGCTGCATGCTGTTGTTATGGTTATTGCGTCTGTTGTTGGTGTGACGGTTGCTGCGGAAGCAAAAGCGGAAGCTGCGGAGGAAACCATGGGAGCGTTGGTAGCAGCATAAGCTGTGGCCAAGATTGATTGTGCTGAAGGACTTACATTCTCGGCGTTGCCATTGTTTCGCAGTATGACTTCAGCTATTGTTGTTGCTGTTGTTGTTTTGTTTGGCTTTTGTGTTGTGGTTAAGGCCTTTATTGTGTGCAGTTGCTTATCCGGCTTTGTTGTAGTAATACTGTTAGTAGTTGTTGTTATAATGGCTGGCATTTCATCTGCACCAACATTAGTTGTCAGCACGGACATTTCTTTTGTTTGTGGACGCCGTTTTACTGGCTTCTCAATTTCATGTCTTGAAGCGATGTCATCAGATTTTATTATTGTTGTTGTTGTTGCTGGTATTCCTGTAGTTGTTGTCAGTGTTGCGGGTGCTGCCGTAACATGCTGCTTGTTAACGTTGGCAGCCTGTGTTGTCAATGGCGCTGTTGTAGTTGTTGTTGTTGTTTCATCTGCTTTTGTTGTTGTTGCTTGCTCAACAACAACTTCTTTGACATCTTCAATTTTCTCTTCAATTTTGTCGTCTTCGCTGGCAGTTTGCGCTTGTCTTTTCAAATTGTTCGGCTTGTCATTGTCTTGCCGTTGTTGTTGTTGTTGCGATTGCTGCTGATTTATCTTTGCCGCACTCGTGCTGTCTATTATCTTAGCGCTTAGCTGAGCTGCCATCTGTTGGCCTTGTTGTTGTTGCTGCACCAGTACTGTGGATTTATCGATCGTCTCGCTTGTCAATCCGTCAATGTTGGTGGATGTCTCTGATGCTGCGGCTGTTGCTATTGTTTTTGTTGTTGTCGCTTTTATTGCTGCCATTGTGGCGGTCACCGTTATTGTGGTCATCGTCTCAACGTCAGTTTCAGCACTTTTCTCGGCCATTGTATGACTGTGTGTTGTTGTTGTAGACGCGTAGTTGCTTGCACTGCTAGAGTGAACTGTACCCTCAATTGGCTTACCTTGAGTATAACAGGTCAACACAAAAGGATGGTGGTTAAATTAATTCAATTATATATCATGAATTTAATTTGATAGTTTGAAGTGAAAGATATAATACTCCAAACCAAAGATGTGCTTTCATAAACAATTAAGTTTAGAAATGACAGCTATCGGATTACACCCTTCGAATATAGGGTTCGAAACTCGATGTCGAATGAAAGTTTTGACAACTGGACCAATCTAATTTAATGTTCACTAGTACATTTGATACTCTCTCCTCAATCATGGGCATGTCTCTTATTAATAGCATAGCTTCGTGTTTTCAGAGCCAAATAAAAGTAGAAGTAATATACTTGTATTCTCTAATTTTATGACAGGACTCTTGAAGTCTTTTAAATTAGTTCTAATAATAGGTTTAGGTTAAAAAGTCGATCCTAAAGCGAATACCACTTGATTAGCTGAGATTCTCGGTCCGCACAGGAGCTAGTTGTGAATCAGCAGCTGCTAAGCTCATTGAAAATCCTTTTTGAGATCTCATCAGCTTTGAGACGACGGGTCTCAGTAGCTTGATGCTTTTATATAGTGAGATCAGACACTTTAATTAACTTTGAGCACACTGTGAGCAAGCTTAAATCTTGTCTTTCCGGTATAAATGCTCACGACCCTAAAATAAGCTGCGCTTCGGAGAAATACATCTACTGCTACCTTAGTGGCAGTCACCTCTTCTTAAAAAACGCTACATTGTTCCGGTAGCCTAAAACTATGCTTGAGAGCTCCCATTTGTGAAAAAGCTCACTGCGCCTCTTCTTCAGCGGCTTTGAACCATCCACATGTCACTCGTCAGGAAGTGAGCTGGAAAAAACTGATGGTTGATGGCTCTGGCATCTACCTTGCTACAATAAAATATGTTTTTATAAGTACGAAAGATTCCTTTTCAATCTCGGAATCCATGAAAAAGTTTAGGCAAAATAAAGCAAGAATTGAAACTCCTCAGCAGATCTATTATACTCGTATATTACGTCGCTTGGCAATGTTTTAAGTTTTAGAGCTGGTTTTTGGTATTAGTAATCAAATTCGCTTGGTCAGAGGAATATAATGCTGCAAAAAAAGTTCTATCATATTGCCTTTTTTCAAAACTGGTGGTTTCAAAATACGAGATTATTAAGAGCTAGTTAGTTAGTTGGTTGTAAAAATCGTCTTTTCTGAAATCCTGAGCAAATTGTTTGCAATTGAATTTACTTTATCATAACCATTATGTTTCTAGTTCAATATTTTATCTCTCCCAACCTACCTCTGTTTAAAAGAGTGACCCAAAAAACAGACACTAACAATACAAATTCAAGCCTCTGTCTCCGATAGTTTCAAACTCACCTGTTGTCACGTGAATATCTCCGTGTCCATCATGAACAACGGATACCGTATTCAAACTTGCGCCGTGATGTTCGTGTTCATTATGCTTTGGCGGGGGTACATAATGAGATTTCACCAACAACATTGGTGGTATAAAATGCGAATTATCTGCCAACTCTTTTACATGTGGATGTGGCAACTCGTCGAGTTTACCATTAGCATGCTGCTGTTGTGGATGCATTGGATGACCGATATTCGAAAGTGATTCAGTGTCTTCGATGTCGATCGATTTAGCAGCCACGTGTGATGTTGTTGAGCTACTAGGCGATGTGGAGGAAGAGTGAGTAAGCGTCTCGGACTCGGTTGTATGCGCAGATGCGACGCTGGAAGCATGTATGGTGGTAGCTGCTACAGGTTCTTCGGTAGTCTCTGCTGTTGTTGCTGAAATTTTCACATCTCTGGCGGTTGTGGACGAAACAAAGTCTGGAGCTGTAGTAGTGCTTGGTGCACTTGTTGTCGGTGCTGCTGTTGTAGTGGTCGTTGTGGTGGTTGGTATTGTGGTAGTCGTAGTTGTGGGGGCCAATGTGGTACTACTTGTAGTAGTGGTCACTGGCGCTGGTGTAGTAACGAAAATTATTTTCTTCTCACCCATCGGTGCTGGCTTTTCTCTGCTTATCATCTCCTCCGAAGATTTTTCGGTTATGGGTGTCATTGTTCTCAAGTCCTGTGGCAGCACTTTCTTCTTATGTGGCAGCGGTTCCATTATTTCATTGGAAACCTCATCATCTTCAGGTCCTACATGCTCCAACATTTCAGGTTCGCCGCTTTGTTGTGGCTGATCGCCCATCATCATGTCTTCCAGAGCCAACAATTGTTGTTGCTTCTTTGGTTTCGGTGTTGGTGGTGGCAATTGAATACTGCTTTCGTCATATTTCTGTGCACGATTCTTCTTTTGGTATTCCCCACCGTTTGTTATAATCACTTTCTTTGCAGCTTTCTTCACTGGTTTGGGGATCTCACCGGGTATGTGATAATTATTCATTGGCATTGCCGCCTCATCTGCTTGCATCAGATCGTCCACATTGAATTGCTCGATCAGTCTTTGTACGGTATTCTTTTCGGTTGGCACTTGCTCAGAGATGTCGCTGCTGCTGGCCGAGCCGTAAGATGTTTCGCCTAGGGGTAAGAGTTCAATGTCATTATTCTCATTGTTGTCTGTACGTATACTATTGATGATTTGCAGCGATTTGAAGTGAGAGTTGGTTATGTCATTGATACGCTGCGCTTCGAGACGTTCTCGTGGACAGATCAGTTCGCGTAGTGCACGATCACGGTCCTGTGGAAGAAAGTAGGTTGAAAAAGATGGTTGCGATTAACATTGCTATCACGAAGAGTTTTGTTTATTTGCGTAAAAGCTATGTTAGTTCTGGAGTTAAAAAAGTCAACCTGGAATGGTATCAGAAATTCAGAGTCATTTCTAAAACTTTCTTAGACATTCCTGTCTGAAAATTTTTCAAAAGTTACTAAATTTCCTAGTATTTAAAAAATAAGTTTTCGTGAATATTGTATCGGCATAGTGCATCGGCTTGAATTGAACGACAGTTTACTGCTGTTTAGTCCTGGTTCATAAAGGGCTAATCTCGATTTAGTCCAAACGTAGTAACGTCTAATCTTTGGCTAGACCAGATAGACTGAAAAATCGATGCTGTTTTATAGAACTTAAACTTTAAAATCAGTCTTAGTCTTGGCGATTTCTTTACAGCGAGAATATTGAGGTTTGAGAGCAGCAAAAAGTTGTGGATACCAAAACTGGAGCAATTAGGATAAAGAAAAAATAAATTTTTCTTCCTGGAATCTATATTTTCGCGATCTCGTCATTTTCAGCTTGCCTGTTTATCTTTACTTTGGAAATGTGAACAAAGAGGTTACAGAAAAGGTTAAGTCCAATCTATATTGAACTTGACAAATATAATTTCATTTCTATCTAGAAATATTGTCTTTCCATTGGCACAGCTGTAGACTTGGGACAAAAAATCTGACAAGTTCTCTAACAATAATTTGCAGTTATTTTAGATGCAAATATGAAATTTAAACGATTTTTGAATTTTGTGATTCTTTTGGGACTTTTTGAATGCATATTTCAGTAAATACTTAGTATTAAACAACTTAAAAGTTTCCAACGGAGCTTTCATCACACTTACCTGTTTCCCCTTGCACGACTGCTTCAGCAGACCCTCCTCGGCGCAGTTACGTATCAGCTCAATGCTTGCAGTGTCGGCCATGTACTGCATGGTAAGATTCGGCATATCCTTGAGTATGCAAGAATCCGCCCAAGAAGGCACTGAAACAGCATAAAACGAAAACGAAGAAATGGAGAAAATAAGAAAATAAGATATTAAAATACAATAGATTTATATGTTTACTGTGAACATCAATTACTGAGAAATCAAAGATTGCAGCATTCCAGTAATTCCCAGATACACACTCAACATTATGTTGTCGATTTTAAGTTTACAACACAAAACAAAAAAAAAAAACACCAGTCAACACAGCATAACATTTACTTACCTGGCATTTCGCAGAGGAACGATGCGGTCTCGGGTCCGCCACAACGCAACGCATGCCAGCGATAATCGCGTATGGGATCGATAACGGCGCATAGTGGGGCATCCATTAGTGGCAGCGATTCAGCCCAGTAGCCAGTGTCGGTGACCAGTGGACGGGAATTGCTAAATGTAAAGAAGAGGCATATTTAAACGCAATGGGTGGAGGCGGCGAAAAGAGAGAAAGATGTAAAGTTCATCAGCGAAAACTGCAAATACACCGTTGTAACTAAGTGCTACATCACTACATATGAAAGCAAAGGCTGTTTGCCTCGTGCTATTAGAGAATACATAAATTGCGGTCTACTTTTAGGCGGACAGCGTATGTACAGTATGAAATCTCATTGCAATAGCGGCGCTTAGAAACTGCAATGCTTTTAGGCGTTTCAGCGTATTTCACTCGTAAGCCTTAATGGCTGGGGCATGACCTGGTAAACATGTAGCGCACACACACACACGTGCACCGAGCCGAGTGTATTTGTGTGAATTCAATGCGCTTTTAAGTGATGGTTGAAACGTGTTTGGGTATTTGGGTTAGCGCTTTATTCACTGTTAGAAGATGAATGCTCGAGTGTTTGACTTGCTTTATTTTTATTTTTGGTGTCTGCTGTCTATTTGTCTTAAATGCAGTTGATAAATGGAACTTAGAAAGTAGGTAACCCAAAGGTTGCAAGCGAAATAATTAAAACCATCAATTAAACTGACTGAATTGATTGGTTAGAATTGAAAATTGAAAATGTAACTGAAGTTGATAAATGATAACTTAAAATTGTATTTAATGTATAAATAAATTTTGAGTCAATTTAGGAAGGAGTTTTTTACCCTGAACATAGTCGATTTAGCCAAGTCCGTCAGTCTGTATGTACGCCAACTAGTCCCACAGTTTTTGAGATATTACTCTGAAATTTTGCATACATCCTTTTATTTCCAAGAAGCAGCTTATTTGTCTGAATCGGCGATGTTGGAACACTATAGCACTCATCTGCCATACAAACTAACGGAAGCAAGTCCTTGCATAGAAAAATTTTTTATTTGACAAAATATATTCACGAAATTTGGCATGGATTATTGTCTAAGAAAATAATGCAGTCTCCAAAGAAATTGTTCATACTGTTACTATAGTATATAGCGGTCATACGAACTGAACGAGCGGAATCAAGTTCTTGTAAGGAGACTTTGTATTTGGGAAGCGCATTATAGTTAGCCAAAGCTAACCTTTTTCCTTGTTCTTACAATTGTTTAAAATTTTGAAAATCCAAATATTTTTTAAAAACCGTTTGAGATTTTTAAAGTTACATAATAAATGAAGAAATAAACAAAACAACTTCTTCTACGATTTGTTTAATTAAAGAGGTCGCTTCACGAATTCAAACTATTAGATATATTAAAAACTCTCGGTCTTTCGTATTCAAAAAAATCAATTTGGCCAATCACATATCAATATAAACTGAATTTACTCATATAGAAACCTATATCAAGAAAAAGCATATATCTAATCATTAGGCTGATTCATAAAAAATATTTAATTTTTTTTTTCGAAATCCTCACGTAAAAACTTTCGTGGAGATGTAATGAAAAATTTTGATTATCTTAACCACTTTGGAGATATTCGAGGTCAAACTTAAAATTACAAACAAATCACACCCTTCTTTTACTAATTTGTTTTTTTTTTTTAATTTTTTTTGTTTTTAATTTTCTAAAGACTTTTTTGTAGAGCGTCAAATTTCCTATAAGAATATAATTTGGTTCAACAATCCGTTAAATCGATTCAGAGTTGCAAAATTTTAAAATTAAAGAATCATTTTTTCCGTGTTATTTAAATGGGAAATAGAAATCTGCGATGCGCGACCTCTTAATATTAATATTAAGGGCTCTGATTTTCACAGGCGTCATTTCACATCTCCACGAAAGTTTCTACGTGAGGATTTGGTAAAAAAAAATTTTATATATTTTTTTGAATCAGCCTACTAATATGTTAAAACTTTTTTTAAATGGCATAAAATGTAAAAAATAAATATTACATATTGTTAAAAAATGAACAGATAAAATTTTCATAAAAAATTTATTTTTTATTTCTAAAAGAAATGGTATAACAACAACATTTGAAGAAATTATGTTAAAAATATAGATAATCTGTTATATAAAACACAACCTTTTTTTGCACAAAGTATATCCAATTCATATATTCGTATTGCACAGAATACTTTCTATTTGTATGTATTTTCAGTACTTACGCCCACATAAAACGATCCGAACTCTGCGGCCTCATCAAACCGATCCAAACGATATCATTTACATCCAGTTCACGGAGTAGGTCTCTTGTTGCATCAAATTGGAAGCTGTTGTCGACTGTAAGTAAAATTGAAACATTTTGTTGTTATGATTATGAAATGGTTATATACTGCAAAGGAGTTAAATATGTATGAGAGTGCTCCCATAATACTTTATTGGTCTTAAAATTGCAAATGATCTATTACTTTTACTAAAAAACACTTCATTTATAAAAAGTAAACAGTTTCTTTGAGAGTGGCAACATAATTCATTGCAGTGAATAGCGACTGTAAAATGTGACTGCAACAGTTGAAAAAAGAAAAGAAAAATGTATACTTAAATGGATTCTAAGTTTAAAAGTTAGAAAAGAACTTGCTAGCGTGTGACAGAATCCTATAAAAAATTCTACCGTTTCCTTAAAATTATCAAATGACACTTGGCAGATGCCAAAAGCTTGGCATTTTTAGACGGTGTAGGAAGTAAATTACACCAGTTATTTTTATTTTAATTAATAAACGACAAAGAGTTAAGATTTTCATCAATTAATATCCTCCTTCTTTCCAATTTAATTACTTAAAAATTTTGAAGTGAATTTTTGATATGAGCCCTTACATATTTTATATCATATCGTTCAATGAAGTAAAATATCCTGTATTTCTAAGCGAAGTTCTCGTATCACATCCATCATAACCACTTTATCACTCGAAGAATATGAAGTTTTTTTTTCGATTCTTATATGTACACTTAAAACTTGCTCATAAACTCTTCATAATAGAAGATCAGTTTATATACAATTTCATGCTCCAAGTACCAGTTCAAACTGATTGTCGTTCCCTTAAGAATAAATTTAATTTTCGATCTATGAAGTTTTGATTTGACTAACGTTATCTTGAATATAAATCCATAAAGTCTAAAGTCAAAATGCTCAAGACATTGATTGGATGATCTAAACTATGAACCTAAGTAGAGTCTACTCATCCAAGGTTTTAGTGCTGTAGTTCAACAGATTTTCATTTGCACTTTCATGATTTTTTTTTTCAATGATAATTTGTCACCGAATTCCTTATGCCACATACAGCTTATTGTTGTCGTTAAGGATTATCGTTCCTTCGCTGGCGACAAAGTGTCAGTGGCAGTGGAACACAACTTTAACGCAAAAATAAAAAATAAAAAAAATTCAAAAATAAATGTAAGGCAGGGCAAAGTTCCGACGGAATGTATTATTTCTTTAAAATTTTTGTATCTAATCTTTGAAATTAATAACATTGTACATAAATTTGTTTATTAAAATATTGCTCGACATATCCTTTATGTTAATAAAGTTAAAGGTTTTGTTTAGCAAAGTATAAGTGATAACGAGAACATAAGAAGCTTCCGACCGACACCACAGGGCTTCTCGCGAGTAACTATCGATGTGTGTGGCCTTCCGTTATCGCGAGTGAGCACAATTTCTTTCCTATTTGCCAAAGCTGGAAGCTTATCGGCGATTACAACCTTCAAAAGGATCCGAATTAAAAATTTCAACGTAAGGAGTAGCTTTAATTGCTTATAAATCAGGCAATGTCGTGATTGGTCCATTTCAGAGCTGCCGTGGATTGTACGGTATAAATCTTAGCTACTAAGTTGTTCAAGATGTATGAGGAGGCCGGTTCAGGAAATCATCATTTGATTGAAATGAAATTATTATCAAAGAACTGACCGAATCATACCAAAAAATGAGTCTTTCATTGGCCCCAGGGTTGTGTGAACTATACCCTTTGATTTTTTTTATAAAGGTACGAAAGTTCAATGGTAGATGTATTGCAAACAAAGATTCGGCGCGTCATTGGAAGAAATACCAGAGATTTGAAAAAAAAAATCTATATCGATTTATTAATTTTTGTGCTTTAGTTGAGATGGATTTATTTAAGATGTACGAAGGCTCTAAAAGAACGAAAGTTGCATGTAGAAATGCTTAGATAAACAAACACTGTGGAATCAATTCTTTTTATTAAAACCAACCGTTATCTGGACAACTCAATTATACCGTAAGCTTCATTTTGCGATTGCATAAAAACTTTTTTGCGAGAGTTTTCTGTTCAGAGCTTAATACAAAAGCAAAACAGCGGAAGAAAACCTAACAACAAAGGTTCGAAAATCACTCGGGCGCTATCACTTTACGCGACCTTTGCTGAAATATTCAAATTATCGAAAGTCGCCAACACACTTTCTCCCACTTTTGTATGGGAGACTTTTTTCCTCGGTTTGTGTCCTTCATCAACGCTGCTGACACCGGCTAACGCTGCCGGTTAGGAAGCTGTCACTATGCATTATTGCAGTTTGGCGAGCACATAGTAAATTCGGGCGTGTGCTACTGATGGGAATGCTTTGTCGCTTTGTCGGCGCTTAATGGCGTTTTGGGCAGATAAAAATTGCAAACAAAAATTGATAAAAATAAAGCAAAGCTCGAACGCTGGCTCAGCCAGTTTAACGGGCAAATATGCCACGTGCATACATTAATGATACGTTGTTGTTGTTGGCGTATATTTTTGTTGCTATTTTGTGCTGCGTTCAGCCAAGTGGAAAGCGCTCCTTTGCCTGCGGCCAACTGACGCGCACTCTCCGAGGTCAACAGGGCGTATGAATTCTAAATATAAACGAGTATTTTTTTCCGGCCACTCTTACAAGTGTCGATAGTCGTTTCTATGCATGCCTGAGTGGCAGTGTTTATATGCATATGTGTGTATGATTGTTTGCGTATGTGCTTGGAGAGCTGTTGCGCGTAGTGATTACCACTGCTTGCCCCGGCAAATGCTTTTGTGTGCGTTCATGTGTGTATCTGTTTCGCGTGAGTGTTTGTGTGTAAATTTGCATTCGTGCGAGCCTAGAGTGCTTGTCTGTTTGCGCATTTTGTGTCGAGCATTTGCATATCTTGTTTATTTATTTTGGCAAAGCACACAGCGACCAGCTGCCGGGCATTTATTTACCGCATTTCCTCTCCTTCGCGTTTGCATTGCTCTCGTTTTGTTATTGTCATTTTGGTTTTGACAATTTTCCATGATTTTTATTTGCACTTTTTTTGCGCTTTCGCTTCGAGCATATTTGCAATTTTCATTTTTGTGTCACCACCTGCCGACTCGCCAATGTTTGCATTTGACAATTCTATTTTTCTTTCACTTTTTTTTTGGTTTAAAAATTTTCCGTTTTTTTCACTTTTTATGCGGTTCGTGTGTTTCAACGTCTGCAAGTGAGTTTCTTCGTGGTTGTCGCTTCTTGTCAGCCGCTGCTTTGCTTTTCAAATTTTTTTAAAAAGTGGTGATACAACTGTTTTTCTATTTATTGAGGTTTGTACTTACCGGTCACCAGATTGGCGTGATGAAATTGACAAACAGCATCTGCCTCAAACCAGGATATTCGATCACGGAAGAAGCGATAGAAGACATTAAGTCCCTCCTGCGGCATGGTCCAAGTGTTGCTGACATTGACCTGCAAAAGAACAAATACAGTTTTTTTTATTAAAATAATATTTGATTTTAATTAAAAATTAATCGGTGGAGTTTTCAAAGATATTTTCTCAGTAAATATACATATTTAGTTTCATAGTTTTGCTGTTAAATTTCAAAAATGTTGCACTCATTTTGAAATTATGCCTTCTAGGCTTATAACCTATTTTTTCAAAAAAATAAAAGTATGTATTATATAAATGGGCAGGTAGGAATGCTGTCCAAGGTTTGGTGTCTGATGGGTTCCAATTATTTTGTGTCAGGTTTGTGATAGAGCTGGACATTCACAGAGAAAGTGGAAGACCGTTTCCTTATTCCTTCTAGCTTGCAGGCCTATTTTGAGAGCATGCTTTCCAAAGAGCCAGTGCCTCGTTATAGTGACTGTAAGTTTATATATACTGTTTCTGGACCTATATAATAAGCTCTTTTCGTCATACTTGGGCCATATATATTTTACTATCTTGCATCTTGGTATTGACTTCCATGTGCTCTGTGCTACTTGTACAAAATGCATATAAATCTCTCTTTTGATCACTTCCAGCGGGCATGGAATTAACTCCGCCTCGGACTCGTCTAAAGAGGTCCCTAGCTTTGGCAATTCATCTAGCGTTTCGTTGCCGAAAATGTTCCTATGACCGGGAACCCAAATTATGGACAAGTCGAATTGACCTGCTAACACTGGAATTATTCCTTGACGCCGACAAGGCCTGCAATGCTGCCTGACTATCCGTGTATATGGTTGCTTTCCCGTATCCTTCCGTAGTTATTCAATAGAAGTCCACAGGCCTTCTCTATACGTAGTACTTCCACTTGGAAAATACTGGCTGAGTTTGGTAGACGGATAGAAAAAGAGATGTGAAGATCATTGGAGTATATTCCTGCCCCTACTCCGCAGTCCATTTTGGACCCGTCAGTATAGATAGAGGTAGTATCTTTCGTACCAACTACTCCTCTTCTTCATTCAGGTATAGAGGGTATCATCACTCGAAAAAGTCTAGTGGAATCTAACCTTGGGAGTATATTGTCTGATATACTTAGATTAGGCTGACTCTTGTCAATATGTACCGTTTTGTTCGACAACTTGTTACCATTTTGAAGGTAATTTCGTAATTCCACTCTAATAGAAACATAAACTCGCGTCCCTATTGGCAAAAAACAAGGAAAATCGATTGTCATAAGCTGCTCTTGAGACGAATATTTCACCAACAAAATTATCTGCTATAGACAGGAGCAGGTAGTCTTCATTTGGTGCCAAAACCAGACTATATGGTCGATGAGCAAGACCCTCTCAACTAAGCCCCGAAGCTTCTGGCGAGTCACTATCGATGTGTGTGGCCCGAAGTTAACTATTTTTATAGTTTTAGATTTGAGTTGCCTTATGTCAGCAACACTATTTGTATAAGTTCTAATTACGATACCTTCCATAAAGTTAAACTTTACTAAAGTAAAAAAACCGATGATTTTCTAGAAAGGTAGAGGAAGATCTTATCGATTTTACATGTGATAAAATTGTGCTATGAATACAATATTCTGTACGAGACTTGCATTATCTGCTTATATAAGTAGAATATTGTGATATAAAAAAATTCACATGAAAGGGACATCTTGTGCAGAGATCACTTTATACACTGACAAAATTTTAAACTGGAAAGAGAATATGCTGTGTGCATATACCAAGTTACCAGGATTATATGAAATCTGTTTAGTTAATCGTTTTAATGCCCAAAATAAATTTCGAATACTTTTGTAAAAAAATATATACAAGTAATAAGGGAGCGGTGGAGTGGAATTTCTAAATGAGGGTAAGAAACGGAAAACTCGAAGTTTTTACAAAACAGTCATTACATATATTTCATAAAAAGCACATTGCAAAGTTAATTGGGGTAATTAAAATTGTAATCAAAAAATTCACAATAAACTTCTTCACTTCTAAGGTTTAATAAACTTGCCTAATCGAGTGGGATTGTACGGGAAGGTAGAAGGGTCAAAACATATACCCAGCAACTTGCTGTACTTTTCAGCCTTTGGCAAACATTATTTTACTTTTTATTATTGTACTTATATTTACATTATTATCCCTTTCATACAATCGTCGCATTTGCCTACATTTCCTTGTAATTATTTTTTATTTTCTGATTTTTTGTTGCTTTTAACTTCCAAGCGTACTTTTTGAAAGTTTTGTTGCCTTTATAATAAAGGAAAAATTGAGAAAAATAGGAAAATGGTAAAATGGTAAAAATGAAAGAGAAACGTACAGCATAGCATAACAAAGTGTTGCATAAACAAAGAGAAAAGGAAATCAACAAGCGAAGACGTTGTTTTTGTTGCGCTTAATTGTAAAAGTACCAAATACACAAGTGCCAAGAAAAAATTACTGTTAAATACTTACTGTGCTATAACTTTGTGGTACAAATAATTTTGAATCAGAAAGATGAATCATTAAGTATTAGAAAAGAGAATAATAATAAATAAATAAGTTCAAAGAAAAATATTAATTGTGACCCAAGAAATTATAAGCAGCAACGCGTAGAATTTTCTATGCAATGAAAAAGCTTAAGGACCGCACAAATTTCCAAGTTGACGAACTCGCAATCTGTTTGTCTGTTTGTTCGTCTGTCTCATTTTTCTAACCTCTTACTTCATTGTACTTCGTCATTTTATGCAAGAGTTTTACCCAAGCCTTCTTCATTTAATTTTTCATTGTTATTGCGCCTCTTCGTTTTTTCTGCAGATAATTAGGCAAATACGACTGCTTCAACTCCCTGCAATTGTGTCGGTGGTTGCTGGCGATGCTGCAGCAACTTTTCGCGCCTTATTGTTTTTGTTGTTCCCTTTTGCTCAGTCAATTATCTTGTTGGCATTGTTGTTGTCTTAATTAAAATTATCAAAAGACTTGATTAACAGGAAATGAAAGGCAGTATACTCGTATGTGAGGAAAGGAGATAAAGAAAAGTTGCAGAAAGAAGGATTAATGCAATACGCGCATAGAGCTCTATACTATAGATTCCGCTACGATAAATGTGGAATTTTTCCGGTGTGCACAACTTTTGTGATATTAATGAAGACTAGTAAAAATGTTAACAGGTTTTTAAGGTTTAAGGGCTTTTGAGAGAATACGTAGTTTTGAAAAAGACGGCAAGAAAAAGGAACGGCATCTGAAAATCAATTAGCGTTCATGAGACATTTTGAATTTTTTCTGGAGTTAGGACCTCATATGCATAATACTTGTATACTTAAAAAAAATATTGTCAACATTTTTATACCCGCAGTAGGGCATATTAAGTGGGTATTATGGTCTAGAAATTTGAAAAAAATCAATTTTTTTTGCATATTTTCAAAGTTTAAACCTTCAAAAATATGCCCTTAAACAGCTTATGACATATCTGACATTGGCGTCTAAGTCAGCCGAGCGGAGCGATTCCTTTTAAACGCGTATTCCTCGAAACTACTTATTTTGAAGTGGTTGATATGATATGAGAAGTTCTACTTAAACGATTCCCTTGAAATTTGAGTATTTATAAAAAATTCGAAAAGTCAACAAAAAGGGAGTAAATAAAATTTTTTTTCAAGTCGATTTCATTTTATAATTGGTTTTTTTTGCCAACGGTCAATCCGATAGTGAAATTTTTAATAATGAAGAATTTTTTCCATTTGTTTATGTAGGTCACTACAACTGTTGGAATCATGTCAATCAGAAAACACCGTTTTTTTGTAGCTTCCACTGCACCACCTTGTAATTCGACGATTTCTTGCTTTTTTTTATATTCTTCAAATGTCATTTAAAAAATGGGTAATAAAATGTTCCAGCGTTACGAACTGAGTCGATTTAGAGTAAATATCAATGTTAAAACACGTAATTTTCTCCTCAAGATTTGGCGAAGTCAAAGTTTTTTTGTCTCCTAATGAATTTAATATACTTTTTGTATTTATAAGTTGATAGTCCAGCCTAAGGGTTCCAGAATCATTAAAAATTTTGTTGGATTATGAAGTATCGGCTTTTTATACAATAATAACCTGGTTCATGCTCACATACTTGGAACTGATTCGTATGTAGAACCACACAAGAACATATTACCTTATTAGGGATAATGTAAGCCCATATCAGTAGGATTACAATAGTTACAACTGCGACAATAGACTTCTAGTTCAAGGTTTCACCCTTCTAAATGCAAATCAAAGCAGTTCTTTAGTAGTTTTTCCGCACACCCATGAAAATTCCATTATCTGGTTCGTTAAGACATTGTGTAAATTAAATCTGATATTATAATCAATTTCGACTCAATTTTTCATATCAAAAATAAAACAATTTTATACAATTTGATCAAATTTGAACCGAACTGATAAAAACCTACATTTGCATGTATTTAAACACAAATCTTTATTATCTCCTTCCTTCTTTTATAAAAGTATGCCTATGATGACCTCAGTTTCTTTAGCGAATTTGGTTTTTTTTTGATTTCGGCTCATTTTTGTAGCAACATTCGCTAGACTGTTGGACAGTTTCGACGTGATATTCATAAATCCACGTCTCGTCACCAGCAATGATGCGTTTGAAGAATACAGAAACCCCAGCTGCGTTGTCAAGTATTTCTTTTGCGACGGCGTTTTCGCAATAGATTCAGGTCCCCTGGTACGAGCCTAGCATTGGCACACTTATTACTTATACAATAACCAAAATGTGTTAAGTCGATCCATTAGAAATGTTAGGATCCGCTGCTATCTCTCTGATGCCGACACGACGATTTGCAATCATCATTTCTTTAACTTTTTCCATGCCATCTTCATTAACAGAGGTGAGTGCTGTATTCGCATGAGGCCAATTTTTGACGACTTCAGGACCTGCAAAGAATGCTTTGTGCCACTTTATACGAACATAAAAAATTCGAAGGAAATATTTTTTAACGAATCGATTTGCGCGCGCAGTTTAAGTGGTCTGGTGCGGGTTACATTCTGCAATTGATATATTAAATTATGATAGAGTAAAAGAGCGAATATTAAAATGTTAATCATAACCTCGTGTTTGAGCAGCAATGTAAATAACACTGCAACGTTTTCATTATAAATATTTGAATTCGTAAAATTTTGAAATTTTCAAACTCTCTCGATTCTTAATTTAATTTTTGTTAGAACTCTATAATTATGGCAATACCTAATTAACCTCATAGCTGTTGGCGTTTCTATAAATTTTTATTATAAATTTCCACAGCTGACCCAAACAAGAAAATATGTTACACAAACTCTCACCAGCTTCTGTGTGTGAACTAAATTATGATAGGGATTTTATGCAGATAATTTGTTATATCTATTAAAGGCCATCAGCTTAATACCCAAATATGTGCTACGTAAACCAGTAAATAACTTAAGACCCCTCCGTAGTTAGGTATCACACTAGTCAGTACAAATATCAGTCTACCATCAGAATTTTCTGACTGAAATCAAACTAGACTAAGAAGCATTAGTCATATTTACCAAAGTTGGTTCTGAAAGAGAACAAAACTTCTAATTCAAATCCATAGGAAATCCAAATAAAATTTATTTTTAAGAATTTAAATTCAACTTGACAGTTTGTCATGTGTTTTGAAATTGTACAAACCTAATCTATTTATTACTAAAACTTTTAATTCTCATCTCGTACAAAATATCAGTTACTTCTATGGAAAAATACACATGACTGACTAGTTCCTTTTCTGGCTCATACCAGTTGTAAAATAGAACAGTATGAAACTAGTTGATTTCACTACAAGGCTATTCAAGTTTCAGTACCTGCCACATACATATCTGTATTATATGCTCAGGCTCTCACATTATTTGCACACAATACCAAGAATATGAAATCGAAATTGTATTGCTCAGTGGAGTGCGCATTTGCTCTTTGTAAAATCTTTTTCATTTCAATTTTTTTTTTCTTTCCTTTGTTATTTGCTTTTCATATGAGAAGAAGATATTTCGGAGAAGTGGCGCTTCAAACATGCTTGGAAATGCATGTAATACATTGTTAGCATAAAGATGGTACATATATGTATATATATATATGTTCATATAACCACTCCGCAAACGTTTGTGTTACTCCGTCCCACTTTGGCCTTTGATGTTTACAATTCCCTTAATTGAATTTTAAATACAGAAATGCTTTCGCTTATTCGCAACTGTCGAAGATTTTTGCATTCAATGGAAGTACACACATACGTATATTTTAGATGTGCGGATATGAGTGCATATACACATTCGTGTACAGTGTTGTGCAACACAATTTAATTAATAATTTAAATTTTTCAAAGTTCTCGAAATACTTCAATTATCCCTTACACCGTCGATTTCAATGGCATGTAAAAATACTAAAATTAATTTTTTTTTAGAAATACACATTTTTTCTACCCTGAACAGGTCATATTAAGTTTGCCACGAAGTTTGTAACACCCAGCAGGAAATGTCGGAAACAGTATGAACGAAATATATCAATGTATTTATAAAAATGATCAGTGTGACGAGTTGAATCGATTTACCTATGCCTGTGTGTATATACGCGAACTAGTCCCTCAGTTTTTGCGATATCGATCTGAAGTTTGAGACACGTTCTTTCCTCCACAAGAAGTTGCTCAATTGTCGGAATCGTTGATATCGGATCACTATAGCATAAAGCTGCCATACAAACTGAACAATCGGAATAAAGTGCTTGTATGGAAAACTTTTGTATTTGACGAGATATCTTCAAGGTATTTGGCGTGGATTATTGCCAAAACAAAGGCGCAATCTCCGAAGAATTTGCTTAGAGTAGATCACTTTAGCATATAGCTGTCATACAAGGTGCAGTTCAAAAGTTTCAGGACTTTTTTTAAAAAACGAATATTATTATTTTTTTTTTTTGAAAAATTTATTGGTCGCCTTCAAAATAGTCTCCTTCCGCCTGAATACAACGTTTTGCACGTTCAAGAAGGTTATCGAATGACTTTTGTAGGTCATTTGTCGGTATAGCGTTGAGGATGGCGGTCGTCGCCTTTTGGATGGCGTCAACGTCAGCATAGCGGTTTCCTAAAAATCGCAGGGTGCCATATCAGGCGAATAGGGTGAATTGTTTATGATATGAATGCGATTTTTTGTCAAAAATCTGTCTGATTCTGAGGTCTTTTTCGTGTTGTTTCAAAGTGTGCGGGACAAATCGAGCACAAACCTTTCTGAGGCCCAAATTTTCTGGCAAAATACGATAAATCGACGCTGCGGATATTGATAATTCCGATTCCATATATTTAAGCGATGATTTCGGCTCTATTTTAATGAATTCACGCACAATTTCCGTGTTTTTTTCGTTCACAACATCTGTTGGCCGGCCCGAACGTTCATCGTCTTCCAAGTCCTCCCGTCGCTCTTGAAAACGTTTAAACTACTCGTGAATACAGCTACGGGATAGACAATCATCGCCATAAACTTGTTTCATCATTTGATGAGTTTTGGTAAAAGTTTTACCATGTTTAAAACAAAACTTAATGTTGGCTCTTTGTTCGATGCTCATTTTTCGACCGACACTACAAATGTAATGTCACATATAGCGCGATATCTCAGCTGTTATACAAGTCAGCTGTTATATAAATATACGACATATTATATATATATATTATACGACAACACTGAAGAATACACAATTGAGGGATAACAATTTCAGACAGATGGCGCCACTAGAAGCCGCGTTGTTTAAAAAGTCCTGGAACTTTTGAATTGTACCTTGTACAAATTGAACCATTACAATCAACGCCGTGTATAGAAAACTTTTTTATTTTGCGAGATATCTTCGAAAAATTTGACATGGATCTCCGAAGAAATTGTTCAGTTCGGAATACTATGGCATATAGCTGCCATAAAAACTGACCGGTCAAAATCAAGTTCTTTAAAGAATCTTTTGCATTTGTTAAGAGTATTATAGTTTCGGTACAATCAAAGTTAACGTTTTTCTTGCATTTTAAAAAGTTAAAATTTTAGTTTACTAAGTCTTTGAGGTGCTTATGCTTTCCACACAACTGTCTATGGGATAATGTGCTGCAAATTGATTTTCTCATTTCCAGTGCTTTGCTTGGGCTTATTTTCTTGTTTTGCGTAGATTGTATTGAATTAATTGAAATTAAATATTTATAAAAAAATTCTAAGAATTCACTAGAGAAATAGAGGTCTTAGCTTTGTTCTCGCACTGGTGAGAAAGTTGGTTTGCTATGCAGAATTATCTAATGTATTATCAGCCGGACAACTTGTAGTTGTTTTGTCTTCGCAAAAATTGTTTATTTTTGTTTTCTTAATTGAATTTTTTGTATGGAAGTCTTTTGTTTTGCTTGGTAAATTGAAGTGAGAACATTAAATAATTAAAATAAGCCAATACCAGTTGGGAATATAGTTTTTCTGACCTATGTTTTAATAAAAAAAATTTAAATTTCGTCGAAAATCTAATGGACTGTTTTTATTCCATATTCAGTAAGACAAAAATTTATTTTACCATTAGAGATTACATTATCTTAAAGCTAACGCCTTTAACATTTTTTTTAAAAACTGCTCTAATTAACCAAACTAAAATGGAAAACTTGACAAATCAAGAGCAAGACAATAGAGCTGCAAATAATTAGCTTCGCATAAAAATGAATGATCGATATAGAAAAGAAGACTTAAAAAAATGCTAATAGACTGCGAAAGAAAACTTAAAGCAAATGATAGGTAAATCACAGCTGATGGTAACTAACATGAAACCAAGAGCAAAGAAGTGTTATCAGAGAGCTATACCGTCAGTTATTGATTGCTTAAATGGAATGCAAAAACCGCTGAAATTGCAGTAGAAAATGAACTTCTGAGATAAAAATAAAAAAATGTCTCTAGAAACGCAAAAACTTGAAATCAAAAAGAAAATAGCATATGAAAAAAATCCATGATGAATTGCAAAAAATACGCTACTTTTTGCCAAGGAAATATAGTGCTTAGCAAATTGTAGTGATGTGCCGAAAAAAATTATCGAAATTAAATTTTAATGGAAAATGTCGTAAGAAAGTAGAACCAGAAACTTGAGCAAATCTACGAGAATTTTAAATTTTTTAAAACCTAATAGCCTCTTAGCAAAAAAGTTAATTTGGCTCGCTTAAAGCGCTAATTTATATCGATTTATTATGCCAAAAAAAAATTTTTTTTCCTACATTGAATCTTTATCGAGTTGAAAGTGCGAGTTGTTGTCAGCGTAACAATTTTAAAGGGTTATTGGTAAACACAAGCAAGTATAACAGCTGATTGTTACTGGAGCCTATCGATAATCGAGTAGCCGGCTACGCGAAAGGTAAAAACTGGTTTCACAATTATTATCTAAATTAATTGACTTGTGAAAAATATAATATATATTTCTCACAATGCCTATGGTCGACTTATTATCGAAAAAATCGGTTGATCTGTGAGATATATTATGAGAATTCAGAGAGAATATTTTAGTGATAATATTATTCCGTGTATCAAAAATGGCTAAAATCGGGTTAATGGTTTCACTAACCACCCTATAATCTTTATCTGGTCAAAGTAAGTCAGATGATGCCAAAAAAGGATACAATTTGGTCAATAATATACACGGCCCTCTTATACCTAATATAAGAATTTCAAACTTCGGCTTGACTTTATACCGTATATATCAGTTAAAATGTAAGTAAGACATCTAAGTATAATGTAACATTATATATATATGATACATGATATAATATTGGATTATTCAGTTTAATGCCGAATTGCCCACATTTATGGTCTGCCTGCATTATTTGATTGAGTTTAAATTACATGTAACGCACTTGTGGTTGATTTTAATATAATATATATTAAAATATATAATAAAACTAAGTGATTCAATGACTTTAAATATTACATACCATAAGTTATAATGTTACTAAATATGATTATAATCTAAACAAATGTTTCTAATTTTCCAAAAGAGACTAAAAAGCAGCTGAATTAAAGTACAGTTACTTTAAGCATCCCCTTCTTCTCCAGACAAGCCAGATTTAAGAGTAATTTTGCCGTATCCTCATTCAAATATTTAAATATGTGTACGCTTGCGAATTGAGTCTATCTATTGCACACCGGGGCGTATGAGTGATCTGCATTTATTGCTTGCCGTCAGGTAAATATACATCATAAAATCTGTGCTATCACACAAAGCGTCTATTTGTCTACAACTGTTTCACACGCAAGCATATATGACGATTTTATTTGCTTTGCACATTCATGTCAATAGCTTCGCACAAATCTTACTCATACGCACTGTACACACATATTTCCTCAGTTATGAGCTTGGTGCTCGGAGTGAAGCTAAAAGAAGTATAAGTAAATGCACATTAGGTGGCAACATGGCATTAAACAATGAAAAAGGATGCTGATAACAACAAAAACAACAACTACTACAGAGAAGAGTAGAACAAATAGTGATTCATGTAGCCGTGACAATCAAGTATTAAAACGCGAAATAAACGCATAACAATTCTGCCACCAATAATGGCTCTGCTGTGACTGTAGCACATAAATGTGTCCTAACAAGGAAAATGCTACATTAAAGGAGCACATGTGTGTGTGGAAAAAGGAGCGCGTAGCATGAAGCTAAGTGGTAAATAGGATAAAAGACAGGATGCATAACGCCAGTGCATGCAATAAAGCAAAGCAAAGTGCTGCGAGTAAAGACACTCTGTGAAGGAGGAAAAAGTAGGGAAAGAAAAAAAGGTACTGTCAAACGCATGCTGTTGACTGCGACACGCTTCGTCGCACGCCAAGCGGGAGAAAATAAATTTGCATGTTGACGAGATGAATGGCAAGCAATATTTGAATGTCAAACTAAGGATATGCGTCGCTGACAACTATTCAAACTATGAAGGTGGAGTGGTGTACAAAAAAAAAACAAAAAAAAAAAAAGAGAACAGAAAAGCTACATAAAATATATCAAAAAACGCTCCGTTAGTTGAAGCGGAAAAGTGATAAGATGGGTGTCTGAAGCAATGCTCCGAAGGCAGAATCGGCGAAGACACACGATTTAAAATCGGTGAGGGAGGGAATGAAGAAAAAAAATAGAAACATCTAAAAACAAGCAAAAATGTTAACTGCGGTGGCACCATAATGTATAATACCATTCACAAATAAAAACGTTTCTAAACAAGAACTCGATGCGGTCAGTTTGTATGCCAGCTATATATTATACAATAGGTGTTCGATATAAACAATATATGCGGAACTTATAGCGTTGTCTTATCCATATTAAATTTCGTGAAGATATCTTGTCAACTAAAAAACGTTTTCATACAAGCACTTGATTTCGAACGTTCGGTTTGTATGGCAGCTATAGGCTATTTTGGTCCGATATCGGCGGTTCCATAAAATAGGCAGCTTCTTGGAGAGAAAGTAATGTGTGCAAAATTTCAGATCTATATCTCATAAGCTAAGTCAAACTTCTTGGCACATTTAGTATACCTTGTTCAGGGTATAAAAAAAAATTAAAAACAGCAACAACTAAAAACTAACATAACTAAAATAAAATGTTAGAAATTGCAAAAGTTGCCAGCATAAAAACATCAGAGTGCTGGAAAATGCAAAAATAAGCTTGATAAGTCGCATGCTCTTGCGGAAGCGTTGAGCGACAACAAGCAAGACGCCAAAGTGAAATGCACGCAAACAGACAGCGTGTAGTTAACGCCAACGTAGCGCAACTACTTTCGACTGCACAAACACAGCGCTCCCCTTTTCCTCACATTCGCTCTCTCTCTCTCTCTTTTTCTCTCCCTAACTTCCTCACTCGCTGTGACAGCAAAGGAAATGCACAGAAGCATATTTATGCGCCCGAATGCTGTGTGTGCCGGCAAAGTGTGCGTTAGTGAGCGCTGCAGCAGCGGTAAAGAAGTGTCGGCAAAGCGAATTATTTGCTGTGTGGAAAAATGTGAAAATAAATATGTATGTTATAATAAAACGTTGAACATTTTTCATGCTGCTGTGAATGAATTGTCTGCGCTTAAAATATGCAACTGCAATTTTCTGTTTAAACAGCGCATAAAAGCCAAGCGAGGGCGCGCAACATAAATAATTACAGTGAAACGAAAAGAAAAAAATACAGAAATATAGAAGAAGCACGGAGTCGTCATGATAAACGGTCGTTTGGCGGAGTGGAAAGTTCTCTATGACGGTAATTTTTAATTTTCTGTTTAATTAAGGTGAATGTTGAAATGACTTATTTGCAAGAGTTGGAAATGTTAAATAGTGGCGGGGTTTGTCGTGAGGGGTATGTGGGTTTATGTTGCTGCATTAAATAATTTAGGTTTTTCTACTTTATGTCAGTCAAGTTAAATTTCGTAATCTAACCTACCCATTATCCACCAGGGTTAACAATTACGTTAGATAGCAATAAGATTGTACTTAGAAATTATTTTAATATTGATAATCTAGTTTCCGAAACATACTAATGTTATGGTCAGAACTTGAATAATTAAATATGTTTTTGTGTTTATCATTATAAATCTTCTAACTTGTAAATATTTTTAGTGCGACTTATGCCTTTGTTTGTGGTAAAATCTGTCAGTGAAAGAACTCTATATATACATTTCAAAATCTTGATAGTGGGTAGAAAGTATCTTTAGAGAACAATGTCTAAATATTATAATCAATATTTTTTGGCATTATTTGAAATACTTAATAATGATTGCTTGAATTTTTTTTTTAATTCCAAAAACAAATTTGATTGAAATTTTGGATTAAAATAAATCTCCGGAAATTTCACGTTTAGTCTTCATATCACATGCTTATAATAATATTCTATGATTAGAATTTTTTGATATGAGAATTCATTTATATACTTTACAGTGAAATTATAAAAAGTAAACTTAAAGAAGAAGTTTTGTACCGCGGCTTTAACAATATTTTAAGTATTTTATTCTAAACATATGAACTAAAATCTTTTCATAAATGAATGCAGACAATTTAAGATAAACATATCTCAAAATAAAAATAATAGGAAGTAAATAAACTTGTAAGGTAGTTTTTTTATAATTGAAGAAGTTTAACGTAAATGTGCGATTTTGACACAAACATCATTTTATAGGCTTAAAATTCTAAAATCATTCTGCTGTTATCTAATATAGAGAATATTTCGACACTAAATTTCATTCTGACCACAGACGGGCGAGAGAGTAAAAATCGGTGGTGAAGAGTGTAGCTTTTGACATGACTGACTGACCGAATCTAGCTCTCCGTATAATCTTTCATATTAGTAACACTGCATAACATATCTTAACTTAACATAGTTTAACATAACGTGACATAACATAGCCTAAAATAACATAACATAACATAACATAGCCTAACATAACATAACATAACAACATCTAACATAATATTACGTAACATAACATAACAAAACATAACATAACGTAATATAATATAACATAACAAAACATAACATAACAGACCATGACTGACTGACCGACTCTAGCTCTACATATAATTTTTCAGCATATTTATCATAATGTAACGTAACATTTCATAACATCTCGTAACATAACCTAACATAACAAAATATAACATAACGTAACCTAGCGTAATATAACATAACATAACATAAAAATTAGCAACATTATATATGAACATAACATACGAATATTTATTGTTTGACATTTTAGTAAGAAAATATATGTAATTTAGTTTTACTGTGTCATTAATACATTTCTTTTAGATATATATGAAATTTTAAAATTGACTCCACAGAAAGTTAGAAGATTACAAGATTTTAACCACATTTCATATGTTTTCTTCTATTAAAGCCATTATCGTAGACTTTAGCTCACACATTTTTAGTTCCTCTAATAAAGTTATGTATACGCGTGTGTATCCCAGTTGTAGTCATTAGGGATATGCTATTATATTTTTTTTTTCAAGTTTAGTTCATGGAAATAAACATAGAAGTACATACGTATATTTTCATTATAAATCTGTTAAATTTTTAATGAAGACAAAAATGCTAACTAGAATTAGAAACTCAGTAATCTGTGCACACACACATATGCAAATCTAAATGTACAAATAAGGTGTCTGCTGCGAAGGCATATTAAATGGACGGCTATCAACCGCACTCGAAGCATATTTAAAACTGAACATGTGAATACATATAAATGTATTGGGTAGGTACATACACACATATATATGATATAATATGTAAATTTGTATGTAAATGCATAAACACTTTTGCACGTTTCAGGCCGATAGGCCATTTGTTGTGTCTGCATGTAAGTGAATGTATGTGTGAGCCGCTTTTGTTAATGGAGTTTGTATTTCCATATGGATGCGTCGCTGCGCCATTAAAAATGTAAAATAAAAACAAAAGTACATATGTATATAAGGCCCGCATAGGCTAAACTCACGCATGTCTGTTTACTTGTGTGTGTGTGCGTGCTGTTAACATTGCGTATTTACAGGCTGCAGGCGCAAATAAAAATTTCTATAAAATTGTACACATACATATGTACATACTTGTGTGTGCCTTTGCACATGACTACCATAACAAATAATTTTGTAACAGTACTTCTGGCGGTTGAATTTGTTTGCATACGCGAGCGCTTGTGTCTACTGTAATTTATGTATGTTTGCATTTATTGATGTAGATATGTATGTGCGAACGTTTTGGTACATTTTAAAGAGTGCTTAGGCACAATATAATAATCCATGAAAAGCAGACGTGGGAGAAAAAGGACATTGTACTCGTGGCAGACAGGCCTAAGCAGATGTATGTATATGGAATACACTTAAAACGCAGAAGCATATGAGTTTACATACATATATATGAAAATATTTTCGCACAAGTGGTCTGCAGGAAAAAAAAGCAACATATCTAATGTAATATAGCAGAGAATGTCATAACTGTTACACTATATAACTTAACATAACTTAACGTAACAAAATATTACAAAACAAAATATAACATAGCATAATGTATCATAACATAACAAAACATAACGTAAAATAACACAACGTAACATGACATAACATAACATAACATAAACAGCATAACGTAACACAGCATAACATAACTTAAGATTACATAACATAACATAACATAACGTAACATAACTTAATATTACATAACATAACACAACATAATTTAAAATAATATGACATACTACATCAGGAGATGCCACAATTTTGACATTCCGTAACGCAACATAGCATTATATTCATATTATATTATACCCGTCTAGCGCCATGTATAATATATACATATATTATATATTTTAGCACTTCGATTAAAGTTACCCCCAATTAAGTAAATTTTCTACAGGGTGACTTTTCACATTCTAAAATATACACTAATAGCAAGAAAATATGTCTGTTGGCATATGTATAAATGCATTAGTAAACACTTGAAGCTCTGAGTTGAATAGCAAATTTACTGTGCACATATACACTAACAAATATAATTTCAGTTGTTTGAAAACAAATTACTAACAAAGCTTAACATGTATGCTTATAGTAGTGAATTAAATAAAATCTCTACAATTTTATATTATGTTAAATATTTTCAATAGTGTTGCTGGTTGCTATTTATTTATTAAGAAAATGAGGCTTTAGGAGTGCGATGTTCATTGCTATGGTTGGGCAGCGCACATGACCGTCATTATTTTCCCATTAGCGGACAAGAAGCCAGTTTATTTATTTGCACATCTATTGTAAGCAGTTATAATGGATGTTTTGTGAGCATATGAAAAGTGTGCTTTTGGGCAGAAAATATTTTCCTTGATAAAGGAAAATGCTGATTGAAATTAGATTAATAAAAATTATTATTTTTTAAATCAAGAAAGTCAATTACAAAAGGAATTAAAAATTTACGTATTATGTACGTATTTAAAATTTTTATATCTTTCAGAAAAACCTATTATGTTATTATTTCACCTTTCAAGAATTATGTTATACATGGCCAAGTGTCATTACTCATATGCAACGTTGATCCTATGCAAATACATATGCATTATCATTTATAATCACTATTTAAGCCTTCATGTTAGCTCTTCTTGTGCTCTTTTTTTATTTAGACATATTTTTACTATCTGAAAAAGTTCAGTTATGCTTGTTGTTGCAGTTTTTAATTAGATTTTGCTCAACTTGAAAATGTTGATATGTGGAAAAACTAAAAAGTTGTGCTAACTTAGGCATATAAAGAGTAAAACTTAATGCTCAAATACTACAAACGCACAATCGTACAACATATTCAAAAAAGGTTATTTGCTTGAAGCGTGTATGCGGTCAAGTTGTCAGTGGCAGGTTTGTTGTCTAGTAAATGTAAAACATGACAGAGGCTAAATGAAAGTTAAATGCTTTAGACAAAAGCATATTTTTATCATGTCACGCTTGAGAGTATAAGATATATAGTTTTACCCAGTAAGCCAGCTGAAATTGTGGAAAATATTTAAAATTTAGTTAGAAAATGTACGCAATTGGATCAAAAGCTTGTTGAGGTAGCATATATTTTCATTTTATTGTATTTTACTTATGAAATATGACGTAAAATAACTAAAACATATTTACGATATAACATGATTTTACAGAACTAAACATAGCATATCCTTACATAACATATGTGTCTTTACTAATACATAACAAAGTACTAATAGTGCATTGAAAACTGCAATATTTCAAAATTAAATAAATATATAAATAATTATATAATTATTATAATTAAATATAGTTCAGTATTTCATAACAAAGCCTAACATAGCTTTATGAAATATATATTTGGACTTTTTTAAACTAAAGTATCACTACACTCATTTAAAAAATATTTGTATTTATTTATATATTTTATTAATTTTTTGGTTTTTATATTATTTTTATTTTCCTTTTCAAGTTCTCATTTTGATAAATTTTTGCTCACGGTGTAGCCACATATGACCCACTTTTGCTATTTGCTGTATATCAACGTGCAAATTTAAAACTTGCAATTGCAAGTAATTCCACTTGCATGCATTTTAAAAGCATATATTTCAATTAATTTGAACATTTATTAATTTTTCCTCAACTTGTTAACAGACATCTGTCACTTTGCCTTGCCAAATATCGCCAAGTGCTATCACTCATACGCAGCGTTGACCTTTTTCGAAGCACTCTCACATATTCACTTGGTATGCATTATTTCATATTAGTGTATGTTGCTATTTTGTACTTAGTAAGTCAATCCTAAGTGCTTACATATATATAAATGCATGTTAGTATATATCATCATTATACTTACTACCTTTTATTTGTACGTACAAGCAAGCGTTAGTGCTAAAGTGCTCAGATAGTTTTTCAAACAATCGAAAGTTGAATGAATAAACGCTACTTATGTGTGCTTGTATGTGTAGTGAAGACTAAATTCAGATATTAAAAAATTCAGGCTGATCAAAAATTTACAATGAAGACTGAAAGTTGATTAATGGCAGTAAATTAAGATAAAATGACATGACATAGCATAGCCTATTATAACGCAACATAACCTAAAGTCACATAATATAGTCTACCGTAAGTTAACTTAACATAGCTTAACAAAATGTAACAAAAAAAAAAAACAAAGCTACCATAACATTTCATTAAATAATATAACATAATGTGACGTAACACACCGAACATAATATAGCGTAACGTAATATAACTTAACAGAATCCAACATATGGTAGTGTAAGTATAAGAATAGCATAATATAGCATATCTTGAATAATGTAACATAACATAAATTATCATAACGTAACGTAATGTAACAAAGTAGTGAAGTAGAAGTTTATAGTAAAAGTACCTATTTTATGTGTGTATTCGTGTGCACATATGTAAGCATTTGTTGTGTAAGCACTTAAGCTTTCAAAAAAGTGGTGTAGTCAGGGTTAAACTCAGGTATTAAAAATCGATATTTTGAGTAAAAATCTATAATTTTTGTGAAATATATCATAAAAATACAATATTCGTTATATAATGAAGAATTAAGTTATATAATGAAAAATTAATATTATAATAAAGAATTAAAGTAGTCTGTTGGCACTCAATTTTTACATATAATTAAGGGTGACTGCCTCCAAGTTGCTGCATCAATTAGGTTATGCAGCAAAGAAGAAAGCCTCAAAAACAATTAAACTCTTTATATTATTCTTTTGAAGACGGTACTCTATGGTTTTATACTTTTAATATCATGTTCGTCAAACCACTAGTGGAGATTAAATCAGTAAAATTCTCATAGTAGAATTCCAAATGGCTCAGATTATTTCAATTGCCATTAAGATGTGGTTGAATGACATGCTCCGCACGTCTGATTATATCAATATCGAATATGTGATTGGTTATGTATCGGGTTGCAAATAATGCATTAAAAAAACATTTGAATTAATATTTGAATTAAAAATTTTTCTTTATTTTTTAATTCCGTATTTGGAATTACAAAATACAAAAAAATTTTATCCCAAAAACCGGATTAAAATTAATTTTTAATTTTTAATTCCTACTACCGGATTTAAAGATAAAAAAGAAAAATTTCAATCGGAAGAATATAATTAAGAATTAAAAAAAGAACTTGCTTTACAATTCACATCAAAAAGTATTAATTTCAATTTTAAATTTTTAATCCCAAACATCTTGGATAAAAAAATAAAAATTTTAGTTTTAATCCCAAACGTCTTGTATTAAAAAATAATTTTTTTTTTTCATCCCAAATTTTTGAATTAAAAAACTCGCAACCCTGGTTCTGTGTCATCCCTTATGATCGTGGCTTCAATTTCTAGTAACAAAAAGAGTATATTAGTTGAAATAGCAACTTTATAACAGGATTTGCAAAGAACAAGCCAAACCTATATGCAAGCTTTAAAGTCTGCAGCTGATTTCTACTCTCGGAAAATTTATACGATTCTTGAAGGCCACCGAGTACGTTTTCTATCCAAAATGCCAACGTTTTTTTTATGTACTATAAATATTTTATTATATAACCATATGGACAGAAAAAGATTTATTGAGAAAATGTTTTTGCCGAGTGCTTTTTTCCCTTTTAGAGTTAAACTAAGGTCCAAACAATACGAAAAGGGATATTACTGAACTTTTGGTTGCTAAGTAAATTGGGCATGCAATGCTTTGGTAAGAGAAAGGAAATTTTTCTTATTTGACAGCATATTTTTACGAAATTTGGCATAGATTATACTCCAAGGCGTTACAATCGTAGAATATATTGTTCAGATCGGACGACTATAAACTGGCCCTTCCTTCCCAATCATAATAAGGCTCTTCATAGAAGATATTTATTGCCTATCTAAATTCACCTTGTATGTTGCTTATATCCAAAAACGCTAGAAAGAATTAGTAAATTTTTTCCTTTCGATCGGAAGATTTGGCCGGTAATGTTGTTATATATAGAGCTGCTGTAAGAAGTGCACTGGCACCTGCATGAAAGTTAATACAGCATCGGTAAAACTGAATTTAACTGATTTTTTTTTTACTTTTTTTTTAAATTTTTGTGCTATTGCTTGGGCTTCCTTTTGTAAAATTCTTCTGTTCAAGACCACCAACATATACTTAATATTTTTTAACACCGTAATTGTCTGTTTCTGCCGCCTTAAGTTTTAAAATAATTTTGAACTTTTATTTTAGTAGACGCCGGATTTGATGGATATTTTTTACACAAATTGGGGTCATATGATATTTTACGCACAACTGAGCCACTTCCATCAGCTTAGTGTATGCAAACTAAGTGCTGGCTTACTTTAAACTTTTGGTTATAATTTGAGCCTGCTTTCATATCCTACTTTATTTAGCTTAACAGCTACATACTACTAGTTAGTGAATGTTTTGGTGTGTAGAAAATTTTACATAATATAAATTGAAAACACATGAATTTACATACCTTTTAAATATGTGTCTTTAATGCACTTCCCTTAAGTAATTTTGCAAGTTGTACATGACGTATGCGTAACATTTGTTGCCGTCAGACTTCACTCTTAAAATTGCCATAACTTTACATATTTATAATATTTTTTTACGTTAACGTATACACACTAAATATGCAGAGAACTTCTCTAGAACCTATTTGTTGGCTGTTCTATAAACTTGAGAAATTAAAGAAGTACATTGTTGTATGTACCATATATCCGTATGCATAAGTTTCCACTTGCATAAGACTATATACTAACAGGTAAATATGTACCACGTACAGTACATACATATGAATATTTACTTGAATATTTCAAAATAAAATATTATGCATAACTTTTCTGACAGCTAACAGGCGTATATATGTTTGTATGTAGCGGCATGTAAATGTGTAATAAGTTGCCATAAGATCATGATGAATAACTAAAAACTGCATAGCAACTCAGTAAGAAGCATATAAAATAAAGATGACACAAGAACTACGATGAAGCTTATTATGATATTTAATAATGACGGTTTTGCTTGTTTGCTGCTGTATTTAGCCATACTAATACAAAGCTACAAGGATTACTTATAACTTACTATATCTTACTATACCTTACTATATGTGAAATTTATGCACATATATCTATATATGTATATATGTATATAAGTGCGTATGTAGGCATGGTGAGCTTATAATGCGCTGCTGATGATTTTATGCAGATTATGACATACTTAGTGATTATGTCTTTAGCTAAATTGATGCGCTCACATAAGATTACCATTGAAGTTTAACATGCAGCAGCTGCTGCCGCTGCTTCTGCCGTTGCCGCTGCTGTTGACTTATCGGAAAGTGTTTTGCATGCACAACTGCACACAACAACAACAATAACATATCAATATATGTATATATATATATATATATATGCATATTGCATATGTATATGCGCTTGAGTGCTGGCTCTTGTTATTTGCATATACACATATATACACACACACACACACAGCCACACAAATGCACAATGCCATCAGGTGTGTTAGTGCGTGGAATGAGAAAAGTTTTTTGCTAGTTTGTAAAACTTCAAGTAATCCGAGAAGTGGAAATCAGAGGCAAAAAACTTGTTGTTAGCAATTGAAAGGTATAAGCGTGCGCACAGGTGTGTTCGTCTCTAAGTGTTCGCCTGTGAATGTTTGTGTGTTGGCAAGCTAAGGGTATTATCTTTGCTTAAGATGGAAAGTTAAATTGTTTGAATGCACACAGCTATTAATTGAGTGAGTTGTGAGCAAGTGCACAATGGCGGGAGTGAGCGAAAGAGAGTGTGATTGTGTGAGAGTGATAGCTAGGAAAGTGTAAAAGGGGCGAGTAGGGCGTTGTAAAATATCGCAAGTTTTTCGTAAATGCTTGGAATTGAGATATGAAATGATAGTTATGTTAAAAGTTTGAAGTAGATTTGTCGAAAGTTGAAAAACGCTTTTATATTTGATTTATTGAGTGCTGCTTGTTAGCTTGTGAGCTGGTGTTTGTACAAGTCTTCACTTTTTCGCTTTATTTTGCATGGTATAATAGAGTCATTGTTAACAGTTTTGCTAGAAATATATTTAATTTTAAACTTTATTTTTATTCGGGAAGACAGCGTGTATTGATTAAGGTTAAATAATTGAAGTTTTTTCACGAACGTGGTAGAAAGTTCAAAGTTTTGTGGCCAGTAAATATTTAGAGACAAATCAGAAAATAAGAAAATAAAAATTTCAATTTTTATGTTTTGTATGTTTAACAGTGAAATGCTAATATATTTGTCATTTTAATCGACATTGGTTTATAAATGATATACATATGTACATACTTGTATATACGAAAACTACGAAGTTGCAGTAATTATATTGATGATTTCGACCATTAACTCAGATGTTGTTAAATATGTGAGAAACTTTGAATGCTCACCGCTGCTTTTTAAAATTATGCAAACAATTTTAGATGTCAGGAATATTTTTTCTGTGAATATAGACCTTTTTTAAGCCATAAATTAGATATTGTTTTTTGCTATTTTTTTTTTTTGTTTGTTGGCCCACTGTAATATATATACTCGTTAGAGTAATCCGTAATCAAAAGGATTTATTGCAGCTTGCAATACCAAATTACCGTTATTATTCAGATAGGTATTTGCTCTATTATTCTCACTAAGAAGTTGATCTATTATATTTCGCTCTATTAAAAATATTTAACGTATATCAAAGAGAATAAAGCAAGCGGCTAAATTGTTATATGGAAAATATCTAACAGTACTTTATAAATTGAAAGCCGAATTAAGTAATTTATCAAATTAAATACGCCCGGAGAGTTCATGTCGAACTTTTTCCATTAATTTTCTCAAACACGGAGCTGCAGTTAGCACGTCACACACACATATATATATATATATGTATACACTCATATCTTAGCAATGTGCGCTGCTGTACAAAACTGCCGAAAAGCTTAATAAATAACAATTAAAGAAAGTATGTCAGCCCACATTTAACGCCACCGCAAATTTCTCGAAGCATTGCTAAGCAAGTTAACGGTACGTAAGCGTGCATACATACATATGCACATAATTGAGTAGGAAAGAAGTTGCCTGGAAAATGTGTAAGTAAGTAAGTATTTAGTTCGTTAAGTAGCTGGCAGCCACTTTTGTTGTTCCTTTCATTAATTTTTTCGCTATTACCTTCCTACTTCCGTTATGCTCGCACAGCAGTTTTTCTTGCTGTCGCTCTCGCTTTCTCTACACTTTTCGCCACTTTTATATGAATGACTTAGCAATGACAGCAACAAGGGTAACAAATTCTATGAATACAACAAACAAGAACAACAAAAAGTAAATTAAAACTGCTAAGCATGCATGTGTAACAAACAAGCCAACTACCTATAAAACGCTTGTAGAAGCAAAAAAAGGAAGCGCTAAATTTGCGCCGACCAGCAGCGAAATAGCTCCGAGCACTTTGTTGATCAGCGCAGGATATTGAGCACATACTTTTGTTTGTTATTCTTGTTGTTTTGGTCTCTATATAGGTAAATTATTATACTCTCGCAACCTGTTGCTACAGAGTATAATAGTTTTGTTCACCTAACGGTTGTTTGTACGAGTATCCCCTAAAATTAATCGAGTTAGATATAGGGTTATTTATATATAAATGATCAACGTGAAGAAACGGGTCGAAATCCGGGTGACTGTCTGTCCATCCGGTGAAAACCTATATCTTTAGATCTGTTTGATTAATTTCAACTAAATTCTGTACATAAAATTCTTCTCATATTTCTATTGTATTTGCGAAAATGGGCGAAATCGGATTACAACCACGCCTATTTCCCATATAACACTATTTTAAATTCCATCTGATTCTTTCACTTTCCACAATGCAAATCAAGTAAAATATATAAAGAAATCCCAAACAAGTATACCGCTTGACTTTGCGAGAGTATAAAATATTCGGTTACATTCGAACTTAGCCCTTCTTTACTTGTTTCATTTCTATTGTTTTTAATTCTTTTTGTCGGCCAGCTTTTGCGGTTTTCCACGCCTACTAGCGGTGCCGTTGCCCAGCTTTGCCTCGTTGCTGTTGGTTTGTCTCTCAGCGCTCATAAATCAACAGAATCAATAGGCCCAACAAACTTATAAAGATAATAAAAAAATACATAATTCGAGCGTAAAGCCACCGGCTAACGGTAGGCGCATTGTTTGTTTAGCTGTGCGTCGGTGTTGTTATTGTCTGCGCAGGAATTATTTTTAAGCTTTTAATATGACGTGTAAATATACCTGGTTGTGAATGTGTGTGTCTGTTGGTACAGTAAAAACTGGATAAAAAAGGTTTGGAGAGAGTGTGGCCCAATGTTTTGTAGTTATGAAAGCATTTATGTAGAAAACGGGGTTTGAGGTTGGAGCCCGTCTTCTCAAATTTTGAGCTATTGATCTGAAATTTTGCACGCGTCCTTTCCTCCTCAAGACTTGTCATACAAACTGAACGATCGGATTCAAGTGCTTATATGAAATCTTACTCATTTGACGAGACATCTCCGCGAAATATAGCATGGATTATGTTTTCAGTGAGAGTATATAGCTGCCATACAAACTGACCGATGAAAATCAAGTTCTTGTAAGGAATCTTTTGTATTTGTGACGTGTATTATAGCTTCATTGCAACCGAAGTTAAACTTTCTTCGTGTTGTTTTCAAAGTCTGCCATTTATGTTGGGCCATTTTAATATTGGGTGGGTTATTATTTAAGCATGACTTACCAGATTAATTAGCTTTTATATATTTTTTGTTTTGAGCTACAGTGAAGACCTTGATAACTGTGTCAGCGGAGGAGTCCTTTTGGTAATATTGGGAAATAGTGAATAACTCGCTGAAAATTATTATTTTTCTTTTTAAAGTATTTTTTGTATATCCATTAAATATTTCGAAGAGCGTGCCGGATGCCCAAGCACGTCAACAACAGACGAAAACATAAATGAAGTGAAGAAAATAGTATAGGCTAATCATCGAACTACCATTAGAGAAATTGCTGAGGAACTAAATATTATGATTGGCTCATGCCAAACCTCGTGAAACCTGAGATCCGTCGTGTCTACTGTGAGTTTAATGTCATTGATATTACTTTTTACTAATTCTTACTTACTGTGATTAAACGAGATGGGTTTTTGATGTATGACCATATAACTTACCTGAAAAAGGAGACCAAATACAAATTTAATACATAATATTGTTTATAAATTCATATCAAGATATATATATATGCATTATTATATATTATACATTAGGGTGGAACAAAAAAAATTATTTTTTTTTTCTTAGCCTGAGGGAAAAATTTGTAGATTATAAAAAAAAATTTTGAAAATTTTGGCAAAAGAATTTTTTTTTAACATCTAGGCGGTAATTTTAAAGTAAAGCTGTGGAGAGTCCTCTTTCTAGCCAGTTAAAAGTTATCAACTTAAAAAAAATTGTGTGGTCATTATTGGAGTTTTAAAAAGAAGTCTTAAGCGACAACATGCTTTCCTTAAGCGTTAAAATTAAATTTGAGTCAAAAACCGTCAAGTTCGGTCATTTTTAAATAAATGAAGAGTTTAAACCAAAAAAAAAATTTCTTGTCTAAAAATTTTATTTTTTTATAATCTACAAATTTTAGCCTCAGGCTAAGCAAAAAAACAAGCTATAAGGAAGACATTAATGTACGATTATGTATAAATATCTAATAATTTGCATACTTTCTTTAAGGTTTTTGAATAACTTTATGCATTTCTTATCTTTCTAATTATACCCTGAACAGGGTATATTAAGTTTGCCACGAAATTTGTAACTTTCAAAAGGAACCGACGGCGACCCTATAAAATATATGTTTAAATGATCAGCATGACGAGCCAGGACGATTTCTGTCCGTCGTCCATCTTACCGTTTGTCCGTCTGTATATACGCGAACTGGTGTCTCAGTTTTTGATATCTGAAATTTTGGACACGTCCTTTTCTTACCAAGAAGCTGCTGATTTGTCGGAACCGCCGAGATTGGACTGCCATAGCATATAGCTGCCACCCACACCAATCGATTAAAGTCAAGTCCTTGTATGGAAAACTTTGTATTTTACGAGATATCTTTACGAATTTTAGCAAGGTTTATTGTCTAAGGTAACAAGGTAACCAGACAACTATAACATATAGCTGCCATACAAACTGAACGATCGGAATCAAGTGCTTGCATGGAAAGTTTTTTTATTTGACAATACCTTTCTCACCACCTATCGGCGTAATCAATTAATTAATGTTGCTTGAATAAAAATAACTGTTTAAATTGATATATAAAGCATTACAGACCTATTGGGAGATACTTTAAACTTACTAATTTTATATTATTATATTCTTGATCTACAGAAAGAAAATCAACATATTGACCACCTATGTAGCAGTAGTATGGCACGACAGCAATAATAGGCCAAAATTATTGCGCATATTCTTAGTACTTTTTTACAGACAATAATGAACCATATGATGTATAGCGACAGTCAAGCTGCCTGCTACACTTGTGGTAATTCCTACATTCCAGTAATGTTGCAAATCATATACACAGTGAAGAAATGTATTGGCAATGCACGCGCCACTCATCTTGTCTTTTTATGTAGAAGTGAACGAAAATATTTGTCGACCTGTTACGCGATTTCACTTAGCATATGCTAAAAGCTACGCGACACAGAAAATAAATTTGTAGTATCATATTCGCCATGTAATTTAATTGCAAAGATATTGAAACTTTAATATTACTCGTATATCAAAAATTAATACTACCTCAATTAATTACATAATTATCTGCTTAAAATTTGGTTTATATCAAACCAGTCAATGCAATCAGTTTCCGTTCATTAATGGTATCAATTTTTTTTTACCATATTGTACTCAACCATTTAAGTAATTGCAAATTCGTTTGTTGCTCTTTGTTGTTGTA
The DNA here is from genome assembly GCF_042242935.1 of Bactrocera oleae. Taxonomy (NCBI): domain Eukaryota; kingdom Metazoa; phylum Arthropoda; class Insecta; order Diptera; family Tephritidae; genus Bactrocera; species Bactrocera oleae. Next base: position 57,561,888 of record NC_091539.1, read on the forward strand.
AACATTTTTGATTGCAAACTCAGTAGCAAATATTTAACATTATATAATATTGGTGACTTGCTGTATCAACATATTTAGCAATAAATTCAGACATTTCTTTATGCTTTTTTTTGTACAAAGAATATTTCAGTACTTCACATGCATTGCCCAACATTTATTTCCGTGTAAAATAAATGGAAATATTCGTTTTAATTTTAATTTTCATGTTTATCCTGCTCTTCGCATTTTAATCGCAATAAATATGAAAATTACATTTATTTTAAACACAAATAACAGTATTTATTAACACGGTTAATCGCGTAAATCAGCAAATGCATTCGATTTCATGTACATTTGATGCTTGCATTTCTATTTGATAAAGAGAAGATATCGAACTTGAACTTAATAGAATTAGGGCTTTTAACCTGTGGCAGCCATATTCTAAAGTTGGTCGAAATCGGAGTATATAGTTTTAAGCCCCATGTAGCGAATATGAGGTCATAAGCGCCAAAGCTGGTCTGTGGAATAAAATATCTGTGGATAAAAAATAAAATATCTGTGGATATCTTTTTCAGTTGGTAGTGTATCCTGTTACTTAAAATTAATAAAATCGGTTTAGCAATTATCCCAATTTTCATATACATAATAAAAAGATTTTGAAACTTTGGGTTGGTTAGCGAAATAAAGTGAACGTATAATCTTGTATATACTTTAGTTTGGTGCTGAAAATTGATGAAATCAGTCCAAGAGTTAACGCAGTCCCACGCCCATATTGTGAATATAATGATTTTCGTTATTATACTTGCAGTTGACTTAATATCGAATATATCGCTCAAATTGTGAATTATCTTAATCAAACAACATGTAAGTATAAATTCCACAATTTTATGAGATTGGTCCAGACCTTCTCCTGTTCACATTATTCACAATATAGTGATTTCGGAACCTTTGGGATTTTATATTTTATATAATAACAATAAAAATTTATATTATTATAAAATAACAATAAAAAGCTGTACATTTTTTAACACAAATAACTAAATAAAAATAGTTCCAAACTGAAAAAAAAATATTTGTTTATAAAAATGCATCTTTTGTTTATTAAAAGTAGGTTAATAAATTCAACGTATTTTCCATTCGAAAAAATCGGAAATTTTTGTCAGGTTAATAGTTTTTATAAAGAATACTTTTCCTCATATGAGTACAAAAATGCTTAAAGTTGAAAATTTAAAAATTCATAACTCAAAAAATTTTCATTTTGTGTCCAATATTTTGCTTCAAAGAATACAAACAAATGTTTTACACAAATAAAAAAAAAAGAGATATCGATCCGAAAATTTGCTTACGCTCTTTTCTTCTCCAAGGCATCATTTGTCGGCAATAACGTTATTGAAACACCATAGCACATAGCTGCCAAATTATGGTTACAATTTTCGAACATAGTGTTAGACCTGACCAGAGTAGCTTATAGCTGCCATGCAAACTAACCGATAAATAGCTTGTCCTCTTTTGCTTGAAAAGATATATTCACGGAATTTAGAACAGATCAAGTTTCAAGATTATGCCATAATCTCCGAATATAATGTTTAGATCGGACCACTATAGCATATCACTGCCATACAAACCGAGCGTTTAAAATGCAAATAAAAGTTTTATATACCCTTATTTGCTATATGACCTGTTATGTAAGCAACTGGCAGCGAAGTCAGCGCTTAGACTGGTGGAATCCTCCCCGTTAGTCGCTTGTAATAAGGGGCTTTTATGATACTTAGTAAGATCCCGTTTCTACCCATTACCATGGATTTTTGAAATCCTATAGAATTGAACTTAAATTCGGTTTCCACTATTGCCTTCCCTTCCAGAGAAGAGTGGAAAAGGGGTGAGATGGATAGTGTTCTGCATCACTCCATACGCATTTATACGGATGGGTCCAAACATAAATAATCGAGTATCTTTTCAGCATAATTAGATACCAGAATCGCCTTCCGACTACCAGACCAGTGAAATGCGGAGATTACAAGAAGTGTGCTCACAACAAGGAATATATTTATATATACAGATAGCCAAGCGGCTATGAATTAACTAAAGTCTCTTAGGGTTTCGTCAAAGGTAGTGAGCGAAATAATGCCTTGATCTCTTAGTGGATCTAACAACCTATTTTACGATAAACCTGGAATGGGTTCCAAGAGTTAGTGATATTTGTAATAGCTAGAGCCAGATTTAATTTTGTCTCGACGGAGTTTGTTCAATATGATACATGGGTTGCACATTCCGACTATTAAAATTTAAAAGGAATGACATAGTAACTCTAGTAGGAGTGCTTCTATGCGAATGCAAGACTTTGTGTAGAAATATAAATCGCAACGTTCGAGAGTTTCTTGACGATATTTCGAAGGTTGCATAGGTAAAAATTATTGTACTGATGAACTTCATCAGAAGCACCTGCCTAAGCAGAGAGGCAATAGAGTAAGAGTATTTTAGTCCCGGTGGTATTACAATGGGTCTCCTTAAGGCACTCCACCTACCTACCTCTCTTACTTAAATAAATGAAGCTATGAAGGGTTTATAGTTTTGGTGCGGCCGAAGTAACATTTTTTTCTTGTTGTTCATATTTTTTGCACTGTATAACAGGGTTGCAAATAATGCATTTTAAAAATAATTGAATTAACATTTTTGTTTTATTTTGTAATTCCAAATATGGTACTAAGGAATATATAAAAAATATTTGGTCCCATAAAGCGGATTAAAAGTTTATTTTTAATTTTTATTCCAAATACCGGATTGAAAAATAAAAATTACAATCTGAAGCATATAACTAAAAATTGCGAGTTCATTCAAATAACAAGTAAAATTTCCAATTTTTAATTTTTATTTCCAAATATCTTGAATTAAAAAATGAAAATCTAATTTTTAAACCAACATCGGGATTAAAAAATAGAAATAAAATTTTTAATCTCAAGTTTTTGAAAAAAAAATTCGCAACCTTGCTGTCTAAGTGACTTTTCATTCATATATCTTATGTTCAAATAAGAAAAAACTTAACTGAACAGCCGTTAATAAGGTAATGTATATTGCAGCAAAATAATTGAGTTTATTAGCATTTTTAATTTATGCATAAAATATTTGTCAATCAAATATTGAATATAATTCATGCATTTTACGCATTTTCGCTAACAAAGCAAAAAGTTGCGTATACGCCATGGCAGGCGAAGTGTGAAGTCAGCTATTATTTATTTGTTACATAAATCCGTATTACGCTTAAAGGCATTTGCGCACACATTCGCCAAGTAGACATAATGTTTTCATAAATTTACTGCTGACGGCGTGTTAAAATTTTATTTTAAAAATGTTTGCAGAACGCAACAATTGACGCGCATTTACATATATGTGCCTGTATGCCTGAATGTGTAGGTGTATTGTGCGCACAGAAGACAGCAACGCAATATAGTGCTACGCTCTTTTGTGACTTGTGACATCGCATTTATGTTATGATTATCATAAATCACTAGACTGTTTCGCACCTTTGGTTCGTTTTCCTTTCTTTTGTTAGTGCACTTCGCACTTCGCTGCCTCCACAGTGAATCAATGAAACGCGCAAAGACAGCGGCAACAACAGGAAAAGCTACATCGGCGGCGGTAAAGTGGAAAAATTGACAGGTGTGCATAAAAATCATATTAAAAAGTGTAAAATATGCAAAATACGCAAGCGCCTGGCGCTCTGTGTGTGCGAGTGTGTGAAATAAATTTAAATGGAAATTGAATAATAGAAAAATGTCGATGCGTAAATTTCAATACATTTGAGCGCGTGTGTGGTTGTGTGTGGCTTTGGCGGTGCGCAAAGTAATGAAATTTTTTCCAATACGAAATTTGCGCAATAAAATGCAAATATGTAAATAAAAGCACACACGCACATACACACATATTTATGCATGATAAATTAGTGAGCTAATGTGCCCTTGGGAAAAAGTCAGATGTTGTTAAGTGCAAAAAATAATACGCATTCATTTTCTTATATTCTCAGCAGATGTTGGGGAATAGGCGAAAGATATGTGGAGAATGAAAGAAATTACTAAGCGAAGAATATAAAAAGCGGTTTTATATAACAAATAAGGATTATACGTGCGCGGTTGTTGATTGCTTTAATAATTTTAATATTTATAAAAATGTATGTGTGTTTTTAAACCATAGGTTTTTATTACTTAATCAAGTGTTTTGTAAAGTATTTATGTAGCAGCAGCAAAAAAAAAAATCATTAATAGCAAAATTTTAGCAAAGAAAAAAGTATTGTTTTTATTTTTTAATATGTTTTATTTTGTACCCAAACTAAAACCAGAACCCAATCCCACCACTAAAGGCTGGATCGAATAAATTACAGTCGAGAGTTCTAATTTTGGACGGCCTTTTGTAGCAATTGGGTTCATATGTCAGCAATAAAGCGCCGAATATTCTCTTCCGTGCCGTCAATCATCATCAAATAGTCCAGCAGTGTTAAATGGCATGCTCTTTGAGGTCACACCACAGACAGGTGACGCGAGAAAATGTGCTCTCAAAAAGTTTACTTAAATAAATTAATTGTTTTTTTGGTTTTATGGCATGTAGCGCAATATTCTTGTTAAAACAAAATGTATGCCCCCAACATACTTTAAGTCAAGCCAGAAAAGTCATTAATCATGGCTCTATAGCATTCCCCTTGACTATAATATTATGGTCGCCTTCATCTTAGAAGAAATATAGACTATAGAAATGATTCCCTCTGCAAATAGATCACACCAAACATTCACTTTTTAAGGATATGACGACTCACCAATGGGTTGTGGATTATCATCCTTCCTAAAGCGACAATTTTGTTTCTTAGCGTACCCATTCAACCAAAAGTGAGCTTCAATGCTGAACAAAATCAATTTTTTGGTAATATAATTGTACGATTTGCAAAAGTTGTTTCTGAGCGAGTTCGCTCTTTATTAAATGACAAGCCAAACTGAGTACAAATCGGGTAACAACCGTTAAAAATACCAACTGTGAAAAAAAGTATTACCTCACTGCAAACCACACGTCTAAGAAAAGCATTTTTATAATAAGTCTAGACCAAGTCTTCCAAGTTTAAGTTCACTACCTCGGTTCTTCAGCGGCTCCTATAGTCAGACTGCCTGCGAATATTCCAAAGAATAAAACTAGGCTAAGTTACATTAGCTGACTACGATTCGCTATTTCTCTGCTCGGTTCTGCTCACTTGTCAAACAAATTACATGTAAAATCAAGAATAAAGTTGAGTGCTTACAAGAGAGTATGCGGTTACCTCATTAAAGTAGTAAAGCCGCTATTTTCAATGCTACCAAGTTTTGCTTTGCATATTTGGGATCAGTTTTACTACTGCGAATGGTCCAAATGACAAGTGAAAATAAAAATTTATTATTTTTTCTTGCATTTATAAAACATAAAATTTAAAATTAATTAAAATAATTCATAGAAAACAAAAATAAAGAATTGCAGCAACGTTTTTTAACGTGAAAAAAAGAATTTCTCCAGTAAGAAGAGATGTTAGCGCAGGGTTGCACCACAAGTACTGCACAAGTACTGTTAAAGCATCTGGTATAGTTTGTTCCATTCCCTGGAGAGTAACGCTTGGCGAAACGAAGACAGCTATTGTAAAAATATTTTTTGTATTATGCTTCGCTTATATTTCTTATAATACAAAAAATTAGCATACATTTTCTCATTGTTAAAGTAATCCAAATTACACTCATATCCCTCTCTTAGCATATTATTACAGAAGAAGGGCTTGGAATGCATGCGATCTTTACAGCTTTGATATAGAATGTATTCCGCATTCTACTTTATATTAACCCAACTCAGCTTTAATATAGTTAGAATTTCATGTTCACTTTCTAATATAGACTCATAGTACAAATACTGGATCATAATTCGTAACCAATTCATCCATAACAATCTACTTTAACACGCTAAATACAGCATAGTTCAATTCGAAATTAAAATTTCTCACCAAACTTGATTTTAGCGAGAAAAAAAACAGTATTAACAATAATTTTATATAAAGTATTCTTCAATTTATATTTGCTAATAAATCGTTATACACCATGCCCATAGAATATAATACAATATAAAAGTATGAAAAATATAATTTAGAAGCAAGATCAAAAGTAAAAGCTTTTCAATACTGCGAAAAAAAAGCATTTTATATTTTATCCAATTCATTTAAATATGTTTACAGACATTTATTCGCTTGAATATACATATTCATAAATTGTTCTAAAAATATTCCCAGCATATTCCATTTGCAAACCAATTTTCAATCACTCTCACCATTTCACTTTTCTCTCTAACGTGCAACATTTTCAATTGTCTGCCACATAATACTCGTGGCATTGTCATAAATTGAAAATTGAAACTACGTTTCACATCTCTACTTTATATATACACACACATATGCGTACTTGTATATACACATACTCGCATAAGTCGAAATTTCACGTCTCACGAACATCAAAACAAGCGAACTTAATAAACGCGAACAACAGCATTTGTTGCTACAATAGAATATAATGTTATTGCACGTGCAGTTTCTTCGTACAGCCTGTGTGACCTTGTTAAGTTTGTTTCAAGGTATTTGGCAGAGCTCAGTTTTCTTGTCGTAAACGCTTCAATGGCAACAACTTGAGATATTGTCAATTCCAACTTTGATCTTTTTGAACATTTTTTTTTTACATTGTTGTTGTTGTTAGTTTATGTTATTACCATAAGTGATTTTGTGAAGGAATATCATATGCATATGTGCTTACATTTGTACTGAACGGTATGCAATGAGTATCAATGTACTTCGAATTTATGAGTGGCCTAAGCTCTACAGTTCTATTTAAACAGATAAAGATTAAGGTTCAGGCATTTATCTTTATATGAGTACACGTAAAGCTTCTACCCTTCATATGAAAATGTTTTTGAATAGGAGATAGGGGGAACTTTATTCAAGCGTTACATTCGCTTGTTAATTTCAAAAAAACTATTTTTTTTTTGTGCATAATGTAACATACAGCTATGAGCGTATCTGTAAGAATTTTTTAACATGGTGTAATCGGCACCAAAACTTAAAATGAAAAAAATTCTCCGAAGCGACTGGAACGATGCATATGAAATTTTTACGCAATTTTCTTAGATATATTTCTCAGGTAATGATCCAATGAATAGGAATAATTAGCAATTTCAATTTATAAGTCACTCAGTCACTGAAAGAAAATTAAAAAAAAAAAAACGTTTGGCTAGTTTTTTTTTAACATTACTTGTTTTCATTTATTTTTATAACATTTATATTTTGGTTTTTAGATTCGATAGAATTTCAAATAGAAAATTCCTCAGCGGAGACACCTTTTTCGGAGACTCTTTTGGAGATCAGCTACGGTATTAAATTTAATTTTATTATTTGGTTGTTTAAAATATATATATGTGATATGGTTGTCCGATCTGGCATATTTCGACTGATTTTTTGATGATATTCGAATGATTAACAAATACCAAAATGTACCTATGTATTAAATATAATTCGGATATTTCAAAAGTTGACGAAGAAATTTTTAGAATCCCTAAAAGATATACTTCGCCTTAAAAATCGCTGGCTTGAAACCGATTTAAGACTTTTAGGTAAAGTTTCTCAGATTGATCCGAAAAATATCCTTTCTTTCTTTTTAAATGGGTATTCTAGTTTAGAGACACGAATTTTAGTAATATCTTAAATGTCGCAAAAAAAGCCATCAATATTTTTACTATCGATTTTTTTTATCAGTTATTTATTCATGTTAAAGGAGAGAAAAAAATATTTAAAAAAAAGTTAAAAATTTAAAAAACTGTCATCTTATGAAGTGTGGGTCGCAAAACCATTTTTTTATGTTCTAGTATTTTTTAAAAATAGTTATAATTGAAATTTGGGGATGAGGCTAGTTCATACTCTAGGCCTATAAAGAAGATTCCCTGAATATTCTAAGTAAATCGGTCCAGTAGAGCTTGAAAAATCGTGGGTATCGTAATGAAAAAGTCTGGTCTGAGCAAAAAGCATTTCAAATTTCATTTTGTTCGATTAGACCCAGCTAAACCAGTTTGGAGGTCAGTAAAATGTCTATATCTCCGAAAATAATGTAAATTTTCAAAAATCTTCTCGTAGACACATTCTTAAATATTTAAACTATGAAAATAAAAAAAAATAATTTTTTTTAATTCTACACTACGCCACAGCCTTAATACTTTTAATCTTCCACATATACATGTATCCATTATTTTGAAACAATCACAAGTACTCCATCACTGAAAGAGAGTGTTCAGAGTAAAGTTTGAGAACTTTAAAGGCCGGATATTCTTTTATGATTTCAGAAGGTGCCAGCAAAATATTTCAATTTAACAACGAAGGCTTTATGTAAATCCAAATTTTCGACGACAACAACAACAACTGCGATCACAATAAAAACAAGTGGCAATAAATTGAAAACAGAGTTGTGTTGGCTTACTTTTGAACGAAGGCATATAAGTGGAATTGTCTGTCTGCCACGATGTACATGCACATACATACAAACATATGTATATGTATATAATTTTATGTAAGTGTGTATGTGTATGTTGCCTGTCAGTGTTGGTGTTGACGCTTTCAGTGTATTGCTGTATTTTATTGGTTTTCTTTTATACAAAAATTGTGAAAATGTTGTTATTGCTTTTTGTTGTTGTCGTCGACATGTTTTTGGCATATGCATAAATATTGTGCACACAAACGATAAAGTTTTCACAGCAATGACAGCAACAAAAATAACAATAGCTGCAAAAAGCGTTTATGCAGTAAGGGGTGGGGGTGGGGTTGGCAGGCACTGTCAGTAATATGTATGTATGTGTGTGTGTGTCTTTTGGGTAGTCGCTTCGAGGTGATTGCGCCGCAAATTCTGCAAAGTCAAAGTGAAAAGTTTTGCTTTACTCAAAATTCAAAGTGATAAAGTTAGAAATGTATTGTTACTGTTGTTGTCGCATGTCGCATTGTACTCAGTCAGCGCTTGTTATTGTTGTTTTCATTACACAGCTATTCTGGTCTCATTGAAAGTCGATCTAAATTCAAATGAATTTTTTTTTTCACCATTTTATTGACAAGAAATCAAGTTTTGCGTTTTTTTATCTCGAAAAAAAAAAATAATCGCTACTTAGAAAAGTATTATGAGCCAAAAATCCAAAAAATATATATTAAAGTACTCGTTTTCGTCAATTAATGCGCACATACAGCTGCAAGAATTTTGTTTTGGCTGCGCAAAATTTTTCGCCTTTTAATGAGTTGCTGTGAGCTAAAAATGTTTAGCGAAGTTGGCATAAATTATTTTTTATTTTCTTCAAAGTTGTTTGCCAAAAGATTTGTTCACGGCTGCTTTTGCCAGTGCATTGTTGTGGCGGCGCCAAGTGTGAGTGCAGCAAATTTATTTGAAATTTAAATCGCTTTTAGCACTTTCTGCTGCAGCGCAAGAGAAGCGGCAAGAGAATTTACAAAAAATAATTTGTACCAAAATATTGAAAAACTTTGTGAAAAAGTAAAAGAAGGTGAGTGAAAATTCAATTATAATTCTCAAAGTTTATTACAAAGTTTTCAAAATTGAGCGAGTTTCCAGCGCGGATCATTAAAATTATTAAAAAGTGATATTAAATTAACTTGCTGTGATTTAGTACTTTAAGATAAGCCTGCAAGAAATGTTGGCGTAGTGTAAAGTAGCGTATAGGTGTGCTATACCGAAAACGTAAAGTACTGCTTCAGTACAAAACTGAGTACTTTTTATCAATATTAACGAGTACTTTATTCAGTACTGGTGCTTAGCTGATTCTTAAAATTTTTTATTTGAACCATTATTGATCGCTTTAAATTACTAATGAAAATTTTAAGCAGGCTTTATACAGAGCTTGTTATCTTTAATGTTGTTAAGAAAATACACAAAAAGAATGTTTACAACAGCAGCCAAGTGACCACCTTTGTTACCCACAGCAAAATGAATTTTTTATCCTGCGTTTTCAAATAATTCGTCGGAAACGTGCGCTTACTTCGGCAAGCTTTCCTTGAGCTCACTAATAGTCGAAAGGATTTTTAACAAAAATCTATCCAAAAAGAATATATCTTTATTTCTAGTCAACATTTTCTTTTTTTAACAGCAGTTGCTTACATACTTCTTATTTCAGAAATTGAATAATATGAGAGCGCTGTATTGATGAAACCATTAGCCATCCACGATTCTCTGAAAGCAAACATATGAAACAAAATAAGCTAATGCGCACCGGTAAACAATTTCCATTGATTCCAAACGGTCAAAATTTACAACAACAGGACATTAGGGTATCTGCAGTAGCAATAAAATTTAATCGGTAATCTTTATGAAATTTTTAAATTGAAACTTCTTTTCTGCCATCTCAAATTTTCTCGTTTATTTTTCGCATTTCGCATTACAGCGCTCTATATTTGCATACATAAATATGACAAAATACACTTGTATATACGCATCCACATACGAGAAAAATTTAATATCTTAGTTCAAAATTAGATATTTTGCTTCAAGACTTGTCGAACCATGGGTTGAAAAATCGCTGCCCTACAAAGAAAACGCGTTTTTTTTTTTTTTTTTAGTTAGCTTTATTTATCAATATAATCTCCTTCAAGTTCAGCATAATCATTCCAGCGGCGCTCTAACATTTCAATAATACTTTTGTAGTAGGATTTGTTTTTTGCCTCAAAATAGGCTTCAGTTTCAGTGATAAGATCTTCATTCGAGCGAAATTTCTTACCGGCGAGCATTTTTTTGAGGTCTGTGAACAACCAATATGCGCTGGAAGCCAAATCTGGAGCATAAGGTGGACGGAGGGAATTGTCACATTGTCACACATTTGTGCAAAAATTCCGGCTTGTTACGTTTAAATATGGCCAAACACTGCTCCGAATCATCAACACGATGCTGTTTTTGGTCAACAGTCAGCAAACGCAGCACCCACTTTGAACAAAGCTTTCTCTTGGAAAAATGCTCTTGCAATATAAAGTCAACACGTTCTTTTGAAATCCTTACAATGTCAACTATATCACGTCACTTCACTTTTTGATCATTTCGAACGATTTTGTGAATTTTTTTTTATGTTTTCTGCGATAATTTGGAAATCTAGATGCTATGCCATGATTGTAGATTCGTTTTGCTGCTGGAATTACATAAGACCACACATAAGTAAAAATAAATAGAGATTTCGCCATAATTTCATATTTTTCTTCGTCGGAGTAACAAACAAGAAATTCTTATTATTTGTTATTGATTTCTGTCTTATTTCCCTGAGTTTTGTTTGCAAATAATTTATTTTGCAAACTGTAGAATTCGCTCTCCTGTCCTCTTTATTCACTACATACATAAAAATAACACACAAAACATAAACTCAAATTCATTTCGATTTGAGTTAACAAATTCAATATCCGTCACATTAAAATACAATTTCAATTTTATCTAATTAAGCTTTCATTGACGTAAAGAGTGGGGGGAGAGAAAAATGAAGTGAAAGAAGATATACAAGTACTTGCTTGTACTCATTTGTCAGGCTCACAAGCTTATGCAAACAGGCAAGCTGGTGCGTCATGCCGTCTGTCGCTCAAGAGCCGGAAATTAATTTGACCAATTTTTTTTATGTCGGAGACGAGCGAGCTGTACACACCACGCTAGTAAACCTGTCATTGCAAATAATTTTTTCGTCTCATCACACGGCCAGCAGCACACACTTGTACCATAATCACGAACGAATAACTACCAACCTACCACCAGACCAATCTTAAAGCTGACCACTCGCCAAACATGAGCGTACGTGATGCCGACACACTTTATCACTTCGGGCTCACGACGCCGTGACTAAGGCTTCAATAATAATAATGAAGCTGCTGTTAAACATGTTGAAAATACTGATAATGGTTTTGTGGTTCGGCATTACCCGGCATACATGCTTAAATACTTATAAATAAATATATGGCGTACATGTTGTCGGCCCTTCACTGTTATGTCCAAGCAGCAGCAGCAGCAGCAGCTTATGTCTTTTTCACTCATCGGGCATGCTGTGGCGTTGTGACGTTGAAACATTATCGCCCATTTGGTACGGGTCATCATTGATAAATAATGTCATGACATTAATTCGAGGCTTTAAGCATTAATGCGCATTAAACGTTGTTGTAATTTGTATTAGCGCCCTTGAAAGTAGGCAATAATCTGCACACACAAAATCACATACGTAGTCTCGATTGTGTGAACTTGTGAAACATGACCGGTTGGTGCGCCTAAAAGGCGGCTAAGATGAGTTGATGTCTTTTCATGTTTATATTAATTTGGTTAACGGAGTGTGAGCAGTGACTTAGACATATCTATTTGCTTGTAATGTTATGTTTCTAAGTGAAATTGCTTTACCATTGAGTTTTATTTTATGTTGCTACATTGCTGCAATATTTATCACTGATATGGCTAATTTCTTTACCGTCGCGTCGTTACCCCAGATACTTAGTATACTACTCTTTATTAAATTTCCCTCTCTTTCTTGCTCTCTCCTGCTTCAAACTCTTTGCTGTGTCCTTCACCCCTTAAGTTTTTTATATTCTTTTGCCACATTCAAACTAATTGCCTACCTTGTAAATTGCTAGTAATTGTTTTCGCATTTCACTCAAGTACTATTAAAGTCGCCATGGCGGCTAAAAGTATGCAAACGTACTTTCTAAAGAATTATACAGTTTTTGTGTGTTCTCTAGTCCTCTGCAACCACTTAGTTATATTGGGCTAATTAATACATATAGCGCAAAGTCTTAGGTAATTTAGATTTATGACAAGCAATTATTTTCTTTTCATTTGAAATATTTCTCTTTGTTATAATTGGTTGAGTCATTTGTGAGAAATATATGACTACCTTTTGGAGGTGTGAGACAGGATATACAACATAATCATACAAAGAGTAATGGGTGCGAATTTCGGACTAGAATTTTGGAACAACAAAGGTTTTGTGGAAGAGTTTTAAGAATTTTTAATTTTTGTGGTTAGCGGTGGTGGAAATATTCACTTAACTATACTAACTTCTTGTGAACGTATATTTCTTGCAGAGTGTTTTTTATCTGATTTTGCACGTATGTAGTTTCTTAAGATATCTAGGCGTATATAACTCCTTATTATTACTGTTATTCTTATATATTTATGAAGTTTTTAATTCCAAAATTTGAGGTTAAAAAATTAAAATTTTAAAAAATAAATATTTAATTTCTAATTCCGATGCTGGGATTGAAAATTTGATATTAATTTTTTAATCGCGATGTTGGGATTAAAAATTAATAATATTACTTTTTGATTTGAATCAACTCGAAAAAATATTAATTCTAAAGCAAATTATTTTTTTAAATTCTTAATTCTTCACTTAAGTTTGAAATTTTTCTGTTTTATTTTTCAATCCGGTGGTTAGGATTAATAATTAAATATAAATATATTAAAAGTAAATTTTTAATCGATTTTAATTGAAAAAAATAATTGATATAATATTTGAATAAAAATTTTGTTTAATTTTTTATCCCGTATTAGAATTAAATTTTTTTTATTTTGTAATGCCAAATACGGAATTAAAAAATAAATATATAATTTAATCTCACATACCGGATTGAAAAACTGGGATTACAAAATAAAAGAAAATTTTAATACAAATGTTAATTTAATTATTTTTTGAATGCATTATTTGTAACCCTGGTTTCGGATTTACTTTTATTGTTACTCTTTGTTCCAGAATCACCTGGCTTAAGCTGAAACTTAAATCTAAGCCTGATGTAAGACAATCCTTAATAGAATTTTTCATATTAACACTCTTCGCCTAGAAATATGATCTCACACGTTTTCCTATAAAAAAAAATACATAATGTTTTGACAAATGTACTAATATCCGATTCTAATCTCAATGGTCTAAGAGTTGCTTTGGAAAGCTCGCCCAGATCTTTATCAAAAATTTCCTCAAACCAATGGAGCCACATATACGCCAACTTGAAAAGAAGAAAAATGTCTTTAGGCGTTTCGTGGAGGCTGTTTTCATATGCATGTATCATACGTTGTGCTTTATTATTATAGACATTAACTAACTAGATTATTATCTAGTATTTTCTAAAAATTATTTCAATGTAAATAAGACTGTTAGTTTCATGAAATATTTACTCTGAAGTAACTTTCTTAATAACATGGACATAGTTTCAAGATTTTTGACAAAACCAATTTCTGTCTGCTGTCAACCTCATAATTAAGAAAAATGGCAGGTCAATATTCTGCAGAGTAAATATTAACTCAAGACTACTTTAAACATTTTTCCACTCCACTTAAACCTTATTTTTTCGTTCGCGGGGCTAAAAGTTGACCTGGCTGAAATTTATTTCTTTTTGTCGTCCTCTCTGTTGCATACTACAAGTGCCAGTCTTTTCTTATCTTCTTTTAACCTCCTGCTCTATTATGAGGTTGCTTAACGAAAATAAAAATCCACGAAATAAGCGCGAATTTTGCGTACAAAATGCCAAACATTCTACAAAGAGTGGAATCTTATTAATTTCTACGTAAATACCAGTGGGTCGAAATGGTTAAGATGAAGTAGAAAATAAGTGAAATTTGTCCTTGGTAAATAGTTGGGCATATATGTATGTATATATAGTTATACCCGAACAGGGTATTTAAGTTTGTAACACTCAGAAAAAAACGTCGGAGATTATTTAAAATATATATGTATATAAAGAATCTGCGTGACGAGCTGAGTCGGTTTATTCATGTCCGCCGGTTTGTACGCCTATATATATGCGAACTAGTCCTTTAGTTTTTGAGATATTGATCTGAACTTTCCTACAGGTCCTTTCCTTCTCAAAAAGCTGCTCATTTGTCGGAATCGTCGAGATCGGACAACTATAGCATATAGCTGCCATACAAACTGAACGATCGTTATGAAGTGGTTGTATGGAAAACTTTTTCAATTGACGGAAATCAAAAAATTTTGCACGGGTTATTGTTTAAGGCAATGGTGCAATCTCCGAAGAAATTGTTGAGATTGTATCAGTATAGTATATAGCTACCATATAATCTGAACGATCGGAACAAAGTGCTTGTGTGGAAAGCTAGTTTATTTGTGTAGGGTATTATGGCGTCGATGCAACCGCGGTTATAAATTTTCTTGTTTTCCTTAGTAATCTACTATGGAGCATAGTGCCTCTCACGGTTGCGAGATTTTACATGACTGAGAACTATGCGAGGCTTTTTCTTGTTTTGGCTATGTTAGACGATTGCGTTTAGCGAGGTAGGGTGATTGCTCGTACCATATACATATACAGCCATATATACATAAATAACATAAATGTGCATATATGTATGTAAAAATAAAATAATTTGCTCGTTTATTTTAATTTTAGTTTCTATATGATTTTTGAACACAAAAAAAATGTATTTACCAATTTTACTTCTAGCATACTTTATGTCATTCTGAACCCCATTAACTTCGTAGAATTGATAAATCTAAAGAATGAATGAAATTATCGCCACATTATTCAGATCTTAATGAAATGCAACAGGTACCTTTTCCCGATATTAAAAAAACCTGGTGCGAAAATTGGATAAAAAAGAGGTACAGTATTTCCTTTATCCTACATATACCTAATAGGTTGATTTTCGTACTTTCGATAGACTTTATACCATATAATCGGTGCCAAATTTTTTGAGTAAATGCTTTCCACAGAAGCACTTGGTTTTGATCGATCAGTTTGTATAAGAGCTATATGCTATAATGATGCTATATCGGTTGTTCTCACAAATAAGCAGATGCTTGGGAAGATTATATACTTGTTACAGTGTCCGACATTTCCTTCTTGTTCTGGGCATAAAAAAAGAACTATCCCACAAATTGTATGCTAATTTTTACTTTTCCCAATTTCTGAATATTTATTTTTCTCGCTTCAAATTCAAATTTGTTTGCTTAGCCAACTGTCGCTGCGCTACATAATTTTCTTCCTCATTTCTTGAGTTAAATTGTTTGCTTGGAAAAACAGCAAAAGAGCAAGCTATTCGGCTAAACTTTAGTTGGCAAGTTTCGGAAGTAAGTTCTGCGGAAGCCAGCTGCAGGCAACATGTTGCAATTACGCAAGTTGCAAGTTGGCTACAAAATCTCAGACAACATTTGCATTAATTATCTTCAATGCAAAGGGTTTTCGAATTCCCTTCAAATTCAATTGCAGTGGTGTGTTCTCAATAAAAAATAATTAGAATAACTTTAATAATGAATGGCAAGATGCTGGAGCCAGCCGAAATAATGAAGAGCAGCCCTGTTGCTTCCTATTGTTCGTCGACTGCCATCTCAAGAAGAAAATCATTAATTTCTCAGCACTTCACTAACTATATACAGCAGATATAACATGTATGGCGCAACCGAACTAGAAGTTGCTGAAACAACTGTCAGCACCCAACGCAACTATGTGCCACTCAATTGTAAACGCAAGACAAATGCACCAATGAATTGTGAAAGCTTGAATGAGTTAAGTTAAGTTGCGCACACTGTTGAGTGGTCGCAGTTAGTTGGCAATGCTGGACAAAGCAGGATTTTAATTTTTTCGATTTGCCACTTTGGCAAGTTTGTTGAAAATTTCGCCATTTGTTTTGTCGCCAGCATTTTGAGCTGCCACCTGCAGCAGCGGCAATTGCACGTTGAAGTTTGGCGCTTTTCAGTTGCGGCTGTTGCCTTCAATTCTTGCTGCTACTTCATTTTATACGATTTCTTTTGTTGTATTTTATTTTCTATTTTTGCTTTTTTTTTTTGCTTGATGCGCCTGCCTGTTTGGTATTTGGCTACAAAAAAAGTTTGCCGCCTCGTTTGAGCAGCTACTGAAATTTTCATTTTCAATTAAGTTCGGCAAAAGTTTATGTTGCTAACACCAGGCAATCCTGCCGTCCGTCGCGATGCTGGTGGCGTTTTTGTGACTGTGCAACTGTTGCATTTGGCTGTGTGATAGAGCGCAGCGAAATGGCCGGGTGACTCTGCAAGGAAGCAGCAATACTTGTTGTACATATATGAGTGTCCTTCCAGCACAGCTGTTCTTTCTGCTGTGGACTGGCTTGGCTTATCCTTTGGAATTCTATATTAATATTTATATACATATATATTTATATATATATATATATATATATGTGAATGTGTGTGCTGTACTATTCCACAATGCCAGTTCATATTGCAGCCACAATCCGAGCAACGTTTTTGGCTACATGCTTTTGCTTAACTCAAAGCAATTTGTTCTTTTCCTTCATGTCCATATATACCTTCATATATACTTGTATGGATTATTTGAGAATATATTTGATAGGGCAACATTTGAGTTCACATTTATTTTGCTTTAAATAAATTTAGTTTCCTTTTTATAAATAAAGATCGCGCTCATATGGTTTAGAACTTTGCTAGAAATTAATAAAAAATAATTTGCCTTAGAGATACCGGAAATATAGAATTTTTTTTCTGTTACTGCTTTAAAATTTTAATAATGCGCTCTGAAATAGTTCCCTATATCTTTCAATATTTTTTTCATCAATCTTACAATATTTTTTTATTAGAGTAGTTCTGGTTTTTTGTTTTAAATGAAACAACTTTTCTATAAATATTGTCACTTTCGAGTGTAAATACATCTCAGATTATTCTATAAATATTTTAAAGTAGATCTGAGAAATATTTTCGGAGAAATCCACATATTTGTAAGAACTTTTTAACCTAGTGTAAGTGCGCGTTATTATCGAAAAACTGATTTCAAAGTTCTCCAAAAAGGCTGGATCGGTCGACTTTAAATTTTCACATACTTTTCTAAGATAAATTTGTCAAGTAATGACCTTAGTTATAAGATTTTTAATAATAATTTCTATATTTAAGCCACTTTGAAGTGTAGATTTTGCATAAAAAAATACTTCATTTTTTTTGGGGGCCGACATTTTGTCAAAAATAAAAATTTTGACTAGTCCTCAGCTTGTTACTTGTATGTATCTATAGTAATATTAATATTCTTTTAAGCAGAGAAATATTCTATACAACCATACACCTATTTTCGGAGGTCTTTCTGGAGATCGCCTATGGAATCAAGGGACACCTTCATGTTCAAAATTAATCGCCAATTATTAAAGTGTACTGTTTTTTAATTATTTAAACACTTCCGAGTGCTCTGTAAGCCTTAAACTCGAGTTCATGAAGCAGCTGTTACTAACACTATCCACAAAACTGTAGTTTATCATATAAAAATATATAAGTTTAACTCCTTTCAAACACAACCCAAAATTTCTCAGCTAACAAGTTGGGTCTTTTGAAAACCTTATACTCGAGTTTGTGCCGCAACTTGGATGCTTTATAGGATTGTAACGACTTTTTGATTACAAGTGGACAATTGTATTCCCTAAAGATTACAAAGTAACATATTCATAATATCACATTATCTTGATACCCTATACACTTCTTAAATCTAAATTCATAATTTTAAAGGGGTGTTCTTCAGTTGAAATTCACTCCACTGCCTTACCAATACTATACACATTTAATCTAAATTTTTTCAGCAAGTATACAGCACTTTTTTTGGACTTATTTAAATTTTCACAAACGCCAAACCGTAGCTAACCAGCGCTTATTCTTTTAAATCACTCTTTTTTTCGTCCATTTTTGCATTGTGCTGTGTACCCTCATTCGATTTGTGGCGCTGCTTTTTCATTCAATTAGCTCTGGCAGTAACTTTGTCTGCTGCGCGCACGCCGTTATTCTACTCGCAGCTGCATTGCATGTTCAACACGAATGCTGCAACATTGCCCGGTACATGCCACAAGATACCACTTTTGCTCTAAATTCTACAGTTGGCAGCTAACATGCAGGTATTCTCTGTTCGAAGGAGGCGTGTTTATATGTATGTAGTTGCACTATTCATAGAATTTTCTCAAGCTAGTAGCGGATGTGGTGTGCTCTACCCTTACCCCGTTTCATTCTTCCACCAATTTATTTTCACTGTACTTCGACGTCCTTGCAACAAGTTTGCTTGCGCACCTGGTCACTCGGCAGCCTAGGTATTGCAGTTATTGAGAAAAATAACCCATAGTTGTAGTTGAATTTGAAGTATGTCAGTGGAGTGGTGGGGTAGTTGGATAGTGTGGGTCGTAGCAATGGATGCTGCACTTGTAGGTAGTTGTATATTTGCATTTGTTGTTTCTCAATACCCCAGCAAGAGTTCGATTAAACTATCGATAGTTTTATAAAATTACTTTAAATGTTATGCGTCACGAAAATATAATTATGTTCATATAAAAATTAGCTTAAATAAAGTCCTTAATTGTAATTAAAGCTTGCGCTAAATTTATTCACAAATAAAAAATTTCGTTATCAAGAAATTATATATAAACCGTTTAAGAAGTACACGCTTCGTTTGTTGCAGGAACGAAATAGTGTATGGTACGTGCATCTCTTCTAAAATTATGCCAACAAATACATTCTCTTATTTTGAGTTTCGGCCAAGAAGTAGTATTTAACACTCATACACTTCTTCTTCGTCTTCGCATTCGATGCAATAACTGTTAGTAGCATAGATTTTCCTACATGCCACACGCAAAAATGTTCACCGGTTAGTAACAAGTACGACCAACGGTACTTGAATTTTATTGCTGCGCAGCGTAGTGTGCTTCTAGGAGCATTGAGCGTTGTTCCCAATGCGCAATGGAGGGTAAATGATTAAGCAGTGAAATAGGTAGAATTGAAAAAAGATTACGATAATATTGTATTCAAAGTAAAATTAATGCTTCAACACTTATCTAGAGTAATATTTATTTACTGTTAAGTAAATATGCATATTTATTAAATAGAAACTAAATTGTACAATATATCAATTGTACACTTTAAAATTATTGGCGGTATAAAATAGATTGTATATTGATAAAATATATATACATATACTATTTAAAACCCCATATTTTGTTGTATAATTGTAAGTAACTATTGAGTATGAGATCAGGTTTGTTGTCTAAATAGTCATGACTTACGAAAGGTACTTAAATTAATTTTTACAATTATTTTAATTTTTGTAAAACTTGTCAAAGCTTCAAAACTCTATTGCAATAACGCTGCTCCGCTTCCATGAAGGTTCCACCCTCAATTTTTGAGCTAGCCATCTGAAATTTTGCACACGTCAATTTTTCTCTAAGAAGCTGCTCATTTGCTAGAACCATATAAACTATAGCATATAGCTGCCATACAAACTGAACGATCAAAATCAAGTCTTTATGTGGAAAAACTTTTTTATTTGACAAGATATCTTCACAAAATTTGACATGGATTATTTTTTCCAGACAATACTATAATTTCCGAGCAAGTAGTTCAAATCGGGCCACTGTGGCCTATAGCTGCCATACAACTGAACGATAAATATCAAGCAGTTGTATGGTCACTAGTTTATTTGTGAAGGGTATTATAGCTGCGGTGCAACTGTAGTTAACGTTGTTTGCTTTTGTTTTGTCTTTTCTTTGTTCAATTAGTATCGGCATTGCCGACTCAATGACTTGTTCATTAGCTGTTTTTGTTGCATTGCCGACT
The DNA here is from genome assembly GCF_042242935.1 of Bactrocera oleae. Taxonomy (NCBI): domain Eukaryota; kingdom Metazoa; phylum Arthropoda; class Insecta; order Diptera; family Tephritidae; genus Bactrocera; species Bactrocera oleae. Next base: position 57,582,477 of record NC_091539.1, read on the forward strand.
TATTGCTATAGTAATTTGCATGCTATAAACTTACCACCGTCTCTAGTTGTTACCCAAACACATAAAAATATTATTTGCCTATTTCTCCGTATCACTCTACCTACCCTCAAGTACCGTTATTACAGTTGAAATATGCCAATTCTCCACAAAGCTGCATATTAGACAATGAATTTTACAATTTCCACAACTACAAGAACAAAAGCAAGAGCACTCATAATTTTCTCCAACTTCCCGCGTCCACACCCGCATACCTCTACATTTCTCTCTCACCAACTACCTGTTAGTCAGTTGCTGCTTTATGCAGCTTACGCAAAGTTGTGTGTGGAAAGTGCTTCATTTGATGTGCCAGTCATGAATGCTGATGAGTGTGCATTGGCAGTCAAACGGTGATGGCAAGTGGCAGGTGAGGGTATACAACAACAACAACAACCAATAGAAATTAACTAAGTACTTGCCTATCGCCTACAGCATCCTCAACAGCTGCTTTGCTGCGTTATTACTACATAAGTTGTTTTCTGTTTTTATTTTCTCTTTTTTCCGTTCGAGTTGTGAAAACTTTTTCATCATAAATGTTGTTGCGTTCATCACTCCGAATACGAATACGAATATTGCTTGCTGATCAATAATGAGTGATAAGAAAAGTTTTATTAGCACGAACAGGTCGAGGCACGCGAGGCATAACCGCCAAGCGGGCTCCAGAGCTATCGTGGTTTATCCAATCACCGTGCTTATCCGCATCCCGCAATTATAGAGAAAAGTAGTGGAAACAACAAGATAAAGTTTTGCGTAAGCTTCGGTGTTGGTGTGTGCGGGGAAAATATTTTCAAGTAGCTAGGGTCGCGCGGTGTGAGATATTATATTAATGAGGATGATGATGCCGATGATACGGCGAAAAAGGTGGAGCAGTGAAGTTGTGCTTGTGCTTATTATAAGTACTACATTCCTTTATATTTACATATTTTTCATAATTTAAGTGTTGTTGTGTTCAGAAAGCTGAGTGATTGCTTGTTTGCAGCTATTAGCTTTTATATGCATGTTGCAAAAGTTTTGGGTAGCGACATGAATTTGCTGATGACGTGAATACTAAAATGGTACATTTATTCTATTGACGGAAATGTAATTTTCTAAAAGCTTTTTCGTGTTCAAAATATTATACATTTGACATCATAATGAGTTTTTACCGCTATTCAAGAATAATTTTATATCTGACTTTTAGCGCTTTTCTGATTTCTATGTGATCTGGGTTGCAAATATTGTACTATATTAAAAAAATAACTGAACTAACAGTATTAAAATCCGTAACTGTATTATCTGTTATCCTTATTATATATTCATATCTATATAGGTATATATATATATATATATAGTTACTTGCTCAGAGTGCCTAGGTGGAACATAGGGTCTCGATATCCATATTACTTCCGAATAAGTAGATATTAAAATAAACCAATACCAATCAAGTGTAAGATATATGTCGGAAGGTGAGCTCAAAGCACAACATTTTAGGAAAATATGCAAATTTGAAAACACATATTTTGTATTTAGGAATGCAGTTGGAAAAGTTGAATTTTTCATAAACTGTCAATCTTAATTAAATTATTTCAGTAATTTTTGGAATAATTTTTTATTGGAACCCCGGTTTTTTAACAAGAATATTAATTTCTGTTCACTTTATTAGCATTTAACTAAAAAATTTGTGAAAATAAAAAAAACTATAAAATTCAACTTAAACCCAAATTTTGTTAATTCTTACACTAAAAATGGCATCCACACCACGCTAAATAAGTATCATCTACTTTTCTCATGAATAAATTTCGAAATTGTTGCCATAATTTTTTTTACTCAAAAGTAAACCTTTCAAACCATTAAACCTTCAAAGGAAGTTATTATTCATTATTTTATTTTTCGCATCGTCGTTGCCAACATCTATGCAATTATCCTTGCCAGCTGATTTGCTTTGAATTACCACATAAATTCGAATGACTTACTCTTTACACCAGTCAAATTTGACACGTTCCTAGCTTATCTATTGATCGACGTTTGTGGTTAAGCTCCCATATTTCACCATCACGCCAACAATTTTTCTTACTCCTTCTACCTTTTGGAGAAATAACTTGTACACATTGTTCACATTCCACTGCACTTCCGCAGCAAATACTTGTGTGTGCCCTCTCTTCTCCCTCTCATTTTTTAGCTGCAATCTTGTTGTGTGTGCCCTCTCTTCTCCCTCTCATTTTTTAGCTGCAATCTTGCTGCCTTTATACACATATACATAAGATATTTTCCGAATGCGTTTGAAGTAACCGAACTATGCAATGACTGCGTTAGAAATAAAATTCGGGCGGCGAATATTTCAATTTGTGGTTTGTGTTTGATATATCAGCAAGGTATTTATAAAGTAAAACAAAAAAAAAAAACAATTTTATATAAAACGAGTAATGTAACGCTAAGTTCGGGTGTAACCGAACATTTTATATTCTCGTAAGGTAAAGTGATATACGTGATTTTCGTATACTTGTACTTAAAAGTTCTACATATTTGGTGTTTGCGTCCTTGAATTGTTATAGTCCGATTTCGACAGTTTTTGGCCGTAAGATTAAATACCTTGAGGACACTATTTGTGCAAAGGTTTACTCGAATAACTTCATTGATGTTTCATCTGTATACTGTAAAGTAAAAGAATTATAAGGAATTTGAAAGTAGACGTGGTTGTCAACTGATTTTGAACCATTTTGAAACCAGAACGACACTTTCTTAAACCAGGTTTTCTTACATTACGGCAGTTCGGCAAGGTTCAATCTTAAAATTTAATTATTTTGATAGGTTATATCAAGAGTGAGCATTGCTCTCAGTTACTAACGGTAATCGATTTCTTTACTCGTACTCGAGAGAACCACTTCGCGCTGTGGCCTTAAAATTTTCTTAGAATTTAGCTATAATTCTAAAATAAAATCCGTACTTGTATCAAAGAAAACCAAAGTTCTTTCTTATTTTATTTTTTCACATCGATAAACTTAGTATACTTCCAACTTTTTGCCAGTATACTTCCAATATAAAACAACAAAAACTTAAAAACAAGAAGATACATGTAGATAACAGTATCAACTGCAAATCCTCCACTTTAAGTGGTTGAAAGCATTGCTGCTTATTGCGATCTTCTAACGAAATCCAATCCATATCCAAAAACTCCAGAAAACTCTGCTTTTGCCAGTGTCTTATCAGACCAGCGGCACGCAACCGCATGAGGAAGTCATTTAAATTCTCACGATAAATCGAGTTCTCCTGTAGAGGCAAAGTCATTGGGTAATTCTTAACCAAGCAAATGTCGGACAGGCGAAATAGTGGTCGTGAAAAATATTTCTGTTGCTCCTCATATATGCCCCACATATCGGTTATAGCAAAGGCATAACGCGTATCAAGGTTGTCTTGTAGCTTCAAAAATTGTGTTATATTTTTAAAAACTATAAAGTTCTCATCATGCTCTTGATAATCCGGTTGCGCTAACATAGCAAACAAATTTTGTTTATCAACAGCAATTTGTATGCCACGATTGACTAGATCATCTATTGTTTCAGCTCTGCCCGCAATGGGCGGATTAACGAGAAAACTTTGCAGATAACTGATATAGGTAGTAGTCAAATTCAAACCCGCAAAAACGATTAAAATAAATAAGGCCTTGTGAAGACGCGTAATCTGCTTCGGCCACCAGAACGGCAAGCTAAAAAGACCTTGCAACACTGACTCGTTAACGAAATAATCTATAATGTACACGGGTCGCTGACAATGGCAACGCGAAGTGAATGTCCAAGTACAAGAGATGCTAACGACGCTGAGGCAAAATAATATTGCCACCGTTTTGTTTACATATCCCAAGTAGAATGCAGCTTTCGGCAGTGGCTGTTCCAACGGTACCATAAAACAGTAATCCGTACATTTAAAAATAATCGAGAAACCTATATAGCGATCCAAAACTTTATAAGGTGTTAATGAACCAATATCAAGGGTGCTATTTCCGAGAAAACCGCTCAATTCGTCATGTAAGTAAAGTTTGTTACGCATAGAGTGCGGATGTAAAATTGTAGCATTAAGATGCTTTGCATACTCGACCAAAGATCTACCCAAGAAACCACTCATTGTCGACGGTGCGCCGTTACTTGGTATATAACTGTACATTTGCGGCCACAAAGCTTTTTCTATTATGCGCAATGGATGTCCATACATATTATCCAAATGATTGATAAATAATTTTGCTCCCCTTGTCGGCAATGTACGTTTTAACACTTGTGTTGTGGGGAAAATGCGCAAAATCCAGTAACTTCGCTCGATTATCGTCATTCGTGGTTGAAACGCAATTATTTTTGTAGCTGTATACTCGGCGCACATTTGCATTATCTGCTCTATATACGCCTCATTTGCAGAGTCCTCGAATAGCAGAATCAGTCGTGTTTGTGTGTTTTGCCATAGGCGTTGCCAAAGTGTGTGCAGCAGAAGTTTATCCTGTTCCATCCGCTGATTGAGTTTCGCGATGGTTAACATTTCGGCGTTAAATTTTAACACATATCTTTCAATTGGTGCTGAGGTACCGACATGCAGCAGCGGTTTATCTTGGCCTTTGCTCAACGCACCTATTATATCCGAAGCCTCTAAGCCATTAGCGCTTCTCCGCGCAGTGTCATTCTCATAACTCGTATATATTATTGTATCCAGCGGTCTTTCCTGTGCAGTAGCAATCACAATTTGTGTCAGTTTCTTTGTGAAATCTTGGTCGATGGCCGTCAGTCCAATCAAGCTAAGTAGTATGGTGTGATTGTTGAGAGTACGCATGTTCGGCGTAAGCTATGATTTCCGAAGTCACTTTAACCAAAATGAAAAAATGTTTCTTGTGCTGCATTCCTTTTATAATTTATTTTAGTAATTTGTTGGTAGCACTTTGGCTTGTGTCAAAACAATTAATTCAGTTAAGTGGTCAGCGTTAATTAAATACTATTTTATGGCTCCTAATTACAGGGTTTATATTTTAATAAAAGCGACATGGATTGAAAGTGTTATTATCTCTCAAATCTTATGTACACAAGTGTTGTACATTTTTAAATTACCGTGCTAGTCTTAACCATGGTATAGTATCATAGGAAAGGTGTTATGTGCGTATCGTAAAGCTCAAATGAATCTTTTTTGCGTTCCAAAAATCGGTCGAAAAAGACAAGTTTTAGGAACGCAACGCTACAAACCGACCTTCTTGGTTATAATTTCCTCGAGTCTTACTCTAGTTTAACGAACAAGAATTCTGAGAAAATCAACTTCACCTCGTTGACACATATATTTTTTTTACTGAGTGGCAGTATCAGCTATATTTTATATCTTAAATTAAATGATTATAAAAAAGTTATTACAATATTTATTTTTTATTTTTATTTTGTGCAATATTTTCTTAAGTGAAATATCGGAAGGCTGTTGATTCCGATTTTCAAGTGTAATCCATTTCATAGCTAACATTTCCAGAAAGCTATGACGTCGCCAATGTAATAACAGCCCAGCCTCGCGTAACCTCTCCGGAAATACATTTAAACTCTCAAGATAAATTGAGTTTTCTGTAAAGGCAAAGCCCTCGGGTAACTTCTACCCAGAAATATATCTGAAAGCCTGAAAAGTGGTTGGGAGCAATATTTCTGTTGCTCCTCATATATGATCCACATATCGGTAACCCCAAAAGCGTAACGTGTGTCAAGATTATCGCGAAACGATAAAAATCAGTGTCGTCTTTAAAAATCACAAAATTTTCCCCATATTTTTGTAAACCTGGTTTATAAAGCATCGAAAAAAGATTATTTTTATACACAACTACTTGAGTGCCACGACATATTCAATCTTCGATGGTTTCGCCTCTGCCTTCAATAGGTGGATTAATACTATAACTTTTTAGGTAGGGCATAGGCTGTGCCGATAATGATACCCGCTAATGAAGTGTTAACATAGATGACCTAATTAAGTTTCAATATGAGTACCGTTATGTCGGGTCGAATAGTCCATCAAAACTCTACCAATGAAGCCATTTGGCTGTATACATATATGTAGATTTGTGGCAAGGTAGCGCTTTCTAGTCGAATTAGTCGGGTTTGTGACGTCGACAGTCTTAACAAACTGAGTATCCAGGTTTGATTATTCAGAGAGCGCATGTTTGATAGCTGCAAAAACTTATTTGAGCTAATTTTATCAAATTGATGAAGTTGTTGACTTACATGCCTTGTTTATAAGAATTTTGGGGTGCACCCAATGGTTCACTTAGTTGCTTGTGTGGGTTAATAAATTGAATTTAATAGTGCACTGATTTCATATTTATGGGCTATAAACACTTAATAAATACTTCAACTAGTTTTATGGGAGAAAGAAATGTATTTCGCCATATTCAGGCTGAAGCATTCACGAGTTAAAACATTTTTTTGTTGCTATTAACTTTAGTTGAATATGTGAAAAAAATATTTAAAAAATTTAATTTTCAAATTTCGTAATTCTATAGTTTGGATATGCGGTTTGTTCACTATCTGTCTCTTAACTGGCGGTAGGTGTGGAAGCAATTAACTGAGGGAAAGAAAGTCATCATGTCAATGAATTTGGCAGCAATTCACACTGTATCTAGCAGGGATATCAAAAAAAACATTTATCAAGTTTCCTCATGATATCTCAGTGATATCATATTATAAATATGTTCATAGTCCATTGAATTCAATAAAACCATAATAACCTGAGTCTATATTTTTGTGAGGATACAAAACATATTTTTAATCAATGTTCCTGGCTGGATAAAATAGGGATTTTAGATCAAGTTGAAAATGAATTAAGAGCAAGCCGAAAATGGAGAATGCAATCGATTCGTAGCATATATCTTTACTTTAACTGTTATAAAACTGTTGTACACACCTTCAGAAAGGACTGCACTGAATTATCTCAAGATAGATGAATTGTATAAAGCTACTTTATAATAATTATAATTAGTCAGTGACTACTCAAAGGGTTGGTTCTTATTAGGTCATTACTATAATTGTATTACATATCTAGAGTTACTTGAGTTTCCTTGCTTATCGAAATTCGTCTTTGATGTAGAGTTTGAGCTAGATGGTATTGTCATTTCCGACTGGGTTTGACTACTATTATATCTAGTAGGGTGGAATGAAAAAAAAAAAATTTTTTTCATTTGCTTAGCCTGAGGGTAAAATCTGTAGATTATAAAAAAATAAAATTTTTGGACAAAAAAAAAATCTTTTTTAACATCTAGAGATCCTAGAACACTATCAAGAGCTGCTAGAACACTTATCAAAAATTTTTTACTAAATAAAAATTTTAACTCGAAAATTTTCTTTGTTTATAATCAACGGATTTTACCCTCAGGCTAAGCAAAAAAATATTATTTTTTTCGCTTCACCCTAATATCGTAGTGTAGTGTTGTGCCCTCTTGAGGATTTGGAAAACAGTGGTCAAATTTATTAAAGGTGGGGAATATGAAATATTGGTATGCAGAAAAAAATCGATTTTTTTTTTAGCCGTGTGGTTATTATTCAGACAATACTTTTATCGGAGTTGATTTTTTTGAAGAAGGATCTTGATTTGCGGGCTTGCAAAAGCTAACTCGTGCAAGAATTGAGGCCGTACGACAATCACGCGTATCGCACGTTCGGTGAATATGGCCAAAACAAAATAGCCGCTAGACTATTTTTTGTGGGGTTATGTGAAGTCGCTTGCCTATGCAGATAAGTTTAAGACGATTGACGCCTTGTAAGAGAATATTCGCCGCGTTATTGCTGACATGCGGTCAGCTGGAATTTATTCGAGTCGGCAGCGGTGGTCGTTTACATGAAATCAATTTTAAAACATCATTTGAAATGGTCTGGTGCTTGAAGCGCTCACCATAAATCATATATATGATATCAAATAAATATAATAGCGTTATGTTTTGAGAAACTCCTTTCCAGGAACATCTGATCCACTTAATTGGGATGAACAAGTACTTTTATCTGGTATCTAAAACTATAGAAAGTAGAACAATAACTTCACCTAAGAAACCCAATAACAATTAATTGTCTCAATATTGACCACACCTGCCACTTGTTAAACGATCATTGTTTATTTATGAGTTATGTGTTCTACATGTCCATAGAATGCTTGTGTGAAGAAATCTTTGAGTAACATCAATCAAAAGAGCCTTCAGAGTGCTGCACAGGCGAATGCTTTCGTTATATATACATTTTACCACCATAACAACCAAAGCAAGTGAGGCGAGAGCATCAAACGAATTCATTTCATGCCAAACAAGGAATGATGGTGGTCGATGGGTTTCCAAAATGCTTGAGAATTCCCAAATCATAAATAACACTTCAATGATAATATTCAAAATTGCTATTTATCAAACGCTCTCTATTACGCCCTCTCTGTGTATTTGACGTACGCTGGTAGAAGTGCAATGGATTTTGAAATGTTGAAATAATGTGAACAGTTAGATGCTGGGGCTCAACTGCCGGCTTTGATGGACACATATCAAGAGTTATCAAAATTGATATGGGTTTGCGTCGTTTGCACACACACACACACACACAGACGCATTTGTGAGCATTTGCTTGATGGACGAATTGGTGTTTCGCTTAGGGATTTCGCCGGCATTCGAGTGCAGAAGTGGACCGTTATTAATGGCAGCGTATTGATGTAAAGCAACACAAAAGGCACTGAGAAAAGTGGCAAGACAATGAAGTCTGCCAGCGAGCATATAGAAAAACGAAAATAGTGAAATAATAGGTGATGTGAGAGTGGATATGGCGGTGCAATATAAGCCACCGCTAGCAGGATATGTGACGTGCCTTTTGTGTAAGAGTACGTGCGTATGTTTTGTCAAAGGAATTCGCCAACTGTGCGCCGCATGTGGTCAAAATACACAGTCAAAGAAAGTTAATCGAGCACAAAGTGCTGCCAAGAACACGAAACAAATGGCATATAGGTATAAACACACACACGCACATACATGCATATATGTATACACACATGCAAATGCTGAAATAGAGAATATGCATGGCACAATTTAAAACATTTATCATTTTCACAAAGAGGCACGACAAAGAAAGAACAGTGGTATAATTTTTTGTTTGCGCAAAACAGACATAAATCGAGTGGAGAGGGATAGAGGATATGAGCAAGTGGAAAATCTACAGTAAAACTTTTATTTTTTGATTTGCTAAAAAAATAGGTTAAATTGGCCGGCCCGTGTTCGGCTGCTCTAACTGGCCATTTGGAAATATGTCAAACGTCAATGAAACTAGAAATGTTGTGTGTCTGCGCCAGAAGTGGAATATGCGTCGAAAATGGTAGCATACGTCTGAAGATTGAATATTTGAGAATGAAATAGATTGCACAAAACAGAAGGAGGCGAAAAATAGACATCACAACAGACAGCTGCAAATAGAGAAAATAGCAAAGAGTGTAAGAAAATGAGATTAAAAGCAAAGGAAGCTTCGTTACTCTAATTTTATAACTTTTTTGTTGCTTTTTGGTTTGATAATATTTTTTCATTTTCATGTTGTTTTTTAATGTGGTCAGCTTATGTCGTTTTTTGTTAGCATTTTGATTGACAGCTGGAAATTGGTGGCAACACCGTGGTTTATGGCACTGATACACATCATTAATCATGCATGTCTTTGTGGCAATGACGATGCCGTTACACATATTTTACGCTTGTACATAATTGTGCAGTATTTATAGCCAATAAATATTTACTCACATATATTTTTCTTCACATATGCAACTGTACGATATATTTATGCGTGAGTTTTCGCTCCGGTTTGTGTTTGTGCCAATATGTCTGTATATGTGCCTATGGCCATGGCTATGCAATTAAATTTAATTTAATTCACTTTTATTGACCACAGGCCTTACCAACTGCCTCACTGCTGTGCTGTAAATTTCACACATTGACGTGTGAATCAAATGCGGGCATACCGTTATTTACAATCGCAAACTTAATTTATTGTATTTACCGTTACGCACGTAAACGCGCCCAGTAGTAAAGTCGAGGTGTTTAAAAAAGAGCAGAGACTAATATAGATATAACTAGGTATAACCGATCTACTTTGCAATCGTTCGAAAAATTATAATTATAGTATCTTTCATGATTTTCACGTAAAAAATATTGAAAAAGTTTGCGAGATTATAAACATTGAAACAGATTTTGGTATTGGAACATATTATAAATAACATATTTTCGGTATTTTTAAAGCTGAGCATGCAATGTCTTTTACTTGTTTTAGGAAAAAGACTTCGAGAGATTTCTGATTTTTTTACGAAGCCCGAAATTTTACGATTTTTAAATATTTTATGAAGAATCAATAAAATTTGCATCAAAAATTTAATGGATTTGGTAGTCTTACATATTTGCAGTTTTAGATTCGTCCGTTTATTTTTTTGCTATATTTGGGCACTGTTCTCTTTTCAACAGAAAATTTATACAGTTGAATTCTTATCGAAATATATATATTATTGTAGTTTTTCACCCATTATCTATTTGAATAAACCATTTCTTACATTTAGCTCACATTGTTTGATCGATTCATCGTTCTCAAAATTTTGACGGCATTGGTATTTTTTAATTTTATTGTACCCTGAACAGCGTCTGTATATACACAAAATAGTCGCTCAGTTTTTGAGATATCGATCTGAAATTTTACTCACGTCCTTGTCTCCCTAAGTAGCTGCTAATTTGTCGGAAAGGCCGATATCGAACAACTATAGCATATAGCCGCCACACCAACTGAACGTTAGGAACTAGTAATCTCAGTAAATATATATTTTTTTCCTTTTTGTGATATAATGATATAAAAATGCAACTATTATAGCTTCGGTGCAGCCACAGTTACCCTTTTTTTTTTTGTTCTGAATATAGCATAATAAAAACTGGATTAATAATTAGTCCACCATGTCTAAACTTCAACAAAAGAAATTAAACTGGTATTACTCTTTTTGTGTATTGTTTTTTGTTACAAATCTTTAATGAGAAAGTGCTCTGAACAGATATCTTAGATGTTTTTTGTTGGAGTTAAATCTTTTTCTCTATCTAGTATGCTCAAAGAGGCTATAGTTTACCATGAATTAGTCAGAGTTATTTATTTTGGGTTTTTTTCGGGCAGTAGACTATAAAATATTGTATTTGCTTTTAAAGTCAGTCTCGAACTTTATAACAATAACGTGGCATCCTTTTTACCTCCAATTCATTCGCCATTTTATAATAAGCTATACTGTAGTAATTGAACAACAGAATAATCCTTAAGCCGTTTGTAAAAGGTTAAGCGATTCTAGTGCAACGACTTTTTATCTCAGAAATGTTTTTATTGCCGTAACATTTTCCGTCGATTAATATTTTTTTCGCAAAATTTTCGACTCATATGCATTCACATACATATACTTGTGTATATACATGTATATATATTCATGTTTAATCAATCGCATCCGCTTGCAAGCTCGTGTAAGATTTATTAATGATCAGCATTGTTGTTTTATTATTCAACAGCTCAAACTGACAGCTGGAAATCAATATTTTCATTTAATTGTATTTGTGTGAGTAGATTTATCTTGTATGCTGTAATTAATATATATTTACACTCAAAGCTACATATTTATATACGCTGCAGGCAAATAAACAGCGGATATACTAACATAAAAACCTGCTTACAGCAACAAAAGCATAAGCATTCATTTGCTTATTATAGTATAATACTAATAATTATTAGTAATTTTCAGCTACTTATTCTTACATTTTTGCTATTTCCGGCAAATTTGTGTATTTGGCAAATACAGGGGAAAAAACATGCATAAATATTTGTGTATAGTGTTTGAATTTTCCTTTTCGTAAATAATGGATATGTTGCTTCGAGCGAATTGTTTAACGAAGTATTGTTAATATTATACATTACATAATTGCTACAGTTGTTATTACGGTCAGAGCTGAAATTCCATTCATATACGAGGTGTGTTTAAAGGAAAAAGTGAATTTTGAATTTTTTAGAAAAGTACTCAAAGGAAAGCGTTTAGAGCTGATGACCATACAGAAATGTGCATTTCAGAAGTGATTCGAAGATTGGAAAAAGCGTTATCACAAAGGTATTATATCCGAGGGAGATTACTTTGAGGGGGACAAAATAGATATTGATGAATAAACCTTTCAAAAACACCTCGTCGACTTGGCTGAGCCAATAAAAATAATATCGAATTTAAGGGTTAAAGTGAACCTTTATACAGAGAAAACACTATCCCTTTTTGCCAACTTTAGCTAACTAACAATAAAAAAAAGTCTGTTTTCTTTGAGAATACCATAACTTTTAAATATTTTAGGACGACTGTTGTGAAATCATCAGCAGGTTAATTATAAATTCAAATTAGATTGTATGGTGAGCTGAAAGTGCGTATTCGAAATAAACAAAATTCTTTAAACCGCTATTTTATGCGAAATAGCCTTGGATTAAACCTTGTTTATCATATTTTAAACTTTTTTTTGCAGGAAAATTACTTAAGTAAACAAATTTGAGAAAATGTGAAATATTCATACCCTGCTAACTTTTGTAAAACTACCACAATATAGCTAAAATGTATTGCTTTTCTTTTCTTTCTAAATAGATAGTTTATTTATATTCAAATAAATATATATGGTATAATAATAAGCAAAAGCGATGTAATTCTTTTAAAATAATCAACGTATACTCAGTCATCACATTTGTTAATATCTCATTTTCTTCAGAAAAAAAAATCTTAACCTCTAATGAAATACACTTCATATGTCAGTTTTGAAACTGGTATATCAATTTGAAAAGATTGAATCCTGTTTGTTGGTTTAATTGCTGGCAATCCCTTAATTGCTCAATTAAGTGAATTTACATCCAGCAAAACTTACCGTCTGACCGTGTATTATTACTGCTCTATAATTTTTTAAACTCGAAATTGGAAGTCAACGCGACGTTTTATAAAATGATTAGACTAGTTTTTTGGAGCTAAGCAAGTTGCTCTTTGTAAGACGACGTCACGGTGCACATATGCCAGGTATTCAGTAACAACAAGTAATTCAGAAAAGCCAATATAAATGAAATTGGCTAACTAACTAGTAAAAATATTGGTATTTAATTATTGAATTTTTTTTAAATAAACTTTCTACATCTCTCAAGTAAACAAATTTTATATATGTGTAGAGCTTTAAGAGTATTACATTAAATAAGCTTAGAGCGTAATTTAGCTCCTTAAGTCATAATTTTTGTATCCTGAACAGGGTGTATTAAGTTTGCCACGAACTTTTCAATACTCAGAAAGAAATGTCGGAGACCCTGTAAAGTATATAAATAATAAGTGCGATGAGTTGAGCCGATTTAGCCACGTTCGTCTGCCTGTCTGTACATGCGCGAATTACTTACTTAGTTTTTAAGCTGTCACTATAAAATTTTGCACACTTGTCAGAACCGATATCGATCTATAGGTCGCATGATGCCAACCTCAATTGCAATGTATTGGAAAGATGTCTAATAATGTACATTGCCCGTGGAGATGCGGCGTAATCCTCAGTATCAAGTAGCAGTAATTCACAAAAAAAATAAAAATTTTTTTCCTATGCCACGAAATGTAGATTATTTTTACTGTTGTCAATCGATTTCACTGATTGTTATTATTAGATTGCTTCGCTGGCTGACTTCGTTTTGCTTGAATAAGTATTCGATACAAGTGAATAGATAATTTTTTACATTTACATAATGCATAAATATTTTCAACGGTAAATCTGACGCCATACCAATGTCTGCTCGGAAGTATAGTACGGAAGTGATATGTGTACACCTGTGTGGGTGTGTAAATGCTTGAAATGAACAATAATGCAACAAAAGCGACTAAAGAAATAATAACAACAACACAAATACATTAACAAATATAAGAAACAAAGAGGCTTACAAAAGAACAGCGTATACAAACACAAACCGAAATATATGTACAATTATACCTATGTATACCTATATAAGTTTATGAGGTGGTGGAGTGAGAAATGCCAGCCCGTTAGTAACCGGCGCGATAAGTAAACTTGGAGTTCGGTTACTAAGTGATGGCGTCGACAAAATGTCACACTAACTGGATGCCATGGCTCGCCTTCAAGGCAAAGATGCAAAAACAAAAGTAACGCGATAATAAAATAAAATAGCGCATATTTTTATACGCAGTCAATGAAAGAGAGGGTGAAGAAGGCACAAAATGGCTTCCACACGCTCTTATCTACAGCTTTAGGTGATGCTTATATATCCACACACACACATATGTAATATACTTACATATATATATATATTGAATGATGCTATTCCTTCGTCTTAAGCACGTTGTTAAGGCATTGACGTTACGAATCGGCAAGCTCTGAGAACTTCACTGCTTTGATATTCTATCTTGTCTTACTACTTCTTGCCCGTTTTAACTCACTGCCTGCCTGCTCGCTGACTTCTCCTTCTTATTGTTGGCGATATTAAGAATGCAGGCAACAACAAGTACAAGAAGAATCAGCCGCATAGTTACAGCACGCTTTTGTGGAAAGGAAAACAATGCAAACGACATTAAGGAAATGGAAAGTAGCGACCAAAGCGTGTTGTTACTGTAATGAGCAAGTAGTTGTGGTGGGGTGGCGGGTAAAATGTGAGAAATTGTTGGCTGAAGCAGCTGCTAAGTGAATACTTGGAATTGTTGTCGAGGAAATTGTCAGTAGCTGTTTGCATAAAGGCTGCACTATAAAGCTTATAAATCTATGCTGCGGAGCCAAGATGATAAAATGCATAATAGCTGGAAACGATAAAGAAGCCAATTGCGATGAAGAGTGATTGTGCTTGACATGCAAGTGGTTGGAAGCGAAGTATAAGTGCGCATATAAATAGTTGATATGCAATGATAGTGTTTAAAGCTTGAAGTTTCACATGCGCTTTAAATTTCAACTATGATTATGATGTTTTTTTGTAGATTTTATAACATTTGGAAAATTGTGTTATTAACATTTCTTCCCGGTTTTGCAATATTAGGCGGAGCGTTGTCATGATCGAAAATTATTACCTCATGTCTAGTCGCAAATTCTGGACGTTTTTCAGTAACAACTCGCTGCTTTTCGAAGCTCATAATACAGCAAGCACTTTCGATCCTATCAAATACAGAACATTACATTGGCGTTATGGATATTCGGCTATGTCGTTGATTAAGCGGGTTGGTCAGGTTTCATATATGACTCTTTGTTTTTAGGATTGTTGTAAAGGATCTATTTTTCATCACCAGTCCCAATCCGATGCACAAACGATCTTTTTTTTCTAGCGTTCAAGCAGCATTTCTGACATGCAATTCATCTTTCAACGTCTCTTGGCTTCAGTGCATTAGGCAGCCAATTTCCTTGCTTTTGAATGTGTCCAACTGTTTTTAAACGTTTTGAAATGGCTGCGGGAGTAGCTCCCAAAGCTTCTGCAAGCTCTTTTTATGTGTTCATTATAAATTTCCATCAAAACACACTGGCTTTCGGCTGAGATTTTCTTTATTTTAAAGTAATGCGGTGAGTTCGCAAAAACATTTTTTATGTCACAAAGTTCGACATATGCTGAGAAAGATGCACAAGGAGAGTTGCTTTGCATCGCATGTTCGGAATATTAGAACAATGGAGTAATAATCATGTTATGCCATCACTTGGAAAATCGCACGTATACAGTTATATACCCAAATATTTATAAAAAATATATTAAGTAGAAAAGTTAAAATAATAGGTGTTAGATAAAATCAGGCTCTTCATCATGGTTTGTAGCCTACATTTAGGGTGAAAACTAAACAAGATCAGAAAGAAGATTATATTAGAAGAGAATGCACATTTGAAATTTATATTAGGATATTGATGAAGTCCTATCATGAAAAAAGTAACTTTTCGCATGAGTTTGAAGATAATTTATTATAAAAAATGCTTGATAGCTTAAGAGAGGTTTGTTGTGCTATTTTTTTGAATATTTTCTCAATAAATTATTTAAATTACCAGCCATTGTTTCATCTATTTTTTTGGATACTCTTCCCCTTACTTAAGCCCTATTGGCTTCATTGCACAGCAAGAAAACACACTGCTCGTAAATATTTTTACTGTACTAATTAAAGCATATCGTTCCACGTTGAGTTAACTTATAAATATTAAAATAGCTTAAGCTTTCAAATGAGCTTTGAAGCTTCTAATTAATAATTAAAATTTTTGAATGTATTTTAGTTGCTAAATTACGCTATTTCATCTATGAACGCAAGTGACAGGACACTTGCAGCTTAAGCTCCGTTCCGACTAATAGTGCCCTATATGTGTACGCATATATTAGTGAGTATGCTTGTAACTGCCTGTCTACTACTGTTTCTACATATAATATATATAGGTATATGTTATGGCACTCTTATTAAGTCACTGCTCATATGTATGAGCAGGCCACGCTGTGCAAATATTTTCGCTCATTAGCTCAGTGCAGACCTTAAGGCGGGTGAAACAACACCTAACAGCATACATACAGATATGCAAGCAGAGTAGAGCAAAACATACAAATATCAAATATTTGTTTAGGTTCAACGAAATGAATTTAACAGCGAACCCAAATTGGCGGTTATCAACCCAGTCACATAAAACTACGTGAAGTAGATATATGTACTATAGGTATGCCAAAAATCCACTGCAGTCATTTATATACATATGTACATACGTATGTCTGTTTCAGGATTTTTTTTCTCTAATGCTTAGATCCATTTTGTGCTTTCGCCTTTGTTTTGTTTTTGCTCGTCCTAATTGAGCGATCCACCCTGCAGATATTGTATTATTCATTGTTGCTTTAACGCCGAAAAAATTTTTCTTTCATTACCTCGAGTTTGTTATGCACCCTTTTGCCTTAAACGGTATTTGCACAGAATGTGCTAACACACACTGATATATATATATATATATATATGTATATTGTATATGCACCTTAAGTAAATTATATACATATATATTTTTGGGCAGCTTTTATTGGCATCATATAAAAAGTTGAGGAAGAAAGAAGAAATGCTTCATTGGCGCCGGTGTTTAGTTTATAAATTTCCTTTTGAGCCAAATTGGCCACTGCCTTTCTTGCACATGATTATTTCTTATACTCCATGTGTCATGTCTACAAAAACGTAACTGCAGTTTTTACATAATGAACCTAATTGTTGGTCTTGTCATTTACAAATATTTTTCGTGGCGTGGAGCAATTTTTATAAGTGTGTTGGAAAGGTGCAATGCTATCACATATCTCTTTTGGGCGTTCAATCATTAATATGGATACTCCTGCCTCCTTTGCTTTCAATTTCCTTTTTTTTATTTCATCAGCCGTTTTATTTATTTTGACGTTCCCTTGTTTGCTTTAGTTTCCATTTTAATCCACTTCGAGCCCATCATTGTTATTCTTTTCGGCTGTGCAAATTTGCGCAAGTAATATTATTGCTTTTTATCCATATTTGCTTCATTGAAGTTTATATTTTTTGTGTTTTTTATTCAATTTATGGTTTTTGGTGTTTTGCTTATGTTTTTACGCGCACATCTTTCTATTTTTTATGTTTCATTATTTCTGCAAAAATTCGCTGGATGTGCGCATATTTTATTCAATTTAATTTCTTGTTTGCTTATCTCCATATTGGATTTTTGTGGCAATATTTGAAAAGTGCTTATGTGGAAGGCAATTTATCGCTGTTATTAAATTCAATTTCTTCAAGAAAGTTTAAGAGAACTTGAACTTGAGAATACGCTCTCTTTGAAAAAAATTTCTCTGTCTAATTATGACCCTTGGTTCTTCCTGAAAATGTCTTTTATGGCCACATTCGAGTCGTTGCACTTGTTTCTTAACCGTTTTTGGATTTCTATAGGAAAAGAACTTCTTAGAGCAAGCCAAATCGAGAGAATAAGGTAAGTCAAGCAATGTTTTTTTTTCATTTCGCGGGCAAGTATCTCGTTTGGTATCTAGTCTAAAAGTTCTTTAAAAATACAATAACAAATATACTAAAAATAAAAACATTTTTTTTTTAATAGAAGTAGGTATGTCGGGGTTCGCGCCAATTCAACCAACATCAGTTGAGTGAACCCATAATACCTAGGTATAGGCTGATCGCTTCCTCTCTATAATTGTATACCGAAATTGTTATCAAAATTTCTTGACGTTTTTGTTGTTTTCTGACTCACTTTACAGTAATCAAATCAAACCTCAATGAAGTTATTAGAATAAAAGGTTTCGCAAATAGTGCCAAATAAATTCATCTTACGCCTAAAAATTGTCGAAATTGGACTATAACTTTTTAAGGACCCAGGCGCCAAACATGTGTATCTCACTGTATATGCCTGATTTTTAATCGAACATATCGGTCAATCTTTGAGGTCTAGTACCGAAATTCGAGGAGAATATTTTTATAATGACAGCTCTTACGCCAAAAATATGTAAAATCGGGCCAATACTTTCTTTAGCCTACTAATATAAATATTTTCGAACTTTTTTATTTGTATGGGAAAATGGTTATATCGACCGAATCCATGTGAAGACTTATTCGAGATGATCTCACCATGAAGGTCTACCGGATCATCTGCTCACAATGCGCTTGAAGCAAATTAGCCTCAACAGATGAAAGCGGCTTCTTCAGTGGCACGCGGTTAACGGCTGCTATTTAATAATCAAAACAACTAAATCCACGCAAAAACTTTCAAAAATGCAAAAAATATTAGTCCAAGAATTCAAGACGGTTCACCACCCAGCTGCTGTGATGGTTTGGTTGGTAAGGCACTTTTGTCGAAAAGGAATTAAAACTGGGCTAAAGTGTAGGAGCAGGTTGCTTTTGAGGGAGTATTAAAGCAGTTAAGCAATACTCTCTTCGATGGAGAGCCTTGAATCTTCCAACAAGACTCTGCTCCAGCACACAAGGCAAAAACAATCCAGCAAGGGGTTAAAAGCAACAATTCTGGTTTCATAGCTTTCGTCTGGAAGTTCAGATGTGAGACTCTCAATAAATCTTTGGTTCGAGCACGGTCATTCATACCAAAAAATAAACTATGCGTGCTGCTTTTGATCATTGGCCAAATCGTTTGAGGACTTTTGTGAAGGCAAAATATGACCATTTAGAATACAATTTGTTGCATCGTTCATTTAATATATGCATTATTAAATAAAAATAACTTTATTTAAAAAACGTATTATAGACGGTTGGTATTGCAGATGGGCGTAATCGGACCACTGCCACGCCCACAAAACGCCATTAATCAAAAACCAATAAATAAATTGCCATAACTAAGCTCCGCAATGAGATACAATACTGTTATTTGGTACACAGGATCACATTAGGGAGGGGCATCTGCAGTTAAAATTATTTGTTTAAAGTGGGCCCGCCCCTAATAGGTTTAATATGTATATCTCCTAAGCCGCTAATGCTATAATAACAAAATTTACTTGAAGCAAATCCTTTTAGAGCCTCTACCTACGTTGTGAAAATAGTTGAAATCGGGTGGCATCTCCGCCCACTCCCCATATAACGGTACTGTTAAAAACTACTAAAAGCGCGATAAATCAAGCACTAAATACGCCAGATACATTTAATTTTATCTCTGGGATGGTATGAGATGACTTTATAGGAACCGCGTTCAAAATTAGACATTGGGCGTGGCACAGCCCACTTTTAGGTGAAACCCCATATCTTGAGATCTGCTTAACCAATCAACAAAATTCGGTTCATAACGTTCTTTTTATATTTCTATATCATAGTGTGAAAATGGCCGAAATCGGACTACAATCACGCCTATTTTCTATATAACACCATTTTCAATTCGATTTGATTCTTTCACTTTCCACTATGCATATCAAGCAACAATGATTATATCAAGGTAAAACTTTGCGTGAATAATACGTTTAAAGTATGCCACCTTGTGACCAAAAATTGTCTAAATCGAACCCAAAACTGTTCAAGCCCCTAAGTACTAAATATGTGGACCCCAGTGCCTATAGCTGACCTTCTACCCAAAATATCAGCCAATCCACAAAGAAATCTCAAACGAGTATACCATTTGACTTTGCGAGAGTATAAAATGTTCGGTTACATCCGAACTTAGCCCTTCCTTACTTGTTCCTAATATATTTTCAAATAGCAGAT
Source organism: Bactrocera oleae (assembly GCF_042242935.1). Taxonomy (NCBI): domain Eukaryota; kingdom Metazoa; phylum Arthropoda; class Insecta; order Diptera; family Tephritidae; genus Bactrocera; species Bactrocera oleae. The sequence goes on from NC_091539.1 coordinate 57,602,649, forward strand.
TTTGCCGATCTTTTACCAAATTGATATGAAAGTACTACAATATAATGATGAATATTAAAAAATTATGCATTGAAATATTAAATTAGTTTTTTCTTTTATTTTTCAGTCCGAATTCATTGAACAACAAAAAAAGTTATATATAATAGTTCTAAACTTACCTAATGATTTAACTTAGTTCTTATATAATATATACTTGTATGTGTTTATATGCATGAATATGAATTTATAATGCACCGCTGAACAAGCTCAATGAAGCTAAGAGAGTAAACAATTTGATTTATGGCAAGCCATATTACTCACACGCCCCTCCGCACACAGCAGCCACATTAAAAGAAAAGGCAAAAATATAAGAAATCTGTTTTCGACGCCTGTCACACATAAACTACATACAGCGAAGAATCAATAAGCGGAGAAGAAGTCAACAATGAAAAACCACAACGTCGAAAAACCGCAACAACTGCAACAACAACGACAGCAGCGGCCACCAACAATGGAATATCAAATACTAACCGACGGTTATTTTCAACTGCTTTTGCAAAATTTATTATGTTTACACAAGGGTAAGTCGATAAATATGTACAAACTTGTAGTGCTCATAAATTTATTGTCTGTTTGTATATATCAATATATGAATTTGTATGAATATTTGCGCTAAATGCGAAAGATTATATTGATTGCCCTGTTTGTTGTTATATTGTTGTTATTGTTCGCTGTCATATTGACTTAAATTTATTTGTCGAGCGTAATTGTGGCTGACGGCTGGCGTAATGACCCGAAAAAATGTGTCAAAAAGTCAAATTGTGGTGAAAAGCTTTCGGTTTGAGAAATGTTTTTTGGAAGTAAATGTTTGTGTAGCTATAAAGAATTAAAAAATTTTAATTTTGAAATGATTAAACTTGCAGATGAAGAAATTGTGTATGCCAGTATGTGTTATTAATATTTATTAATGCTTTTAGCGTAAATTAATACTTTGAAAAAATTTAAAGCTCAGCTAAATTTGTATTATTTAGAACTTGACTATTGTTTATGAAAAGTTTGCCTCATAAATTTCAGTGAGTATTTAAACCTGAGCATGAGTTTTGATATTTTATAGGTGTCAAATTAATTTAGTTGAATTTTAATTTTTTCAAGTTTTTTCTAAAAAATCTTTCTTTGGTTATGTTATATGCTACATATTTGACTACAATTTTAGTCTTTCAAAACCTGGGTTTGTGGTTAAGTTTACCGGATTTGAACGTAAAATTCTTTTATTATGTTGTTTTTTTTTTTTAAATTTGTAATGCCAGTAGGCAACACTATTTTCATATAAACAAATTAGTTTAAATTAACTACATACGAAAGTCGATTAAAAAATGTACTTAATTTAATATATTAAATTGCCCATGCATATGCTATGCTTTTAACTGTAATATTATTTTTCCATTGTAGTCGGACCCCCTATCTATATTTTCAGTTGCTTATAATTTCTTGGTTTTTATTTGTGATCCCAAAGTTGTAATAAGCTATTTGTTGTACTTTTAATTTTTTCGTAAACAATAAAAATATCATAAAAAGTTGGCAACACTATTTTCAGGGAAAAGTATACCTGAAAATTTTATATATTTAACAGTTATCTTTAAATTATTTAAAAATTTGGTTTCATATTTTGTAAATCTGGTAACTCTAAGTGTATAATTTTCTATAGCAACATTTCCTCAGCATTTTATTGCTTTCTTAATTTTTAAATTTTCTGTAAACATTTTTTTTTAAGTTTTGTGGAAACAAGCCTCTTCAATGCAAAACCAGATCTACGACCTAAAATTTATAGTTTTTCTATATTCGTTTTATTATACCCTGAACAGGGTATATTATTCTATAAAGAAATATAAATGTTCTATAAAGAATATATATAAATGAACAAGATAATGAGCTTAACGAGATGTGGCATAGCTAATTATTCAAAACATGTTCTATAAAGAATATATATAAATGAACAAGATAATGAGCTTCACGAGATGTGGCATAGCTCATTATTCAAAACATCGGTACAATCCCCGAAGAAATTGTTCAGATTAGACTACAGTAGCATATGGCTGCCAAACAAATTGAGCTATTAATGTCAAGGCCATGTATGGAAAACTTGTTTACTTGACAAGATGTCTTCACGAAATTTGGCATGTATTACTATCCAATGCCATGCTATAATATCCGAACACATTTTTAGATAGGACTTCTATTACATAAAGCTTCCATACAAACCGCTCGAACGGAATTAATTTCTTGTTTGGAAATATTTTAGTGGTTAAGGGTATAATAATGCAACCGAAGGTAATGTTTTTTCTAGTTTACCTTAATTTTAATTTTTACTGCTTTAGTTTGGTTTCAAATATATTTTTTATAAAGTGGTAACACTTCATAAATTTTGTATTTTTTATACTACGCTGAAATATCCTTTACACACTTTTTAGATATCCAACTTTTTATATATTGTACATATAAGAGCGTTGCTTTTTCTGGAGTTCGATGCCATTTTACATAAATATCCTTATATTACGTAGGTTACACTTATAAACACTTACATATCTAATATATATTAATATAATAATAATTTGATGCAACAAAAACGGCGTATTCTCTTATAGTGGAAGATTTATTGCATTATAAAGATATCAAGGTGAAAAATTACACCTATAATGCCCGCATTTTCACTGCTCAAATGAGCTATTAAACTCTAGCATTCATATTTTCCTCCATTCTCTCTTTCTTTCGGCATTATACAAGTTTGAAATTCAATACATTCACTTATGCATATATTTACGCTACTGAAATGCTGAATATAAATTTATGAAAATTTCTAAGCAAGACAATAAAAGTCAAAGGCGCGGCAATCTTTCATCATTTTGCAATTTTATTGACGTTAAAAGTGTTGGACAGAAATATTCCGTAATAATAAAACATAACAGTAAAAGCATAAATAAAAACCAATGAAGAAATGAGGTGAAATAACGGGATATTAAAGATGGCTGCCGCTCAGAAGCTTTCTTTGCTCGCCTTTGTGGTTCGAAAAATGGTTGCGTATACGCCGCGTGGTACACACAGCGCCCGCGGAATTTAAACAATGCGGCGCGCAAGCACTACTAAGTAAATAGATGGCGAAAATATGCTAGTTTCAATCTCAACAGATGCCAGCAATATGAATTTTATATATATTTTTTTATTTTTTATTATATTTTTTTTTATTATTTATTATATATAAGCGAAGTTAAAAATGTATGAATTTTTCATATTCTAACAGAAGCTCTGCTTAAATTCAAAATTCTTCTTCACCTTGGTAGCGTCTTAGCTGCAGAAGCATAGCAAAGTAAGCATCTTGCCAGCCATTCTCACCTGTGGCGAAAGTGCGGTCAGCAGACGATAGCGAAAAGCTACAAAAGCAACAACAAAACGCTCGCCGCTTGCCAACATGGCTGCACTCGAATATTTTATTTATGAGCTCACCCACATAATTATCAGCATGATTTATAGCAGTTTCGCCACGGGTTTGGTGTTTGTTGAAAACAACGACAACAACTGTAGAAACTGAAATTTTGTTCACCAAGAAAAGAAAATAATAAAAGCGTATGAAAATTGTGTAATAAGTAGCAGCATTGAAAAGTGAGAGCGAAAATTTGCATGCAACTCATGAAGCGCCTGCTGACATTTACTCGCACAAACATACATACATATATATGTAATATCATATATATGTAATATCATTCAAAGTCAAGCCCCATTTAATGAATTATGTGACCTTTGTGGCCGAAATTTTCCATTCACTGTTCGTTGTTGTAGTAAAATTTTCTTCGCTCTTAGCTGCAATTTGTTGTTGCTGTTCGCCTTGGTTATTACATATTCCACTCTTTCACACTCTACTCATACAAAGATTTTTTGGTAAACACTTTTGCTCAATACTGTGCTTTATTTATTATGCAAATCTCAATGGTATCATGTCGACCACTTGCTTACAATGTCCTTTTATCGGCAATCAACTAGGGCCACCTGCACGGTGATTTATATACTCCAGTGACCGTGTTCTGGTGCTTTAAATGCCACTGGTCTATAATAAATTTCGTAGTTATTTAAGCCAAATAAGTGAGTGTGTTTAAACGGAAGGAAATATTTAAGCAAAAACAAGGTGAAAAAAATTAATTTTTAGATTATAATTTAGATATTAAAAATTAATTTAGATATTTGAGATTTTTATAGGGATGAAGTTATACTTTACTAAACCTTAATAGTTGGCGGTTAGACAGACATTGAAGTCGTAAATGAAATTATTTAAAATTGATTTTTTAACTATCTGCAGTTTTGGAAGGCGCCAAATGTCTAATTTTATCAAAAAATATAAATTTAATTTATTGATGGTTATAATTCTCCCAAATGCTTTCTAATTACTTCCCATATCTGTTCAAAATCAAAGTGCGCAATTTCGAAAATTTTCTCAAAAACTGTTCGGCCGCTTTATACATAATCTGAGAACTATGATGAAGAGTTTGTTATCACTTTTTTGCACTGGCCTGCCCAATCTTTAATTTTATTAATAATTAAATTTAAAAAAATATACGTTTACAAAATTAAAAATCCGCAAATAATTGTGAAAAATTTTGGATTCCCTTGATCCCATAACCTATCTCCAGCAGGATTTTCGAAAAAAGACCTCCAGCGGTGAGGAAGATTTGTCTGCCTAAAATTATCTCAAATTAAAAAAGCCAAATTGATTTATTAATAAAATAGATGAATACAGGTAATAGTAGTAGAATACAGGTTATAATCGGAAGACTAGTTTTAGTTTTTACTAAACAGCGATTTCCCAAAAACAGTCATTTTTTGTGAAACCATTTACATTTCAGAGTGGTTTAAAAAATCGAAATTGTCAAAAAACGAAATTATTTCTGCAATCAGTACCTGACAAATCTAAGAAGGCCGTATGAAAATTTCAATTCGATTGGTTCAAGGAAATTTTCCTCACTGACTCTGAAAACATCGTTTCGAGAAAAGCGTGTTTAAAATGTTTGGAACCGATTACACTAACTTAAAAAATTCTTACACATTTTTTTTTGAAATTCGCAAGTGGATATAACTATTTAAAATAATCCTTATTTTTAATATTTCATATTTAATTTATTTTTATTGAGCGACCGGGTTATTTCTTTCACCAAATTTTTTATTTAATAGTTTTATAACAGCACCCATTCAAAAATGTCTAGCCTTTAGTAGATGTTGTTAAGAAATAACTTCAAATACTTTATAAAACTATGTAGAATTTAAAATATTTTAAATAAATTTTTATTGAGCGACCGGGTTATTTCTTTCACCAAATTTTTTATTTAATAGTTTTATAACAGCACCCATTCAAAAATGTCTAGCCTTTAGTAGATGTTGTTAAGAAATAACTTCAAATACTTTATAAAACTATGTAGAATTTAAAATATTTTAAATACTTGATGCTATCTTAATCAATATTTTGCTTACTAAACTGCTCTTATAAAAATTTCTTATAAAAAAAAGTATTGCCTGAAAAGAGATATACTTGTATAACAGCCAATTCCACACAAACATATATGTATATACGATAGATATTTTAATGAACTAAAATCGCACCCTCACAACTTTTATGCAATGCTTTCCCTACGAAAGACTCCGTTAGCCTTGACTACCAACACCCGCTGCCGGTCATTGCTCCTTCGTCTCTATTCATTTTATCGCCTCCTTTCAACTAATACTGACAGTAATGCGCTAAGAGATTTTATGAAATATTTCATGCAACATGTCATTGCCACAAATTATGAGTAGCCCGCTGCACGTGCGCTGCCATTAAGACCACTCTTCAGCATTATCCGCTTCCTTTCTGACTTGCAACGTTCCCTCTACACTCGGCACCACACTTGCTGTACGACATTTTGTTCTCCAGCTTTCGCTGAATGCAATTTGCCAAAGTGTGTCAGTAGGCAAATACTAAGCCTTGCCAGCACGCGAAGCGACACGAAAAGACGCGAAGGGGCATTGACAGCGAAGGACAACGCGCCGCAATGAGTTGGTTAAGTCGCATTTATGTGCTTTTTGTTGGCGGCTTCCTTACTAGGTTGTCACACATTTTTTATATACTTTTGATTATATATATATATATTAATGTAAATACATGTGTATGTAAAATAGCATTTCCGCTGCAAACAAAAATAACTAAAGAGCGCAGCGAATATGAAAGAAAAGCAGAACGCGACATTGCCGTTGCTCTAATTTGCTAGCAACAAGCGTTAGCCTTTCTCTCGGTAGTGGATATAAATATATGTGTGTACATGTATGTGTGTGTATGTTGCGTGATGGTGTGTATGGAGACTTTGCATTTTCATTTTCATTTGCTGGCTGTTGGCGTGTCGAAAAGTGCCTGAGTGCATGCATTGTAATGAACCACACACACACACTCACTTATGTAAGTATATTTGTTTACTGCATTGTGAACAACATGTGGTGGCGCCGGCTGAAAGCCTTGTCGTCACTAACAACTATGTACCCTCATAAAAGTACACAATCATGTGTATTTAAAGCTTTTTATTACTTTTACTCATTCTTATGCGATCGTGCAACATTTTTAACTGTCGGCGCTTGCGTGGCATTTGACTCACCCCTGGTCGCCTAAACTTGCATTTGCTTGGCAAATATTACTTAATTTAACAAATTAGCGCTAACATGTAATTTACATCAATTGTACCGTTAATAATTTGCATTTATGGCGCTGTTGCACGCCATCAGCTGCTTTGGACGGCTTAAGTGACGAGGACACTGCATAAATATTCGATTTGTTTGCACGGATGTGTGTATACATGTGAAAATGTAAATATATTTAGGTCTGTAACTTTTAGTGGTTACTATGTGGTAATGGTAAATAAAGTTTATTGCTGGGCATAACTGGTGGAATTCTGCATACAAGGTTTTGAGCAATACTTAGCGGAAGGATAAGTTAGGCGCTAAAGTATTTGTCATTTCTCAAAAATGAAATGCGTATGCGTTTGTATTTATTTCAATATAATATTACTTCTAAACAAATATCAGCCAATAATTATTTGTATAATTATTGAACTTAGGGCACTTATCTGAGTAGAATAAGAGATGGTTTCTTATGATAGTGTAATTATTTTAAAACCATAAAATGTTTATACTCGTATTTATGTTTTCTGTAACTAGTGATGAACTTTCAAAATGTATAACCAAATATATTAGTTGTCTTCGATTCGTCAAGCGTTAGAGGGTATAGAATGGAACTAACCATATGCAATGATTAAACATGGCGAAGAAATTCTGCTTTTTGCAGCAAGTAAGATTAATTTTTTTTATAAAAATTTTCAAAATTAAAAAAAACCACTTGTCACTTTTGACTCCATTTGATTTTGTCACATTCGCAAAACTGGTTTAAAAACTGCCCTTTTTTCTAAAACTGGTCTAAAAATTATTAAACCTTTTGAAAACTGGTCTAATACTGGTCGAAAAATATTATGGTACCATTAATGAAGGCACTTTAAGTTAGTTGAGACCATGGACCCGCTTATACGAAATATTCAGAAGAGTTTTTTCAGGATCCGTCAATATCTAAAGCTATACTAACTAAGCTCAAAATTTAAGGACTACTTTAATGCGGCGAACTCAAAGCTCTAAAGTTTCAATACCTATCTCTTTATCATATTGTTTAGCCGACCTATTAAGGTGTAATATTAATTTTCCCACATTAGAAAATACTAAAGGGACGAATTTAGTTGATAATTGTAGATTATTAGTTGCCTCTTTATTTTTTCTAATTTATATGGAAGGGCTGTCACAAAATTGATGGCTTTTATAGCCATCGATTGTCTACCAGCTGTAATTCTGAGCTGAGATGAATAGTGGTTCGGTATGTAGTATACAGTACTTTTCGGGCTGTATTCATAGTTTCCTTAATCACGAGCAATTGCTCGTTTTATCGTTCAACCATCTACCAAAAAATTGTAGAACTTTCCAATAGGTCTGAAGATTTTAACAAAGCCGTCTACCTTCAAGATAATAACATGGTCGTTAAGTGATACCGGATATTTTGGGGACGCATTCCCATAATATTTACCTCTTCTGTACCCGATTAGGTTTTATGTTGCAAAACCATATCGTAGAACATTATAGAACTTTTCAAGAAGTCAGAAATTATCTCTTTATGTCTATCTTGAAGATGAAGTGGACTACTACATTTTTGTCTTAGCTTTTCAGATATACATATGTATATAGAATTAGCTTAACCTTAATTGAGTGGTAGGACTTTCTGCGAGTCGAATTTTCTTGGACAATGTTTTGTCTAGTCAGAGTTGAATAAATAGATTTCTAGTGTGATATTTTAAGTGAGAATCTAACTAGGATGCTATAGGAGAACATACATAATTTATAATTTAAGCTCTAATGGTTAGTAGATACTGAGTCAAAAGCAAAAAGATAATCACTAAAAACTGTCGAAGATGAAAACAGAAATAAAATAATAAAATTATGGAAAAGTACTGAGTTGTTAGAGCTAGAGTAATATTCGACTAACTAACCTCGAAATTAGTGACGATTCTCCTAATTAAACGAGTAATTAAGATGATTTGTTTTCTTTTTAAGCAAAATATTTTTCCCGATTATTGATTACTCTGTATCCCTTGAACCTTTTACAGCACACATTTAATTTAAATTTTTTTAACTAATCAAATAACGGCAAATAAGTGACACTGTTTCAACCTGTCCATCTTTGTTTGCATTTTAGTCACCAGTTTTCAACGTTTCAAATATATTAAAGCAAATTTCCCATACTAAAACCTCAGCCAATCAGTTTGAGTGAAAATTGATGACTCCATTTAACATGTTTATTTCGAGTCTCTGTTGACTACACACAAATAAATAATAATAAAAAACTTCAGCGTCATAAAAAAGTAATCTAATGAGATTACAACACGAACATATTAAGTAAGTGCAGCGATAAATAAAATTAAGTTCCCTCGGCAAACAAGCGCGACCAACTACTATAACCAGGGTAACGACAGGGGGGAATTACAAATATGCTGCTAGTATATACCTGACTACCTAGCGACCTACATACACACATATACACTTATACAAGTATATTTACAACGAGAAATATTTGCTAGCGCTGCAAAAACCGCCGACAACTGCTGATGGATGAATGAAGTCGGTGTGGGTAATTCGTGGTGACACAGTTACCGCTGTAACCGATAGCGAGTACATTTGTCAAAAGTTGCCAACAACAAAAATAGCAACAACACTCGCATTAAATACCAATAAAAACTAACATACAAATGCAACAAAATAATAAATGACAGCTGCGTTTTTGTTGTTGTAAAAGTTGAGCGTATTGAAAATAACTAAAAACAACAGCAAACAATAAAAAACGGTAAATTCGGTTGCTCCAAAGCTGTAGTACCCTACAGGAATATAAAAAAGTTTTCATACAAGAACTTGATTTCGATCGGTCAGTTTGTATGGCAGAATTGTTTTAAGCAATATTCCGAACCAAATTTTATAAAGTTATTTTGTCAAATAGAAAAATATTCCATACAAGAACTTAATGTGGATCGGTAAGTTTGTATGGCAGCTATATGCTATAGTGGTTCGATATCGACGATTCCGACAAATGAGCAGCTTCTTGAGGAGAAAATGATGTGTGCAAAATTTCAGATCTATATCGCATTAACTGAGGGATGAGTAAGCGCATATACGGACGAATATGGCTAAATCGACTGAGCTTGTCATGCTGATTATTTATATAAATACATATATATATATATATATATTTATAAGTTCATACTGTCTCCGACGTTTCCTGCTGGGTGTTACTTTGTGGCAAACTTAATAAACCCTGTTCTCGTACAGCAACAAGAAGTAAGTGAAAATTCAAAGTTTTGTGACGCTGTATGCAGGAATATGAATATTTATATTAGTCAACCGAAAAAGCTGTTGCATATATTTATAATTTACAAATATATAGGGTGCTTGGCAACCAAGTAAACGAACTTGCCGCCTGTCAATTGTTGGTGGCACTTAAGCAAATGAAATTTCAAAATAAATTGTTGAGGCAAAGGGGGGTTGCCAACGCGTTGAGCCGCAAAGCGCACAAAAGCAACGAAATTTGAGATTTATTTCCATAGTAAATGTTGCAAAATTATTCATTTTCCTTCGCAAACACACACACACACATACCTAGAACGCTTTGCTTGCGAGTAAACAGTGTAAACGTGTGGATTATGAACCGTCACACGTAGGCAGTGGCACAGCGAGCTGTTTGTTTGCTCTCGACGAGTTGATTCGCATAAACACGCGAGTTGGCTACAAGATAGGCGCTTGTTAACCGCTTATTGTTTGCTAACTTTTGCTTTAATATTTGTTTCGCTCCATTTTTGTTTTGTTATTGCTTTGTGCTTTTTGGACCCTTTAATTTCGTTTCACATGCAAAACACGTAATTGCAGACGTTCAAACAAATCGCCTACTCGCAAAGCGGTAAAAATCTCTGCTAGCGCTGTGGAACTATGATACATACGCGCATACATCCATGCACATACTTATATATGTGCGTTTCGGCAGTCGTCGGCATTTGTATGCGTACTGCGTTTTCTGCGAAAAGAATGCCAACAAATGATGGCTAACCGAAAGTGTCAACTGTGATTCGCCGCTGTCCTGGCGACGGCAAACCAATGCACGTGGCACATGCAGGACCCTCAATCAAAATAATGCCGACAGAAGGTAAATGAAATGCGAAGCGGTTTTTTTGTCGTAATAATGCTAACATTTCCGGTATACTTCGATATACTTTTTCGACAGTGTGTTAGTTTTTGAGGTAAGTTAAAAAAAATGTTATATAAAAAAATTCTAAAACATAAAAAAATGCTAACATCGGCTGCACACAAGCTATACTACCCTTTACTTTTGCAAGATTCAAGACTAAGTCTTTATATTGATTTTGTTGAACCAATTTGTATGGCAGATATATGCTATAGTAGTCCGATCTTAAAAGATTCTTTAGAAATTCCATATAAGAATTTGAGCTCGATCGATCAGTTTGTACGGCAGCTATATGATTTACAATAGTTGTCCGATCTAAATACTTTACTCAGAAATCGTAGCACTACTTTGGATAATAAGCCTGGCCAAAGTTCATCCAGATACTTTGTCTGATAAAATTTTTTTTCATATACAAACTTAATTTTCGTCGATCAGTTTGTGTGGCAGTCTGGTGTCTGATATCGGCAGTTCCGACAAATGAACAGCTTCTTTGGGAGGAAAGGACGTGCACAAAGTTTCAGAACAATATCAAAAACTTCGCGTATTCACGGACAGACGGACAGACTGACGTATATGGCTAAATCGACTCAGTTCGTCACGCTGATCATTTATATACATACATATATAATATTATTTATAGGGTCTCCGCCATTTCCTTCTAGGTGTTACAAATTTCGTCGTAAACTAAATCAAAGCATAAATATAGCAGAATAAATTAACCCAGAAATAAAAATATTGCACGACTTTAACTATTAGGTTTTCAAGTGCTAATTCACTTATTTTACCATATAAATATAAATAAAATCTAGTTCTAAAGAAAATACTTGATTTGATGTTTTTAAAAAATTACCATAATTCCAGTATTTCTCAAATCGATTGGTCTAAATCAAGCCTTTTTTTCCAAAGTTTCCCAAAACAGCTCATATTATATAATATAAACTGTAGAGGAATTTCGGTAATAAAATTGGATTTCATCCTCAGAAATATTTCTTATATTTAGCAAATTATGTTACAGACAGAGTTTCTTTTTCATTCACCCAAAATCACCATACAGTTTTGAGGTATATTTTTCCAATCGAAGAGATCTCTTTGGTTTCTATGGAACTAGTCAGCACTACTTTGGTTAAGTGGATCCAGACTAATAATTCAAAAACTGGAATATCATATCATATTTCTATAGTTTAGATATTCTAAATTATCGAATACTTAATTCGATAGTGTCGAGGTAACCCGTCCGGTTGAATCTTAACTTAAAATTAAACACGTTTTTCTCTAAACTACAATAATTTATTCGATTTGGAAGTCACGATGTCTCAAAACTTTATCAGGAATTTAACTTAAACTTTGATATCATTTTTTTTTTTAATTTTTTCCATCGTATGAGTCAACAAATGCTGAAAATTTCTCATTTAATTTATCTTCATATAATTGTATCTAATTTAGTGATAAAATCGATCTATATCTTTGAATATGCGCTACTTTATAGAAAAAAAATTAAAATTCTTTGGTTCAAACGATAATGACATTTATACCCATCAAGTATCTGTCAATATTTTATTTTCTATATGACCACAAAGGTAGAAATCGTGACAAGGAAGACGCGGCCTTTTCCTTCTCTATTTTAAAGAGGCATTGTAAGTTGCTTGGTAAAAATATCTATATTATGTTTAACAATTGACACTCGGAATTCGGGACAATGCAAATTTCTTTGAATCTGTGATCTTATCCAACTCTTGAAAAATATATTGTTCAAAATAATAGTTTCTCTTTCTTTCTTTCAAAATAATAGTTTCTCCAAATAATATTGCTCACTACACTTTAAAAAACAATTTTTGATATACTCGTCAAATGAAGGATTCGATTTTATGCTGCATTTAGGATATACCATATATCATTTATAAGGACACAACGACTTATGAATATGTTGACTACCAATTATGGTCGATATTTTGTTTACAGATGTTTTCTGAGTTCAATATGTTTCGTTCTACTAATATTTATGAGTGTGACTCTGCTAAAAAAATTTATTTTACATCTAGCTAAGACACATACCATATGTTAGAAAATACTTTGTTTACCTGCAGTTATTTGCATTGTATTCCTTTCTCATAGGCTTTAAATCTCTTTTTAGTCTATTAATCATCTTTGATCCCACTGTGCTCCGACTTACAATATCTTTCTAGTTGTAACATTCACTTGCACCTAGCACAGCAGTTTCCTTTGAATAGCTTCAGCAAAGCAATGGCATAAATGCTTTTGCCTAATGCTCTAATGCTCCTTTTTGTTTGCAAAATATTTTCGCCTAAAGCTATGCTGTTGCGCTGCTTGACATTTGACAGTTTTGAGTTTAATGGCACTTGACAGATGGTTATGACTGTGTAACTTGAACAAATCTATGTGTGAATAGGCACCATTCAGCTACAATGTGTTCGTACAATGGTTATTGAAACTTGAAAAGCATTAAAAGTGAAAGTAATGGTCGGTCAAGGTGCTGTGCCGAATAGAGCAACATCTAAACTGCTGATAAGAGCTCGTGGAAGAGGAATCGTGCGGAAGCGAGAATGAATAAATGGCGGTTTTATTGCAAAATAAATGAAGAATAAATTGGGGCATGCTTTTGTGACTATGTAAGTGCTTGAAAGAAGGAATAAATCATTTAGCGAAACGATTGCCATTTGTAAATTGTAAAAGCGTGTACGAATTACAGTTTTATAAATATTTACAGTTAGTATTTGTATTTTATTGTGACTGTAAAATGAAGAAAATATATAAAAGTCTGAGTGTTCCGTTTTATCTTCGAATTCGTGATATATAAAATAACTGTGTATAGCATTATTAATGTGCTGTGCATTGGCTATGATGGCAAATAGATCAAACCAAATGACTGACTAGCATACTAATGTGCGATAAACAAGCCAAGGGCTGGTGCACAGAAAAGTATGCAATGAAAGCAAACATGGCTGGAATATAATGACGTAAACTTTCTTTATTTTATTTCTGTTTTTTTTTTTCTATTTTTCTTTTTTATTTTTTATATCAGTGTTATATAAAGAATTTTAAAAATGTTTATCCTTGATAGATTTTTCAGTGACACATGCAGACTTTTAATGTGGCAACAAAATATATATATATCGGAATATATATGTAAGTTTGTAGCAGCAACATTCTCGCTTTTGATTTGCCAGCTTGCAACGGATATAAGTGAGTTTGTAATATTTTTGAACAGTAAAAAGGTATTTGAAAACGTCAACCAGGCCAGTGAACAAACAAAAGTAAATAGAGCAGACAATGAGATGACTTGCGAATAATGAACTTTGAGCACGTGACAGAAATTTCGATTTTTATTTGGGTAAGTAAAGCGGGGAGTTGATGACAGAAAAAAGGTACAATACATGTGACAGATTGAATAAAATTGGAAATGAGAACACAAGAAGTCGTAAATTTTTAAAGGTTGAAATATAAACTGTAATAATTTAATATACTGCAAATATCGAAAATTTTAAAAGAATTATTAATATATCAATCGATACGCAATGATAGTTTCAGTGTTCAGTATTTTATAGTCATTTTATACAGTCTTAAATAAATTTGATGCATTTTATATGTTTTTTAATTGTACTACAAATTCTTCAAAATATTACAAAAAATTTATCACTTAATTTATTGTCTCATTCCGCAATTATCTGAATCAATATGGGGGCTCTTCTAAACCATAAAAGACTTTTATGTTTATTCCAAGTGTACCTTAAACTGGACTTTCTTTACTATTTAGTCTATTTTCTCCAAACTTGGAATGAAAATATGTTCTGTTGTGATCATATACTTGTATATATATAGACGATTATTTATAGGACACCAAAATTTTGTGGCTAAATGGCATTTCATACTTAAAAGATGTTCAAAACGTTGAGTATTCTTTGAGAGTAATTCTACTGAAATTATACTAAATAGATCACAAATTCTTCTTTTTAATTTAAACAATTTAATACTATAATCTTAAGGAAGCGTATTTAGTTAAGTCGGCTGTAAAAGAATATGTATGTACGGATTTTAAAGCAAGTCATAAGTACAGTCATTAAAAGTTTGGCACAAAAGAATAGCTGGAAGATAAATGTATTCAAATCGTCCAAGTGACGTCAGTGACATGTTAAACTAAATTGCTAACATACGGTAGACATAAAATCTTATGAAATGGAACCAAAATAGAAAAAAGGACTATATCTAGTTTAATTTGGGAGCAGATTCCTTGACGTGATTCGTGTGATTGTGTGACAAGAACCAGTAGATATGATCAGACTCCCAAAAACAAAAAACTTACAAACTACTAAAGCTATAAAAAATAAAATAAAGGGTTAGATAATATTCCGAAATATTGATAGTAAAAATAAGGTTAGAGTTTTTTTATAAGACTTATGAATTAATGATATAATAAAACATGCAACTGGAATCGGAAGCTTTCCGTTGTCATGTGAACCATGGTGTCAGATTTATTAAAGATGGTCGTATACTTTAAGCAAATTATTGTTAGTAGATTTATTGCACTTAGTGGCTTCTTTTAACACTCGAAAGTAATCAGCAATAATCAAATAATGACGTTTTTCAAGCAAATGGCTTGACAATATATGACTTATGCTAACGCTTATGTTTAAGGGGTATCTAAGCCCGATTTTTGAGTTTTGGTGGAGGTTGTGAAAAAAGCATTTTAAATTTTTGCTATTAATTTTTTTCTCATATTTCAAAAGTACACAAATAAATTAAAAGAAGAAAAAAACGTTAACTTTAGCTTTAGCCGAAGCTATAATACCCTTTTTAGTTGCGAATTTTTCACAACATTTTTTAATTTTATTGATTTTATAAAACCTTTACAAACCAGAAACTGAAGAAAACTTTGTTTAATACGACAAAGAAATTAAAACAAAAATTTAAAAAAATATATATATGCAATTTGATGTAAATCGGCAAATTAAACTTGAGATATTGTAATGAACACAATAAAGAAACGTCAAGCCGTCTGAGTTGCCGCGACACTAAAAATATTATATTATTGAAAATAATCTGAATTTTAACAAATAATTTTAACAATATCTTTTTTAATATATATACTATCGATATATGACAAAATTTGAATTTATGTAATGTCAAGACAGGAATACCTGCTTAAGCGTTACAGACAAGAATTGGTTGGCCAAATTGAAGGCGATGCCGTGACGTAATTATATTTATTGGCGTATAATTGTATTTAAGAGCGGGCAGTGAATTAATGAAATATCGTTGAAGTATGCTTTGAAAACCAGTCGTGAAAATTTGGTAGGAACAAGTTGAGATTTTTTGTGCTCTGAATTATCTTGTCTGGCTCAAATATTTAACACAGATTTATTTTATGAAAACATCTGTATAATATATGACTTACTTAAGTATTCACTTTGACTATAAACATTTAATTTATTTGTTAAAAATATTCTAATTAACTACATATATATAGACGATAATCTTGATAATTTTTAAATTTTTTTTTTTAAATTTGGTTTTTTGGAAAAAAGCACATTTTATGTATTTATAAAACACTGGCAGTAGACAATTTTTATTTTTTAGGTTTCATCCACGGAGAATGCCGGAATCACTGCAGATGGCGTATGACTCGAAAAATATTGATTTTTTTTTTTTAATTTTTCAGGGTGTTCTTAATATATGTGCAAATATACCTTAAAAACATTTTTTTTTTCTTCCCGAAAATCGCATCTTTGTGTGACAGCACACAGGAGGTGTGCTCCTTAACCTCATAAAATTATGTATAATTATTTTAAGGGTTTCAAGTCTAGCTGACTCAATAAATTTCATATAAAATATTGTTTGGTTTTTTATAATATTATTACGCAGTGACTTCAATTAAACTTAATTACTTTTTCTTATTCTGCTATTAAATGTCTCACGCACATTTTCACAAGAATAAATGCGAATCACATATTTGCGAAATAGTTATCAAACTTAATTTATTTACTCAAAATAGCACAACCGACAACGCTTCAAATAACGGTAAACAAATTTCCAATAAAACTTTTGCTCTAAAACTTTAAAAATTGCCAAAAATATTTGTACTCACCGCACGTGCCTCGGTTCGCGTGCCAAAGTGGCTTAACCCCAAAAGGATGACCAACCAAAACTGCAACGATGCGACGCTATGCAGTGACATTTTGTGCAATATTTTATAACGGTGACTTTGGCAGCAACAAAAACTTGAAGACAAAAAACTAGCAAACAAGCGGCAGCTGCAATTTCACTATGACAAAGCACACAATATATGTATATATGTATGTTACTCTGTATATTTGTTTGTGTGTTCGATTGCGAGATGGCAAAGTATTAAACGCACCAACACAGAAGCGCGCTTAACTGTAAACACACTGAATAAAATTTGGCACAAATTCAACTTGCTTTTACTGCTATTGTTACAAGTGTTGTTGTTGCTGCTATTTTTGTTGCCTAATAAATGTAGAGCGCAACACTTTGTGTTTGCACTAGTATTTGTTGTTATTGTTTTGACTGTTGCTGTAAAAAATATGCACAAATAAATAAATAAATATTAAACACACGTGACTAACACACACACACAAGCGTACGCGCGCTGGTGCAGCGGAACTGTCAAAAGTGCTTCTTGTGTTTATTTATGCATTTCTATGTGAATGTGTGTGTGTGTTTGCATGCAGCGCGAGTCAAAATAAGTCAAAGTGCCTTTCACTGCACAAAATATTGCAGCGAGGAGACAGAGGCTTAACAAGCAGCGACGCACACACACACATACACACATGCATACAAATGCTAAAACACTTGAGCGGAAAAGCGCCGCGAGTCTCAAGCGTTTCAGCGCGTGTCGAAGCAGAAAGTGTGATTTTGTCGACAGACGGCCTGGCTGATTAGCTGGCGAAACAAACGGTAAATAACACAGGCAAAGCGGCAGACAGCACATCAAACGCTGCCGGCACACAATTCAGTATTTATTTATTTGTTTCGTTATTATGTCACTAGCGTTTCTTTGATATTTACATCTTCAACAGCGCAAATCGCCTAACAAACACTTGAAAAACCTTGCGCTTCAAAGCGCACACACACACCCACGTATACAGAAACTCTGTCTGTCTGAAAGTTACAAAACGTTACTCGACTCGTTGGCGTATTGGCTACCGCACGCGTTCGCTGCCCGTTTGATTCTGCCGTGCTAGACATGGCGACGCTACTTTAAAAACCCAACAAGTCCATATCCTTTCGTGCGTCGACATTGGCGGCGAATTCGCGCCGAAAGCTGTGCTGCACGGCGAATTCAGCGCACGAGCTGTGCGTCGTTCGTGTCAATCGGGCGCTCTCAACTTCATTTCGTACACGCCGCACACTCTCTCAAGGCCATTCGGCTGCTGTCAACTTGACAAATTCGACTCCGCTTTTTTCATCGCACATTCCCTTGCACACTGACTTTCTTTGTGTTTTTGTGGCGCTTGGTTTTTGTGTTAATTTTTCGCGTGTTGCATATTTGTTTTTGTGCGGCTTTTCGTGCTTAACTGCACTTTGTTTCCTTCCTTTCTGGCTTTGTGTGTGTGTGTGTGTGAGTTTCTTATATTTATTGCTTTTTGCTACCTTTTGTTATTGCTTTTGTTGTATGCTTTTCATTTGGCACTGTCATCTCAACGTTCAGCTGTTTTTCTACAGCTTTTTTGCAAACCTTTTTATTATTCTTTACCTCTAATAACAAATATATGTGCGTCCACATGTTGCAGTCACACACATTTCTAATTGTAATTTCGGTCATCACGCTGGCGTTGGCTTCCACCCGCTCGCTGCCAGCAACGCATTCTTTCATTTTCGTTTTTAATTTTCTTGCTTTGACTGCCATATTGCCAGGTTGCTACAATATGAGCTCATATGTGCGTGCTTTTAATTCCTTTCCCTTCCATATATTAGGGCGAAATTTCATTTTTGCTCAGCTCATGTCAGCTGCTCGCTTTTTGTTTCTGTTTTCGTTGCCTTCACTGGAAATGTCCTGTCAACGGCAATGACACTAGCTTCGAGCATATTTCTTTCAACGAATTTTCTTTCTCAAACAAGCGGGACGGACTTGTGTGGAAGTGCCTTTAAAGCAAACTCATGAAATGCATATGATCCCCTGTATGCATATCTTCGTCTGTAAGCTAGTTGCTAAAGCTAGCGTGTTTATGAAAAACATGTGAAATATAAATGAAAAAGCAAGCAGAAATGAAACCTCATTTTCTGTTAAAGACACGTGTACTGATACACTTAGAATGAACCTGTTAAAAAAAAACACATATGTTATAAAAAGTAGTTATTGAAGCCAGTATGCATACATAGCCTCGGTTAATTGAGTTTAGATGAATAATTGGTAAAGTTGAGTCAAAGAAAAGGCAGCTATGTCCAATTTTTTATTCTGCTAACTTTCGATGCAATTACCATGGTTAGTCTCGTCCTTAGATTTTTTAATATTTTTCAAGTCCGAAACTCAAAAGAGAAGCTTAGAGCACATACCATAATATAATAAAAAAGCATAGTCTTTTTAACTCCAGTCAATGGAGTTCGATTGAACAAACATCCATTTATCATTTAACGAAGATATAAACTATTTGTATATAAATAAAACCTATATTCAGAAAAAATTTTATATATCCTTCAAATAATTTCTTTTTTTTAATATTTTTTATACTCATAGTACACGTTGCTCATATTCTCATTATTTTATGCCGTTAACGGTAGTTTCTTGGAGCTAAGATTAATCGATATAGATATTAAGTTAAATTATCACTGATCAAATTTGACTCGGACTGGTTCATGTAAATTGCGGGCGCAAATCAACTCAACTTCATTGTTAATGAAGATAACATCGAAAAAGTTAAAGAAGCAATGCTCGAAAATTGTTGCATTGTAATCAGAGATATAGTAGAGGATCTCAACATTTCTTATGGATCAAAACAACACATTTTGGTTAATGTTTTGGGTATGACGTGTGTCAAGGTTAGACTCGTACCAAAAGACCTGAATCTTAGCTGACAACTTCTAGTTAACTCTTCTATAGTTTTTCCAAATATTTAGATTATTAAGCGAGATATCTGCATGCAACTGAGTAAGCTTAAGCCTATGCTAACTTGATCTAAAATAATATTTGGTTGTAGCTGTAATTAACTATTTCGATTTGCCCTTGATTACTCTTCACTGGTGCATAGAGCCTCAACAAGGTTTCGTCGTCTCCGACCGTTGAGGACTATGTTCTTTTTTCCGTACCAAGAGATTTTTACATCGTTTTTACATTCTATTTTGAATTGATATCGACTTCTGCTTGAGAGTGTCATCTATCCAGCGCCGTTTTCTGCGCTTTGTTTGCTACAGTACGGGTTCCCCTTTTGACAGTCTCTATAGCACCCAGTTACTTATAGGTTTAAACCAGAATATTCTGCAGACACAAGAACTTGATGAGTTCTTGGAGTTTAAACTTCTTTATTTTAATGTTTTAAGTTGAATTGAGTTTGTAATTAACAAGCAGTACCTTTATCTGTCATATAGACATAGCACTCAGCATTTTGAAATCTTACGGATCTTTTTCGGTTTTACTTTGTAAAATGATTTGTATTTTTGTCTTCTCATAACGTGCAATCGATTAAAAATATACGGTCAACAAACTGTCGGAGTTATGGGCATTTTATAGAAAGGGCCCTCTAATAAGCTTAATGTAGATATCTTCTAAGCCACTAAAGCTTAGAGCAAATCCTATAAGGGCCCTTAACGACAGTGCGAAAATGGATGAAATCGGTTTTTAACTCCGCCCTCTTCCCATATAACGGTTTTGTTAAAAAATACTAAATGCGCGATAAATCAATAACTTAATGCTTCAGAGACCTTAAATTTTACACCCGTGATGGAACGAAAAAGCTTTATAAGAGCCGATGTCCAATTTAGACTACGGGCGTGGCACTGCTCACAAATCTGAGTGAAAATCCAGATCTAAGGACCGGACCTACTCGATTTCATCCAAATTTGGTGAGTAATATTATTCTGACATGCCTACATTACAGTGTGGCAAAATAGGCAAAATCAGATAAAAACCACGCCTATTTCCCATATAGCACAATGTTAAATTCCATATGATTTTTTGACTCTCCAGTATACCAACCATGAACCAATTAATGTGTCCGGATAAAACACACGAATAGTGCTCTCAAAGTATTTCTACTTACGCCCAAAAATTGTCTAAATCGGACCGTAACTCTTTAGGAACACAGACGCCAAATATGTGAACCCCAGTGCGTATCGCTGACTTTTTAATGAAAATATCGGCCAATCTGTGAGATATATTATTGAACATCGAAGAAAATACTTCTTTGATAATAATATACTTTTGTGTCAATAATAGGTTGAACCGAATCAGTACTTTCCTTAGCCTCAATTAACCTAATATAAAAATTTTTGAATTTCCAGTTGACTTTGTAGCACATATATCGGCCAATGTTGGAGTTATTGTATTGAAATTGAGAGAGCGTATTTTTTTTAATAAGAGTGTATATTTGTGCCTAAAATGGATAAAATCGAACGAAAACTAGCCTTAGCCCCCATATAACTAATATTCACGATTTTGAAACGTTTGGCTGACCTTACTCTATATATATAATAATATATGCTTTGCTTATATTTATATAATTATAAAATTGCTTGAAAATAAGTTCTAAAGTATACTTGAGCAATTTCAAAAAATTAATGCAATCAGCACTTTCATTTCTCAATCAATATATTCTATATAATGATTTCCAATTTTCCACCTGACTTCAAAACGTTTAAGTTGGTCGAAATGTGTGATATTTTAAATAAACTAAGTAGGCACGTTTTCTTAAAACTTATAAAATTATACATATTAATTCATCGCTCATTATAGATGAATTGGTCTTGGTCTGAACCTCATATCCCTAATATAATGAATTCCGCACCATTGGTTGACGTTTTTCATATAAACTCAATATATTAACTTTAACCTCTTCGGTTGAATTTATAGCACATATATTATAACTCATTTGAGAATGATTTAATAATTAATAGTAAAATATAGTTATAAAACTAAGGGAGACAATGACCTTTAAAATAAGTTAATATGATACCAAATTTGATTGTAATCCCTTCACGATTTCTTCGATCAATGAATTTGACCCCTTTCACTACATCTTTAAACATTGCCAACACCTCAAGGTATGTCCCCGATTTTGATCTTTCTAAGTTACAAGAGTATAAAATATTCGGTTCTACCCGAAATTAGCACTTCCTAACTTGTTTCTAAGGGATTTCATATATTGGCTAGATGCTTTATATTGAAATATAGGTACATTATATTTTAATGGAAATGATCTTTAATTATTTTTCTGATGTATGTAAGCTCTAGGTCTTAGAACAGCGCTATTAAATAAAAAAAAAAACTGAACGTACTTTTCTGACTTACTTCGAAAACAACTCAATATACAACATTATATATATATTTTCTGTTAAGTTGTTTGTTTTGAATCCGAAACTACTTGGCAACAGAATAAAAGCAAATATTACTTCCACCAAAATATGTAAGCCAATAAAGGAATTCTATGCACTGACAGACATTACTAAAACTGTTACTTAAACGCACCAACCCATTCGCATACGCACCCTCTTTTCTACAAGCCTTTATCAGATGTATAGGAAATCTTCATGCTATCGATTGCAATCACTTTTTGGCTCCAGCGAAAGCATTACGCAGCAAATGGCCGCATCATCTAGGTCAGCCACCTATACTTATTCACAGCTTTTGCTTCTATTTTGTTAATTCTTTTTCGTCTTTAGCTGAAACTGTTTAACAAATGATGTACTTAGCTCAGTTTACTCAGCATTCGACGGCTGCCGCCACTTTTTTCGCATATCATCTTTTATTCATGCTGCCACTTTTTGTTATTTTTCGATTTTTTATTAAATTTTTACTTATCTATCTTTACTCAATGCCGCAGCAGGAATGTTAGCATTTTTGTTGCTGTTTTCTTTTCTTTTTTTCGCAATCAAAGTCACAGCCATTTTGTGTTAAAACAAATGTGCCGCCATTAAACCGTGCATTGCGTGTAAGCAATAAGCCACGTGGGTAATTTATCAAATGCATGTAAGTTTGCTATCTATTTCAATTTAGATTGAAATTTTAATGAGCCGGTTTTTTTTTGATCGTAGGCTATATTGATGTTGGTAAATAATTACCTTTATTCAATGATATTTATAACTAGAATGTGTATAAATAAAAAGTTGAAATGCAAAGTAGAACATATTGAATTGAGACGAGAAGTAGGAAATGATTGTCATTGTTTACAATAAAGGTTGAGTTGTGAACTTCGAAATATGTCATATCACATGTTGTGATAGTCTAACAGACTATTCTCCAATAGGACGTTTTTTCTTCTGCCTTTAACTTTTAATACCAGAGGTGTTTGAGTGGAGCAGTAGATGTAATTATAACTGATCAAATATTGTTTCCTGATCTGCCAAAAAATAAATTAGAGTTCAAAGAGAGTTAACACATACCACAAAGAAAACATAATGTTTATTTATAGACATAGTTACAGGAAACAAATTAGGCAAAATAGCTATAGTTTTATTAATATATACAAAGAAATTATCAAGATGACAACACGAGTTGAAAACCGGTGACTGCCTGTCCGTCAGACCGTTTGAGCTGTAATATGAGTGAAACTTAAAATATTTTGATATCGGATCAACTAACTAAGCCGTAAATTAAGATAAAAAAAAGTGTGAGCGAGCTCAAAGCTTGTGTTGCAGCTCTGCTGTCGGAGTGAGTGTTGACAGAGGCTACACTTCGGAGCAATATATCCACTACTATCTTATATATAGCCACCGCTGCTTGAAAAACGTTACAGAGATTCGGTAGCCTAAAACTATGCTTGACGGAGAGATTTTTACAGAAAACACCTCCTTAAGCACATTCTCTTTAAGCTTTAAAAAATCCGTGAAAACTTTCACTGCGTCTCTTCTTACGCAACTTCGCCCTATTTAAATACATATCTCTCGTCGATATGTGTGTAGAGATATGTAGAAAGAAGTCATCTAAACAAAATGAAGAAATAATATTGTATATAGTAGGTCTTTTTCTGTCGAATCTAGTATCACATTATTCTTGATATTTATTTATTTTTATTATTTATTTTTTTAATTTTTATTATTACGAACGACAAAAAAATAACTTCATTGAACAAATTTTATACGACCAAATGCAGTTCATAGTTATTTATCTAAAAAAGAAAAATTATTTTTTTCATCAAAAGGAAGTTGAATAGAATTGAAATAGCGAAAAACACAAATTTTTCGAATCCCTATTACCAAAATTCGTTACTAAATTTTTGCTTTTGAATAATTAAATTTTTCATACATACATACTATACAAAATATTCCTTCGCCGAAATTCGTTGAGAGAGCGAACTTTTTATGACCTCGTTCGAGTCTCGTTGCACTTTACGGTGCAATTAAGTTCCAAGACCTAAACCTATGCCTTCAGTTAGAGAATCAGGTGAATAAGGTGATTAACTCACATATTCCTACAAATTACTGTAAATAAACCCGACTTTCGATTGCTTTAGCAGATTGTTATATGATGCTAATTCACGAACATTTTCGTCGTCATATTCATAAGCTTATAACAATGTCTATAGTATTAAGATTATCTGCTTGACCCGAAAGCTTCAAGCCAGTGAGATACATTCGTGCTCCAAAAAGTCGACTCTTTAAAATACAATTGAAATATTTTCAACTATTTTACTACTTACTAATAATTTATGTTCTACACGGTAATAGATCTCCGGTGTTCGAGTTTGAGTTGAGCCTTGGAAGCTGCAAAGAACATACATTAAGACCAGAAAGTTTCCGGAAATTGTCATTTAAACTGCCCGCGCTGAATATTTTTCAGCACTTTTGTTTGTTAAGTTGGTAGCACTGTCCCTAATTACTTTGCCAAAAATGAGCGCGATCTGTCAACCAGTTTGCTTGCAGCAGCTGTTGAAATCAGTCGACCTACATGCATACATAGATACAGATAGATATATTTACATATATATAAGGATGGAGCGAAAAACAATTTTTTTTTTGGTTAGCCTGAGGGTAAAATTTGTAGGTTATAAAAAAAGAAAATTTTGGAAAAAAAATTTTAACATACCACTTGCTTTAAAAGCAAAGTTTCGAGTTAAAAATTTTATTTCGTAAAAGTATGCAAAAAGCTGTGGAGAGTCCTCTTTCTGGCCAATTAAAAGTTATTGTATCAACTTAAACAATTTTTTTGTGGTCATTATTGGAGTTTTAAAAAAAAGTTTTACACGACAACATGCTTTCCTTAAGCGTTAAAATAAATTTTGAGTCAAAACTCGTCACATTCGGTAATTTTTATATCAATGTAAAGAGTTTAACCATAAATAATTTTTTTTTGTCCAAAAAAAATTTTAACTCGAAATTTACTTTAAACTGTCCAAAAATGTTCATTTTTTATAATCTACAGGTTTTACCCTCAGGCTAAGCAAAAAAAAAATTTTTTTTCGCTCCACCCTAATATATATTAATCTCCAAGACTTTCCTTGTTATACATCATCCTATCTAATTGAATGAGTTGCTCTTTTGTGCAAAATACTTTTCCACTGTTTCTTCCATTCCGAGAAAGGTTAACTGTTATATATAAATTTACAAGGTAGCGGGCAACTTTTTTGTTGTTTGTTTGTGTTGACCAAATTAAATGTCATGATCCTTTTACGCTCCGAAACATAAAAGTTAACCACATAAATGGTCAACCCGCATTGAACTTCAAACTAATTTTGCAGTGTCACGCACTGCACACCAACACATACAGACACACTCCTACACACTTACGGCGGCGATGACACGCTGTCAAACTTAAACTAAAAAAAAAAGAAAAGAAACTTGCTGTAATTTCTTTATTTTCTTTGAAACAACAGTTTCGTATTTTTTAGTGCCGCAGGGTAGAAATGTGGAAGCAATGTGCGTGCGGGTATGCTTTTAGAGCTGCTACTGAAATTTTTTTTTCCAAAAAAAAAAACAAAAAAAAAATTGAGAAGATTTCGGTGCGCTGCGGAATTCGCAAAAACAAAAGCAAAGCGTCTACTTAGCGAAGTACATAAGCGAAACGAAGGTTCGGCAAAGTTGCTGTCCGCTTGCTGCGTGCCAAAGGGGTAAAGTGCCGACAAGCAGCTGTGTTTACCTTATTTAACATTGGGCAATTTGGCGCTCACAATTCGAGCAGTGACCAGTTAGTGCGCACTTAACAAATTTTTTCTCAGCGGTACTGGAATTTTTATTTTATTTTATTTTTCACTTGCTCCTTGCTCATTTTGGATTCCGCTTCACTTTTAATGTATGGCTTTTGTGCGCGCTTTGATGACCGCTATAAAACTGTCGAAGTGCAGCAATTTTCCCGCTTCTCTTATTTAGAGCTTGGCATTTTGTTTTGTTTTAAATAGTTTTCATTTCCACTGATTTTTACTACCTCTTATTGTTTCTGCTTTTATTGTTATTTTTCTATTTCACTTTGTTGTTTACCATTTGTCTTGTTGTGTTGTTGTAGGATTTCATTTTTACTTTCGTGTTTCATATGGGAATTGAGTTGAAATGAATGGGAAATCCATAGTGGTGCTCACAGGTTTATAAAGTTGTGAAAAGTATGTAAGGGTGTACGCGTATTAGGGTGTATGTTATTTCCGAATTTAATTAATTTTTTTTTGTAAACATTTATCTTAAAAATAAGGATTCAGTGTAAGCAAGCTTTTCATTTTCAATTTAAAGCGTGCCTAAATCATACAAGTATATCTTCTCACATGTATATAACATTCGATATTTTGAGATTTTGCATTAAGCCAGTAAGTCTACAAGTTTGTGGATGTAATATACGAATACAAAATTTTCAGTTCCACAAAAAAGGTTTTAATGATTTTTTTCATAAAAACATTCCTTTAAAAGTTATACGCAGTCAAAGTTATATAACAAATGTCCTGAGCACTCATTCAAGTGATTTATATATTCTGTATTACTCATACGACATAGTGTACTACCATATATGCATACAAAACATTTGAAGCATAACTTTAACTGCGTATAACTTTCAAAGGAATATTTTTATGAAAAAAAATATTAAAATATTTTTTGAAGAGCGGACACCTCTGTATGAGAAATGGAAAATAGAAAGCTGTTATACGTTGGATCCTTATTTCTAGCGCAAAAACTGAAACTTCAGAAAGCGTTTGCAAAAAAAAACAATAAATTTGAGAAATAACGGATACCCTAATGTATATGGCACTTCATTTAGTAGAGTTTTAAAAACTTTTACTTCCTGCCGAGGTAAAAACAATGGTTTGAATATTAACTTTTATAGCTTTAGTTTAATGCGCTGACTTATTATTTATTAAATAGCGCAGTACTTTATGAGAATGTAGTCATATTGATATATCATATAAGGTTTAGATGTGTTTTGGATTCCATTCAACCGTTGCATGAAATACGTTATCTATACTTATGCACGTTTTACGAAAAATATGGCAGAAACCACTCAGCGCTTTTCACACAAGAATGCAAGAATATTTTGTTCGTTATTATCGTCAGATTATGTTAAGAACTGCTTTTAACTTCTAAGTTTAATGTGCTTTAACAGCATGCTCTTTAGTTTTTTAAATTATATTTATTATTTTGCCACAAGCACTGTTTTCATTTTCTTTAGGGATATTTTTGAGTATTTCTCATTCAAATGACAGCATCGACAGTTCATTCTTTTAGTTACATATTGCATATTTTTAGAGGCATTTTTCTTTAGTGGCACTGGAAAATATTACAAACTTTTAAGCATATATATATTCAGACGAAACTAAAATAAAGCGCTTTAAAAATAAAAAAATTTGTCAGAAGCCGAGATTAATATTTGCTAATGACTTCGTTTGGCTAACCGTTTTGCTTTTCCATTCTTATTTATCTGAAGGTTATTTTTTCCTTCCAGAGCAGATTTGTTTTTCTGGATCATGTATTTATTCTAGCCTAATTTAAGTTATATCAATTACTATAATATCTACAACACTACTTAACAAAATTTAAACTTTTTGAATAAACATGAATAATGGAACTTTTCGCCTTGTTCGTCCTTCACAGCACGCAAATTTGCCGAAAAGAAATCCAGATGAGAGTCTAACATATGTATTTTTAAGGGCATATTACACCCCAAAGCTTTATATGGCATTATGAGTTCATTTATTAAGTCTTTGTAATTTTCCGATTTCTTAAAAGTATTTGTCAACGTTCATAAAAAATTTCATTTCCAGTTTTTCCTGAACATTCATTTTTTTTCACTACTCTTACAGGTTAGCAGTTTTAGATATACAAATCCAGAACCCTGATTTTCTGATCGATTTGTTGGCTTTGGCACACACTGTTTGGCATGATGTAGTATGAATCTGTTAACCGAAGACAAGTTTGGATACTGGGTAGTGTGTTTGGACTGACACGAAAATAATAAGATATAGTTGTTTTGTAGAGTCTACAAGTATATATATATAGTTTATGTTAAATTATGTAAAGATGTTGTTTTTCCGGGTGAATTTTGATCATATGGTATTCCATATATTTTGTCGTTAAACCGAATTCGGCTTCATCCTTTCACTCCAGCGACCAACCGACCGAAAACGAATAAAAAGTAGAAAGACGCTTCTTTGCCAAAGGAAAAAGCATGGAATAAGTTTCATTGACAATCTTGAAAAATAAAAAAACTAAGAACAGTGACTACTATAGACATGTTTGTGGAGTTTGAAGAACGAAATCGCTGAAAAAATTTCTCATTTGATGAAGAAAGTTCTGTTTCATCAAGACAATGCGGCATTCTTGAAACATAGGTTCAAGCGATTATTTCTCATGTCTCATGATCTCATGTCTAAATTTAGCAACAATGAAGATGTATTCGCCGTAGCTGAGGCCTGTAGTGAAGGAAAGGTCAAATCGTATTACAAGTCCCAAGCCGAAATGTTGGAAAACCGCTTTAATAGATATTTGGCCCTCGATTGTGTTTACGTTGAAAAACAAAATCGAATTTTGCCTAAAGAAGACTTTAATTAACGATACGAACTGCATGTTATGTAGGGCTAAGTGTTAGTAAGCGGGATCATTCTGTCGAGGGTAACGTAGTTCAATTGTACAATTCAAGATTTACCTTCTCTAGTGAAAACAATTTATTTCACCTTTATGAAGGATATATAGTAATAGTCTTCTTTATACATCTTTTATCGCTCAGCTTTCTGCTATATCAGTTGTTAATCCAATTAAATTAAAACATGAGAAACATATTACCAAAAGGACTTCTCTGGGTTAATTTGACAAAATCCTTCGTATTATGTAGGAAAGTAGACTTAAAAGTTCCACCAAAAATATTTGAACATGTTCTACTTGGTCTCGATTCCTGTATGTTAGAAACTGCTATCCATTAAGGCCTACGACTATTTTCTTGCTTACTGTCATAACAACACTTTTCACAGTAATAAAATCGATAGATGTATTTCTGATCATAAATACCTCTATTTTAGCATTTCACGTTGTGTTTCAACGATTTCTTTACTGGTATCTAGGGTATTTCTGTTCACTTCTTCTGAGTGTTTGGTATTTCTTTCAAATCCGATTTTCGTCGATAGTATTGATGATCTACACAAACATACGTTCATTATACCCTCATATTAAGCTTGCCACGAAGTTTGTAACACCGTGAAGGAATCATATAATATATATTTATATTTATAAATTAAAGGCATGATAAGCAGAATCGATTTAGCTGTCTACTGTCTGTATACACGCGAGCTAGTTCCTCGGTTTTTGAGATATCGCTCTGAGCGTATTTTTCTCTTCAAGAAGCTGCTCATTTGTCGGAACTGCCGATTTATAGCATATAACTGGCATACAAACTGCTCGATCAAAATCAAGTTCTTCTATGGAAACTTTTGTATTTGTGAGGAAAATTTTAGTTTCGTTACAACCGAAGTTTACATTTTTTTCTTTTTTTTAACACACAATTCTTTATTAAGAAAAGTTTTTAAATTAACATGAACCCTAAAAATCATTTGCGTTGGCGTAAGAAGAAAATCGAATTGAAGACTCATCAGGAAAAGTATTTGCGCGTTGATATCACATGACACGTGGTACTCGGAGGTAGAAGCTGAGCTATTAATGACCACTCCGTGTGATGCTAACTCAAACCAAAACAACAGCAAGCATAACAGAAAGATATGAGAGCAAACGCGTACTACAACCAGGGTACACTACTCGGCTTACGTACTAATGTGTCTTCCTAGTAAATAGAGGTAGAAACTTTAGCTTTGAATGTGAACTGACAGCAGACGCACTTTGGTTGCCCAAATTGGCTTAAAGACATAGCTAAAATCGCACTATGGGTTGGTCATTTCGCACGCTTAACGCATGAACTAGCTGAGTGGCTTGGAAGTTTCATTCGCTGAATATCCGCTTACCCAACAAGAAGGGCGAATGCGGATCCAAAGTGCTGCGAAACATTTGCGTCACTTTGCAATTTTACTTAGCTCACTTGTCATGGTAGAGGACAAGGTGCGGACTGCGCATCAAATCTAATGCATTAAGAAGTAGCCAGCACAAAGTACAAAAATAAAGAAGAGAAAAAACAAAAACCCCAAACAAAGAGTGCCCAGAAAATGAACACTATCACCGACAATGCGTAGGCAACGAAAAGTTCGTCAACACTCGTTTGTGTTCATTATCATCAGCAACAACAACAATAATAACAACTACGACGAGACGTGACATGATGTGACGCTGCAAACGTCCTTCAGTTGGAAATTTGCGAAAGACGAAAATCGGAGTGCCGACACTATACATCGAAGTGGAGCTGACTCTTAAGCGGCAAGCAGGCAGAAAGTAGCAAAAGAGTATGCTCTTCGTAACAACAACTGCCGCGCTAGAGGATGGCTACAACAACGGTGTCAGTAACATAAGTGGTATCAGCGATATCAGTGTGCTAGTCACGTGACTCGTTACGCGCATCAAAATTCCGGCAACGCACCGCTGGCGCGTACTCCAATTACTGATACACTTACATAGTAACATATGTATTTCATATACAGACATGCATAGAACTGTTTGTATGGGAAATCAGGCAAATATTTTTTCTTCTTCAACAAGCATGGATCAACTTTTGTAAAATCCACTAAATATTTCGAAGAATGATAATGAGAAAATGAGCGGCGGAATACTCGCACTAATGTTTGTGCGTGTGAGTGTGAAGCTAAGAGAGCTTCTGGCAAAGAATGATTAATTTCTTTGAAGTAGATAGACTTTACTGTTTTTTTAGATTTAACCTCTAAAGGTGCTTGAGCTCGTTCAAAACGCTGCAAATGATTTAAGTTTCAGGTTGTTAGAAGTTTAGACTATAATCGATCGGAGTTCACTAGAGATCATCCATAATTTAGATTCTCTCGATAGTAGGCTTGAGGTAGCTGTTGGGGCGATGAGTGTTGAGTTTGCTCATTCCGGAAAACCGGAACAACCGTGGAACGACTTCACATCAGAGTTTGACGCTGTTTATGCGGAAAGCGAAAGAATTTCTGAGTCATTTCGGGATTATTTTCGCTAACAGAAGCGGCTTAGCCAACAACCTAAGTAAAACTGAAACAGTTTCATTTACCAGGAGGTTTAACATCTCTGACGTTCCTCGTTTCTCATTCATCAACCTGTTGATAAAGTGGAGTACCTAGGGTTTATCCGTGATAAAGTTTAGGAGGAGAGATAGATGGAGTTTTTTGTAAGGAGCTCTGCGGTTATCTTATCTTTAGGCTACTCGATCACTGTAGTGTTCTTCAGGCAGAATTGGCTGCTATCAAGGTGGCAGTAGATGTATCATTCACTCCGACAGCAGAGCGGCAATACTATAACAGAGTTTGCTAAGAAAGAAGCAGATCTGTTAAACTACTTTCCCATAGCAAAGTTCATCTTGCCGCAATCTTAGGGGTTCTTACTGGGCATTGTTAAATTCGGTAAAGCAGAAATTTTTGGTGCACGGAAGTTTTTAAAGTTATATGAAAGAAGGTGAGGTGAAAACATCTGGGCATTTTCTTCTCCATTGTCTCGACTTTGCAAGACTGAGGTCAGAACAACTCGGCAGTCTTACCTTCGGCAAACCCGAATGTCAGCCGAAACTGCTATTAGCTGTCTCAATAAATTTGCGATAGGAACAAAGCGCTTTGTCGATTTTTGAGGGTCTTATGATCACTTATATAGGAATTTTAAATACTAAAACGGGCCGGCGTTCTTAGCTGTTCAAGTGAGATCCTTGTCAGAATCAACCTCTTAACCTAACCTATTCGCTTGTTGATGCTGATAGTTAGCTGGTCTGGTAATTTGATTCTGCTAACCAAGTGCATTCTTGTGGTTTTTAATTCCTATTGTTTTCTGAATTGGAAGGGCGATCGGTTCTATCCTGCCGGACATGCTTCTCCGAAACACTTTTCAGCTACCCAATGTTCGCTAATATTTAAGCTTTCCGATTGCTATATCTTCGGCTTCAATGAGATAAGCTTATATTTGGTCCTAAGCCAACCGCACCTTCGATATTTTTATTTCTAAACGGAATGCTGTTAATTTATTCTTCTTTACCTCGAACACTTATTCGTTCTACTTTCTTTCTTAATGTGAATATATTTGATCTTTGAGGCATCCAAATCTATTTTCTCTGCGCAACAACATCACTCTGGCTGCACCTTACGGTAACTCATGTTTAGTCTGTTTCTACTGCTTCAATTGCACAATTCCTGCGAACTATTGTCTCTCATCACTTATTTCATTCAGCTTGTGTATCATACAAATAAGCATCTATGTTGAATGGCTTCAACACTGAACGACTTGACAGTTACACTGAGTTTCTTAATGTCCTGCAATCAAGTTATTCCTCAGGCTGTCGCCGTGCTGTCTCTCAATCTGCCTGCCAACATGGCGTATTGTCAATGGATTTAAGGCAAGTTGCCAGTCGCCTTTGTCTCTTCGTTCGCTGAGTGATGCTCATTATTTTGTCATTGCGGCAGCATCAAAGCCGGCATTGCCAGCAAACACGTCACACGGATCGCTAGCAAAGTTGCCATTTCTCTTAATGCATTATTTCTTACACTTACATATGTGTGTATGTGTATCTGTTTGTATTTGTTGCAAATTACTTTAGTAGTTCTCACAGTTCTCTTTTGTTTGTTTCTTTTTTTTCCCGGCGCCCAACTCGTCCTTGCAACATTATGTTGTCTGTTGGTCACAAAAATGCACAACACGTTGCCAACGTGATCAGCGACTGAAATAAGTTACAGCATGCAGTGAAGCAGTGAACACAACAACGACAACAACAATAACAGTCATAAGTTGGCTATGGCTCGTATGTTTCGTCTTGGTTCGTTGGTTGGCTGGTCATTGAGATTATGTTGACACTGTACTGGCAGCAACTGTCAACTTTAATTATCGTCGCTTTTCAATTTCATCAGCAACATAAACAGCTACCGTAACAAGTTGTATGCAGTAATGGTAGCAAAATGTCCAGCTTGAAGTTTAAGTCAAACAAAAAGTCTTCGCAACTCATTATGTGACCTATAGCGGTTGCTCCTCGGTGTAGTTTTCTGCGGCAGCTTCTTGTAATACTCGGAAGTTGCTATAATAATAATTAGCGTTCAATTAAGTTCAACAGCAACTACGTGACTTCAATGATTGTACAGAAAACAGTTAGTATGTGAAAGACCTTGAAGCATTTCCGCAGAGGTAGATAATACCCATAAGACTGTTAACGTTTGAAGTGCGACAAAGAAAAGCATTTTCATTGGACGACCAAAGTGGAAGTATAGGTAAGCCAAAATAACTTATTTTATCACAACTTTTATTAAAATGCTATAACAATAACGTATCGTAGTGAAAAGGACATTCCCTTAGAGAATCTTACCTCCAATATAATAGATCTAGGTATACCCACGATATCTTAATTCGAGAATATAGTGCTCGTGACTACCATCCCTAGCGTCAAAAGCTGGGAAGGAAAATTAAGATTTAAAACTTAAATATTAGAAACTAAACTTCGACAAAAGAAAAAGATAATTTGCTCTACCCTTACTAAAGTAACAACTCTCTACAAGATATTGATTGTCTTTCAGCAAACTTCGTTAACAACGATCTTTAGTAGATGGTTGCTTGCTAGCTATTTTCATCTATTTAGGTTAGATTAGGTTTTACTGGCCGGCTGTCACGACATACATAGACTCACTGGTCTTTAGTAATGCCAAATGGAGGTTCAGTTTAATTTGAGGTTAAGTATTTGTCATACAAGACGTAAACGCTTTTTGCTTTAAGAGCGACTTGATATCTAATTTTTATACTTCAACTAATCCTTTGAACTGCTCCTAGATACCTAAGACGAGTTCTGCAGGCTGTGATAATACAGTCCGGTAGTCCTTTCGAGACCGTGTGAGTAACACACATGCGCGTTTTCCTTCGAGGCGCTTGCACATGATCCAGACGATCTTTTATTGCTTTAAGGCATTCTATCTCGCGCTTATCCGTCTGTCAGCCCTTGTTTTTCTGTACTGGTTTTCCTGCTACTGGTTTTCCTGTACTGGTTTTCCTGTACTGGTTCGATAGCCAAACGGATGGCTCGGAATTCCCTTAATCCTGTAATATCTCTGTGAGTGAGAGTGATAGTTTTGGAGACATAGTCTTGAAAAGAATAATCCTCTGTTTTACTTTTCCAACAATCCTTCTCAATGGAGATTTAGGAAAAAATTAGTAAATGGGTAATTCTAGAAAAGTCGTTTCCAAATGAAAAACTTCCAAAACTTCTATTAACGGTCATCTATAGCCAGATCTAAAAAACATGAAAAAGGTTACACCCAAGCTATAAAACCCTTCACAAATAAAAAAGCTTCTATACAAGAACTCGACTTTGATCGTTCAGTTTATATGACAGCTATACGCTCTAGTTGTCCGATCAGAAGAATTTATTTGGAGTTTGTAGCGATGCTTTGAATATTGATTCATGCAAAATGTCGTGAACATACCTTTTCAAATAAAGAAGTTTTTCATACAGGGACTTGCGTTTGATCGATCAGTTTTTATGGAAGATGCTATAACGGTCCAAAATCGGTGGTTCCAACAAGTAAGTAGTTCCTTGGAAAGAAAAAGACGTGTGCAAAGTTTCGGATCGATATCTCAAAAACTGAAGAACTAGTGTGCGTATATACAGACAGACAGATGAACGAATATGGCTAAATCTATATATATATATATATACGTGCCTCCGACGTCTTCTTCTAGTTGTTAGAAACTTCGTGGTAAACTTAATATACCTTACTCAGCGTATGAAAATCTCAAAAAGTCGCAAAATTAAAATTATAGGTCGAGTTCGATACACAATGACTTAGAAAGGTCATCATCAATGGCGGTATTCTGTTTGTATATCATTCTGCTAAACAGAAAATTACAGTTACTGATAACTTGTTGACGACTCTATTAAGTCTAGTAAAAAAACGAATCCGTCAGCCATTACTGTAGTGTTCAGTGAAACCAATAGAGGATTACTTTATACTATTGATACTTTACTGGTTTTAAACAATCATACTTGCAATTATAAAATTCTGGCTCCAATCCGACTATTTAAACCCAATAATAGCATGAATAAATAGCCAAACCTATGCTGAATTGTGCGATTGAAAGCTCTGCGATAAAGCTTTACAGAAGCTTTTTTCAAGTTTGATATCAAGTCAAAAGTTCTGAAAAACATTCAACCTCTAACTGTTAGTGAATAAATCGCGAAATTTTTGCAGATTTAACGATGTAATGTCGTTACAAAAAATCTATAACTTATATGCAGACTATATACTTTTCCCCCACTAGATCATTAGATTCTTAAAAGAAAAATGTTTGGCCCAAAAGAAAGCCGCAACTTCGGTGTCAAGAGGGGGACACGAGTGCTTATTCCATAAGTAGAAATTACGACTTTATTAGAGCCGAATGCGACGGCTCTCTCTTAATTTCTTTCCTACAAAATACTATACATCACAAGAAGCAAGCACTAACAGCAGCCACAATCAATAGTACCACAGAAAAATGAATTAGATTATTGGGAAATATATAAATAAAACGTGAAAGCTAAAATTTTTACAACTCCCACTAAACCGGACACTAAAAATTCTAAGCGACGGAAATCCGTGGCATTACATAAATTCTGTGAGTGCAACTGTTCGACCAATGTCATAATTTCATTCTGTACATACCCTGTAGGAAGAAGGTTGCAAGTTATACATACAACTTATTTGTTTAGAACTCGAAAAATCTTGAAAATTTGGCAACAGTTCTTCAATAGTAATAAAAATAACGCTTAAAAATTTTTTCCA
This sequence comes from Bactrocera oleae, assembly GCF_042242935.1. Classification (NCBI taxonomy): domain Eukaryota; kingdom Metazoa; phylum Arthropoda; class Insecta; order Diptera; family Tephritidae; genus Bactrocera; species Bactrocera oleae. The sequence goes on from NC_091539.1 coordinate 57,638,910, forward strand.
ATTTACTATGCTTTTTATCTTAATCTGACGGTTATTTTTCTAGAGGCAGTATATATGTACATATACAAGAAACACGCATACTTGCGCACATGGCCATTAATTACGTGCATCGCTCATACAAAATGGCGAATTATAATTAGAATGCAACATCAGCCAAAAACTAAATTCCAAATAAATTCGAGTAAATTTTCGGGAAAAATTTCTCTTATCTTCCCGGTTTTACTTTTTTCCTGTTTTTGTAGCATACTTTTAGCTGTTTCACTTATTTCCACAAATATTTTTTGCTTGCATTAGTTTTACCACTGCGTTCAAATAGTTTAAATGCGGCGTATGCTTGAGTATGAGTCTGTGTGTGTTTTGGCATGTGTTGCAGCTGTGTTGCGCTGCACAAAGTTTCTCAGCCAGCTAGGCCATAAGCGTGGGTGGCCAACAACGAGGCAAGCGCGCGCCCGGGTGCGTTGGTTATAGCAAAATTCAGTCACTAATTATTGTTATTATGCTTTTTCTACAAACGTAATAATAAAAATACTCCATCTTGGCCAGCAGAGGGTCGAGGTGGGCAGTGTAAGCGCAGATGCTTGGTGGAGCTTGCACTAATGCAGGACGGCATTGCAATGTTTTCTCAACAAATATTCCTGCCATACACCACATTGTTGTTGTTCTTGTTTTAGTGTTAGTGCTACGTTGTAGCAATTTTGTTTGTCTGCGGTTATATCTTGCCGTGTCTTGTTTTTATTTTGTTGCTAAATCACGTTTTTTTATTTCATTGTGGTTCTTAATTTTATTTTTGTTGTTGTTTTTCTGCGTTTCACGCTATCGTTTTTCTTCCTGCTTGGTTGTTTTGCAGCAGCTAGCATTGCGCGCTGCCACATTTCAGTGCCATACGGCCAAACAGTAGTTGCATGTTAGGACAGTGTGTCGTTTGTTGCATAATCGGTAGTCTAGTAAAATTGCTTAGTAGAAAGAAAACCGTAATTTTTAATTTAATTAGTTTAATACAGCATAGTTAGAATGATCTGATTTAGATTCAATATGCACCGTTTTTTTTTGAATAACGTGTTGCCATTTTGAAGTTTATTTCATAAGGCCACTCTTAAAAGTATAGAAACCCTCGGCGCCCTTATCAGCATTTTCATAAGCTTTGTTCCTGCGAATTTTTCACAAGGAAAATCATTCGCCATAGACAGGTCCTGGTTCTAGCTTGTTTGCCAAGTCCGGATTATAGTTAGATGCATAAGAATCTCGCAACCTAGCTACCGAAGTTTCTAGCGAGTCACTATCGATATGTTTGGCCTGGTCTTGTGCTGATGGTACACAATTATTCACCTATCGCTCAAAGCTGGCCCCTTCTGAGCATTTACATCCTTTAGGCGATCCAATTTTTGATAGTACGGATCCGCATTGAGAGTTTGGCAGTCAAGAAGCAGCTCTTAACAGATAATGTTCACTTGGATGACAGAAGGTGTTAGCACCAAGATGGGCTTGAACCAGGTATTGTGGTGATTCGATAAACCTCCTTTGATTAACATATTTCAGAGGATTTTGTGACTGTACACTTGTTACTAGGTAATATTCCAACTATAATCTTACAAATATTCATCTAGAAATTCGCACGTGATAGAACCTTTTGCCATATTCTTTAAATATCTTCAAATTACTAATGGTTCTTCTTTAGGTTCACTGCGAAAGATAGCTAACATTATTCCATGATATCTCTCCTTAGGAGAATATGTTATCTATCATCATGTCGAGAAGTCATTACCTACAACTTCTTAGAGTCATGTTCTGCATTTAAAAACATTATTATAAAGACTATACAACAAAAATATCAAACACTTATATTTGCTTTGATTGCTGGTTTCTCAACTACACCTCTAAGAAGACACCCTACGTATTATGCATTTGTTTAATACTTAATCATTTATTTCAAAAACATTTTACGCAAATAGTTGGATCACATTCATATTTCAACATAATTATATAACAAAAAAAAAAACCATTTCAGAATTCAAACAAGACAAATAATTTACCTACTAAGTTCACTTTTTGTATCGTAACTTAGGTATTTAATTGTTCCATTGAATATGATTTTGTTAATTAATTTTTATTATTCTTAACCTCAAAATCATTCCATTACACCTTTTGGTCCCCACTGTACCTAATGTTCTTATCCAACTTTATCAATTTGTTTGCGCGAATCACAACCGCAATAGCAAGAGGAAGCTATGCAGGAATACGAAATAGGAGGTGGTAGTCCAGTAGCGGAGTAGGGATATGGTAAATTATGACAACACAAAAAATTACTGCAAAAAGTTTTTAAAACTAAAGGCGGGTTTGTTATAGGTATTTGGTGTGACCTCTAGGAAAATTATTATGAAGACGCAATAAAGTGATAATTATTCACCAAGTCATCAAAAAAAAAATAAATAAAATAAACTCTTTGAATGGATAAAACAGCGTGTAGATCCGCTTCACATAAATATTATATACTTTTCCCTTTTCCACAGACATAGATCAAATATATTGTTGTTTTTCGAAACTGTTATATGGTAGTTGCTTGTACCAAATTTTCGACAGAGGGGAAAAGAGCTTATGAGCTACGGCAATTTGATACAAAAATGTGCTGTGCAACATCCATACTCTATTCCTTCACATGTCCATATTTCTATAAAATTTCTTGCAGGCTCTGCATTTGTTAAGGCAAGTTCTCCTCTTTTGTATACAAAGTTATATCTACCAACATATTCACCTATAAAAAATGTTGCTCTAATTAATATTCCAATTTAAAAGTAGATTTGCACAATGGTTGCAAGACACACTGCCACAGTAAAGTTTTTGCTCCTAAAGTGGTGATATCTGTATAGCGCTATGAAAGAGAAGTGTAGGGGCATGTATTTGTGTGATTCTTCCCATACGATTCTGAAGTTGGCAACACGCTGTGTGCCACTTTCACATAATTGTTATTTCTCCTCTTTGTCAGTAAGTTGCAAAAATAAAAGTAAATTATAGAGGATAGTGGAATGCTTGTCGGGTTGGGTGGGTTTAAAGCCCGAGCAGTCGCGCGTAGTTTTTTTTTTTAGATATAATTAATTGGAAAATTATTTGTTAATATTAAAGACCACGATAATGTGTAACCATTTATGAATATCAATTTTGTAATATATCTAGTTTTTCATCTCTCCCCAAATACATTCCCAAGGGATTCCTTTTGATACAGTCGATAGTCTCTCAGTATCATCCTTAAAGTTATATGTGCTAAAGAGCATTTTATTTCATTTTCAATAAAAAACGTTAACCAAACCAAAGCAATATTACCCTTCACAAATAAAAGAAAATCAAAAGATTACGTACAAGAACTTGATTTCGATTAGTTTGTATGGTATTTATATGCTATAGTGATCCGATATTGAGTAGCTTCTTGTGGAAAAAAGAACGTAGAGATTAGTCGAAATTAGAAAATTATTATTTTAATATATTATTAAATATTATTATCTATAATCTTATACCTTCGATCATTACCCGACAAATATGTATATTTAAGAAGGTGTTGCAAAAATTTAAAGTCAATCGGTCCAACCATTTCGATGAAACTCTCCTCACCGACTCCGAAAAACGCGTATAAAATTTTGGAAGCCGATTATACTAATTTAAAAAATTCTTGCAAATACGCTCTTATCTCGGAAACTATTTTGTTGATGAACTTCAAAATTTCGAAAGATATTGTCCAATATATGTATGTACAATCGATATATAGATAACCAAGTAAAATTGAATTTTTGAAGTGGTTGGTCGTAGAACACCGTAAATGTTTTCGAAACCGTTACATGATTTTACGGCGGTCAACAAGTTATTCATAAAGCGACTTATGTTGCCAGGATATCGTTTTCAGCGCCGATACTTTACCTTTGTAATATGGTATGATAGCCTAAATTGTTGTAATTAAGACTGTCGGCTGCACTAACCCCACTTTTAACTATGGCTCTATGAAATCATCTCTGAGTCTCGAAAATCAGATGAAGATTCCATACATAGGGTACTGAAATAAAATTATCCAATATATTGTATTATTTAATATTCACTCACAATATTTATTTGATAGTTATTTAATTTTATTTACAATTATTATTGTAGCTGTTGACGCGCGTTGCAATCAGTCGTGGTCTATTGATTGTAATGAAATCAAATCATATGCTCACACCTTCCAATTACATCGACTGTCGCTGGCTGTCGTTGGCTGCGCTCGCGCTTATGGCGGCGTCCATTCTGTGGTTGCCCGAACTCACCAGGGCGTTACCAGCCGCGGTGTGACGCGCAACACCGGTGCATATCCACTCATTGCCTGCCTGCCTGCCTTTACTACTTTACTATTTTCGAGCAAAAGCGCTTGGCAGCTACTTGTTCGCATTTATTTACAATTTTTTACAATACACTTTGCGGCTGTGGTTGTCATTTGTGGTTGTATGTATTACGTACATATAAATATTTTTGACTTTTTTGTTTGCTGTCGTTGATTATTTTTCCAACACGCACTGCGAATTTGCCATTATTTTTTTTTCATCTCGATTTTGGTTGGGCTTTCTGCTTTCGCAAATTGAGCCAGACAAGTATTTGTAATGAATTCGAAACCACAATTTGAACACAATGACAGAGATTTATGGAGTAGATTGAATTAGAGCAGCGTTTTTGCTATACTGCATTTTAGTTTGGTTAGTTTAGTAGTTTTTTCTGTAAATATATGTGTGTGAGTAAGCATTGAAAATTCTTCAAGCATAGACCATAGAATATGCAATTTTAATTTGTAAAAATTTTATTGTAAATTATGTTCATACTTGACTCCCGTATCCTCGCGCTATCACTTCAACCTATGAACAAACCACTTCTATTTTCAGTTATTGTAGTTATAACATAAACTCTACAAGGTATTATTTATTAGAGTGGAAATCTATGCCATGGATATTTTAATATTGTCAATTTAGAGTCATAGAATTTGATATAATCAAGCGCATTAATATGAAAGTCCAACCCCTATATGCAATAAATAATACTGGTAACCAAAATTAACCTTTTTTTTTGTTTTATGAAGTTTCTAAATTGTTTCTTACTAATTTGATTATGTTTTATAAGGAAAAGCCTATTTGGAATATTTGGGGAAGCCATTACAAGTGTTTAGTATGCCTTGGATCCCAAATTTTGTATATTAGTAGTTTTTTTTTGGGTCAGCAAGGAGGATATACCAAATACCCCTGTTTCATGTGATTATGGGATAGCCGAGCCAAGACAGAACACTGGACTAGAAAAGTTTGGGTTTTGAGAGTGAATTTAGTATCGGGTAGTATGAATGTGATGAATGGCCATGTATTAGCCAGAGACCGCATTATATAATATAATATAATATTACCTCCTCTTCAAATAAAATTAGGTAGTTAGAATAGTGCTTTTATCAGGAAATTCGCGCTATGGAACAGCGATACCAGGGTCGTTGGAATGTAAATTGGGTAGCTGGTTACTGCTGGAGAATTCGAAATAATACTTTCTACTCATGCAAGAAAAGTGATTATATTTTATTTAATCTATTCTAAATTGTCCTCATTGCTGATTTATAAAACAGTTGCTTTTGACTTGGCGATCGAAGCTGTAGCATTTTTCTCGCTACAACTCTAGCCACATTCCACATTACTCACCTTTTTTTTGATACTATATTGTGCTATTTTCTCTTATTTACTTGGCATTGCTTTACTTTTTTACTTTTTATTTTATTTGTTTGTTTAATTTTTTTCCCTTTGGCAGTTTGTGGTGTCTAAATCAGCTGTGATAATGTGATAACTTTTCCTACTGACAAACAGATGGCGCTGAATCAGAGTCTCAATTTTCTCTTTGACGAGATTAACTAGTATCATTTTTGTAAGGCGCAATCTTGCTAAGTCTAGTAGATTAGTGAGATAATATACTCAAAAGCCTAAATCTTGTGATTAAGTGTTGTTCAGAACATGGTATAAGTGCATGCGAGAGAGGCTTTTACCGAATTTTGAAAAATGTATATTAATTAATTCATATTTTTCCGGTTCCTAAGAATACCGTGACGTCATGTAGTGTGTACGCAACTCTGGCGTATCGCTCGTAAATAGAATTGTTCAGAACATAGAATGCAACAGAAATAAATCAAATATAGCTTTTCCTTTTCTTTTTGTAAACGTATTTTTATATCGATCGATTTTTTATCGGAAAAGAATTTATGTTTGACAATTTTTAATGTGCGATTGAAAATTTGTCTATCAACCATGTGTATACATATGCAAGTGTATGTGTCAGTTTGTATTTTGTAGGAAGTGCACCTCACACACACGACACATAGAATATTTTGAAAAGTAACGTTGCGTATACGCAACAAAGGAAGGAAATGGGTTAAGTCAATATTTTTTTCACATTTGTTACTCGAAATAATGCGATCTGACAAAAAATACTATTACGACAATTTTTTAAAACTCAAATATGTATACCTATAACTATATGTCCTGCTTTGCGCTAACATTCAAATTACAATGTGAATAACACCACTTATTCTCTCACTGTTTTTCTCTTTTTTCTTTCAGTTCCCTAAATTGCTACAACACACAATAGAATTTGTTTGTGTTTACTCTTGTATTTTCGGTATTGCAGTTAAAGAACACTCTTCGCATTGTCATTGTAAATTTTCGCGCTCTCAGAGCACTGCTGTCAGCAGCGGTGGAGATCAATGGCAAAAAAAAATATAAGAATTCGAATAGAATAGTGAAAATTTAGGGAAGTGTAGGAAATAAGTGCTTAATCCAAAAATGTAAATAAAAATATATATAAGTATATAAGTTATATTATGCGTGGTGTAAGAAAAAACTTGATAGGAAGTAAATCGGTTTTATAAAGGCTGATGGTGTTAGTCTTAAAAATAAGCAGCTCGTGAAAATATAATCGATTAAAGCTTGTAAAATGCGTAAAAGTTATAGCAGAAGTAATTTAATAAAATTTATAGGCGTGGATTTAGTGAATAAAAACAAAAGATATAAAGTTCATTGCTGGTTGAGACAAATATATAACACTAATTAGCGCTAAAGTATCCATAATGAAGGGTGTTGTTCATTTTGAAGGTATGTTTTTTAAAAATGCTTATATTATATAATGCAACTACATATTTCTTTTTTAATAAGTATATGTGATTTATGCTTGCATATTGTAAGAACTTTTTATTTTAATTTGATATATTATATTAAAGGATATTAAATATGAATATATTGAATACAGGCTTCTCTATATAAATGTATTTTAGTGGTTTAAATAATGTAGAATATTTTAATTTTGGAATTATATCTTGTGGATTGATATTTGAAGGGCTTAATAAAAATTAATTAATTTAGTTTTAGTATTTGAATAATTTTCACCATTTATATTTCTAACAGGGTATATTATAATAAGTTCGCTACGAAGTGTGACACCCAGAAGGACGATTCGGATACGGTATAAAAAGTACATTTCGTTTCTATGCTATAAAGACGTAGTAAAGAAATATTAAAAAAATTTATTCTCATTCCGAAAGCGAATAAAGACATTTCAAAACTCTATGGTAACTCTAGCAATTCTATAAAAATATTTTTTTTCTAACGGTACTTTTCCTACTATTGTAGGTATCAAGCGGAATGCCCTGAAAACGGTGTTTCATTGCTATAAAGGCACTCATACCGATTAGTGCCATTTACACACATTTGAACAACTGCATACAATTGTGGATATTTGTTCGTTTGTGTATATATTTTCGTTGTAGCGTCCCGTGTCGCTCTGTTGTTTCCCTCTCATGGGTAGGTATTCGCTCGAGGCAGGCCCCTTAGGGATTTGGGAATGCTTATTCCGAGACGGCATCTATTCACCTCGTCTCCGGAAATAGGAGAGCGAACCCCCCCTCTCCTGACACTCTTGGTCAGGGGCTGTTTATTGGTTATTCATATCTAATCGTCTACAGTTCGCCAAACTTTAACCCTTGGTGCCCTGAGCTTAGTCGTGTGAAGGGTATTATATGAAGCTTTGTTGCAACCGGAATTTTTTTTTATTGTTTTCAATATTTTTGACGACTATGATTTTAATTGTAAGGAAATATTTAATAATGTCTCAATTGATGTTTTTGTCAATGACAGGCGTATTGAAATAGATGAAAATGAAATATGTTTTTCAAGAAAATTGTTGAGCCATTGCAAGTTTTACTGTGACCTCGCTTGAAAATTTTCGACCAAACAATAAAATTGAAGATTGTAAGCCAGAGAAAATGTTAATAATGTAGATTTCTTTCCTTTGTCAAGCTTTTGAATACTGCAAATAATCCAATGTTGAAAGGGAAATAGAAAATCTTCTTCCACTGCATATTTGGTGTGTCGAAAATAACTACGAAGCCAATTGCCTTTGGCCTACAATTTATTATCAAAAGTGTTTGACTCTGCCCTTTTCTACCTTTGTGAGCCTGAGCAAAGCTGGAGCAATTTATTTTCAATCAAATCCGAGCGCATATCTGCTTATATTAGTGATTGTCTGATATGTATAAATGTGAGTGTGTGCAGGTATCGACTTTATTTTACAGTTCCTTGTATGCACTTCATTTAAAAACTGTGTAAGAGTGTTGTAAACGAATTACATACGAATTCCGTAATTCGGGTTCTTTAGAAGAACGTTCTTGCATAGGAGGAAGTAGTCACTTTATAATTTTGAATTTCATCCTTTTCATTTTTGGCACTAATATATTCCACTTGAAAGTATGATTGCTTATTGGAGCATTGCTGTTTCACTCTCTCGAGACAGTATTCAATTTTGACAAAAAGCTATTCATAACATCTGATCAAATTTCACCCGGACTACACATTTTCACGTATTTAAAAAAAAAAAACCTTTATTATCCCCTTCAAAGTAGGCTTGTTGTGAACCAATACAAGCATGCCAATACTGCATCCAACTCTCCATACAGTTGTTTTAAGTCTCTGCTGGGATGGCCTTTAACAAATGTTGGATTCTTCGGTTTCCGCTAATTTTTGAAGCGCCATTCATTAGATGATTAGACGATATCGATAATCGCATGAGGCTACTTTCTGATGACTTTACGACTTTCAATGAAGGTCTTCTGTGGCTGAAATACTTGTGTTCGTAATAAAGTGAACAAAATTTTAATGATTTCGTAGCCGTGATTCCATTGGAAAGCGAAACTTTCAAGCAAACCCGTTTAATTTTGTGTCCAACACACACTTATTGACATATGCGGATCAAATTTCACACATACATAAAAAAAGTAAAAATCCAGGGAAAAATAATTTTTATTCAGATGGTTATGCTCTCTTCTATTTTTGAAAACGTTATAAAATAGCAGTGGTCTTAAGAAAACAAATCAAAGCACATAAAAATATGGAACCAACAATATTGTGCAAGGTCTTACCAGTATCAATACAGTCCGTGAGAATAACAGTCGACAATTCACTATTTATCTGCTCACTATCTTTGGCGTTGCTCTCTTCTAAAAAAATATGGTATACATGTGGGGCAACAGCACAGTTAACGATTTGCTATTGAAAGAACAACTTGAAATATAGTAAAGTAGGGTTACAATATATAAATTCACAATACTCCATTCAATGACAAATCAAAACGTTAGTGAGTTCATCGTCTTTAAAAGCCCAGGAATGAGGGTTACGCCAGACAACTTTGAAAGAAAACTCACAATGTATAGATTTTTTGTTTTCCGTTGTGTTTCGCAAAAGTTCTTAAATTTTCCTAATCGTTAGGAATTTGCTATTAAAACTCCGTCGAATTAGGAAAAGCAGGGGTTTTGCAGACGCTCTCTGATCATGTGACCTCGTTGTGGCCATCAGGCACTCGTCTGCGGAGTCTAAGTTAGTTTTTCTTATATAATTAGGTAAAATGATTTATAATATTTAATATAAAAACGCCTATTCACCTACAACTAGCCTAGCTTTGCATGACAGTTTACACTGAAACAACGAAGCGCAGAAAACAAAGGATATGTCGTAATGAACGCTTTGCTTTCAGTGTTTCTATCTAATAAAAATGGTGACTGTTGTCTTTTCTGTCAAAATAAATGTCTGACGCAAAGCAAAGTAAAAGTTCTATGTGAATTGGCCATTTAACTTGCGCTTAATGACATATTATTTATTCATTCGGAGAGAAAAGGGTTTGGTTGTACACAATAACGTGAACTTGTGGGTGTTTTGTATTTTTCTCACCACGTATTATTTGACTGTGTTGAGTTCGTCATTCGCCAGTGCTGTTTTTTCAACATTATGATCATGTATAATTATACTGGTACATATTCGTCATGCGCCACAATTTGCCAATCACAGGGTGAGTCAGATTATTGATCATATATATTTTCTTAAAACATATAAGAAAAAACATAATTTTGAAAATTTTATTTAGGAACATAATTTATTTAATCACTTATCAAGCTATCTCTCACATACTTCCTTTACTTACACTTGTACTGTTAACCAGTTTTCACTAATCGAATAAACACAACCTAACATTTTTACTGCAATATTTCACTTGTAATTAATTCTTCATGCCCACTTTAATTTAATCGCTTCCATGCCTAGTAGCGCGCTCTTTGAGTCACACCTTCGTTAAAGCGACAAAGTCAAAGCTTGTTATCAAAGGGTAGTAGCTACATGCACTTTTCTATTGTTGTAGCCACCATTAATCTCTTTTATAAAACAAAAAAAAAATGTCAAAGCAAAATTGCGGAAAGAAAAATGCATAAATAATAGAAAGTTGAAAGAAAGAAAATACGCAAAAGTTAACTGTGACAAGCTGCAGTAAAAGAAAAAATTTAAAAATAAAATAAAATCGCAAATCTACGCGCACAGCATCAGCTTTATTTCGCAGAGCATAATATACCCCTTCACCTTTGTCTTCGCACAAGCTTTTAACTTGACCAGTCAATCACTTAAGGTTCACAGCTTTCATTTATTTGCCTTCACACTGAGTCGTTATGCAAAATACGTTTTATGTTTTAACTTTTCTTCTTTCGTTGTTACCCTTTCTGTTTATCGCTCTGAGTTGCTTTGGCTACAATGTCAAATTAAATTAACATTGATAAAGGTCAAAAAAGCTCAGGATGAGCATCAACCTCTTTTGCTTACCTTGTACGATCCTAGTTTTCTTGCCCAATACATTTTACATAAAAACGGCACTTTTTTTTTAATTTTTGTTGGCATATATCTCAATTACTATGCGTTTGATTCTTAGTAATTTTAACCTTGTAGGACCACTGCATTTATTCAGTGTACCTCAAATTAAGCTTAACTCAAATATAGAAGCTGTCGTTTGCCAAAATTTTACAAGTGAAAGCAATAACAATATTCTTCAGTTTTATTCAGAACTTGGAATTTTCGGCAAGTGCAGAAGGTTTTGCGAAACGTAAAAATTAAAATAAAACAAGTAAGGAAGGGCTAAGTTCGGATGTAACCGAACATTTTATACTCTCGCAAAGTCAAATGGTATACTCGTTTGAGATTTCTTTGTGGATTGGCTGATATTTTCGGTAGAAGGTCAGCTATAGGCACTGGGGTCCACATATTTAGTACTTAGGGGTTTGAACAGTTTTGGTTCGATTTAGACAATTTTTGGCCGCAGGGTGGCATACTTTAATTGCATTATTCACGCAAAGTTTTACCCCGATATAATCATTGTTACCTGATTTGCATAGTGGAAAGTGAAAGAATCAGATGGAATTGAAAATGGTGTTACATGGGAAGTAAGCGTGATTGTAGTCCGATTTCGCCCATTTTCGCACTATGACATAGAAACATGAAAAGAACGTTATGCACCGAATTTGGTTGAAATCGGTTGAGCAGATCTCAAGATATGGGTTTTCACCTAAAAGTGGGCTGTGCCACGCCCACTGACTAATTTTGAACGCGGTTCCTATAAAACCAATTTATACCATCTCAGAGATAAGATTTAATGTCTCTGGCGTGTTTAGTGCTTGATTTATCGCGCTTTTAGTAGTTTTTAACAGTACCGTTATATGGGGAGTGGACGGAGTTGCCACCCGATTTCAACTATTTTCACACCGTCAATAGAGGTGCTAAAAACATTTGCTTCTAGTGAATTTTGTTATTATAGCATTAGCGGTTTAGGAGATATGGACATTAAACCTATTAGAGGCGGGACCACGCCCACTTTTTAAAAAAAAGTTTTAACTGCAGATGCCCCTCCGTAATGTGATCCTGTGTACCAAATAACAGTCGTGTATCTTATTGCGGAGCTTAGTTATGGCAAGTTATTTGTTTTTGATTAATGGCGTTTTGTGGGCGTGGCAGTGGTCCGATTACGCCCATCTGCAATACCAACCGTCTCACGGTACCAAGAAACATGTCTACCAAGTTTCATAAAGATATCTCAATTTTTACTCAAGTTAGAGCTTGCACGGACGGACGGACGGACGGACGGACAGACAGTCACCCGGATTTCAACTCGTCTCTTCATCCTGATCATTTATATATATATAACCCTATATCTAACTCGATTAGTTTTAGGTGATACAAACAACCGTTAGGTGAACAAAACTATTATACTCTGTAGCAACAGGTTGCGAGAGTATAAAAAAAGCAAGAAACAACATTAACTTCGGCTGCACCGAAGCTATATTACCCTTCACAGATGCATATCTTATAGCTTAGAAGGGTATACAAACATCTTTAGACTGATTTTGATATAAGTTATAGTGGTGCGATCTGAACAATATGTTCGGAAATTGTAGTATTGCTTTGGATAATAATATCTGCCAATTTCTTGAATATACCTATACAGACGCCCAGGCAGAAGAATAGACGGACATGGCTAAATCGACTTAGCTCTTACATATCTTATATATATTCTTTATGGGGCCATCCAACGTTGCATTTGTGATTAGGACATGAATCGAAGTGATAATAAGATGTCCAACTTATTAGAGTGAGAGAGGCTTTTAAATTTCGAATTTTTATAACATTATAAAGAGTTGTCACACCAAGAAAATCTTAAGTTAGATTAGTACAGCCTTTGTCCATTTTTGCTGCGGAAATTTTAAAACGAGTTTGCTTGAAATTTCGGTTTTCTAATGGAATCACATATATTGCTAAAGTATTTTGGTAAGTCTACTTTCTCACGAACACAAGATTTTGAGTAGCATTTGCGTGTCAATCATCGAAGTCATCGAAGACTTGTCTCATGCGAGTCATCCATCCAACTATCTTAATGACGATAACATCGAAAAAATTAAATAAACAGAGCTTGAAAATCATCTAGTTTGCATTAGAGTGATAGCAGAGTCCTATGGGTGACCTCAACACATTTTGGTTAATGTTTTGGGTATAAAATGTGTCAAAGCTAAACTTGTATCAAAAATCCTGAATGTGCCATTATATTTTTGCATGATTGTAACAGACTTTTTAACCAAACACAAAACGATAATCATCGCTCAGCCTTCGATGCCAAATATGACTACTAACATTGTAATTACTACTAACAAATAAACGAATACTTGCCAATCGATAACCGGTTAATTTTTTATCAATTTCCATCAGAAAGTAATCACGAAGCTGCCGCTTTTTTCTTCACCTTAAATTCACGTTTTCATTGCTTCTTATTGTTTAAATACAAGAATAACATTTTATTTATAATTATTTTGCGGTTGGAAAGGTTTCCGTTGAGATTTTATATTATTTTAGTATGATTTCACTGTTGTCACCCTGTTTTTTCGTTGTCAACTTTTAATGGCGTGTAAGTATATCTCTTTGTTTCTAACATACGTATATACGTATATATATATATTTATTATATATATAGGATTTAAGAACTCAGCTCTCGATGATAACCGAAAGTTATTTCAGCCAAATTATTGTATATACATGTATAGGTATTTACCTATGTGCTTTCGTATTAAAATAAAACTCAAAATATGACTTATTTATGCATTTAATTCTCGCGTCATCACAATAAGAATACATAGTATCATTTGGCTGAAATAACTTTCGCTTAAAATCGTCAGATGAGTTCTTAAATGCTTTATCAGCATATTTATGTGCCAATACAATTTTGAATATTTATTAAGATATACATATCTGTATTTATTGTACATAGACATAAGAAGTTCTTTTATAATATCCTTGTCTTTGGTTTGGTTTCCTTCTGCGTACCTGATTATCAAAAGAAGCACCGATAACAATAACAAATAATATCCAAAGCAGAATAACACCGCCTTCATTTTGTTTCTCTTTCTCTTCAGTCATTTCTTTACTTTCAGATTCATATGTTTCTTCGACACTGCTCACATTGCTAATCGGTTTTTGAGAAAGTTCAGAATCATCCAGCGTAGATGATATGCCATAGCAGTGGCTGTTGGCTGTAAATATTTCTTTATCCACATATGTTTGACAGCTTTCTAGAATTATCTATTATGAAAATATGAATATCTTATTAAAGTAAAATAATTTTAATAAATATTATTTATGTATTATATAATATCCACCAAGTAGTTCTCCAAACTTACCTCGTTGAAGCTATTGCTTATGTACGAGTATTTTTGTGCCTCAAAACAAATTTGAGGTTCACAAATATTTCCAATAATTATGGTGAATATTAAAATGGTAGACATTGTTCGTCAGAGATTATCCCTGTTGTTCGCTTTCGGCAAGGATGACATGATGCGAGACTCTCTCATTTTCGCTGATTTTTCTGTTATTCTCTTTCCCTGATTATTAAAATCAGGGAATTTCGAACAGCTGATGTCAAAAAAGGCGGGATGCCAGAAACAAACCAGCTAAAAATAGCTAACAAAAGCAGTGCGAAAAGAACGACACAAATACTTTTGAATAACGTGCAACTAAATTTTATTTGTTAATTTAATTTAAAACGTTCATTATAAAACCATGATATTTTATTATGACTTGTATTGTTTCTTTGTTATAATTTTTTTTATTTATATGCTAATTTTTTATGTTATATGCATTTTTAAAAATTTTATAATATAAATACAAGTATATAGGGATGTATATGCGTTATATAGGCCTACTTGGGGACGGAGCACCTAAAAATAATATCGAAATGCAAAATACCCCCAAGTTTTTTTTATAATACCCAATCCATTTTCGTTCGACAGTGGCATGATTGGCAAATGTTATAAAAAATGTGGGTTTTGACAGCTCTCTCTCGATTCAAAGAGTCTCGCATCATTTCATCCTTGCTTTCGGCGCGCTAAGTTGCACTGATCGACTGCAGTTATGAGCTCTTTTCTTGCAGTGACGAAAGCATTCAGCGTTTGTATCGTTTGCATATACATCCATACATATGTATTTACACATATATTGTTCTGTTTTCCTATTAACATACGTATATATGTATACTTAAGTTAATGCCCTGTGGGAACTTAGAAAGTTTAGGGAGCGGTTCTAAAGCATATAATTTAATTGGTAAAGTGGTTTAATTGGCGTTCTTCAGAAAAATGCAAGTATAGTAATTCAAATATTAATACAAATTTATGGTGATTTAGAGAACAAGTTATAACATGTACATCAGCAATTTATAAAAATCGGTTTTTTGAGTTAAAATCTGGTAGTTTTTTTTATTCATTTCAAATGTAGAGTTCTGAAACTTATTGCTCTTTGCATGATGAGATTCTTATTTACTCCTATACTATTCTACTATTTCAATAATTACTGCTGAAACTTCCAACACTATTGATGACCACTTAGGTTTGATCCTTTCCAATTGCTTAATTACTTGTAGGTGTGCGACTTCGCTGAACTCTTCACTTTTTGATAAACTGCCTAATTGTAGGATTATTACTAATTCTTTACAGTAGCCTGTTGTATCAGATCCAATAAAAATAAAAAACTGGTAAGATAACTAGTGAAACAAGATTACAAATGTATAAGTATATGTAATATATTTATATACACTTGAAGCTTATTGGCTAGACACATATTTGTGAAAATTCTAAAACAATTAGGCCACATCAACGATTCAAACAGTAAATATTTATAAATTTACAGATTATATTACAAATACCCATATATACTTACCTACATATACATACTGATAACTCTTCAATATTAAAATACTGCAATACCAGCTGATACATATAACATTCCAATATATATGTGCATACTTAATAATGGATTACAATGTATGATTCTGTTTATAATACAAATTCAATTATTTTTATTTATTTGCTCAAACGTGATTTTGCTTATCAGTTACAAAGTGCCTTGTTGGAAAAAGTAAAATAGCACTGTATACAAAATAATATATCATTGCATTCGCTAGAGCATTATTTTTTATTCCCGTAAATGGCAGCTACTTTGGAAGCCAACTTCCGTATGAGTGATTCAATGAAATCTAGCTCTTAATTATTTTACCTTTCATCTTGGTTTGTGGATCTTGCGTGTTGAATTTCCTTGACCATCGGCATTGAACTATTTGTAATACCCTAAAGAAAGCGTTCAAAACTCTAAAGTAGATATATACATATTTATAAATAATCAGCCTGATGAGCTGATTCAATTAAGCCATATTTGTCTGTATGCCCGTCTGTCTGTATATTATAATTAATATAATTATACTTATAATTTAAAAAATGTATAATTTAAAAACTCAGTCTCATGATCAACCAAACTCCCTCAACACTTACATATGTAAAAATAATCAGCTGAGATAATACTTCTTTTAAAAGAATATTGTTCAGTCAAAAACTCATTACATGCTTCACATTAAAGTTTACTGCTTCGCGAAATTTTTGAAAGAGAAATAATTTCGTATGGAATCCACTATGTAATCATTCATTAATTTTTTTGCATTTTTAAAAGAATTATCTATATGCATTTTCCAACTGGGTGTCTAAAGAATCTACATACATATGCAGTCGCAAATGAACACCTCACTTGACTCTCGAGAGAACGGCTACCGTACGGTCTGTAGAAGCGGACATTGCGCTCTCATAAGATAGGTCATTCCAGCTGATCCAGTCTACGGTTTGCGTCGGTTTTCAACATAAGCTTGTACACAAATAGAATCGAATAGAGAGAATATATTTTGCAAAAAGTAAAAGTGAGTAAATGAGGAACTGAGGAACTGACCACATTGATAAATTAATAGGTGAAAACAAAAAGTACTACAGGAAATGTAGAACTAATTGCTGGTTCATTAAAAATTTAGTTGTTGTAATCAAGTAAGATCCATCTTAAATAAATATATACTGTTTTTTCCGAAATTCAATAAGCTTTCTAAATAATATATTTTAATGCTAGCGCACTTAGCGATTTAAATTTAATATCTACCACAAATGTTGCCAGTGGTTGAAGGTAGCAACAATACACTTATTTATAATTTTGCCAGTTTTATGTTTTTTTGTTGGAATTTCAATAAATGCCAGTGCCATTAAAGTCTGTGCCAAGCGTCTGTTCTAACTCAGTTTATGAGCATTTTGCATTTGTTTATTTTATAGCAGTTAATAACTGTATCAAATGAGCAACAGTGCTTCAAACAATTTTATGACAGATTATGAAATTTAACGATTTTTCCGCATTATTAAAGCAACAATTTCATTTAAAAGGTTTTTGTTGGCTTTTGTATTGGCGTGCGTTTGCCATGCTTTTATTGTCGCTTTGTGTTTTGTGACACTTTTCGAATTCTAGAAATAATTGAAAAACTCCTTCTGAATATCATTTTGTCTCCGTTGTTAAGTTTTTACGATCTGAAGATTGGCGGATTACGTTGTTATTGTAATTTAAAATTAATTTAGATAATTCATAATTTTCCTTTTTGGGAGTAAGATTTGAAAATATAACCGATATTTATATTTATATATTATTAATAAATATTTCAGGCTAAAATGCTACAATATATAGTTTTATTGCTTCTTTAAGTTGATATACTGCATGCAAAACTCTAAAGTAGATATATACATATGTTTAAATGATCAGATTGATGAGCTGATTCGATTTGGTCATATTCGTCTGTATGTCCGTCTGTCTGTATCTACGTGAACTGGTATCTCAGTTTTTGATATATCGATTTTAAATTTTGCATATTTTCTCCCCAAGAAGCTGCTCATTTTTAAGAATCGCCACTATACAAACTGACCAAACGAAATCAAGTTCTTGTATGGAAAACTTTTTTATTTGTCTAGCTCCTTCATGATATCTTTGGTCTTGGACTAGGATGTTGCATGTTGAATTATCTATCGGCAGCAGACTGGTTACGACGCTCAAGTTTCCGGCTTTGCCAGTGAGGTGGGTATTTTAGAATGTATACAACAGCCTTAGAGCTACATATATAAACTTTTAGGAGATATTCATCATCTTAAATTATGCCAGTATTTTAAATTATGAGTTCCGAGATTTCTTGAAATGAATGATTTAATAAACTAAATAGATTCTTTATTAAGCCAAAACTCCTAAAAATTTCCAGCAGCAAGTCGGCTTAACACTTTTGTAGGCAACTCTCAATAAAGAAGGAGGCTGTTTTGCAAACTTCCAGCAAAATCTTCAACGCAGAGCCGACTACCGAGAATTAAAAAAACATAAATGTTTCATTGGCACAGCGCTTTGATTGAAAGCACGTCCACTACAGCTCCGTTCGATTGATCACATGGACAAATGCAAACATCGTTTCGAAGCAAAAAAAAAACCAAAACACATACATATGTACTGTGCCAAAGCCTTTGAAGAAGGCATTAACAAGTTTCTCTTTCTCTGCATGCGCACATACACTTAAAATAGTTTATGCCGCGGCCCGACAGCCAGGTACGTCACGCACATTCGCGCCTCCACAGCGATAGCAACTTCATCAAAAAGTAGTTTTGCTTACTTTTCACACCAACTACAGCTTGCTTTTACCACCTGCCTGCAATGATCGATTTTTAGTGCTCTGCACTCTACTTTACTACCGAGCATTGCTGTGTTGCATTGGCTAGAGTGAGGTGCCAGTGGTTGCCAGCTTTGCGAGCGGCTGCTTGGATAGAATTTTAATTTTGCACGAAACGAAATCACGTGAGTTGTGGACTTCTCTATTCGTAAATGTGTGTCGATGTAGTCGTGTGGGCGAGCGCTGTTGTGAAACTTGGTGCGAAACAGAGGCTTAAGGAACGTGTCAGTGAGTTGAAAATTTCGTTTTCACGTATTTGCAAGTTTGGCTGGCAGCTTTAGTGTTTACTCTGCTTTAGTTTCTTCTTTTTTTGGTTCACTCTGTTTTCTATGTCTATTTTGTGAATTAGTAAAGTTATATTTTTGTATTTGTACCGTTACGACTTTTTATTTAAAATTATATGTAGTTTTTATTGTACACTTGAAATAATATCTTTGACACGGACCTAGAGGTCGAAGGACATATATTGGAACCTCAATCAGGATTTTATCCTCAATGCTTTAAAGCATGACTTATTTCAAAAATATAATATAAATATGTTTTCTGAGTATTTTTGAGTTTTTTTAAGATATTCGAAAGAACTGTATCCAACTTCTTTGCAAAAATTCGACAATTAGACTTTCTCGGCAATAAAGCCCAACTCAAGCTTCCTAGGTACACCTCCTTTTGGAGAATTTGGTTACATTGTGATTCGGCTTCACAGAGCGGTCTTCAGGATTTTAAAGAAAAAATATTATTCTTGCCGGAATTTAATTTTATTATTTAAAATGTTTGCTGTGAAGAACGATAAACCGTTTTGTTAGTGCGATCAGCCGTTGAGCATCAATCCCGGCGAATGCCTCTTCCATGTTGTGAACTTTCTCACCAGCTACCATTCCTATGAGCCCCGAGAACCGGGAATTTTTCAACCGAATCGAACCAGAATCGAAATTGACCGATTGTGGAAGCGGCCGTGTTGGCGGAGTTGAGAAAACTGAACAAAGTCGGTCGAGGATTCGATTATTGTTTTCAGGAACTCACAGGAAAATCAAAGACCGATACTGGAATCGTCTAGCGATCGTTGATTCGAGTATTGGTTTCAAAAATTCGCAGTAATATCAAAGGATCTACAATGCTACATGGGTCTTCTCCTTCCATGACGATCCTCAAAAATTGGTTTAAAGGGTTTCAACGTGGTCGCACGTGATTTTTTTATGAGTCATTCCACGAAACCAAATACCGGGGGATAAAGAACCGCGATATTGTATTCCCACATCACCGATGAAAGGTGGACAGTAGGCGTCTTAAAAGACAGCGTAGGTCCTATGTGTAAACTCGAGTTGCGTTTGGTGCAACGTTTGCTCACTTTTAACAACAACAACGCTTGAACACTGCTGTGAAGTGTTTGACGGTGTTTAAGCAATCCGAAGGAGTTTGTGGGACGAACCTGTCCCTAAGAAGGTTAAGACCGTCTTATCGACTGGAAATGTGATTGTCTACATTTTATTGGATTCGATACCTGGAGAGAGTAAAACGGTCACTATTATTTGGGCTCATCTGAGAGGTGATTAATGAGTATGCGATCAATACTATAAGATTGAGTATTTGCATTTGTATTGGTGATGGTCTATACTCTTATCGTGAAACTACTGGAGAATATGCATCAATGATTGTCATACCCAAACATTCGTTTATTTCTTTAACTTAGGGTAAAGTTCAATTTTCCACTTCACCGCTATGAAAGTAATGTCCAACGCATGTCCCCCCTGTACTCATGCGCCCAGCGCAACCCCAACAGAGGATGCAACTTTTAAGTCAACCAAAAAACTATATGGAAATAAATGTAAAGCACATTACAACGAAATGAAAACTATTACCAATTGCCACCGCCACCAAGCGTGTGTCAATGTTGTCCGCACGAACATCACCACCTACGCAACAACACTACATATTTATCAACCGCATCTGCAGCTTAGAGACTTTAACAGCTGCTAAGCAGCAGAACGCGGCGCGAGGCTCTGCCACGTCTGTTCTGTAATGCTGCTTTGTTGTTTGCTTGGCTTGTTCGCCGCTGCTGGGAATTTCCATATTTTCCACTCAAACAGCCGTTACTGTGGCAACAGTTGCATTTGCAGCTGCTGCAAGAAATTGCTTTTGAGATTTTTTGAATCATTGAAGCGCAAAGTAGCAGCTATTTGCTACATCTTTTTATATATTATTCGTTTTTCTTTTTTGTTTTTGGATAAATTCCCTGTTTTCTTGCATATTTTCACTCTTCGCTTTGTGAATAGATTTTTTTCTGTTCTCAACGATTTTCACTGTTTTTCTCATCTAGCGTTCTCTTTGGTTGTTTTGCCGTCTCTATAGGAATCTTTTTGTAGTCCCAAGTATGTAGGGGAAAATATTCTAAAGATTTTGTTTTTTCTTCCACTTTCTAAGTTGCATTTGAATTTGCTTTAACTCACCCACCCAAAGTGTTTGCATTTGCAATTTATTTCTTGAGGAAAATTGCTATTGATTGTTGGGGCGAGCGATATAATAACAAGGTGTAAGGGTAATAATACAGGGTGTCAACAGAAAGAAAGAAATGTCAATAAATCGTTCACAAGTGTTTGTCTTACCAGAGGATAGGATGTAACATAGTTGGTGTGCTGTGAGGGAAAATGTTCGATTGTGAACGTTGTGAGATCACGTGATCTTTCAATCGACTAAGACGCTCGATTTCCTCCAGCTCTGCCAATTTGATATGAATTAGTATCGCTATATACTGATAAGAAAGTTTATTTTCTATCATTAGTCAATAAGATGATAAATTATTTTAATTTGTACTTCGTGGTTTGAAATACTCAACTAGAGTACTTGAAAATAATGCATTACTGCAGTAGTCGATGAAGAAGCAAAATCTGATTTAAATTTTTTTCTAATAGCCGTCGCCTATCCAATGGCAATACCAAATTTTTGCGCTCATCCTATTTAGTCCCCTTTAAATTTCAGTCGTCTAAAATTAGACAATTGATTACTTTATGAAATTGCTGACAGAGGAAGAACTAGGCCTTCTTATTAGAATACCGGTAGATATCACTTAGGTTCCATGATAAGAGGGCACATCAAGCCACGTGCGAGCATCTAAAGACTCCTGCATCCTGAATAATGCATACTTTATATATAAAGAATACATTAGTGAAACGCATAGAGTTACATTTCAATTGAAATTTAAGTTCTCAGTAGGTTTAATCTTCCAAAAAGTCTTCGACTATTAAGAATATGGATTTAGAACTGAGATCCCGCATTTGACTAGCACTCCATTGTACGGCAAAATATGAAAGGATAAACAAGTCAACAAACATTATCTACGAGAGTTTTAAGAAATTATCGATTCAAAAGCCAATTTTACGGCAACTATTTGATACTGAACGAATTTTCAGAAAGGGAAACTAACTGGCATTTGATTACATACTTTTAATCGGTTTGCTACATATAATATTATTCGTTCAAACATAGTATTCTATAAGGGGGTGCGACTGATGACTTCTGATGATCTCGATGTGGTTTGTCATAAATGATTGTCAGGCTTTACCTTCTCTAGAGTGGTATAAGGTGAATGTAACGGTTAACGATTATCAGTTGAGATATCTGCTGTCCTCATATTAACACCCAGCGTGTGATTCTCCCGCCTCTATATACTCATATAGTCATTATTTGGAAGCAATATATATATCATACATGAAAACAAGTGTTATCTATAACTTAGTACTCGTAGGTATTTAAATAGCAAAGTCTCGTTTCGATGAGTAGGACTAAGGCTTTTAAAGCATCCCACTATGACACTCTAAAGGATAAATGTAAGCGGCACCATTTGCTTTTGCGAGTCTTGCGAAAGTGAAAAGTTAAGTAAAAAATTGGCCAAACTATGATCACAACCGACATTGCTATCTGCTTTAAAGTCATAATTAATTTATCGTAAATATTTGGAAACTTACTTAGGTATACTATATATATATGTATCAGGCAGACTTACAATATAATCACCTATCGTTTTATGTTCTCAGCATTCGATTTTATTTATCAACATAGTTAAAATCGAGTGGGATACATCAATTATAGAGACCTCCCAACCTTTTGATGCCATTTCGGTAGTACGATTTGCCTTTAACTAAATAGAGTCAAGGTGGTTAGATCTTCAGTTGATTATTTTGATATCTAAAAAGAGAATATCATCTTTTTGTTTTTATCTCTCTGTATAAACTTCGCTTTACAGTCATCCAAAAAAATGTTGTGGATTATTCGATGTTTTCATCCGTAGTGGCCTCTTTTGGAGGCGTCACCTTCGTATAACCTTGACAAAATTTATAAAACCGCTTAGAAATGCTTGCTTTGCGGTATATCCCACTACACTACCACTGTTACATAATTCACATTAAAAAGTTAGACCAGTCTAGATTCATCTAAAAAGATCTAACTTAGACGTTTTTTTCTGGGAGTAGGGAAAACGGCAAAGTTATTATACATATTTTTGAGTGTACGAAAGAAAATTTACATTATTGACATTTTGATACAAAATGGCAGCTACTTACCAGTTTACGGAATCAGCTTTTCAAGAGTGGTGAGATTGGCGACTGAGATACCAGGACCTTGCGATGTCGGAAGCAAAATATAAAACTAAATTTTAGTCTACATTACAAAACAACATAAAAATTACTAGTAAAGTAGTTAGCATGTTTTTCGAAAAATGGCGAACTTGTAAATTAAGGGTTAAATTTGTAACTGAGAAAATAATCAGTAAATTATTTATGAAGCAAGGAAAAAAATTAATATCCGCTGCAACTTAGCTATAATATAATACCCTTCACAGGTGTATTTTTATAGCAACTATATGTATAACTAGTTCTGACAACGTAGCCGGCTAACGCTTATCACCCAACGTAAAACGTTTTGCAGTTCCTTCTAGCCATGTTTGATATAAACAACTTTCAAGGTGAATTAAGGTTACTTAATAAGAGAAAAAAAGATCTGGTCGATCGATTTGTATGCCATATACTACGGTGATCCGATCTGAACAATATTTTCGGAAATTGTAGCGGTGCTTGGCCAAATAAACTATGCCAAATTTTGTGGAGATATCTTGTCAAACAAAAAGGTTAAAAGGTTTCCATATAATAACTTGATCTGTCATTTTGTATAACAGCTATATACTATAGTGATATAGTTCCGACAACTGAGCAACTTTTTGAATCGAATCAACTGGTCCCTCTCATCATTTATGTATATACCATATATGATCGGGTGTCCCACGTTTCCTTCTGGGTGCAACAAGCTGCTTGGCAAACTATATATACCTTGTTTAAGTTATTTAGTTGCAATAATAGCAACTAAATCCAAAGCAGTTTACGTCTTTCAAGTGGATATGTGCGACAATATCCAAGTACCATCGTCGCTTGATTTTAAAAATGCAGTTTCGAGAAAAATCTGTTTTACGTTCTTCCACACTACAGCGGTTTGGAAAAATAGATATATTTTTTTATGACTCTAAAGTGTACATAAAGCTAAAAATTATTAGATTTTTGAATATTCCTAGATCGAACTAGCCCTTTGAATGTTAATAAAGCTAGCTACTTTTTGAAATCTCATCATCGAGCGGCACTAATAGCTTGAAATTAATGTATTCTTTAAAATGCACCTTCATTTATTCATATCCAACTTCGAAACTGCTGAATATATTTATATATATATATATATATATATATATATCGTATATGAATACCAAGCATATTTACATTGGCAATACTATAGGTGTCAGCTACGTGAAAGATTTCAAACTAAATACGCTGCCGAATTTGCACTAAACGTAAATTTACTCTTTCCCCAATGTTTGTGTGTGTGAGTATGCAAGACAGCTTTGTCATATTGATAAATGTCTATTTGCGTAAAGCCACAAGTATTTGCATACCGATGTGCTTGTCTACTCAATTCCATTACAGCCGAAATTGTAACCGAAGTCGCAGCGCCAAACATGCCGAAAGCAAAATCGAAACCGATTCGACGCACCCACGTACACATACACACACACTATTAGCATAAAGCTCGCTGGAAGCTATAACCAATCTTGCACTCACGCCTCGATACCGTAACACAGCAAGCGTGCTCGGCCAGCCGCTAGTGGCGGGGGTGTGGGTGAGAAGATTAACTCATCGCCGGTGGCATTAGCAGCCAGGTGGTAAGGGCGGTAAGTGATGCGCGTACCAATACAGTCACACATACACGCAAGCAGTTCGCACTTACATAGAGGAAGGACACACCATGAGGCATCACCTAGCGCTTCAACGATTGCCAAGCGGCGGTGTCAAACGCTCAGGTGATAAAGATGTGTGCGTGTGTGTGTGGCTGTGCTGCTTCTGTATGCATTGCTAGCAACGGAAGTTGTCAAATCTGCATTTCCGAATTGCATTTACAACTATCAAACCGAAATGTTGGTACCTATTTCACCGACTACAACAACAGCAACAACTACAACAACCGACATCACTCAACTCAATGCGTACTGATCGATGATGCTGCAGCACCAGCAGAAATTCGCCTAACCCACATGAATGCACGCAAATGTGCTGACAGTTATGAGCGTATGCGTGTAAATGTGTGTGTTGAATGTGTATGTGTATGCATAGCGCCGCATAATATGTACATTCCGGTAATACATGGCAGAGATAATGTTGCCAAGCGTACGTTGTGCCCTTTCGCATGAGCGGATAATTATGTGGCTTTGACGGCGATTGCAACTGTAACTGTGCCGAATCTTCAAGGCAACAACAACACAAACTTTTAGCAGCACTTCAAATTCCAAACATATCATATGTTTGCGAATGTGGGAAAATTAATGGCGTTTCTTCGCAGTTTATATTCAATTATGATTATCGAAATCGAAGACTTTGATTGCAGGATATTTTGGTTGAGTGTTTAGTTTGAGTGCTTCTGTTGATTTGGAGATTTATTGATGGCCTCCAATAGAGTAGTAGGTATGAATGGAAAGGAAGGATTGTAAATATTAGGGTGCTTGTTTTTTGAACTATGTTTTTTTTTTCGGTTCCATCGTGAAATTTTGTTGGACATACCAAAACAAAAAAAAAATGTTGAGCTCTTAATATTAATTTTAAGTACTGGATCAAGGCGTGTAAAGATTTCCCGTTGAAAATACATGCAAACTGATCGGAAAGTGAGAAAGTTAGCAAAGACAATAGACATCTTAGGAGACGACATAGTGGCTTGCATAAATATGACTTTCTTCGAATAATGCGAAAATTATCCTAAAGGGCGGGAAGGTATGTCCGCTTTGCCTAGTGCTCACAAAGTAAATCTATATTGACCTCCTCCATCATACTCTGATTGGACCCCCCTTGCGGCTTCTTTTTCTTTTCAAACCAAAAAAAGCCACAGACAAAAAAGTTGAGTCGATTTATGAGGTTATCGCCGCCTTGGACGTCTACTTTGCAGAGCTCCGTAATATTTTTCAGACGGTTTATAAAACTTGAAACGTCGCTATGTCAAGTGTATTCAGTCAAAAATTATGTTAAAAAGAAATCGCTAATTTTCCAATTATTTTTGTGAAGTTAAGTACTTATCGGACCATCAAATAATGCCATAAATAAGATTTTTGTTAATAAATAAACTTTAGTTATAATCTTTTGCTAATCAATCAGATTTAGCATCACCAATTGCATCTAACTATGAAAACGATTTTGAGTAATATAAAACGAAATGGCCATGATTAAATAATCTTTAGTTTGTAGCCCTCCAAAATTTCAAAAAAGTTGAAGTACAAAATCTTGAAATACCAATAAAATTTTACCCAATATCCATTTCTTTCAACTAGATAAGAATCGATCCCTGCCCTCCCTGCTTTGTATTGTCACTAGCGGAATTATGAAAAATGCTCTGAGGATACAAATAATTATTTACCTTCATACTATATGAAATGTACGAAGAATTTTTTACAACTTTCTTGCAAAAGTACCGATAAGTGAAGAGTGACGTCAAACCAAAGATGTTTTCTTTCGAATATATAGTAATCTTCATTCTTGTCAAGTATTTTGATGAGTAAAGCCAAATACTGTCTAACCTTAACATTACAAAGTTCTACGGTCACTAATTTTGAGCTGTTTGGATTCTCCTGCACACTTTGATGAACGGCATTAAATTGCTCACTATTCTCTCTATTTCTCTCTCTCTTCCACGTACTATGATTGGCAGACCAATAATCGAAGTTTGGTTTAAAAATGTCCAACATAACTATGGTGAAATATACATATATATACTTGTACATACTTATAAATACATACATATATATATGCACCACATATACAGTGGCGAGCAAAACTGTTTGGTTGTGCGCCACTTTTGCATTCTAAGTGCTGTAAATTTTTTTACGACAGCTGAATTATTATCAATTTTTTATGTTCCTTAAAAAACTTTAGCCGCGCCTTAATATTTTTATTAGATATACCAGGTTTCTTCTGTTTAACGGCGGTCAAAATAGTCATTTGGAGAACTCTTCGAGCTGTAAATTCGCTTATAGTTTTATTTATGGTGATTGCAGCCTGCTTCGGTGTTCTATTTTACGCTTTAGGGATTCTTCTGACTATTTGCCTAGCATCAGCGTTTGTTAACCATCGTGGACGTCCTCCGACATTCGGGGAACCAACATGACATCCTTTTCTTATAGCCACAACACTGCTCAAAGCTAACTTTACCTGACTAGCAATTTTACGGATCGCAAGGCCACTTTTTGTCAAAGAAACAACCTTTGCTCCAATGTCGTATGAAACTTTTCGCATTTTGTATGAAAACACTGACACTGCCTAATATCGTATGCTTATGCAACTGATAATGAATAAAATAAAAAATATGAATTCGGCGAAAATAACTGTATAGCTTTGTTTTACGGCATCAAATCAAATTCAAACTATATTTACTGCATATTTAGTGAAAAGAGGCAAAACTGTACTGAATGAGTTTGTTTTAGATTTGGTAGGACTATTATTTCATTTTAGTTACTGAAATTTTATTACTATTATAATTTTGTTCTACATTAAACAAAGAAATAACACTTTAAATTTGGTAACGTTTGAGCTTTCGTACTCTGAAAAATTAATTGACACTTCTAAGAAAGGTTCTCCAAGTATGAGCTCTTAATTGTAACGGAAAGGTCCTCCGCCTAACAATTTTCTATTTGTTTCTTATTATCAGATAAAAAGGTCTATTACGATTGTTTTCATCAACAAAAAAGCATTTCAAATTACAAAGCTTATTATTAGTCTTGTAGGCAATTTTCTGCTCTACAAAAAATATATATATGTATATGGTTTGTTTCATAATAGATCTGGGAGTATACAGAAAAAATCCGCAAAAGTTCAATATTATCCTACACTACAAGTTCATATATTTTGCTATGCTTAAAAGCATCAAAAGTATTTCGCACTGTAGCTTTCAGTTCGAGGTAAGACTCAGAATGCATCAATGATGTATAATGGCTCCATATAGTATTCCAACTCCACACTCTTACATTGAAAATGTCAATATGTATCCACCACTGCACTTGGTAGTGTGTCGATAAAGACGAAGGTGAATGTTTTGATTTCGAAATTTGCTTTCTCTTACATTTTTACTGTTACGGCGTACCAACGAATAATCAGACATCGGGTACATATCAATTTCCACAACCAGCTTTACACTCAATTTAAATTTTATGAGCAATATATTTATGTGGGCGTACATACATACAATGTGTGTGTGTATGTATATACTTGTGTATATAGCTTCCTTGTAGTTGCACGATTTCCACGTTGATTTTATGCATTTTTCTTATTGTTACGAAGCATTTATTGCTTTTATGCGAAAATGATTTTTATTATCAATTGATATGCTCCGAAAGCACTCAGGCAAGTCGATGTGTCGGCTGGATTATGGCGAGGTGCGACCACAAACCGGTTTTGGCGCAAGAACGCCGTGCCACTACTTCGATAGTGTGTATGTGTGTGTTGAAGTGTATAAATGAATTTAAATGCAAATAAAAGTGCGCGCATACACTCATACATACATTTGTGCATACAAATGCATATTTATTTGATTCGTTTGGTTTTCTTACTTTTTATTGGGTTTCGTACGATTTCATCCTTTTGGTTGCCCCAAAATTGGAAAACCCATTAATATCGAAATGTGCTCTGGTGTGAATAAAATCGGGCTCTTTTTATTGCTGTCATATCTCTGTGTGGGCGATTGAATTCACTGAAGGTTCAGCTGTCCAAAGGCGGCTAGTTATTGATGCTGGGGTGATGTGGTTGCTGTATAAAGCTGAGGTTCTTTGACACGCGCTTATTGAATGTCGAAAAATATTTTTTGCATATTTTTAACAATTTTCGAAGTTTATTTTTTTAAACGCAGTCATATGTAGTTTTTCTGAATACACACTCTTATAATATATGCAGGTGCGGAGTTCTTTGGGGAAAAGCTCAAATAAATAAACTCAGTACAATGTTTGTATATGTCTACATATACCTGCGCGTACCACCAAATTTTTGGTAGTAAAACATGCTTTTATTTGAGCATTGAATTTTTGATGTCCCTTCCAAAAAGTGGCGAAATCGCCTCAGATACATAAAGCATATCGTAAACTTTTTGTTGGCATTGTAAGAGCTTTATTTGCCGCTGCAGTTTCCGAAAATTATTTCAACTACAAATTTTATGTAGCGAATTTTCGAGTTCTCTCTAATATAGTGTTTATGAAGCATATATTTTTAACGCTGCACCAAAATTTAACTGCACTCTTAGTAGTAAAGCGTTTTAAGGAGTTTTTGTTTTAATTTAAAGCTTTAAAATTATATAATTTAAATAAGTTTATATGTAATCAAATATATTTTATTTTTAGTACACATACTTTCTGCCGTTGAAAACATATTACGTGGAGGTGTTCACTTACTTTGAGGTGAGTTTGCTTTATGGTTTTTCTTATATCTGAAAGTTGCGTACACGCAGTGTACTACTGTCGAATAGCTTCATTCAAAGATTTTATCAATATAAATTATTTTAAAAAAGGAAACATTACGAAAAATAAAATAACTTTTAAATTAACAACAATATGAAAAGTCTAAAAGGGTGGTCATATGTAACATAATTAACCATCATTGGGCTGTGTGTGCTCTGCAGAGTACAAATTATTCATCAGTTAGAAATTCTCTAGATTCAAAGTAAATGTGAGTATTTTTAAACTCCTATTCCCTTCGGAATATTAATGCTACAACATTTCTTAGTGTCAATGCAAACATTGTTCGCTGCTAATTTTTATTCCTATTTATTTAATGCGAGAGACCCTGTGGTGATTCCTATGGAGCTGAGTTCTCGGTAGACCTGCTGCAAGCCACCTCGTATTTTTATTATCAACTACACCGTTATGACTGGAGATGTAAATTGAGTTCACTAAATTCTTCACTTAAATTCTATTAATTGTTCCTTTTTTCTAACCTATGCAGTAGGATTCATATTAAAAAAAGCAAATTGAATTGAAAATGGCGCGTTCTGTTATGCTTACAATGAGCTTGAAGCTATTTTTTATATAACCCTGATACTGTGTCCGCATTGTAGTTTGAATAATTGAAAAATAAGTAGATTGCTTCACTGATACTAATCACCAGTCAATACCCTTCAAGTAGGAAATAAGAATATTGTTGTCACCCCTCGCTTTTTTTTAAACATAATTCATTTTATTAGTGAATCTGCTCAATTTAAGCCTAACAGTAAGTTTACAAACCTTAACCTTAATTAAAATAAACTTGTTAGCTCGAGCTAACTCTGAGCCCCCCTGGGGAACATCTCTTCGCTGAAGTTAGGAGTTTCTAAACGAGTTGCACAAAGCTTTAGCTAACGGGTTGGGATGATTTCTCAGTTTGTTAGGTAATTCGTCCTGCTTTTTTCAACTTCAGGCTTAACCAGTAGGTTAATAGTAGGTAGCTTGTTATTACCCTTAGAATTTTGGACTGGAACCTCTATATTTTCTCAATTTTAATTGCACAGGTCATACCCCACAGTTGAATACCATACATCCAAATAGGCTCTATAATTGCATTATAGATGGGTACTTTGTAATCTAGTTTTAGCCCAGTCATGTTAAAGCCAATTTAAGCTAGCTGCTTTTGGTATCTATATGTCTTTTTCAGATGAGCCTTCTATCTAATCCGAGATATGTTACATCATTTGCTTGGGGAATACTTATACCATTTAATTTAATTGCAGGATATGTTTGTGGTAATGTTAATGTAACATGTTTAAACTTCTGCTCATTGAATTTAATTTTTCAGTTCGCCAACCATTCTTCGCTGAGAATTCAGTGGTCCCATCGATTTTGATGCCTTTCTAGGACATTTATTACAGCATAATATGGCTGTGTCGTTCGCGAAAGTGGATGTTTGTACATTTCGATTTACTGGGATATCTGTAGTGAATATGATGTATAATATAGGTCCAAGACGCTACCTTGAAGAACATCACCTTTTACTGGAAATTTCACTGTGATAAATTTCGATTCCGATTCCCTCCCTTGTCCTCATTTCGCGATTACATTGCTAATCTACGCTAAAGTCAGTGATCATATCAGGATCAGTTGCTTAATACTTTGAAACGACTGGTTTTTAGCTCTGCTTAATTGTTCACTATAGTATTTATTGGTTGAATTCTATAATGACTGAAATACCGAATTTCTTTTTTGAGGAGAACATAATATATATTAATAAAGTGAAATTACTCAATAAAATATATGTTGATTTCTACTAGTTTTTAGGCGACTTGTTTATATGCAATTAAAATAATATTCTGAATATTTGATGAAGTCTCTACAGGAATAAATCCAAACATTATTTTCCTTCTACCTGTAGGTAATATCCCATGTCTTATACAATGGAAGCTTTAAGCAAAAGTAATTGCTTATACCTTAACATAATTCTTCGAAAATTTTAGAGATATCCTGATAATGGTCCTTAGCCGATCTCTATCTTCTGTTAATGAAGTTTTCAGGCTTCTTCCATCAACTTCTAGAAATGTTTATCTTCCGCTGAATGGAGAAAAAGCGAAAGCAGTCTGACTAATATAGTGATAATCGAAAAAGCCATTAAGATCAATGTCAAGATTGCTTTATTCTCCATATTGTCCTTAGATTTTTGGATCGGCTTGTTAGAGAGAACTCTCTTCCAAAATCTCTTAAATATTATATTTAATCATTGTAAACAAGTATTTTGTAATTTGAGTTCATAAAAAGTTTAAAAGTACAAATTTGTGTTTATTTTTAATTTATTGTTTTTTTATGAACAAATTTTAATTTTTTACTCAAAGTTTAATTTTGTTTCCTTGGTTGCATATAATATATGCTTATCACTTATGCACATCCTGTGCTATTTGAATTGCTCTCGTGGCATTTTCCAGCTAACGGTTGTTAATTAGTGGCACACATATTGGACTGCGAACAAGCACCGCAAGTGTAATTGATTTTAGTCATATGTAATTGTGTGCGTGAATGTCTGCATATGTGCAAGTCTACATTGGCAAAGTGTCATGTCACCATCACTGGCGCATGTCGGCTTTTAACAACAACAATGAAATCAACAATTGGTAGTAACAAAAACAATAGAGTGGAATGTTTTACCAAATATCCAGGCTTTGGTGCTTAAGCTACTAGCTGACTGCTATTGCCTTTAATAGCAATATGTGACCACAACTACAACAACGTGCACTTAACGCCAGACAGCAGTTGTTTGGGTTTGCTCACAAACACAAGCACATGCACAAACATAAGGACACACACACACACACACACACATCCTCAATTTAAACCAGTGCGCACTCATAGCCACAGATAGCGCAAAATCTTCTCCACAACAACAGAAACAAATTAATAAATGCAGCAACATAACTCTTTAGTAAGTATGCTACAGTTGGCTTGTGTGCTTTGCCGTAAAAGCGGCCAACAACGCTGTCACCAGCATCACCACCACCACCGCTACCGCCAGCATCAGCGTCACGTCACCACCACGAACGAACGTTGCCGAACAATTCAATTAACATTAATTATTGTGTTGATAAATAAATTAACGTTCAGCGGTCAACAGCTGATGGATAAAACAACAACAACAACAAACGCGTGTGTGCAAACGTCAACAACGTGGTCTCAATCGACGTGGGTGCCCAGCCCAAGTGGCAGCTGTCTGGCGCTAAGTGTTCGCATGCAGGGGCGTGTGTGTGTGCGTTAATATGGGTTCTGGTTCACTGGCCTTGCGGTCAATCAGCCAGCGTTGACACCCCTTGAAATCACGTCAAAGTGAAATGTTATGCACTCAACCACTTTGTGTGCCGTGATGGAAGTTACAAATGTGGCCTGAAGTTGGCATTAATATCCTTTGTTGTCAAATAATTAAATATATTATTTGCCAAGTGCTACGAGGGGGGTAAAACCTGTTATGTAAGCTGCGTTTTAAATAACTTATTTTCATTTAAAGTAGTTGAGGCTTTTAAGCCTGTAAGCAGACTCAATTTAAGGCGTAATAAAAAAAAAAACGTTAACTTCGGTTGCACCGAAGCTATAGTACACTTCACATACAAGTACATACACTCGTATACCTATAACTAAATCTGAAATTGTAACGTATCCAACGGAAAACATTTGGCTGGTTCTTTCAGATCACGTTCTTTGATATAAACAACTTTGAGACTTTCGAATTAGGACTACTTAAAAAAGAAAAATTATTTTGATCAGTTAGTTTGACTGTCAGCTATATGTCTGAAAATTTATACGATCAATTGAACAATTTATTCGGATATTGTAGCGTTTCCTGGGACAATAACCTATGTCAAATTTCGAATTTCTTAAAATATATTGTCAAATAAAAAAGCTTGCCATACAAGAACTTGATTGCGATCGATCAGGTTGCATTACAGCAATGTGCTATAGCGGTATATAACGGATTATCCGAAAAATTGTAGCTTCTTAAGTGAAGTGAGCAAAATTTCTGATCGATATTTGCAAAACTGATGGATCGGCTTGCATATCTATATTGACTCAGCTTAACACACTGATCATTTATATATATGGTATGTATATATGGTTGGATGAATGGATTG
Organism: Bactrocera oleae; assembly: GCF_042242935.1. NCBI lineage: Eukaryota > Metazoa > Arthropoda > Insecta > Diptera > Tephritidae > Bactrocera > Bactrocera oleae. Next base: position 57,672,963 of record NC_091539.1, read on the forward strand.
TCTTGCACATCTACAGACAGACTCTATATTTGCTTAGCTTATTACGCTGAACATTTGTATACCGTATACCATACTGTAAAAGGTCTTCGAGGTTTCCTTCTGCGTGTTGCAAACTTCGTGACAAACTTAATATATTCTCTTCTGGAGTAGAACGATTAGCTTTGCGGTATTTATCTAATTGGGTAATTTTTTAATTTTACTCGAAAATCCATTAAGGATGAATATATGCGAACCATTTGTTATGTGGTGATGAGTGCTTCATTACTAGAATGTAAGGAGAGGCAGTAATTATCCCAAGTACGCAATCGATTTTCTAATTTAATAGTATGATACATATAGGCCAAATTGTTGCTGATATATTAAATTTCGTGTAATTTCAACGTGCTTTAGTAGTTTTGAATAATACCATTATATGGTTGGGTGTTGGTAATAATTAATTTCACCAATTTTCACGCCAGGTCAGGTTAGGTCAAGAAATGTTAGAAAAAATTTTTTTCACTAAATTTAGTAGGCCTCCCGACTATTTGAGTTCCAATGAGGTTTATGTCTAGATGTTATATAGTATTACATAATTTATTGCCTTAAGATGTGTGTAAGTATTGCAATGCCAAATCATGTGATTTAATTATTTTACGTGATATATATTATATTATAAAGTTGCTATAAATTGCCTTAAGATGTGTGTAAGTATTGCAATGCCAAATCATGTGATTTAATTATTTTACGTGATATATATTATATTATAAAGTTGCTATAAATTGATGTGATGTGTTTCGTTTGAGATTTGTGACCAGTTATTGTTCGATATGACGTTACATAACGAAATCATGTCATGTGATCAGCACTTGTGCGATGTGTAGTGCTGGATAAAAGAAAAGTAGTTGGAAATGATGTCACGAGTTCATGTGTGTAAGGCGGTGGTGTTATGACATAATTCAAGGTGATATGTAACAGTGTGATGTGAAATCATGTGATCTAAAAATTAAGTGCGATGTGATAAAATTTCAGTGTTAGTAAAATGCCTGTAATGTAATGTAATTACGAAAAATATAATTATTTATAATAGTCGAGTGTTAGATTTGGGATCAACCCGAATGAAATAATATCTTCTTTGACTGAAGAAAGCGTAAGCTGTTTCGAAAACAAAATTGAGCTCGGTTTGAGGTAGTTAAAAATTAACGAAACTCTCAACAAGCTTTAATCTCGGTGATCATTTCTTCATTGTCGCTAAACTTTGTTCGCACTAGACGTCTAACAACGTAAAAAGTCTATGCCAATTTTGCTTTCTTTTTTCATTGACTTGATTAAACACCACTTTCCTCTTCGTAAAATGCGTCCGTTTTTTGCTGTGTCGTTCTTTAATCGTTCCAATAACGGTATTATATAAGTCGTAGTTGATGGTTGGATATGAAAATAAATTTTTAACACCACCGAATAATTTTTTTGAGCTTAAAATTGAAAGTGTTTGAACAAACATCGAGTTCAATAACATGAAAAATAGTCTACAAAAAATATCAAATATTGCACGATCACACTTCGAATTATATTGATTCTATTCAAAGATTAATAGTTAAAATCTAATATGTTACAATTTTCAAACATTTCCTTTGAGGTTTAATCGAAGTTAATCAGTTCACTATTCCTGCTGGGTTCGTATAAATGAACTCTTTATAGCGCCAAAGCAAAGACCTATTCGCTATGTTGTAGAAATCTCACTTCACCTATTATGTAAGAAGAGAAAGTATATAGGAGTAAGAGAGAAAGAAGTGGCAAAAAAAAAAAGCAAGCTGAAGACAAAGTCCGCACTGAAGTCGAGCGCAAAAAAGAATGCGAACAATAAACAAAAAAAGCATTGAAACTATTGAATGTTAACAATTTATTTGCAGGTCACACAATGAATTGAATTGTGTCGCAAGTCTTTGTTGCATCTTAACAAAGGGGTGTAGCACACGCACGCAACCTACACTTCCACACATGTGTGATGTATATATACATCAATGTGTTTGTGTTACTGTTGTTGTGGCAACCACACTGACACTTGCAGCGACAAATTGAACTTTGCGAACATTGTTGGCCACAATTGACAATTTAAAAAATGTATACACACTTGGACAGGCGAACCGACAGACAGACAGTTTGATTGCTGTAAAGATAGTTTTATTCGCCAGCGACACACATACATGCATATATACTCAGAAACGTTTTTTCATTACAGCTTTTTTATTGTTGATTGTGGTCATTACACCATTGTCGGTGAGCAGCCAAAGCGGTCAGTCAATTTGCTCAGCGCTTCTTCCTAATACTCTCTTAGAGGATAGTTTGGATTTTTATACCCTCTACAGAGTATATTAACCCTCTACATATATATTAAGTTTGCCGTGAAGTTTGTAAAACTAATAAGAAAACGTCGGAGAACCAAAAAAATTATACATATGGATATATAAATGATCAACAAGACGAGCTGAGTCGATTTAGTCATGTCCATTCGTCTGTTTATACTCGAACTCAGCCTTCAGTTTTTGATATGTCGATCTGAAATTTTTCTTACGTCTTTTTTTCATCAAGAAACTGCTCATTTATTAAAACAGAACCATGATTGGATCAGCATCGCATAAGGCTGCCGTACAAGCTTGACGATCAAAATCAAGTCCTTATATGGAAAAACTTTTTGTTCGATAAGCTATCTTCACGAAATTTTGCACAGATTATTATCCAACACATTCGCTGCAATTTCCGGCGAAATTGTTAAAATCGGACCACTATAGCTTATAGCTGCTATACAAACTGACAGATCAAAATCAGAATATAGCTCTTTATACACCCTTTAATTCTAAAAAAAAACATGCACTTGCGAAGTGTATTCTTGCTTCGATGTAATAGAAGTTAACGTGCTTTCTTTGTTTATGTAACGGTTAACTGAGTCGACCGATATTCCATTTGTTTAATGCATTCGACGTACTAGAGCGTTTTATGTGTGTATGCGTGTAAAATATTATATATAAAAATAAGTGTATATATGTTTATGTGTTGGTCAGCAAGCATATAGGTGTGTCTACTACCAATTGTGCAACAACTGTTGTCTTATTTTTTATTACGCTTCATCTTATTTTTGCTATTTTTGTTGTTATTATAGTTTATATATTTCACTGCACTCGCTCTCAAAAACAACAAAAACGAACGAAGTCGGTTAGCAACGCCAACTGCTGTTTATTAGTACTTTCATAAAGGTCTTGCTATGCTAGCATGTAGGGCTGTTAACCGAGTATTTTTATATTGGAATCCTACAATTACATAACCCTCCCACTAATGTACTCTTGCGCACTTATAAATAGCTATACACATACATACAAATATAGGTACACAAAGTGGTGTTGGTTTAAAAACAAAGCGGTAGTTATAAGCTGAGTATGAGTACAATTACAAACCCACTCACAATTGTCACGCGCGCCTTTAATACATTGACATTGGCATGTTGCAAAAGCGTTTGACAGCACATATTTCTTTGCGAGTGTGTATGTATGTGTGAATTTGTGCAGTAAAATACTTTTACTTGCAGACCTGTGATTACTCTGAACAATTCAATTTTGGTTTTCAATTTATGGAGTGGTAGTCAGCGGCAGCGTTCAATTGGCTGAGTGAATGCAAGCAGGAAATTACAACAAAAAATACATTTTTATGCCTGTACATCTTAGTTATAACTGCGCTTTTTTCATATCCTTTTCATGGTCCTCTTTAAACTTTTTGGATTTCCCTGTTTCCAGTTAATTTTATTTTGAAAGATTTTGTTTTTAGTGACAAAGAAATTTCTCTGTTTTCCGAAGCTAGCCTTCAAAATCGAAATATTTACTTGTACCTTGTACCAAATTTCAAAATCGAGTTCATTGAAAACATCACTATTAATTGAAGTATTGGGTGTATGCATTAATAATAATAATAATTATAAGTTCTTTAAAATTTTCATTCCAATGGTGTATAATATTTTTCGGTAAATCTGGCATAATAGTTGTTAAAATATATTTGTTATAATAATGGTCAAAATCGGGCAAGTATTTCGTAAATATAAATTATTTTTTTTAAATCCGTCTTTTCGGTAATGCAAAAAAAAATATACTCCTTTTTCTTCACTGTATTACTTCAAAAGTTTTTACACTAATGTAATGTCTTATATTATATTTTTTTCCAACCAACAATTTTTCCATTCGAATAGCAAACCGTGGCTTAAATGGTATAGATATAATTGTCGCCCACAGCAAAAATATGCTGGAAAATAGGTTGTGATATTTGGACATAACATCCACTTTTCAGTTTTAATTACCTATCGAGAGCTAATTCAAAACTCGTCCTAGATATAATCGACTTTTTAGTATATGCTAATGTTATAGAGACCAACCCCTGACAGGCAATGGAAAAATTTTCAGACTATCAAATTCTTCTCATGCATTTGCGGTAAGCCATCGCTGTTTGAAATTATAGGATTTTCTATTTTTTTTTTGTAATTTCTTAATATGCAAAATGTTCTGACTGCTGTCATTATTCACGTTTAAGCTCTGCTGTAGTACTTATAGCCCGATTTCAAAATTAAAAAAAAAAAATCGGAACAAATTTACATTTACTTTTCAACTTCTTTAAAACAGTTTTGGAAGTACAAAACTTTACTTCACTGCACATGCCTTTTATCTATTAAAATGTATCCGCGCTTGGCAAAAATTTGCCAACATTGGTAAGATCACTGAATAAATCATCTTCATAAGACTTTTTATTATCTTCATAAGATGCTTTATTATCTATCATATGCTATTGGAGATTTCTCACAGTCTGTTAATGGAACTTATGTCCTTTTGTTATCTGCTTGTGTTGGTATTCGGGTTTGGGTTTGCAATATATGGTTGAGGCCCGTTGAGAAATGTAAATTGCTGGAAAAATTGCAAAAAATATGGCGAAGAACGTATTTCTTTCATAAGATTCTAGAAATTTTATTTGAATAATTTAGTGCATAGCAAATATTTTTGAGCATGGGTATTCGAAAAGCTTCGAAGGCATATTACACCGAATAATCGACTTAATATTCACTTATGAGCTTAAATTATAAACAATTATTTCCAAGTGATGTTATGCGCCACTATCTCAGTTGAGAAATTAAGTGGCACACCTAGTATGAAATTATAAAAAAATAGATTTTTTCATATTTCGATAGGTTATACATTTAAAAGTAACATATTAAAAATGTATCTAAATCTTAAATAGTATTTGAGTTACGGCATTTAAAAGTGTAGCCACTTAGTGCAATTTGGGCAATAAATTTATTTTTAAACACATTTTGCTTAAAACTACATTTTACAAATTTGCTTGAGGGATTACACGGAGACCCGATCCGATCACTAGCACATTTTCCTGCATGTCTAGTATAGGTATATAGTTCTCCATACAAGGCCATCCAAGTTTTCTGATTGGATCAAAAATCGAAATTTGTCAAAACAAAAACGACCAAAATTTTTTTTCAACTTTGTTTTTGTTAATTTTTTATTTTTTCCTTGACAGTAGGTCATTGTATCGTCAATATCTTTTTGATAGAATTTTTCTTTTTTTTTTTTTTAATTTAGATTCCAACCATCGAAAAGGCCGGAAGCTTTGCAGTATTGGAGAACCTTTTTTTTGGCACCATGGGTTATTGCATGTAACTCGAGATTTAAATTTTGGTTTCTAACAAATTTTACTACGTATTCTTAAAATATGTATAAATATACCCTTTCACGTTTAATTTGGTTTTTTTAATTCCTTAATATCATCTTTTTTTAGGCTGCCACACTAGATGTTCTCCTAAAAGCCAGTTTATTTGGCCAGTTAACATAGAATAATAAGATAGGCTTTAATAGAAAAGAAAGTTTCTTTCCAGTTTCTTAACTTCCATTTACGTCAATGGTGCTGCCAGTTACCTGACTGTCCAGCACTGATAGGCGAAGTCAAATTTATTGGATACAACTACTTGCCATTCGCATAGTTAATATAGTTGCCTGTTCATTTTGCTTACATATTTATACTTGTTATTGTGATTGCTTTTCGCTAACACGCCAACAAACATACACAAGCTGTTGGTCTACTACAAGCTGTTAGTCTGCTTAGTTGTTCAATTTTTCCCTGGTGGCTGAGGGCCATGCCAATACGCTCACCTTTCCTCTCATTGAAGGTGATTATAGATAAACAGCGTTCAACGATTTGTGTGTTCCTGTGCGTGTATATGTCTGTAAGAACTACTTTGATTTGGTGCATTTAATACAAACATACATACACACATATGTACATATGTGTCATATATTCATTCCTGTTTGTGCGCTTCTTGTAGCGATTACATTCGTGGGATTGCTTTCACATTCTTGATGTTTCCTGTATGTTTTTGTGTGCGCGTGTGTGTGTCATTTTCTACATTGGTCGCTGATCATTTCCGACTTGTGACTTTCTTTTATCGTTTATTCACTTCTATTCCGTGTATATATGTATGCATTTGTGTACATAGTTCCACATGTAATAGCCACTTAGGTACATTTGTTTGTATATACCTATATGTGTGTGTGTGTGTGTGACATATCAGTTCTGCATCCATCTAAAGTTAACGTTGCGTTACCAATCGCTTTTCAGCCCTTTGCGTCTACCATTTTGTTGCAGCGGCAGCGTTCGATTCACCCCGCCTGCGGCACAATGGCAAAAGCAAAGTGCTTCGTTATGAGATTAAATCGCATTGAATCGTATCGCATCGCATCCAATCGCCTGCTATCAGGTCGAGCTAAAGTAATGTGCGACCATCTCTCTATAGAAGGGTGTGCGTCTTCATTTTGACTTGCTTGCTGTCACGTTTATATACATATATATATATAGGTATATATGTATGTATATATTCAGGTTAGTTTGTTGTTGTATGTTTTTCACTTATTGCCTTTTGCTTGCTCGTTGTTGCTGCAGCATATGAGGATTTTCATTGGTTTTTTAATGTTTTCTGCTTTTACCGCTATACTGCGACAAGCGTCTCAACGTCGACTTATTCCCCCGCGGCATGCCAATACCAAACATTCCATTGACCGAGCCACTCTAGGTAGTTTTTGTTTTTGCTTTACCTGATAATGCACTGATTTTAAATCGGATATTGTGTGTATATTTAATGTTGGCAGTAAATGTACTCTTTGAATTATGAAAACATATATGTTTTCATTGAAAAATATATGAAAGAAATCTTTTTTATTGTCACTGTAGTCGTTGCAAATATTTCGGTGTTATCTTTATAAGAGAGACAATGTATGGAAGCAAGACTAAATATAAGTTTTATACTCAAATATTGTACCTATAAAGAAAATGATTCCGTTCCAAATCTTTACCTAAAATTTGCTGTGAATTTGCTGTGAAAGAGGTAGTGCAAGAGAGCTATTTATAACCTTACAGAAGCGGGGTCTTTGTCTTTACTTTCAATAAAGCATAATTTACGGTTATTTATTTACTAAACTACTTTATGTTGTGGCAATTAAGAAAAACAGAAACCGCAAAATGAAAGATCTGGCACAATTTTTTTCAGTGGAATAAAATTCCGATTGATCTATAACGATTTTCCAATGACATGTTTTTACTTATAATTCTACAAGTATGCAAAATAAAAATTAGAAAAACTAATATGCCATTACATAACAAAATAAAAGAAAACATAACATTACATTACATAACATAGCATAGTTAAGCCTAAAATATTTATTTCATTCGTATGTTCGGCCTTAACATAAGATTAAACAAAAGCAATAACTGACATTAGTAAACATAGCATAACCTAACATAATATGACATCGTATAATATCACATAGCTTCTAAATGATATATATATATTTTCTTTTTTCCTGAGACATATATATATATATATATATATATATTATGTATTGGATCCGATTCACCGATATATATCTCAAAAATATATGTATAGCGTAAACAGAGTATATTAAGTAGTCCCTCAATTTTTGAAATATCGAATTGAAGATTTGCACACGGCTCTTTTAACTCAAGATGCTAGACATATATCCGAACCCTAAATATCGGATCACTATAGCATATAGTTGCCTTACAAGCTAGTCGGTCAAAATCAAGTCTTTGTGTGGACAAATTTTTTATTTGACAAGATATCTTCACGGCATGAATTATTGCCCAAGCTAACACTACAATCACCCAATACACTTTTGAAGAGTGTTCTAGCTTGGGTGCAGCCGAAATTAACGTTTTTTGTAGTTTTATGTGTGTTCATAGTATTCGAAATATCTGCTTTACAGCCTACGAAAAGGTCACAACGAAACGTCTCGTACAGAAACAGGATCTTTAAGTCTAAAACATAGACGAATTTTACTATCTAATTTTAAAAGGTTTGGCACGTCCTAACATACAAGTTGGTTGAAAAGTTTCTGCGCTCGAAATGAAAAAAAATACTTTTTATGGTACGAAATAATTTCTTTTATTCAATATAATATCCTTTAACTTCAATGCACTTATTTCAATGATCCTCCAATAATTTAATGCCATCCCTATAATGACTTTTTCCTTTTTCTTCTCAACCAATCTGTACATATGCATTCTTGAATCGGATCGCTGTAAATTAAACGAGGTTCAAAAGTCCAATATATAAGTATATTATATTTTTAAAAGAATACACAATACATAATTTATTATTATATAAAGACAAATTTTTGAGAACTTTGGAATAAATGTATAATATATATTTATACGCATGTGTATATATGTTTACTTGTATGTACATTCCATAAAAACATTAAAGCCAATTTTTTAAAATATCCAAAAACCTTAGGAATGAAAAATTTTCCACAATGCATACAGGTATGCATTCTGCTCAGAAAGCCTTGTATGGATTGTATCATATACATACATATTAGCAATACCTTATCCACTACACATACACATATATGCATTTAATACAGTTGCAAGAAAATTATTTGAATTGTTGTAGCACTTAAGATCCTTGACTTTTCAGCAAGGCGACGCCAAATGGCTTGCCACTGCTTTCTGAAGCCGGCACTCTGACGCCTCCAGCTGATGTCTTGACTTTCTGGCTGATGCTTGCGCTCACTAACTGTCTGGCCAAAGGTGCTTGCATGTGTGTGCGTGCGTGTAAAGGGCTTAAACTGTATTGGTGTGCTGACTTAGTAAGTTAGCTTTGGCTGTTCTTGTTTTTGTTGTTTTTGTGGTGGTGGTGATGGTGTGGTGTTGCTGCGTGCTGCTTGTATCTGCAATCTGATGCTCGGTTTCGTTTTCAGTGCATTAAGCAATGCTATCCGCATGCGATACGCTTTTAACTTAATATCCTTAGTTTACACACATGTGCGCTTACAGCAAGCAATCATCCACACATATACACTCACACTTATACACATGCGTTATTAGCCCGCAGCACACGTGGAAAAGCTGCAAGATAAAAAGCAAAGAGCTTAAAATAGACATGAACGAAACGGGAACGAAATAACTTCATTGCGTTGGCAACGCGTAGCGAGGGAAACGATGCGGGTTTGCCGGGCGAAGTAACTGTAGCAAAATTAAATTTGTGTTGCTGCATATGTATTCGTGTGTTTATGTGTGTGCATGGTGGCTCTGCATGTTGCGTTGCGCTCTGTTGTCGAATCTTGATATAGCAGGTAGCTGTGTATGTACATACTCACATAATATGTACAATATATACAATATTATATGCATATCTGAAATAAATTTATATTAAAATGTTTAAAATGAGATTGACGTTTTAGATTTTCCACTCTGCGCGTTGATGCTGATGCTGAGTATTAAGCCCGTATATATGTAGTCATATCGCAACTGCAATATCTTCTTCAGAAAAATTAAATTTAGTAGTTTTTATAGATCTTGAATCCGATAATACCAACCACTTGACATTCTCAGGAGATAACATAGTTTCAACAACTCCCTAAAAGTATGCTATATCATTTGTGATACTACCCTTGCTACTACAAATTTGTGCTCTGAGTTGTTCTTGGTTTCTGATTTCTAATTTATCTATATAAAGTGAGTTGGTTTTCTTAAAATTATATAAAGCTAATAGTTGTTAATTTAATTATGTAAAACTAACTTTTGTTTATATATATATACCAAAAAAAAAAGTTTAATATTTTTCCTGAGATACCGTTTAAATATCGTCTAAAATGACGAGTAATATTAATACTAATAGGTGGTGCATTGTAATTTTCGATTTTCCATATAAATAACATAGGAATATTTTCTTACTTTATTTGAATAAATTAATGTATGGTGAAAATTAAAACTTATTCCTGTAGGGAATTTAACGATCTACAAAAAAGGCCGAATATAATTTTTCGTTAAGTCGCCTCGCTCAAAAGCTATTCAGGGTCAACCTTAAATCGTGAAAATTAATTTTTATATTATTTCACAAAATTGTACCCCAAAATCATAACCTATCTTGTTTTTTGACTTCTGTTGTTCTGATTTAAAAAATTCGTAGAAAATTTATTATAACATAGTTGAAAGTATTAAAAAAAATTAGAAGTTTGATTTATGTTATAAAATTAATGCATTTTTTTGCCATTTTTATACCCATAACATATAACATGGAGCACTTAAACATTGCCTACATTTAGGATTAATGACAGTTAGAAAACTACAGTGAGTCTCCTAATGTATATTTAAATAAATTCTATTATACTTTGCCCAAAAACACTATATTTAACATGAATGGGTCAGATATTTATTCTTATACTCTGAGCGTGTTATATTAAGTTTGCCACGATGTTTGTAACACCCAAGAGGAAACGTCAGAGCCCCTACAAACTATGTATATATAAATGATCAGCGTGAAGATCTGAGTCGATTAAGTCTTGTCCGTCTGTCTGTCCGTCTGTATATATGCGATAACTTTTTTTTCTTGTTTATTTTAATAATACAAAATTTTTCGTATAAGTGCAGTAGTTAGACCTAACAGTCGCTTCTAACGCCTAATCTAGGGTAAATGAGCTATAAAAAATTTCTTAAGCGAAAAAATGTTCGGAACAAAAATATAAAAAAACAATTGAAAATGGATTCCCTACTGAAAAGGTGTGGAAAAGCTTACAGTTGCAGATATTTTGAGGACCTATTGAAAATATTGCATTAATTAATTTATAAAATAAATAGTGAGAATAAAATTATAAACGTTTAAGTATGAAATTAATTTGTATTTTATTTTAATAGAATTATTTTATTATATTAATTTGTATTTAATTTAATTTTGTTTTGTTTTATATTATTATATTTTATTTTACTTCATTTATTTTATTTTATTTTTTTATATATATATTTTTTTAAAGTTTATTTCATTTTTATTTTATTTTTCAACAACTCCTGCCACATCTATCAGTATACATAAGTATATATGTATGTTTAAACGAATAATATAAATTAATAATAAGCTTTACGCTCTAAAACAAAATATTACATTTATACATCTATCTTTATTTCTCTGTATTTCTAATCTCAATTTACTTTTTGTTAAATATTTACATTTTTGCTACCGACACCGACACTTTCGATAAGCCCACTTTTGTTGCTGCTTATTGTTACTTCAATTGTTGTGACATTTAAAATACTAACATGATACATTAGTATGCTGTCATAAACATATTGCAATAACAATAAAGAAACACATTTAGACACGAAAATTCATCCCCACATACATTTTTTTTTTCCATATTGTCTGTGTTAGTAGTTAGTAGATGTGCTTGTAACTATTTCGTATTATTTTTCGAGCTTGCTGACAATATAACAGACTATTTACACACACGAATATGTTTTAATTTTTGAATATATTTTGGGTTATTTTTTTTATCTTTTTTTATCACTATTTGCATATTTAAGAATAAAAATTTTCAATTTTAATTTCTTACCTTAGCAACTGCAGTGATTTTGACAAGAAATATGAGAATTCCTTTGGAATAAAAATTAAATTGAATTTCACATGAAAATAATGTTTGCTGATCTATGAAAATTCGTGTTTATATCAACAATATTATAACTATTTTTTGAGCTTCGAAAAAATAGTAACTAGAAATAATTTATCTAAAATATAATAAAATACATAAACCCTTTACATGTTGCGTATACGCCGCAGTGGTTAAAGTTAAACGAAATTCATTTCACCAGCACTTACTTTGGGACGCAGAATCTACGAATATGAATCTGTGCATATGTGAATATATATGCACACATACATATATATTGTTCAAAGATTTATAATAATTTTGGTGAAATCATTTATCTGTGTGACCTACTTCTTTCACATTCATGCCAATGAATTTTGACACAAAAATATTCAACAACAACAATATCATTAATCTTCAAATATGAAACTTATACACAGTTTATTAAAAGCATCTGCGAAATGTGACCTATATGCTTTAGTGAGTTTGCTAAAAGTGACTATTTCTTTATAAGATTGCACTCGCATATATCTTTCTTTGTATACACATTTATTTTGTTTCATTTACGTTTATTTTTATAAGTGTGGTGTTAGTGTTGCTTTTATTATTTAAAGTTGTTTACTGAAGCGTATTTATGTATGTCAGTGCCATTTATCAATCATCAGAATTGAAGAAGCTTTTCACAAGGATTTTCATTCCTTCCTTTACAATAATTATATTTCTTTTTTAAAGTTAACGCCTTTTACTAAGAGAAAATTTTCATGTTGTGTGTGTGAATGTTTGGGAAATAAATGAATTAGCTCACAGCTTAATAATCACTTAAAAACAAAATACATATATATTTTCCACTTTTGAGGAATAAAACGATGTGTTAAATTCCTCGTGGGTCTTCTTTTCTCAGTCACAGTGTCAACTTACCATGGCCGTAGTGAAGCTGAGTCTGGCCCCAATGGCCTAACCTCATGAGCCGTTGCCAGCCACCATACCACCATACATCTAATATAACTTATAGCATATCAACCTATGATAGAATAGGAATGAGCCAATAGACTATGCAGCACTAGATGAGGGAAGTTCTCCCATTTAACTAAAGTTTGTATGCGACTTATAACCTTCTTTCCTTCTTCAATTTGTAACATTGTATATAATAGTACAAAGAGCTGTAAAAATGTTTGCCTACCTTGTCTGCCTGCGAATATTAAGATAAGCTAAATAAATGCTTTTGCTATATGCCTACACAAATTTGTTCGAAATTTACTTTTAAATTTCTAATATGAAACCTATTTGAAATAGTTGAAGGAAACATAAATATGTGCGCGTAACAGCATCGTCTTATATAATTACTATTTTTAAAGCCTCTTTCATTGCCTTCGAAAGCCTTTTTACGATTGCTTCTAGTTGATTGTTGTTGCTACGCTTTTTCTAATAAGAGTGTCCTACACTTATCTAACAATAACACTCCTACAAACAAAGCGATGAGCATGAAAGAATGCCAAGAGAAAGACGTTGGAGAAATAGGCATTTAAAAGCTGTTGACATTTAAATGTTTCATACAATTGCTACTTACTTACTCTTAACATAATAACTGTTGTACACACATACATACATATAATAGCGGAAGTGAAATATTGAAAATCAGATAAGCGGCTAAATTACCTCAACAACCGTGAATTGCCTATCGCCAAAGGCGGAAGACAGTCAGCTACTTCGGCAATACTGGCGACACTAATGACTCAGCGTTGAGTTGAGGTGCTGGCTTGTGGAAGGCTGTGTAGGCTATACTGTTTATTGTGTTTAGAGAAAATGCTCTTATTGTAGTGTAGATATGATTTTCTTTTGTTTGCGTTGCTACATTATAAGCAGTCTTTCCTGCCTTATCTGTTATCTTTTAAGTTGTCTTTCATGCGCGGTGATTTTTATTGTTAATGACAATTTTTTTTTTTGCTTTTAGATTGATACATGAATATATTTTTATCTATGTTTGATCTAAATAAAATTAACTTTTAGTTGAAATAAAATATAATCCTAGTTTATTTATTCCTGCGATCAGTCCTTTGATTGTGGTTCTGAGCCTTAAACATGGCGTGATTGCAAAGATTTTTTTTTTGAACTAAGAAGGAATTTACTATTATGTCTCTCTTTGTAAGTTTTTTTCACATTTTTAACGTTTATTTCAGTAATACATGTACAATAGTATTACTCAAAGTATTTTCCGTCTTAAGCTATAACATTTTCCTATATTTCCTCCATTTAATAGGTTTCACCACAAAATTAATGTGCCGTCGTGGAAGCCTCTGTAGTTCAGTGAGGGTGTTCTGCATCGACAGTTACAAATGGTAGCCAGAAGCTATTTTCCAAATTGTTTGTAACAGGACTTGCAACATGACGCCAAGCGTTGTCTTGGTTATGAACATACAAATTATTGGCTGGCGTCTAGTCGCGAATTCCGAGCGTTTTTCGATAATCGCTAGCTCAATTTGATGAGTTGTTGCCGGTAGCGTTATCCACTAATAATTGCACCCGGTTTTAAGTGATCATAAAATATAAACCATTACTTTGGCATCATGAATATTCGGCTTTTTCTTAGGTTTAACTGGTTGGCCAGGTTTCACATATCCTTTTTTGTGTGTAAGGTTGTCGTAATGTATCAATTATTCATCACCAACTACAATCCAATGCAAATACTACTTCTTTTGGTAGCGTTAAAGCAGTAATTCTGACATGCAAAATCATCTTTCAACGTCTCCTGGCTTGAGTTCATATGACATCCATTTTTCATTTTTAATACATCCGGCTGAATTCAAACGTTTTCAAGTTACGTGAATGACTCCCAAAGACTCTCCGAGCTCTTTTTGTCTTGGTAAACCACACGATTATAGTTACAGATAAAATAATAATAATCCGGCTGTCCTCTAATGAGCAACTTCAGTTAATATGTTGTATTTATATACCCTCAACGACAACATTCACTTGTTCATCGATTCGTATTATCAATTTCCTTACTAATATTAATTAAATTTGTCAAATTTCCTCAATGTAGCGCCGTTAAAAATTCTCTCTTCACCAGTGGCGTAGAAAGCGCAATTACAGCCAACACAAAAGCTCAAGTCAAGAGGCATGCAAGTACCACATAATGTCTTAAGAAGCTTGCAGGTATGCGCTTGTATTTGTCTCCTTTTCAAATGGTTTGCCTCTTTGCCTCTTACACCATCGCATCTGCTCGCTTTCATGTGTAAAAGGCTCATTGTGTGCGACACTAAACGGATTACACGTTCATTTCCATTCAAGGCAAAGCAGAACAACTCAATATATTTCGCATTAATATGAAAGGATACTTAAGAATATTGGAACATGAATATATGCATATATGTTATATGTATATATAAGTAAGAGCATATGTATGTAGCCGCATGTCTCAGAAAAAGTACCATGTATGGAGGTCCTTATTTTTAAGTGCTTGTACTGTTAAATATCTTACATTTTTGTAGATGGAAAGAAGCAAGTATTATCTTTCAACGCTTATTCAATAAAATTATAACTATTTTCATTTCATTCTATAAAATAAACTCAGATTTCAAATACTTATAGAAGCTGCCTTCGATTCACCAAGCGTTATCGAGTAGTAGAATGAACGAACAGTAGTCAGCTATTCAAAAATTCTGGCAGTATTTATGATGCAATATGTCCTCTGACACATGTTCAGTGTAGTTATGCTACTTTTTTGTTGGAGAAATTATTTTTGCTTCACTATATAACACTCCATTATCCCCTTGGGTTCAACCTCCTCTCTCCTTTTTCGAATTATACTTGCTACCTTTGTAGTTGCTTTCAAACATCAATTTTTTGACAAGGGCGCAATGCTCAAAGGTAGCTAGAACGCGAATTAATGACGGTGATAGGGAAATACCTGCTCATGCGTTCGCCTTGCTATTTGAAAAAAACCAACACACGTCTTGTACGTATATTAGATATAATGAAGAATAAATATCATTAAGCTACGCGAAAATGAGGTTTCGTGCTCTTCTTTTTTAAGCTTCTATACTGGATTCTGATTGCTAGAACATTTTAAGCCGCAAGAATCTGGTTATATCCCATAGCACTTTGCAAAAGTATCTAACTATATCTGAAATCCTTGTTGCTTGATTTTCTTGATGATGCTGTCTTGAGACTACATTCTCTGACGCACCTTAGATCTACCAAGAGCCTTTGGGCTACTTTTTTCAATATTCTACCATCTTCAGTCGGATTTCTAAACTTATTCTATGGTAACTAAGCAAAAACTGGTATTCTTAAGAATATACTCATCAGTACATTCGGCACACCCGTATGACACGATATGATGGTGCCGACAACACTAGAGGAATGTGTGTAGTATAATATTTATATGCTCTCCATAATCTTGCTAACTTCAGAAGGGTAATAGATCTGATATTATCAACATAAGACAGTTATTCTTTGAAGCTTCTCTGTAGAATATAAGCTACATATATATATTCCTTTTTTTCTCTGGATGATTGAAATGGACAATATGCCGTCAAAAAATGGAACATTCGTATTCAGTCTCTATTTTTAAGAAGTTGTGCTAAGGACAACAACTGTATGCTGATTTCTATATTAAGCGACTTCGGTACTGTGACATAAAAATTTAGGAGGGATACATTATGGTTTTCCGCGTATCTCTAGCAATACCACCAACAGATGGCGTTCAATTTTACCTGTAAAGCTTATTCGTGAAAGCTTTAGGTTCAGTACAATGACTATATCTCATAAGCTTTTAGAGCTTTTTCGGTCACTTAATGTATTTGTTTATCAAAGTACCACACTAAAAGCTTCAGAGAACTTTCCTATACTACCCGAAAAGCTCAGCTGTTTATTTCCACATAAATTAGTAATGATAAAGAACTTGCCACATGCAGGTGAGCGTTTTGAATCCCAAAGGCCCGCAACTACACTTTTGAAATCAGATGCATTTCATACGCGCTGCTGGTGGCTGCCGGTGCAGTTGGCGCTCGGACGCAGTTACAATAGTTCAACGACTCACAAGTGGCAAATAGAATATATTTAACGAGCAAACAAACAGAGTCGGGATTCAAATTGATTAGCTGAAGGATACGCTATGTGATTTGAGCTCGTGATAGCTGTGATTAGTAGCTAAGCTGCGGCAACTTAGGCAAAAGAGAGCGTTGATTAAAGCGACTTGTGCGTGTGTGAAGTGCTATGACAAATGTTATTGAAGTGGCATTAAAACAAAATCCTCAGGTGTTTACGCGTCTAATCAAATAATATGCATATATACACGTGTATATGTGTGTTAGTGCTTTTGTGTGTAGTAAGTGCGTGAGCTCCGATGACAGTCCTCAGCCTTAGCACTCATGTGTCAATCAAGACAGGACAGGATTCTGAAATGAAAGGAAAAAAAATATAGAGAATATATAAATTGTTTTTAAGTATAAAAACTAATGTATTAATATATATCGACATATCTACCATATTTAAAATAAGAGTGAAATAGTCAACACAAAATAAATATTCTTGCCACAGTGCAATTAATATAATTTGTATTCCAACAAGAAGCCATAATAACATTCATAACCACTCGCCATGCATAAACCATAAAATATTATTAAAGAGCCAAGCTTTAAAAATATACACAACTACATGTGTGTTTGTGTATGTATATATGCAACAGTAAATGTATAATTGACAGCGGAATATGAAACGTGTCATTGTGCTAATTGTATTTTTTCGATTTTTGCCGGCTGCATAACGGGAAATCAATGTATCAGTCCACGTGCTCTATTCAAATATCCTAACATATATGCATGTGTGTGGGCACGTGTTCGTGCATGTACATGCATGTGTGTGTGTGTTAAAAGTGCATGCATTGCAGTAAGGATGCGGCAACTATTCGGTCATGCTCGGTGTTGTCCATGACCCTCAACGTAAGCGACACGGACGTTTGCAGCTGTATTTGCGCTTGTAAGTGCAACGGTAACTATAACGGTAATAAGAAAGCTTACTGCGACTGTATAAATTTCTGATAAAAAACTAGTGCAACCAATGCAACCCAAAAGACAACCGTGTAACGGTGTTGGTGAAAATATAAAAAAATGTTTTTTTTTTTTCCTTTATTGTAAGTGGTCTGCTTTGCTGCTTCTACTTTTGTTCTTTTATTTAACTTATGTGGCAAGCAACCATTGTTGTAGCTGAGGTGCGATTGTGGTTTGTTAGGTGTTAATACAAATACTCGTACATATATGTATATGTGTATGTGTATGTAGAAATGGGCACTCAGGCATAGATAGGTTTGAGCATTGAGCCACTACGGCATCGATATTTTTATACCCTGATATACCCTGTTGATTTTGTCACCAAGTTTGTAAACTCCAGAAAGGAACGTTGGAGACGCTGATATTTTTTTAGAACCACCAATATGGTACCAGTTTAGCATATAGCTGTCAAACTTATTGATCAACCGAAATCTAGTCCTTGTATGGAAAACATTTTTATTTGCCCAGCTGTCTGCACGAAATTTGTCACGAATTATTTTTTAAGGTAATGAAATAATTTCCGCAGAAATGATCAGCAGATGGGACTAATATAGCATATAGCTCCCATATAATCTATTCGATCAAAATCCAGTCCTTGTATAGAAAACTTTTTAGTTAACAAAAATCCCTGTCTGAAAATTGATTGCTAGCATGGCAATGATTGCAACAAACTTCGTTGATTATTATTCTCAGAAGCGACAATCTCGATATAATTTATTCTAGTCGATAACTTCTTGATCTACCTATGACCGCTTACTTTTCTTCCTGATCAGTTGGGTATTTTTGCCGACCGCAAACTGTTAAAGTTGTATGGAGGAAGGTGAGATTGTTGAGATGCAAACACTTTCACTACCATTGTTCAGCTTTTGCGTGACTGAGGTTGAAATATCTCGGCAATCATACTTTCAGTGAACCAGTAGAGATAGCTGAAATTGCTATTAGCCGCCTCAACAAATTTGTGATAAGCTCAAAACGCTTTGGCGACTTATGACGGTTTTTATGATCAATTCACTTATTTATCAGTTTCTTTTGATGAATCTACAATATAAGAAATAAATTTATGCAAATTAGACTTTTTCAAAATTAAGTTTCAAAACTATTTACAGAATATATTATATGCTATTTGCTTGTTGTGTCAGAGCTCATTGGCATGCTTTAGCAGTATAAATATTTTGCTCCTTTAAGACCAATATTGGATTACAATCTATGGACTTGCTTTAATAAAATTAAAAATTTTATTTTTCCAATATGTACTCTCTTAAATGTTCAGATTTCTTGCAGGGTACTTTCTTAAGCACTCAAATCTATACGTTGTGCACAGTTACCTTTGCCAGAACAACTAACATTGTACTGAAATATTGCATATGCCAAGCTTTTGCAGCACGTTTTTATAAAGTAGTAATAAGTATGGGTGTGTGTGCTTGTAGAAACAATGCTGAATATTGGCGTTATAATATATACCTGTGCAATAAAAAAAGTTCACGTGGCCATTGTCTGCATATCAAGTAGTTCTACAAAGTTAAGTAAAATTAAGTTTAAAGACTTACTGTAGTGCTATGAACTGTTTAGTGCTTTTTTATTCTATATAAATATTTTCAAGATTTTATTCAAGTTTATAAATAACATACTATATCGTAAAAATTTAAATACATATTTTGATTAATTTACAAGCATTTATTTACTTATAATCTCTATGTTGAATTGTGGCAATGAAAGCAAATACGTACCGATTGTCCTTAAGATATTTGGCTTGTTTCAACTAAAAATTTAGTATAAATTAAAATACAAAAAATAAAAAAATTTAATTTTTTTACATACATATACATATCTAATAAATGGAAGGTGAATTAGAAAGTGTTTGAGATATTCTATTGCCTAAACAAGATAAAACTAATTTTTTCCTATGGCAGTTACATGTAAAATTTCACATTTTTCCATTTACTGATATTCGCTCATACATAGATAAATATGATATTACCTTGTACATCTCTCCATTCACCCTTATAACTTATTAAGAGCACAAAAAAGAGTGCTTCTAAATGGAAATCGAGTAAGTACAAACCTCATTATGTACATAAAATAGTCTCTCATTTCTACTTTTATTAATTTTTCAACAAAATTTTCTATAATCACCTCATTAACTGAGCACAGAGCAACAGATAAGCGTGCAACGATGGCTTCCTATGCCAAAGCGTCTCAAATTCCACGGCGATTTTACAGTCAACGAAAGTGTTTACACTTCTACATACACAAAAAACATACACTTACACAAGTATACTTATCTATATTTCATACTCTAGTTCCACTCATTTGAAAGTGTGTCAATGTGCCAATTTATTTCTTCTCACTTTTCAGCGTGTGCTTGTCATGCGATATTTAAATTTCGCACATATAACACTGCGCAACAGGTGCTTCGTTCAAGGTTACAGTTATGAACCAAATTGTATGCATGTTTGTGTATTTGTGCGAACGTGCGTGTTGATTCATTAGTGTTTGACTAGTTTGTAAGCGTTTGTTTGCGCAGTTCCGCTGCGTTGCGTTCAAATGTAATTATAAATGTTGCATACTTTTAGGCGCGAGCTTAAATACGGTTTTACAACGCTTAGTTGGTGTTAGTGAAATTTTGCCTTCAAAGTAATGTCGTTATATAGCGGCGTTGAACTTTTTAGTGGGTATTTTAAAGTTAACTTTTTAAAATGTGAAATAAAAATAATAAAATTTAAAGAAGAAAATAATAATTAATATATGAAGTATGTTGTAAACGGGTAAACATAGTGTTGCGAAGGTATAAATGCATACATCCAGAGTAATATACAAGTATATATTCATATATTGAAATATGTAAATATTTACTGTAAGTTACTCTCAACAATTTCCAAATTTTCAAACTACTAGTACTAATATATGTATCATTCGCATAATAAATAGCGTCAAGCGTTGCTGTGGCTTTGAATAGATTAAATAATAATAATATTAAATAAAAATAATTAAAATATTATATGAATCCAATAATTTTTAATTGAGGTTTAATGTTGAAAATTTTTGATATAAATATTTGTCAATGAAAAAAAGAATGCATTTTCCATTTGGCATTGCACTTAAAATTATAATTGTTATTACTTTTGTTTGAAACTTCAACACATGGTAATGTTGAGAAATAAAATTTTTTTACGAATTGTTTTGAATTTTAATATAATTTAGATATAAAAGTGCTTGCTAAATTTTACGAAAATCGGTTCAGTAGTTAAAGAGTTTACCCAGGACAAAATGTGTTTATATTATAGCTCAAACATTTTTAAGCCTTCTTCGATTCACTACTACTTTGCTCATTATGTTTGACATATGATTTCTTCAAAAAGGATATATATACAAGTAAAAAACAATACGAAAAATGTCCAGTTAAATTTAAAAAACGAGAGTATGTAGGTACCTCAATATGGTAGCCTAACCGCTTCTTCTTTTATCTCTATTCGATTATGCCAGTCGATCTATATGTTTATACCAGCTATTTATTGGAATCGCTATTATCTAAGTTTTGGCAAATGGAAACAAGCAAATGTGTTAATGATCAAGATTAATAATATTTAACTAATATTTATTTATTTAGATTATTAGATATTTAAGCAAATTATTGCCTACAATCAGGCTTAGTGCGCCACTTCAAATGTTATTTCAATTACCATTTTATCTAAGTCATGCACCTTATGGTACATTTTAGGCATAACTAATTTTGCATGAACAAGAGAAGGTCTGGCAGGTGTCAAAATTTTCAAAATTACTTTAATTCTTATACTAAACAGATTTTCAATTGAAATAAAAATAATTTTCACCACAAAAGAAAAAACATGTAAAATTTTAGAAATTCGATACTGCTTTATAACCTCTTTATAACTAGTAAAACATATAAAGAAAAAAAATATTTATATATTAAAAATTTTAATTTATAATTAGAAAAAAAATCTATATATATATAAATTACGGGATCACCAGAAGACGCCTACCGCTTATCATTTGCTTTAATATATATTTCTGTAAATCCACTTTAAAAATCCTAATATATATTTTTCCTATTACTATTCTATCCCTTGTTACGTACTAGTTTCAGTGGCATTCACCATAACTTTTGTAGCAATATTTTTCTGTCCCAAAATCATTATATTATGGTTAGATACTATAACGTAATATTTCTCTTTACTCATACATACTAAATAAATGTTTGGACTTTTAAAAATCACCAACTAAAACAAATATTTTCAAACAATTCACAATTTTATGTATGGTATAAATATCGTTAATATCAAACGAAAGTTGTCAAATGTTAATTTTTAAATTTTCATCACAATTTTTATATTAAATAGGTAGGCGACTTAGGTAAACCTTAAGGTAATTACTAATAAACCGTCTAAATTATATATAATTTTTCTAAACTTAATCACATTACACATACTCTGCTTCGAATCATCAATCAAAAGCATCAGACTTATGATATACCAAATTTTTTAATGTTAGCCCAAAAAGTATTTGTTTAATAAAAACAAGGAAAAATAAAAATAAAAGTTATCCTGATATTGCTCGATCAGTTTGTATAGCAGCTATGGTATCTGCTATTGTGGTTTTATCTGAACAATATATTCGTTGATTGTAGTGCTGCTTTAAACAATAATCCATGCCAAATTTCGATAAATATCAAGATATTTTGCCTAAGAAAAAAGATTTTCATACAAGGACTTGATTTCGACCGATAACTGTATTCAGTGACCCCTTTTGTTTACAGTGTATGTGTGAGATCTGTGACCCTTTGTTTTCCATTTTATGGGCTCAGTGACCTTTTTTGTTTACATTTAGCGAAGTCAACAACCTTTGTTTACATCTAGGCCCAAAGGTTACGTTGTTTACATTTTTTGAAGTCAACGACCGCTTTGTTTACATTCTATGGGGTCAACGACCTTTTTCTTTAAATTTTTTGGGATTAATGGTCCTTTTGTTTAAATTTAGGCATGGATTATTATCCAAAGTTTCGTTATCTCTAAAACTGAGAAACTATTGTAGTTCTATACTTATTAGGGTGTCAAAAACTTCAGAACAAACTCAATATACCCTGATCAGGGTATAAAAATACTACTTGAATGGAAAACTATAATCAACTGGCTAGATGGGTTTACCGTCGGCTAGATGCTTATATTTTTTGTATTTAAAAATGCCACACAGTGTCGCTTGGCGTCTTATCACTTTTGCCACAGTTCAATGTACAACTACGCCGCCTTCTTTCTATCTTCATTCACTGGCTAACACAATATTTACAAGTCTGTTCTTCATTTGCATTAACGCTCGTGCGCTGAGCGCGACTTTAACTTTGGCAGCGATAAGCGAGCTAAACGCCGACAAGCTGATCGTAATGCATCGGATATTTATGCAATGCAAATCGATGGAATGCTGCATCGATTCTCGACAATTGTCTATATTTATTGAGTATTTATTTCTGGAATAATTGCGTTTTAAAAATAGGCAACTGATAATGCGGTAGCAAATATGTAACTAGCTGAAATGCAGACGAAATTTTAGCTTACTGCGATCAAAAATCAAATCAGTGAAATACTTGTAAATACTGAAATAGGTAAGCACTTGTTTAGACACTTTACTTGTAAGCGCTTTTTGTCATATTATTATCATTATCAGAGTCTTCATGAGTGCCAAAGTAGGTTAGTACGAACAAATATTATCAACTAATTAAAGTTTGTAGAAGAACTTTATAGAAAGTTTGTAAACACACGCCAAAGCTTCAACTGCGTTGCAGTTAGAAAATTGATACACTTGAAAAATGCATTTCAAGTCAATATAAAAGGTTTGCTAATAAGGTAGCGAGGTGTTTTAGAAAAGCAGCAATTCATTTGCTAACCTTTTTGTATTGTATTGTATAAATATCTTCATATTTTGGTTCTATTTGAATTATACAAGTTGTTTGTTCGTTTCCGTACTTTTCAAAGCTTGGTGAACCTAGTTTCGATGTATTTTTATACCCTGCACAGGTTTTATTAAGTTTGTCACGAAGACTGTAACACCCAGAATTAAAAGTCAAAGACCCTATAAATTTTATATACAAGTATACCATACATAAATGCTTTTGTTATATTGATCTGAAATTTTACACACGTCCATTTTTACCTAAGAAGCTGCTCATTTGTCGAAAGCGATATCGGACCACTATAGCATGTATATGCCATACAAACTGAATGATCAAAATTAAGTTCTTGTATGGACATTTTTTTAAATAAAAATATATCTTTACGAAGTTTGGCACAGATTATTATGAAGCCAACCGTATAATCTGAAGAAATTGTTGAGATCGAAGCACTATAGCATATAGCTGCCATACGAACTAATCGATTAAAATCCGATCCTTGTATGGGAAATCTTTTTATTTGAAGAGATATCTTTACGACATTTGACAAAGATTATTGTCAAAAGACATGGTATAATTTCTAATGAAATTGTTCGGATCGGAGCACTATAGCTTATAGGTGCTATACGAACTAAACGATCAAACTCAAGACGAAGATCTTTTTATACCCTTCTATGCTGTAAAAAATGCAAATATGAAGTGTATTATAGCTTGGGTGCAGCCGTAATTAACGTTCTTCTTTCTTTTGTTAATGAAAACAACAGTCTCCATGGTTACCTGTTGAGATGGGATCACCAATGTAATTACTTCAATTATTTCAACTTATATTTTTCATTACTTTCTTTATAATCATAATATTTTTAATATTTGCCTGAATATTATATAATAATACCAAATATTTTATATATAACTATTACATTGATAAAAGAGAAAGTCCAATCTGAGCGACTTATTACTTAACTGTATTATCTTATCAAACTAATTGAGCTTACAACCCTTACTACAAATATACATAACTGTACATGTGTACATAGTTATACTCGTGTATGATTTCATATCGATATATTATGAATGAACGCCTCCAGTTTTGAGTAATTATATACAATACATATATATATACATACATACAGACATAATTATTGACATTGCGCTGTAATTTTAATTATTTAACTGTCAACAAATTGTAATTATGTCTGGATAAGCAAAATAATCAGTATTTTAATACAAAAAAAAAATACATAAGTAACGTAATTTTCAGTGCGTGCGAGATTTAATATTGAAAAATCGGCGCGGATTAAAAGATTTTGGTAAATATAAAATTTTGAAATAGTTTGATTATTGATGTCGAGCTTACTTCATATAATGTTTAGTATATAGGCTAAGGGTGTCTCCAATTTATTCATGTTTAGTATGTTAAATCATATTAATCTAATTTGCCAAACCATGGTCGAATTACGCCCGCTTGTTTTTATAGAAAATTAGACACATGTGTATGTTTTGAGCTGCCTTAACATACTTGAATTATCTCTTGTAAAACTATGTTTGTAAGCTGAGAAGAGAGAGCTGATGAGAGACGTGAATCGTGATAAGGCAACTCGAACTACGAGTCAAACAGAGTTATAGAAATCATATTCGATATCTAACTAATACCTGTTATTCCATTGGAATTACTAAATACCAGATCTATCATATTTTGTTTGTAACACCAAACAGGATGCGTCAGAGACCGTGTGCAGTGTATATATAATTGGTCAGCGTGACGAACTGAGTCAATTTAGCGATATCCATTCGTCTATTCAACTGTCAGTATATATGCAAACTAGTCTCTCAGTTTTTGAGATATCGTTTTGAAATTTCGTACACGTCCTTTTCTCGTCAAGATCTCGCTGCTCATTTGTCGGAACTGAACTTTTGATATCAAGTGCTTGTATGTAAAACTTTTTCATTTGACGAGATAACTTCACAAAAATTTGGTGTTGGTTATTGGTTATTGTACAAGGCATTGATGCGATTTTCGAACAAATTGTTCAGATCGGATTACTATAGCATATAGCTGCCATACAAATTGAGCGATTAAAATCAAGTTCTTGGTGCAACCGAAGTTAATATTTTTGCTTGTTTTTACTATTAATTGCATATCCATTCGACTTTTTGTGTTATAAAGTCTTAAGGCAAAGTTAAAGCACGTAATTGTCATAACTTGCTTCGTTATCTCAGAGCTTTCATCAATCTTTGTGAAACCCCACCTTATAGTTCCTTGAAGGCGCATTAATCGCATAATTTGAGGAAAAAAAGAGAACATAATTTGAAATTAGTTACCTAGGTCCCGATGTACCGCGTTGATATCTTATATGAACCATACTCCATTGTATATGATGGGCTACCAAATAGCTTAAATGGGTAAAATTTAATAAGTTTGCCCTATGAAAATTATCAATAAATCAATACATTTTTTATATCTCTAATAATTTGGCTTAAAACAAAAAATTACAAAACCCCATGTGTGACATATTGTACACGGGTGTAAATATCAGCTGTGATGTCACATACCTACATATATGCTTATGCTCCATATTTGAATATATGTGGGCAACATCACATGTTCTGAGGATGCATGTGTGCCGGCGAGCACGTTTGCAGCACGATTGGAACAAAAGTAGTCATACAGACACACAAGCAAACATGAGTTTTTACATATTTTTATGTATTTCTTACTTGATGCTTACTCCATTCGATTTTTATGAATTTATGTGCGCAACGCTTTCCTATTTATAGCCGCTCACGCTGCTCAGCACTCGCTGTCACACTTCCAAACGTAATTTGATATGAAATGTGGTCTTACTTTCCCCAGTAAGTGAGCATCACGTGTTTGTTTGTTGTCGTTTGCGTTCATCTTTCCATAACTTCTTCGGAATCTTTCGTAACAAGCTGTGAAATACATACATATGTGCATATATGGATCTAAACTCAAGTAGTTAGTTTTTAGGAAGCCTTTTTTTGCTCCGGGTTTCCTTTTTTTTCGTTTTATGTATAACTATCGCGTTTGTCTTAGTTCTCAAAGGAAGCCGAAGACGCTAATAAAAGCAGTAAAGTCCTTCCGGTAATGCACTTTCCACTTACAACTTGAATAAATCGTTTCTAGTGAACTCTTAATCGCTTTTCTAATTAGATAACCTTTGTAAGATGTTCTTAGGTCAGTCTGTTAAGTAAGTCCTTAATAACTCGTCTTCCAAGCCGGCTTTGAAGCAGATCGAACATATCCCTAGCTTTCTTGAGAGGCAATCTGACAAACTTAAAAATATTTTGCTACTAAAAAATCCAAGAAGTAGTCCTAGCACTCATCTAAATAGGAGTTTTTGGAGTTACTTCAACTCACCTATTATTCGCATACTCTCTTTCCACCCACGGAGATCACTCACTGCCAATCCGACAGATCTTGCAGTTATACTTTTTACAATGAATTTTAATCTTAATAAATTCACTTGGTTAGAAAGAAAATCTGTAATTCGAAATGCTTTTTCAATTTCTGCTATTTCAAGACCCAGAATATATGTAATTCTCTCGGAGTTTGAATGAAAAGTATCTCTCGTGGGATACTAACTCTCTTCTATGCCGATAATCGGAGTCGCTTAGAAGTAACCAGATTTGTCAACGTTAATAATAATTTTTCCAAACCTTTTTATTTCATTTTCAATTACAACAACACACTGTATATAACATTTTTCTATAAATCTTCCAAAGTATGTATTATGTCTGAGTACTGATTTTAATATGTTAGAATACTCAATAATTATGGTTTATGCTTTACAAATTCAAAGTCAGTGTAACATAAATTCCCTATAAATTAGAGCAGTTGGTAAAAAGCGCCTAAGTTGTTTTGGGAATGCATCGGTAGTGCATATACCACACACACCAAAGGCAAACACTGTCTAGCAGAGACACATTATTATACAGTATCAGCTGAGTAACAAAAACAAACGACTCCTATTCGATTGCTCTGAGAGTTGATAGCGCTTTGCCGCTCTCGCTTATCGCTAGCAATAGATTAGGGTTGCCAGGAGTATAAAAAATTTGATAATGCAAATTAATATAACAACCATAATTAGCATATAAATTTATATTATTAAAGTGGCATTGATATTTTTGTATAGTTTAGATTTACTTTTATATATATGTATATTAGGGTGAACAAAAAACGAGCTATCGAATTCATTGTTTTAAATTAACCTCTACAAAGATAAAAAAATATTTCTACAAGCAACATTTTTAGCTTATTTTAAATGGTATCGGTTAGGATACAAACTTTTACACATAAATAGCACGTAAAAATATATGTTTTCTTTAAAAACATAACTTTTGAAAATATAGATATACGAATTTTTGAATAAAAATTTTTTTTTGAAAACTCATTCTCTACAAGCATCCGTTATGTAAAAAATGTTATCTTAAATGGTTCAAAGGTTATAGCATCTTTATTGAAAGCAAATATATACGTCTTCTGTTTCTATTTCCTACAAATATCCGTAACGTTAAAGATGTTTTCTTAAACGGTGAAAAATTATGGTATTTTTAAAAAAAACTGATCTTTTACATGTTAATATGAGAAACCTAGCGTTCCCCGACACCTTCCTGCAACTAAACTTTTTTCCTTGCAAGCATATTTTTTTCCGCATATCATTTTGAGCCATGAATTCGATAAGATAGCTTTTGGCTCACCCTAATGACAGGCCATTAAAGTTCTAATATAATTTTCGTAATTATTTTTCTATATAAACATTTTTTATTAAATTAAAAAAAAATTATTTCAATAAATTAAAATTTTTCTACTGCTTTAAATAAGCAAAATTTTCAGTTAGTTGGCAACTCTGTCACACAACTAAATCAAAGTGTCCACTACAGCATTTTAGTGCTCTGTTTTTCTTTTTATGTTTTTTATTATATTTTTTTGTTATTATTACTATTTTTTTGTTTTTGCTCTGTTGTCTACTGCCTGCAAATTGCTGTTATCATCTCGCTCGCAAATAGTATTCAATCACTGCGCCGCAGCGTATTTGTGGACGCGCCGCTAAGCACTTCGTTGTCCAATTCAGTGTATGCACGAATTTTAAACGCGCACGTGGTGTTCTTACGGCCAAAATTTTAATTTTCCGTCTGCGAGATCGTTTTTATAGTTCTAATAATTAAAAAATTCAAAATATATATAAAATAAATTAATATAAATAAGAATTTCAGCGCCAAATTGGAAAAAAACAAAAATATATACATAAGTACTTAGCGCATGTGAAAGTGTTAAAACTTTGATAGGTAATAAACAAGATTTAACATAAAATTTTTAAAAATTCTGTTGCACACAAAAATAAATAAATAAAATGTAATAGAAAAAAAAAATAAAATAAAAGTAAATTGCGCGTATTCGATGTGCATAGTTGCGATCGTTGCAGTGCTATTTTTAAAAAAATATCTACAACTCGTGAAAATTCTGTTGGCGCTTCCAATATATGTACTTTTGTTGTTTTTGTTTTACATTTATATTTATTTCTATTTTTTTATTCGCTCTGCTGCTGTGAAAAGCGCTATTTTTGATTTGTGTTTTTCTTTGTTGAAAATTTGCTCGCTTCTTTACATTGTTGTACTATATTCGACCGCCAACGCGTGCTGGTTGACACCAACGCCAAAAGTAAACACCAAAAATATAACATTTTGCGCGCATTTTATCTAAATCGGGTAAACTACAATTGCACGCTTCTCTAATACTTGCCATTTCATAGTTAATAAGTATAGTTATTATACTAGTGTGGTGATAACTAGGTTTGAACTAGTTGCGGTGTAGCCATTTGAAAACTGATTTTTTGAATTATTTAAAAAAATAAATTAGGTTATGTTTATTTTAATTTAATATAAATAATATAACCTATAAATATAAAAATATTTATATAATTTTAATTTTTTTCTTCTTTGCATATTTTCATTTTGCTTATAGCTCTTAAATCATTAATTTGTTTCTTTATTTGGGTCAAATATATATTTCATTAAAACAGATCAGTGCTAGTTGTCAATTAGAAGATCAGCGCAACTCTTATCAGTTACTTTGTGAACGAGACTCGAAATTTTGCAGTTTGCAATTCCATACAGATTCATATGTGATTTCAATTATTCTATTTGAATTCTAATAAAATCGAATTTAATTCACTAATTAAGAATAAAATATGCATTAGCAAAATTATCAGCATGATAAATCAAATTGATTGTCCAATCCGGATCCGGATTAATTAAGAAAAAACTTGGTTAAAAATTAGCAATCTGAAACGGATGGCTAAGCATATGGGCGGAATTGGACCACATGTTGACAAAAAAAAGTTTCGTTCTCAAGCATCAATCTCAAATTTAAAAATGAGCAGTTACATTCGTGGTTTCAAAGGTGTCATAAAGTAAGAGAGGATCCGCTTTTGAATCTCGAAACTGCCAACAGAGAAATAAATGTCTGAAGAACAGGGGATAAAACCAAAATCGAAATAAAAGTGATAAGACAGGATTTCATGTGAATCAGTCATTAATTAGTCAATATGCATCTCCGTGCGATTTTTTATTTCACAAACTATTCCATTAATTTGAACCAAACCAGATTCGTAATATTTCAAAATTGAACACATACTCCAGAAAGAATACGATTGATAATTTTGGTTTATGTAATTTAATTTAATTTTATTATATTTAAGTTTTATTTTATACTATTTTAATTGAATATGATTTAGTTCAACTTCACTCAATTAATTTAATTTAATTTTATTTAATTTAGCTTATTTTAATTTAATTTAATTTTACTTCACTTAATTTAATTTAAAAAAAATAATTAATTTAATTTCACTTAACTTAATTTAATTAAACCACATTTTTTTTTTAGTTTATTTTATTTTATTTCATTTTTTTAATATATTTAATTTAATTTAATTTAATTTTATTTTATTTTTTAATTTCTTTTATTATATTTGGTTTAATTTAATTTAATTTAATAGTATTTTATTTTATATAATTTAATTTAATTTATTTTATTTTATTTTATATAATTTAATTTAATTTTATATTATATAACTTTATTTTATTTTTTGTTTTATTTTATATTCTTTTGTTTTATTTAAATTAATTCCCTTTATTTTATTTTATTTTAATTTATTCTATTTTTTTTTTATCTTATTTTATTTTATTGTATTTAATTTTTTTTTGTTTAGTTTTTTTTTACTTTAGTTAGTTTTACATTTTTTCTATGTCAATGCTAATTTTCTAATGTCTTTCTTAATGCAACGGAATTTGGTTTTAACCAGTCTGTAACTAGTCACCTCAAAATTTCTGCAACAATATTTCTAGGAAAAGTGTGAAAAGAGGAAAATCACTTGAATACACTGTGAAAACAAATAAAATTATATATGCCAAATTTCATACAAAATATAAACCTGCTACCAATCTACTTTGCCCCATTAAATCGCAAGCGGAAAGTGTACGGTCAAACATACATATTAATATGCATATGAATAGCCGCCGATACAAACATAAATACTTGTATAGAATATACATATGTATGTTTGTATGTAGTGTAACTATGTAGTGACCATGCATAGTCAATCAAAATCGCTCATACGCCCATCAGCACCATCGTCCGCAGCACTGTGGGTCACACGCCACGCTTTGTTTGCGCTGCAACACGTTTAAGTGGCGCTAAAATACAACTTTTTTTTTATAGATACTCGTATACATATGCTTTGTATTTTTTTTGTTTGTTTTTTTGGCCTGCCGTGTTTGGTGCTCTCGACCGCGGCGTTCGCTAATTGTATTTTTTATCGTTTTTTTGTATTTATCAACAGAAAGATTTCACACTTTTTTATTGCACGACGCCTTAGTGTCAATTTGTATTAATTTTTAGCGTATTTTATTTTTACGTTAATACACAGTGCAGTACTCTTACCGCTTTTTAAAATTAGTAAGTAAACTACCAAAATTAAGCTTATAATATTTGTTTTTAATACATGAAGTTAAGGCTTCTCATGTTATTGTTTGGGCTACCAAGAGTAAATGTACTCTACTCGCTAGAATGTGATAACAGTGATTTTCAACTGGCTTCACACTATACCTATGTTTAGAAATTGCTCGCATGAGCAACAAAATATAATACTACTACTACTCAGTCGTCGATTCCCGGGGAATGCATCTTTTTTTTCTGCTTTGGGTGTCTCTACCACTCGTAGAGATAATACTTTATTCTTCTAATATTTCCAAAGGTTATTAAAGGTGCAATCCTTACACATAAGTTTCAAATTAATAAAATCCATATCATTCTAAAAATAATTTTAAAAAAGTGTATCAACTTACATATTTTTTATATAAACCTACTTTTATATCGCCTTTGCTCGGCTTGTGACATTGAAATGTACTAAATTTGATTTTTGATGTCGATGAACTGTGAAAATCGCATTGAATGCACTTTGCAAAATTTTACTCTCAAATTTTGAAATAAATATGCATCGCCATATATATGCACTTACATGTACATATTTATACTTATATATACACTTATTTGTTTACATGCATATATGTGTACTACACCTGATAATAGCGCTTAGAAAATGCACCAAAGCGTTTTGCAAGTAAACAGAGAACGAATTTACCAAATATATGTAGGGTAGCAAACACACTAACAAAAACAGAAAAAAAGCAAATAAGGTAGGGCTAAGTACGGGTGTAACCGAAAATTTTATACTCTTGCAACTTACGCGGGTTCAAGCGGGGGACTTATTTTCAGACGTTGACAAAACTTTATAACACTAAGAGGAGCTTGATCGATTCTACCCATATTTGGCATACGGGCATAGTATTACCAGGAAAGGATCCGAATTTCAATATCACAGATTAACCGACATTTTCTATAAAATGCGCGCTATAAGAACTGGGGTCCGCATAATCGGTATTTCGGGGCTTGAACAGCTGTAGTCCAACTTTGACAAGTTTTGGTTATAAGGTGGTCTACTTGAAGCTCAATCACTCAATCAGATGGAATTCAAAATTGTGTTATATGAGAAGTAGGCGTGGTTTTAGTCCGATTTCGCCCATTTTCGCATTCGAACATAAAAATGTCAAGATAATATTACATACCAAATATCGGTCGAGTATGTCCTGAGATATGGGTTTTCATCTAAATGTGGACGGAGCTTCGCTCATCGTCTTATTTTGACCCCGATTTCATAAAATTTTACTATGTCGGTAGGGACACTCAAGTGATTTGTATTTGGCGAATTTAGTTATTGTACCTTAATTGGCTTAGGACATATATATATTAAACGTTCTAAAGCGTGGGACCACGCCCATTTTTTCAATATGTTTAACTCACAGGTGCCTCTTTCTACTGTTATCCCTTTTGCCAAGTTACAGTTTTACATCTTATTTTAGTTCTTAGTTATGGCATTTTATAGATTTTCTTAAAATGGCGCCGTTGTGGGCGTGGCAGTGGTCTGATTTTGCAAAACTCGTCCTTTCTTTTCGCCAAGGAACCCATGTAATTAGTTTCATTACGCTATCTGAATTTTTTACTCAAGTTTACAAACAACCGTTATGTAAACAAAACTAGTATGCTCTGTAGCAACAGGTTGCAAGTGTATAAAAATGAAAACCAAACAAAAATACGTCGAATTTCATCATAAAATCAACTAAACAAACAGTTTAAATTAATTAGCAAATTACATGAAAATCGCTCAAAACTTGTTTACTAGTGGGCAGATATTCCCATGTATGCAATATACAGTTCAATATTTTAAACTATTTTTATAATTTAAATTGGTTTGTTGACAGCAGATTTGAATACATAAATCACTTCTCTTAGCAACAAATTATAGCTTTCAAATTTACGATCGCATTTACAGTATTATATTTTCACATTTCAAAATGGTTAAACGTATGGGTTTTCATCTCGTTTCAGTTGCCGCTGCTTCTCTTCGAATACTTCCTGCTTTCCTCAAAGCCCATGCAACCACCTTGACAACAAGCGTCCTCCAAAAACTTCCGGCTTATATGCAAGTGTGTAAGTACAATTGTGGGCACTAAATAAATGTAGAATGCAAAAAAGTTTTATCCCAATAGGCAAGGCTTAAGATAAATAAATCCATTTCCTAAAAATAGTGTTTTATATAATTTTGAAATTAATAGTACTATATACGGCCATTAAAACCCCTAAAATCAAAGCAATATGAAGCAAAGTTTTTATATATAATAATATTAGATTATAGCCACCGTTATTCAACGTACTCAGTTATGTTGACCGATGCAAGAAAAGTCGCATTTCAAATAGTATGGGTTTCCGGTAAAATATATATACAATTTCGAACTGTTAGTAGTGAAAATTCACAAGGTTATCCCTTAACTATGATTAAAGTTTCCTACAGGGTATGATCGTCATTTGCTTGTTGACAAAAAATTGCATCTAATAGCAACGGGTGAAAGAACTCAAAAAATATTTGTTTACGTTTTCATTGTACCTGCAAATTTCAATCTATAAATGCCAATAAAAGCCTCTATCTATAATATTATATTATAGCATTCGCAAGTTGACTTAATAAATGCTGACTAATGACAGTCATTTAAATCTGAAATGTGTTGTTATATTGTTTATTTGTTTATTATTAGTTTATTTATAATTTTTTCTAATTTAGTTAAAAATATAAGAATTGTGACGCATATTAACTATGCACTAATGAGATCAAATTTTGGCAGCAGAATATATAATATTTCGTTCTCGATTTTTATGCCTTTTCATATACTACATCAATCATTAACCATGTTTATGATCTAGGCAATTTGTTTAATATTTTTTTGTTTTACACAATAGCTACAAGTATATACCGCCAAAAGCTAGAGTATCAAGCGAATTTTCGAAATCATGCTAAAAACTTTAGACACGCTCCTATGGCAAAAATACAACACTGCCGACCAATCGACGCGAGGGGCGCAATCCGCATACGTGCGGAATTAGTCGAGTCAGAAAAGGCAAGAGAGTTTTTTAAGTGTTGAGATCTAAAACTGCTCAGCTACAGTAACAAAAATTTCAACAGCTATGATTTATAGTTGCGATATAATAAATTGTAACATTTTCCTTCATTAAGAGAAAACATTCAAGTCTTTTTTATTTTGAAAAGTGAGTCAGATAAGTCAAATGTGCTGGAATGAGAATTAAAATCATGACATATACGGCGGAATGGCTTGTTTAGTTCAAAATTTGATCTACTGGATTTTAACAGTAAAGGTCTAAACTGCCTCGAAATTCGAATCGGGATATTCAATTTAATTTCAGCCAGGGAAAAAGAACTGAAAACTGTTCCATTCAAGATTTTCACTAAGAATATTATGCCAAGCATTTTCCTACGACTAGAAAGTGTAGGTAGATTAATAAGTTTTAAACGACTAGTGTATGGAGGTAGACTTACCCTAGAATCCCATCGGAAATGCGCTAAGGTGAAAAGTAAACATTGTTTTTGAACAGACTTTAACTTGTCAGAATGGATTTGGTAGTTAGGGTTCCATACAACAGAGCCATATTTCAATATAGGTTTAACCAAAGTTGTATAACGTGTTTTAGTAATATACGGATCTCTAAATTCTTTAGACCAACGTTTAATAAAACTGAGGACAGCTTTTGCTTTCAAGATCATGGTGTCAATATGAAGACAAAAATTAAGCATAGAGTCCATATTAACTCCCATAATCAATCAATCAACATAGTTAAAAACTTGCTCCAGAATATACTGTTTTATTACACAAGAAGAGGAGTTAGTTCCATTTATTATCCTTTTTAGTCAAGTTTATATGACAGAAGCTATAAATCCATCTTCGGATCTTTGAAAAAAATTAACATTTTATTTTCTGAAAAATACTGGCCCGACTTTGAACCCTTTTAGCATCTGTCTCATAAGGTAAGGTTATACTCGTCGGCTGTCACGCCATACATTGATCTACTAGTCCTTAGTAATGATAGATGGAGGTTCAGTTAAATTTGGCTCTGGCGATCCTGGATGTACTTAACGCATTTCATCTCATCCTGATCCGCTTGTCAGCCCTTTCGGAAATTTCATTGCATATCGTTTTTAGTGACTTCTGTATTTCCTGTACTTATTCGGTCGCAAAACGGGGGGCAGTTTTGGCAATCTCATCAGCTATTTCGTTTCCCGGAATTTGTTTCTAGCCTGGAACCCAGTATATATGCCGCCACTACATCTTCTGACTTCCTGCTTTTAAGGACATTCTCTGACGTAATGCGATGTGAGATTATTGCCTTAATTACTTGACTATCGACGTAGTATATATTTATCCTTTTTATGTTGTCTCCTGCATAAAGCGGCTGATTTCCTGACTGCAAAAGCTTCCGCCTGAAAGATACTGCAGTATTCCGGCAGCTTGAAGGGTCGTCTGAGATCTAGCCATTAGCCATTTTTGATCCATTTGTATAGATGTTGTAAGTTTTCTGTCTCATAAACTTCAACTTTATTGAAAAAACAGCGAAACATAGATGAGGTCCATATTTTTACTTTTTAAGTAAATTAGATACTTTATTTAATAGTGAATTTGAATTTCTATTAATTTAGAAGTTCAAAGGCAATTATTTCGATTTTTGAGGTTAACTTCGAAAAACGGTGAAATCAGTTTTTTACTT
This sequence comes from Bactrocera oleae, assembly GCF_042242935.1. Lineage (NCBI taxonomy): Eukaryota > Metazoa > Arthropoda > Insecta > Diptera > Tephritidae > Bactrocera > Bactrocera oleae. Next base: position 57,709,548 of record NC_091539.1, read on the forward strand.
ATTACCTAGCTCTTAGAAAGTTTCTAAATCGAATACCTAGCCGGGTGTTGTACAGTGTTCTAATAATGAGTAAAGTTTCATTGTAGGATGTTATAAATTGATTGACCAGTGTGATAATCCTATTCAGTGACTATTTGCATAAATAATGTTCTTCACACAAAAAATATTAAATCTTCAACACAGTTTTCTTGTAGATTTTTCAGAGACCGACACAATTTTTCTAATTAAAAAACATTTTTTTAATAGTATTTTTCTAACATTTATATTAAATTATTTCTATTATATGCATATTTTTTACAGTTACATAATTTTTATTATCCAAATAAGTTCATTTACCACACTAGTGCAAAGTTCAGTAAAGTGCGATAAAATTTGTTGATATTCAACATAAGAGTAGTGCAGCATTCCGTCAACATTTCGAAATATGATATTACAAATTCTTTTCTTCAGCTAAGAACTTGTACAATTATTATATATGTATGAGTAATCTATCAGCAACAACATGCACATACATATGAACAAGTATTTAATAGATAGCATTGTTTTTTTTTATCAGTGGATTGACAAAGGTCTCATTATGGCTTCATGATATTACTGTTATTTGTAAACGCGTAAAATACGTACAGCTTTGTTTGTAGTAATAGTGGAGCTCTAAAGTACAATAGAAGTAGTAAATTTTGTTTAAGAGAAATAATTTAATATTATGTGAAAATGTAATACTATGACCATAAAACTAGTCTCGAGAAAAAGTTCATCGGAATATACGAGTAGGCCGATTTTTCCGGGTACTGGAACAAATCAATTTTTTTCAAACGATTGAGTCATAAGAAAAAAAACGAGTTTCTCCGTTTTCATTCGTATTTCAAAATTATTAATTATATTATATTTTGTAAGTTCCTCAAAAAGTAAATATATGCACATCATCCAAGTTTTCCTCTTATTGCATACCATAACATTTTTTAGTCAAGCTAACATTACAAATGCTACAAAGTTTCAATGTCGGAGCAGTATCTTTGAATTTAACTTTTGTGTTTTTTTTCCGAAAAATCGACTTTGACGTAGATGATTACTAAAAAAAATTATTTTATTTCAAATATTATTACAAAAACCCACTAAAATGTTAATCTAGAACATATGTAAATATAAATAAATATAAACAAAAAATTGTTTGGCAGTTATTTGGGAATTAAAGTTGCCAAATCATTTAGAAGATTCACTGGCAAATTTTTGCCCAAAAGTTCTTCACTGGCCGGCAAAGCTTACGAATTTTGCTTCTCGAACTTCATTCTAAAAATGACTCCATAAGTTATATTTGTTCGGATTCACTCTTATACTAATCGACTCAGTTATTTCGATCGTAACCCATGAAAGCATCAACAAAATGTAGTCACTCAATACCACAAAGAGGAAACGCTGAATATTTTACACCGCAAGTTTCAATAGCAGATTTTCGTTATTACATGGTCAGGGACTACGTATGTATATACTGCCAGTAGCCACTGAAAGAAGTAATTTATTTTGGTTCATCCGCTTTTCATATAATCATTCGGTATCAATAATTGATAAAATCTGTCACAACCTTGCCCAAGGTCCGGTATACCAAATTCTTTGATTATTATTAATCCAATCGATATTCAGTTATCTTATATGTATTAGGCTCAAACTTAATAAACAAACTAATATATGTATGTATGTATATATAATATATGTACATATATACAAGTTTATATCTACGAAAGACTGACTTGCATGCGTGAGCGTGAGCGGAAGCTTAAAAAGTTGTTGCTTTAATCACTGCCATAATCAACCATTTACTGCTGTGCGGCATCACTTTGTCATATTAAAATGAAATTAAAACGAAAAATTAAAATAAATTGATAAATAAACATAAGTGCTGCAACGAATTGACATGGGAAAACGAATATTGCTATTAACTGTAAAGGCAATTAAATGTATGCGAATACGCAACAATGGTAAATGAAGCACGGTAGTTCAAAATCGTACTGGTTTTGGTAAAACTAAAATGAACCATGCATACAAACAGTGTGCACCATCTTTTATGACGGTTTGTGAACTTTGGAAAACTTTGATATGAAAAACAAAAACTGCCTTTTGAAGTTTAGATATTTTCAGGTAATTTGCTGTTTACAATTCATTTAAATCTTTTTTTTCAACACACATCAAACAAGTTGCTGTATTTATTGACTTCCCAAAATTATGTTTTTTTGCTGCAATACCCAGCATTTTTTCGAGATTTTCGGGCAGTATAGCGATAATTTCGGCATGAATGTTGGCTAAGGGCTCGACATCAGTCAAGGAATTGCATAATCTTACTTTTTTAAATCATTACACGATAAATAGTCAGGGAGACACATACTTGGTAACTGGTTGACCTATCAATGTTGTAATGTCTTTTTTGTCTTTTTGTCTCAAAAACGGAATGGTACTAATCGACATGCAACATGGCGCGCCGTCTTAAAGCAACCGACAACCCTCAAGCCCATTTCAAGCATTTTATCCAGATATCATATATAATATAATATATTTCTGTTTAGTTATGTGTGAAAAACATAGCATAGATTGTTGGTCAAATGTCGATAAATATTAACTTTTTAATCTTGCAATGACTTTGCGTGACTGACTAATTATTTAATGCAAAGCAATTTCCAGTAATAAAGCGTTTTTGCTATTGTTCTTAATTGCGTTTTCTAACTCCAAGCGGCTAGTAAATTTTGGGTTTATTTATTGTTTACGTACCGATATAAAATATGACACACCCTCTATGTATTAATATACCCATGTCAAATATTGATAAATTTTTTTGATCTACATATTCCTTAGTGGTTGAATTTTATGACTGAAATCCTCCAACTAAAAACTTTAGTAGACCTACAAAACAATTTTCTTTTGAGTTCATCCATTTTTAGTACAAAATACACTATACTTAATCTAAAATGTTTATTTAATTTTAATAGATCTGTTATACTGTACGAAACATTTGCTATAAGAAATCCTCACACTTGATACAAGGGTATTTTAGGAAGGTTTGGAAGGTCATAGTTGGGCATTATATTATATTTATTAATGACTTAGGTAGCGAATAATGTCAATATAAGGGAAGCAGGCGTGATTTAGAGCGATTTCGCTTCTTTTCACATATACTTAAGGGGATTATGGTTTATAACAAATGCTACGTGCTAAGTCGATTTACCCATGTCCGTTTCTCTGTCTCTATCTGATCACTGTAGCATATAGCTGCCATACAAACTGAACGATCGGAATCAGGTGCTTGTATAAAATAGGTTTTTTATTTGAGGAGATATGTGCACTAAATTTGGCATGAATTATTGTCTAAAGCAATAATGCCAGCCCATAAAAAACTGTTCAGATTTATTCACTATAGCATGTAGCTGCCATATAAACAGAACAATCGGAAGCTAGTGCTTGACACTTTTTATTTTTAATTGGCTACGCGTGCTAAACGCCAACACATTTGTGATTTTATAATTTCCACATACATATTTATGTATGAACAATTTTATGTGCTAGTGTAATGCCATTTTTTTTTTGTATTGACGCTGAGCGACGCGCTCATGTTATTGACTTTGACCGCTTAATTGATTTGGAGCAGAGCTTTTAGGGCCATGTATTTATATATATTCGAGTGTGTGTATTAATACTATATTCATTTACATTTTTTAGTCATAACTTTTCGGTGAACGTTTTTTATAATACATTGTGGAAATATTTATTTAATTTTGAACAAAACTGCTTGCACTTTCGCTTTCATAATTTTCAAGTGCTATGCCGTGACAGATTTTTATTGTTTCGCGATAGCAGCTTTTTTGGTCATGACAAAAAATTAGTTTTTACGCTTACTTATTTACTTACAAATATCGCTCAAGAACTTGTTTTTCATGTGTAGCTGTATATAAATATGTGATTTATTTTAATAAAATTTTTTGGTCATAAATAACTAAATTAATGAGTTCTGATAATTCAATATTTTAATTTTACAATGATAATAAATATTAAATAAAGTATTCAGCTGTTGTTTTAAATACGCTGTGCGACAAATTAAAGTTGTTAATATTCATGTCGACATATAGAGAGAGCCCAACTCGTTGTTTTTCTTTTGCGATTTTTTTGAAAAAGAATTTTATTTAATATATAAATAAAAAGGTAAGTATTTACAGAATTGATTGCATTTTCATAGTCGGTGAAAATTTCGGATTCCCTTGATCCCGTAGCCGATCTCCAGACAGTCTTCCGGAAAAAAGGTAGTAGACGGTGAGGAAAATTTTTCTGCTTAACATCACCTCAAATCTAAAACTCAGTAAAAATATTACTGCAATAGATTAATGCGGGTATTAATCTAAGAACTAATCAAAATATTATAATGTTTTTTTTCAAAAGGTATTTCTTATGAAAAAATATACAATTAAGAGTGGCTTAAAAAATTTAAATTATTTTCTTTTTCCTTCGATCATTACCTGAGAAAAATATCTAAGAAGGTTGTGCAAAAATTTCAAATCAATCGGTGAAGCCAGTTCGGAGAACATTTCCACAGCGCCTCTAAAAACAGCATTTCGAGAAAAACGAGTTTATGGTTTTGGTGCCGATTACGCTCAGTTAAAAAAATCTTACGCGCATATCTCGAAACACTTTGCCGGATCAACTTCAAAAAAAAAAAAGATTCTTTCATAAATGGATATAACCCTTAACTCAGAAACATTTTCATATATAATGTAGCATACATTTAGGCTTAGCACTCATATTTTAGCCAAGTCACATACCTAGTGCTATTTAAATTTTATAATTAATTCAAAATACTGAAAATAATGTCTTATTTAAATTTTTATAGACTTTTATATATATGTCATACAAGTAAATAATTTTCATTAAAATATATTTTTATAACTCGATAGTGGACTTACAAAACCTAACAGAAAAGATTAGCAAAATAAGCCAAAATATTTTTGGCTACAAAATTTTAAAATTATTCTCAATTCCGCAAATATATTTTGCTGACACACAATCGCCAATAGCTTTATAAATCTAAATAGTAACTGTCAAAAGCGTGCCGATATTCTGATTAGTAATTTATTAAGTTATGTTTTTAGACAACGAATCGCCATGGTGACAAGTAATAAGATAAGAATAAGGTAGTAACTAACATGTGCGTCTAAAAGAGAAACACATTAAAGTAGGTGCACACAGTGAGTGCGAATATTTTAGGTACCTGTGTGATTTTAAGTGTGTTAAGAGTGGATTAAAAAATGTATTATAATTAAATGTTAATTCTTAGCAAATATTGCCTTAATTGAAAATTTTAAGGTTGACAGTTTTCTGAAATAATTTTTTAATAAATTTATAAAATTGCCTTTTTCGTTATATTATGACTTTTCTCTCGCGCCCTATTTAGCACGCGCAACATGCTAGTTTGGGAACCACTGCTTATATTTAGATTACCAGTGTCCAATAGGCAAGTTATTGTTTATTTAATTTTATGACTTAAACATTTTTATGATACTTTGATTACTTCATTGAAAGTTTTATAATTCTTGTAGTAAGATAATGTATGGATACGAGACGTGTACTTGCTTTAAGCTCACTAGTGTGCACAAAGTGGTTGTAGACTACAGAAGAATTTGTAGACTTGGCATAAAAAGATAAAAAAAATATAAAATAAAAATTAAATTATATATTAAGAAGTAGTAAGTGCAATTACTTTCTTATATTCCTAATACTTTTACTTGACTACGAGTATATGTGTTTTTAATAAATGTAAGTGTATTAACTACTGATTGTGTGATGTGGTGCCTCATGCAATGTGTCGCTTGAGTGAATTTACTAGAATGAGTACAAAAATTAGATACGTGATCAATATTATTTTAATACTTTTTTTAATATTTTAAAAATATATCTAAATTAGTCAGAAAATCTATTAAAATAAAATAATTTTTTTAAACAATTCTTTGTGATATCAGTAACTAAATGTTGAACAAAAAAAAAAAAATAGATCGAAGTTGTAATTTTAACAATTTTATTTCAAAATTTTTGATCTTAATATTTTAAATAAATTTCACAATGTGTTGAAAGGCCGAACAGCCAGAAAAATTCGAGCTCCTCACTTCGTATAAGCTCTTTTCACAGAATGTCTCTCTAACGTGCATAAGATCTGGAAACAAGAAAACGTCTCTTTAAATAATTTCTGCTATTTTGCCATAATTTTCATTAGTTTCTAACACGATGAGTACGCGGTAGTTTTGAAATCACGACTTTTCTGTCTCTTTGGTATACAATCCTATTTTCTAAATAATATTAAATTTGTGCATTACTTTACTTTACTTATATTGAAGCAAGTAGTAAAGGTGGGTAAAAAAATATGATTGAATTTTAAACGTTTTTATATTAACCTTCATAAAATTTTGATACAAGTATTTCAGTTAATGATTGGTAGTTGCTACATACCTATGCGGGGTGTGTTCAAAGGAAAAGGTGAATTTTGAATTTTTTTGAAAAGTACTTTTTTACGAGTATATGGTTTGAAAGTTGGAGTAATAATTTATTAAATTTTCTTCAATTATTATAATTTCTTTAACTTTTTTTTTTTGTTAGCCTTTTGCAAATAATTAGGACCTATGAACCTTTCACAATGCGATTATTTCAATTGCGTGTTAAGTTTGTTTAGGTATTTGTTTAAAAATGTCTTTACAATTTTCGAATTTCTACGATAAGAAGGTGGAATAATAATATTTAATTTCTGTATTTAAGCAACAAAACAGCAGTGCATGTACAATAACATATGTATTCATTTATTTTAGGTTCTTCTTTTTTACGAAATTTACAATTTCTTTAATCGAAAAGCCCCCGTGAGGTAGTTTTTAATTTAAGTAATATCGTTTTATTAAAAAAAAATTGTTTACGTGTTATTTACTTAAATCCGAAATTTTGAATGAATTTGAGACTTAAAGGAAAGCTTAAAATTTTTCTTTGAATAATTTTTTTAAAAAATATAAAAATATTTAAAAAAAACGTGACTGATAAGTTAGACAATAGTGGAAAGGTGAAGAGGCAGTAAGATGGTAGTATTAGGAATAGCGCTTCGAGGAATCGAAAGTGAAGATAATATAGATTCTATGGAACTATGTGAAAGGTTTAAGAATTTTCTCTATAAGTCAAAACAAACTTTATCATCTTAGCTGCTTTCACTCAAGAGTTTTTAGCTTCTATATAAATATAGTTAAATATCATCAGGCCCAACAAGAGGCAGTTAGTCACTCAGCCCTTATATAAGATCTAGTAAAATGAAATCCATTGTTTTTGTATTGGATTAAAGATTTTCTTTAGGTAAGAGAAATAAGAAATTTTTTGGGTACGAAATCTTAACTTTCTAACGGCCTAAAGCGTAGTCCGATCGCACTTATACCAGGTGACATACAGATCACTAAAGCCTTCTATTAAAAAAATAATAGATTTACGATACCTTATATTTTAGAAGAATGCTGTATTGAATTGAATGTACAAGTATTTCATATAAAATTACTTTCTGAAATGATTTCCGAAAATATACAGTAGTCTCAAAGCCGCGCTAACTTCAGTAACTACATTACTTGCTTAAATTAATCAGTTGCACCTACAGACTTGTTAACAATTGATACTATCATTATAGCTGACTCAGACCACATAAGAACCCCTGATCATAAACTGCGTTCAAGTGTCTTAAAAAAAAAATCGCAAGTAGCAAACATCCTACGGATCACATAATGAGATAAAATAATAAAAACGGCAATAAATGAAAAATGTCACACACCTAAGTAGCGGTAGCGTTTAAATTTTATATTAAATTCGGCTTATCTTCGTATAAACATTTGGCTTCGTTTATTGGCAAAAGTTCAATTATTTTATTATACTAATCAATCAAATTTTCGTATAAGTAGCAAGCTGCAGCTTTTATTGTCCTTATGAGCATATAAGGCCAAGAAAGTAGGCGTATCATTTTAATGACATTTATTGGTCATTAGTGAGTTCGCGCTTTTAATCTGAAAACTCTTTCATAAACTTAAGACACTTTCATATATTTAGTATAATTTAACAAAACTGTTGCTCATTTAAAATTAATTACTTAAACAAGAATGTTGTGTCTCAAAGATAGCTCATGCAAGTTTTTTCAAATGTATTAGGTTCAAGTGGAAAGCTTAAAAAGTGAAAGCTGCAAAAGTAAGCAGGTGAAATTACAAGTGTTACCTTTTTACACTATTCTAATCTAATTGGTGTTTTAAAATGAGTTTTTGATATCAAACCTATAATTATGAATCAACAGCGATCACTTACACTTATTGACAGATATTGTAAAAGCCCTTAGCGACGCTTTCATCTGTTTTTGTTTCTGTGAAATGCTACTACTCGTCGAAAGAGAAATGCGCCACGGTTATAACCACGCAAAATAAATAAATGTACGCAATTTAATCAACGCTTTATTGATTACAAGTTCAACTGAATATAAATATTTTTCTGTTGCTCCAGAATGATCGATTCGTAGGCGTATCATTAGAAGCACATTGACTTTTTCGCTCATGATTCATTCACAGTGACTTTTTCGCAATGTTGATTGTGAATTTGAATAAAGCATGAGCAAGATGCGGTTATGACAACTATTGTCATAACCGCAACTGTATATACCTATTATGTTGTCATAACCGCATCTTGCTCCTGATTCATTCACAGTGACTTTTTCGCAATGTTGATTGTGAATTTGAACGAATCATGAGCAAGATGCGGTTATGACAACTATTTTCATAACCGCAACTGTATTTATTATGTTGTCATAACCGCATCTTGCTCATGATTCATTCAAATTCACAATCAACATTGCGAAAAAGTTACTGTGCTTTTGATGATACTCTATGCTGCGCCTACGAATCGATCATTCTGGAGCAACAGAAAAATATTTATATTCAGTTGAACTTGTATATATTCAATAAACGTATAGTTTAATATAAAACTAAATTTCTCTTTTATTGCTTCAGCGGCGACAATGTCCGTAAATAACAATAAATGCTGTGTGTGCATAATAATAGCAAATATGCGTACTTATCTGTGGCATCAGTACATGTGATGACGCATAAAAATAACTTTATGTATTGACCACTACTTGAAGCTGCGTGACAATTGTAATGGAGTTGAACTTTTGCACTTCGCAGTATTAATAAATACATTAGGTCAAGTAAAAAGTTCGTTCGGTTTTTATCTAAGAGATGGCGTTATTGTCGCATCATGTCATACCATACGGCGCTGAAAACGTTTATTCGCGCTAAAAGTTTGTCTTTGACAGTTTTTCGATTGATTTATTCAGTTCGTTGTGAGCGCTCGTCAAAGATGGACACCAACAAAGAGAAAATTCGCTATATTTTACAATTTTTCTTCGATCAAAGCGAAAAAGCAGCCAAAGCGGCTGAAAACATTAATTTAGTTTATGGGCCCGATACTGTAAATGAACGTGTAGCACAAAAGTGATTTGCTAGGTTCCGTTCCAGTAATTTCGATGTCAAAGATGCACCACGCGTCGGGAGGCCTGTCGTCGAAAATTGCGATAAAATCATGAAAATAGTGGAAACATACCGTCACGTGAGCACTTATTTAATTGCTGAAGAACTAAAGATAAGCCAGAAAACCGTTTGGAACCATTTGCATATCTTGGATTCAAAAAGGAGCTCAATGTTTGAGTATCACACGAACTAACGTAAAAAACATGATGGACCGAATTTCCATCTGCAAATCGCTGCAGAATCGCAACAAAATCGACCCGTTTCTGAAGCGGATTGTGACTGGCGATGAAAAATGGGTCACTTATGACAACATCGAGCGCAAACGGTCGTGGTCAAAGCTCGGGGAAGCGGCCCAGATGGTGGCCAATACCGGATTGATGGCCAGGAAGGTTTTGCTGTGTGTTTGGTGGGATTGGCAAGGAATCATCTACTGCGAGCTGCTCAACTATGGCCAAACGCTCAATTCGGCCCTCTACTGCCAACAACTGGACCGCTTGAAGGCAGCACTCATCCAGAAGAGGCCACCTTTGATCAACAGAGGCCGAATTGTGTTCCATCAGGACAACGCCAGGCCATACACTTCTTTGGTGACTCGCCAGAAGCTCCTGGAGCTCGGATGGGGGTTCTAATGCACCCACCTTATAGTCCGGACCTGGCACCAAGTGATTACCATCTTTTTCTGCCCATGGCGAACGCGCTTAATGGTGAGAAGTTGATCTCAAGAGAGGCCTGTGAAAATTAGCTCTCCGAGTTTTTTGCCAATAGGGACGCAGCCTTCTATGAGAGGGTTGGCATCTCGTTGGCAACAAGTTTACGAACAAAACGGCGCATATTTGACTTAAATCGGACAAATGTACACAAAGTAAATCAATAAAAAACCGAACTAACTTTTTACTTTAGCTAATATTATGTATGTATTTAAAAGCAAAAAGTGTCAAATTGTGACTTTAAAACCACATAAAATCCCGAAGGAATAGCTACAGATTTTTCTTAGAGCGTTCGGAAAATAAGAATTACTTGAAGAATTTTATATCGTCACATCTTAGACTACAAGTATTTTCCCCTCTCCATCTAAATATTGTCTTTAGAATCAATTAAATTGTCGTTGCTCCAAAATGTAGGCAACGTTTTGTTATGTGCTCTCGCTTGTTGAAGATTTCTTACATATTGTTATTTGCTAGCTTAACTAAGCAAAAGCTCTATATTAATATTGCTGTTCTTAGGAAGGAATCTTAGTGTTTAGCACTGTTAACTTTGCTTAACATTTCTGAACAAGTGCTTTGTGTGCAGTGGAAGTTTTCTCATAGATCGTAACTAGATTACTCACTTCATAAATCTCGCTTACCTTTATCCAATGCAATAAAAAATGTTGTATGAATACTACCTTTTAGATTACACGTTCGAAAAATAAAATGAATTTTATATATTTTTGATAAAAAAATGCTGATCCAAAAGACAGTGTTATCTGTTGACTAACTTTAAAAACTTCCTGACATTTACCCACCAGTAGGTAATGGCAAATTTCTAAAATTACTTCCGCAATGGGAAGCTCTTTCTATTAGCCGTACGGCGTCAATTTTGAATTCTTGCAGATCCAGCGAATAATTTTAAAGAATAGTGCAAATTCAATCTCAAAAAAAAGATAGAAATATAACATTAATACAAAAGGAGTAAAAACGTTAACTTCGCCTGCTTGTATGGTAGTTTTATACTAAAGGGTCAGCGACGTTTCCTTCTGGGTGTTACAAACTTCTTGACCAAGTTAAAATACTCTATTCAGAGTATAAAAAGAGCTAAGAGCTCTTTCAGTACAAAAACAATATTATTAATCAGTATTGTTATATCAACTACGTACAACATATTTATGTAATTAATTAATTAACAAATATAATATTATATTTGCGATTTAAGTGATCAGCTTATCACAGCTCAACAAATATATGTATTTATAGAAATATACAAAAATATTTGTGCTGGTGCCTTATCATGCTTTTTCCCTATCTCTTTCTATTGTTTTGGCGATTTGGTTCAGCGAAGGTTTTATGTTGATTTAATCTATGCACTGTGGCTATCAGCTCGGCGGCAGCTGAGTTTCGAATCGTTTTCACAATAAGTTTTGACAGCTTCTATGCACGGCCGATCGCTAACGGACGCCAGTACTTCAATAAGTGTGCTCTTAATACTAACGATACTCAAGCAGGTTATAGTTTAGCAAGATCTGAACTGGTAGAAAGCGGTTGTTGAAAGCTATTCGGAGGTAATGTTTCTAGATTGAGCTCTAAATAAAACAAACATAAATCCGTTGCTTTGTGCGAATATGTGACATGTGATTTAAAAAATACATTAAAAGAATTAGCGGAAGTGAGAGCTTGAACTGCAGTGAGATTTAAAGTGATCGTCTGATTAAAAACTTGTTGGTATGTTTCAAAAACACTGCAAAAAATTTTACTATACAAATTTCATTAATAAAGGTTATTTTTTAAACTATTACAAGAAAAAAGTGTGTTAATAAAGGAAAAATATGTGTCTCTATAATTAATTGTCTAAATTTTATATGTTATGTATAAAGTTGAAAATTATGAAATATACAAAGTAATAACTTCATTGTAATCTTTGAACACTACGCCCTCAAAATAATGCTGTTAATAACACTGAGTTTATTTTCATATTATTATTTGGTGAAGTTTTGATTATATGCCACATTAGTGTGATATATAATTTTTTTGCATATCTACCGCTAGAGACTATAACCATCAGATCTCCTAAGGTTATTATGGAATTAAATTTTATCGATTATTTAAGTTTTTTTCTGAAATATTACGTCATAACTATGTCTCATTAACTTTATATAAGAATTCTAACTGCTTAGTAATGCAAGGCTATACTATATACTTGTATATGGTATTAATTGAGAAAACCGATACGTCCCTGATTACCAAGAAGGTCCTTTTCCATTCTCTTGAAATGTAATTTTTACTAGAGTAGAAAAAGGTATGATAGTTAGTTCTAACATGGCTGTACGAGAACAAATCCAAAAATAATAGCTGGACACGATTCTACACTTGAGAACTGTTTGTCTAATTTGACCATTTTCTAACGTAATATAGCTCTCCACTAAAACTTTAATTTAAACATAGTTTGTATGAAATGAGCGTTTTATTGTGAAAATGAAATACTAATTTGGAATAAGAAAGTAAAAACTATTTATTCAATATATTGACCATTACTCTTTACACATTTTGTCCACCTTTCTGGCAATTTTTGGCTAACATACAATGTCAATAGATATGTTCGTCTTTTGAAGCAAATCAATCAGACAGCCAATTTTCGACTTCTGCTTAGGAGTCGAAGTGCTCAACGAATGCGTATTCAATCGATAAAAACAAATAGTAATCGGAAGTTGCTAAGTCTGTTAAATACGGCGGGTGGAGTAGCAGCTCCCAGCCAAGTACTTTGTTTGTATCCTGAATCAATTTTGCTTTGTGTGCAGGTGCATTGCCGTGTAACAAAATTACGCTGCCGTGTCTTCTGGCCCATTATGGTCGTTTTTCGATCAATGCGTGATTCAAATTAAGTTTCACCAGATTTTATACCACACTGACCCCACCAAACAAAGAGCATTGCTTTCTTACCGAATCGATCTGTTTGTGCAGTAGATGTTGATGGTTGTTCCAGATGTTGGTGGTTGATCCCATTCGTGTCTTTGATGCGAAATTTCACAACTGTTTTTTCAGGTCTCCCTTTCTTTCTTTCATTCAATTTATGTGGCAAACATTTTCAATACTTTTCGATCTTTTCCATAGCTTTCAAATGATATAAATTTGTTTGTTGTGCAACATTTAACATGGCTGCCATTTGCTTTTGACTCAAAGTATCATCTTCATCCAATATTGTTGACAGTTTGGCGTCTTCAAACTTTTTTGGTGGTGTCCCACATTGTTCATTAATCTCTGAACCGTGGAAACCATCTTTTGCATGTTGATTCTGATAGAGCATGATCACCATATGCCTCGACAAACATTCTTTTCTACAGCACTTTTTTTCAAATATATGATTGACAGATGTCATGCAAACCAAACAGAAAAAAAAATAAACAACAACAAATGTTTCCTACCGACACATTTGTATCTTAACACACACTTTACACTTGGTGAATCTATCTGGGTTCAAGTAAAAACTGAAAATTTTTTGTACATATTTACATTTATGAATACTTAATTTAACTGTTCAGGCTCAGAAAATTAACATTTAAAGCTGTACGAGCATGAGTATTTAAAGGAATAAAATTTCCATAGAACATATTTTTCTAAAGCAACGCTATTTCATTTGATATTTCTGCCTAGTTGTATTATTGCGGATCTTATAATCTTTTCCTTGACTCAAAACTGATTTCTTATATAATATAAAAGTAAATTTGCTTTACATCAAATTTTTCTTAAATAGTCCCTCAGTTTTTGAGATATGGATCAGAAATTTTGTACACGTCTTTTTCTTTTCAAGAGGCAGCACATTTCTAGGAACTACCGATATCAGACCACTATAACATATAGCTGCCTTACAGACTGAACGATTAAAATCATGTCTGTGTATTGAAAACTTTTTTATTTGACGAATGGCATGGATTATTGTCGAAGACAACGTACAATCTCCACTGAAATTGTTCAGATTGGACCACTATAGCATATAGTTGTCATACAAACTAACCGGTAAAAATCAGGTTCTTGTATGGAAAACTTTTTTATTTGACACGAGCAATTGCACACACATACAAACAACGAAACGTTTAGAAATACTAGCACACAGCAACATAAGTTGAACATCACGTGCTTAAATAAATTTATTTGATGATTTCGATTCTCCCTTCTATCCGATAGTCAGCTTCTCTTTCATTTTCAACCGCTTGCATTTCCACCGCTTTGTTAAGAACTCATGTGGGACTATCAGCTATTATTATGTTTATTATTTAATTAATAACACTATGCACTGCATATATTCTCTATACACACTAATATTATATAAAATATACATATATATATAATAAAATCTATAATTAGCCAGCTAAAGCTAAACGAAGCGTGATCAAGTTTCAATCTGATCACGTAAATGGTGTGAACATTAAAAACATTCTCATTATAATGAAAATATATATTTTTATATACAAAAAACTGTGAGGCGAAAACAATTTCGTGCTCCCGTTGATAAGTAAAAGGGCTGATAATATATACTCGTATAAGATTATCGTTAACCTCCGTGTGCTGAATGGAAATTTTTTAGGGGCTCGCTTTGCAAATATCTTTGAGATTTCATCACATTTTTTTAAGCATTCATTCATTTGCTTCTAATATATGTATGCGTGTACATATAAGCTTTCAAATTTATGGACATAAGAATAAATTAGTGCGGGGTCTAGAGCAAAGATTTCTGATATGATCACATGTTTAGTTTGCTTTTGCCAAAGTTTTAGAGAATGTCTTTGACTTCCCGGATTTTAAAACATAATAGCTAGCGGCCTTTAATAATTGATAAACTCTTTACCATTTTGAGGAGGTAAACTAAAATTATAAAATTGCCTTCACGACTTTCACGAAATGCTTTGTGGCTCTCAGATACTTGTGCTCGTGATAAAGTAGACTCCCCACTGTTGTTGGTTGTGCCCACAAGATGTTCGCTCTTATTTTTTTAAATCTCGAAGTGTTAAATTTTTAATCATATTTAGTTCCGACTTCTCCCAAGATTACTTGAACCTCAAACCGACCAATCGATCAAAGTTTACCATACAACTTCATATCAGTCTCTATACCATATGTTACAGTCCACCAAAAGAAAAGCTAGGACTAGAGTGACAACATCTTTTCGCCGTTTTCGGATAAGAAAATTGTATACTACTATAATCGTATTACTTTTTTTTCGCATTTCCTTCCATGTTTAATGAAGAGGGAAGGGGAGAAAGAGGCGTTTGTCAAGAAATGGATGAAAGAATTTGTTCGCGTATTTTCCGCCAAAAACAATACTGTAACAATGCTCCATCCTCCATATTTGCCAGACATGGCTCCATGTGACTCTTTCCTATTTCCAAAAATAAAGAAAACCTTAAAGAGCCCTCATTTTATAAGCATAGATGACATTATCGCTATCAGCGCTAAAGGCTATCTCAAAAATCGAGTTTGAAAAGTGTTTCAACTATAAGAAGAAGCACTGGCATAAGTGCATAATATCATTTGGAGACTATTTTCAAAGCGATAACATTAATGTAGACGAATGAATAAATATTTCATTTTTTCAAAAACACGAAAATTCACGTTATTTTTTGAACACACCTCGTATGTGTATAACAATAGAAGCCATTCAATGACCCATTCAAATGTAAATGTCATTTGCCACAAACACATATTATATTTTACTTTCGCACTTTCACTTTGAAGCAAATTGCTTTTGAATATGCATAATAATTTCCCGCGTGCTACAGTCTTCACATACTCTTGAACGTACACAAATACATATGGCAAAACACAATTAACCAGCCGCACTATTTTTCATTACAGAGACACGTCGCGAGACCATTGCAACAACAACAGCAACGAGACATAAGAAAAATCAACTGAAATTCTCTTTCACAAAAAAACACAAAATCAAAGAAAAACTTTGCAAAGCAATGTCAAATTGCCAAGCGGTTGAATCGAGCAGAGAGCAGTGATTGCATTTTGAGTGGCGAGCAGCAGGAGTTGAAATATTGCTAGCCACAACAGCAGCAGCGTCAACAACAGTAACGCCAATTGAGTGCAAATTGCGTGTCGACAACACGCTGCACATGACAGCCACACATCATATGCAGTTTTAACGGTTTAATTTGGAATTCATACCGCTACCGAGGAGCATAAGCAACAGACTGATTTAAAAGGCGCTTCCTTGCGCTTTCACCAAACGCGATTAGATACACACGCAGAATTATACTACACGTACACACACACACACACACACACACACATTCCAGTCGCTGTTTTCTTCTTTAAGTAGTTTATACTAAACACAAATATGGTGCATGCACCAGCACGTAAAAACAATAAAAACTCAAATGGCAATTGTGATTTGGTGGAGGATGTGCTGTCACCGGTGCCACCAGATGGCGGCTGGGGTTGGATGGTCGTCTTTGGATCGTTTATGATACACATCATCAGTAAGTAAAAATTTAATGTTATTTATTATAGTACTTAAAAATTATTTGTTATATATTAGCCATCTTTGTTTCACCACTTCTCTACTGTAATTAGCAAACCTTGTCTAGCTGTTAACAAAACTATCAAGCTAACAAGCAAGAAGAAAGCACTTTAATTTTCACAGATATCGAATTTTACTCGCTTAACACCGAAAAAGCGAATCTAAAACTGATAATGTCGATTTTTTGTTTCAATACCCGTTTGTTGTTCGACCAATCTTTATGATTTTGAAAACCGAAAGCAGCTATTACAGATATGTGAGTATGTCCATTTGTTGCGCAAAAGTAAATAGAATAGAGTTTAGTAGCATTAGAACTTAGTTCTGCAACATCTTTTCGACACATATCAATGTGGGAAGCTTTTTTCACAGAAACTCGTATATTTATGCAAGTTTTTCGAAACCAAAAACAAAAACAGATTACTAGCCGTGCTCTTTCGTTACCAGCTTAACTAAGCCTATGGCGAATACTCACTAGTACTTCAGCGAAGTACGCGAGGATCGTAGTTTAAATAATTAAAAAAAATAACTTCACCACTCTTCTCTTCTGTTCTCAAATTAGTTAATAACAAGAAAAACATTAGCTTCTTCTGTGGTACTGATGGTGGAATACTCTCACAAATAAAAAATATTCCCATTCAAGGATTCGATTTTGATCGATCAATTCATACGCCATCTATATGCTATAGTAATCAGTTAGGAGTAGTTTTGTTATATACAAACAATATTAAATATGTCCTATAATACCGTTAAGGCTCTCTTAAGTGCTCAATAAGTTGCAAGTGTTTATTCTCCTGAAACTTTGAAGGTATAAAAGTGTTTCGAAATCGAAAATACTTATTTGCTTAGTTGAAACCAATAATGATTGTTTTATTTAGGATTATGACTATATGTCATTAGGTTAGGTTGGCTAGGTTGGGAGATCGATCCTGAATAGGATCTCACTTGGACAGCTGAGAAAACCGGTCCGTTGTGGTAGCTAAAACCTCCTTTAAGGCTGGATAAAAATACCTTTACAGATCGACAAAGCGCTTTGAGCCTATAACAAATTTGTTGAGACGGCTAATATCCGTTTCGGCTAAGTCTTCTGGTCGGCCGAATGTGCGATTACCGAGATGTTTCAGTCTCAGTCTTGTTATACTGTCGAGAATTTTGCAAAAACATTTTTTAACATAAAACCAATTTATAGCAATAACTACGAGTATACTAGTAATCTGGTTAGCAGTTCGTGAGCTATCACGTAGGGATAGCTTGTGATCAAGAATGATGGAAACAAATATTACGAAAATTTCAATGCTTACTTTTTATATCCTGAACAGGAAGGACACGTCAGAGACCCTGTAAAATATATATATATATATAAATAATCAGTGTAACGAGTTGAGTTGATTTAGCAGTAACTGTCTGTTTATCCATCCGTCCATCTGTCTGTGTATATGTGAACTAGTCTCTCCGTATATGAGATATCGCTCTGAAATGTTGCATACATCCTTTCCCCCCAAGAATCTGTTTTTTAGTCGGAACTGCCGATATCGAATCACTTTAGCATATATTTGCCATACAAACTCAACGATCGGAATCAAGTTCTTATATGGAAAACAGTTTTATCTGACAAGATATCTTCATAGAATTTGGCACGGTTTATTATCTAAAGCATTACTACAATTTGTAAACAAATTTTTCAGATCGGACGACTATAACATGTACAAATTGCTAGAGTATAGTTGTCTCTATTACAGCAAGACGCAGGTGCATTGAGTACTTTAGAACTCTAGAAATGGGCAAGGTAGAGGTCATATAGCCCTAATTTAGTGGCTGCGGCTATTATTCATAATATAAATAGTTCACAGGATATTCGAGTAATAGGGGGCTTAGGTATTTATATTCCTTGGACTTCACTTTCACTCTTTGTTAACGATTCGGAATCTTCGATAATGCCAGTGCGTATGAGTAACTTCCAGTTTCATACGTCGTTATACGTTAGTGCGTCGCCTTATATAAATAGACATGTTTCAAGAGATATTTATAAAATGTTTACAAAATTCTAATAAATACTCAAAAAAAAAGTAGATATTTTAAATACGTTTACTCATATGTGTACATACGTTTGTATTTATTCAATTGACTTCTTCAGTGCAATGCTTATTTGCTTTTCGCACTAACTTTGTCTTAGCTAAGTAATCGAGCTGTAATCGCTTAGTTAATCCCCTTATTCGAGTGTAATCATTTGTTTACATGCACTACTTAGACGCTTAGACATGCGTTGCTTATTAGCCTTCATTTCAATTATTTTTTCTATCGCGAGACTGATTGCAATTTTCAATGAAGTGTGTCAATGAGAACAAGAAAAAAAATGTTATTTATTGTATAGTTCAACGATTTATGATTAGAATGGTATCCAATGAAATTAGACACCATTAAAAAAGTTAAAAAAAATTATTTGTTTTAAAAATTGTTTCTTTTGAATTATTTATTTTTAACTTTCTTATAGCCTATTGAAAATTTCAACTATCACAAATTTTATTTTTGAAACTTCCTAATTTCGATATACATCCATAAGTAACTCTTTCGATTATGGTAATATTAAATTACTAACTTTGAAATTTAAGTTGCCAATTACTTGTATATTATTCGTGCTAAAGCTAAGTTATCAAATCGCACCTTTCGATAAGAAAATAGCTTTTTTAGCACATAATTATTATTGTTACTATTATTTTGATCCGAAAAAATATATGTGAGTACAGAATTCCGCCCTTATCAACTGATAGGTAATCGAACCTTTAAGGCTTATTAGCCACAAGCGATTCAACATATCAGTAAAACTAGGACACAAGGGGTAGTAAATAATTAAGTTTAAATAAACAAGCCAAATAGTCAACACAAAAGTATATGATAATATGAAGTGATTTATGCCCACTAATTAAAGCCAGACGATACGTCATTAAATTGACAAGCATTAAAAAAACTCCACGTATGGTAGCTAAATACAAATCTTGCTGTTTTGTTTAAATAATTTTTTTTTTTTTTTAATTTAAGAAGGATATGAAAACTAAAAACTCTTTTTATTAAAGAAATGATATTTTGTAGAGAGCCGCTGTCAAAAATCCATCCAAACCGTTCGCGCTCCCAATCCTCTCTATATCTCACTCTCTTTCACAATATGTTCTTACTTGATCAGTTAAGTACCACATTTTCGAAAATTTGTAAACCGAAGTTTCATAACTTTCGATAGTGTTTCTTTATCAGATCAATAGTTTTCAGTTTGAAGCAATACTTGGGAACATTACAGCAACTATCAACCTTCAATAACAATTGACTTGGAGACAAAGTATTACTCATTAACTATTGTATATATGTACATACTTTTAATTTGAGTACTTTGTGTGGATTGATAAAACATAATTTATCATTTCCTTCACTAAAAGCTTCTTGAACAATTAACAGTTAGAAACAAGAGTGATACTCATAATGGACTTAGCAAATATAATTTCAATACATACAGACAAGTGATAAGTCGCGTGCAAGATATGTGTCACGCGATAACAAGGCGTTAAGTTCAGTAAATGCTGGCACACGGATATATGGAGTCATGCATTTGAAGACACATATTAGGGGTGTAACTGCCTATATAGTTACACATGTTTTTATTTTTTAAATTATAATACTTAAAAAAAAGAATATAAAAATTATATTTTTTTCATCTAAAAATAAAATATTATAATACATGTATAAAAGTTCGACAAACATAAAAACATTATATTTTCTTATAAATAATTAGTTTAATTAAAATTAAAAATTTAGCTTATCGTATTATCAGTATCGCTATTAGAAATGCATCGTTTCAAATATTTAAAATTTTTATTTTTCACACTTAACCTCAAAATACTTTTTAAATCTAAGAATTGATTTTTAACTACTAACTATGTCATAGCCTTGCTTCAAAAGTTTTGCCTTGAAGTCTTTATTAAAATAATTTTTTCACCAACAATATCTTTTCCTCAAATATGGCCAGAAAGTGAGTACAAGAAAGACCTGAACTATACAATGTGTGATTGATTTATTCGCAGTCAGTATCTTATACATTTAAGAAATGGCGATACTTTTTTATCTACATTGCTCCTTTACTTTCAATGTCTTCATATTGGTCATTATTATTATTTTAACCGAGGATTTCAAGTTGGCTTATGGAATATAGTTTTTGTATTATTCCTTAAAAGATGCAAGCTATTTGTTTGCAATTATTAAATAATCCTTTTGTTTGTATATTATATCGATTGGGGCATTTTCGGTTAAATATACCCGAAAGTTGCAGTAACACATATGCGGTATATGGTATAGTAGAAAGACCGGGATAGCTGATTTTTGAAAATGGTGTGTTTTTTTGAGAAAATTTAACCTAGTAATGTACATATCTATTTGTATTTTTATACCAACAGCAAGTAGAGATTCAACAACCATAAAGCTTACTGACCTTAAAGAAAAAATCTGATATTGGTATTTTCAATTCTAAATCGAAATACGGTTGCCTGCTTAATATTTTAAATTATAAAAATTCAGTGTGATTGAGACATAAGAGGCTAAGTTTACACCCAAACACGTGAAACATTTTTTTTTGTATAACATTAAAATTAAAAATCCAAAAACTTGAATATTTTAATTTTTCACATAAATTTTGCGGTTATGTGTAAAGGTGTTAATACAAAAATTATAGATATTTTGATTGCCTACAACTTTGCCATATAGATTTTTTCTATAGAACTTAAGGTTTTGACGCATAATGTGATACACCATTTTTAAATATTAAAACTTCAAACACGCCACAATTCTTTCTCTTCCTCTTAAATTATTTCTTTCCCTCATTTTTGCTTTAGCTTTCGTTTTCAATGGGTTTAACCTTCTATGAATTACTTCCACTTTTCACAATTTTCAAAAGCTTCTGCGCTGATCTATGATGACATACTAAACCTAAAAAAGTCATACCCCTAATTCGAATCGTAGTTGTGTTGAAATATACATACATTAGTGTACTTATGTTCAGATAAATATCGGAAATTAAAAATAAATAAGTGTATTGTGATACAATTTCATAACATACAGTCAACAAAAAATAAACTGTCCAAAAGGGTCAAATAATTTATTATTTTTTGTGTACACGTTTCTTTACGAGTATAGGCAATTAGCTAATTGTCTAAATTAACGAACTGTCTGAAATAAATTAACCAACGAAATGAGCTCAGGTCTTCAAAGCCATCTCTGAACGCAATTATTTGTGCTAATTTTGAACTACGAAGAAATTAATCTTTAAATATATGCAATTCAAGTAGCACTTGGCTCCTTATTTTTCTATTCAAGTGGTTTGTTTGCGGTGGAATTTTACTTTTGGTTGAAATCTGTTGTTAGGCATGCAAGAAGTGCCACAATCTATTGACAACTGAATATTTTAATTAATTTGTTTTGAGTTCAACAGTTGGTAGTTTATATCTGTTTTTTTTTTTGATAATACCGTAAACATTACCAAATTAAGAATTTCCTGCTTGAAAACAAAGCAATTATTAAAAAACCGGCGAAAACTGACAGATCGTTTGTTTATTTCATCATCCGTTGTCAGGTAGATTTTTAGGTATTGTCGGCATTCACTAGGTCAATACGACTAGGCTATATTAAGATTATTATTATTTTTTTTTTTGCAATAAAATTTTAATTGTTTCCTGTTTGATTAAAAATTTTGGCTGATTATGGTAAAAGTTTTTTTTTTTTTTCAAGTCTTAACAACATTTATTGTATTGTATTTTAACTGTTTGACTTTAACCGTTTAACAATTACTGACGATCCTGAATTTTTTACTGATTTTTATGGGAAATGTTTACATTGTAGAAATTCAAAAGAAAATATTTATACTCATTGACGAAGAAATATCGTTCTTAGAAAATTACAGCATATCCTTAAGCCGAGATTTAAGTCCACCACATACCAAGTCCCAAGCCAGGAACTCCCGCCAGAATCAAAGATTATCTCAGAAGCGTGAATACAATTTTATCGTGATCTGCGTCTTTACAAGAGTTAAGTTCTTACTCAAAATATTGCGTAGCCCTTGAGAGACCAGGACCAAATTTCCTAAGTTACATCTGGAGAAACAATTACCTTTCGAGGGCTCCAGTTAATAGAGGTTGAGCATCCTGAGAACAAACTAAATTATTTGTACTTATTTTAGGTGCCCAATTTCTTCGTTGAAACATTCATTTATATGGTACATCCTATACATGATTGAATAATGATTGGGGTAGGTAATAAAAATCAATTATTTATTACACTTTGTACTCTTAAAATTTTTTTTTTTTTTTTTTTTTTTGTAAGGTGAAACACAAACCTATAAATTTTTTATTTACAAATCTTAAATCTTCATTAATAAATTTGAACAACTAGTCGTACTAGCTAGAAAATTAACTAATCTAACTGATCTTCTGTTGGAGTATTCATCTTATGATAGTCTCATCAAGTGATGTCGATTATATTTTTTTACTGAAATTTTATATGAAGTCTTTAGGAGCTTTATTATAAAACATTATATTATATTTTACTTAACTTTTTTTTTTGGTTTTTTTGTTGTTTCACAGCCGATGGCATGACGTACTCGTTTGGTCTCTTCTATGATGAGTTTCTCACCTACTTCAATGAAGGTTCAGGCTATACGGCCTGGATTGTGTCCATTATGGTAGGCGTTACCTACGCTTCAGGTGAGTACTGTTTTATCGAACTTTTTAAAAATTAGAAGAAATTCTATATATATGCTTCCTTGAATCACAGGTCCCATCTCGTCGTCGTTTGTCAATCGCTACGGTTGTCGAGCGGTCACTATAGCCGGTGCTATATTTGCCGCCGCCTGCATTGTGGCCAGTTTCTTCGCGCAGAATGTGCTCACACTCATCTTTACAATTGGTATTGGCACAGGTTTTGGACTGGGTCTCATCTATCTGCCAGCCATTGTAAGTGTGACAACGTGGTTTGAGGCGAGACGTTCGCTTGCCACCGGCATTGCTGTGTGTGGTTCCGGTTTCGGCACATTCGTATTTGCGCCGCTCACCGAATATCTGATCGGTTCGTTTGGTTGGCGTGGCGCTATGCTTATCATTGGCGGTATTGTCCTGAATTGTATAATATTCGGAGCGCTCTTCCGACCTTTGGAGGCGCCAAAACCATCTAAAGCGCAAAAAAGCGATATAATTGACAATAATACAACGACTGCTGAGCTGAAGCCACTCAAACCTGGCACGACTGAGGGTGATCAATATTTACAGTTGCCGCAACGCGCCGACGCGGCTTTGTGTCGCTCGAACAGCGTGGGACATGGCTTCAATAGCAACAATGTAAGTGTGTGTGAGGGAGTCAGAAATATTTTTTAACTTCTGATTTTACGGACTAGTTTATTTTTAAGAAAATTTTCTCTGCATATTATTCTAATTGGTTTCTATTCTATTCTCGTCGTTTGCGGTGCGCGCGCGTCTCCAACCCACAACAACAACATAACCACATATACACACAGTTACGACAGCTGCGTCCCTCTTTGGCGCGTTGCCGGATGCTCTCGCTCGACTTGACCATGCTGTTAGCGCAAGTAAAATGTAGTTCGTTCCCAACACTTAACGCTGATTCCCAAACAATTGAAACAGACCTTACTGCACTCCTGTTATATACAAATGTATGTGCCCCATCCAGCACGCTCGCTACAAATAATTTAAATATACATATTTGTATAACCTCTCTTTATCTCTGCACGCAATCCAAGCACGCTGTGATATATTTATGAATTCCTCACCCACAAGCAAAGCTTGCACCCTTAAGGGGGTCTAGTACGCAAATATCTCTTTTAATCTTTACCCAAATGCTAACACTCCCCACCCTTTACCTATGTGATTGTTGTGTTTTCTCTATATCCTCTCTTGACGTCTGTTATTTTCCTTTTTGTTTATAATTCACTTATTGTGGCTAGAAACTAACTCTGCTCTCCCCATACATATGCGACTCTAGAACAATCAGGCTGTGAACAATGGCGCCAATGGCAAGATAGCATGCCCAACAATCGCTCAAAGCACCAGCAGCACGGATATGGTGCGCCATCGCAGTCAGCCACATTTAGATCAGTTGACGCCACCGCAAGAGAACTGGGGCAGTGGCACCATGTATCGGCCGGATATTCTGTATCAGGTAAGAATTTACACTAAACACTCTTAAATTATAATTTTTCGTAATTGTTTTTTTTATTTTACCAGGGTTCCATTCTAAACATACCAGAGTACACAGCCTCACGTCAGGACCTTGCCAACTCCGGCATGATGAAGCGTTATGGTTCGGTGCACCACAGTGTGCGTGGTAGTCAAAATGATGTGAGTAGAAATTATTTACATTATTTTTATTTAGTTAATTTTAGAATTTACACAAATACACATATTTGAAGACTTTCACAGTTGTACTCATTATTATAATTTTGCTAGTTCAATCTGGTAACCAAAATTTATACGAATACTCTTGCACATAATTCCTTAATAGAAAGGAGAACAGTCCTAGTAATTGCAGTAAGATAAACATTATCAGAATTCGTATATAAATAGGCGTTTCCCAAGATAGGCCGATGTTGAGTGGAAACATTTCACTTATATAATTTCTTTTAAACTGTTTTTTACGTAAATATTTCTAATTTTGAAGAAGTTTATATTCTTTTATTATTTATTTAATTTTTTTAGTTTTTATTTTCTGATCTTTGACGTTTTCTTATAAATTCCTCGTCACTTTTTACAAATTTCTCATATCACCCAGTAGAATTTTTAATAATCTGGTTCTATATTCTGCGAAGAAAAATGTTAATAGTTTCTTAAGTTAACCAGTTCTATTTTTTCCTCCTCTCCTTTTATATAATTATTATTAAAGAAACTCCAGAGCGACCATTTAGTTTCAAGGTTGTTTTCTGGAATATATTTATCTATTATCTACGCTCCAACTAGAGTTAAAGGACTTGTATATTGTCTACTTGTATATTATCTATTAAATTTTTTATTTTCACAACATGTTGCTACAGAGTATAAAAGCTTTTTTCCCCTAACGGTTCTTTGTATCACCCGAAAGTAATCGAGTTAGCTATACTGGGTGGGTGGCAACAAATATGGGGACCCTAGTGCATATGGCTGATTTTTTACCGAACATATCGCTCAATCTATGAGGTCTAATATTGAAATACGGCGAAACCAATTTTGTGATGACCGCATTCTCTATTTATTTTTATAAGCATAAATATTATATATTTATAACTGCATAAGAGTGCAGCATGTGATCTCAGTCAGGATAGAAATACGAATAACATAGGATTCTAGGACCCTTAGAAAGCTTTTAAGTGAAATCTTATTGCAAGTAGTGTAATTCCTTAGCTTAGGTACGTAAAGTCTAAAAGTAAATATTTCATGTCAAAAACTTGTACCATTTCCTCCAATTTTTCGGATAATAATTCTAAAGAAAGTTATTTCTAATATCGCAAGAACTTTTCGCATATCTCTCCTTTTTGATGAAAAAGGAATCTATCGGCAAACCATGAGTGTCCACACAAATAAAAAAAATAATAAAAAATATATATCCTTCTAAATATCTCATAAAGGAGAAGTCTATACATTTAACATTCACATCTATCCACTCACTTCGCTGTAATGAGTAATAAAGGTTTTTCTATACTAAGTTATAAAAATATTTATCGAAGACCTGAAAGAATCCTAGAAACAAGAACTTGTAAAAATCGCATAACTGAGTTTTTACCGACCGACATTCTGATTCAACTTTTCCATGTTAATATTTATATATATTGTAGTATATAGGTGTATTAAAGATCTTTGTTTTTTTCCAAAATGCTTTTCAAATAGTTAAGTTTAGTTAGGTTCTATATCTGATTCGCCAAGCCCGAGATCACTTTTGGACTGCTAAAGTCAAGTTTGGGAAGCCCAAAAACTTCTATAGCTGGATCTCAGATATCTATCAGATATCGAAAGCGTCTTGTAGCCAACAGAAATCTTCTAAGGGGGTTTGTTTCTGTTTTTACCAGTGTAGTTATGAGATCTGGTCTCTCAAATAGTTAGTTTTTGGTTTCTTTTCTATCTTTAAAAATGTGCCAAAAATTACTGTACATAAATATGTTTATGGAAAAACGAATATATTTAATATTTTATTACCAGATTTGTTTGAGCTTTAAATAGCTATAAGCAACGCTATAAATATACTTAGATCCACAAAATTGTTACAATTTAGTCTACGCAGGAGAAAAGCTGATTTCAAAAGTCTTATATCGGTTTATATGTGGTGTACAAGACCATATATAGCTAAGTTAGCTGATATCGAGTAATCATTGTGCAGTAGGTCCTTCAATATAGTTGAGCAAAAAGCCATAAAAACAACGCAAAATGTAGTAGAATATAATAGCACGTAGAATATTATAGACCAAACGCTTGCTGAAGGGTGAAAAAAAACATTACTGAGTCCTATAAAAATACAAGCAATAATTATCGACTTACATTCTCAATCTCTTCTGCGCAATCGGAATAGTCTTTGGATCCTCATTTAACAAATATTCGCGAATTGAAAAAATCATGGTTGTACAAATTTCAAGGAGTCCTTCGTCGGTTTTGGCGCGTGAAATATCAGGCAGAAGATCGAATTCGGTGCTACAAGTAAATTTAAGTATTAGGAAAGAGAAAAGTTGTGTGAGAACACTCCAACTAATTACACATTCCACGAAACTTACCCTTTTGTTGCCTCCGTCAACTCTTCTAAATGTGTCATGCCCGGACTATCGTAGGTGTTAAAGAGAAATGGTTTCATAACCTCTAAAGAGATATAGGCCTTACGTACAATACCCATAAGTACCGGTTTACGGCCAGAAAGCATAATTAAACCGTCAGCCAGCATAGCGGGCAGTATTTGCTTTGTGAAGACCTGGACATAGAAATTTCAAAAATATATATGGTAAAAAGTTTGCAGTTACACGCTTTTCATACCAAGAATTTGTACACAAAACGACTGTCTGTGTAATGGCCAGTAGGCAACATGAAATTCTTTTCAAACGCCGCCTCATACCACAAGCCTTTCTCCATAACCTGGCACATCTGGACGAAGGTGTGACTTGAGTGTTTCGATGATGAGGACATATACACGGGCGCTTCTGCAATTGCTCTGTAAAATATGATTTAGACTTTCCGTTTCTGAATACTTTTTCAATGTGTTCGCACTTACTTTTTCTGCGCATATTCATTTCCGGCACGAGCGGCATAGTACAGCATTGTTTTGATGCCGATATCTTGTGGTGTTATGTCAAACCGTGTTGAATACGACAA
Source organism: Bactrocera oleae (assembly GCF_042242935.1). Taxonomy (NCBI): domain Eukaryota; kingdom Metazoa; phylum Arthropoda; class Insecta; order Diptera; family Tephritidae; genus Bactrocera; species Bactrocera oleae. The sequence goes on from NC_091539.1 coordinate 57,737,674, forward strand.
GTAGACCGTTTTCAGTATGCCAGCGCCGACAAGTACGAAGAGACCCATAGCCCCCATCAAGGTGGGTGGATAACCGGGTATGGGGTCAGAGAGTGCATGAAGAACTATAATTTTTATATAGAAACAACTTAATAATATATTTTTTAATTAAAAGACATTTTTTTGAAAATTAAAAAAATCGATTAATTTCGATAAAATAAAATTCGATAGTTATAAATGTGGTAGTTTTGTACGTAATTTTGATAAAGAATAAACATTTCTTTGATCCAATTTATATAATATAATAAATTTAATTTAGTTTTAACATATCGATTTTCTTCATTAGAAATAATCGATTACATCACACTGATTTTCACTTTAAGTTGACTTGAAAAATGTAATCATTTATTTAGTAAAAATAAAACTTAATAATCTCTTAATTTAAGTTATTCGATTTCTTGAACCAATATATATAAATGTAGTGGTGATCATTAATCGATTAATCGATAAATACTACGGTTTTGCACATATTCTTTATTTAGTTTAATGTCAATGCCTCACCTATAGACGGTCTATATATAGCAACCGGCAAACGTTCCCGAAAGTCATTAACCACACTTTCGGCGAGATTCTTCGTAAAAGTGTAGGTGTTCGGGAAGCCAATTATGAGTCTAGAATGAAAAGAATTTATAATAAAAACAAGAAAAAATAATAACTTCGGTTGCACCGAAGCTGTAATACCCAACACAAATAAAAAAGTTTCCGTACAACAACTACAAATGAGTAGCCGGATTGACGCCCATGCTTAAATCGTCTCAGCGAATACTATTCGTATATATATTTTATAGGGTCTCCGACTTTGCCTTCGGGGTGTTAAAAACTTCGTGGCAAACTTTATATACCCTGTTCAGGGTATTAAAATAGTGATATTGAAGATTTCTTCTCACGTACATTCATTTCATATAAGAATGAACAGAAAATGAATTTGTGGAGAGTAAAGTAACAACACACACTGTTTAAAAAAAAAAAATGTTGGCAAATTATTTTTTGTTTTTAATACAATTTTTTTTTTATTTAGATTAAAGTATTTTTTAAAAGAAGTTATTAAAAAATGCAAATTTTTAATAATAAAGAATAAAAAAAATTCTATGTCGAAACGGTTGTTTTTGTTTTGTTTTTGTAAATCAAAATATATATATTATATATTTTAAATTTAATTATCTCTCGAAAACTTACTTTTTCGTTAAATAATCCAAAGTATCTCGCTTGCTATCATCCTTCATTAGCTGCAAGCACATGCGCCAATCTAATGGCGAATCGTAAAGCTGAAAGTTCAAACATTATACTCACTTTCCTAATCGAAAACCGTTAACTAACCACATACCTTCGGTTCTACGCGCTTCAAATATGGATTACTGTAAAACGTTGAGACATGCATGAACATTTTCAAGTTCTTCAGCTTCTCAGCGAACACCAAAGCCTCATAAGTGGCGCCCACATTTAGCTTCAAAGCAACAGGTAACGGTTCATCAAAGCGCACAGTCGCTGCACAATGAAAAACGACCGAAACATTCGCCATTAGAGCAATATGCTCTAACGAAATACCTAAATTCGATAATGCTGCATCGCCTGGTATCGGTATAAGTCGATCGAACATATGTGGCTTCGTGGCGTGTAATACTTTAAAGATCTATGAAAGTGAAGTAGAGTATATTCAAACTTTATATGTGAGTTCTTTTTGTCGGTGGGCAAACCTTCGCCTGCTTTAGTTTCTTTAAACGTTGCTCAACACTGAGATTCTTCTTGGTACGCAGCAGTAGGTAGACTTTACGCACATCACAGGAGCGCAACAGCTTCTCAATCAAGGCTTTACCAACGGCGCCTGATATATTTTATTTTCATTATTTTATAAAAAGAACGAATTTAATTTATTGTAAAATTTTAGGTTGAGTGCATCTTATGCTGTGTTTTTTCACTTACCCGAACCGCCCGTTACAAATACCTCCGCATCCGCGTAGAAGTCGTGAATCATTTTGAAGTATTTTATTATCTCCCCACTTTTTTGAAATCTTATCTGAAAATCCTAAAACGCTTACTCACTACGCTCCTGAGACACCTTCAAGCACTTTTTGGTATCCTTATTAAACTTTTTTTCGTATTTTTCTTTTCCTTGCTGCTCACTACCGCGCACTTGGAGATCTATTCCAGTACTATCTCCAAAATTTCGAATGAAGTAATTTCCAAACTCTGAGTTAAGCGTACAATGAACATTTCGAAATATTTGCATTTTTTATTTTACATTAACTCAGCACATTTTAAAATTCTACGATAAAATTGTATTTGCTTCTGTTCTTTTTGAAAGTACGAAGGTTCACGTTCAAGTATAAATGTAATTTCGTTAATGCTTATTTAAGTATAATGCGTACAGCTCGCATTAAATTATTTATTTCTGTTTCATTTTAGTCTAGTCGAATTAAAAATTTACTTTTACTTTTCTTTATACACATCCTCTTTGACAAAATAATTTCGGAATAAATTAGTAATGAAAAAGCTACACATACCTACATATGTTTACCTTTAAATTGTACAATTAAATATGTTAGGTGCGGCTATTTGCTTAAATTGAGAAAGGGGAGTATTTGTAGGCATATTTTGTCGAATTTGAAACTACTAATTTATGTATGTAATTAGGTGATTTACATTATGTAAATTATAAAAAAAATATGCGAACAGGTACAAACGCATTTAGTTTAAAAAGAAAAATAATTAAAAATTTGCTTGTAGTCTTGATATTTTTATAATACAGCTCCAAAATTATAAAATATCTTTTTAAAATGTCATAAAAGTTTAGTAAAAACAATTTTATAAAGTCTCCAAAAAAGTGTAGAGTCTTCAAAGTCTACAAATTATTTAAAATTAAAAACTAACGAAGATTTGAGTGTAATATGCAATATAAAATGTTCCTGAAGTATACCCCAAAATTTTTGAAAATCTCCAATTTGTAGAAAGTTGTTTTTTGTTCGGAAACCAAATTTAACACTGATATCTTACATTGAAAGTATAAAAAATATGAAGAATTCCAAAGCAACTAGCTGTAATAATAAGAAGTATATTCCAAAATCGCATAAATTCCAAGACATGTCATACATATGTACATATATTTATTCAAATAAATTCATAATTTTTATTGGCTTTGTATATATTTTAAATTGTATAACTATTAGAGATCTGTAGTATATCTGAATCGATACGAGAGCTAAGACTTTTATACCAAATGAGTTTTTAGGTCGAAAATTTATTTGATAAGGAAAAATTATTCGTGAAAATTGTTATTAAAATTTAGGTTATGACCGTTATAATAATTAGGATTGTTTTCAATACTTACATAAGAATACATATGTACATATGTATGTAGATTTGTATATTTACATTAACCATTTATTTTAAAATTGTTAAAAGCGACTTCAGACAATACATTTTTAACCGAAAAACTAAAATATATGTACGTCTACAAAATATGAGTGGTATCGAAAAAATGTTTGTAACACTTATACTTTTATCACATTTTATGCGCATCTTTTTTAAGTAATGAAGTTTTACAAAAGTCTCCAAACACGTAACACTTCGTAAACATATATCCAAGCGATTTTTAATACACTAAACATAAGCATGGTACTATTTAAATGCTATTTATCAAAAATCCGGAAGTCTCCAAAAGTGGAGAGTTTAATTAAACGTTGGAAAAACAATAAAAAATCTTTATTGGTACTTTTTAATTATTCCAACAAACTATAATGTCAAAAATACATATGTTCATATATGCTAAAATTATATCTAAACTATTTCATAAACAAGAAATTTCCGATGTACTAATCGAATTTACTAATATATTTTTTTCAGGTAAGAATAAAATGCTGCGGCTGCATCAGCTGCTCCCAAGAGACCCACGATACTTTCGTCGAAATGATGAATTTCTCGTTGCTAAAAGATGCCGTCTTCATGGTATTTGCACTGTCGAACTTCTTCACCAGCATCGGCTTCAATGTGCCCTACATTTACATAGTCGCCCAGGCTAAAACGCTCAACATAAGCAGCGCACAGTCCAGTTACCTGATTGCCACAATCGGTGTGGCCAATACCGTGGGCCGAATAGTACTTGGCTATTTGGCGGACAAGCCATGGGTCAACCGTTTGTGGGTGTACAACGCCTGTCTGACGCTGTGCGGCATCTGTAAGCACACGAAAACAAGCAATTGTATTGAATTGAATATTAAAATTTGTTCATTTTTTACAGCGACTGCCTTGTCACCGCTTTGCACCGGCTTTTATACGCTCGCTGCTTATTGTGCCGCTTTCGGTTTCACCATCGGCGCCTATGTGGGCCTGACCTCCGTCATATTGGTCGATTTGCTCGGTTTGGAGAAACTGACCAATGCTTTCGGTTTGCTGCTGCTCTTCCAGGGCATCGCATCATTCATCGGGCCACCAATTGGCGGTATGTTATATATATATACATTTTTTTTAATTTATGCTTAATTAACATTTTGTTTATGTATTTTAGGTTGGATGTATGACATCACCAATTCATATGGGCCCGCCTTCCTTATGGCCGGCATTACAATTGCCATTAGCGGCGTCATGCTCTTCGTCATTCCACCCCTACAAAGACACCTCGAGTCCAAGGCTAAGCAGAAGCAACAAGTCACAAGTGCGCGAAGCTAATGTGGTCTCTTAGATCTAGCCAGGTGCAAGTTTTCTCTCCGTCTGCTTGCAGGAGTTTGCTGCAATTTTTTAGATGTTTTTCATTCGCTTAAGCGTCTTTTTAGATTTATTTATAAGTGACTATATACATATGTATATAACTATGTGTGAAGTTAAGTACTATATAGTAATGTATGTATGTATACACATATAAACATATGCATATGTATGTATGTTTCTTTGAGAAAGAAGTGACCTTTACGGTGCAACACAAAAATAGGGAAACAATTTTGCCTTTCATATGTATGTAATATGTAGTACATATGTAATCTGTAATATTTATGTATGCCTGCATAACTGTAAATTTAATAACTGTAGCCAGATATATACATATGTACCTATTAGCATCTTCAAATTTACTGTAACTGCTAGCAAAGCCGTTCAAAGTGCAATGAATTTAGTCATATTTTATTGTTGTTGTTGTTGTAAGCTTACATACATATAAGCAAAACTGTCATAAAAACATATGAAACTTACAAAAACATATGTAAGTGCAGAACTTGAAGAATTTAATATATCTAAGTGTTAAAATACTATTTTATTAAAATCTTAGCGGAAATAATAATTTTCTTCAAAAAATAAAAAAACAAAAATTAACTAAAATATTTACCAAAACTGTAAGTATGAACGCTCAGGTTTACATATCAAATGCTCAAACTGAATGTATAAGAATTACAAACGGTATTCATAAATTGTTATCAAATTTAGTAATAATATAATAATTAAATAGAGCTGCTCAATATTAAAAAAAAAAACAATCTTTTAAAATTACTAAAATAATAGAACACATGATTAGCAGTAATTAGTTTATGAAAATTTTTTGTACTAATTTTTGATATATTTTTATTAATTTCTTATATATTTTTATTTAATATTATAATTTTCTTAAAATTAATTTTCAAAGTTTAAGTTAAAATAAAATTAAGTGGCAATACAAATATAAACAAAACTTAATTATGTTCATACACTATGAAAAAAGAAACAATTTTTATTAAATAAAGAAATAATTAGAAAAATATATGTATAGTAAAAATATTATACTTTAGGTTTAACGGTAATGAAAAGGTGAGTAAAAAGCTATAATATTATATATTTTTTTATATTTATTATTTTTATAGAACATTTTTGCAAACCACTAGCGTATGCGGTTATTTATGGCGCTAGTATAAGAGAAATTAATTAATTATTATAATTAAATAAATGAAATAAATAATTATTTATTATATTTAAATTAATTAATTAAATAATTAATTATTATAATTAAATTTGTTAATATTTTTATTAAGAAAAAATAAATAATTAAATTATGCACATCTGCACACACACACAATTTTTCACCAAAATTCACCCACCAGTCATCAAAAATTGGATTTCTTCCTTAAGTTTCCCCATTTAATAATACAAAAATCGCATTTGGATATTATATAAATATAATAATATATTAGATAAAGCTATAATATTATATATATTTTTACGCCTATAGGACATTTTTGCAAACCACTAGCGTATGCGGTTAGTTATGGCGCTAGTATAAGACAAATTAATTAATTATTATAATTAAATTTCTTAATATTTTTATTTAAAAAAATTAATAATATAAATTTTGCGCATCTGAACACATACAAATTTTTACTAAAATCGACCCACAAATCATCAAAGATTTGATTTCTTTCTAATTTAATACAAAAATCGAATCTGGTCACCCCAGCCAACTCGGCACAAAATTTTTCGCTGAATTTCATGTTGGTCGCTTTCTACCAGGCGCGCAAAGTGGCACAGTTGGTGACTGCTGCAAAAAATTAAGTTGCTACTGTAGCATACCCAAAAGGCGCAAGTTGGACTGCCCTGCCGACTTCCGCAAGGGCAACCGTTAGAACCGGAAGCAGCAAACATTTGCTTATAACTTCGTTAATTTTACACCGATAGCGTGCATTGAAACACCAAATGAAAGCGCAAGCGTGCCGCTAGAAGCTTAGCGCTAAATAAATATTAACAAATCCAAATTTGAAATAATATTTTAAAAGCAAACTCAGCAGTGCAACTTTGAAAAGAAAATTGTATAAATTTACAACTTTAGAGTCAGATGAAGACAGCTTTGAGTGACATTTCTCACGGACTACATAATGCAAATTCTATGCGCAGAAAATTAGCATTACAGAGGCACTACATAAAGTCATACTTTCAAATCAAAGCACACTATTTTACCAATATTTATCTTAAATTTTGCGCGTTTATATTTGTAGCGAGAGCACGGCTGTGCCGGTAAACAACGCTGATAACAATACAACAATAGTCTTTAATTTGCCAGTAGAAGCATGAAAATTCATACAGTTTTTCACGAGATATGCAAGAATGTTCGAAATACAAACTTGGCACCGCTATACCGACCATTAGACAGGACGTTGTTTCGCGCATTTGCAACAGAAAATTATTTATTTCTTGCGTCTGCGACCCACTAAGCGTGCTGGTCGCCTAGTAGAATTTGATGTTAGTGATTTCAGCGAAAAATTTAGTGAAATTCGCCAGGGTGACCAGATACCCATTTTTAAGTAATTCGACAACAATTTAATTGGTTTTGTTTATTTTGATATTGACTGACAGAGATTTTAATAAAATAAAAATATATGACTAATGTAAAGAAATTTTAAATACTCTTTGGATTCTTGCGCTAAAATTTAAAAGTATCTAATAGAATATATACAATCTTCTAAAATAGCATGCATGTACTTACAGTATATATAGTGTTTGATGACATCATAATTAACGCAAGAAAGCTTTAAGTTGCGTTCTAATTTTTATTCAAATTCAAACCTTTGAGAACTGTTGCGTATTGGAAACTATATTTACACCCTGAACAGTGTATACTAACTTTGCCCCGAAGTTTGTAACTCACAGAAGGAAACGTGGGGGACGCTATAAAAGATACATGTACATAAATGCTCAGCATGATGAGCTGAGTTGATTTAGCCATGTCCGTCTGTCTGTCTGTATGTATACAAACTAGTCCCTCAGTTTTTAAGCTATCGATCTGAAATTTTGCACCTGTTCTTTTCGCACTAAGAAACTGCTCCTTTGTCGGAACGGCCGACATCGGACCACCATAGCATATAGCTCTAACACCTATCCGAGAAGAACCCAAAATACCACTGCTCAATCTAAGAGAAGCTAAAAAAATTGGTTTAAAAAGGGATAAGATATATCTCTACCAATACGGGACAGACTAGAGAGATCTGGCAACACACAACCCCTAGTTTTCAAAACACACGTTGAAAAAAGGTTGCATTGGGCGCAGAAAAATATAAACCATGATTGGAGCAATGTAATATTTTCGTATTAGTCAAGCCCTTGAGACGTGTTTGACTAAGAAAAGGACAATTATTTATTCAAAGGAGTGTTAAGCATCCCCGAAAGGTGTAAGTTTAGGAAACTGCTTAGCTCATGCATTTTTGGTTATGAGCTGTTCACATAAAACCTGAACGCCGTTAGAATGATAAAATTGTATAGAAAGGGTATACTGGATAGCGTGCTCAGAGTCAAGGGAATGCATTATTAGCGTTAGCTAGTATTAGCAGAATGCAAGCAGACAATGATTCGAAACATAGAGGCAGCCCCTGCGCTCAATGGAAACAAGGAAATCATATTATTACTTCAGATTGGCCATCACAGTCACAAGACGCCAATCCAATAGAGAATTTTTGTGCTTTAATGAAAGTCAAAATATCAAAAAATAATTTAACGTCAACAAAACATTTCATTCGACCACTCCAGCATAGCTGGAGGTCGCTTCCTGTAAAATATGCGTAAAATTTAATTTCAAGTTGCCATCAAAGAAGTCAGGCTATAATAAAAAGCTCGAGAGATTGGAGCAAGTATTGAATAAGCTCGATAATTAGTTATAATGAAATAATATATTTTCTATATCTAACAACATTTTTCGCAATAAACGGTACCGACACTTTGGAAAACGAAAACCTTACTTTTTGAATGCACTGTAAGATAAGATAATTTATTACAAATAAATACGCTGGAATTCTCAAGTATAATTTAGTTCGGTGTCAAAAATTGTCGAATGTGGACAAAATATTTAACCTTGTATACCCCAAATAATAATTTACTCCTCATGGTTTGCTTTATACCACGCTTATCAATTAGACGTGGAGCTGTATCTTAAATTAGCCGGGCATCCGAAATAATAATTGGTCAGAAATTCTTCCAATAATGAATGTAAATTTTTTACCCAACATTTTGTTAATAAAATTTTGAAGACACATCAACTCATCCTTTAAACAAAATTCTGTCTTCTTCTTCCTTGTTGTGATATATATACAATATATAATACTCGTACGTCTAATTATTTTACTCTTCTTTGTGTCTGGATTTCGTATGTTATTGTCATAAGTTTGCACAAATAATATTTTCAATTATTAAAAAGGTATTTGTAATTTTCAAGGGAAAGCGCCATGAAAATTTGGCAAGCAGACATAATTATTGAAAAATGCATCTGCAAATAATATGTATACTAGGGTGGTCCAACAATTTGGGAAGTTAATGGTTAAAGCAGATTAAATGCTTGAAGCATATAATTTTGGTAACGATAGTAGGGCATAACATATGGGCGGCAAAAATTTATATAACTAGCTAGAAAAAAATTTATTTATTTAGTCAAAAAACAATTATATTTTTCCATTTAGTACCGAAAACTATAAGTAGCATGGTTGGAGATATAGCATATGCATTTTTAGTATCAATAAGCCAAAAAAAAAATTTTTAATCTCTTTAAAAAAAATTGTATTGTCATGTCTTAACCGTCTTCATACGAAAAAATATTTTCGAGTATTTTTATATCTATAGTATGACTGAAAATTTAATTATTTCTCTAAGGCACCCACTACTTTAGACTAAATTTACCAAACAATAGTCTAGACTGTAATTATTTTAATTTCCTACTCAATACATGCTTTAAATACATATGTATACATATATATAATATATGCAAATGCTTGCGTTAATAACACACTGGCTTGATTAAACTTGCAGCCAGCGCCCAGACATGCCACCATTCAATATGCAATTGTGTCTTCCTCGTTGAAATTATGAAATATATTTTTATTCATTAGTTGTAAATTTTAATTACGTTGCAAAAGGCCAATGTTGGGGTGGTAATTCTTGGTTTTTCTTGCATTTATTTTTTGCCTCATTCACCGTCTGCTACAACTCGTAGCTATTTTCGTGTGCCATAATTTTTTTGATTTCAATCAGGGCCACATTAATCATTTGCAACTGTAAGTATATAGGTATATATATTAGTTGCCAAGTAAAATGGAGGGTAGAAATGTGCAGATGTAACATAAGGGTTTTCTAAAAAAAAGAAATATCAAAAGTAAGGTCACAAGTATTTTTGAAGTTGAGCAAAGACCGATCTTATATAATCTTTTATAAAAAATCAAATGATTCAGCTCAGAAATAATTCAATATGAAACCAGCTGGTTTCAATAAGGCTTAATTTCACTTTATTATTTTACTGGACGTCAATTCGGAAATGAAAAAGACAAGTGTATTATCGCAATGGAGTCGGCCGAAATCACTTAAGAGGTTATAGAGCTAGAAATATACCACATCTAAGCTTCAAAGGCTATTCAGCAAACTATGCTTCTGTTATTAGCCCGCAAATATTTTGGAAAATCTCATCGAGAAAATTTTCAACAATGAAAAGGATAAGTTAAATTTACATGCAGAGAAAGAATTCTAAAGTCGCGAATAATTTTTTTTTTTGACAGGACCTGCAGCATTCCCTAAAAATTTTTGAACTTCATATAACTTAGAACTTTTAATTCAAAGTATGTGTCGAGGGCTTAAATTTAATACACATATTTTTTTGGAGTAGAAGTTATTTCTATTTATTTGATTTTACATTTATCAAAGCTATAATGAACGAGGTACGATCCAATTCGTAGGTTTTACATTCGTTCGTGGGCAGAAGTAATGAAACCACGATATAAAAACAAGAAGCCTACTTTAAAATTCAAATAAATACTTAAAACCAAAATAACAAACAAATATTTAAGTAGTATCTACAGGGCACAGCAAGAATTCCACAATCCACATTAGAAATTTCATTTTCATTGAGAATCGAGTTATGAACAAGTATAAGCGTGTGTGTGTTGGTGTTGACGTTATTGCATTGCTGCATTTGTTGCGATTATCTGCGAGCATCTTTGCGCCCAGTTTACGAGGTACTCAATGCGAACACAACGTATGCGAACATTGTTGCATAGTGTCCGATTCTAAATGACTGTTGACAGATTTATTAAGCGTTGCAGTAGCAAGTAATACTAACCATTTGGCATAATACCAAATTCTTTGACTTTTCTGCGTTTATTTAGTTGTTTTTAAGTTATTTTATGATTGAGGAAATTGTGTGTAATTGCAAAAAAAAATTTTTTTAAATAAATGCAAATAAGTACAATAAATTTAATTGCACAAAAGTTTCTTAGAAGTGACATTTTTTAACTTGAAAGTGATAAAATTTATTAATTTATTTTGAATTTTGAATTTAAATATTTCTTTGTAAAGATTTCAAATTGCAAAATCGAATATTTTTTGAACGCACACCTATACATGTATATGATTTTTTATCTTTCTTTAAATTATTATTATTACAAGTATTGTTTTTTTTTCAATTTTCAATAAATTAAATTTTTAATTAAAGTATGTTTTAGGAAAATATTCAAATAATTGAATGATGATTTCACAGAAAATTTGTGGTTTTATTTTTCATATATTGCCATTATTTTAGCTTTTTTATATATTATGCATTATGTTTTTCTTGAACACACATACATATATACATGTATACAATTTTTTATCTCTCTTTAATTCATTATTATTTTTTTTTTTAAATTCTTCAATGTTTTGGCAGTAAATTTATGGTAGTATTTATTTATTGTTTTTTAAATTTTTCCATTATTTAGCTTTTTTATATATAATGCTTAATTTATAATATTTAAGAAATATTTAATTTGCTCTGTTTAAGTACTATTTTTGACCTTTTTTCCTTTCAATATTAATTAAGTTTTATGGTTTTTTTTTTGTTTCTGTTTAAGAATTTTAGTTTTATTTTTATTTTATATTTTTAAGATTTAATTTTAGCTATTAAATTTATAAATTTATTATTCCATTACTTTACCATAATTTTTATTATTTTTAATATTTATGCAAGTTTTTTTTAATTTTAGTTCAAGTTATTAAGTTATTTTTTTATTATTATTTTAATATTTTTTAAAATAAATAATAACAATTAGAATCAATAAATTTTGCTTTGAGACCGTTAAATTGTTTTTTATTTATATTTTAATTTTTCTGAATTAAAAAAGCTTTTTTTTCAAACATTGTTTTATTTAAGTATATGTTTTTTATGTTATTCATGAAACTAAAGGCAGAAGTAAATATTTGATTTTATATTTTGCGTTTCCAATTGTGGATGATTTTGTTCGAACCAGGGTTGCAAGTAATGCACTAAAAATATAATTGAATTAACATTTAAAATACAATTTTTTTTTTGTAACTTCAAATACGAGATTAATAAATAAAAAATACTAATCTTTTTTGATCCCAAAAAATTTTTAACTTTTCATCCAAACTCTCGAATTGAAAAATAAAACAAAAGGATCAGAAGTATATAACTAGGAATCAACATTTTTTGCGTTCCTTTAAATCATAAAATAATATATTCAATTTTTAATCCTGATGTTGGGATCATGTCATATAATGTCAGTATTAGAAATTGAAAATATAATGTTGGAATTAAAAATTAGATTTTCATTTTATTTTTTAAATTATAATCCAAAATTTTTGAATTAAAAATTCGCAAACCTGGTTAGAAATTAAAAAATGTAACAATAATTAATGAATTTTTATTTCGTCATATTATTTTGCTTATTTTTTGCACATTTTGCAATATCAAATATATCTAAAAAATAGTTTAATTTTTAGTTTTCAAAAATTTTAAAATGTTATAATTTTCAAATTTATATATATTTTTTTTAATTTTTAATTAAACAAAAAGTAGAAAACTTGATCGTATAATACATTTCTGATTTTATCTTTGGATGGGTTTTGTTAGTTAGACCTTAAAAAATTTAATAATTAAATTAATTTTTTTTCTTTCAGCATGTTAAATTATATGATTTTTGCACTTGTATATTGCATATTTTCATTCTAAGTGCGCTAAAATTGTTTTATTATTATTTTATTAGTAGTTTCATATACTTTTTTTACAGCTTCGTTAAATATTTTTAGTTACATGTACAATTTAAAAAAAATTTTAATTTTGGCTTTTTTCATTTATTATTAATTTTTTTGAATTTCATTAAATTTTTTAACATTTTTAATTATTTCAACTTACCATAGTTATTGTCAAATGTTCCAATTTGCTGCTTGGTTGGTTCATCCAAGAGATTGGCTTGAGTTGACTTGATGTGTTATGCGGCCCAGTTGACAGCTGTCAAAGAATATCATCTATGCTGTGCGAGTCTAATTAAAATTCAAATAAACCTAACTAAACACATACAAGTGCCTATATATGGTACATACATACATATGTATGTGAATGTATGAAAATTCTATAGAGTAAATTCTTTTGACGCAAGTATACTAAAAATGCGCTGAAGTACATTAAGTGTGTGTAGAAGAATTTAATTTATGCACTCAACGACGGAAATGAAGCATTTACACACATATTTTTTTTTTCTTTCACATTTTTCAGCGACTCTTTATTTGTGTTTATTTAAATAATTCTCTTAGTATTTCACTATTTATTTCAGACTCAATAGTAAACATTAATTTTAGAGATTTATAAATTTGAGGATACAACTATTAAGTAATAAATAAATTGACGCGTAAATAATTGCACGATTTTCCGCTGACAAGTCGGTACGAGCACGAATTGGGCCAAGCGAAAAGGTTTACAGTGCGTTAATGAATAATGTGAATTGAAAAGGAATTGAATAAGCTATTCGAGATAAACGCTAAAAAATTGCCATAATTTTCAAAGAGTACAACAACAATGATACAAATAAGCACTACATTGCTCTGAGTATTAAATAGCACACAAATGCACACACTAACAACACAATAAATACAAAAGCTCATTTGATTGCTTTCGCTGTCTCTTCATACGCTCCCACAACTCGATTTGCGCTCCACTCGCTGACACCGTTTACGGTATCTCATTGGTAATTAGCTTCTTTAGTGTACAATCGCCGGCGCCCAGTTTCTCCAATATCTCCAAAATCTCCTCCCGATAGCGATCGCGATGTCGCACCTCTTCCTCGGTGAAATCGCCTTTGAAGCGTTGCATGCGCCAAATCACATTCAACTTCGCCTCGACGAGCACATAATTCGAGGGCGGACAAAAGCGTGGACACATATCGTTAATGAAATTGATCAATTCGTGCACGGTGCTCGTGTTGATGCGATTGTTAATCGTGTTCAATGCAAAGTCCTGGTAGCGTGACATCTTCGCGTGTGGCGCAATGGTATCGCAGGTGAGGCAACGCCAGTCCGTTTGCAAAGTTTTCGTCTGTTCCGGTATTACGATGCCTTTGCAGCCTTGTTCGCGGCAGAAGAGCGCAGACAAGTATGTGCCGTTCTCCTGCAAAGAGTTGCATGTTATATAAGTGAAAGTAAAATTAAATCACACTTAATTATGGTGTTCTCTTAATTGCTAGAATGAAGCGCACAAAGTGGCATCATATTTTTTCTCACAGCAGGCGAACACACACGCATGTCGCATTACTTTCATTTGCATTCAATTAACATATTTTATATTGCGGAGGGTAAGAAAAAAAATTAAATAAAAATCACTTACACTTTTCAAAACCAAGCGTCTACACACTAAAGGGGTTTTTAATGAAAGGGGTACAGTTTTTTAATTAAGTCAATAAGCATATTGTTTATAGTAATATCATATATAGAAAAGGGCTGCTAATTGACTTATTTAATAAGTGATTTGGAACGCCACGTCTTCAAAGTCTCGAAACTTGAAAAGTTGTAATTTTCAGAGCGTTAACATTTAGCAAAAATAATATATATTTTATACGAATTAGTAGCATATTAAATATTAAAAAAAAATTGTAGTTACAGTAACTTATTTCGCGCCTATATTATCGAAGTCATTCCAGTAAGTAGTACCCTTTCATTGGTGAAAAAGCAAGTAAGTAATTATCATGTTAATTCACTCATCAACAACTGAGTACCTAAAATTTGATTTGATTTATGATATCATAAAAATTTATAGTTAACTTTATTCTTTCCTTTCTTATCCTATTGGAAAAATTCATACTAAAAGACACAAAAAATATGCAGGTTTTTGATGAAGAATATAACCAACATATGTTTGTAAGTCGACATTTCACATTGAATGAAATATGTTCGAAAATTATATTAGGAGAATTGATTAGAGAAATAGTCATTAATCTGTTAGTACCTCCTATAGACAACTTTTAATTGATGTTTTTAATTGTAGTCCGATAAGTACAGAATCTAAAAATTGGCACAGAAAATTTTGGAAAAATTAATATTTAACATATTTGTCAACATGAAATAGGACTTCTACAAATTGATTCCTGGCAAGTGTATTTTACCCGTTTGGAAACATAAAAATGACTGGCAGAGCAAAGTATGAAGAATTCGGACGTAGACGTGGCAGCACTATGTAGTCTAATTCGCCTAAATTTGCCGAGACGACGGCGGAAGTGTGAGCAGGTGTGTTGAGCCGATGACAGTAGTTGTCTTCGAGAATCTACAACACGATAGTGACGCCATCAAGCGATGTTCTTCGCTAGACTAGTACTGATAAGTTTGATTCGTTTTGCAAAACGAGCGATCAAAACATATGTGTATATTTGATTTTTTTTTATCAGTTCTGGTAGAGTTTTATGCGGTGGCGAGCCTGTGGGCTTGCTTAAATGTTTGCAGTAGTTTATCAGTGTGGACGCATATTCCCATTAAATTGGTTGATACGGTTGGGAACCTCGTCGATTTAGTCGAGCTTTAGCCATCGATTCGCCGCTTCGCTACTCGTTTTGTTAAGTAAGTTATCCATTTTCCTTCAAAATGTTAGATTTTAAGAATATTTCACTAAAGTTGGATAACTATTTTTTATTCTACACAATTGATAGATTGATTCGTATATTATTTGTATTTGTGTATATTTTCGTCTAACAGAGGATCAAGAGAAGCATTTAACAGCAAAATATAAAAATTTCCAATAACTCTTGTCTCTTATGATACTTAAAGTTGTGTAATGAGTTCAGAAGTTGTCGTGGGACTTAAGCGAAAGGTTCTGCTTTAGGGATATACTTTTCACTTGTAAGTTAAATGGCTTGCAAAAATCAAAAGTTTGACTATGTGGATCGTCTTTCACGTCTCTTTAGACAACTAAAAATTTTTAAGATATTTTATTTGTCAAATAATAGGTAGAATTCACTATCAATGACTCTCTCCCATTGATTGTTAATGACTCTTTCGCTTTCCTCTAATATGCCGTTATGCGTTAGCTTAATTTTTTAGATCATAATCAGTGTTATTCAACGAATTCGGAGTGAAAATTTGATAAATACGGAAATATATTTTGTGGTTATAAGTGCTTCGAAAGTTTGCGTTAATAACTATCCAGTTTTACATAGCATTTAGGAAGCGTGGCGATGTTACATACTTGCTAATCTATCGGTACTGTTACAATTAGAATAAGTAACATCTAGCTTTAATCCAACTATGTTAGATAGATCAAAGTAATCGAATCATTAAAGCTTCCTATTATTATAATTTTTTTTTTAGTTTTGTTTATTTGATTAAAATTAATATAAGCTTAATTACTATAATAAACAATAGTACACTGATAACATCTAATACGTACAGTGTCTCTAGACGAGCTCTCGAGTACTCCGCTATCAATAATTAGTAACATTTTATTAAAAAGAAATTTGTTAATGAGTAAAAGTTTGTATTACAATATTAATAATATTTTCCTTTCAGTAGCAAAACGAGAAACAAGAAAAGTTTCACAAAAAAACATAAAAGTTCGCCCCCATAATTCAATTATACTTTACAAATTAGTGCCGCGACCGTAGTGCGTGCCTGTCTGCTCGGCAAGTGCGCTACATTTATCAATTAAGGTGCCGCCAACTACAGAAATTCATAATTTATTTCAAAATATATGCTTCTGAAAGCGCCACGCAGTTATTTTTAGACTAAAATACACATTTTAAATAATTTTTGGAAAATAATTAATTCTCATTTCTGAAAAGTTTTGCCACTAAGTTCTTAGTATACCATTCTTTGTTTTGCGTGCTTGTCAAATAATTTTGGTTTTAGTTTTCAGCACAACGAACTTTTGTGCCTTTATTGAAAAAGAAATTAGATGACAACTAAGTGAAAACTTCCAAATTTTCTTTTCTGCGTATTCATTTTGAATAGTAATATATTTTTTTGTTTAAGCGGAAAGGAAGTGGACACATTTGTTGTGTCTTGCATGATATTTTTTGTTATACATTTTTCTTTTTTTTGTCGTGCGACAAATGAATTAACTCTAATTATTTCATCAACGAAATATAGTTTGCTCACAAATTATAATATTTTTTTGTATGCTTACTTCTCTTTACTCATTTGCTTATTGATTTTAGTAATGCATGTTTTTTTTATTAGAGGAAAGTAAACCCTTAAATTATTCATTCATGTGAAATTTCGTTGTCAACAGAAGTACTCAAGAATAATCAATTAGCATATTGGACGTACATTGCTACAAAAAGGTAGAAGCAGAAACAAAAATTCAAAGTACAAATATGTGAATGTAACATATGTCTATATATATATATAGTATATATATGGATAGACACACGTTGCTTGAATGATTATTCTTACTTTCTTTTGACCTTTGCATTCTCATTCGAAATTTATGCAGATGGCCGCTAAAGCCCAAGAGTTCTGAACTATGTAAATCCTATAAATCACACAAAATATTGTATAAATAATAGAAATATATATAATACAAATGTAAGACAATATTGTATTTTCAGTTATTCATTTCATATATCCTGCCGAAAGACTTTCAGACTTTGCGCTATTTGGATTTTCACTCTTCCAAGTATATTTAAAGGAGGCTTTTCGTTAAGTGATGATTTCAAGAACCTCAAAATAATCAAAGAACATCCTTATTATATTAACGGAAATATTTTCTCTTAATCGTATCTGCGCTTTCTCTATCTTTGTTTCCACACGTTTCAATTCTCTTTGGGCTTATTTTGTCCAAAGTCGTACACTAGTACTTAACTTTTAATTTAACATTTCAAATTCATCAAAGCTTGGAATGGACATGCTAGCTGGTTTAATATAAGTATATACATATCTGGTTAAAGAATCTATGAAATTTATTTCTAGGATTTTGAGTAAAAGTACAATAATTTTAACGGAGTTTCTAATGATGTAAAATTTTACAAATATTTGACTCTACTCAGCCTGATGAAAGTTACAAAAAGTATTGAATTTTTGGAATCAGACGAAGGTGAGGAAAAATGTACACAGCCTTTTCATTATTAAATAAGAATGTGGAAGTTTAAAAGACTTTGCCTTATTTTCTCACTTCTAAAAAATTACAAAATGTATGTTTTAAAATTACTCAAAAATAATTATTGTTTAATTTTGCTTTTTGCTTTAGTAGCCCAAATTGTCAAGAGTATTTTACCAAGCATATTTTTGAAGAAATTCTAAGGATTATAGAATATATTGGCATTTGGTTTGAGAATCTGGGTGAAGTATAGTAAAGAATTGGTCTGTTGAAAGAAAATATATAATTAAGCGATAATTTATCAGGGTAACATATATCCTTACACTTATTATTATATTAGTATAGTCGATTTCTGATGAGCCAAAGTCAAAGTTTATTAACAGCGTTTTTCTGTCAGTAAAGTATCTTCAAAAAAAGGAAAAAATACCACCAATTCTTTCCACTTTTCTAGTAAGATTAAATATACACCATATTTCCTCCTTAATAATAATATTTCAAGCATGCTTGAAAATAAATGAGCTTCGAACAGCGAAAATCGAATACTAAAAACTCAAATAATTTACCAAAATGTGTATTTTGCACATCAAGCTATAGCCGTGATAAATTCACGAAAAAAAATTTTTAATAGTCAGGGTTGCAAAATTTTTTATTTTATTTATTGAGATCAAAAATTTAAATATAATTTTTGGATTTGAATGAACGCGAAGAAAATGTTAATTCTCAAACAAATTATTTTTGAAATCTAAATTATATACTTGAAATTAAACTTTTTTCTTTTTTTTATTTGAATCCGATAGTTTATTTTTAATTTTTAATCCGGTTTTTGATGCTAAAATTTTTTTTCATTCTCTAATTCGGTATGTGGGATTAAAGATTGTTTATTTTTTATGTTTTAATCCGGTATGCGAGATTAAAGTTTTTGTTCTTATTTTTTAATCCCGAATAAAAAAAAAAATTTATCCAAATGTTAATTCAATTATTTTTTTAATGCATTATTGGCAACACTGTTAGTAGTATTAAGTTATAAATTTAATGGAATTATAGCATTTTTGCACACAGAAAAATTCTCCCCTAGTTCCCTTAATATATACATTTTTTATTGAATTACAAATAAATTCCAAGCACACATACAGGGGCAAACACACGCCTTTGCTGAAGTTGCCGCAGTCACGCAAATAAATCTCATTAGTCTCATTGCCAATGTCAGCGTTAAAAACTGCAAAAGCAAAAACAATAGCTAGCTGGGTAAGAGCAATTCGAGTATTGCAGGTAAGGTCGCGCACCTTGACCAGCAACCAAACAACACCAACAGCAACATAACAAACACCACTGGCTAGCCACCCTTCTGCACACTCACCGTATTATCATTGCAGCGTGTACACTCACATACAAAATATTTAGTCATTTTCAGAAAAATGGCACGCGTTGGATTACTCCACAGAATCTTCGTATAGGTGGTAGTTATCTCCGCGCCCTTGGGTATAGAACGAGCCGCACGCACCACCGCTAATTGGCCATTATCGAAGTAATGACTCGCATTGGGCGTGCACTCGTGATTCATGATCGCCGTCAGTGGGAAGAGACCACGCACGAGCGTCTCGTGTTCGCCAACGCGACATGGCGCCTCAAAAGCATTCGTATTCAATACGCCAACAATGCGAAAAAGATTATCCATAAATGATTTATCTGTTGTAGGAAATTTGCGAAAACTCTGCGCCGCTTTGATGATCTCCTGCCGATAGCCGCGTTCCGCATTCGCTTGCATGGCGTCAACGAGCGCGCGCTGCTCTGGATTGAGAAAGAACACGCGCACCGCTGTAAGTATGCGTAACGAGTAGGGATTTACCAGTGGCGGTCCGGCACTCTTATCTTTACACGTCTCCGCTAATTTACTCAATTCTACGGGCTGCCAGCGCTGGAAGAGCGCGCATTCTTCACGATGCAACGTTGAATCGGCGCACGCATCACACACGGGCAGCATACATGAGTGTTTGCAGAGAAAGTCCTTGACGGCCAATAGCTTGTGACAGCAAACACATGTATTGAGTATGGAACCCTTGCGCGCCGTGGGACCGACAACCAGTGGACATTCGCGGAAGAGTAATTCACCAGCGGCGATATCACGCGTTGCGAAGACACCGCGTCCCGCGACATCGGAATGCGCGACTGTCCAATTCGGTTCACTTTCCTGCAAATCACGCAGGTGTATGGCGACAAGGCGCGCCAGTTCTTCGGGCGTGGACATGACGCGGCAAACTCACACTGACTACAGTATGGAATGTTATTAATTATTATGCTTATTTACACACACACGCGCGCACGAAAATAGTTTGTTTAACGACCTTGCGTATACTTTAAGCTATTAGTGTTGTGGGTATATTGTGGTTAACAATTTTGCGGAGCGTCCGTCTTAGGTCCGTACAATGCAAAATGCGAGCGACTACTATGTTGTATGTGGCAAAGCGCGCCGACCGCTACTAAATAAGTTTACGATCTGCTTTTGTTTTCGGTGCTTGTTGAGTTGTTTGCTTTTGTTTTTGTTTTTATTTTTTTTGTGCTTACCACTATTGTCACCACAATAATAGTGGAACGCGTGAAAGCGAACAAGTCGCCACGCGTTGGGCAGGCGCGCGCTAAACGCGAAATATTATGAATTGTGTCGCACCACAACGAATGCCGCCATGCGATTATGCGTAAAAATACCAAAGCAACGAGTCGTTAAAAGCCAACTGTTTGTGCACACGCTTGTGTAGAAGAGTGGCGAAAAGATTTCAGCAATGCACGACTTGCCGCCAGACGGTATCACATGGAGCAGCTGTCACTGTTGTTTGTTGCCTACTATTGCTGCCACATGTGCAACGTTTCGTTGACATCGTCATACTATTGCCACTTTGCGTCTATGTGACACCGTTGACGCTATGCTAATGGACGACACTAACAGCGGGCGCTGCGTTATGTACAGTGTCTGCGACGTCGACGCCAACGACAGCCTTGTGCGCAGGAATTGCAGCGCAACGCCATGCAGCGCAGCGCCCAGCTCATACGTCATCAATGCGGCATTTTGCCTATAAATTGTAAATGTAGCCCTCAACTTTGTTCGTTATATGCAGGTTCGTGTCTGCACTAAGTTGAGCGCGCAACAGCTGCAAGCGTACACATATGCATTAATTTATTATTCATGTATTTTGTTTTGCAATTCGTTTCTGTCCAAGCAATTTGCACTTTATTCGTTTTTATATGCTTTTTCAACTTTACTCGTTATTTTCACTTTGTTCCTATTCGCTTTGCTGCATACATATATTTACGTAAGCATGCTTGTTGGTGTTTTTGAACTTTTAGCGCGCTTTTGCCGGCTATGAAATATAATACAAGTATATGACAGTTATTGCGGGTGGTCTTTGAAAGGGCGCGCGCCGTCGGCTGCTACACTTTATTCCAATTACTGTTTGCTGTGTGTGTGGCACTCAATATTTTCTGGCTAGAGTTTCAAATTTTTTAAGTGACATATGGAACTCATTAATTTTCTCATTGACACGCTCTGACAGGAGTATGTTTACGGAAAATCTATGGCTAAATAGAATGGCATCTAATTGACAACTGAGTTCCGATTGTTCAGATGATGTATTATACATTTGATATATTTATTTTTGTATAAATAATATGTATCATCTACGAAAACGATCTTTACTGTATTTGAGATAAGAGATTTCTAACCGGCAAAGAAATCGTTCCAGGTTTATCTGAAACTATAGACGAAATACGGGAAGTAAGAATGGCATACCGAAAATTCCGTAATCTGTGAACTAGAGCATCAATTTTTGCAGCCATTATTTGGGTCACGTTTACGTTTGGCTCAAATTTCATTTCGAACAAGGCACACGAACAATTTCAACGTTATCTGAGTTTCCTTACTATGTTTGCGTGAATATAGACAAACTCACGCCGACCCATGCCTGCTTCAAGTTTATAAATAATGTTATCCCATCAAAATTGATCTATATTTTCATCGAATTTAATCACTTGATTCAACGAAGCTTCATTCCCATTTATCAAAATAAATTTCCAAACTTTGGATATGCTTATATAATATTTCGCGTTCGAGATAGTAATGATTTCTTTCATTGAATTTCTTCTAACGCAAGTTTCTTAGTGCCATCAAATTTTTGAGTTAGTATCCTAGAGTTTCCGTAAGATAAAAACTATTGCTAATATAATTGTTGAGCAATGTCTTTTACCATCTCCAACTGATTGTTCTTTATATGATGCTATCAGTGATACGTTATACGCCTAAAGCCATCAACATAAAATAAGTGAGAACATAGTTTCATTGACTGTTTTGTGTTCGGATCACTTGCATGTTTTGAATAATCTCACTAGAGGTTTCATGACATTAAAAAATATGCGTTATTGAACTAGTCCCTCAGTTTTTGAGAAATCGATCTGAAATTTTGCATACGCCCATTTCTCTGTAAGTAGCTGCTCTTTTGTCGGAACCGCCAATATCGGGCCACTATAGCATATAGTTGCCATATATACTGATCGATCAAAATAAAGCCCTTGTATGGATCACGAAATTTGGCAAAGATAATCTTCCTAGTAAACATTATAATCTCCCAACATATTGTTCAGATCAAACCCCTATATAGCTGCCATACCAACTAACCGATCTAAATCAAGATAAAAATCTTTTTACACACACTTTCGTCGAAATTAACACACTTTTGTTTTGTAAAAAATTTTGCCCTAGCTTTTTGGCCAATTGAGGTCATTAATCTTTTTAGACAATTTTTTTTGAGAGCCCATTTGTTTATGGAAGAAAAATTATTTATAATTGACATTCCCCTGCGTATACATTGATTGATTAAATGGTCAGCGGTCAGCTGTGTACAACACACACTTCGATCCCGCCATATGGCTTCCGCAAGACACTTGTGGGTCATCTCAATAACTGCACAAACATCAGTAACACATTCTCAAACATTTGCACCAAAAACAACCCATCATAGCTTAGCAATCGTTTGGCAGTATGCGAAACGTCACGCTAGCAAAATTTTCGTGCTAGCGCAAATTGTTGTCAACCGCGACACAACCATTGCCCAGCCAGCGCTGCTCTGGTCTGCAGTGGTCCGGTCCGCTTATTCATTCATTAATTTACCAAATTCGTTCGTCGACTAAGCAAGGAAGTCAACATTTTGTGTCGCGTTGTGTTGTATGTGAAGGCAAGAATTCCCAATGCGTTCGCTTTTTTGCTGCCGACAATGCGCAAAATTTTGCTCATAACAAGCGCTTGATGATTAATGTAGCGATTCCCTTGACCTCCATTCGCTAGCGCTTGCTACACTAAATCGCTCGTCTGTGATGTTGTGCACCATAAATTTTGCGGTTGTTCGTTTGAATGCAACAGCGACGCTCACAAATCAACCAGTCGGCAAGTCAGGCAGTCAAGCAGTCAAATAGTCAACTGGCTAGCGGTTAACGGCTCAGCTGGTCAGAGACATGCTTGACTGACTGTTTGCTGATGGCGAATCAAGCATAGCATTGGAAGTGAATGTGAAAAGGTAAATAATACATGCATATTCATACACAAACCTAGATGCAAATTCAATCGTATGAATGGGGAGACCACACGCGCTTCTAGGCGCAATTGCATATGCATGAAAATGTAGAGCAGCCCGCCGCGCGCCGCATTGACGCTTCCGGTTGACACTCTGTACACACTACTGCTGTCATATGAATACCCTACACTAATATTTATATACAAGTCTATTTGTATTTGTATTGAGTTCGCTGTGTAGTATTGAGTATAAATTACTATATGAGTGCATGAAAGTGAATATTGCGGTATCGCAGAAAAGTTTTGGCTCGCGTCACACGGTTTTATTGATCACCATAGACTAATTAGACGAAAGTAGATAATTTTTTAAAGCAAACAAAATGCATAGTACGAATTTCATTTAATTATTTTTTTGTTTTATACAAGATAACAAAAAAAACCAAAAACTTGTTTATTTGAATTTTTCACATAAATTTTGAGGTTATGTGAAAAAAAAAAATGTAAATACAAGAGTTTTGAATATTTTCATTACCTACAACTTTAATATATAACATAGTTCTATAGGACTCATAGTTAGTCATGTGAAGTCTTGAGTCATGTCTGGAAGAGAGGCAGCTTTCAAGAAATCACACGACAAGTTAAGGGTCCCCTGAAGCCCACATTTTTGCATCATATGTTGATTCAGGTGTTATGATCGTCGAGAGCAATTTTTTATTTCTTAAATTATAAAACATTGCCTATAAGCAAAGAGAGTCTTCGTTTAATTTCAAATTTTGCTTACTCTGTTACTACTTTTTCAAACAAAGATAAACTTTTCAAAAATACAAAGTTATGACTACCAACAAATATTACGTGGGAGAAAAACATGAGTGCTTGTTGTTGAGTTGTTGGCAGCTTGCCTAGTCTTTCTAAAAGTTCAACTTTTTTATACCTGCAGTGAGTTTAGTGTTTTTTGAAGCTCGTGACCAAGCCATTTTACGCAGACCTTGTGATCACTCTTCTCGAAGATAGAACCAAGTTCATCTGAATTTTGCTTGGCAGGCAGACTTTTGTTCAAGCATATTCTGTAGATAAGCTACTTTTCAAATTCTTTCAATCACATTAGTATAGATCCATCAGTCTTTTAGATTTGATAGTTTTAAGCGCATTATTGCTATTTGAACTTCCTTTTTGGAAAAACGGTAACTTCGGCTGCATCGAAGCTATAATACACTTCACAGGTTCAAGTTTGAAGCATTAACTTGAAACATAATCTTTGCCAAGTTTCGTGAAAATAAGGTAAATAAAAATATTTTCTATACAGGAACTTGAGTTTGATCGATCAGTTTGTATGGCAGCTATATGCTATAGCGTACAGATATGAACAATTTTTTCGGAAACTGTACCGTTGTTTTGAACAATAATCTATGTCAAAGATACCTTGTCAAAAAAAAAAATTGTCCATGCAGATACTTCAATTTGTAGGCCGGTTCCAAGAAAAGAGGAACAGACAGACGGACATGGCTCATCAACTCATCAACTCGGCTCGTCATGCTGATCATTTATGTACACATTTTGTGTGGTTTCCGATGTTTACTTCTGAGTGTATAAAAATCAATAATCAAATAAAAATCATATCAAATAACATAAATTTTCACCATAACCTGAAATATGCAAATAAAAACCATGATCACTTCATATTATAAGGGTAGGGTATCTCAGCTATAGTGTTTTCGAAATTATTTCAACTCTTAACTTTCTATGTAGTATACCATTATACATATTATCGTGTCGCTTGTTGCTGCACCGCTTGTTCGCGGCCAAACGGAACAGTCCAAGCGCGCGACGTCGCTTTATGCACCCAGCCACAGGCAGCGACAGCGTTTCTCACATGTCTCATATTCCTGCAGTTATTGAGTGCACAATTTGTGAATACATATCGCATACAAATGAGCTTGTTCAGTGACTGCGGACAACCGCGACGTACGAATATACATTTGTGCCTTTTTACTGCAAATTAACGCGTACTAAGTTCACATTAGATTGCGGTTGCGTTGTCTCTTCTAAACCAATATATGACTTTGGTATATTGTAATATTATTATGACATTTGCAGACTGTTGTTATTGTAGACATAATGAATATGTACATATGTATGTCCAATTATTTCAATGCTGTCATACGCGGCGTATACGCAATGTAATAATTCGTTATTCTTTATTATTTATGCTTTCTCGACATATGGTGACATTAACGTCGCGGTACGTGGACTCACATACAGGCGCACACACACACACACACACGCAGATATGAATAATTATATTTACATATGATATTTCACTTTTATTTCAGTGCACCCCGTTGCCATAGTTGGGTAAAAAGCATTCCGCATTTTTATTGTGTTTCTTCTTTATTAATTCGTTCTTTACACACATATGTATGTATGTCATACGTTCAAGGCCATTTAACATTTGCCAACATGTCGCTCTTTATTACAACGCGCCCTTTTTATTATGGTGTAATTGCACGCAAATTAATAAACACGAATACTTTCTATTTACTCGAAGTTTTTTACTTAAAAATGAGAGTGAAAAGTTTATAGCATGCTATATTTTTGGTGTCAGAGATTTTGAGGTTAAAACATAAGACTTTTACTTCACATATATTCTCTTCTCCCAACCTTCCTCTCTCTGTTTTTCTCTCTGCTTGCAAATATCGCATGCGATTTTATATATGGTACAGTGAAACGCACTAGTATTGAAAAGGTTTCGTATAGAATACAAATAAGTATAAATGTTTTATTAAAAGCCGTTACTTTCTACTTTTAAATTTTTCATATGTTTTAATAAATAAAAATCATAACATATTAGAGTAAAGTAAGTCATATTTTTCTTTATTTTTCCCTTAGAAAATCAAATATAATATATAAGGGTTCAATATTCTCTATTACTAATATAAACTCTTTAAAACCCATGAATTACCTCTCCGCTCTGAAAGTAACAACTCTATTTGATTTTAGTAGATTTCATTTCTTATGATCTACACAGACATAATCTTGCTTCTTAAAGCTAATTTCTCTGTGATACAATCAGGTCGAAACTCTTACTTTTTGGAAGTACAAACATACGCGTTTTTTTCAAAACTACATTTTTCAAATTTGCTTAAGTGATTACTCGGAGACAAATCATCTGATCACTACGTATCAAATTATTCAAATGTTCTGTATATAGTTTTCAATAGCCTACTATTTCTTTGATCTGATCAAAAATCAACTTTTTTGAATATGTGATATTTTGTCAATATTCGATTTATTCGACCGTATATCATTGTACGGACAATATCTTCTAGTAGAGAGTTTTTTTTAGTTTTAATCCATGGAAAAGACCTAAATCACTGCAGCAATGGATCTTTGTTTTAGCATCGCAGGAGATGGCGTGTAACACAAGAAATATTAAATTTTTTCTATCAAAAAATTTGCTATGTATTTTTCGTAAATATATAAGTATACCTTAAGAATTTTAAAATATGCGTTACAGTAGTGTTTTTTTTTTTTTAACTCTCAAAAATTGCTTATTTCAGGCTGTATCACTAGGTACGCCCCTTAAAAATACAGAACTGAGAGCAGGATTTTAAAATCTTATGTATAACGGTTCAGATAAGTATATTTCAGAAACGTCAAATAATCAAATCCGGCTCTCTTTTTTGCATATGAAGCTTAACTAGCCTCCCTCTGCATTTTGGTAGTCGAAGAAGATATTGAAGCATTACTTCAACACTTGAAATTCTAACATTAAATTAATTAGATTTTTTTTTAAATTGAAAGTACGATTAAAAAGAGAAGAAAGCAGTGATTAGAGAGATTGAATAGTTTTATGCGCAAAAAAACATTTAATTTAATTATTTTAATATGAAACAAATGCGAACTTGTTAAGGTTTTTATTTTACCTATATATATGAAGTTAACCGAAACACCTTTAGAAATTCACAAATAAAAAAAATTTTAGTTTTCTTTATTTCAACCCACTGTTCGGCAATTAATCTTGATCATGCGCGCTAGCTTACTGACTGTGTACACATTAGCAATGCTTTACTGCAACAAAAACAACAAAAGCTTGAGAACGAGGAATGGAGATGACAATAACATATTGTTGACATTCGTGGCAAAGAGTTTGCAACAGGTGTGCGTTTACTTTGCATTGTATGGTCTATTTGTTTTGTAGTGTTAATTCTTTTATCTGCTATAGCTGAGATAGAATGGCAGACAAACAAGATAAATGAATTGTACAAATGCGAGTGAAATTTTGAATTGAAACGAAAGCAAGGATTTTTGATAGAACACTTGAGATTGTTTTATACAAATTTTCCATATTATTTTAATATAATTTTTAATTTTTTAATTTAGAAAATTTTACTAAAATTTTCCAAATTCCGCCGGTATTATAAATTAACATTTTTCTTAGACATTAAATTAAAAATATATGCGAATATTTTTTATGCGCTTGTCATTATTTGGAACTCACGGAAGCTTGTGTGAATATCATTATAGGAAGATACATACACACATGTACAATTTCTTTGATTTATAAAATTCTAATCTGACATTTGTGTACGCAAAAATTCAGCTAATTAAAGCCCACACAATATTGTTTTATTTTTAACAAACATACACGCACACCTACACAACGCGCTTATAATAAAAATTTAATTGTTTTTTGCAGAACTCACCGTGGGATCCAAGCAGCGTTTACAACTACAAATAAAGTGTTTGGTGCCGCGCAGAAAAAGTTGACGCGCAAAAGTGCTCCACAAGATTTTCGTATATGTGGCGGTGAGCTCCTCGCCCTGTGCTATATCTCGCGCGGCCGTCACCACAATCGTTTGCGCGTTCTCAAAGTGATGCGACACATTCGGCGTACAGTTATGATTCATGAGTCCTGCCAATGCGAAAAGCGCGCGCACGCTTGTCTCATGTCCGTCCACATTGCTGCGGCCCTCAAATGCGTTTGTATTGTATACACTAACGGTTCGATAGAAGAAACCGAGCGTTTGCTTGTCCTTTGGGAAATTTTCGAAACACTCCGCGGCGCGCTGCACTTCGCGCATATAGTATTTATCAGGATTCGCTTGCATGGCTAACAGCAGCCTACGTTTCTCGGGACACAAAAAGTAACAGCGCATCACACTTAGTATACGCAACGCAAAGGGGTTTATGCGCGTCGTATCCTTGGGCACCCAGTAGCGAAACAATTTACACTCCATATCATGCGCACCCGATTGTTGGCAGGCGACACAAATCGGCAGCGTACAGCCGGCGGAGCAGAGCGCTTTATCCTCGTCAAGCAGGCGAAAACAAATGGCACAAGTGTTTAGTACCGTGTCCTTGGAGGCGGTCGGTCCATTGAGCAGTGTGCGCTCACGAAATATCAATTCGCCGCGTTTAATGTCACGACGCGCAAATACGCCGCGACCCGAAATCGGTGAGTCTACCACCTGCCAATTGGGATTCTGCTCAAGCAAGTCACTCAAATGCAGGTCAATCAGCTGCGCCACCTCCGCGGTTGGAATGGCATTGGCATTTACCAAAGCCATATTATTTTCACAATTTATATTTATTTATATTTATAATTTATAGTTCAAACGTCTAAAAGCGTTCAATACGTTTGTTCCAAATTCACTTGCAACGCGTTCACTTGTAATATTCCTACTAGTTGCCACTAATTATTTTAATTGCTGATTGCGTAAAAATTTTAGCACAAGCATAATATATTTATAAAAATGTACATATGCTTGCACTTTGTCTTAGTGCTCGCCTTTCTTTTGCTTTTTTGGCAACCAAACCACGACGTAACTCAAACGCGACTAGTATCGCCGCTGTTTGTTGCAGGCATTCATGACGCGTTTAGCGGCAACGGCGCTCTACAGCCGGTTCTTAGTTTCGGCATGATCTTTTGAAGATAGCGCTCTGCGCTCTCCCAGTTTCAGTTGTTGCCTATTCCTTAACTCAACTCAGTTCCAATTATACAGTTAAACCACCCATGATCATCAAAGCCTTTTCACTTCCTGACATACATATAATGTGCATGCTGCGTTGGTGGCAAACACTGAGGTCACTGTGCGACAGAGGCTGTGTGGAGAAAATATTTAGGAGGGTTTTAAGTAAATATCCAGAGAGGCAAATCGCTGAAAAAAATGAGATGTATGTAGTAATGAGCTAAAGCAAGCGGCATGGAATTTCAAGCATTCTCAAATGTTATGAGAATAAACTAACAAGCCATCAATTTACTAAATACGTATCAAACTGAAACATTTTTGAGATGTCTTGTCTTCTCTTCGAACAAAAGCGTGGTTTCGGCCCCCTATATGTGGCAACAGACCGCCAAGCTGTCAGAGAAGATACTCGTTTATAAAAAATTAAATAAAAACACACTATTAGGATTTCACCATGCGGACCATGAAAGATCAAAGATTATGCTGCGCGTTTTTTCTAAAGATTTATTTTGGAAAATTCACAGTGTTAAAATTCATAAGATTTACATTAACATACAGAAACCATATATAATGTCAACACCCTTTTAGAATGCATAGGAAACCCTAATAAACCACTCAAGACGTCTAGAAGAAAGCGTGGTAGCCATTGATTGAAGGTGGCACTCTTATGGGAAATGATTTCAATATTTTTAGAACTTTCTTCCGTTTATTTCTGTTTTGTAAGAATAAATCAGCCATATATGAGTCCATAATCAGAAAGCTTCAAAATGGAAAGCTATAATCTACTTTTATATTAAAAATTGGATTATTATTTTGTAGGTCCATATGCTGAATATTGTTCAACCTCTTATACCGATTTATCGTCGGTCAATATGTTAGATATCTTAATATCTCAAAGAAATTAAATGGATATGTTTTCTTGAGGGTAATGTGGTTTGATAAGCAATGTATTTATAATGGTCTAATAAGGTAAATTTAATGATTCCTATTAAATATAGAAATTCTTATGGATATTAAACCACTAACTTGATTGAATAAAAATTATTACTTAATCTGTACCATAAGCAAGTTTGGCATTAACGCGATCGGTTCATAAGTTTGCCGCGTACCGTAATACATTCCAACGTATTCAATATAAAGGGGACGCCCAATTACTCACAATAACCCCTCCGAATACGTGCACTGCCAAATAATTCGTTTATTTACTTTGTTGCCTGACATGGATTCGCACGAATGTTTTTATGAATGCTTATTTCACAATATAATGGATGGGTGGATTTGCCCACAAATTATTGGTGTGTATGTGTGTATGAATGTGTGTTTGGAAGCATGTACATTTGCTTACATACAAAATATACAAGCTAATACATATGGCAGTATGTGATATACAGGTTGGTTGAAAAGTGGGTAGTGCTCACCAAGAAATAGCACTACTAGCTCCATGTCTTTTTCTTCACATGTTGGTACATCTGTTGTGAGAACAAATGCAAAGTTACAAGTCAATATGTTAATTAATTCATTGTTTGCGAGCCATTTGAAGTTGACGTGTCAGAGATTTTTTTTTTTAATATGGAAAAAATTGAATATCGCGCAGTTATTTGATTCGTTGTTTTGAAAGGTTTAAAAACAAAGGAAATTTATGAACAATTGTTAGAAGTGTATATGGAGTCCTCACCTTTCATTGAGCTATATTTGTGAGATAATATTGTGAGTGAAGATCTCTCTATTTGACTAAGCGTGAAATTGCTAATGCCATTGGCACTTCAGATGAAGCCAATGATGAGTACCTCATATTTTACATGAAGAATTACATATGAAAAAGTTGTTTGCAAAGTTAGTGCCGCACACGTTAACAATTCAATGAAAACTGGATCGAAAACAAATTCCGCAGCATAATTAGGAGCATTTTAAGCAGAATAATACCGATTTTTTTGCGTCGTTTTATAACCATGGATGAGACTTGGATCCACCACTATGATCCTAAATTGAAACAAAAACGTTTAGAGTGGACTGAAGCTGGTTGTTCAACACCAAAGCAGGTTAAGTCACAACGATCAGCAAAGAAGGTTATAGCATCAGTTTTACGGGATGCAAAAGGAATTTTGTTAATTGATTATCTGCAGAAATGTAAAACAATCAACTCAGAATATAATTGCAGCCTTTTGGATCAGGTGTATGAAAATTTCGTGAGGAAAGACTTGTTTTGCGGCTATTTTGCAGAGCTTTCGAAAAGTCATTATAGGGATGGCATAAAATTATTGGACGATCATTGGAATAAGTGTATTGAAGTTAAGGGAGACTAAATTTAATAAAATTTAAATATTTCGTACCAAAAACAGTACTTTTTCATTTCGAGCGCAGAAACTTTTCAATCAACTTGTATGAACCAAGGAATAGCATAAATGGGCGCGTAGGTGTGAGCGTATGAGGCTAAATTAGGCAGCAGTTTGTGGCAAATGGCTCCTTTACATACATACATAAGGCATGTGCAATAGTTGCGAGAGTATTTACATTACGAATTTCACATGGAAACATATTACATCTCTGAAATTAATGATCCGAAAAGAGAGCAAACTAACATGAATGTATGTATGTATATATGTATGTATTCCTAAATTTTTTAGTAATATATACATGTATTTGGAATTAATTTATTAATTTATCAATGAATATGTTCCGTAGAAGTATATATGTATATATTTTTGACTAATGGTCTAAAGTAATTTTCGCTGCCGTGATTGTTAATTTATTAACGATATTAATTACCAAATTTAAACGGTATTTAATAAAGGCAAACCATAATGAAATTTTCGTGAAAACTTAACTGTTTCATTTAGCATTTTTAATTGGCTTGCCACCTTAATAATTTTAATTACTAATAATAAATTTTATAGCAACAAACATTTTTAAAAGCATCGAAATGATTGACAGGCGCCTGATGTTCTAATATTTTCACTTCGAAACAGCATCGCTAATTTGCCGAACTAATCACCATAACCATTTACATACCAGATATATCGATTCATGGACATGAATTTCATATGCATTTTGAAAATTTAAGTTTATTTTTTTTTGTATGTCGCCTATAAGTATGCTATATATTTTGGAAAATCTTTTATCTTGAAAGTGGAGAGTTTTGAAAAGCTGAACGGAAAAAAGTACAGGGTGCTTCTAAACACAAATTTATCGTCTTGTTTAAAATATTTCTCATTTAATGGAAATAATGCACACATGTTTGATTTATGTAGTCGATTACCAAGTGAACTCAGAAGCATTGCTTTGAATTTACTTGTTTATTTGCATTCATTTCATTTCTAAATCAGCTTGATAATGTGATAAATTTCTTTATTGACAAACAGATGGCGCTAGGTCAGGGTCGCACAATGAGATTTCGGGTGGATTAAATTCAAATCTCCTCGGTGACAAGATTAACAAGTGTTATTTTTGTATGTCAGAATCTTGCTAAGTCTAGTAGATTAGTGGGATAATCTACTCAACAGCCTAAATCTCGTGCTTAAGTGTTGGTCGGAACTTGGTACAAGAGATATCAAACAAAAATACTTCAATTTAACATTTTTCAAATTTTCGTGGTTACGTTAAATAATAAATCATATAACATATATTCAATAAATAGATACGATTTATATTTCTTAAGTTGTAATAAAATTGATAGGTGAATTAAGCAAACATCATAAGGTATATGAAAATGAGTGAAAATAAGAAACTACAATTAATTTTTATTATAATTTTTATTACAATAGAATAAACAATAATACCTAAATGTTTTTAAAGAAAAAATTTTAACTAGTCAAGCCGAATACCGAAAGTCTTCCTACGACCGTCGAGTACATTACGAGCAGCAACATTTCCTAAAACTACTTGAGAAATATTTTATGCATTTACAGGAATAATAACAATTATTTTTGTTTTCAAGAGATTATGGCAAAGAATTTTGCTTTATTATAAAGATAAGAGTTTACCATTATGGTTTAAGAATGATTTTGAGCAAATAACCGCCGCGGTCGCCTCGAACAAATTCCAGCCGTGAAGCCCACTTTTTGCAACAATTGGGGCCGAATGTCAGCAAAACGCGCCGAGTATTTTCTTTCAAGGCGTCAATCGTCTCGGGCTTATCTGCGGAGACAAATAATTTCGCATAACCCCAAAAAAATAGTCCAGCGATGGTTAATCGCACGATCTTGGAGGCCACATCACAGGCTCACAACGCGAAATAATGCGCTCATCAAAAGTTTCCTTCAACAAATTGATTTCTTTTAATGACTTAGGTTGTAAAAGCGTCTCAACAATTACTTGTGGATTATCATCATTTAAAAAGCGACAATTTTGTTTATTAACCTACACATTCAACCAAAAGTGGGCATCAACGCTGAACAAATCCTTTTTGTGAAAATCGGGATCGGTGGCCATCTCGTCTTGGCCCCATTCACTGAACATGCGATGCGCTTGATAATCATTTCGCTTCAATTCTCGCACGAGTTGGATTTTGTAAGTCCACAAACCAAGATCCTTCCGCAAAATCTCTCACAAAGTGAATTAGCACAGCTCCAAACTTTTCAGATTTAGTCAGTCCCACAGTTCAGCCCACAGTTAACATTTTTTTTTGTTTATTCATAGTCTGAAAAAAATACCACACTCAAATCACTTGCCTATACGCAACCCATATTATTGCATCAGTTCATCATATTTATATACCCATATTATATAATATTAATTTCCAGTAAAATAATATTTTGTTTTTTCTTGAAAGAAAATTTATATTTTCTAATTATTTTCATTTTTATTAAGACATAAATGTATTTTACTCATTAAAATTTGTATTAAAATTTGCTACTTTCATCCATCGAATGCTGAAAAATATACTTTTCCTCTACGTACCCGAGCACCCATGTATGTTACTCGTATTTATCTAACTGTGAGTGTGTTGAGTCATTAAATGATGCAGTCGCAGGAAAAATAAGAAACACGAAATTAAACAATTTATTGTAATTATGCATCAAATGTAAAGCTAAATATTTTCTTAAATATATGAACTCGAAATTAACCCAGTTTATAATCGTTGCAAACAAGTCAAATGTCTAGAAAAACGAAAATTTATACGGCGACAAGCCATTAGCAACCAAACAAAAAGAAAGCAAATTTCAATACTAAGAAACTGATGATTGTGAAAAAAGTAAGAGACTCTTTGTATGTGGTATCTCGGTATCTCATATTTAAATTTGTTTAATTATTTGGCGCGCAAATGGACTAAACTGCTGGCAGGCTGGGAGCAGATGTCGCGAAAGCGTACGCCTGCTGAAAAAGTAATATTATTTTGAAAATAACCAAACGAAAATTAAAAAAAAAATTATGTAAAGGCTGTGAGAGAGCGTTTGGCAAATGGGTATGAATGGACACATGTGTTGTATGTCGCTACCTCTTTTTTGTTGCTGTCATGTTCGTTTAGCAAACAACACGACATATTGTCGGCACACTTTCGGAAGAACAAATTGGCGTTAAAACAAGAATGTGAAAAAATAATAAGTTTGAAATGAAAGCTGAGAGTAAATCTAAAATGAAAATTGAGCTATAAGATCGATGCAACACAAAGATGCACACGCACGGTAGAACACCATATAAGACTTTGGAGTTTATATAATCAATAACATAAATTTTAAAGTTTTGCAAATAAGGTATTAAATTATTAATTTAAAAATTATATATTATAATTCTAATATATTTATTATTGAATATAATCCTTTCGATAGTTAATACAAGAAGAAAAGCTAAACGCCTTTTCTTTGCCATTTCTTTAAAAAAAAATACTAAAAATTCGAGTTTATTATGCAACATACTAGATATTTATGGCGAAAGAGTCATTTTGTGATGTTTTGCCGTTGGCTCCAAAACAGACGAT
The DNA here is from genome assembly GCF_042242935.1 of Bactrocera oleae. NCBI lineage: Eukaryota > Metazoa > Arthropoda > Insecta > Diptera > Tephritidae > Bactrocera > Bactrocera oleae. Next base: position 57,773,412 of record NC_091539.1, read on the forward strand.
CATTTCTACATTGTTGCCAAATTTCTTTCTAGCCTGCTCGATTAAAAGATCTGGGAACAGAAAAGCCGCTGCGTGCGCTGTGTTTTAATTCATTGTGACAAGGTTTTGATGATATTATTCTTCAGATATGGTAGGACAGTTTTTCCTTAAATTCTAAATCGACATCAAAATAGATTATATTTTCACCGAATACTTTCAAGTGAGCTTAATTTAGAGGTCTGGGAACAGAAAAACTATGAACCAGATCCCCAGATTAACTTGAAAGCAATCCGAAGTCCAATTCTAGCAATTTTCCGATCATTTTCATTCATTGTGACATGGTTTTGATGAAATAGAGTTTTCTACAGCTTCAATAAGGATTTCGAAACAGACTTCTCGATGATTGATCCTATACTGTTGTCAAATTTATTTCTAGTGAGCTTAATTTTGAGCTCTGGGTACAGAAAAAGTCCCTGTTAACCAGATCCCAAGATTTTAGTGACTACGGAAATAATCCGAGGCCCTTTTCGATCGTTTTAATTGATGAGGTGTATTGTTTTAATGAAACGGTGCTTTTTTTCTTCAAAAGGGACTGTTTTTCCTGCATTTCAAAATGTTCCCCACCCTCGGCATTTAACTACATTGTTGCCAAATTTCTTTTCAGCTAGCTTAATCGATTTACTCTACATTGTTAGCGAATTTCTTTCCAGCGAGCTTAATCTTTAGATCTAGGATCTTTAAAACGGTCCAATAATAATATATTATATAATATGTTGGTCGCTGTTGTATAGCGAGTCTTCATTGGTCAATGCACATCCCAAATTATAGACGCTATAACTTAGTCAGCTCGTTCCATCAACTTCAGTCCACTTGGATGACTATCTTGAACTTTGAAATAAAATTCTTAAGCCATATTTTATCTAATTATTTGTCAAATAACGACTCAACCATTTATTATGCTTGATCAGCTCTAAATAATGTTCAGAAACATTAATTCGTTTTTGTTTTTATCATTTATAAGCTTGATCAGCAATCACATGTACAAAATTTTCGCATACTGAACTTCATCTTATTATCCTTCAAAAATATTTTATAGAGTTTTTGATATTTTCATAGCTGTATCTTTTGGACGTCAGTACTCTTGTGGTAACAATCCTTATTTTGCCGATATTTAGCTAAACACTAACGAAATGTTGCTTCATCTGGCGCCAAGCCTGGTTAAAACTCCATATAGTCATTATTTGTTGTCAGTAGTCATGGTTTTAATGCGATTTCGTCCATATTAATACCATGATGGGTATATACTTCTATGAATATACGCACTAAGTTTAATTAAAATCGATTATGTTATCCAAAATTGAGCGGATGCGCGATTGTAGTTTTAAACATATTCTGAGTTGAGCCTGTAATATAGTTCCCATCGTCGAATTATAAGTTTCCGAACTTTTCTTACAGGGTTATGCGATATACTTTTTTTGAATTATGAAAGATGTGCATGTATATTAAGCGCCTTTGACTAGTTGAAGCTACTTTATGAGTTATAGGCATTCAACTTATTGAATAAGCTATATTTTTAAAAGATCTAAATGCCACATGCAAATGTTTCGCAAAATATATCATTAATATAGTTATATTAAGTAATTTGAAATTTTAATTACTTAATTAATGTTGCTCAAAATTATTTGGCAAATAGAGTATGCATGTGTACCATACATGACAAAAATCGACCAGACAACACAGAAAAAAATTTGAAGGCGGCATACATATGTAGGTACTTGTAATGTAAAGCTGAGTGGCAAAAACAAGAAATGGGTGAATGAAACTGACTCATTTGTAATAGTCACACATACAAAAATTGTAAAATAAATATACAAATTAATTAAATAAATTATTAATATAAATATGTTGTGACTCACTATATATTAGCCGCGTTATTGGCTTAGCATTGTAATTACGCGCAAATAGTATTACTATTCAACATTATTTGGCAGCAAAAGGAATTTAGTTTAACAATTTAATCGAAACATTCATATAAGCCAAGCAAAAATTAAAATAAAGTGTCATAAGCAAAATAATAATATAGCTAATTTAAAGTTTTGTTAATATATAAATACTTTATTATACATATGCTATACACAATATAGTACAGACATACCCATATATATATAGATATTAATATAAAAATGTGCGCTGAAGTATCTACATACAAATTATTGTGCATAGACAAATGTAGCGTATACGCCCACGCGTCTGCAGAACAACCAGATCGACCGGCATGCATATTTGCATACATATAAATATATATATACATTTGTTGGTGAGGTACCATTAAAGTATATATACATATACATATTTGTTTTTGCCCATTAATTATAGTGACAACTGTAACGCTTGAATTCTTCTGCAAGAAGGATTAAAAACAAACACGCATAGTATATATGTATATATTTGCCGATATGCTATTTAGCAAGGCTAGGCCATTGGAATAAATGGGTGAACAATTTGAAAATTATGTGAGATTAAAAATTGATCGGCGAGGATTAGTTGCTAAGCAGGAATTTATGTGGGAAAAGTTAAAAAAAATTAACTTCAAAAAGGAATGCGAAATATTTGGAGACAAATTGTTTGAAATATTTCGAAGCAGTGGTTAAATATACTTTTGCACAAAAATAAAATATTAAAGGCATTTGAAAGAGTAATATTTAGAAATTAAAAAATAAAAATAAGTAAAAAAATTCAAAATAAAATTTAAAAAGTAAAAAAAAAAATATAATAAAAAAAAATTATAAAAACATAAGATTTTAAACGTGTACTATGCTGTACATAACTTAAAAATATTTTTGTATTTGCTAAAAATAAATTATTCAAAATTTTTTCTTTATAATTTTAAGGACATTTATTTTTATATACATAAATAATACACAATACAAAGTACGAGTACGAGTACAACTATTTACAATGAATATTCGAGGTACAATTAATTGTAATTATGTTTTTTTTTTTTTGGTTTTTTTAATGTTATTTTGTTGCACAAAATATGTTTGCTTAAGAACTGTGTCAGCATGTCTTTGCAGCATAAAGTAAATTTTCTAAAGAAAATTTTAAACAAAAAACATATAAGTTTAAGAAAACTTGAATGAAATTATGATAAATTAAAATCGAAAACATTTTCTTATATATTATAAATATGCCAGCGGCATTTTTGTTTCAATTTTTCAAAATTAACTTATGCATAAACATGATTTGCAACCGATTTCCAGCGCTGTGGTGTTTTTCGGAGATTTTCAAATATACTTTTTGCTTGAATTTCTAATTTTCTTCATTCACTTTTTCAGCTCCCGCCCGCTTACTTCACCTCCTTCACTTTCTCTGCCTCCAAATAGCTACGCATCACGCAATCACCCAGTCCCAGCTTGTCCATAATCTCCAATATATCTTCACAGAATTTTGCCTTAGCCGCCACTTCCTCATCATCGCAATCTTCTCGACTCTTCGACAGGCGTGCTATTACTTGTAGTTTGGCATCGATTACAACGTAATTGCTATCCGGTATAAAGCCGGAGCTTTTGTCTCTCAAATACAGCACCACCGATTTCAGTGACTTCGAGTTGAATTTCGAACTTATCGCGCCGGAAGCGAAATCTTGTGATTTTATCAATTGCGCATGCGTAGATTTCTGTTTGCAAACCAAGCAATTCCAGTTAGGGTGCGGCAGACCGGTGGTTTCGGGTACGGCAAGACCCGAACAGTTCGTGTCGCGACAGTAGAGAGCGGAAATGAAAGCGCCTTTTTCCTTTTTTGAGTAGATGGGGAAAAGAAAGTTTGGGAATATGATTACTATTTGAACATAATGTATTGAAAATTCACGCACCACTGTTGTAAATGCTCACATGCTCTCAAACTCACATGCACTACGCTCAAATTAAAAGCCTTTGCAATACAAATATATATAAATATAGACAGAAATATTATATTTACAAAAATTTTAAGAATAAACTATCTGAATTTTCTCAACATAGAAAAAAAAAACTAAAAAATATATCCGCTTTATTATAACCCATAAATATTAATGTTATTGCTTAGTCTGCTATTTATCAAGATATTTTTCGCTGTTTGAAGGCCTACTCATATTCATTCTATAATACATATGTATATCCTCACTAAACTAATAATTCTATAATATATTCATACTAAAGCTCTTCATGTTGTTGTTTCTTAAGCAGATATTCTGCTAACTGTATTTGACGTCATAACTTGATAACTTAATAAATATTTGTGTCTGTGCATAAATAAAAAAAAAATTTGAGAACATATTTGCTTGAATTTTAAACAAAAACAATTTATAAGTTCAGTTTTAATATAATCTATTCCAACCAATGCACATAACCTAACCTGCTTCTCTGAATCGATAATATTAAAGCTTCCTGTCTATTTTTTCAAAGCACAATAAAGCTATGCTGCAAAGCGATACAAAAATATATTTAAAAATAATAATAAAAGATAACAGAATAATTAGAAGAGCACTGTTTCCACATTATTATTCTACTTTATTTAAAAAAATATATATATACTTGAGATTGTAACGGCTTTTATCATTAAATGAGCCAAAAAAAAAATACCACGCTTTTGACTAAGACTCCAAATCTCGAAGTCAAAATATTGAATACTTAGTTTTTGAAAGTAGCGATACCTTCAATTCAATATGGGTATATACTGCTATAACTTACTGCTATTAATTCAAATTTTTTGTCTTTTTGTAAGTTACGCTTATTTTAAGGGGTTACATTGGTGTCACGGCTTCCACAATGCTCAAGTTGATACCAATGATAGTTTAGGAGATACAGCTTTGGAAAGTTGCGCGCTCAAGGTCAGCTATATACTTATATAGTCACTTAAAATTTAAGGCGCGTTTTTCTCGAAACTGTCCTTTTAAAGTCGGTTGTCAAGATTTCTCACGAACTACTCAACGGATATTAACGATCTCACAGGTCTATAATTTACAAGGTCTTTCCGCGGCGAAGGCACCAAAATTTGCGTGTTTTTGTAAAAACGTCTGCCAAAAATTATATTGTAATCACTGTGCCTGCAAACTACTCGATAAAAACAATTCTTAGATTGATATAACTCTTTTATGTTCATGTGAAATTTGTTCTCCATATGTCAATTAGTATTTATGTCAACTTGTTTATTACCTGAAACATTCCTACTAGGCGATTTTTACCTTGAAAAAAATTTAATAACGAATTTGTTTAAAATTTTGTGTTTCCAATTGAGTCGCGGTTACGGAATCGTTGCAAATGTTGCAGAGTTGTTTTAAGGAGTCTATTTTATCACGAACATAAAGTATTTAAGTGACACAAAGCATTCAGTGAAAGTCGTGAAGTCAGCGAAAACTTGCCCTCTCGCGAGTCATCCATCAACCTCAGTGAATAACGATAACATCGAAAAAAAAGAAACAGTGCTTGAATGAAAATCGTCGTGTTGTCATTAGAGAGAAAGCAGAGGATCTCATCATTTCTTATAGATCACCTCAGTACATTTTGGTTAATGTTTTGGTTATGAAGCGTATCAATGCTAGACTCGTAATAGAAGGCCTGAGGATTGTATTAAAATACAGCAAAGTCACGGGTAATTTATGTTTCTTTTAAAACACCATTGGGTGAAAAAACCTTAAGGCTTAACTAAAAGTAATTTTAGTAATAACTCGATATTGGTCGAAAACATAAATCGAACACAGATTATTTAGAGTGTCAGTCAGAATGTACATCTGACAACACAGAGAAAAACTATCGTTGGTTCAAAACTTCTTTTTAAATATATTCAAATACTTATTATAGTTCCAATATTACTAACTAGATCATAAAATAGCACACTAAAACTCACCTAAATAAGAGCCTTCTAAAATAACTGTAGAGAAATATTAACAAAAAAATAATTAATAAATTAATACAGTAAAAATTCAAGGTCATACAAAGAACCGTCTAAACAAAAGGCAGAGCACAGACACGTAACGTTTGAAGGAAATGATTTCGTAGAGAACAAAAAGCAATAAAACGAAAAAATTATGGTAAATCTTTACTACATTACATTAGTTCCGCAATAAATTATCTATTCTATTTAGATTTCAAAACAATTTTCTCGTCACTGGAAACACACAGTCACAGAAATTGCCAGCCAATTTGAAGAAAGAAATCTTACTAGCCATCGACACTTAGTACTTGGCGTACGCCGATTGCCCGCGTGTGGCCCAAGTTCAAGAACAACAACAAAATGTCGAAAATGATCACACAGCCGATCAGTCAGTTTGACATGCATACGTCCAACAAGGCGCCCCACAGCAGCCACTTGCTCACTATAGTTTTTGTTTTAGCCTGCTTTTCCACGCAATTAAATATTTTGCTTTCGGAATTTCATTTTGTATGTTTTGATTTCATTCTAAATTTTGTTTTTATTTTACCCATACACACTGAGTTCTGAGTGTTTATTTTTCCAAGCAAATATGATTGCTAATTTAATTAGCACCTTATTGTCGCGAGGCAGACGAAACTAATGAACGAAAACGCATAGGAAAACCTTGTGGAACATACTAGTCTAACTGTTTTCTTCCATTAAGCAGGCAAAGAAAAAAATTTTTGCTCGTAGCTACTACTAGCTACTGCATATTTCTTGAAATTTTCTTGATTAAATCATATCTTGATCGAACTTCATTCGCGTTGAGTTTTTGCACCCGACCAAGTGATTTCCCCGATTGTATTGCTGCTGTTATATAAACTTTATAAAAATGTCTTTCACGTAACTTTACCGACCGATGGCCCCACCTAACTCAAGAAATGCTATCATAATCCGAATCGGACACGTAGTTTGGTAATTGGTGGCTCTACTAATTTTAGAAAAATTGAAAAAGGGTCAGTTCGATTCCAGTCAGTAAACTGTAGTACCAGTGTAAGGTAAACTATAATAATAAAGTGGTCTTACGTGGGTTTTGGATAAACCATTCCCAGGTAGCATGAAAACGGCTACCACAAAGGAATAAGCGTCCATTATCTTATATTGATTAGAAGAACGTGAAATAGCTGTGATAGCAGGTATTTCAAACTTTGTACACGATAAAAATGTTGGCGGATTGAGTTCCGCCTCTGGTACACAAAAGAGGCCAAGGTACAGTCAAAACAGTAGACTTCACCCGGCGAGCCTGGTATGATGAAGACCAAAAATATAATATGCATCGTTTGGGAATGTAATCTACATAAACTACCTGGTAAAGGGCAAAACTACCTACTCTACTATACCGAATTATTAGACTTAATCAATGCCGAATTTCAGAAAGATAGCATAAGTATCCACTGTAATCTAGATTGGCAATAAGAAGTTTATCGCCGCCACGAATACGGGCTACTTTGCAGATTCCCAAAAAATGTATTTTTCAGACGGTAAAAGAAGTTAGAGCATCGCTGAGTCAATTATAATGAGCTAAAAGTAGATTTTGTGGAGAAGTCAATCACTTATTATATATTATATTTTTTATATATATTTTGTGGGCTAAGTACTTATTGGACAGCCCTCATTTATATAAGTGAAATATATATACTTATACTTACAAGTATATAAATGAGTAATATTTTTTCTTTTCTGTCAATCGTAAAAGCCTACTATTTGTTATGCCACATATCTTCACACGCATCGCAGACTCTCTAAGGCGCACTAATAAATTATTTAAATGCTAGAATAACACTTTAGGTATTTGTGAACAGCACGAATCATTTTATATTCAAAATATGGTAAATACCCATTTAAATGCTCTCGGAAAAATCGTTAAAAATCTAAATGACTACTGAGTATCCCCATAAATTTATTTTATAGTCAACGGCTTTCTTGTAGGGCGTTTTCATAGCATCTCCCTTGAAAAAACAAACATTTCATGTCAAATATTGAAAAAGTTACGCGTATATGCTTTTTGCAATAACCATTGCACGTAAATGTGTATGTTGATTAAATATTTAAATTATTTATTTTTGAGCTGCTTAGCGTGCCAATTCTGTCACATATTTTATGATTAGGGATTTGTTTATGAATTTATTTACGTTTTTGATGTTAATTAGCTGCCTATTGCTATAAATTGTTCACTTTAATTTTTGAAAAACGTTGAATTTGCGAGCAGTAAATGGCGCATATAATTTTCAATAATTTTTATGGAATTTGAGGTGTTATCATGAGTAAATGGCGACATATGACCGTTTGCTTGTTGGCAAGGCAAAGTCATTAAGAACTCAGATATGATCAAGGCTGCAAGTGGCTGTCCACTCAAGGCTAGTGGAGGAGTGTCTAGTATCTTAATTAAGTATTTTATATATAGGGTGGAATTGCTGAAGATCGCTGTAAAGCCGATGAGCTCGCAAGCAAACGCACCTTGATACATTATCACCAGGCAATACATCTGCAATCGTAATGACAGTTAAGCCTGAAGCGATTCACAAGGGATCTGATGTGAATAGAAAACAGGCCACTAGTAAGCGAAAACTGTCACATAGAAATATATTCATACAGTGAGACTGGTTACTTACGAAGTTGTTTCGAAAGAGAAGAGAAAAATAGCTCAGCACATCCTTCTTGAAAATTTTACCTTTGTGAAACTAAGGGTAAACCATGTTGGAACTAATACCTTCAATTCAGAATTGTGATGGACCTAAAATGCTTCGTCGAGGGTTTATATTTATTTTTAAAAGATAATTATACACACAGATTATTCCACAGAAAACTTATCTGTTTTCCCTAAAAATGTTTTAAAACGTGTTATAGTCTTCTAGTTTATCACGAACACAAATATTTAAGTGGCACAAAGCATTCAGTGAAGGTCGTGAAGTCATCAGAAACTTGCCTCCTGCGTGTCGTCCATCCACCTCTGTGAATAACGATAACATCGAAAATTTAAAGAAACAATGCTTGAAAATCATCGTGTTGGCATCAGAGTGATAGTTGAGGATCTCAAAATCGGTTATGGATTAGGTAGACTTTTTAGACCTGAAACTTTTGCAAAAACGACGTCGAGTACAGGTCACAAAAATGATGCTTAACAACATAGATGAGGACGCTATATTCGTCAAACGCATTATTCCTGGTACAGAGATGTGGGTTTATGAATATAAAGTCGAAACTGTCCTACATAAATATTTTAAATGGCATTTCAAAAATGAGCCGAAAGTGAAAAAACCAAAATTTGCTGAAGGCACTAAAGGTCGTCCCAGCCAAAGCATTAATCAAATGCATGGAAAATTTGATCAATCGTTGGCATCCTTGTATTGGGTCAAACGGCGATAAAAAATATGTCTATTAAAATTTTTGAAAATGTATTTTTTTGTCAGTCCGGTTAATGCTCTTTGTCTTCTATTGTATGATTAGAAGTGTTAAACCTAACAGAATGCATGAAAGATCCATGTGCAGCAGTAAACTAGAGCCAGAAGGTCATTTGTTGTTGGATTATTCAAGGCATTGCAACGCTGTTCATGAATATCGAGTTGGAGAATTTCATTATTTGAGAGGCTCACTTACAGGAATTTTAAGATTACTGAGCATAGGCAATAACAAAAAACATTTTCACACATTTTATTTACTTTTCTATAACACTCTTAACTCTCTTCGCTCCGAAAATTACACTTTCACATATCACTTTCTCCCAAATATTTATCACCTAAACTCACTCGCACAGGCACACTTACTGTTGGATCGGAGCAACGCGGACACTTGCAGGTGAATCCTTTCTTCATTTTCAAAAACAAATGGCGTGCAGTATTGCTCGTAAACAATTTCGTATATGTGGTGGTGATCTCAGTGCCAGCTGATATATCCACCGAAGCGCGCACCACCATATTTCTGGTTTTCTCCTCGAACGTGTAATATGAATTGGGAATGCAATCGTGATTCATGACAGCGAATAATGGGAATAAGGCGCGATAGAGAAACTCTGCATTATCATTGGAACGATCGGCGGTCTCATCGAAGCCATTTGTACGCAACACCGCAACAGTACGATTCATAATCTCAATCACTTTTTTATCGGTGGGAAATTCGTTGAAACCCTTAGCGGCATTACGCACTTCCGTACGATGATTATTATCCAAATTTGCTTGTAAACAATAGATGAGATCACGTTGATCCTTCGTCAAATTGATAGCACGTCCGACGCACAGCAAACGAATAAGCAGTGAGTTGGCCACATCCGGTTCGCAAGGTTTCCACGATTGGAAGAGGGTACAATCGGCTTTGTGTTGTTGCTTTTTGCCACACAGAGAACAAATGGGCAAACCACAACCCTGACGACACATAAACTTTGTATCCGGCAACATTTTGAAGCAATTCGAACACGAGTTGAGCGTATCCTCAGCGCGTGCAGAAGGACCGATCAGCAGCGGACTGTCGCGAAAGATCACATCACCACGTTTGATGTCGCGTGTGGCCATAATGCCGCGTCCAGCTATTTTAGAGACACCTATCTCCCAAGCAGGATCGGTGTCCTTAAAGGGCGCCAAATGGAGTGTGATTAACTCTGCGGTGCGCTTCGGACAAATCATAATTTTTGTGTGTGTTGTTATAAAATTATTATAATGGGAATCCGCAAATAAATCAGTAGGTGTACACAAGCACAGAGTTGTAATCAATTTGTCTTATTTTTAGTAAAAACTTATTTAAAATTTTAAAATTAAATAATCCCTTGTCAATGCACTAATTTCACTTTTTTTGTTGTTTTCTTATTTAATTTTTAGTTTTGCACACGTCTACCGTTATATCAAGTGTGAGAGCTTTCACTTAGCAGATTTTTTAAATATTTCGCTCTGCGTAGCCGTTGGCAAACTGTCGCCGTTTTCCAGTTTACAACGCTTTTATTCGAAAATCACAGCATTTTTTAAATAAGTGTGTGAAATTTACCACTACAGCGCCGATCATGAGCGCTATGTATATACTCACAGAGAGTGAGCATAAGTATGTGAGTGAATTTACGAAATCTTGCAAATTTCTTAATTTGAATTTAATTCGATTCAAATTGAGTGCTCGATGCCGTGTAGACCATTGAAAGCGCCTACAAATAGTGTTGGTATTTTTGCGGTTTTGGTTTAGTGAGTACTCAGGGAGCTAAGAAACCGGTACGTCGAAAAAATTAAAAGATTTATAATATGTTTTAAAACTATAGAAGTATTCGGTACAAAGACAAGGTTTATGAAATTTGAGTTTACAACTATCCTAACCTTCAAAACACAGAGTAGTGCAGTTCGTGTCCGAAATGGTGCATCCTGGGTAACGCTAAATGACCTGCGGTTTTATAATAGGATATATATAATTAGGAATTAACGTTTTGGATTTCGGTTTGAACCCTGAGCCATCCTGCCACTTGAGTATGCTCGGGTGACACTCAGCAGAAATGGCTGGTTGGCTAATGTCGTAACTACCTCCGCCCCCGTCAGCATTTAGTTGCTATGGTAGATGTTGATTGAGAAGACTCGCTCTTTACGCTGGTCGGCTCTCAAGAGAGACAACATTGAAACCATTAAAAGCGACTACCTATCTCTGGGAGTGTAGAACCCAAAGGGACGAAACCATCACCTGCCAAGACTACGAAAGGGGCCGGTGCAGCCTCTATCTCGAATACATCTAGGCTAGTCCTACTAGGGAAAGAAAAGACGGAGCAAGTAGGTAGAAAACTACTGACTTCTGACAGTGCCAGGACACCTGTACGCGGCAGAATCGCGCTACGGGAATTGAACAACATTTAGCGAAATCGCCAAGTGCGCGCATACCATTGAACGTGGCGTATACGAATGCAGTAAGGAGAAGTGAAAAAAGATGGCTGGAGTCATTTTCTCGGTTTTCATGAAGATGGTCAGAGGGAACCCTGGGCTTCCTCCAAGGTTTGAAAGTGCCGGGTGGTACCATGGGCTTCACAAGCTCATAAAGTGTGCTGATGAGCAATTGGTAACTCTCCACAAAGATGTAGTGTCTCTCTTGGGAGAAATGTGGAAATTGGCCAAATTGAAGGCCGTTGATCTTCGATTGTTCGGGTCTGAGGAACCGAACCGAGAAACCTTAGCAAACCGAGCAAGCCCTGATACTGCTCAATGCAGAGTCCCTCAGCACTCTCAAGGAATCCAGCCATAAGCAATGGCTTTTAAAGGGGGACTCTAATGATCTTCCCTACGGATTCAACCCCCTAATGCGTTAGAGGAAAAGGAAGGAGATGACCTATGAACCAAAGAGGCAGACCCGGAGTTATCGGAATTATTATTCGTATTTTAAAAGAAAAAATTATATATTGGTAAAAGTAATGGCAAAAAAAATATAACTACTTGCGGGTACTCGGTTCGGCAGTCTCGTTTTGCCAACATTAAATAAGATTAGACTTCAATTTGTCACTCTCATTGCACTGACAGCTCCCACAATGCAACTACGGGAGACTCGACCACTCAATGAGCTGGCAGAAACCCAAACGAACACAGTCACGATGGCGTAGGCGCACAGTGACCGCAGGTAAGAAGGTGCACCAAATTATAATAATGAAGATAATGATGATGCCGCAAAATGTCGTTGGCTTAAAGCACTAGGCACACACCCGGTATGCTGCTGTTCTCTACAAAGATGATACTCGACGATATTGCACTTCGGGTGTTGAGCCAAAACAGAAACAAAAACAAAATGCTCCCACACACTTGCATGCTTGGCCGCCCTGTGGAATTATGAATTTATCGCTGGCGGATCAGCCAAACGCGCATGAAATTATGATGCTCACACAATGTTGGCGAAATATTCGTGAGGTGCTCGACTGTAGGATTACTTTGACGCTGTAATTAAAACTTTCGGTTTTTGTTTTTGGTGGTAATGTAATGAATATATTGTACATATACATTTTGTAGTACAAGTACTCATAACAAGTTGTGTTTATCGGTATATTATTAAAATATATTTTAATAATTGGTGTCTTGTTGTGTCACGAGCACTTTGACGTAAATAATTCTAGCTGCAGAAATTCGTAATTCTTGCATATTTTTCCGCTGATTCAACTCTGTGAATATTGTTACTTGTATACCCTTTATTTTGCTGTTTTTGTTATTGTCGACTGTGGTTGATGTTAATATCACGTTTTCAGTTGCCACAACACTGTTAAGAATTTAGATAAAATTTTTGTGTATATTTTTAAAAAAATTTCTAGATGTTTTTATTTCAAAATTCATGCATTTCCCTCTTAAACTTGTCCATCATATAATTCTAAATATTATTTCAATTATATTTATGCGCATTTCGAAATCGAAAATTGTCAATTAAATTTTTATATCAATTAAAATTTGCGCTTGCATTCCACCGCAACAAAACAAATTAAATATTGGGAAAAAATCATTAATAAAATCATTTAAAAATTTCTGTTAAAATTGAAAATTTTGTTTTGCTTTTTTTTCACTAGGTATTTGGTATGCAAATATTGATTATTATTGTTGTTTTATTTTTCTTTTGCTTCTTTTGCAATATGCTGCTGGCGCTACCTGCCGCGCGCATGTCTTCACTTGAGGCGCGCCCAGCAGTCGGTGGTCGGCGTGCGCTTGTAAATAGCTCAGTGGGTGAAATGTTCGTTGTGGTTGTTATTCTATTATATAATATGTGTATGTAAAATGAATTTAAATATTTGTTGGCGTAGTCTCGCCATGCTTGGAATTATTGGTGTTGCGCAAAATTAATTGCTACTGTCATGCGTGTGCGCAATGATTTTATATGCGAGAATTCGGGAAGAAAACTAAGAAAGAGATTAGTGTAAAATTTTTCGTGAAGCGCCAATTACAGAATATTTTTTTTGTACCGAAGATGTCACCCAATAATGTGGTATGATATATTCTTAATATAAAACGGATTTCTTACGACTGGCTGGTAACCGAAACGGAAGAATTTAGAAAAGATTCTCCATAATTAACGATGATAAATACTTGTATAACAACCCGCAACACTTCGATACAACGAAGCCCTTAAAAATTGTATAAGTTGTATGTAACGTGTAGGTTAAAATTACAATTTTTCCAACCTGTTCAGTTATACCTACAAAATTACATATGTATTTTCGACATTCGATCCTTAGACTATAAGCTTTCTTCTCATCTCATGAAAGATATATATATATGGAAGTAAGTATATTAAAGGCAAATTACTTCCATTTCCATTTACTATTGCTAATTTAAAAGTGTCTGATACAGCAGTTAATTCACCAGGTTACGTATACGCCCTGTGCAGCCGTTTAGTAACCATATTAAATATGGCTTTTGCAAGGCTATATATCTAGAATATTTCTATGGAAAACCGCTGAATGAATTGTGATATGAAATATTGTTTCACATAGCAGATATGGACTACGCATGTAGCTATTCTAATGAACTATGTAACGTTTGTTTGTGGCTACTATTTTCCTTACACTTAAAAACTTGTAAAAGTAATTTATAGTCACATGATACACTGCGTTGTTTATGTAAATATTTTGTATCTTATTTCCGCACATATGGTAGATATCATTCGCTTTAGATGCGAATAACGCTGCTCTGAATTAATTATTTACTTTATGTCAATATACCATTAAATAAAAGATTTTACAATCAGCTGTTTTATTTAATTCTTAGCTGATCATGCTTAGATCTCGACACTCAACAGACTCTGGCCTATCGGTGATCGCAGCAAAAAATATAAGAAAAAATTCGTACGTCATGTGTACTGCGGCCATTGTGGAAATGGAAGTATGGTGGACAATCTCAAGGCATAGTAATTATAATACAAAACTTGATTATATACTAGGTTTATGTATTTTATTTTTATTACTGCGCATTGTTTTTGATAAACGGTTGTATGTTATTTTTTCATGTATCTACGTATTGACGTACCACAGAAAAGAAAATAAACAAGTAATGCTGAAACGCTGCTCTAAGATGTGACGAAGAGAGCGATATTAAGTATTTAACAGTTTAGATCAAACTAGAATAAAAAAAATCGATTTTTTTACTTCAAGGGATATTATTGTCTAGAAATAAATAAAAAAATCGATTAAAAAAAGTTTGACTTTTTTTGAACATTTTCAAAATTTAACTATTCATGAATATGTCTACAAGAGAATTTTTTTAAATTCAAAATAGTTTCGGAGATATATGTAGGTATTTTGCTGACCCAGCATCCAAATTGAAATTTTGAACACGTTTTTCTCGAAACTGTTTGTTTTTTTTTTTAAACGATACCCATCATTTCTCAGGTTCTACGAGATGAATTTACCTGAAACCATATCCCCAAAATTATATTTTTCAAAAATTCGAAACAGTCAAAACAAGTGGTATAAACATAGTTTTTTCTTAAGACATTATTATAGATTAATATTTGTTTTTTTTTTTTGTTTTTTTGTTTCAGATAGGAGGGTTGAAATCGGTGTTATGGTCACGGACCAATTCATCAACTGTTAATTTTTAAAATTTTTAACTTTTTTTATTTTCTTATTTTTTTCTGTATTCTTATAAGGAAAATTAAAACTAATAGCAAAATGGATAATAATTTGATATTGATTGCCTTTTTTAAGACACTTCAAAAATTTCCTTGAAATTCATGCCTCTAGACTACATAGAATACCCCCTTAAAGTGCCTCTTTAAATCATCATTTAATTTGGTAAATATCTAGTAAATTACGTGCCATATTTTATTATTAACGGAAGTTTCTTTTTTCTACACATTTCTCTGTTTTTTTACAAGTCCGCTCTTTTATGAAATAACTTATGTAAAATTAAAAACATAAGCACTTTCCTAGCAAGTCTTATGTATATTAGGAGCTTGTTTTTTATTTTGTTGCAGAGAGCATGAGTCCCTAGAATCAACATCGCGTATAGAAGCCCTTTTGAAAAAGATAGTTCCGAAATTTGGCCAGTAGTCAGCATTTTTTAACTAAAAAGTCAGTTTAAAAGTAAAAATTTATTTATACATACAAATATATATATAGTAAAGTCTGAGACACCTACGTTGCTGCCGAACTCAACAACAACAACAAGGGACAGAAATAATTGGAGAATTAAATTGCAGCAAGCGAAGACCAGCAACGGGCTGTGGAGCTGATGATGATAAAAGTCTGAGAAAGATACTCGATTGCTTTTTCTTTACTCTAATAATAGATTGTCCAAATTAGTTACCCTAAGCCCTTAAAGAACTATTTTTCGAGTAAGGGAATAAGAATCCAATTATAATTTTTTAATTTGTAATTTTTTCTGAATATATATTACTTTATTTAGTGACACACAGTATTCGAATGCTTTACAAAGTAATAAAGCGAACTTGGTAATTAACACATAAATCATACTTATCAAAATTTCAATAATATTTATACGAGTATATTTAATATTCTCTTAACCACAAACCCCAATGCACAAGCTCAGGGACCGTACAGCTCTAGTTTTAGGCCTTGCTGCGACTTTTAAAATAATCGTGAGCGTAGGTAAGAAAACAAGTGTCCTTCCAATTCTCCTAAGGTATCTTGTCGCTCTTAAAAGAAATCTAAGTCATTGAAGGTATTTGTTATAATTAGTGCCCTATTCTATTTTCCTTACAGTCTCCATTCCAAATATTATACAGCTTTTAGCTTTAGCTGTATTTTTATAAACCTCAAATTCTTCTATCTATCTAGCATCATAATATCTTAGATTACTAAACAACCTTATACTGAAATAATCCTCCATTAATTATAATAATGCAAACAAGCAGTTACACTGTGGAATATATGTCATATTACTCCTAGTAATCCGCCAAGTAAATGAAGTGTGATATAGATGTATACACTTAGTTGCCTCTTGCCAAGGCACAGGCACACTTTACTATAAATATAACCTAAGCACAGACTTCCGCACAAGCAATGCACTTATGTAGATCGCCGCCAGCGCCACGTCGCAGTGAATGCCTGCCACGCTTGCCACATAGCTGTTGCTGCTGGCACTGGCTGCTTGCTGTTGCCGCAAATGCCTGTCATGCGCCATGCAATCAAGTCAGCGTGAACATTTTTATTAATCGAGCGTGATTTATTAGCAATTATATGTGTATACAAACACTGAGGCGCACGATTATTGCGGCGCAGACAAATTTGCAGTGCGAAATTCCAAAAAGTGAACAGGCCACAACAAAAAAACATAAATAACAACAGACAAAGAACAAGTTATTAAAATGATTGCACAAAAATTGCAGGCCATGCATAAATTGCCAGCAAAACACATATAACAACAATAGTGAAAGCAAATTGAATACAACAACCACTGCAACGCAAAAACAAAGACGAAAGCAAAAAACAAAAAACTAAGTGGCCAAGAGGCCACACGAAATAACACTGACCGGCAATGCCTCCATGCGCCACTCACGGCCTATGGCGCTCACTTCTAACGTCACGCTTGCTGGCGCTTACTTTTAGCTCAGCAAAATTGCCTGCGCGTATATAATATGTGTGTATGTTTGTGTGTGCGCTAAATTTGTTTATTTGTATTTTGCGCGTATTTGCTTTTCTTGGCCGGGCGAAATGTTTGCACGCAATGAATGACACGCGGCGGAAGTTGTAGCAATTAATGGCTCTTGTTGTTGTTGTTGCAAATGTGCGGAAGTGGTTACTGCAAGCGTGAAAACGCTTGAAGGCGTTCGAGTGCGAAAAAATTTAGTGTTTTTACGCGCGATTTCTCCAAATTGACAAATTGACACTTAACACACATGCGCTTGTCTGCAGCTGCTAATTTGTGTCACTGTTAGGCGACAATCACTTAACATATATTTACGTATACGCACTGTACGCCAGCAGTATTCAAACGCCCACACAATGCTCACTTTTGCCCGCATTTTAGCTGTTGTCTGGCAAAGCGCTCAGCGCGTTTATTTGTTTAGCCGTTGCTTAGTCAGTGTAAACAAATGTTGCCGACGTGTCATTTGCTGGTGATTTGTGTACATTAACTGCAACACAAATACACAGTCACAGCTACATTTGCATGTATGTATGTATGTATTTTCAGTATATTTTCACGTATCACTTCACCCAGCGATCGCTAATGAACGCAACTGTTGTTGTTGTGCTTGACGCTGATTTGTTTACATGTCAATCAAAATGTTTTGTTGATCTCGCTTTCTGCCACTCTTGCGCTTTTCCAGCTAAGTAAGTGGGAATTTTGAATTTATAGCGCCACCATGAAACGCTTTTGAGGCACGCAGAGTTTTGATGAATTTTGAATGAAATTTTTCGAATTAATTTAAAGTAATGGATTAAGTGGTTAAAAGTTTATTGAACCCATAAGCAAATGGATGCGTTACACATGTGTGAACAAATATATACAAAAAGCAAGTAAGGAAGTTCTAAGTTCGGGTGGAACCGAATATTTTATACTCTTGCAACTCTCATGGAGCAAAGCCCGGTAAATTACTTCAGGGGTTGGCAAAATTTCATATTAAAGGAAGTATGATTCAATCCATTTTTGACACAAAGACATACTATTATCGAAGGTTTCATTTATTTATTTTGCTATATGAATTTCATTATATATCATACATATTGACCGATATTCTCGGTAAAAAGTCAACTATAGGCACTGGGGTCCACATTTTCATTACCTAGGGGCTTAAACAGTTTTGGTTCGATTTAGACAATTTTTGGTCACAAAGTGGCATACTTTAAACGCATTATTCACGCAAAGTTTTACCCCGATGCAATCATTGTTTCTTGATTTGCATAGTGGAAAGTGAAAGAATCTAATGGAATTTAAAATTGTTTTATATGGGAAATAGGCGTGGCTTTAATCCGCGTTATGTACCGAATTTGGTTTAAAACGGTTAAGCAAATTCCAAGATATGGGTTGTCAGTTAAATGTTTGCGGTGCCACGCCTACTGTCTAACTTTGAACGCGGTTCCTATAAAGTTATCTCATACCATCTCAGAGATAAAATTTAATGTCTCTGGCGTGTTTAGTGCTTGATTTGTAGCGCTTTTAGTCGTTTTTAACAGTACTGTGATGGGGAGTGGGCGGGGTTGGCACCCGATTTTACCCATTTTTACACTGTCGATAGAAGTGCTAAAAACATTTCTTCTCAGTGAATTTTGGAGATATGCATATTAAGCATATTAGGGAGCGGGACCACGCCCAATTTTTAAAAAAACTTTCAGCTGCAGATGACTCTCCCTAATGTGATCCTGTATACCAAATAACAGCCTTCTATATTAATGGAATTTTGTGGGCGTGGCTGTGGTCCGATTACGCCCATCTGCAACACCAGCCGTCTGACGGTACCAAGAAGCATGTGTACCAAGCTTCATTTAGATATCACAATTTTTCCTCAAGTTGCAGCTTGCACAGACGGACAGCCGGACGGACAGATAGTCACCCGGTAAAGTATTTAACGTAATGCGATATGAGTTTATTGCCTTAATTGGTCGCTTGGCTATCGACATACTTGTATATATCGATCTTCTTCATGTAATATAATGTTCTGCAAAGACTTTCGCTGAAAGATAATGCAGTATTCTGGAAGTTTGAAGGATCGTCTAAGATATAGTTTTAGGCAATAGATTCAGGCGCCAACCCAATTAGTAGTTTTTTATTTATCGGTATAGATGCTGGAAGTTTCGCCAAGGAGTCGTATGGTTCTACGCCATCCACCCTTTTTATGTGACTTGAAACCTTCTCTCCTAGATAAAGCGTGAGTGTATACGATATAATTTATCCACCAACAACTTGCTTATCGAGTTATGCCCGCAGATTCTTGTGGTGAATTCAGTGCCGATTGGTGGTAGATTAAGTAACTTTCTAGTACAGACGTTGGAGTCGTAAAGCAAGATTGCCTTGACTACCGCTGTGTAACACCAATGTCTGAGGCCAGGTGATAGGTCCCATGTTGACACCAGCACCACTGGCCTTTTTCACCCTCTGTCCAAAATTACTTTCAAGCACTTGGTATGTTACTTAAATGTTAACTCAACCCCGTTGAGCTATGGGGGCTTCCATCGGGATTTTGTATCTGCTTTTATTCAGTACCATATCCGTCATATCGGCATTTATCTCAAGGTTGGCCGATATCGCCCATTCGTATATGACCTTAGAGCGTTGGCCAGTCTCAGTGGATCTATCTTCGTATAGGCGTACTGTGCTCACGATATGTCAGTAAATAGCAGCTTGTCTCTAATGTAGACGTCTAGAATCTTTTCAGTAGGAATGAAGTTAGATTTAGTGCTATATATTCTTTCGAATAAAAGTCAGTGAAATAAGCTATGATTCTAATTTTAATAATTCCAGTTCATTTATGCCAAAGTTGACTTTCGAGAAAATCAAAAACTTAAAATTACTCTGCTGTAATCTACAATTGTTGCCAAGAAGAAAGTTTTATTGCTGCAATAATCAACTTTAATTATTACTTAAAAAAATTATTGCCCCTTAAATCATTTGCCGCGGCATGTGAAGCCATTAAAGTGCCAACCAATAAACGCAAGTAATAAATAAGGCATAAATAGGCAGCACTGCATGCACGAAAATGCATACATGTCGTACTTAACTGTAAAAATATGTACATATGCGCGATCACACGGCAAACGCAAATGACGTCGGCCGCAGACTTATTTATGCATTCAAACTTAAGAAAATACCCTAGTCATACATTCCGCCTAAATCAATTTAATTTAGATGCAATTAAAATGTATCATTACATTGGAATTGGCAATAATTCTCAACTTATTTTGAATGTAAAGGTAATTTATGCGACAGAGGATAAACATGTAATATATGCTAAGTATATAAATATTGGTAGGTATATATAATGTATATAGGTGCCTATATCTGCAAGAGTATAAGAATTTAAACTAGATTAATGAAATTACGTTGCATATATTACAAGTTGTGGCAATTAATTAAGTTTTTTGTTGAGTATGTGAATTAAAATTGTACAAATATACATATGTACATATGTATGTATATGTGTATATAGAGAAAAAACAATTGAGTATATGTGTGCAATTACATTATTTTATGTTAATTTAAGTCAATTATATATTTGCTCTTTGCGAGAAAATTTTAATTTTTACCCAAATGAAATAGCGTCAAATTTTAATGACAGTCTAAGTCACCAGCAAATGTCGAACAACGGACAGTGGCAGCTGCATTGCGCTTATTTCATTAATTATTTGAGTAAAAGTGCAAAAGTAAGACACAACAACCAACAGCAATGCACAGTGATTAAATGCAAACATACTGATATATATATATACAAATATACATATTTACATATACCAGTATGCATACGTAAATGTTGCTGCGCTTAGCTAGCACCAGCTATGCAATGCAAAATTGTTGTTATATGCAAAAAAAAAAAATAAATAAAATGTGTATACTCTTGCAACATGTTGCTACAGAGTATAATAGTTTTGTTCACCTAACGGTTGTTTGTATCACCCAAAACTAATTGAGATAGATATGGAGTTATATATATATATAAAAGATCAGGATGACGAGAGGAGTGAAATTCCGAGTGACCTGAGAGTGTGTATTACAGATCGGTGGAATCAGATCATTGCCACGCCCACGAAACGTCATTAATCGAAAACATATAAAGTGCGATGACTAGCATAAGCTCCACAATAAGATACAAGAATGTTATTTGGTACAACGAATTGCATTAGCGCGGGGCATCTATAGTTGAGGAGACTTTTAAAAAATAGGCGTGGCACCGCCCTCTATGAAGTTTAATGTACATATTACCTTAAACATTCAAACTTATAATAACCAACTTCAGTCAGAGATAATTTTTTTGACTTCCTTGTTTACTCTGTGAGAACTCATCGTATAACAGTTTTGTTAAAAACTACTAAAAGTGCGATAACTCTATAACTACCACTAAATGCGGCATAGACATGAAATTTTACAAACGAGATGGTAAGAATGGACTTTAAAGGAGCCGGTGTCAAATTTGGACAGTGGACGTGGCACTGCCCACATATTTATAAAAACCCATATTTTGGGATCTATTCGACCGATTTCAACCAAATTCGGTAGGTGATATTGTCCTGACACTCCTATGTTTCAGTGTGAAAATCGGATTACAACCACGCCTACTTTCCAAATAACAAAATTTAAATTCCCATCTGATTCTTTTACTTTCCAGTATACAAATCAAGAACCAATCAATCTTTCCCGATAAAAGTTTGCACGAATAGTGTATTTGAGGTGTGTCAATTTATCAACAAAAATTGGCAAATCGGACCAAACTATTCAAACCTCCAGTTACCAAATATGTGGACGACTGTTCTTATTGCCAACTATCAACGGTAAATATCGGTGAGCATGTCAGATATATTATTAAATTCGCAAAGCATTTTTCCCGGCTTTGATCCTTGCAAATTGCGAGAGTATAAAATTTTCGGTTACACCCGAACTTAGCGCTTCCTTACTCGTTCCACATAATTTTTGTTAAATGTCAGACATTTAGGCAAATTCATAAATTCCCATTTATCAGTGTTCTTAAAGAGGTGTGAATTCGATTGACATGGACATGGACATGTATGTATGTCCATATATTTGTATGTACGTGTAATTCAGTAAGGTGCTGATGTCGCTGTCCAAATTGATTGATGTTCATGAGCACGATCAGGTAAAAGTAGAAATTGTCAGCGACCATAATATATAGATATTATTATACACTCAAGATCAAATTTGATTCGTACTAGTCCATTTAAACGGCGTGCGTAAAGCGATTCGATACATTTTTTTCCTAAAATCGTGTAAACTTTGCTTTATCTTCGTTGGAAGTTTGACCTCCATATATCAATTAGTGTGTGTTTGGCCGTTGTTTGCTTACAACGCGAAATGTTTGTCTGGCGATTTTTACCAAAGAAAAAATATTGTATTCTGAGTTTGTTTGAAATTTTTTGTTGAAAAAGGAATCAATGAATTTCGTTAAGTCTTTGAAAACTTGTCGCTTCACTTCTGTTAATGACGATAACATCGAAAAAATTTAGTCCTTGAATATCGTCGTGTTGTCATCAGAGAAATAGCAGAGGATCTGAACAACTCTTATGGATCGGCTTAACATATTTTGGGTAAAAAGCGCGCGAATGCTAGACTTTACCAAAACGGACTTTATCGACACTTTAACAGATCTTTTCGAGTCGAATAGAGATTGCACAAGAGATACTTGACAACGTAGCTGATGACCCTACAATCATCAAACGCATCAATACTAGTGGCGACAAGACGTGGTTTATGAATATGACTTCGAAACTGTCCAACAATCTAGCGAATGGCGCTTCAAAAATGAACCGAAATCGAAAAAACCAGATTCCACTGAAGATATTGAAAACCATCTCCGCCAAGACTAATAACAAATGTTTGGAAATTTGGAATTATCGTTGACATGCTTGTATTGGCTCATTAGGCGATTATTAAGACTTGAATTAAAAATGTCCCTGTTTTTTTGGTCAATCCGGGTCAGACGTGATTGGGTGTATGTATATAATTTATATATCACACTGTTGTGGGCATCGACAACACTTTGCAAATGAGTTCTTGTAAAAAGAGGAAAATTGAGTTTGATCAGGATAGTATTCTATGCAGACTCTCATTCAGTAAACCAGATTATATAATATTTTTGTCATATTGAACTTCGAGAGATATTTTCAGGTGGTTTAAATGGATGAAGCGTACACTATTGTACAATTGTGAGGAACCCAAAATTCGACCCGGTGTCGGTCCGGTTATGATTGCGGGACGCAACACCACCGTTTTTCATTTACAAACTGGGTTAACTGTAAGGTATTCAAGCAAAAAGTATTACGCGCCTAAAGAGTTATTAATGTTCTAAAGAATACGGAACTTCTTGCCGGGACCACAAAAGCAAGGGAAGCAAGAGTTCTGCACTTTTTCTGTTCGTGTTCAAAGCATATTTGACTTAAATAGAGAAATATATGGGTGTACCGGTATGAAGTGACCGTTAAGATACAAATGTGTTGTGTCAAATTTTGTACCGGAAAGATTTTTTGTTAATTACTTAATTATCTATAGTTTTCTAGTTCGCGACAATATCGATTTGCAGGCCATTTAAAAGTAGTTTGAAAGAGAGCCTAAATGTTAAAATAGTAAAATCTCCGAATCTCAGTTTTATACTTTGAGTATAAATTAGTTTATAAAGCAGTTGGAATGTTTATTTCTATATCCACATTCTATTTCTTATTCACAATTGATACATGCTATTCCATTTCGCTCCATTTACGGCGACACGTCAGTGGGGTCTTTTATGTTATAGTGATACATTTTAAGGTTCCCTACTTTTAAAAGAAAAAAACCCAGAAAATCCAAATTTAATGGGGAATGTTTATTATCATTCGAAAGAATGTTCTTTAGTATTTATATTTTTAAGATTATCTCTTTAAATGTTTAGTCCAATTTTCAATGTTAACTGGCAAATTATCTGCTCACCGAAGTGTTCTTTTAATAAATCCATTGATTGATGCGATGTGTGGGAAGTGGCGCCGTCTTGTTGAAACCAAATGTCGCCAAAATCACAAGCTTTAATTTTGGATATTAAATAGTCGGTTATCAAGGCGCAAAATGGTTACCATTGACGGTTACGTTCTCACCGGCATCATTTTTGAAGAAATATCGACCGAAGATTCCACCGGCCAACAAACCACACCAAACCGAGTTTTTTTCTGGATGAAATATCAGCCCTTGAATCTCTTTAGGTTGCTCTTTGTTCCAAATGCGGCAATTTCGTTTGTTTACATACCCATTGAGCCAGAAATGAGGCTCGTCGCTGAACAAAATTTTGCTCGAAAACTTCGGATCTTCTAGGAACTTTTCAAGAGCTCATAGAGCGAAACTATGTTACTTGGGAAGGTCGAGCGGCATCAGTTCTTGCACAAGCTGTATTTTGTACGCTTTCAATTTAAGATATCAACGTAAAATGCGCCAAGTCGTTCCATACATCAGTCCGAGTTGCTGCGCCGAATCGACTCTTCACGGTGTTCGTGTACACGGTCAGCTACGGCCGTTATATTTTCTTCACTACGTGCTGGATGCGGTTTCTTTGGTCGTATATTATCCAATAATGACATAAGTTTAGCGAAGCGCGCGAAACCCATTCTTTACAAAACATGAATTTTCGTAATAAAGTAGAACAATTTCTAAACGTTGTTCAGACTTAAATCTTTCCATGATGAAATGCCAAACAATACTGAACAAAAATAATATGACATCTTGACACGACTCATGCGTGAGCTGTCGAAAAAGAGCTATTGAAAAAAGTACCTCTACTTGGATACCTCGTTTCAAAAAAGTGCTACTGACTAAAGTCGATGCTTTTCTCTGCAGAGTTCGTTAGCATTTTTACATATTCATGTTTGTTCTTTTTTTAACCTTAATGATACATTTCATACCCCATAATGCGTTTATTAGAAATTTGACCTAGCAAATATCTTCAAAAATAATTTACAACAATTTTACAACATTTCCAGCTGGCATATTTTTTAGACTTTTCAGACGTCTTGTATACGTTTCCACTCGAACTTGAACCTGTACCTACATGTTTGTACATTCTTCAAAGCATCAGTTGTGGCCAGGAATTTATACTCGTTTGTAATTGCAGTATATATAATAATCATAATAATATTCTCTATATTAAAACATCTGTTTAATGTTTAGATAAAAGAAATCACATTTGGCATTTAAACAGCGGTGGTCGCTACAAAGAAAAACAAATTTTTGGAAAGAATAAACACATTAAGTGAGCGAAATTACAAGAATTAATAAAAAACATAATCTTCGACTACATCGAAAATATAATATTCTATCAGTTATACAAATATCTTTATCTTGATTATTGTAGCCCAATCTAAACAATTTATTCGGAGATTGCATTATTGCCTTGGGCAATAATCCATGCCAAATTTCGTGAAGTTATCTTGTCAAATGAAAAAGTTTTCCATACAAAAACTTGATTTTGATCGTTGAGTTTGTATGGCAGCTATATGCTACAGCGTTCCGATATACAAATAGTCGCTTCCGACAAATGATCGGCTTCTTGGGCAGGAAATTACGCATGCAAAATTTCAGCACCATATCTCTAAAACTGAGATTCAATTGTGCAGGGTATACAAATATTTTTTAGTTAGGTATTTGGTAAAAATACAAAACAATTTTATTTATAGGCACTTGCCACTGTTATTACTACGGTTTGTGTTTGCATTACTTTTTGCCTGCTAGACACATGTCTTTTATTGTGTGGTTTTACCGTATTCTACCAAAAAATTTCGAAAGAAAAACACACATGATAAACAAATAAAACGGACATGGAAAACAGCTGATCATTTATTTTATTAGCGGAGAGTCCGCTTTATGAACAGTCGGCTGGAAATTGTATGCAAAGTCATTGCAGATATTTGCAAGCGATATGTCATTATATATTAATACTATATTACAATACATATGTATGTACGTATATTAGTTGTCATTGTGAATGCTCGAAAATTAATGGAAATCTATATTTTGGCAATGTGATGGGGCGCATGTCTTGACCGACTTTACGCGATTGACAAATTAGCTTTAGCCTTCATCATTAATATTTCATGCCTTGTCACAAATACCGTTAAGCAGAACCAACGATCGATATTAATACGTTGCAAAGGTATGTGAGCTATTACATAGGTGCACATACTTGTATGTATACTCAAATATGATATATGTATGCATTTACATATTTTCAGCACTTAACTTGCAACAAATAGCGAAATTTCTCATTTGTGCTCTTTTC
Organism: Bactrocera oleae; assembly: GCF_042242935.1. Classification (NCBI taxonomy): domain Eukaryota; kingdom Metazoa; phylum Arthropoda; class Insecta; order Diptera; family Tephritidae; genus Bactrocera; species Bactrocera oleae. The sequence continues at coordinate 57,800,181 of NC_091539.1, forward strand.
TAACTTAAAAATCAGCAGCAAACAGTTGATCGCGTCAGTAAAAATTATAGCCGCAAATCAAAAGCTAAAGCCACAAGCAACGCATGTCGATCGCTTGAGCGGTTACGAATGTGACAGCACGTTTCCTTTTTCATTTATTTATTAATGAACACATACACACACACACATCTACCTGTATATATCTGGTTGCATTAACGTTGGAAAGCATTAAGCATGCTGTTGTCGGTGATTATTTTGAAATCAACGTACAATCTTTGCTGACAACGCAGATCCATTGAAGCGTTGCATGCAAACTGAAGTGCGAACAGCTGAAGAAGCAGCAGCCAGCAGCCATCAGCCAGCAGCATCCGTTGCTTCCAACATTTGACCGCTTGAAGGTTGGCAACATGCATGGACAGCGGCGCAACGAATGCACAGCGTTTTTGGCTATATCTTATATATATATATATATATATACGGGTCCTATGCATTGGATTAGATACAGGTGTTTGTCGATGACATACATGTATGCGCCTGTGTAAGCAGTGGGTGGTGCAGGCGACAGAAAATATTGGATATCCACGTTTTGCGTCATGGTCATTTGTAGCGTTCAATACTCTTCGTTTATGTACGAAAATCAACTGATATATGACAAATGACAGAAATTATTGCGCATTTAATATTTATGAATTTCAAAGAAAATATTAGACTGCTAATATGCGTGCATTTCTGCGACACAATTTAGCTCATGCAGTTTTATTTGTACATAATATGTATTCAAAATGTAACTGTAATTATTTTTATTGCTAATTTTTCAAGGTATTACTCATTAAAATTTATTACATTTTTTTCTACTTTAAATTTTTAGTAATGAAACTAGACCAAAATAAACTGAAGTAATTACATCGTTTATTTAGTCATAGTCTGGAAAAATACTGACATCATTGGACGCATTGTTGAAAAGAATGCCCTTGCTCATTATTTCAGAAATTTAAAAAATTAAATCTTATTATTATATGAACTTTCTGCAAGTAAAAAGTATGCATGAAATTTTTTTTTGTCACAAACTAAAATAATTGCTCCAGTTTTTTTAAGAAAAAATTATTTTTTGTGGATTAAAATTTTTCTATAAAAATAATACTGACTAATAAGTTCTATATGTTTTAGAAAAATATATATACAGGGTGGCGCACGAACCGTGCTACAAAAATCAACTATAATAACTTTTTTAAATTAATACATTATATATTTTTTTTTATTGTATTGAAAATTTAATTTTATTTTATATAATTAATTATTTTTAAAAATGACCACCACGCTCAGCCACGCATATGCGACACCTAATTAGAAAATTATTCATTGCGGCCTGAAGGGTTGAAATCAGGATTGCTTCAATTATCCATTTATTTGACTACTTCAATTCAGTCGGATTTCTGGGTTTTGTTTTGTACACCTAATGCTTGACATAACTCCATAAAAAATCTAGTGCATACAGGTCAAGTGACCTTGGGGACCAGTGCAAAGTTTAGTTTCTTGAATGAATTTCTATGAATTTGTTTTCAAATTTTCGTTGGATATTGAAATATATACGTATTCGGCGCAGATCTGGGTAAAAAAAATCATTCAACATTATTAAATAACGATGCACATTGACAGCTACTGTTAAACCGTTTTCTTCAAAGAAATATGGCCCGACAATATACCTTGATGAAACTCCACACCACACAGTAACTCGTTCTGGGTGAAGTTCTATCTCGTGGATTATGTCAGAATTTTATTTACTCCATATACGGCAATTTTGCTCGTTTACATTTCCGTTTAAATCAAAATGGGGCTCATCAGACATAAACAGGCTATTTATCAAATTATTGCCTTCTTCGTCTATTTCAATTTTTTTTTTTGACAAAATTCTAGGCGAATAGGCAAATCTAAAGGGTTTAACCGGCTTGTTATTTGAACTTTGTATGGAAATAGTTTTAAGTCATCATGAATTATCCGTTGTACCGACTGTCTGCTAACTCCAAGTTTCGCCGATAAGCGATTGCGAGTCGAAACAATTGGATTTGCCTGAATTAACGATGCAACAGCCGCGATTGTTTCTTGAACACGAAGGTATGGATGGTACGGTCTTTTTGCGATACTTCTAGATTCGGCATGTGTTTACCAACCACATAATGGTCTATCTACTTCGGAGAGTGCCGCCAAAATCCCGTCTGAGTTCCCTTTGGACAGAAATGAGGGACTGCAAAGTATGGTACTGCTGCACTATCCAAACCCTATTTCGGTATCCAAACATTCATTTAAAAAAAATTTAAATAATAACCTTTCAAATAAAAAAAAAGTAAGTCGATTACTTACGCAGGAAAAAGTTGTTACAGTTTGCTTTTTGTAGTACGATTCACAATTTATGAGTTTTTCTAATAAATAAATAAAATAAAATGAAAGATATATAAGTAATTAATTTTTTCAAAAACTTCTCAAATTTTAAAGTTTTCATTTTTCTAAGTAAAAGTTATTTTTGATTAAATTGTAATTTTTCAATAAAAAATAATACTTATTTTTGAGTTTTTTTTTATATATTGTAATAGAAAAATATACTTTGAGCTTATTTTTTTTTTTTATAGAAGATAATTATTATGTTCTATTATACTGGCCGGCTGTCACGCCAGAATATATCTACTGGACCTTTTTAATGCCTGCTGGAGGTTCAGTTTAGTTCGAACTAAAGTATTCGTCATGCAGTATGTCAAGCCTTTCGCGAAGTTTTACGAGAGACTTGATATCTAATTTTAATACTTCTAACTTTAACAACGAAGCTCCTAGAGATCTAGGACGTGTTATAGATAAGGCCGGAAAGAAGCAGAGGAGGTATTTCAGCGTCTATCTCATGCCTACTTCCCTACACTTCCTGCATGTGTTATCGTTACTAATGTTCATCCGGCGCGCATGTGATTCTAGTAAGTTGTGACCTGCCAATTAGGCCAACGGCCGTCTTGTAGTCTTTTCGAGACCGTATGTGTAAAAACCATGCGTGTTTTCCTGTGTCCTTGAGGCACCCCATTACACCCTAATCCGTCTGTCAGTCATTTCGGAAATTTCATTAGGTATCGTTTTTAGCGACTTGCGTATTTCCTATACTGGTTCGGTAGAAAGACGGTTGGTAATCAGCTATTTCGTTTCCCGAAATACTCTTGTAGCTTGGAACTCAGTCTTAATGCAGCTGCTTTTCGGGAGCCACTACATCTACTGCTTCCCTGCTGACGTAATGCGTTTTGAATTTATTGCCTTAATTTCCTCTTGGCTATCGACATATTTATTGATCTTCTTCATATTGTTTCCGCCATTTTTTGCTATACCAGCAGCTTTCCTAACCACAAAGACTTCCGCCTGGCAGATACTGAAGTATTTTGAAAGCTTGAAAAGTCTTAATATTATATCTAGCTCCGAGCAAAAGAAAGGACAAATGATACATCCCTTCAGGATGGCCACAAGAGCCAGTCGCCCCCGAAACAATCGTGAAAATTCGAACAAAAAACCTTTGCGCACAATGACTGGCGCATTGTTTTTACATCGACTGGGAGATTACATTGCTGCCTTAGAAAATAACTCATGCCTAATTTCTTGAAGATACCTCGTCAAATGACATGCTATAGTGATCCGATCCAAGCAATTTCTTCGTAGATAACATTATTGCTTTAGAAAATAACGCATGCCAAATTTTATGAAGATATCTCTTTAACAAAGTTTCCCATACAAGTACTTGATTCCGATTGTTCAATTTTTAAGGCAGCTATATGCTATAGTGGTCCGATATCCGACATATGAGCAGCTTCTTAGTGAGAAAAGGACAGGTGCAAAATTTCAGATCGATAGCTTAGAAACTGAGGGACTAGTTTATATGTATATATACAGCCAGACGGACATGGCTAAATCAACTTAGCTCGTCATGCTGATCATTTATGTACATATTTTATAAGGTCTCCGACGTTTCCTTCTGGGTGTTACAAACTTCGTGACAAACTTAATATACCCTGTTCACGGAACAGAATTCCTAAAATTCATTATAAAAAATTCCATAGATGCAACAAATGATTTCAGATAGCCAATTTATTAAAAGTATACTTTCTTATGAATGAAAACGTAAGCCATTGCGTAAGTATTTCAACAGAAATCACAAACTTCAACAAATCATAATCTCACACCATTTTCTCTTCATAATCAACAACAATGATTTTTATGATGAGAATTAAAAATGTACATAGTTTTTCTGAATGTCACAGAGCAATAATAGCTCTTATAAAACATGAGAATTATAATAAAAGTAATTTCATTTATTATGTATTTCAATATTAAATCTACAAAAATATATGTAATATATGTATATTACTCAAAATCCAAAAATTGGTTCTTGTCCAAACTAACTTGTTGTTGACTTATAACAATGCCGCTTTTCTCTCGCTCGTTTTTTTGTGCTTGCTATCCATCTTCACACAAACATATGAACAGCAGACACTTTTTTGCACTATTTACTTTAACGCTTATACACTTTCATTTGATTATTTCCAGCACATACATCATTCCTTTTAACACTAATAACATAATTTTATTTAATTATATAGTAACAACCATTTATTAACACGTTTCGAAACACACTTAATTTGAAATTCAAACATTTTGCACTTTTCGTTTCGTTTTCATTCGCTGAAACGGAAAACTGTATGACAGCAACTGTGTGGACGCGGAAGTTTTTGTAGCACAGTGTTGCATTTTACATAGCATAGAAAACAATAATCAGGGTATTCACAAATTGTAAACGAATTGAATAAATCACTATTAGATATTTTTTGTTATTTTTTTAATATTCGAAATATTATATTATCTCATACAGTGAATAATCGTTTTAAAATTTCTTGCTAATTTATGTATACCATAGGTGATTTGAAATTATTTCAAAAATATATTTGAATACCAAATCGAAATTATTGCATGAAATTATAAAAACATTTGTGTTAATAAAAAATGCTTAAAAAGTCTTACCGCATTGTAAAATAGTTTGATTTCACAGAAAGTACTATGAAGCACAAATAATTGCAATTACCCACCTGAAACTTTTTACAAATAACAAAAGGTTTTGCTCCTCCCTTTTTAGAAATTTTGATGATAGAAGAGGAAATTGAGAAAGTAAAGTTGTAGTATTGTAGCAATTAAAGAGAAGTAAAAAAATTTACAAACCAGCTGATGGGCAGCTCTTGACGGGAATTCAAGAAATTATGACAAATTTACTTTGAAATATGTATTTAAAAATGATTTGTATGTAAAACGAAAATATAGAAGGCAAATAGATATGTTTTTGGTTTCTTCAATAGTTGAATTTAAAATGTAAAAACGAAAAAATAGTATAAGTAAACTAAAAATTCAGACCGTAAATATTTATAATTTATACGATTTTCAGTAACTAAATATTGTATAAAGCGATCTGAACTTATAGACCAGAGTAGATAATTTTTGTAAATAAGAAAATCATAGTAAGATGAAATCCATCGGAAACGAAAGATAAAATAACAAACATAAAGGTTAAAAAAAAGGCAGCGGCGTAGTAAAATGTTTAAAGGTTAAAAACGGTATATCTCGCAAAACAGCGAGTCTTATAGGAAAAAGTTATATGGCAGTGTTGTAGGTAAGGAAGAGATCTTTGTATAGATGAATCGAAAATTCAAAACGTTCCTAAATTCTTAGACATTTATCATTATTTAATTTTTATTTTTTAATATTATTTATCCAAATATCCATTCACACAATACTGGGTTTTTGATATATTTAAAGACTTTTACCCGGAAATCGTTCCGTACATTTTCTGGTTATTCACGTACTTTTCGTGTTTTTTAATAGTGCCGCAGATTTTTTATTGGGATCCAGAAACACGGTCAATAAATATGATAGATTAGATTAGATTAATTTTGAGGCATGCACCGCGACCTATGGTCTATTGTGCCCTCCCCTAAGTCATTACGTATCATCTAGGCTCAGCATGTTGATAAATTCCAAAATTCTGCTGGGTGCTAGTGAGGCGATACAATCCCTGTGTGGAAACATGGATCCCAGGGCCTTGATTCTGCGTCTGTAGACTGCTGTGCAGTTCATCAGCAAATGTTTAGGGGTTTCCGGCTCTATGTCGCAGAACCGGCAGTTTGCAGAAGAGGCTATACCCATGTTGAAGAGGTGCTTCTTGAGCCTGCAGTGGCCGGTGTAGAACGCTACCAGTAGCAGGAATTTGTTAAAATTGTCAGAATTTGAATAAATATGATATGTGTGACAGCCAGATAATACAATGTATTAGATCTTCTTTTAGCACTACTTTTGTGTTTTGTATGTCCTCGAATTTGAATTAAATATTTTTAATTTTCTTTAATATAGAAAAATTCACTGCTTCACAAATAGGTTAAATAATTTTTTATACCCTGAACAGGGTATATTAATTTTGCCACGAAGTTTGTAACACCCAGAAGGAAACGTCGGAGACCATATAAAGTATATATATAAATGATCACCGTGGCGAGCTGAGTTGATTTAGCCATGTCCGTCTGTCTGTCCGTCCGTCTGTATATACGCGAACTAGTCCTTCAGTTTTTGAGATATCGATCTGAAATTTTGCACCTGTACTTTTCTCACAAAGAAGCTGCTCATTTGTCGGAACCGCCGATATCGGATGACTATAGAATATAGCTGCCATACAAACTGAACAATCGGAATGAAGTGCTTGTATGGAAAACTCTTTAATTTGACGAGGTATCTTCACGAAATTTGGCATGTATTATTATTTAAAGCATTAATCTAATCTCCGAAGAAATTGTATGGATCGGATGACTATAGCATATAGCTGCCATATTAACTGAACGATCGGAGTAAAGTGCTTGCATGGAACACTTTTTTATTTGACGAGATATCTTCACGAAATTAGGCACGAGTTATTGCTTAAGGCAACAAATTATTCTCCACAGAAATTGGTCAGATTAGATCACTATATCATATAGCTGTCATACAAATTGAACGCTCGGAATCAAGTTCTTGTAAGGGGCCTTTGTTTTTGTGAAGGGTATTATAGCTTCGGCGCAACCGAAGTTAACGTTTTTTCTTGTTTTAATTAAATATTTTTTACACATTTATTCTTGCACCACTTATTTAATTTTTTTTATATGAGAAAGTTTCTACTTTTCAGACATTTTGTATATATTTTTTGTTTATCTTATTTATCGATTCCGTTACTCTATTCGTTCACTTGTTCACTCGTTGATTAACAACAAAACTAATAAACTGTTTAATTTCTTGTTGTGCAATTATAAAATTGCAATATTTTATAATTTTAATCATTATATATAAATAGTAAATACCGTTATTCGAATTATTTGCTAGCATGTACTCGTACTATTCTGACAGTTGTCAAATATCCGCCGGCTTTTTTTTAATCACGTTCTTGTATCTGTGTCTGCGCTTGAAAAAATCAAAATTTTTACGTAAATGTGGTTTTAACTAGCATTTTGCTTCTATAACATAATCGTTTGCATGTTTAATCGTGAAAAATAATGGCGAAGAGAAAATTTTAAGTGTAGTGGTGCAATTCCATGACGGTTGTAAAAAAATCAGTGAAAATTGTATAAAATTATAGTTTTTGTTTAAAATATGTGTGTTTAATGTTAAAAAGTGTGCGAATCTAATATAAAGTTAATAGTTAAAAGTGGTAAGTGCATGCAAATAAATGAAAAGTGTGGGCAGTGTTTTGTTCCCTGTATGCATGTATCCCTTACTTAAAGTACCAGCAAGTGGTTTTCGATTTTGTATAACTTTTGCAAGTTGTATACTATTTTAAGTACATATTTCAGCATTCGTGCATAATAAACACTTTAAAAATAATCTAAAAATAATAACTACTTACTCCATTGCACTTGTACCTTTTGCTGCACATAAAAATTTAAACACCTCAAGAAATGTGTACGTGTGTTTTATTGTTTTTCTATATTAATTTTCATGTATTTAAATAAGACTTAGAAATATGCACAACATGCTTGTTTTAAATTTTTTTTCATTAGTTTGATAATTGTTTTCTGTGCAAACCCTTTATGCCGTACAATTTTCGTCTATTTCATATGCCTTGAATACCATAGAATTCAAAATATATTATAATAATCATTATTAAATTCTTTACTTTAGGTTTAAATATGGTAATATTATTGAATGGTATACCAAGTTCTCATTTTTTCGTTTGTTTTATAATTACAAATGCACTAAATTGCATTTAAAGGCCATAAAAGGAATTTATTTACGTGGAAAGCTAATATTTTATTGTATAAAATTTCAATCAAATAAATATACAAAAAAAGAAAAACAACTAAGGAAGTCACATTCGAGGAACACAAATAGCAGCAACATGAATTTATACAAATAATACTATATATACAATTTTGATAATTTTATGATATATTCAAAATATGGCATTCCGAATCCACCTAATTTTGCACTCTCAAATACTTCGATTTTCACAAAAAATTGCATATGTGTTTAAATTATGTTATTGTTGTTGGTTTGTCTTAATTTCGCTGTTAGGTTTTTTTTCTTTTTTGAAATATCATTTTGCCTTCGCGTTACTTGTGATTTTGTAATTTTTATGTCTATTTCAATGTGAAACGCTAAAATGCGTGATTACAAGCTGTTGCTTTTGTTGTTGTGTGTTTGCCATTTAAGTTAGTTTAATAAACTACAGTTAGTGGTTTAGAAGTTAATTTAATAAAACTTGTGTTAATTACATTAACTATTAATTTCATTTTCATTAACATTTTTATTACTTTTTGTATTGTTTGTTTATGAATAGATATATTTGCTTGTACGCTGTATTTTTTATTTTTCATGTTTAATTAATTTCTTGTGTGAACTCTAAATAGGTTCGTATATTTTTTGGAACAATAATATATTTTTCATGTTTTTTTCTTGCAACTATTTCTTATTTATTTTGTTCTTTTTTTTAGTAGTTTTATTAAATTAAGGACAAACAAGTGTTGCATATTAACAAAAAAATGCAAAAAATGTTAAAAAATTAGTTTTAGTAAGTTGTAACTGAAATTAAAATTTTTTTTATATGCTGTGCTTTAAAAAACATATATTTCTATATTTCATATTTAGTGTTATAACAGCTCCCGCTTTTTTGCCTTTTTTTTAAGTCATTATGTATACGGCGAAAATAAACAAAATTGCTTTAAATTAGCGATTCGATTTGTGTGCTTTATGCATTATTGCATATGGTATTGGCTTATAGCAATGTGTCGTCAATTCAACGATGGTATCCGCATGTCATGCCAATTAATTTCAATATTTGGCCACTTAGTCTGCAAACATGTTAGCATTGGATTAGAGATGCATACCGATTTTAAATCGCTTTCAAGTAATATGGCAGAACCTTTACAGTAATGTACCTGCAAGTGAACGTACGGTAAATAATTAGTAATAAACTGTATACAAAACAAGAAATCGGTTGCACCGAAGCTATAATACCCTTCACTGATGCATTTATTATAGCATAAAGTGGTTTAGAAAGGTCTTTATCTTGAGTTTAATCGATCAGTTTGTATGGCAGCTATACGCTATAGTGGTCCGAACTGAACAATTTCTTAAGAGAATATACCGTTACCTTGGACAACAATACATGCCGAATTTCGTGAAGATATATTGTCAAATAAAAAAAATGTACATACAAGAATGTGATTTTGATCGTTCAGTGTGTATGACAGCTATATGCTATAGTGTTCCGAACTGAACAATTTCTTCGAACATTGCATCGGTGCCTTAGACAATCTGCTATGCCAAAAATTTTTGAAGATATTTTGTCAAATAAAAAAGTTTTCCATATAAAATTTGATTTTGATCGTTCAGTTTGTATGGCTGCTATAGGCTAACAGACAGACGGACATTTCTAAATCAACTCATCGTCATTCTGATCATTCATATAAATATGTATATATGTATACATATACATATATATATATATTTTTTGTTTTTATATTTAAGATACCCTATTCAAGTTATAATAACATACTTTGTTGCCATCATTCGAACCGGGTATGCCATTGTAGTGCATTAAATCAAATGTATCTGGTGTTGATCGCTGCTCCTGAGGGAAGAACTCGTCCATAAATGCATTTAAGAGAATAATGTGTAAACCCTCCGGATCCAGACGTTTTTGCATGATATCAACGCTAAATAAAGATTTTTTAAATTATTTTTTTTGCGCTTATAATATATTTTTACATCTAAAGTATGCAAGCCACTTACTACTCAGGCTCGTTGACTAAATCCAATGCAGCCAAAACATCTTGCAGCACATCGGCCGGTATAAAATTATTACCTTCAGGATCGTAAGACTTGAAAACGCGTCTTGCTAGCTCAGAAGGTGTTTCGGGTGACACCAGCCTCTTTTCGGTACTAAATAGCACTGTAGTGTTAAAAAAAATTTGGCTTTTTAAAGAAATCAAATAATTATTGACGCAACGTATACGTACCAGTTAAATGCGTTTCCGAACCCATTACCCAAACAGGGTTCTTCGGATTCTTATAGAATGAACCTACGGTACAATAACGCATTTGCTCCATTAATGTGATAAAACCAATATCGCTTTGCTCATTAATGCCTCGTAGTTTTAAGCCACCAACATCCTGATCATTATCCCATACATGTGCTACAGCGCGACCAGTCAACATCAAATTGATGAGCGCTTGTGACCCATAGCCATACGTATTATGTATCAGCGGCTCAGAGGTATCGGACAATTCCGAAATAACATTATCAATGTTCTATTATATGAGAAGAGTCAGAAGTCTATATTAGTATAATAATTTGGAGCGCTTTCAAAATCTAACCTTCGTGAGTAGCACTGAATAAAGGAAGAGCATAACGCCATATTGGCCAGAGAGCACTTGCCAGTGTTCCGTATAATATTTCTCCACTTCTTCAATCGTGTCAAAGTTTAATACTTGTAGACCTTCATGATATGCGTCTGAAGAGACTTCACGTGCATCTGCTACACGCACGGTAGTTGCCGCACTAGCATCGACAGGTTCTGCCGTAGCCTCTTCCAAAGTTTCTGTACTCAACTTTACATCTGGAATGTCACTTGCGGCGTTCACTACTTCTTTGGCTTCCGCGCATTGTTCCATCGGCAGCGAAACAATTCGAAAGCGTTTGGCACAACACTTATTGAGGATGGCGCATAACGCTTTTATTAACAGGTGTCGACACTTATCTTGCGTGAGCTAAGCCAAAAACAAAAATTAAAAATATTATAAAGTTTAATTTAGGAATTACACTTACGTCTTTCAGAAAGTGACCTGGCGTATCCATAATAAGTATTTTCAACAGGTTTGCCTGTACGGGCGCTATCACAGCACATGGTCCACCCTCTTTCTGCACCAAAGCTGATGGTTCTGTATCACTAAATTCGAAGCCTACAAATATTTATCAAAAAAATTTATTTTTAGATAACCACACCTTTGTTGCATTGCACTGAGTCACTTTGTGTTATTTTCAATACATTTACTTACCTTGGGACCAACGTCGAAACACATCTACACGTATGTTGGGACCCCACAGTAATTTGCGAATCTCTTGTAATTCTCTTGCGGCATTTTCGGATAATTCGGCCTGTGTTAATCCGGAACGCTCCTTACTTACTAAACTGCATGCAATTTCTGTAAACACAATTGAATGATTATCGTTAAAAACTCGTTTTTGGGCTTAGATTCCACTTCAACGTATTATTGTCGTTACGTTTTGTTTGACTACCCATATTTGTTAGAAATTATTACCACCAGAAGTGCATTGTTTAATGTATGCGCTGTGTTGTTGGAGCTGCGCTTCCACACAAATTGAGGTTAAGTAGCCCCAAGGTAATTGGAATGCGGAGGTAATTCTATTTTTTTTTCTACTTCAAAAACGAAAAATAAACAATGCTGCTGTTTATTTCATCGAAATTCGGTTTTAATGTCAACACTTTCCACATAAGCAATAAATATTAGTTATTTTAGCATTAGAAACGACTACATTGGAGTAGCTAATACGCATAGCCGACACAAATAGTTCACAAATTCCTTTCCACAATTGGATAGGAAAGCCACAAATATACTCATATACCCACCGCTCTCCATTCTTATCGATTGAGGTTCACTGGAAGGCATCTGACGCTTATTTTGGTACAAATGCAACTTCTTCTCGTCCTGTTTACACCATTTCAATTGGAATTTACAATGTTTATTTTTAAAAATTACAATTTTTGTGAAATGCACTGCAAAATTGAACACAAATTCAGGTTGACTCGATGCAACGCAAAGTTGCCAATTAGCAGGATGCCAAATGCATTTTAAATTGAGGTCTTTTTGCACAAAAAGTAGGGTATTATCAAAAGAAATTTAGTTTGAGTAGTACAAATAGCAAGGTTTTGGTGAAAAAAATATGTTATCTGAAATTACTTATTTTATTTATCATATTTGTTTATAAACAATGTTAATATATAATGCAATATTGTTAAAAAATTGATTTAGTCATATTACTCAATATAACTGGCAGCACAATACTCAAACAGTAGATGTCGCAAAGCATAGTAAGTTCAAATAAGCTAAGGCATTGCCAGTCAGAACACAAATGTAAGCAAATTTAAAAATATATAAAAAACTTGAAGTAGTTTGTATATAATTATTATTTGAAGTTATGGCAAGGTTAATTTCTTTACTATTATTAAAATTTGATTTTTAAATAGTTTGTTTCCTTGCATAACAATTACGGTATACATCACTGTTTTTTATAGCAGTTCTCTCAATTATTTGCTGTAAATAATTAAAAATTGGCCCTGAGGAGAATTTTCTCAGGCATTGCTCAATATTGCAGGTTGTTGTCTTTGCTTTATACAATTGTTACAGCTTTAGTCGTGAACCACACCGTGATTTAAGGGTTGATATATGATAAATTATGTAATTTAGTGAGGAACAGTTTATAAATTATGAAGAAATTAAGTACACATATGAACATTTTATACCGGGGCTCGAGGAGAAGATAGGATGACCGCCGCCACCTCCCTGATTCATCAATTATTGGATTGAAAGAAATCTGCAAAAAATTGTTGCGTAGCACCGCAACGCCTTGATTACTTCGGGCACGGAAGAAATCATCCTCGATCTCTTTTCCTTTCTCGGTCACTGTTTGTATATACGTATATAATACATACACATTTCAAGAAAAAACATCATTAAGGAAGATGGAAGAGGAATAGAGTAAAAGTAAAGTTGATTTTTTATGGGTCAGTTTTTATGTGTATGCTGTTGTGCAGAAGAGAAAAAAGATTAAAAAGAAATAGTATTGAATATCCATTTATATACTGTTATAGTTGACCATAGCAATTCCTAGATTAGTTATTTTTTTATTAAATATTTACTATCAATCTGTGTATTTTAAATTTGCATATCCTTCAATCTCAACCCACCACAATCCATCTATCAATTTGCTTTTTCTACAATCTGTGTAAATACTTGCGGCACAAAAAACTGTAAACTTAAAGCGGTGACATAATTGAAATCGCATGAGAGTATCTATGCATATATAAATATATTATATGATATGTATCTGTATTATTAATCGTCAATAGTTATTTAGGACAACAGACCGGAAATGCTAATAACGGCAAGTAAAGTGAAAAAGTGAGATAAATGTGCCTAACGGTATAAATAATGTTTTTGTAATATTTTGTTTTTGTGTTTTTATAACATTTTAATACTTTTTTGGTCTTCCATCACTACGGCTGATTTTCTGTCAACGGTTAGTTTAAACGTGAAATACCTATTTGTGCTGGCACAACGAAAAATGGGCGCAATTAATCACGTTGAATGTCGGCAGTGAGTGGTAGTGTTATTACGTGCTTTAGAGTAAGAATATGCGGAGAAATTCATAAGTGAGACATTACATATTTTCATATGTATTTAGGCTTTACAGAATTTTTTTTTTTTTTTTTTGAAGGAGAAAAATATTTATGATTACCTTTCCTTTTCTTACTCAATGCTTGACTTCCGCGAAAGCTTCCTATAAAGGATAAGCTCCAAGTAGTTCCATCTGTCTACTGGTTGAAGACTAGAGAGTCCATTGAGAAAAGAGACCCTCATCTGGTAGTCTGAAGCTAGAATTGATATATTAGCTCTACGTGTTCTTGGGGTTTAATAATACTGAAAGACAGACGTACAGCTAGCGGAACGAAATTTTTTAGAATTTTCACTCAGAGCAACAGCGTTATATGAAATTGTATGGAAGTCTACCACGTGGACCGTCACAGTAAGCGTTCAATGATTTTTCTTGCTAATTTTCCAAATTTCCTTATGGAACTTTCAATCTTTTTCCGAACGTCTAAAGATTTCTGAACTGAAATTCTCTTATACCATATACCATCTGCGAAACTTATTAGAATTTGAGTACTTTTTCGAATTGAGATTTAATTTTTTATAAATAAAACTAAACAAACACTGAGTTTTCAATTCTGTGTTTTGTTTTAAAAAATAGTAAATTTCACAGACATGTAATTTGTTCTACGTAAACAACTGCGTAGAGGGTTGAATTTGCTCTGGAGTGTTCTTATCTCTAAGCAACTTATTTTGGTTGTGAAAGGAATTCGAGAAAATTTCGAGTGTTGTTTCGGTTAAATAAGTAATAAAGGTAATAAAGTTACAGGTTGTGATGGCATACCGACTGATCTATTCAATTACATTTTGTATCATCTAAAAGTTAAACCTATTATTTGCTTGATTTCTACAAATATCTAATTTTGCACAGTTTGAAGATAAGTCTTTAGTTAGAAATTACGATTTATATCTTGCTTTCAACCATTTTGTAGTTATTCATTGATAATTCTAAAATCCTTTGACTCTACGTTCAAATCAATAATTGTCTCCCGTTTCGTGCGCTTCCTGTCACTTTCAATTGATATGTAGCGCTGAGAAGTGAATGCGCTTGCTACGCTCGAGTGCCATGCACCTTCCACCATGTACCTGCGGCGCCAGCAGCAGTTCTGATGCTATCACAGAAGATGTACCGTGACAGTGATTAATAACATGACAGTCCTTTGGCATTTCGATAAACAGGAGTTGTCTTGGTTTTGTGTTATTTTTATTTTTGGCAATTTGTTCCAGTTTTTAATTTGCTCAATGTCATTTGCAGCGAGTTTCGGGAAATTTATTTATGTCTGTACATACTTGTAGTTTTGCTGAAGCAGAAATGAGTTAGAGCTTATGACTATACATAGTTTCGGTTGTAAAGTGTGGATATTTTGATATTATGCATACGCTTTGGTTGGTTCTGCACCTAAATATATGATATATAACTAATAACGGACTATATATCTTGAGCTTCTTGTAAATGCAAATTCGAGGACTTGAATATATTCTTATTATAAATATACCTTCCATGTTTAGCTTAGAATCAAAAGTGTGGACTAATTGCAGGTCGTTTTAGCTCAGAATCGTTTCTTATACTCTGAAGAAAGAACTTCTAAAATATTCTTACGATTCATTTGCATCGTTAAATTCGTTCTTCCTCAGATATATATGTACCATATGATCAAATTAGACCCGGACTGGTCCATTTAAACTGCGTGCGCAAACCGAATCGATAATTGAAAACAGTCAAATTCGCTGAAGGCACTCCTGAAGGCCATCCCAGACGAGGCTTATAACAAGTGTATGGCAAATTGGATTAAGCGTTAGTGCTCTTGTGATGGCTTAAATGTAGCGGATTTTGAAACCGATAATAAAGTGTTGTATTAAAAAACGAGAAAATTTCGTTTTTTTTTTGACAGTCCGGATCAAATTTGATCAGATGTTATATAGTTTCCCATAGTGCCCAGGTGGAATTTCAGTTAGAGTTTATAAAACACGATGACATTTTCTTGACTATTTTGGGATGGCTTACGAGAGCGAAGATACGTCTTTTGCACATTCTTATTTCATAATGCCTTTCGCCTTGTTTAATTATAGACCAATAAATATATTTACAAATATCCAAAATTGCTCTCAAAACTCTTGAAAGTGACTTGCGAATCTCTCTTTGGTAATTATAATGCTCTTGATTTGTCAATAATTCAATTTGAGGTTCATTGGAATAGAATATTTATATGTATGCCAATTAAGGCATTAATCTCACATCGCATAAGGTCAGAGAATGCCCTTAGAAGCAGGGAGGCAGTAGATGTAGTGTCTGCATATATACTGGGTTCCAAGTCACAAAGCTAAAAGTGCCATCCGTCTGGATATCGAACCAATACAGGAAATATGGAAGTCACTAAAAACGACATACAATGAAATTTCTGAAAAGGCTGACAGACGGATCAGGGCAAGATGGAATGGCTCTGCAGCATTATCTAAAACTTGTCTTAGATATATAGAAGCTGCGCTGTTCAAGTACTACAAGTAGATGAAGTTAAACTTCTTAACCTCCATCTGGCACCAGCAGGTCTATGTTAGGATCTATGCTTCTCTTTAAAAATTAAACGTAGCAAATCGCCTAGATCCCATCTTCGTAGCGAGATTTTTAAATTAATTGAAAAGATTCCAATAAATTCAAACAGTATTCCGTGATAGCTTAAAGCTTCACAGCCTTCATTTCGGAGCGCGGATAAATAAGTTTAATATAATTTTCCCGGTTGCCTATACAATTTGACCTTGTTCGCTGGGCAAATGAACTCACTTGTGTTTTCCTTTAACCTATTTATCTCTTTATGCACCATTTACTTGACTCCTCTATCCGAGTATTATTTCCCTACAATTCAATACTAGCTCATTTGAATCAGTCAAAAGTGCGTAAAGCTTTCACCAAGAGCACAATGACTACACACAAGATCATTAGCCATTAATTTTATGCAATCACACATGCTGGGAAATCACACTCGCTACAAATATGTCATGTAAATATGCAAAATTTCCATTCACGCTTCATTATGCGAACGTGCAAATGTACTCACATTACCATATCCGACTCAAGCATACAACAACAACTAAGAAAAATAAAGGAATCTCAATAAAATCAACTGGAGCACCAAGCTTCCGAAACAAACACATTAACATATTCATTAGGGTGGAGCGAAACTTTTTTTTTTTGCTTAGCCTGAGGGTAAAATTTGTAGATTATAAAAAATTTTTTTTTGGAAATTTGAAAATTTGTTTGGAAAAATTTTTTTTTTTTTAACATCTTCACTCACTTTTAAAGTAAATTTCGAGTTAAAATTTTTATTTCGTAAAAAAATTTGATAAGTTATCCAGAAGCTGTGGAGAGTCCTCTTTCTGGCCAATTAAAAATTATCAATTAAAAAAATATTTGTGTGTCATTATTGGACGACAACATGCTTTCCTTAAGCGTTAAAATAAATTTTGAGTCAAAAACCGTCAAATTCGTAATTTTTATATAAATGTAAAGAGTTTAAATCAAAAATTTTTTTTTCGCTCCACCCTAATATTCATATCTAGCATTACAAGTATGTAAAAATAGCAATTGTTCTACTTATTGAAATTTGAACTTTTCCTATAATCGGAAAACTTTTCGAACATTCGAATACAATGGTAACTAAATTGATTATCCATATTATCGCCCAATTGAATCTGCTCGCTTCATAACACGTCGATAGCTTTTCCGCATACGTATGTCTTATATTTACGGTTAGTCATCGCATGCATTAGTGTGTGTGTGTGTGTGCGTGAAAGGGTATTTGCAAAGTTTCAAAATATTCAATCTACAATGAAAAGATGCTTATGTAACCATATGCATAAGTATGGAAGCTTGTAGACACTTATATACAATATTATGCGGAAGTATGTGTGTGTTGGCTTTTGGGTCAAAATATTTACATTCAAAGTTTGGCAGCTGCGTCAATTCGATGTGTAATTATTGTTAAAAAATGGAAATCGAAATAACTGCGAGAAAGATGAGGTTAAGAGAGGGTAAAACAATAATATTTAATATGTTAGGTTATGGGAGCAATACGTATTGAATATTTTGTGCAATATTTTAGCAGAGTTACAATATATTTAAAATATTTGAATAAAGTATATGTAGTTACCAAAACTTTGATGAAGGAAGTTGTTTGCATATTTTATCTAAAATTGTACTAAAGTAAGACAATGTAGCAACCGCCATGATTCTTATATCCCACCTATCTAGCTAGCTCTCTGTCTTCGAGCAAATTAACTTTTAAAGCTCACAGTTTTGATTTGGAATCTTAGTTTACTTTCTGTAACATCCTCTTTAAATAAGAGTTTCACGGGTGCACTTGCTAGCCTGAAAAAGTCTACACTTATGCTTTTGATCGTGTTTTTAGTTAGAATTTATTAAGGAAATACAAGATAAATATTCTATGGTATATGACTTAACTTACACTGAAGTTGCGTATCAAGACTGCTCCATTTAAATTTTTACCTTGAAAAAATAAAAATGAACAACGAGTTTACTTTAAATTTTGTCTTTCCAATGGAATCACGTATATCGAATCCTTAAAAATGTTGCAGAAGTGTTTTTGTTAGTCTACTTTAAAACAAACACAAGTATTTAAGTGGCACAAAGCATTCACTCCAGGTCGTGAAGTTATCGCAAATTTGCATCATGCGAGCCTTCCATCCAAATTTTGTTTGATAGTCATCGTGTTGGCATCAGAGAGATATCACAGGATCTCACCATTTCTTATGGATCGTCTCAACACATTTTGGTTAAAGTATTGGATATATGGCGTGTCATTGCATTTTCTTTAATTGACGTGGTGTGATTTAGAAACAAACGGTAAGAAATACGACTTGTAAAAGAATTGGTCGTAAACACCCTGTGACTTTGTTTTGTTTTCGAAACTGATATGTCCGCTTCGGAGAACGCAAATGAGTTCATTCACCAAATATTTAAAAATCGCCAGCTAAACTGTTCGCGTTGTAATCAAAAAAATATACAAATATATCATTCCTTGATTCGTTGGATTTTACCATATGCGTTTTTAGTTTGCTTATTCAAAGTATATGATAGGATCGTAGACATCAAAAACAACATTTCCGTTTAAGTTTGCAGCTGTTCAACGTTTAAATGAAATTGAATGTATTTCCCTTAATGTTCAAGCCTCTTTCGTATTGCATTAGATCTAGTGAAATGTCGGAAGATTGAAGGCCAAAAATGCTTGAATTTGACTAGCTATTGAGAGAGTCGTCTTCAATAGAACTTTACCTTAATGACGTGGTTACAATTCCTTCAAAACTTCCGGCTGAACTCTCGCATTTCTGTTATTCTATAACATTCAGCCGATTGAAAAAACATAATAAGAGTCTCCATTAACTCTCTAATATAATACTTACTGGATGATATTCGAGCAAAATTTCAATGTGATGAAGAAGGTGGCTGAGCGATGACAAGCAATCAAGGAATTGCGTTTTTAAGTATTTCTTTACCGGGTCATTATTGATGTGTTACTTCTTTTGTTCCTTATGTGCGATTTTGAAAAAGTGAATCTGCTGTGAATGTCGCTTTATATGAGATCATCTTCCTTCTAGAGGCGAAAAGTAACTTTAATTTCATTAAACTCAAACGGTTCATAACTAAATAATTTTTGAATGAGTCTCGAAAATTAACATTTATGATTTCTAACATTTTTGGCGCCATTTAGCACAGTGAAGTTTATATTACAATAGTAATAAATTTCCTTTATCCTTTCTTGAAATATTCTCACTGAGAAAAGTATATCATAACTAATTCTCTTAGCATCGTAAGTTGCCATTAAGTCAGCTCCAGAAGAGGTTGAGCTCTTTGAAACCGTCTGAAGTTCAAATTTTAAAAATTTTTTTTGTTCAAATGAGTGGGTGAGAGTACTTTTCATAGGTACCATAAAATGTTCTCTCTCAAGCTAAGTTCAAGCTCATAAATTTGGCAGCAATTTGACACATCAAACTGCTCTGGTACCGTTAATCATCTAATATTAGAATGTTCTATAAATAGCAAGCAGAAGAAATGTAGTTAACGGCACTCGGTGAAGAGACACTCAATTGAGTCGAATATAAATTTAATTGCTTTCGTCTCTTTGTAAATTTTTAAGCGCTGAAACAGTCAAGGAACTGTCGGCGGTAAGTTGTTATAAACAAATTAAAATGTCACAGTGAGCGTGTCGAAAATCAGACGAGTTGAATGCCTTGTTTGTCAGAGATTATCTGGCAATGACAATATGTCAGTCATGGTAAAAGTAAAGTAAATAAATACATAACATATATATATAACTAAATAAACACATAACTTGTTCTATAAATACATCGACATGCTCGGAGTACCATATTTCCTACCCACACTATAAAGGATGTCGTTGAATGTGTGTGACATTACGGATGAAATTTCAAGCAACCACGAAAATACAAAAGCAAAAGAGGTTCAAAAATTCAGAAATGAAATTCCAACGGGATATGTGGGGGAAGACATGCGCGTACATAGCGAAAATCTTTACAAAATCCTTTAATATTTCTCGCAAATCCGGCAAAGATGTATCGTGCACCAAATTAAATGCGAAATGAACAAATTTGAAAGCGAAGAGCAAGCCAGCAACAAGAAACTGTGAGGGCGTGCAGTCCCGTAGAGTTTAGCGGAAAACGAATTTCAAATTCAACGACTTGTTAAATGTCTAATGAGTTAGGGAGACTACAAACCTACCAGCATTTGTTGGTATTATCAGTCAACACATACCCGTTCTCAAACAACCACGCCCACGAACTTGTGTTTACTTTTACACATATCCTCCAAGGCTTTCTGCTGTGATTTTAGAAGTGTGGCAAAGTTTCTGTTCACTTTTGACGTTTGTCTCCCAATTTCCTGGGTATGGAAAATGTAAACACTTTGGGTTTTCACAGCATTTCGCGGATTTGCTTTTATTCCGCTTTTATACTAACCTTTGCACGCCGTTCAAATGCCTTCCGTTGTGTTGAGTTTGAAACAGATTTGCGAAGAAGAAGCAGCAGCGAAAAGGTCAAAGAAGCTGGATTAGGAATAAAAAAGGAAGACAAATGATAAATAAGGAATTTAAAATAGATTTTGCAGATTTTGTATGTAAAATGTATTAACTGCTTGCAGTTGGTATGTCTTAAATTTTTTCGGCGCTCAATTAAAGTTTGTTCCCAGTAGAATTCATGGAAATTAAGTGTTTTTGTGTATGCTGAAAAAAGAGCAAAAAGTATTTAATAAAATATTTCAATCACAAGAGATGTAGCGATATGAAAGCTCTCATAATCAAAAATATAACATTGAATAAAATACAGTTTTAAATTTAATTATAGTAAAGCTTTTCCTGGTTAAGACTGGTTGGAAGGTTAGATTAGATTATAATTGAGGTTTGAATCTATTGTGGCCTCTCCTCTATAGCATATATTCAAAAAGAGCCAGCACTCTGATGAATTCTAGGAACTTTCTGAGCGCTATTGAGGTGATGTTATACCTATCCGCAAATATGAATCCAAGTGCCTTGAGCCTGCGTCTACAGATGGATGTGCAATCCAAAATCAAATGTTCAGGTGTTTCCGATTCCATGCTGCAAAACCGGCAGTTTGCATTGGAAATCATGCCCATATTAGACAGTGCCCACTATAGAGACGGAATTTGTCACTGGGGAGGTTAATTATGTTTTTAAACTTTGTTAGGTTGTAATGCCCGCCATCTCCTCTTTACGGCTGAGCTCTTTTATGGTGTGAGGCCCCACAGCAATACAGAGTTCTGGTCCCAACATTCTAGAAGCCGTCGCAGAAAGGATGAGTTCATCGGCCAGCTGATTGCTACCTCTTTATGCCTCGGCACCCTGATCAGGTGTACACAGTTGCACACTGATAGACTGTTTAGCCCTCCTATGTACTCACTAAGAGGGACTTAATCTCATAGGTTGAGATTGCTTTTAGCGCAGCTTGACTATCGCTGAGTATAGCAATACGCTGGTTGCGATGGGGAGTATTTTCTGCACACTGATTTCTAAAGGTTAAATTACGTATGGTTAATTCTATACATTCAATAAAAAAATATATATATATTATATAATGATGACTTAAAAAAGTCGAACATGTATATTTTCCAATTAATAATAAGTAGTAAAATGAAATATTCTAATGGCAGGGAAATCTAATTTTAACATCGGCATTATATGAAGAAGTAAAAGTGAGAAAAAGCATACTATCCGATCAAAATTAACTTTTTAATAAAAATATTTATTATCTCCTTCAAAATATTTACCTTTTAAACCAATACAAGCACGCCAACACTTAGTTAAATTTTCATATACTTGATATAAGCCTCGGATGGGATGATATTTAGGAAATGAGTTTTGATGGTTTCAATGGACTCATGGCTAGTTCTCCGGGGCGGACTTTTCAGTTTTGAGATCCTCTGCTATCCCTCTGATGCCAATAAATGTTTTAGAAGTTATCATCGCTAACAAAGCTGAAAATGAATTTCGATGGCTTCTTGACCATCACTGAATGCTTTGTACAAATACTTGTTTTCGTGATAAAGTAGACTCGCAACTACCTTAGCAACATTTTCAACGATTCAGTAGCCGTGATTACAAATAAAATCACACGTAATTTCAAGCTAATTTATAGTTAAATTTTTTTCCATGGTAAAATTTTCGAGTTGCCAAACACACACTAACTGACATATGCATACCAAACCTCACGCGAGATTAAAAAAATAACTTTTTTTGTATTAATTCGATTTGCGCGTGCAGTTTAAATGGACAAGTCCGAGTCAAATTTGATCAGATGGGACATACTTTACTAGCAAGTCTTATGTGGATTAAGATATCATTTTTTATTTAAATTTAGGAAAGTCACGGTTCTTAGAGTTATCGAGTTATCGTTGTCAGCAGAGGTCCTCTTTAAAAATGTTATTCCAAAAATTGATGCAGTAGTCGTCATTTTATAATTTTATCAATAATGAAGCAGAAATTTCTAAAGTTAGGCTTTTTTGAGGGCCTTACCTCTTAAGATAGCCAAAATCTATATATTGTATATGTACTATAAAAAAAATATGTTACTTTTTATACTCTGAACAGGGTATATTAAGTTTGCCACGAAGTTTGTAACGCCAAGAAAGAAACGTCGGAGACCTTATAATATATATACACAAATGATCAGCCTGATGAGCTGACTGGATTTAGCCATGTCCGCCTGTCTGTCCGTCTGTACGTCCGTCCGTCTGTATATACGCGAATGAGTCTCTCAGTTTTTGGGATATCGATCTTAAATTTAGGATATGACCGTTTCTCACCAAGAAGCTGCTCATTTGGCGGAATGTTCGATATCGGACCACTACAGCATATAGTTGCCATACAAACTGATCGATCGAAATCAAGTTCTTCTAACGAACTTTTTCTATTTGTGAAGGGTATTATAGCTTTGGTGCGACCGAAGTTAATGTTTTTGCTTGTTTTTGGTTGCGAAGACCATAGGACACCCAGGCACATATTCTTTTTCTTCGAATAACATTGAATTACCCAGGCAGTATCACTTGCACATACCCAAGCACACACACTTTGCAACCAAATACATTATTCACTTTAAGCGAAATTTGCGTGGCAACTGCATTTCGCTGATAAATAACTGTAACCACTTACGCCAAAGAATAACGCGGGGTTATGCCATCTTTGTTTGCTCTTCATTAAGCATAATTGTATGCATTCGTGGCGATATCATTTGCATTCGTTTGCGCCACCAGAAATGATACGAAACGCGAATTGCGAAATGTGAAACGCAAAATGTGCATTGAACGCAAATAATTTATTTCCTACGAATTTTTCCACGGCAATGAGCATTGGCGGTAATGTGATGGCGGCAAGTGAAGTGCATAAAACCGCAGAAGATGCCGCATTTACGAGTGTGCATTACATTATGCGTTTGTATGCATGTAAATATGTGTTTAAGTTTACGTCGATGAATTTTCGTGTATGTGTATGTGTGTAGAGAAATTTCCTTGCTGCATTTTTATTGTTGCAATTCAAGGCGTATTCTGCGCTGCAGAGCAAATATTGCCTGGCGCACCGATGTTTGACTTTTGCGTGTGTGTGTTTATGTGTTGAACTGCATGTATGTGCGTTTGTGTGCTTTGTGGGTATTGCGACGAATTGGTGCCAGGATTCAAACAGCGCGTTGGCGCCAAAGATACGTATATTTGTACACTTGATTTATATATATTATATATAGAAATGTGTGTAAATAAGTATATATGTATATATATATATATATATATATGTGTATGTGTGTGCTTTGCCGTACTTTGGCCACAGACATTCCCTTTCGCGGTAAGCCATATTCAAATGTTGCCGTTTTCGTCATTCTTATTTGCGCGCTACACACTTGCTTTGTGAGTATGTGTGTGCACTCATGATATAATATATGTATGGGTGTGTGCGTGTATGTGTATATTGCGCTTTCTCTTTTATTATTGTGCCATTTTATTTGCTATTCCTTTATTTATTGGTATCGGAAATGATTCATGCAGGCAAATAAATATTTGACTTACACACACACACACATAAACACGCGCGCACACGTCAGCGAATACCTCGCTGTCTTCGTTAACTCCTGTTCAACGTAAAAGTGGAATAAAACAACGGTTTCACTGTCTGCGTCGGTGAAAATGCCGCCCGCGTGAGCAGCTGAAGTGGGAAATACGTTTCTGCGAACAGTCAGGTCGTTGCCACTGACTTTTCTTTCCATTTCCTTTGCGGTATTGCTGCTGTCAAATTTTTATTGCTTTTGTGTGAGCACCTTTGGCAGTATTTTCTTTCTTTTAACACGTTGTTGATAAGCAATATGAATACATAACGAAAGCGCTTAAGTCGAGGTGTGATTGTTATGTTGATTTTTGGCACAATCAAGTAGACTGTTTAAAACTTCCTTATTTATATATTTTCGAACTTCAAGAAGTTTTGTGATTTGATATGTTGGGTGAAGTAAGGTTTTAGTTAGTACTTAAGATGGACACATATACCACAATCGTCCGATTTGTATGTAGTATCTGTTGTTTAAAAATGTTATATGCTTTACACTGCTTCAACCTCACTATCTCAATTCGCCTTCCAGGCACGGCCATTATTATCCAAACTGAAGTACAGAGTATCTATATAAATTGTATGACTGTAATGAAACAGAATAAGAGAAAAAATAATTACTTTCTAAGTTAGACAAGCAGAACTTCTGGGTTTGGAATTAACATTTCAAAACTCAATAATTTGAAGGTTGAAAATCTTTTTGCTTGTTCAAAATCATTCAGAAAGAATTTAAGATTCATTATAGTAAATAATAAGGCTTAATGTAACTCTCCTATGAGGTTGGAAAAAAATTAATGAGATTCTGTACTTGTTGTCGTTTAAGGAGCGTAAATTACAAGTTTATAATATTTATTGTTCGAAACCTTATATGGTGTTCGATTCTTGCTTTTTCGTCACGATAAGGCATTGGTTCATGATCCTCCGTACTTTCAGTTCTAACCCAAAACCACTTCTTGCTGTAGTTCGCAGATCTCAAGAAAATTTTTAGCTTTAAAGGCAGAGATGAGGTAATCACCAAAACAGCACTTTCTTTAAGAAAAATACAAATCGTACCACAATAAGTAAGGACAACATTTTACAATATACTGTCGCAAGGCTTTGATCCTTGCAAGTTGCAAGGGTATGAAATGTTCGGTTACAGCCAAACTTTGCCCTTCCTTACTTGTTTTTTTTATTGGTTTCTCTGCAGACTCTCTTGAAATTATATTGCTATCAAGTTATTTTTTTCGAAACACTTAATCAATATAAAAAGTTGAAAGATGCTTTGGAGTATGAGAAAAAAATTAGTTTGAAAAAAAATTTTGAAAATTACCAAAATTAAAATATATTTTTGTTTTTACGTACATTACATAAAAAAATATTTTAGACCTCAAATCTCGATAATCATGTGATAGAATAATTATATTCAACAAAAAAAGTTGGAAAATAGAAAAAAAAAACTGTTTTGCCACAATTCAAAAATTCATATCTTTGAAACGAAAAAAAACACCATCACGAAAATTTCAGATTTTTTTTTTAGATATTTTAGAGATACATTATAAATTTTGGTAATTAAAAAAATTTTTTTTTTCTCATCGTCAGCGTTTTTTTTATATTTAATATACAGTAGTTTCTGAAATTTTAAATAAATAAACTTATAAAATCGGAAAAACAGTAAAATTTTCATTTTTGCATAGCTCAAGCGAAACTTTTTTTAAAGTTTTTTCCTTTGACAGAACTTTGTTTTATGATAAAACAAAACTTTTCTCCGAAATTCGTTTGAATCGGTGAGTGTCGCGACCAACTATTGTCGATTTGACATGGAACGACCCATATACTGTTTTAAGTGATTTTCAATGCCTTTGCCGAGCTTTCTTATTAATTTTCAATTCGAATACTAGCGCACACTCATATAACCAAATGTGATAAAATGTTTTTACTAATCTTACTCTTACTAAAAATTATTAGACTATTTGGAGTTATGCAGATTCTATGAAATATTTGTTCATCTACTTACATGTCCGCACTTTTACAGTTATATATCAAAAAATTAATGTATATGTATATGTATGTAAATTTATTTCTTTGTCCCCTAAAAAAATTTCGCAGGTCTCCAAATAAAGTAAACGCTCTAATACTAACATGATGTGCGATTACCACCTTCGAACATAAAAATACGAGCATAAATAATTTATTTCAATAATAAATGTAAAATATGAATTCTCTTGCGTTGCATAAGCAAATAGAAAGTCATTTTCACCACACATTTCATATTTTATTTGTTTTCATGCTGGTTTTATGATTTACACTCTTTTTCGTGTGTACTTCTACTTCACTAAACTTCCTCTTTTTATATATATATATATATATATACATATGTGTATAGTATAAAATATATAAAACATAATTGATTCATATGCATTAATAAAATCGTAAATGAAATGAAAATGCCAATATTTGTTTCTGTGTTTGTTTGTGTGTGACAGGCCTAAGTGATAAAAATATTCAGCATAAAATGTGTGCAAGAATAATTTTTTTTACAATTTACCATACATGCAAATGAATGCCTACATTTATACCTGGCAGCTGATCGATTGCTAGAGCTTGTGTTACGAAAATTTAATATTACCGGTTTGGCAGACCAGGTCTAACTGCACTTTTGAAGCAATTTACATACATACATAAGTACATACAAACAACAACTTTTGTGCAAAACTACGTAACTGTCGAGTTAATTTATGTACAGCAAAAGTATGCTGGCGCATATATTAGCATATACATGTAAGAAAATTGCTGCAATATGACAATGCTGCGCCAACCAATTTTTATATGAAATATTTTTTTAAAGACTTAATAGCTTTTTATCAGCAGCCTGAGCGTGTGCGAATATTGCGGCAACATTTTTGCCATTTATTATGATTACTTTGGCTTGTTTTTGTTGTTTTTTATTATTAGCAATTTTTAGATAATTTTTTTGTCGATAGCAGGGCGCTGTAACCGCCGGTAACGTATAAATTAACGACATTTTGAATATTTACGAACAATCAGTTTGTTTTTCTGATTTAGAATACAAACAATTGAAAAAATAAACACTCAATAACTTTTTTTAACATTGTTGAATATTAAAAAAAAAAACAATTTATTTAATTCACCCAAAGCTTTATACAATAGTACATATATTATTTAATTGAATTTTATTTTTGAATAATAATGCAGCTGCATGATAAAACCATAAATTATTTAATAGCTGAGCTTATTATAAATTTAGTGACTGAAAATACTTAAAAACTTGAATACGTTTAAACTTTTATAAAAAAAAAAATATAAATATATTTACTGGCAGAACAAATTCTAGAAACTTATGAAGAATTGCGTGGTTAATTCGTCTTATTTTTTAATTATTTTTCTTTATCAATAATTATTTTAGCTTTTACTATCACTCATATTCGTTCGAAACCAAAATACATATGCTAGTACTTATCAGATTCTCAATAATAAATCCAGCACAAACGATATTTAGACTGTTTTTTTGGTACATTGAACAGGGTGTATTAAGTTTGCCACGAAGTTTGTAAGAAAACCTCAAAGAGTATATAAAAAATATATATAAATTAACAACATGACTGGCTGAGTCGATTTAGCTATATACGACTGTCTGTTTGTATCTACGTTAACTAGCCCTTTATGTCTTGAGTTATCAAACTGAAATTTTGCACATGTCCTTTTCTTCTCAAGAGAATACCCGATAACGGACCACTATAGCATATAGCTGCTATACAAACTGAACGATCGAAATCGAGAGATTGTATGAGAAACTTTTTTATTTGACGTAATTTGTTCACGAAATTTCGAATGAGTTATTTCCTGAAACAACTATGTAATATTGTACAAATCGGATGACTATAGCGTATAGCTGCCATATTAACTGAATGATCGGAGTAAAGTGCTTGCATGGGGAACTATTTTATTTGACAAGATTACTTTATAAAATTTAGCATGGATTAACATCCAAGGAAGGACTACAAACTTCGAATATATTGTTCGAATTATATATATAATATTGTGGCGAACACAAGTACCAGAACAAATCAGAATTAACGATAAACTGCCAGAAGCAACTCGACAGCGAATTCTTAGTTGCCAGAATGTTCTAGTAGCGAACTTTTGTTAAAAATTTACTATATAAGGGCTGCCGGATCGTGCAGCAGACACAGTTCTAGTTAGAGTGTTGTCGTGATAAGAGCAATTAAGCTATAAGCAAGAAGTTGTAAGCTCGAATAACGAGCAATAAGTGTTAAGTTGTTGGAATTAGAAATAAAAATAAGTAGCCATTAAATTGGGACTTTTATTTAACAATCCAGTGATCGAACTCAAGAGTGAGTTACAGGTAGACGATTTATCGAGAAATCCGTTACAATATTATAGCATATGGATGTCATACAAACTGACTGAACAAAATCTTGTTATAGTGAATACACATGTTATACGAAATACACATATGAAGGTGGTTTTTTTGCATCTGAAGTTAACATTTCTTCTTGTTTTGTACTTAATATAATCCTACAGAAGCGATGTCCTTACGATAACCGGAGTCAATCTAGGTCCTTATATATTATAAACTTCAAAAACTGTCTGACCCTTTAATACACCAGCAACCGGTTAGTTCCACGATATTGAAGCTAAATTTCGTGACTTAATTGCGTTTATTACAGTAAAATATAAAATATTTGTATATTTGTTATAAAAAGGGCAACCTAAGTCATATACAGCGCCAAAAATGAAAACTTACCTACTTGAAGTTCCTCATACGACGTGGCGTCCAACATATGCATGTGTTATTAGCATACAGATGAGTTAGCTACTGCTACAAATTTGTATATTACAGAAACGGACGCACGTGACTAGTAAATGGTGTTCATTATCGTTACAAATTATGTGACGCATATTAAACCATCATATGTTAGGAATATTGCAGCGCGCATTGAATTCTAAACATTATGTGACTTTTTAATGATTTTACATATTTCTAACAACGAGAGAGTTTTTGACACATATTTGGGTATTCATGTGAAGCGTGAAAGGTATTAGTACTAATTTAAATTTTATAGATCCTGCAGAAAAGGTATGGTGCCAATGTTTGGCATGCTTTCGTACTATTCCCAAGTACAATATATTTTAACAAATACATGGGAAGCTATTGAAAAGTATTTAAAACTTAAGAAAGGTTTTTATTTAAACTTATGTATATACATATACTTGTCTACATACAAATAAACGTATAATAGTTTACAAATGGTTGCTTTGAGCTCTCAATTTGTTGCTGTTTACCACGCGGCATGACGCAGCTAATAACGGCATTATAATCGACAAACATGTCGATGATGACGCTGAAATTCTGCTTTTTATGTATTTATGCACCCTTACTGTAGCCACCATGACCACTATGTGGCTTGTAATGACTCTGTCAAATAAATGTCAATAAAGCGCTTCTGGTTGATGCTGATGGTTAGGGGTGCCCAAAGAGTAGCGATCGCTTTTATGCTCATAGAATAATGGGTAAGGTATTGTGAGCGCAGAGAGTGTCGGCCAACACCGACACATTTTAACACCAGAGCATATGTAAGCAGACAGCTTGTAAGAAAATGAGGTAGCGTGATAAAACTGCACAATATATTATTGACAGCCCAGTAAGACATGTAGATTTAAAATGTGATTTCGAAAAAATATAGATATTCGTGCGAAAAAATTTGAAGCAAAGTAGTCAAAGCTTAAATACCCATGCTAATTTTCAAGTGTCCAATTTTTTTCAAAATTTTCTGGGAAGTTTTATTTAGTACCTATTACTGCACTTACTAGTGATAAACAACATTTTTCGCTGACTCTATAAAATATATATACATATAACAAAAATAAAAAGAAGAGCTGATTTGATTTGAACATGTCCATCTGTCTGTCTGTATATACGCGAACTAGTCTTTCAATTTTGGAGCTATTGATTTGATGTTTTGCACACGACCTTTTTATCCCTAAGGAACTGCTTATTTTGGGAACCACCAAAATTGGATTGTTCTAGCATATAGCTGCTGAAAAACTGTTTTATTTGCGTAGGGTATTTTATTTGTAAATTCATAGCTTCAGTTTCTTTTATACCGGAATCTACAAACTGAATGACTCTAGGTTTTAAAGAAGAGGGCGGTTAAAGAGAAACAATAACTTTGGCTGGATTATCCTGAAAGTTTGAGTGACCAGATCTTATCTAATCATGTCCAAAAATATTCCAAAATCCCACCTATCCAACGGTAAATGAAATGCGCTTTTCAGAAGTATCTAAATTTTTAATTTATGTATCCCAAGCGAGATCGTTTTCATGAACACAGTGTTGGTGACAAATTAGGACCAGTCTGAACCTATTAAAGATATACATCGACCACTATTATTAAAGCAATACTAAAAGCCATAAACTAAAATTCCTACAGCGAACTTTAAATTCAGTTGCTACGGGAAAAACATAACATACACATCCATATGTATCGGTTAACGTTAGTAAAATAAATAACAAAACAACTTAGCAACAGGAAAACACCATTAATTTTCCGATGCAACTGACACTAATGCCTTACAGCGAAACCTTCCCGTTGAAACTAACTCGTTTGTATCATATATATTTTTTCCAAGCAAATTTTCTCAATTTAATCTATTTAATAGTATTTACTCATCGCCGGAAAAAATGTAAATCAATGGCATAAAAACCTTCACTAGACAGCCAGACAGACGTGCTGACCAAGTACATAAATGCCAACATCATAAAAACTCCCTCAAATATTTGCTATCATCGATAAGTATTCAATTTATTACACCTGCTGTATTGAGTTGCTGTTTTTTTGTTTATTTTCCCAAAAAAGCATACATTAAAAAAAATTTGCAAAAGCAAAACACAAACACAAAATGGTTCAGTGACGAAAAAAAACAGAACTGAGTTAATAAAATCAATTTGTAGCATAAAATTAAAAGCGTAAATAAAAAAAATCTCGTCTGTATTTCGATGGTATGAAAACGCACAGACCTTACTCACGTAGCCTTAAACCGCGCTGACAACTGATTTAGGCACTCGATGATTGCGCGCGGTGAGCATCGACCGTTTTGTGGTTTCCTGCAGACGTGCGGTGAATTTATTGTTGAAATTAAATTTTTATGAGCCTTTCAGCACGCAGCTCGTAACGAGTGATGATGAGCGCATTTTATTTTCTAAAATGGAATAATAAATTTGTAAAAGCATATCTCGGGACATGATGGAAAAGTTTATTAACGCCAGTGTTGACAGGTGTTTCGAAAATGGGGCCTGCTTAAAGTAGAGAAACATTTTTTTAAGTGTATCATACTGTGTAGTATATCGTTGATGTAGACGAATTGTTAAGCAATTTCCTGATAATTGGATGATCAACAGTGGAAAGAGTTCGAATATACATATAACGACATATATGGGAAAGGTTGAAGTTTAAAATTTCTAAATTGATGGTGAAAAATCTGCAACGAAATACCAAAAGGTCGTATTTCAGTGTTAACCTCAGAAATCACCGTGGTCATTCGTAAATCTTTGCCTATCTGCTTCTTGATTTTAACCAACAATGATACAGCACAGAAAACACAAGTGAGCACTTTGCTTACAACCAAGTGAAGTCAACCCCTAAACACTAACGCTTCTTTTAAGTTCAACTAACATGTAACGGGCTGAAATTATTGACTACTGGCTTACTTCTCACTTTTCGGCTGATTAATTCTTTGTCTTGGCATTCAAACAATTAGAATCACGCCATATTTCATATAATTGTAGTATTTGGTAGAGCTTTAACACTACCTGGCTACATATACACCAACCAGAGGTAAAAGATCTATTCATAATGTTTTCATTTGGCTTAAGATTTTTTAAACTTTTTCGAACTTTTATTCCTTTTTAATTAAAATAGCGTGAATTACCAACACTCAAAACAAAATTGCGCGCATTGGCATTGTGAATTTGTATATAAATAGTAAGAGTTTCACATCATACCACAGTTAGTGATATTGGAGAAATTCAGGAAGTCTAAAAAAATACTTAAAATTTAAGCATCTCAATTTATTATAAGAAGCTTAAGCTTTCACTATTAACTTTTTCTATTTCAACTTAGTGGCATTAAAATAAGAATAATGAAAAAGTACTTGAATTTACTGAATTCTCCGGCTCTCTGTATCTTCCATTTCCATAGTTTTTACATTCGTTCTCGAGTAAATGTATTTTGTATTTAATTTATTGCACAACTTTTATACGTGAAAATGGCTTTTGACTTTTGCCCAAAGTTTCACAGTTTTCTGATTTTGCATATGCGATATATGTTCATATTTTGCTTCTAGTATATGAATTCAGCATGAAATAATATAATGCTCTCGTATAAATGCAGCGCTCTGTGAAAAAGAAGTTGAAAATGATTGCATTCAGCTGCAGACAAACACGGAGCAACAGATGACTGATGAATGATTTTAAAATAAACAGGTAAGAAGGAGTAAAATTCGGACAGGACCGAATACGTACTTCACCAGAATTTTTTTGAGAATTACAGATCTTCTTACGGGTCTGCAAAAATAGTAATAAAAGGAGTTGCCAATCAGACATCGGGCAAAAAATAGTACAAATGTATATAGTCAAACAAAGGTTCGAACATTTCAACGTATATATTAGGTATACGGTTTTCATACCTTTATTATTGCTTGAATTATATACTATACACTAGAAGATGCTTTCGGAGCATGATTTGACCATTTTCGAACAATTGTGAACAATATCAAACGAGTTCCTAAACTTTTACATTATTTTACAAAATGGCGATAGAATCATATCAAGTTTGGTTGCCATAGCTTTACGGGCTATGTATCTTAAACTTATACAAAGTTATCGCTTCTATGGACATACGAGACATACATATGTTTGTATTTACGGACAGACAGTCATTCAAAATTTATTTCGACTCGTCATGCGGAACACTTTGATAAATCCATATCTACTTGTATATTGATTAGTTTTAGGTGTGAGAAACAAAGAGAGAGTGAAAAAATTATAATACCTTGTGCAACATGTTGCGTGAGTATAAAACTTTAAAAGTAGAATTTTAGAGCTATTTTAAGTCGAATTGAAAAACAAAAAAAAAAAAATTCAAATGTCAAAATTGTAAACAAGTTAAATTTTTGTGCAATTTTGTTGTTGATGAGTAGGTATGTAGACATTTATTATAATATGTGCCACAAACACTGTTTGAATTCCTATTATTGTACTTAGAACTGGAGGCTGCCACCCAATTTCAGGAGTAAAACTTTGACCGACATATTTCCATTTTATTTATTTATTATTATATTTCGGGAAGTTTATTTTTATAGAATTTCAGTAATTAACTATGATTACAAAAACAGAGTTGCCATCGGTTATTAAAACTATAATGTTATTGAATTTACTATAATATAAGAAATATGTCATTAATGTATGCTTAAACAATGAAATTGAAATATATTTTTCTAAATGCATAACAGTTTTAAATAATTATTTATATTTTGTTTAAAGTAAATAATTATAATATTTGTATTAAAAATAGTGTTGCCACATACCCAAAAACTTATATCTATATATTAACTATATCACTTGAAATTAGATAAAATAAGACTATATATATTTTCATATAAAAAGTGGTTTGAATCGAAATGTGTATGGTTAGGGTTGCCATCTGACTAAGAATAACATAATTAAAGTAATATTGACCGTTAGAGTTGAATACGTAGTGTAATATTATTGAAGGAATTTTTATATATAAAACATTTTAAAAGAGGGTTGCCATCTGTTTAAGAATAAAATAATTAAAGTAATTTTAAAATAAATTCGATGTGTAGAAGAGAAAATTTGGGGAAATACTATTAAATGACTTTTTAAACATAAAAAATTTTGCAAGAGTTGCCATATGGTTAAGAGGAATACACAAAATAATTGCAATGATTATTATGCAAGCAATATTGCTGCTTAAATATTAAGTTTATAAACAAGAAATATTAATTTTTCAACAAAATTTAATTTTTTCTTATTTTAGAATTTGCGAAAACTAACTTTAAGTCACTAAACTGACAAAGTGTTAAAAAGATTGCAAGTAAATATTTCGTCCTGCTCAAATGTTATTTTTACCTCTTTTTCTTTAACATTTCAGGTTGTGCATTTAATATGGCGCCATAAGCACCTTGAGTTCTTTAAAATCGACTTTTTTTGAAATGTACATTTATTTGTATTCATGTGGTCATATAAAAAATACAAAATAGTACCAATATTTAAAAGCGAACTATTCATTGCTTTCGACTTTACCGGCGCCAGTCGTCCTTTTCAGCGTACCCCCTCCGCCAAACTCGCAGCATTATTCAGTATTTCCACATTTTTCCGTACTTTCTTTGCTTATTTTCTCGTCTGGTACACGCATGTAATTTATTTCACTTCTTCAATCGCTCTGCATCTCTTCACACTTCTTCTTTCGCCACTCGCCATCCAATGAATAAAGATGCACTGTAAATATTCCTTTGTCCGGCAGTGAAAGGCGAAGAGGAAATTGTAAAATTGTAAAAATGTTAAAATGTTAAAATGTTCTTGCAAGAATATCAGTTAGCCAGGTTGTGCATGTAAATGACTTATAGCTAAGCTGCGGTTGAACGAATGAAAGCGATGCGGAAGTGAACGAAGATTGAAAGATTGAATTTTAACAAAGAAAACACAAAAACCGCATGTTAGGGTAGTCACGGATGTCGGTTAGAATTTTTTTTTATGACTATAATATATAGGAAATCTTACTCGTTCGGAATAATTTATATTGAATTTTTAACTCTTATAAATAAGCAGCAAAAATCCTTTTCGTTTTATTTCTTGTTTTCTTTAAATAATAATTTTCTTCTATTCTTGTTTGATTCACCCTAGTAAATGCAGTTGCAACTCGCTTTAACTTACTGCAATATAAATTGCTATTGAAAAAGTAAAATTACCTGTAGACACTTACATATCTTGCTTGCCTGCAGAAATATTGAGGAAAAAGATAAAATGAATTGAACTAATTGCATCGTTCTGAATTGTTGGCGGAAGCAAAGGAATTCTTCTCCTTTTGTTGTTCAAGTTAATTGACTTCGAATATTTTTTTATGTCTTTTAATAAATTGTAAATTAATATTTAAGCTTTATTTCGCAGGGCGTAAGCAAATCAAACCACAGAAATGCTTTTACATATAGCTGCATTGACGAGTTGCTCATACGCCGTGCTGTTCTTTTGCAGCAATTAACGTTTTAAGTATATTTGCAGTCGGTAAATAAAAGAAACTTGAAATATGATTTCAATTAAATTAAAAAACTTATGCTAATATAATGTAATAATTTATTGCTACTTAAAGGGTTTTATTCCCCTTGTGAATTGCAAAAAATTTATGATTATTTTTTTATAATAAATCGAATGTATAAATATATATGTATCACGGATTGAGGTTGATCCAAAAAATAGTTTTGAAAATATGACAGTATTAATTCTTTAACTTAGTGCAATCAGGTCTCAAAATTTTAAACGCTGTTTTTATAGCCGTTGAGAAAAATTTCTCGAAACGACTGGACCGATTGACTTGAAACCTCACACGAGCTTCTAAGTTATAGTATTTGTTACTGAAATGTTCAAAGAAAGATTTTTTAAGTCACTCAGAAGTGTAGATTATGTCACAAAAAACGATTTTGTTGGGATTTGGTCAAAAATCAATTTTTTACTATTCTTAATAAAATAACTTTTTTTTTTTGGACTGGCGATATTTTTCAGCAGAAACCTTTTTCTTACCACAAACATTGTTTTTCGGAAGTTGTGGGTTTTTTGACTTGAAAGTAAATATAAGTTCTAAAGCCAAAAATTAGTTGCTCATACGTCATGCCAAACGTTATGTATTTCACGTAAAAGCGTCAGGACGGCAGGACATTTGTTGTCTTAATGACAGGTGACAACTTACTAGCAGCACAGGCGAGCCGGATGGGCCTTAGTAACAACGATACATGCAGAAAGTACAGGGAAGAAGGCATGAAAGAGGGACTTGAACTCCTCTTCTGCTTTCGTCCAACCTCATTGAGAATTCGTCCTAGATATCTAAGTGCTTCGCAGTTCAAGAGACCAGATTAAGTATCAAAATTATATATCAAGTCGCTCTTAAAGTTCGCAAGAAGCGCTGACGTCTTAAATGACGAATACTTCAGCTCAATTCCAACTGAATGTCCATCTGGAATCACTAAATATCACTAGCTCTATGTATGGTGTACAACCGATCAGTGTAACCTAACCTAACCATAACCTACTATTTGCAATCATACAAAAAGGTAGAATCTCGCATAATTTCAATACAAGATCTTTCTCACTAGCCGACATGTGCTTATTAAAAAGAAGAGAGGAACGGAGATGTAGCTATTATGCGGTTTAGGAAGGTCTAAATCACTATGGTCAAGAAAATAAAACCACTTTATTTCATTTAGGCAACCAGTATATTTATCGAAATATTTCAAACATACTCAACTGTAAGCGCAGAGATATTGGTACCTCATATTTAGGCCTTAAAACGTATAAAATTATTTCGACCAATTTTATATAAAAACTGCCTCATTTGATGGCCTTAAGGAAGGTTTTTACGCTTGTTATTGGTTGTTATAATATGTTCCGATGTTTACTTTAATTTCTTATTATACCCTGAACAGGTACAGTAAAAATATGAAGTGTTATCTAGTATCCCACCTCCTTCAATAAAAAATTAAAACTTCTGACGTCATCACACAATTTTAGGCAACTTTTTAAATTCTCCTAATGGACAACACTTTAAATAAGCTTAGCACTTAAGACTTATGACAAACGCTCTAACCCACCAACAATTACAACCACCTACATAAGCACATCGAAGCCATTTGCGAACTTTTGATTTGTCCTTGAGCTGCACATTTGGTACTCAAACTGGCACCAACCACTACCACTGACAATCACATAAAGTAATTCCACGAAACAATACCAACTGTATCACAAAACTCCCGATACTCGTATATGGTATGGTATATGAAACGAAGACAACAACAGCAACAACTCCAGCAGTGGCTACAATGGTAAAAATACAAATCGACAACAATTGATTACCATAGTTCCGATGATGCTGTTGTGGTCGGTGTGCTTAGTAATTGAACGCCATCAATTCGCTGTGAAAATGTGCGCTGAGTTGAGGAGAAAGTTTCGCAAAGCCTTAACATACCAAATGCCAAGCGCGCTGTTGATATGTGGGTATGTTTGAAACTTAAAGTACAACAATTGTAACACATGTATGTGTCTGTATGTGTGTGTTTGTATGTGTGTGCAGGGAAGTGACGATTGCGGCGACGGTGGCGTTGTGTAGGCGCAGCGTTACCACAAGCACAATTTATGCCAAAATGCCGAACCAACCACCAGTTATGGATGAGTAGCAATGCTCATGGGTTCATGTATGTGTGTCTGTGTGTGTTTGTATGTCGGCACTTGCATGGAAAACCATTTTAACTTTCAGTTACTAGTGAATGTTTTGCCATTGTTTCGAGCTGACAACTCACAGTCGCATTCAATTAAACTGTGTTGTTGTTGGTTTGCGATTTTTACCGAAAGTTTTGACTTAAATGAATGGCATTTCATCAATTTGCGCCGTTGAGTAGACCGGCACAAGAAGTTTTTTTCCAAACTTTTAGTTTAGTTTAAGTTTTTGTGTGTGTTTTTGGTGGTGATACATCGACGGCACTGGTGGGAAAATCTCAGTTGGGAATGAATATTATTTCGGTAAATTCATTGAGCTTGTTAAAAAAGCATTTCAGTGCGACAGTAAAGGAAGTGCTTTTAGGTTTATATTTTTATTTTAGTAATGTTTTGATGCTAATCGATGAGTTATAAAGTGGTCCGCTTATTTTTTAAACACCAGATGTTTGAAAACTAATTTAAGGCATTACTGAATAACAAGTTTTTGCCTTACACTTGTGTGTCTCAATTCGACTTTTCAATTAAAATATGTGACTATGATGAAAATTATCAAAGTTTTTTTACACGTGCGCTTCGTTGATCGATCAGTCCGGGTCAAATTTGATCTCAATTTGATTTGATGATAGCACACTTTTAAAAGTTTGGAGTACATATTGGTAGAGCTTTTATAAATTTTAATGTAGCAATAAGTATTTTAAAGGTTTTGTAGAGATTTGCTGACATACGAACGAGTATCAACTGCCTGAAAAGAGGAGAGAATTCCATACCTAACACAGCCGTTTGCATGAATTGACCCGGATTCTATCCAACCAAGTAATATTTTCTTTATGTCAGCAATTTTTTCTGCGTTTAAAAAATTTGTCAAGTTTCAACCAGTTTCTTCAACATTTGTTAACTTACAAGAATGCCTCAGTGATTTCCTTTCCAATCTTGGTAGAGCCTTTACTCTTATTTATATTAACCAGAGCGGCTTTGAAACCAACAAAATTTTAGTATAATGTTCCTCTATATTTCCCCAAAAAGTTTACATATAGTGAATACTAGTAAATTATTGATTCCGGGCGGCACGGTTGAGGTCCAATCTCTGTGTGGACTGCTATATTTAACCTCAAACAAAATCAATATTGGAAAATTCCTTCAACCTACCCTTCTCCCGTATATACCTTTGTCGTTCTCATAGCCGAGTCGCCGCTCACCACTCCACTTCAATTCAAAAACAACAAACAATCAAATCTCTCCTCTTCCCAAACATCACTTCTTTACTTTAATGAAACTCAGATAAAGCTTGACTACATTATCCACATTTCGCATTATCCTGTGTCGCTCATTGAAGTTTCCTACAGGGTCACATTGATATTGGATTTCTGTAGGCTTTTAAGCGCCAAACGCAGGCAATCACCTTGAAACCATTGCTCAAACTTTGTCGAGAAAAACCAAACACCGGCAGCCAAAGAAAGGAAGTGGATTTCAAATTGAATTGTGTAATTTTTTATGCCGTTCAATTTAAAAATATATTTGCTTTAAAGGCACAAACTTTTGCAATTGAAAGGCTATTTTTCAAGAACACACAGAAATGTTATTTCGTTGCATGCAGTCAATTTGTGAAAAAATTTTTTATTTCTATTTTATAGTCATTTATTCACTTTGATTTAATATTTGCTGTAATTTAAAATCCGCACTAATTTCAATGTCAAAGCGCAATATTAAATGGTGAGAAACTCAACAATTGTTGGCGCCACAATAACCTTAAAACAACACTAATCTACTTAGACTGCGCTTATTTACATTTTAACAATCAAACAACTTAGCACTTCGCCCCCTCGCCGACTTGTACTCACATTCATTTAGCATTTATTTCAACCATTCAACTCTATTTAGCTTCGCTCTCATCGCTGACTTTTTATATGCGAATGCGAGTGTGTTGAGGTTTTTCTCAAATAAATTTTACTCGCGTTTTGTCTGTGTGTACCTTTCGAACGCCATTTGCATAATATGTTTTACCAGACAGCAGCAATCTAGCGCACTGCCGCCGGGTTCATTCAAATTAAAGTGCAGGTTCAAGTGAAGTTCACTGTGGCAATCATTTTGTTTGCTGTATTGATCGCGGTTGGTATAACTTTGATGGCGGTCTAACCTTATTGACGTGGTTGGGGTTCACAACTGTTATTCAAATGAGTTTTTCGGTAGCAATGTAAATAGTATTACGTAGTATGTACAGAGATACTTACGTACTTAGGTTTAAAAATGTTTCAAATTGAAGTTTTTAATATTCCTAGAAGCTGCTCATTTGTCGGAACAGCTGTTATTGGAACACTTTAGGTTATAGCCGCCATACAGACTTATAATATATCAAAATGTGGTCTTTGTATAGAACACTTTTTTATTTGACAAAATATCTTGACGAAATTTGGCATAGAACTCTACAAACTACGAATAAATTATTGGGATCGGACCACTATGTCATTTAGCTGCCATTTAAATTGACTGATCACAATCATGATATTTCTTATGCTATACGATCTTTGAAAATTTTTACTCTTCCAACATATAATGCAGAGTATAATAGTTTTGTTCATCCAACGGTATATTATAGTATACGAAAAGGATCCATGGCGACAATATACTTCTAATTTGATAGAAAAATTTTTCCCGGCGAGTGCTTTTTTCAAGTAGATGGCGCAGTGGTTCGTAACCTAGTTTGACCAATTTACGGACGGCAAAGATGTAAGCTGGTACTTTCTTATGGTGAAAGAACACTTTTTTCTTCTAAAAAATGTTGCCATTTTTACTGGAATTCGGCTTGGAATTGGCACACTTCTTCGATATAAGAGAGCCGTATGACCATTTTGCGCTTCTTTATATAGTCGATATTGATCCTCTTCTGTTTTTTGTTTTGGTACTACAATCGTGGGTCGGGCCGAGAACACAAAAATTCGCCAGTTGCCTCTATTCTTTGCGAAGTCACGCCGTATAATAGCACGTGAATAATGAGGGACTTATAGAGCAAAAGCTTTATTCGTCGAGAGAGGGTTCTGCTTCTCAATTGTCAACCGATCGCAAAGTAGCACCTGTTGGCAAGATTTATTCTGCGCTGTATCTCGAGGCTTAGACTATTGGTGGAATTTATGATGTTTCCGAGATATACAAAGTTCATTCGATATAAATCACATCTTGTTAATCCGGAATAGCTGAGGCCAACACATATACGGCTTAGGATTAGACAGTCTTCACCCTTCTCGGAGAAGGTTCGTTGGGTGCAGCCCATTATTTAAACTGTTCCTTGATCTGAGTTGTGCATTATTGCATCCATATTCCGTCATCGGTCACGAAACAACGTAGAAACTCCTTCTTCTCATGGTTGCGGCATGCATCGCGACGAAAGTTTTCTTACGAGGAGAGCAGATGAAATCTGGGGAGATCTAGAGTGAGTAGGTTCTAGATACTCGATACTAAAATAATACTCAAGTGATACTCTTTCAAACCCAAAAAGGTTTAATTTACTATGGAGAAGAGGCGGGAAGTTCGGTCTGGTAAACTTGTGGTATTCTACAATAATAATACCCAAACAGTTTATCAGCACCGCCGCTTCCCATTTGAAAACCCGTATACTTGTACAATGGTAACCGGAATATATATTATGCATAAGCACATTAGCGGAAACTGTTATCTTGAAATACTATCGAAACAATGGATGTATTATGCTACCTAAACAAATGCATCTTCTGAAACTCCATGGCTCAATTTTAACTGTTTAGCTTCAAATGCAAACACTGAGAAATGTTTTATGCTAATATTAACTAAAATGTGTGCCGTTGCCAAATAGAAGCAGCAACTCGCAGCACAACAATTTTAATATACAACAACTTTGCCGCGGTAGCTGCCACAGTTGAGTTGAGTCAGTTTTGTTGGGTGCAAATGTTTGATATATATGTATGTGTGTTTGTGCTCTACAGTGCTTCGGAAGCCTTAAACATGGCAAAAGCATATCAAATTTCATATTCAGTGCGTGGCGGAGCCATTGAAGGTATGCGCACGAATTGTGGCAACAACGCTCGAGAAGTGGCATAAGCATGTGCGTGTGTTTATTTCTGTATAGGTTAGTCGAAGCGCTCACTTAAAGTACATTTCACTTGAAATTGATTTGTAATATTTTGCATATTTATCAATGTTCCATCTAGAAAGGCGTTGCCATTGAATTGAAAAGAAATTGATAACAATTTATTGCACACGCAACAAAGAAGCGAAGCAGGCGGCAACTTCAAAAATACCAATCAATTTTATCAAGCATAAGGTGGAAATTTATTTCACATTTGTATGCAAATAGCAAAACGATTTAAATTCAAGCCAATTTCACTACTATTTCTACATATTTCCCACAATGTCTCGAAAGGGAAAACAATTTGCCGCTCAACCAAATATGCGTCACCACTTTCACTAGGCGTCGAAAAGTGTGGAATTATGATTTATTAACAACTTTCGATTGTGCGTCAAAAACGTCTTAGGAAGCAAAGTGTGAAAAAGAATAATTGTTTCGCATTAATTTCAGAGACAAGCAAACTCATAAGCTGTTGTTGAGGACACAACGGACACATGCGAAGTGAAAGTGTTAAGCCAAAACTACCACATTGTAATGAATAATCGCCCTACCCAACCCCACTAAAGCCCTCTTGACAGAGCAGATTAATGAGCGGAAATCATATGCACCAACTCTTAAATTATTTGTCATTAATTCAGTGCTTAAACGCAAGTGGCAAGCTGTGGGCGCAGGCGTTGACATGAGATCAATGATAGGCAAATTGGGGTTAAATGAGATATGTGTTGATGTGGAAAGCTTGTGGGGCTTGCAGAATATCTCTTTCACGCTCACATTTATTTAAATGTAATCTGTCAACTGAAATGTCCA
Source organism: Bactrocera oleae (assembly GCF_042242935.1). Taxonomy (NCBI): domain Eukaryota; kingdom Metazoa; phylum Arthropoda; class Insecta; order Diptera; family Tephritidae; genus Bactrocera; species Bactrocera oleae. The sequence goes on from NC_091539.1 coordinate 57,843,193, forward strand.
AAAATATATGAAACCGTTTATCACAGATATACAATATATATAAATTCAAACAAGGATGCGAAAGGTAGCACAAACGTACATAGTTTCAGCTAGTGTCTCCTAGTGAAGGAAATAAGTTAAGTTTTGTGGAGACTCACAGTAAGTATCTAGTTTGCAGAATAATATTACTTATCACGTCTTGCTTCATGCCGATATTCGGCCACAACTCGTTATGCGGCGTTTATTTCTCCTCTTTTCCTTTACGAGTCATATTATATATAAAATATATCTATATGTCTTAGCCCAATCATTTAATTCTATATTTTCTAATATCTAAGTACATATTATATTTATATGGGAGTTAGCCATATGATGTAGGTGTGCCCCTGTGGAAAAATTTCAATTTACTTGACCTTTGTCACCACTTTTTTATTCTTATTGGTGCGCGTAGAGCATTGTCCAAATATCTTATGAGGTAAAGCACATAAATATACTGATTATAGTGCTTGGATTTTAGGTAGTCTGTAAAATAACTACAATAGGTTTTGCCTTCGTTTGTAATCTTTAATATTTAATAATTATTAAGTTTATAATCTTTAATCACACTTAGACGTTCTTCTTTAATTTAAATCTTTAACTTTAAACTTACAGTGTTTATTCTTTACACTTAAATAATATAACTCAATCTTAAATCTTTAGTATTTAGTCTTTCGTCTTTTGTCTTTAGTTTTTAGTCTTTAGTTTTTACTCTTTAGTTTTTAGTATTTCGTCTTTGGTGTTTAGTCTTTAGTCTTTATTCTTTAGTCTTTAATCTTTAGTCATTAGTCTTTAGTTCTTAGTTTTTAGTATTTAGTTTTTAATCCCAAGTCTTTAGTCTTTGGTTTTTAGTATTTCGTCTGTATTATTTAGTCTTTAGTTTTCGTCTTTGATCTTTAGTATTTATTCTTTATTCTTTTCTTTTTAGCCTTTACTCTTTAATCTTTAGTCTTTAGTATTTATTCTTTAGTCTTTAGTATTTCGTCTTTGGTGTTTATTCTTTAGTGTTTAATCTTTAGTCTTTAGCAATAATTCTTTATTCTTTACTCTTTAGTCTTTAGTTCTTAGTATTTCGTCTTTATTCTTCAGTTTTTAGTTTTTAATTTTTAGTCCTGTTTAATCTTGTGTCTTTTCTGTGTCTTCAGTCCTTAATCTTTAGTCTTTAGTATTAATTCCTTATCTTTAGTCCTTAGCATTTCGCGTTTGGTGTTTAGACTTTAGTTTTTAATCTTTATTCTTTAGTCTTTGGTGTTTAGTCTTTAGTCTTTAATCTTTTGTCTTTAATCTTTAGTCGTTAGTCTTTAGTAATTATTAATTATTCTTTACTTTTTAGTCGTTCGTCATCAGTAATCGTTAATTTCTGATCTTTAATATTCAATAATTAATCTTTAATATTAATAGCCTTTAATCTTCAATATTAATCTATAAAGAAATATAGAAAAATCGAATTCATTCTACATTCCAGTTCATTTTAAAATACTCTCCGCTAAGAGAAAAGAACTCGATTTAAATCCGGTCAAGAACTAACAACTCACCAGTATTCTCTTATACAATTTCAGGAATGTTTTACGTCGCTACAACAACCACCACTGTACTATGACTTGCTGCTACATAACTTAGTTGTTTTTGTAATTCATTATACCTGATAGTGTCGGTGCCATAATTATGAGCACTAAAATCATTCGCCATGCACTCGAAACAATTCACCCACACAATAACAATTCGAAATTTCCATTTATGTATGCCTTTCTTTGCCATTTTTGGACGAATCTACAACGATGGCTTTAAACTGCACGACGCAGCTGCGTCAACGTCAGTAATGTCGTAAATTTCTACAAAAATGAGCAATTAAATTTCGAACAATGCTATGCGACAAGAATTTTGCAAAGTGCCGGCATGCAATGCAGTCGCTTGACCCCCAAAAGTCGCACAGAGTAATGCATCTATTTAGGCGGCGAGTATCAAGGCACAATGCATCTGTGTTAAGCCGTCAGCCGGTGTCTGTGGACTGCAATGCTGCTTGTCGGCTATCGTTGCTCGGTTGTCGGTTGTCGGTTGTCGACTGGCTGCCTATTTAGATTATCGCAGCTACCAGAGACGTTGCTGCGCTCTATTTCCTGTTGGTTAGACCAAAATAGCCGGATTACCAGGGCAATTGCTAGACTATGCCAGTATGGGTGATGGGTCATGTTGCACATTCCTGCTTAAGGTTTCACTTAGCCTCCCAGTCGATGATGGTGTTCTGGTTTCGTAAGTGGTGACTATTGTTTTAATTCTGGGAGAGTGAGGCGAACATTGCGCGTTGGAGTTCTTGGCTACAGCTGTGGTTTGTGCAAAATTTGACTATTTTTTTTTTGGCAGAGGACACAGCTGCAGCGGCTCTAAGGCGCTTCGATTTTAAACCAAGCTAGACATACATATATACATTCGTACTTATATCCAACGATTGGCTGTTTGTCTCCATGCTGTGGCGCTCTCTGTAACCTCATTGTGATTTCACGTCTAATTCCATTCAATTAGTTTTGCTAATCTTGTCGGCGGACCGCATGAAATTCCTACATTCGTTAACAGCAATCTTAATGGCATTGAGTGGGGTCAGCGCTGAGTAACTATAGGCACTCGAAGACATCTCATGGTATGTCACCAGTTCATCTGTAGCTATATACGCTGATTTGTCCGTTTGTTGACAGACTTTTTCCCCACTGAACTCTGGTTTTGCCTACATCACTGCTCGTTGGCTAACTGTTATCTACGATTTCATGTTTGGCAGGTCGCTTTAATGAAGCCATTTCCATGCTAATGTCCTTTGCTGTCGATTCAGCGAATTACGAGTGCCAGTAATGGAACCGCCACCAAAAAAAAAAAAATAACGAAGAACAGTTGGAATTTGGCATAATTTCTGCGGTATTTTTTCGCATAACTTTTGCATTATTCATGTCCTTTAATGGGTATTCGAATGGCGAACGAAAAGATTGCGGCATAAAAGTGAATATTTATTAAATTTTGCGCCATTCAACGTAATTAGAGCGTATCGAGAATGTTTGAGTTTCAATTGTCGCCATTATAATAGTCTTATACATATTAAGGTTGGCTCTAAGATGTATAAATATTTTACACATTTTGTAGACTTTTCAATTTACATTTTAACATACTTTATTCTGTCGCATTGTCCTTCGTGAGCTTTGTTTGGTGCAGCTTTCTCGAATGTACCCTGCGCAACTGATGGTGCATTCTTCGCCAAATTACGAAAATATTATGACTTTTTAAAGACTAACTGATTACTGTGTCAAAACTCAGCTGTTAAAGTAAATTTTGAAAATATTACTCTTAAAAATTATGAAAGAATGACTGTAAATCATACCAATGAGAAAATTTAAGAGAGTTAAGTATTTTTTTCTCAAAAAATAAGAAATTCGCTTGTTTCTAAATATTACAGCAACCCAAGTTTCTTTTAACCTCAACTTTTTTCTTTTAAAGCATTGGAATAAATTAATTAGAATATGGTCTCAATTAAAATCAGTACAAAAACCTTTTTGTGAAACTAAAAATCATTCTCTTAAATAATTATAGCATTAATTTGTCTAATTTTTGTTTGATGCTTTCATCATGCTGTTATTTATATGTTTCAATAGGTCTAGTAAAAATAAATCTGTTCCTAATACATTAAATTGAATGTTTTATTTCACATAGTTAGGATAATGCGATTTAAGTCCAATATGTACTGTTCGATGTTCGATAACTTATTGACATTTTGAAGATAATTTCATATTGCTACTTTTGTAGAAAGCCTTGTACCTATTAACAAAAAACTGGGACAGTCGATTTTCACAAGCTTTCCTTGAGGTGAATTTTTGGCGAGAAAATTCGCCATAGACACAGGTAGTAACCTCCCAACCAAGTACCCGCAATTTCTGACGCGTTCCGGCGACAGCTCATAGTAAGTGTTTCCCTGTCAATCCTTAGCCAAACCTTCCTGACCGTCAATCTTGGCTTAGCTACTGTTTGCGTCTCATCCGTGTGTCGAGCTAGGAAGGAAGGTTGGAGGCGGTCAAGCTTAGCCTTAAGCTACCGGACTTCTGTAGTATCTTTCAGGCAGAAGTGGCTGCAATTAAATTAGCAGTAGACTTACTGCTTCGAAGTACAGTTTCTTTCAGGGAAGTGAGCTTTCACTCCGACAGCAGAGCGGCTAGGCTAGCGTTGCGCTGACAAATTGTACGCTCAAAGTTAATTAAGAAGTCTCTAACCTCAATAGATATAGCATTAAGCTATTTCATTATCGGACTCTTTTGGGCACCTGGTCACAGCGGAATCGCTGGAAACTGCATAGCCGATGGGCCAGCGAGAGGGAGCGCCCTTGCATCGCTCATATCGGAATGGAAAGGAGTTGGATCCCCGTTGTCGTCTTGAGTTCTAGCACTATGGACCTCGCAGGTATTGGTTGACGACCAGTATCTGCACTACTGCGACATCCTTCTGGCCTAGATTAGAACGTAGGAGATCCACTCAACTACTTGCCCCGGTCACTCGCAGCAGGAAATTCGGTTCCTTAGGTTTTTTGCGTTAATACGTGCCTTATCTAAATAATTTCGAACCATTTTATAAGCAATGTTTCGTTCCTCAGTCATCAAAACAGTGTCTGCATGGTCGGACTCGAATATTTCCATTATTTTTGTGTTGCAACTGTTTGAGAAGATTTTTGAGTGCAAAATCTTTTCTATCTACTCCTATATTGCGTAACTCAATCGTACTTTTAAATCGCGAGATACATATTGCTGAAGCCATCTATGGTGAACTGTAAAAATGGTGACTGGTAAAATAATGGATTTTTTTTACTAGACCTTCTTCATTATGAGGCAGGTTCTTTTTGTAACGGTCCTGGTAAAAAAATGCTCAAATCGGAAAAATTTTTCTGCATTTTACATGTTTTATTTTAGTGAGTGTTCTTTTGACGCTCACCCAAATCTTATTAGCTTAAAGTAGAATAATAAAGTATTTAGTATTTAGTAATATCAAGTATTATTAGTATCCGTTGGTTACAATTATCAATTAAATTGGCTGGTTAGGCTTTATGGGAATTGCTTGTCCACAAAAAAATATCCTTTAAGTGGCTTAAAAGCTTTTATGCTCTCTCTCTCTACGCAAACATATGCATATCTATGACAAGGACGACATTTAAAGGGTTTCAATTTAAGGTTATGTAAATGCGTTGAAATCGTGGAGAGGTCAGGTGAGTGTACAATATTGACATTGCATGCAATCAGCAAGCAAGAAGTGAACAATATGCACATACACGCACTTAGATGAATATGTGAAAACCTTTATAAAAATATACACACATGCATACATAATTTTATAGAAAGGAAAATGATACACTCATTAGGTTATGTAATGACATTTAACGTTGATAAGAGCAGATGTGTGTGTCAGTGGTAATTTTTATGCTCTTGCAACACTTTACTACGGAGTATAGTAGTTTTGTTCAACTAACCGTTATTTGTATCACCTAAAACTAATCGAGTTAGATATAGGGGTGTATCTATCTATAAATAAACAAGATGATGAGACGAGTTGAAATCCGGTTGTTCGTGCAAGTTGTAACTTGAGTAAAAATTGAAATATCGTAACGGAACTTTTTACACGCGTTTTTTGGCAAAAACGTAAGGACGAGCTCGTAGATAAGGTGCCAAAACTAAGCACTTGATAAAGATAGAGAGCTGCCCCCTCCCTTTAAGAGGATTGCATATATTCCAAACCAAAAATTCCATTAGTCCCCATATACATACCTTATGAAAAATATGTTCGAACTTCCGGTTGCCTTTATACCGCAAATTTTGGTCAATATATGTATGTTGGTCAGTGTATGAGTTATATATTTATAAAATAAATTAATTGACGATATTTCCCCGCATTTGATCGTTGCAAGTTGTAAGAGTATGAAATGTTCGGTTACACCGGAACTTAACGCTGCCTTACTTGTTTTTCTTTATGCCTTTTTGAAGTTGCTGCCACTTGGCTTTTCATAAATATGCACTTACGTCAACACACTCGCACAATTTTTATATTCTTACTGATGCTTTGCACGTTTGCAGCGAGAGCATGTGTAAAATTATAACTTTTATAACTACATACATGTATGTGAGTGTATGCGTATACAACCACTTCGACACTTCAGCTGCAATATCGTAATATGTAGTTATCTTTCGTATCGTGTGTGTGAGTGCTTGTGTGTGAAAACCGCGAAAACATTTTCCATTAAAATATCAAAGACACATAAAAAACGCAAACACTCCACAACACACAAACACTTGTGTGCCTGTGCACGCACACACACAGGGAAGCTCAAGCGTCGAGTGATAAAGTGGCAAGCAAGCAAGCTAGCAGTCATCATAATTTCACCTGCTCACTTTCATAGACCTGCCAGCCTTTATTGCGCCTAGCAGTTTATAAGTACACACATGTGAATGTGTGTGTGTATGTGTAATGGCATATAAAATATTTTATGTGCAAGCAAGCAAATTTAATCGGCACACACACTCGTGAGCAAATGCGCTTTATTGCTATGGCAGCATTTATATTTATATTTACACATATACCATATGTATGTGTGTATATGTGTACATATTTATTAACATACACATTGAAACTTACATTCTGCCTATGTTTATGTGGCATTTTCATAAATGCGCAATTTCTTCGCTAACGAAATGTGACACTTTCAATGGCGGAGATAATAAACTTCCAGTTTAACTTTGTTGGCAATTGTTCAGATACTTATATACCATATATGTATACACGCTAGTAGATAAGAAACCTAGTGGTAAATGTGTTGCTTACGAATTTCTCAGCTAAAATGTATTCTTGAGGGTCTTATTAAATTCACTGCTTTTTTATCTAGTCAGAAATCTTAGAAATCAATTTTTTCCTTTCCTAAGAAGACCACGAGTTCTTCCAAATTCTTTATCTAAAAACTAATAATCTTGTGATATTTACAGCTTTATTTAAGACCACGAGCTCATCTAAAAACTCTAATCAAATTTACTTCGGACTAATAAAAAGCTAAAACTTTATTTTATCTTCCTCAATTATTCTTCCTTTTCAATCGAAAAGGCCAATAAATAATACAGTTTATGTTAGTTTAGGTTAAGAGATCGATCCTAACGGGGATTCCACTTATAAAACCCTCACAATTCGACAAATCGCTTTGAGCCTAGCACAAATTTGTTGAGACAGCTAATGTCAGTTTCGGCCATGTCTCCTGGTTCGCCGAAGGTAAGACTGCCGAGATGTTTTAACCTCAGTCTTGCAAAGGCTGGCATGAATGCCAAATGGGCAGTGTCCAGTAAGAAACCCTACGATTGCGGCAAGATGAATTATGCTAAGGGCAAGTAGTTCAGAGGATTCCTACGTTCTAGTTCTACGTACAAGTTCTCACAAATCTTTTATAAACTCCGACGGAAATTATAGAAAAAATTAGACAAGTACTTTTGGGGCGAGAATCTTACAAGAGATTTTTACGATGTTACATACATGCCCTTGAAGTATAAAATTTTCGGCTAAAGTTCGACGTTTTTTATAAGCTTGGCGATTATCGATTCTTAAAAGAAACAAGAAGAGGACAAAATGCCTTAATTTTCATCATATCCGTTGAAGTCGCTCAGGAATCACTAAATGATTCAACGATGATACCTAATTAGTGAAACTTGTTATAACAGGTAACGAGATATGGGTTTACAGAAATTACTCTCTTTTAAAAGTGGCATCATGAACATTTTCTGTGTGACTTTGGGAATTCCCAAATGAAACCTTATAATATATAATTTTCAGAAAAAGTTGCTATCCATGTTTCATTAAGATACCTCACACATTGACCGAGATATCGTATATGGTATGAGATACAATATCTCGGTCAATGTGTGTCAACCGTATGTTTGAAAATCCTTATGTTAGGTACATGGGGACAGAGAAAGTTTTGATCTTCATTAAGATAACTCTCATTGACCGATATATAGTATAAAGTCAGACCCATTTGAACACTGCAAATTCAAAGACTCTAATGGATTTAAAAATTGTGATATATGAGAAGTAGGCGTGGTTGTAGTTCGATTCTGCACACTTTTACAAAATCAGAGAAGAACGTTACTGAGCGAGCAAATACTGTGATAGAGAATTTCACCTAAAGGTAAGCAGTGTCATGCCGATTGTCCAATTTTAGAAATTGGTGCCATGCTGTCATAAGGCAGGAGCAGAAAAGCTAAACATTTAGAAAGTTCAATTCGAATGGCAATTTAGTTCAAAGGAACTCATATTCTATCATATTCAATCCATAGTCGTTTCGCCGAAATCTTTACCATGGAGCACTCTCTTTTAGACCGAATTTATAGGCTAATTCATCGATTCGATTTCATTGGTTCCTTCAGTCAATCAACAAATTCCCATACTTATGTAATATTGTTGAAAATTGTATTGGTCCAACCACATGCTTTTTTTTCGTCTCTTCAGAACCTTGCTGGCATTTGTTCTGCTGATATAAAATAGCTTCCTTAAACATACAATTTTACTTGCTGGGATAAACTTACACATATAAGCACAAAAAAGATTGCTTACAACATAATATATATCTGTCATTGTCAACAACTTCAATACTTACGTAAACAGCTTAACGAGCTACTTGCAACTTGTTTCGCTCAATAAAAAATATATGTATATGGTTAAAGGTAATATACTAAATATAAATATAGGTAACATATAATATATATATACATATGTATATTAACCTATAATAAAAATGTATTAGCAAGAGTTAAGTTGCAGTTATCTGCCTTCAGTGCATGACTTCTTTCAGCTGTGCTGAATTACTTCAAACTTTCTTGTATAAGTAATAAGCAAGTTCACAACATATGTCTCTTTAATTTCGCATATTTCTTTAGGAGCGTCCTTAAATGCCAATTATACTAATTTACAACAGCATTTAACTTGAGAAGTGTGTAAAATTTGCTGCTGCATTTCAAACTCATTTAAAAGTTATTAACTTTTGTATTATTAATTTTGTTTTACAGCAACACTTTTTTGTAAGTAAAGCAGCACAATGCTAAATTAATGAAAACTTATTTTTATGACACATTATTAATCTACACACTCTTACTTATAATTACGTTTAGCATAAAGTGATTGGGTTTCAAAATGGCTGAAATTGGTTAACATGTTATCCTGACCTCTAGCTAACAAATTTATTAATATCTATTATTCGGTTTAGTTTGAAGTATGTATTGCGAGCAATATGGAAAAGACCTTAAAGAAACGATGCATGTTAGATATAGCATAAGTTATGTATTGGAAATGTTTTAATTGATAAGTAGAAACGTTCATTTCCGCTGCACCGAAGCTAGAATACACTTCACAAATAAGGAAGTTTCTATAAAAGAACTTAATTTTGATTGCTCAGTTTGTATGGCAGCTATATTCTGTAGGGGTTGAATATCAGCGGTTCCGACAAATAAGCAGCTTCTTGCATAGAAAAGGACGCGTGCAAAATTTCAGATCGATATCTCAAAAACCCTCACTTTTTGATTTATCGATCTGAAATTTTGTGTATACAGACGGTCGGACATGGTTAAATCGACTCAGCTCGTCATGCTGCTCATTTATATATTATATATCTTGATAGGGTCTCCCACGTTTCCGTTTGGGTGTTACAAATATCGTGGCAAACGTAATATACCCCGTTCATGGTTTAAAAATACTTATATTTAAAAATTAAGTTTTTTATTTTCATTAAATTTTAGTCCGTTCACATTTTTTTGTTGCAAATTCATGTGATGTAATTTTTGTATTTGTCATATTTTGTCTTCTTCTGATATATGTATACTCATTTATTAACTATCATATTTATTAATAAGAAAACAAATATCTTTCTTTTCAGGTTTAACATATAGCGAACGCGAGCTGAGCTGACCGGAGCGTATGAGCAACTTTTGATTTATATATAATATTATATTATATTATACTTTATGTCAGTCGCTGTACAGAGTATGGTAGATGAAACTAAAGTGATTTTTATGAAGTAAAAATGTATTACTTAAAAATAAAAGCAATATTTACAATTTTTGAGTATTTTATGATTGAAATTATTTTCTAAATTTATGTGCCTTATACTTTCGAAAACTTTTATTTTTATTTATTTTTCTTGGTATACCATATATTGTATATTGTATGTGCAATATATAGGTATGTTGGTTAATTTTCTTATATAACGCATAGGTATGACTACATGTTTGTATATTTATAGTTTTCGCATATATATTTGGCAGCAATCCCTTGTACTTATGGTCTGAAACATATTAGTTGCATATTTATATGTATACCTATAGACGGTAATACTTTTTTTCTTACATCTATACCCTTAATAATTGAAATGTACTCAAAAAATTATTTGGTTAGCAAAAAATAGTCGTACACCATTATAACCACACTAAATACCAGCAGCTACTAATAAAATTTAACAACCTTAGCTGTTTCATTATGCCCATAAATTGCTTTGGGGCTAAGCTAACTGCTTGTACCCTTGAGATATTACACTCATTCGTTCGGCTAATTCAACCTTATTTAATTACTTAGCATGTGAAAGTGTTAATCGAAAAATAATTGAATTCGAGCAGAGAAAATTGCTCAATATCCTGCAACCTATGTTAGAGTGGGAGAAATATCGATAATACGCTGTTCGCCGTTCGCTGGCAGCATATACCTCTAAATATAATATGCACACATATATACAAGTACATATATATATATAAATGTGTTTATATATATAGTAAAATTAATGTTTTAATAATAGCTCGCATGGATACGTGTTAGACATATCTGTACTGTTGGCATCGGGATAGGTGTAGGTTCGGATACACTATGCCTGCATTTTCACTTGTAACCTTCTGCAAACACCCACATATCAATAACCACAAGCTTCATTATGGAGGCGTTTGTTGATTAGCAAAACTAATAGACGATATAGTTCTAATATTATAAATATATCATAAATATATGTGTGTGATAAATATATACATATGTATATATGTATGTGAATCATAAACATAGTTTCTGTGCTTCGGCATGTTTATTGCTGAAGTGATATCTTGCGCGCTACCGTGTACGGGTGCCCTTTCAATACACTTTTGTTAACATTGTAAATAAAAGGTGGCATCTCCAATGCCCATACACAGTACATACATATGAAAAGCTAATTATTATATTAATATGCTTCTATGTAAATTGTAGCTCTTACACTTTTGCTACACATACTCTTCCATTTAGAGCGCTCAGCATTGATATATGTATGAAGAGTCGCATAATTGGTTAGGTGTAACGGTATAGATACCTTGTTGGAAATATATTATAAGTTGGCATAATGTTAGTGGAACCTACTGCCTTTTATGGCACATTAATAGAGCCCGGTACAATTTGAACTATGTTTTCCATTTACTGACTTTTAGTACGTAGATTGACTAAAGCTTTTTGTTAGAAATTTGTGTATTCTGTAATTTACCCCATTAAAGTGTTGTGGGCTAAATGTCACACTATCTTTCAAAAAATTATAAATCATTTGCATTGTATTTTTATAGCGACATCTTTTCTACGAAACGATATGATTGTTTTAACGGCAGTAATCAATCCGCATATAATTTTAAGTAATACTGCTGAGTTGACGATGCTCCGGCGGATAAAAGTCTACGTCTAATCCGGTGACGTACAACACTTATACAATAGTTGAAGTCGATTTATATGTTTTTCGCGTAAGTACTGTTAAAGTTGAAATTATCTTCATCGTTTTCTATCGCTTTGGATTAATGGTGCTTCACAGACTCCATTTTTTTTAAACCATGAATATGATATATTAAGTTTGCGCCGAAGTTACCAACCAGAAGCAAACCTGTGAAAAACTCTATAAATAGGATATGATAAATGAGTAGAGTAAAAAAGGTAGCTTTACTGGGCTATGCACTCTGTGCTTTCGCCTAAAAAAGAGCGAAGAAAATTATACACATATAGTAATATAGATACAGTCTTTTGAGTCATAAATGATCATCGAGATATATGAAAGGAAGAAATGATTGAGTAATACAAGTACTCTTAGTATGCAACAATTTGAAATGAGACGTCAGAGGTTAAAATTTAAAGAAACTTGGGTATTTTTCTGAAATTCATGACGCATCTCACTCCATTAGATTTGGTATATATTTGGCAACGAGCTGAAAGTCCTTGGAACTGCTACACAAATACATCCTTTAGCTGAGAGAAAAAGGAAAGATGGATAGAGACAGTTAATTTAGACACCGACCATAATTTCTAACAGGCATGTTCACTATGTTTCTATCTGCCTCTTCAAGACTCATAACAGGCTTTGCTTCTTGCGCTTAGTATTTGCGAGGAGCCAATAATTTCGCCATTGTTGCTGCAAATTTTATGCATTTTATAGGCAAATCACCGTTCGGAAGTAATGCAAATGCATGTTTGCTAAACATCATGAGAGCACACATGCACCCACTCTTAGATACCACACACATGGATACATACATGTATATAGGCATGTGGCACATGCAGGCGTTGCAAATAGAGAAAATTAGCTAACGTCGGCATGTTAATTGAGGTCAATTACAAGGTTTTGCACTTCAAAATTAATTATCGCCAACGATAATGAGCAAATAAGTACGCAATTTTGGTGCTGGCAAAATACAAATGTGCTTAGCCGGGATATGCGGCGAAATATGCAGACGGTGAAGGGCGTACGGAAATTATTAATGTTAGTAGCGAAATGGAAAATATGTGGATCAAAATTTAAAGTATTCAATTAAGTGGCATGCTTCATGCATATTTCTAGAACATTTACCAAAAATAACATAATTTTTTTATAACAATTTTGGAATTCAACGAAAATGAGTTATTTTAAGTTCTTTTTTCTTTTTTTGACATGTGCTGTCATATGCTAAATATGCATAGTTTTGAAAATTTATAAACAATATGCGACCACAATGTAATTTAAATGATAGCGGTCAGTATGACTATAAGGATTGCCAGCTTCGAAGATTTTTTTTTCATATTGGGTGATTTTGAATAAAATTGAGATATTTTGGTGTATCCTAGCGATTTCAGAATATATATTATGTTAAAAAATTATTTCTGAAAAATTTATATTCAGAAGTGACAGTTTTGTGAACTATAAAGATACGTTAAAATGTATCTAAAATTAAACTAACCTCAAAATATTTGTCTAAGGTTAAGGCAATAAGACATTTTACAACTTTTATTATTATGAAGAAAAACAAGATAAAAGTTTACTTTGGAATTTTTCATAGCATAAAAGTGTATAAAATGATCTTTTTCTTGACTTTGATCGGTCAGTTTTTATGGCAGCTATACGCCATAGTGGTTCGATTTGAAGATTATACCGTAATTTTGGAAAATAATCTTTGCCAAATTTCGTGAAAATAGCTTGTCAAATAAAAATGTTTTCCATAGAAGACCTTGATTTTGACCGTTCAGTTTATATGGCAGCTACATCTAGAAGTGGTTGGATATTAACGGTTCCGACAAGTGAGCAGCTTTTTAAAAAGAAAAACACGCGTGCAAAATTTTAGATCTTTATCTCAAAAACTGAGAGACTGATTTGCGTATATACAGTCGGACATGGATAAGTCGACTCAGCTTATCAAGCTTATCCTACGATGCTTTTGGTGGGTGTAACAAACTGTGTGCCAAATTTAATATTCTCTGTTCGGGTAATAAGAAAATTTTTGCAAGAAAAACGCATTTCGAATCCTAGTACAGTTAATGAAATAAATTAATTATTGGCAACCCTGTTCTTTAAACATATGCCTATAATAAGCTCATAACATACACAATAAAATAGATACCATTAAAAATATGAGATACTTCCTTTTCAGCACCACCTTTTCATCTCTCTCTCTCTCTTTCCATCATTTTATGCACCAAACCGTGAAAGCAAAACCACAAAATAATTCGCTTTACCATGTCCAATCAATTTACACACAATTATTAACACGAAAAGCGCAGCAAACGCATTTATTAATTTAACATATTTTTAACATAATAACTGAATTGCGACAGCAAACATTAAACATACCCGCATATACATATCCATACATTGCTACACATATACAGGTATGCGCTGGTATGCATTTAATGCATGGGTATGCATTGCAAAACGGTTGCAGTTAAGCGCTCGAAGCACGCCCTCTGCCCTGGTCCCTTGGGTGAAATTCAATAATGTGACATTTATTGCAACTGAAAACAAGATTTCAAATTAATTGTCACATGCAATATTTGTTATTGTTGTTGCATTTTAAATTTATGGAAATAAAATTCCGAAATTTATCCGAAAATAAACATGAAAATGTGCATTTAGTTAGAAATTCTAATTGCAGCAATAATTCAAAATGACATTTGCATAAGTGTCGAAATATGTGTGTGTGTTTTTAGAATTGATAGCAAATTTATTTTTATCTGCTCTCTGTTCACATAAAGTGATTTCAATTAATTATGGGATGTAAGATACTGCAATGCATATGAAGAATGGCAAATTGAATTTATATGAGTGATGAAAATTTTTTTTTTTTGTTGTATGTGGAAATGTTAAAATTTGGTTTTAGTCAATTAGTAAAGTATCCAGACTAAATTACACAATTTATTGAATTTAAAAATTTTTCAGGCTCTCTACTTCTCTTCTACAATTTTCATCACATATTGCTAAGTAAATTTTAGTTCATTGAAAATATCTGTATTTTTTCAACATATTTCTATATTTATTCATTTTCAAATCATATCTGATGCCAAAAGCTCCTTAACAGCCGGCACCACTTAATTTATATTCTATTAATAGGTAGATTTCTCACTTCAATATGAAGATAATTATTTAATGCTTCTGTCATCCAAACTTTCTTCGCAAGTTGCGTCGCAAAAGGTTCCTTCTAATATCTTTTAAGTCGAATCTAACTAAAAACTATAAAAATATTTTAACTTTGTTTGTGTCAAAGCTATAACACTCTTCACAGCTGCATTATTACATCAAAAAGTATTGTATAAAAAATCTTTATATTGATTTTGATCGATCAGTGTGCATGTCAGCTATATGCCGGTGTGTCAGCAATATAGTGGTCCGATCTAAACAATATATTTCGAGATTGTTGCGATGCTTTTAACAAAAATCCATGCCAAATTACGTGAAGATTCCGTGTCAAATTAAAAAGTTTTCCATACAAGGACTTGAGTGTGATCGGTTAGTTTGTATCGCAGTATTAAGCTTTAGTTCTCCGATATCGGCGACTGCAACAAATGAGCAGCTTCTTGGTAAAAAATATATGTCTGTAAAATTTCAGGTCGATATCTCGAAACCTTTGGGACTAGTTCGCGTATATACAGACAGACGAACATAGTTAAATCGACTGAGCTTGGCACGTTGATCATTTGTGTACAAATATATTTTGTAGGATCTTCAACATTTTGGTTGTTATAAATATCGTGGCAAACTTAATATACCCAGTTCAGAGTATAATAAGAAGACTCTTGTAATATCTATCATAGATTTTGCCTTAGCAGGGCAATAGAGTGAAAATTAATAGGAATTAAGGAATGAGAAACTGAAGTCTGGTTAGATTAAGACTGAAGATCTGTGGTGTCTAGCTAAGAAATAGGATTTTATAGTATATTTTGTAGCACATTGCTGAAACTACTGATATTCTAGGCACTTATCACACTTTTGTGTTCAGATATATTGGAACGGTTATGACTTCTCTAAAATATATGAAAAAATCATACTCACAGTCCCTTAGTAAGATCATAGTATGTTTTGGTATACGGTATGGTCTCTTCGGTACCTAAATACGACAAATTTTCATGCTTATGAATGAGATAAGTCTAGAGCTGTTTTAAATTTTCGTAAAATGTTAATTTTTTACCTTTTCGAGTGCTTGCTATTACTAAATAAACTATGAAGTATGTTTGTATGCAATATAAATTGAGTTGTTGGCATTGCATATGAAAATCATCCTTTAGAGTCATCTGAAAAGCTGCTCAATCGATACATATTTAAGTATTATGAGGGTAGCCGTTTCAATTATCGACATGTTTAACTTTTATTTCGTGGTATATAAAATATAATTGGCTTAATCGTTATGAATCTACTTCAAAGACAATCTCATTACATAGCGCTGTAATCTCTATGTTTTACTGATCAGATGTTTTTAAATGAACTCAAGAGGCTCATCTGAAACATTAATAATGATTTTTGTATAATAATAATAAGTTCCAAAAATATAGTAAATAAATGTTCAATTTCAATTTCAATTTAGCTTCACAGCTTTTGTGACTTGCAATCAGTTCGATATATATTCTAGTTCAACCGTTCAACACTGCCACTTTTCGAAGTAATTTTTCCAAGTTGTCAGCAGTTTGTATAGTTTGAATATTTTTTCATATGCAGAATAACGAAATATCAGATTAAAAAAAAAGAAAGATATTTCTGCTAAAACAAAATTTCGCTTATCACGCAATACCAGAAAATGTTATTCATTAACATTCTCTGGCAATACTCTCTTGCTACCAACTCTTGCCTACACTTAGGCGCTGTTGAATTCAACATGGCTGGCGCTTTATATTGGCAATGCCATGCGCTCTTTCAGTAGCTCTCTCTTTCTGTTGATGCTTTTGAACGCAGTCAACGGCTAATGTTTGTCACTGCTGATAAGACGCTTTGAAAAGGTAGCCGAGTTAAAGGGTATTTGGTTTAAAATTATATCTATTTAATATAGTTTCATATGTACATATTTTATTCAAAACTTTTAGTTGATTCTTTTACGTGAACTTGATAAAATATAAAAAAAAATATCCAAATTTGTTCAGTAAAAAGATACCAAACTTTAATTTAAGGCTAGATTGTCTGATAATTCTTAATAGTGTCTGTCATGTTGTCTATATATATGAACATACATATAAACATATCTACATAGACATACATATATCAGTTATGTGGGCATGTGGACATTACTGAATTTTCAACGACTTTTCGTTTGTGTTTACTTCGTGCTTACTTTATTATTTACTTTTTCTCTTATTTACCTTTAATACAATATTGAGAACGCGTGTGTGTTTGCGTGGTTTTTAGGTTCATGGATAAACCTGCTTACTTATGCAGGCAAACCTAAACTGAAATGGATATTTTCCTTTCAATTTCAATTTCAATTTCATGTTTACTTTGCCAATCGATAAAATCGCTAAAGGTACTTTAAATCTACAAAATCGTGCGTGTAATTTTAGCTTAAATCTCTAGAAATATATAATATTGCTACAATGTTTGGGCAAGTGATATGATATTGTTTGACAAGGAGCCTACGATATGATTTGTAATGTTTGTACATTTATTTTGAGTACATTTGAGCAAAAGATATTGGCTAAATGAGCCTACGTCGTCCCGAAAACATACACGCCAACACTCCTAACACAATCTACACATCAACTAACACAGTCTACATCACACATCAGCAACATTCACCACATCACCTCTCGCAACATTCACCATACACCTCACACAACGACACTACCACCCAGGATATCCAACACACCGGCGATCACCCCACCAACCATCAACAAAACCAAAACACGGGTAGCGGCTGGCCTCTTTTGCGTATCTAAATTCGAAGTGGACATCTCGTCACCGTGCTGATTCCCGTAGAAGTATCGAACCTGACCCGGACAATCAATCCATTTTTCCATTTTTTTCTTTTTTTTAATGCGCTGCGTCGCAAGTGACATTGTATCAAGTGGGTGTTAGATATATTAAAATTCAGTTTACTCGATTACTGCGAAAAATATTCAAGTGTATTCAATTATTGCGAAACGATATTGAAGTGTGAGTGGTGAGTGTAATACTTCCAAAAGGTTGGAAAATAGACATGGTCCCCCGAGCCCTCAGAGTAGTTGCCTACATGATCAAATTTATAGAGCAGCTCAAAACTAAAGTTACCGGAACACCTCCAATATACCCCCAATGCGATACATTAACGCACCTTCACTTACAAAAAGCAAAAGGCGCTCTTATCGCATCTACTCAAGCGCGCTACTTCAGCCGAGAAATATCATTGCTAAAAGATTCGAAGCCAATCGATAAAAAGAGCTCACTTTTAGTACTAAATCCATTTCTGGACACAAAGGGTTTGCTTCGTGCGAATGGTCGGCTTGTCAACTCCAGCCTGACATACAACGAACGACATCCTATAATCATACCAGAAAAAGCACGGCTTGCCACATTATATCTGCATTATGTCCACATACTGATGCTACACGCCGAGCACCGCCTCATGCAACAAATAGTCCGCCAAGAGTTTTATATTCCCCGTCTTAAGCCTCAAATAAAGAAGTGCATTTACATGTGCAAAGTTTGCACAACGTACAAGCAAAAACTGCGAACGCAGATCATGGCAGCACTTCCACCTGAACGCTGCAACTTTGCTCTGCCCTTCACAACAACAGGTGTCGATTTTGCTGGGCCTTTCCAGATAAAGGCTTCAATGTTAAGATCTCCCACTTTAATGAAAGGCTATGTGGCAGTTTTTGTTTGTTTTACGACAAAAGCTGTTCACCTTGAGCTATGTACAAATCTGACGACAGAGGCTTTTCTCGCGGCATTCGCTCGCTTCGTCGGACGGCGTGGTTTTCCTTCAAAAATTATGAGTGACAACGGCAAAACGTTTATTGGAGCCAAAAGAGCCACTGAGAAACAGTTTGTGGACTTTATCCAACAAGTCTCACCTGAGATTGTACAGAAGTACGCACCCCAAGGCATTAATTGGCAGTTCATCCCCCCAAGCGCTCCTCATATGGGTGGTTTATGGGAATCAGCTGTAAAAAGCTTCAAATCCCACTTCAAAAAAGTAGCTGGAAACTACAAGTTTAATTATGAAGAATTCTCGACCTTATTAATTCGAATTGAAGCCGTACTCAATTCACGGCCAATCACAATCCTCTCGCAAGATCCCTCCGATTTCACCGCCCTAACTCCTGGGCATTTTCTCAAAGGAGCACCCATTCTGGCCATACCTGAGCCAGACGTGGAGTCGCTATCCTTATTAAACCGATGGGAAAGAATCAAAATTCTCCATCACAATTTTAGTCGCCGCTGGAAAGAAGATTATCTAAAGGACCTCCACAAGAGGTACCGCTGGAAAGCTCCAGAAAAGGCGCCGAAGCTTGGAGATTGCGTGCTAGTACACGATGATTGTCTCCCCCCTACTGAATGGCGGCTTGGCCGCATAGAAAACCTTCACCATGGTTCCGATGGTCACATCCGAGTAGTCGATCTCCGTACGCAAACCGGAACATTAACGAGACCGCTCGTAAAACTATGCTTTTTACCCACCGCCGATAATACCGAACAAACGTAAATAATAACCCGATAAGAACCAAAAACCGCTAAAATTAATAAATCAAAAAAAAAACCTAAATCCGGTAAAAGGTCGATCGACAAAACGACCCATTTATGCCACTTAACGTGGCCCAAATTTCCAACTCAATCATGCGACAAACTTATAATCTAAATAACTTTTTCCCATATAGATCATTATGGACGGAAATGCACCAACACCAACGCCAGCAATACGTTCGGCCGTTAATGTGCCACGCCCTGGGGCAAATCCTGCACCCCGAACTACGGCTACCACAGTCCCTCCAATCGCTCCCCGTAGTGGCACGCGGCCACTAACCCCGTCATCCTCGCTGTCTGCGGAGCAGCATCGCCTCCGATGCCCGCTATGTCGTCGCCCACACCGCTTGCAACATTGCGGCATATTTAAAGGTATGCCACCAGTCCAACGACAGCAAATCGCCCAGGCGCATGGCCACTGCCTGAATTGTCTGGCGCACACCCATGCAACAACCGCATGTGAGTCAAGGGGCCATTGTCAGATGTGCGGTGAGCAGCATCACACACTCCTTCACCGCACCGCGAGGCGCGACAGTGGTCGACTAACTGAATCCCACCGCCGCGGCATAGTCCGGCGACTCCCCAGACACACATCAGCACGACCTCGCCGTTTGGCCCCCCCTCCGGAGCCGCGTTCCTGGCGCCCACGCAACGAAGCAATTACGCGCCGTAGCCAGCTTCGGCTACCACCCCGCCGTGCCACTGGGCTGAGCAGCGTCGTATACACGCTGCAACAACTTCAGCGTCTGCTAGGCTAATATTCGCCTAGGGGGGCCGGGATGGCTAAATGAGCCTACGTCGTCCCGAAAACATACACGCCAACACTCCTAACACAATCTACACATCAACTAACACAGTCTACATCACACATCAGCAACATTCACCACATCACCTCTCGCAACATTCACCATACACCTCACACAACGACACTACCACCCAGGATATCCAACACACCGGCGATCACCCCACCAACCATCAACAAAACCAAAACACGGGTAGCGGCTGGCCTCTTTTGCGTATCTAAATTCGAAGTGGACATCTCGTCACCGTGCTGATTCCCGTAGAAGTATCGAACCTGACCCGGACAATCAATCCATTTTTCCATTTTTTTCTTTTTTTTAATGCGCTGCGTCGCAAGTGACATTGTATCAAGTGGGTGTTAGATATATTAAAATTCAGTTTACTCGATTACTGCGAAAAATATTCAAGTGTATTCAATTATTGCGAAACGATATTGAAGTGTGAGTGGTGAGTGTAATACTTCCAAAAGGTTGGAAAATAGACAGATATTAAAAATTAAATAGGGTTGATAGTAATGATCTTACACATAATTGTAATAAAAAGAAAAACAAAATTTAATTTAATAAATAATAGTTGGCGTTCATCCCTTTAAATCTTTTTCTTTATGTAATTTAAGGTTTAAGCTATACATTAATGTGAGGAACACACAAAAAAATTCTAGGCATCGAAGGTTTGTGCCTGTTTGTACTTTTAGCTTAGTGAAAAATTCGAAAGAACCTTTTATTAAAGGGCTAGTTTTCGAATGCAAACAACACCATAAAACATTAACTTCATCCCCGCACACGCTATCCACTAACTTCATCGGCACCTGTGTAGGACTCCCTCTCTTACATTTCTTAGTGGCCTACACAAAGTAATTAGCTGATATCATACTGCCTCTCTGTTGTTGTTGTTTGGGCATATTTCCGCGAATTGCCATTAATGTCAAGCAGCCGTACAGCGGCTACTTATGTACGTAAATGTGGGTGAGTGTGCTGCCGTACCATCCTTTGCGGGCTTAGATATTAACAGCTGCCAATTCGCCAGAGGCGTGTACACGGCGCACGAGCATCGCAAAGCGTTTAAGGGCTTCTTTTAATTATTGTCTTCATTAAAACGCTATAGGTGCTAAAGTGATTTCCTGCATTTTAGATGTGGGTTTGTGGCATTTTACGAGTATTCCATGGCATCGGAGCTAACACTCAGTTGTCGTTTTCGCTGTTCTTGCTTTATTGTAGCATTCGTCGAGCATTACGGAGCAGAGAATGATACTTAAAAGTAGCGGCATATTTCAACGTAAACGCTGTCTCATTAGCGGTATCGGCGGGGTAAATAGGGTGGTTCAATTATGAAATAAAAATAATAAAAAGAAATTAAAGAAAGTTAAATAAAAAAACAATAAATAAAAAATAAAAATAAAAAATTAAAAAACATTAAAAAAAAATTAAACAAAAGTAAAATAGAATAATAAAATAAACTAAAATAAAACTGAATTAATTTTAAATAAAAAATACGTAAAATAAAAAATTAAATAAATAAATAATTTTATTAAAATAAAAAAAAAAAAAATAAATAAAATTAAATAAAAAAAATAAAAAATTAAATAATATAAAATAAAATATAATTTAATAAAGTAAAAAAAAATAAAATAAATAATTAAATAAAAAATTTCTTTAAAATAAGAAATAAGTAAAATAAAAATAATAAAATAAAATGATATGAAATACAAAATAAAATTTGCTTAAATTAAGTTAAGTAAAATTAATATTTCTCAGCACCACCTTGTATAGCTAGTGCCTCCCACATTTTTCGAGCGCGTTAATCGCTTTTCGCCATTTCTTTCATGAATTTATCGTTTCATGTCTGTTTTGTGTACGCCTGCTGACCAACAACAACAACAGATAACCACAACAAATAAGTACTGTTATGTATTTGTATAACCACATCTGTCCCGCAACAACTTATTTCAAAGGATTTAGAATCCCATGCACAAACTTACAAACGCAAACATTTCCATTAAAATTCATCACAGCTTGGCCAAAACATGAAAACAACAACTGTTAGGGGGTGGAAATTATTAAATATATTAAAAGCTAATCAATTCAAGTAAATAAGAGGAAGAGAATTTCTTGATAGGACGATTGTTTAAAGTATATTCTGTTGGGTATAAAATGTGGAATGTTTCAAAAAGGAATTGGTATGTTAAAGGCCACGCCTAGTGTGAGATTTAAGAAGGAAAAAGTCTATAAATTATATAGTATATAGCTTTAAAAATACCATAACATAATTTTAAAGTAATTTTTCACTATCAAAATTTTTCAGCATGATTGTATAGAGCTCTCCATACAATGACTTATGAGCCTTTTGATCTGATCAAAAATCGAATTTTGGCATGACAAAATCAACCGAAATTCTGGCTTAAATTTAACTTTTTTTAAACACACCGCCATCTTGTCAATTTTTAATTTTTTTACATTTACTGTCAATATCTTCTAGTAGAGAATTTGTTTAGGCTTTATTCTTAAAAATTGTTTTAAATTATTTTCGAGTTTTTATAACAATTAGTACAATAATTTTTGTTTAATTTAGAAAGTCCGCCTTTATATTAGTTTTTCTCACTAGATGTGTCCTTTAAATTAAACTGGGCGCTTAGATGTAGACAAAATTTTATTACTTGATATTTTCATCATTAAATGTTGCCTACATTTAGGATGAATTAGAGGAGTAAAAGCCCGATTTTATTTATCTTACGTATAATCCTTTAAGCTGCAAATAACATCTGAAATAACAAAAAACTTGTTACACATTTCTTTTGGTATACAAGTTTTTCATTTCAGAGCCTTCTGAAAATAACTTTATGTATGAATATTGTTTTTCATCTTCAGCATGTATTTGCGTGCATTTTATCTTTTTAAAGTGAAATCTTATTACAAAATGTCGACTTCTTGGCCAGTCTTTGAAGCAACATTTTTCAAGAGAATCTCGATGCGCGACAGGGATTCTGGGAGGTCTTTGCATTTGAAACAAATTAAATAACGGGATATTTATATACATAAGTTATGCTAGCGAAGTGTCTATTTGATAAAAGGTTTGTTGTTTTGGTTCGATGTTTTGAAAATCCTAGACTGGCCTAATCCCTTTAGATTTGAACTAACCTGTGGTATGGAAAATCAAATTATCGTTATCGTTAAAATATGTTCGACAAGGGTCTTACTCGAAACCCTTTTTTAAATTAATTGAAAGAAATTTGGTGTATTTAAAAGGGATTAGGATATTAAAAAACATTTATTTTTATTTTAGCATAATATTAATATAATATATTTTGCATATCTTACTCCTACGGGTAAAGAAATAAAAATATAAGAAGATTATCGTAAGCATAGCTTGCAAATAGTAAGATATTGTGGAAAAATATGTGTATATGTTCATATTTTCAAATTGTCTAGTTTTAAATTTAATTTTAATGTTTTCAAATGTTTTTAATTGACTATACATTAAGTTTTCACACAATCCATTTAATCTGTGTTATATATTATATACATGTACGAATAACACATATTTCATTTATTCCATTTCATTTTATATTTTCTCATTCATATTTTTTTTTCTGTATACAAATGCATGTTAAAATACATAAAAGCTCTACAGTAACTAAATTTAGTTGAGTAATTGCGTAAACTTGCCACAACAGCACTTCCAGTGTCATTCACTTGCGACACACTTTAACAATTATAAATTACACTTCAAAATCAGTGCAAAGAAATTCATCACAAAAATGTACACACAATTGCAATTTCATTTTTACTTTACTATTTATTTGATGATGTTGTTGTTGTTGTTGCAAATGTATGCATGCCATTGTGTTTGTAGTGCAATTTATGCTTTTTTCGCCAGCCACTTAATTCTTTTGTAGCATACTTTTGAGCGCACATTGCGCGCACACAAAACAAGAGCGAAAGCATAAACGGCTTTATTTGCGTGTGTGTGTGTATGTGTGCGCTCAAGCAGCGGAGAGTATGATTGGCAAGCGACAGGCTGCGAAGTAGCTAAACCATCAGCACTACTAGATCTTGTGCTTTTAAGTAAGTGTGTGAGTGTATGTGTGTGTTCTTGAATGCATGTGTGTGTGTGTGTGCGCGCTGCATTTTAATGGACTCAACCAGCATATTAAGGCATCATTCATGCTGCTTTCATGCAATTCACTTACTCCTTTCACATTCAGTGACTGAAGTGGCCGAAATGGCTCTTTTATGTTTGTCAGCCGGCTAGCGGGTGGTGGGGCAACTGCCATTTGTAGTGTCTAAACTTGTCCAGCGTGCATGTGTGCGATTGTTTGTGCCTCGTTGTTGTGCAGCACGGAAATCGCATAATGTTTGTTTTAGTTAGTTAGTTGAGCGCTTGTTGCGTATATCAGCAGATTTCCACTTCCTTGCTGTTCACTTCCTCTCTCTTTCTCTCTCCCTCTCTCTCTTGACTTGGCTTTCACCAGCAGTAACGTTTCCTATGCATTTGCTTTCCTTATTGCTTTCATTATTGCGTTCGTTTTTGTTTTTGTTGTTTTTTTTTTGGTTCGCTCGTATATCCCTTTTGTTGTTGTTGTATGCTCTTCCTCAGTCGTTTGCACTTAAAAAGTATTTGTAATGAATGTAGTGTTGTTTGGCTGGTCCCTTCGTTGTTTGCGTTCGCTACTTGTTCACTTGAGTTTGGCGTTAGCGTCTGTTTTATGTCAGAACATTTTTTTTCAGAGCGCAGTTTATTTAACTGAATTTTATTTATTGTTTTTGTTTGTTAATACTAGTTGCATTCATAGCCGTTTTTAAGTAAAGAATTTCCGCATTGCAAACTTTTATTTATTTATATGTTTTTTGTCTTTCATCAAATGTAGTTTTGTGTGCTAATCCCTTTTGGGATTATCTACGAAACCAAAAGTTACAGGGAAACATTGTTTTTATAACAACATCACAATTATAATATTATTGCAAATCCTTTATAACCTTTTAAAGAACGTCTGTTGTGTCACTACCAGGGTTGCGAATTTTTAATTTAAAAATTTTGGATTACAAATTAAATTTTTATTTTTTAATCGAAGATGGTTGAGACTAAACATTGAAAATATAATTTTTTGCTTTGAATCAACGCGAAAATATGTTAATTCTAAAACAAATTCTTCTTTTAATTCTTGATTATGTACTTCAGATTAAAATTTTTATTTTATTTTCAATTCATTGGTTACTATTAAAAATTAATTATTAATTCGGTTTTGGGGATTACAATTTTTTTTTCTATTTTTTAACTGTTTTTAGTTGGAATTTCAAAACAAAAAAAAAAAGTTATTGAAATGTTAATTCAATTATTTTTTAATGCATTATTTGCAACACTGGTCACCATATAGATGATATAAGCAGCAGTAATCACGTTCCGGCATCATTGTTATTCCTTGAATTAAAATCCATGCTTTTGGTATTTTTTTACTACATTTAATTAGATCTATTAATCGAGAAACTTTTAAGTATTCCAGGTGAAGATAGGTTTTGTATTAACAAACTCCACCACTTACTTCTCATCCAGAGAAATCACGAATCCTTCAACAAATCTGAAAATATGTACTAAGATGGTCTGTTTATCGTTTATCCTTGGCAGTTTTCAGTGCATCTCTCAAAATCTTACAGGTTTAAGTGTACCAACAGCGAATATATAGTTTCAGCTTCAAAAATATCATTGCAATATCTTATCAAATATTATAGGTTTTTAACCTTTACCTGTTTACTATACCTTGGAATTTTAATGAGAGAATACTGTGGCATGTAATTTGGCTATTTTGGACATTTTTTTAGTTCTTAAGAAGATGGGCAGATACTGACGTTGTTCAGAGCGTTAAGAGAAGTAACTTGTTTAGAGATCCAAAGTCATAAAAGAACTCAAAACTAAACTTTCAGTCACTGAGTGTATTGCAGTTCTGTTTTTTGATATACTGGTTGCTGATATGAATAGCTTGAAATCCTTAGCTTATTAGATCCGAGCTGCGTGAAAAGAGTTCTAAAACGCTATAAGTATAGAATATACAATTATTGGGTTTATTGCATTTTAATTGAAACTACAAAGTTATCATACTAGCAGCTAAAAACATTTCCTATCAATGGAAGCTAAGTTATGTCACTGAAATTATAGTCGAAGAAAGTTTTTGTTCAAATTACAGAATATAATGCATGAATAGTCTGTGAGTGTACTTTAACAGCTATATGAACTTACTTTGGAATATCAATTCTCTGTCAACTAGTTCTCTACGAAGAAGACTTCTTCAAAGGTAGTTCGTATATACAATAGTTTAAAATTATGAAAATATATCAATAGAAACCATAAGTATTTTTAAATAACATTGTACCATTGAGAAATCGTACCATTAGCATAACCCAGTAATGCCCTTAAAACAAAATATAAACTTCAATACCATTTTTTGTTACATTTTTGTTTATATAAAATTCTGAATTCGAGTACATGTTTTTAATTCTGTAAATTGCTATTAAAACTACAATATATACATTGATAAGTGGGCCACAGCCTCGATAATACATACAGTGATACACACAATGTCCTTTCTAACCGAGTTGGCAAGACATCTTTGTTTTATTGCCAAAATCGGCCAAGCTGACGGTCCACAAAAAGCTTAAGTGCACTCTTCCAAAGCGTTGTGTTGTCGTGGACAGCAGCAGCTGACAGTTGTCAAACAGAAGAGTTTTCATTTATTTTTCAGTTTTTGCTTTCATTCGAAATTAAGATAAATTGTTTTGTGGTTTTGAAAATTGACAGAGCATATTTAATGCGTTTTCAAGGTACTTCTTAAAAGTAAAATTAAAAAAGAATAAACTAAATATTTAATATGAACGAGTATAGGTTAGTACTTAAGATTATTCACATTATTATTTTTATTTTTTATTACTTTTATAGCTTTATTTGTAAAGAGGCTAAGAGAAAATGGCAGTGTTAGATATGGAGATATAATTTGGTAATTTGGTGTTTGCATTGAATTCTTTATAGTTCTTTCTTAATCGACGCATTGCCTAAAATTAATGAAAATAAGTATGAGTATAAGTAATTGGGTTTGAGTTTTATTCAAAGAATTAAAACCTGAGCTTCGAGACGGTACATATCGATTTGATTTAATTTGATTATTTTTTAGCTGCGTATTCTAAATTTGTAAACTAATTTATTATTATTATATATAATCATTGAATTTATTATATAACGATACGTATCAGTAAAAATTAGATGGATGAAGAAATGTCGTCTCGTTCGGTGCATGGCCTCTCTACTCAATCAGAGAGTTTCCAAATATCTAGATATATTCGGGGTACTTTTTGAGTTAGAGAGATTTAGAGTTTGCTGGTTTTAACAATGTATTTATATAAGAACTGGTTAAACTCAGTTTGTAAGGCAGCAGAGGTCCGTTCTGGAAAGTTTTTTTTAGATATTATAGCTTTATATATATAGGTATGGGAAAATGATCAGTGCCGAACTTAATGACGATACCTCATCAAGTAGAAAAGCTTTAAGAGCTTCATTTTGACCGTTTAGTTTCTATGGCAGCTATATGCTATAGTCGTCCGACTTCAGCGGTTCCGTGAAATGAAAAAGTAATCTCAAAAAAAAAAGAGTAAAAACGGAACACTTATGTGCTATAAATATCTCGAAAAAAATTGTTTGAGTTTTGTGGTTGCAAGAAAGTGTGTGTCCGGAAAAAAAATTTGTGGAGTTTCCATAGAAACCGAGTTTCAAATGAGCTTATTGCAAATTTTCGCTTCAACCGCAGTAAATATTGAAAACTGAATGAGCCGCACACATTTTGTTGATACTGACAAAAATTTAATCTCGACTTAAGAACTACGAATGCTCCGAATTTTGCGATGCAACCAAATGTTTCATACCTGCAAGTTCTCAATATTTTGTTTGAGAGAAGACCAAAACGTATTGGTACCAATGTGTGTGTATATGCGTGCAATTACAACAGACAGAGTAAAAGTTGAAGTTGAAATGACAGCAGAGGCGGTCATGCAACAATAATACTTGACCCATATTGCAATGCTGCAGCAGTAAATATGTATAATATGTCTGAGCAACAAACAAAAACAACAACAAATGCATACAAATAACAAAAAAAAAAACGAGCGCTACAACAACAGCAAATACAAAGCACACAGTTTATGGCGTAAAAGTAAAAATAAAAGTGTTCACTTTCAACGCCGTTGCGTAAGATCTAGTTGCAATAGAAACAACAAAGCGCAGATCTGCAAAGCGGACTTTTATTGTAAGCTCAGCAACAGCTGCTACCACTCAATTTGGCGTTTTGACTCAGACAGTTTGTCAACTGGCAGCACACTCGGATTGCTTTGTGTTCACTACTTGAGTGCACTTGCAACCTAATTTAGAGAACTTTGTGTGCGCATTTTACACTCTGCTTTGTAGTGTATTGGCACACTTTCGGACGCTTTCACTTTTCTCGAGCTCTACTTTTCACAAAGCTGCCAAGGCTACAAAGTACTCCCATTTTAGTTGTTTTTGGTCGGAACGTTTTCTGCTGCATATTTTTTGGGTGGTTTTAGTGAAATCGGGTGGATTTTATGGCTTTTATAAATGTATTCTTAGTTTTATATAAATAATTAAATTTTTATGTAATTCTATTCGTTGAAGTGTTCGTAAATTTTAATCTTACTATTATGTTAAGGTTACTCATACCCCATGGTGTGCCATAATTGAAAATAATATTCGTTAGAGATAATTCTAAGATTTGATTTTTTTGTGATAATTAAACAATATTGAATATTTTGTTTGATCAGTAAAAGTATTTATGTGTAAAGTATGGCATATTTAAAGCAGCTTTTAAGAAATGTGTCTGTGTATAATAGTTCTCAGAAAAGTCGAGTCTAAGTAACTGTTGAAATTTTTGTTTCTGTAGCTGAGCAGTTTTAGATCTCAACACTTAAAAAACTCTCTTGCCTTTTCTGACTCGGCTAATTCCGCACGTATGCGGATTGCGCCCCTCGCGTCGGTTGGGCGGGAGGAGGGTAATCGTTGGGTTATTATTATTATTAAGTAACCAGGACGAATTTGGATTTTTATCAGACGAAAAAGGAACGCTCAAATTTTTGCAGAGAATATTTTCTGCCGCTAAACTGGTTTATCGCATTTTTTCCGTTATAGAATTCTAGGATTATTAAACATTTTCATTAACTCCATAATTTATCTACTTTAGTGTTTATGTGATAGAACAAAGCTTGTGCACGGCTCCACAATTAGAGACACTCATTGAATGATATTTTAGTTCTCATTGTACATAGGGAATTTAATAAAACTCATAACTTTTCTATTGCTTGTAAAAAATTCATAAACTGGTGTTTATGGTTTAGTAACAATTTAGGTAAGAATTTTTTTTGACGTTTAAAAAAAAAGAATTATTTTAAGAAAATAAAAAATCTTCTATGGTGTTTATGGAAATGCATTCAGATTCATTAAACTCAGAATATTTTTCGTGTTTATAAAAAGTAAATATTAAACTCGAGCTTATGGTTCAGTAATAATGTACGTTAGGACCTCGATATATCTCATGATCTCAGTAAATGTAAGACGCTGTGCTTTTCCCGTAGATCTGTGCAACCCTCTACTTATGTAATAAAACAACATAGTCTAGAGCAAGTTTTTAACTGTGTTGATTTGTTAGTTAATATGAACCCAAAGCTTAGTTTTAGTCTACATATTGACACCATGGCCTTGAAAGCAAAAGCTGTACTTAGTTTTGTTAAACGTTGGTCTAAAGATTTTGAGATCCGTATATTACTAAAACACTTTATACAACTTTGTTAGACCTACATATATTGGAATATGGCTCTGTTGTATGGAGCCCTAAATACTAAATCCATTCTGACAAGTTAGAGTTCAAAAACAATTTTTACTTTTCGCCTTAGCGAATTTCCGATGGGATTTTAGGGTAAGTCTACCTCCATACACTAGTCGTTTAAAACTTATAAATCTATCCACACTTACTAGTCATAGGGAAATGCATGGCATAATATTCTAAGTGAAAGCCTTGAATGAAAAAGTTTGCAGTTATTTTCTCCTTTCATTCCAGCACATTTGACTTATTTGACTAATTTTTCAAAATTAAAAAGACTTTATTGCTTTCTCTTAATAAATCAAAATGTAACAATTTATTATAGTGTAACTATAAATCGTAGCTGTTGAAATTTTCGTTTCTGTAGCTGAGCAATTTTGCGTCTCAACACATAAAAAACCCTCTTGCCTTTTTGACTCGGCTAATTCGGCGTCAGTTGGGCGGGAGGAGAGTAATCGTTGGGTTATTATTATAATTGTAAGTTAGAATCTTAGCCTAAAATACAAAATACGGACTTAATATCTATGTAAAATTTCTTATAATGTTCTTTAACCCCTCCATCTGCTTTAGTGTTTATGGAGTTACAATAAAAGGTTTCAACAAGTAGAAAATTTCTCTTCTCTATTGACTGACTTTGTTAGTGTATCATTATATATGTAATAATGAATACTAAAAGTTCCTGAATTGTTACTAAATACTTATGCATAAACTCGAGTTTGTGGCTCAATAATAATATACTCGATAGTCTCTCTTCGCATTGTATAAAAAGTAGATTCACTCGATATTTAGAGTTAAAGAAGGATAATTTAAATTTTTCCACACAAATTCTATACAATTTCTGCAAAAAGGCATTTCTTAGAGTAAAGGTGATTACTAACCAATAATCAAAACAAATTTTCTCTTCTTTATTTTTTAAAGCATTTTTCATTTTTCCTTACACGATTGCACTGTTTTTCAATTAAACCCAATACTACTCTTCTACTCTAATATATTCTCTACTATGTTAAATCCTCGTCTGCACGCGCCCTCTGCTATCCTTTCCGAAATATGTCAGATTAAATTTAATTTGTTGCAAAGCTGACAACAATCCCCGAATGCCAAAAGCATGTAATATAAAAGTTTGTTGCACGCGTGACGACTGTTTGCCGCCTGACGATCACAGTGCCTCCACCCAGTGTCTTTATGTATATTTTATACGCTTGCGTGACCATTGTACTCACATGTGCTTTTAAAGCTGTCTTTTATTCTTTATTTACGCCTTAAACTTTATGCTCATTACACTTTATTTTCCGCTGTTGCAGGCGCGATTTTATTGTTACTTACGCAATGCATGCAAGTAGCTAACTTTTGCCCCAGCAAGCGAGTGCGTTTCCATTGTTGTTGCCGGTGCTACCTAAACACCTTTTATTTGTCAACGAAACAGTTAGCTAGTAGATTTATGTGTTGGCAGTAAGCTTAAGGTTTATTATAGAGGAAACATGTTTCCAGCAATCGTGCATGTTTATTGCAATTATTATGAGCCCAACCTTCTGAATCAAATTTTGTTGTTGACTGGTGTCGGTGAAATGGTTTTTCGAATGAGTCACGCTTTAATAGAATCCTTTTCATTTCCTAAATGCTTGCTGTTAAAATATTTCAAGACATCTAAGTTAATCTAAATTGTTTTTCTAATTTAACTTCTCTCTGGGTTTTACCTAACTTTATGAGACAAAAATCGATCTTTTCTGATCACAAGATGATTATTTTGAGTTTTTTCGGTGCTACTTGAAGTTATGATCAATCAGTATTAAATCTCATGGAAGTGGCATGGCTATTTTCTTCTTAAAATATCTTAAATTTCCAATGGAAATGTGGATCCTTTATTACATCTCAATATTTCGATTAAAAGCTCTTGGCGGTGTTTACAGGCGTTAGATTTAGATTTATAGATGAGAAAATTATATGATAAGGAAGACAAACTTAAGTCGAGTTAAACTTTTTATTCCACTTAGGGTATTTTTCAACATGATCCAGTAAACGTGCATGCTTTTGTGCTGATATTACGTTATTAACTCGAGTTTATCGTTTTGTTTTTATAAACAATTCTCAATACTTCCCATCAAAGCTATTTATTTATTAAATTCTGAGTTTCTATGTTAGCCAAAACAGTCAAAGTATTTGTAGGTATAAGAGTTATATTTTCGTAAACACTAAAATTGTGGTGTTTAATACGAGTTTAAGAAAGTAATAATGCAATGTAAATATTTTTTCTTAACTTGTTGTTAGTAAGTAGCTTGCAATGTTAAACACCAAACTCAACAATAAACTCGTGTTTAAGGTTTTGTGTTCCTGAACAAAATGTCTGGCTTCTCATTAGAGATTTATTTAATAAATGATGAGTTTAATTAAAAGTTTCGTCTGTTTTTGTTGGCCAAAACAGTGAACAAAACAGTGAACAGTGCAGTGGAAAGCATTGTATTTTCATAAACACTTAACATTGTGGTGTTAAACCCGATTTTAAGAAAAACAATTTGCGTCGTCATTATTTTCTTTTAACTCAACTTTTGCGCTTAGAGTTTAGTGCTAAACACCAAAATCAGTAATAGCCTCAAGTTTAAGGTATGAGAACAAAAGTTCTGATTTCCCATCAAGATTAATCAATTTTAAGTTTAAAAGTTTTTTCAAAATGTAAACGCTAAAACTGTCAAAGAAAGAGTCTAACATTTTGTATTTCCGTAAACACTTAAATTTGTGGTGTTTAAGGCGAGTTTGCTAAATAAATGATTTACAAAAAACAAAATTTTTTTTCATTGAATATTCTTTGAATGTTTAACACCAAACTCAACAATAAACTCGAGTTTATTGGTGAATGCTTTATAAAAATAATTATGCTTGCAGCTTTCATGAATTGATGTGATCTCCATACACCACATCCGCTTCCGTTAGAATTAGTAATAAACTCGTGTTAATGTTTTAAACTTATGACTTCTAATGCTATAATTATACTGCATCAATATAATGTTGTTAGTGGAATTTAAAGTTAAACACTAGAATTAGTAACAAACTAGAGTTGATGTAAAGTGCCTGTTTTAAACTAAAGACCTCCATATACAGTATGCACAAAAGTTCAATTATACTGCATGAATATTCCAATGTATGTTAACAAGAATGTAGATAATTCTCTGTAAACCAATTAACGAGTACAACTTGTGGCATATGTTGAGTTGTAACTAAGAAGCTACGATATTTACAAGTGTTTTCAAATATGTGTCACGCTTTTGCTATAAACACACACACACACATATACGCATATCAATTTTACCCGTGACAAGCGATTTGTCATGTGCCTTCTGACTTTAAGCCGGTGTCATGCACCAGCAGCCCAAGAGCACGTTTTCGGTTTTTAATTCAACACAATGACTGGGAGCAAAACAAACGTTTTGCAGCGCACAAATTGCGCGTCAATGATTTTTGTTGTTGTTGTTGAATTTGTACTTCTTTTGTTTTTGTTTTCGCTTTTGGCATTAACACGAGTTTTGAGACACCAACAAGGCATACATGCATAACAAATGCCACCCGCCAACTCGAATCCGCCACCTCACATATGCACATGCACATACATATGTATACTCTAGTATGGAAGTGTGTCAGAGTATCTTTGAGTGTGTGTGTATGTCTTACACGCATATGCGTGCCAATTGCATATGCTAAATTATTCCAATCTGTTGGCACGAACGACTTGTGGTGGCATCGTGAGGCGAAAACATCTTCACAGCAGGTAGCGGGATTACCGACAGCATAAAAGAACGGAAGAGATTTTTTCGTTTATTCTTTGCAATTAGCGAATTAGTTTTTTGCGCCATTAAAACACATGTCTTTTGAATTTTTAACCTGTTTACTGTTTAATACGTACTAGTTTTTGTTGTTGTTTTATATCCCGCTCATACTTCCGATTTGTGTCGTTTTGTGTACGTTTTTCATTGCCGGCGCCAGTGCTGGCATCAAGCGGAAGCATGGATTTATTACAGTTAAGCTTTGCGCCTGTGCGTATGTAAATACATGCGGTTACATACACAGTTACTCATATATTGTATATAAATGTGTATTCACACATATGTGAAAGGAACAGGTGTAGTGTAGCCCCCCTGAGGGTGGCAGCAAGTGTAAAAAAGCGAAATAAATTAATTTGCATGTGTCATACTGCGTGCGTGTAATATTCATACCGCTGTATGTGTGTGTGTGCGCGTTTCTCTTTTCACTTTCAAACCTATTTGCTGCTTCCTGCATACATTGATTCGTATTCATGCATGCCATTTGTATATTTATGGGCATGTAAACAATTACACTGGCGGATAAAGGGCGTTAAGCCACCAAAGTGCAACTGCTTCGCTCTGCACTGTCCCCATTGATGTTTGTTGTTGTATATATACCATACATATATATATATATATAAATATATGTTTCTTATAGCTGTGAAATGATATGCTGCTTTTATGTTAAACACCCACAGGCTTATTTACTAATTTCTTTAGCACGCCATTATATTCTATGGTTTAGAAAAAGATATGCTTGCGGCTTCTGTGGAAGTGTAGTTAAAGTCAACGCTCACTTTGGATTGAATCCTTGTCAGGGAGATAATTTTTATAACCTCAACATGATATATTAAGTTTGCCACGAAGTTTGTAACACCCAGAGAGAAACGTCGGAGACCCTATAAAATGTATATAGATATGTATAAAGGATTAGCGTGACGAACTGAGTTGATTTAGCCATGTCCGTCTGTCTGTATTCATATAAATATATATTAGGGTGGTGCGAAAAAATAATTTTTTTTTTGCTTAGCTTGGTAAAAAAAGATTATAAAAAAAGAAAATTTTTGGAAAGTTTTTTTTTTTAACATCTAGAGACTTATTTTTAAAGTAAATTTTCGAGTTAAAGGTTTTTTTCGTATAAAAATTGTGATAGGTGTTTTGTGGTCATTATTGGAGTTTTAAAAAAAAGTCTTGAATGACCACATGCTTTCCTTAAGCATTAAAAGAAATTTTGAGGCAAAAACCGTTCGGTATATTTTATATAAACGTGAAGAGTTTAAACCAAAAATTTTTTTTTTGTCCAAAAAGAATTTTAAAGCGAAATTTACTTTAAAACTGAGTGCACCATATCTAGGTGTTAAAAAAAACATT
Organism: Bactrocera oleae; assembly: GCF_042242935.1. Taxonomy (NCBI): domain Eukaryota; kingdom Metazoa; phylum Arthropoda; class Insecta; order Diptera; family Tephritidae; genus Bactrocera; species Bactrocera oleae. The sequence continues at coordinate 57,878,513 of NC_091539.1, forward strand.
TTTTTTTGGTTAAACATTTTCTTTTTTTAAAATCTACAGATTTTACCCCCAGGCTAGGTCAAAAGAAAAAAATTTTTTCGCCCCACCCTAATATATAAGTATTTCTTTTTCTTCAAAATTCATGAACTTTCTTTGCATTTATTGGTATGGGGCTACGAGCATTATTGGTCCAATTTTACCTATATGTGGTATCAGGACACATTATTATTAGAAACATATTATATTTTATTTTAACGGCCGATACTTTCGCTTAGAAGTCAGCCATAGTTACTGCAGCCAATATACTTGGAAAACACTAACTAATGAAGATAGTCATATTGATCATTTATTATATATATTATATAATTATAATTAGTATGAATTCGGGCCAGATATCGTCCAAGTTATAAACAAAGTTCCTTATAATTCCTTCTTAACTTAAAATTTCTTGCTTGAATGCAGAATCATCGGATTATGATCGCTACTGAAGTTGCAAGTCCTTAAGAAAGACCGACAGTAAATTTTTCGACCTTGTCCGATGGCAGAAATCCATCCAAAGAAATTCCTCAGAACATGTACAGGAAGTATTAACCCGAAGCGCTATAGCGAGATTTCCTATTAGGTAAATAGGATTTGGACTAATGAGTATAATTTGACAATTTTCATACGATGCTAATATACATATGATCTTTTTGGTCTTCAAATAATCGTTTCCATGGGTTCGATGAATCTTGATATTGAGAACATAACTAAAACCACACCCTATCTGGCTATAAATTATTAAAATAACATTTTGCTCGAAACTAAGACTCACTTAAGCTTGTTTTTAGTGCTTACATTATTTTTAAGAAAAATCACTCGTCAATATTACATATATGTATTTTTATTTGTATAAATGAACACTGAAGTCGACCCTTACTCAACGATAAACTCTACAGTGTGAACACCATGCGCAAGAACGCGCACAAAGTATTCAGCCCAAGGCGTCGATCTGAGATGAGCTGAGCACACATTGAGTGCGTCTCAATTCAATCGTCTCAGCTGTTTATATTTGCCGCTGATAAAGTGAAATATATATACAACGATGAGAAGCAGCAAAGGGACAAAGATAAAAAAGAAACAAAAGAAGGGAAAACTTGTATTTGTTGTAAGAAAAATAGTTGAGTAAGCAGTAGTTGGCCTTCGAGAGGAAGTTGCTTGCGTTGGTTCAGCACTTTCAACAAGGCCGATTGTATGAGCGGAGTGAAAGCGTACACACATTTTATTTGCAGATTAATGTTGTTGTTTTGTTTTTGTTGTGGTGTTGCGCAAATGAACCGGAACGGTGACCGCCCGTCGCGTGGACACGGTCAGTTGATATGTACTACGGCCAACATATGTAGTACGTAGGTCAGTTGTTCACGCTGTCTGCCAATTATGAATCTGTTGTTCGGTCGAGACTTTTTCACTTCTTCTCGCTTGTACACAGTTAGAGCTTTCTTTGTGGAACGATTTAAAGCCATTTAAGCTTTGCTGTTGCTCGCATTGTTATCGCACCCGCTTGCCAGGGAAAATCCACTAACTTGTTCGATGCTGATTGCAGCTTGTCGTCCAAGTTTGCTGTGTTTGTTGTTGTTTACATGTTGTGTTTCCAGCATTTTTATTGTTGAATAAAATTTGCAAAGCAAACGAATCAATGATCTGAAAATCATTGCTTTGCGCTTCGCTTGATAAAACTATAATAAAAGTGGAATGTAGGTGAAGGAGAAATGCGTTAAAATGTGAAGCAAGTTGTAGAAAACCGTTAGAAATTGGAAATATAAAAGATATGTGCAAATACACAAATATAACCAATAGAAAATACACCTAGATATAGCAAATAGTTGGGTGTATATGTTAGGTAAATTTGCTTAACGATACATAATCCGATGAATGCGCGGCTGGAGAAGAAGAAGAAGGTGATTTTTCGTGACCGTTTTATCCGTATTTAAGCTAGTGGAACAGCCATACTATTGTTTTTGGGTAGTACATAGGGAATATTGGACTGTTAGGAAACAAGTGCAAACCACAATATACTCTGTGATGAAAATTCCAATAAGCGCGGTCTTTGCTTGGCTCTACTGTCACTGCCGATAGTCAAAAAATTTAAATAAAATTGAATTAGTAGGCAATTCCGTTTGTTTCGGTATAAGAATGACACATAAAGCAATCTTAGTTTTGAAAGCCAACAAATTATAGTTTTGGTTAATGAGTAAGAATTTAAGGAGTTTGGCCTTCTCTCGATAATGAGTCAACTGTTGTGAGCTGTTTGTGATCAAAATTGTTGGTATAATTTATTGCCCTTCAGGTGTTGGCAACATATAATGACTATATAGGATATTTCGACGAAACAATATTATGTAATGCTCAGCGCTGAATAGAAACAACCTCATTATTCGAATATGCAAACTCTCATGGAGTAAAGGTTCTCTCTCTATGGATTTGCCACAAAACAAGAAAATACAATAACTTCGTTTGCATCGAAGCTATAATACCTTTTCCATACGAGAACTTGATTTTGGTCTATCAGTTTGTATGACAGCTATATGTTTTAGTGGTCCGATCTGAACAATTTTTGCGGAGACTATAACGTTGCTTTAGATAATAATGCATGCTAAATTTTGTAAAGATATCGCGTCAAATAAAACAGTTTTCTATATAAAAGCTTGATTTTAATCGGTTTGTTCGTAAGACAGCTATATCCTATAGTAGTCCGATATTGGCGGTTTCGACAAGCAAGAGAGAAAAGGACCGTAACGGAATATATTGTGAGTTGTCGACCATTTTGGAATGTAACGAATGTTGTATTTCAAAAGATACGAGTATACACAACTTGGAAGAAGAAATGGGAAATGTGTTTCGGGTGAAATTTGCTTATAAAACGGACAAAAAATATGTTATGATGCGAAACTTTTTATGCGTTGAGTGCAAAACGGTTTGTAAAATGGCCTCAGATAAAATTTGAAATTATTTGGGGTCTTGGAATGATTTCAATTGTTAATGGAACCTTGTAAAAATCTCTTCCTTCTTAATCAAATTAAAAACAGTTGTATTATGTTCACATTTAAAAAAGATGCCACCACTCTAACCCGGTGCTTTACTCCATCCACACTTCTAAAAACAACAAAAAAACAATAGAAACCAATATCAAAAGCTCTTAATGCAAAATCGTTCACTATTCTTTTGCAATTAGCATAATCAGTGTAGAACCAATTGCACCCAAGACAAATTACATTGTGGCAAGTGTGGAAATTCCTAAATTGCAAAAAACCAACACACAAATTCGAAACAGTGCTGTCGTAAACAGGCTGATGAGTTTTTCACAACGCATTTTTTGCACTTTCATTTTCTGTGTAATTGCCAATTTGGCTTCGTCGCTTTGTTCCACATCTTTGAAGTTCATGAGGACGCTGTGACTTACATACCAACTCGATTTAATTGCATCTACGCTTCGGGTGAAGTTTCAAGTATGCTTTTCGCATTAAAAGTTAGCGAAAGAGAAGGAGAAGTAAGGAAAGAAAATTGTTCATCGATTTTTGATTGCAGAACTATAGTTAGGTAGTTTAATCACTTACTGTTTATTTAAAACTTTAAGATTTTTAATTTTGAGCTTCTCGTTTCATACTTTTTTCTCTGGTGATAAATATATACTTGTATGTATCTGACAATAGCGTTGATTTTTAGATTTCAAAAAATATAGGAAAGTAAAATTATGACTACCAGGTATAATATGTTGTGAGGAAGAAGAAAAACTGTCACATGACAACGAAATTGATTGACAGACTTCATTTGGTACCATTCGACAGCTGCCATCTGATAACTACTTTCTAAAAATCGTTTGACAGTTTTCATTTGACATCTATCAAATATGCATTTGACGTCTGACAGATATATGTTTGACAGTTGGCATCTGGCATCCATTAAACAAGAATTTGACAGTTGACATCTAATATTTATGTGGCTGATGACTTCCGACATTCAACTGACAGCTGTCACTTGACATCCATTTGACATCTGCGTTTTAAAATCCATCTGACATTTCACAGCTGTTATCTGACCTTTATTAAATGAAGGCTAGCTTACAAAAATCTGATAGTAATTAGCTAATTAATGTATTCGGAAAAAAGCTCGGAAGGTTGCTATTTTTACGGATTTTTTTCTGTACACAAAGCCTAAGAAAAATGGATTATATAACGATGAAAATTTATGGCAACCAAAAGATTTGTCATCAATAAATTTTTTTTTTCCAAAAGTCGGTGATCTATCGAAATTATACCCACTAGCTAAAGTTTACTCCACACTTTTCTTTCCATAGTTACTGTAATTCATTGTCTCCATTTTCTCTATGTTCTCTTTTGCTCTTTTATTTCCATATTCCTCTGATATGCAACATATCTTTAGCCATATCATTGCACCATCAGGTATAAGACATTTGTTTTTGCCACATGTGTCAAGTGCAGCTGTCATTGCCACAATGCTCTTCCTCGCTCTCATAAAAATACTAATATATGGTAACTGTGTGTGCAACGCAGCTGCTAACTGACTCACAGGCTTACCGACACTTCCTGGAATCTGTTGTTCGAGATGGAAAAGCAGATTCAACCGTGCAAAGGAAAGATTCTTTATATTATATACAGAACGTGCCTTGAATGTGTGGCATGGTAAATGCAAAGTGCTTTATATATGGTACTTATGCACAATATGAAGAGAGCGGTAGAATTTAAAATGCATGAAAAAAGTTTAAAAGCCGATTGGAAAATCAGAGTAAAGTATATGGAAAGCTATCGCAGTTTAAGAGTTGCTCTAATTTCCTTTATTTCTTGTGCGTGATTGCAGAGTTCTGCCGCTTTTACTACTTATTGGAGGAAATTTTTTGATAGTGAATTTTGATTGTCAATATTTTCAGTCAATCTTCAATATTCTTTTATTTCATTACGTACTCAGTCTTAAATATGTCTCACCTTTTCACAACCAAATATATTGAATTAAAAATTTTATCGCTTTCAATAAATATGTCAATCTATTTCATGTTAAATTTTGTATTGCCAAATATTTGTGTTCAACTGTGCTTGACATATTTGTTTCACCATTCAGCGCACTCTCGAAAATCCACTTTACTCCTAATGAAAATCCTCATTGACAAATAAATTTTTTCAAAACGTTTATTGATCCATAAACCAATGTCAATCAGCTACATGACATCGATCATCAAGCCCATACACACATATAGGTATATACCACACTAACACAATTTCCACACTACCAATCAAATGCAATGAAAGCGAAAAGTGAGCAATGGCAATGCTAAAAAAAGTTTCCGAATATACATACATATGTATGTGTAAGTAGCAGCAGATTAATTTTCGAAAAAGTATGAATTGAAAATCACTGAAATATGCCAAGAGCACGTTTCGTTCGCATTCCACACTAATATATACTAATGGATGTGCGTATGTATAGATAAATATGAGTATTTTGTATATGGCTGTCTATTTTCTGATATCTAAGACAGGGTGGTTCAGTGAGTGATTCATCTATAAAAATTCAAAAAAATAATAAAATAAAGAAAAAAAGTATTGTCATTTTCAACGGGGTGGAAGATCGGTTTATCTCCGCCGAAATTTTGTTTATAATGAAAATCGGTAAAGGAGTCGTTGACTTGGACGGGGTTTCAGCTTGTTTTGAGATAAGAATCATCTTTTAAGTCGTACCTGCCTCCAGTGGCAGATTATGCCGATTTATTCCAATTGGATTGTTGATAGTGCCGAAATAAGGATTGAAATAATGGTTTCAGGAATATTTCCAAAGAAAACTTTCACAATAATATTACTTAGGTGTTGATTTTGATAAATATATATGGTAAATTGTGAAATAAAATTATGAGTGTCAGGTTTGTGTTGTGAGGGAGACAAATCCGTTCCGTGATAACAATTTGACACCTACCATTTGACAAACTTCGCTAAGTTTCATCTGACATTCATCGGATCAATGTATTCTGACAATTGTTTGACAGTTGCTATTTGTCAATCATCAAACATCTCTCTGAGAATTTTAGTGAGATAGTTAGTTTGACCATCTACGGTAACCCCCCCTTCTGACATCTGTCATCGAACAACCGCTTGACAGTTGACAACTTACGCTTATTTGGCAGATGTGTTTTGGCATACATGTGACAGTTGTCATATGAAGTTTGATAATTAGTATGGTCATATACGTATCCGTTAATCCTCTAACTATACTGAAATAATTAGTGGCAATCATCTATTATATTGATACCAAATTTTCTATACTTAAATTAACCTTTTCTAGAAGTCACATGTGCATTTTTCTTTTTTTGTGAATGAGCTTTTTGGAATCATACTATAAAGTTCGAGCCTCTTAAAGAATAATACTGCTGTATTGTCATTTTTTACAAATAAGTCTGTATTTTCAATGCATAATCTTCAGAGTGATCACGCTAGGTCCTCAGAATGATTACTAGACGCAATAGTTTTGCTTCTTTAACAAAGCCGTCGAGAAGGAAATAAGTTTAAGTTTTTTATTGAGTAATAATTTTTGTTGGTTAGGTAATTTTCTGCTCTACAAAAATGGTCGGAATAATTTTTCGATTTAGCTGAGCGATTACGAGATATTCACCTTCAAACATCAATGCAATCAAATAAAAACACAGAGACACAAAAAAAAAAGCAAAAAAAAAAAAAGAGAAAAACAAGACCATTTTTGGTAGAGCTTTAAATTTCCTACAGTGCTCTGCAATTTTAAATGATGCTTTTTCATTGAGCTATAAAATTCAGAAAAAAAAAACAAATGTGACTTAAAATAGTCAAACTTCAACCTTTAATCTTTTATATCTTTTAATCGGTTAGGTTTACGAAAAAACCGTGAAACATCATTTTGTAGAGCATTAGATCGTAAGAAAAAATTCATAACGGTAAGGCGCAGGACCTTCCCGTTACAACTAAGAGCTGATATTTGGAGGGCCTCTCTCAGAGCAGTCTACTAACCAATTTTTCGTAGTACGTACCAAGCGAAAAACAAACATTCGTGTTTTTTTGGCCCACCCTAATATATATATATATATATATATATATATATATATATATATATAAATATATATAATTTTGCTCAGTTGAAATTTCATATATGCCAACTTTATTCCTGACTATGTCTAAAATGGAAATTTCGAAGATTTAATATTTTGTAATATGTATTAGGTTTTAATTTTCCGTTAGCTGGCAACTCTTCTAATAAATATGTCAAAATTAAAGGTTTCGACTTCCCTTTAACATCCATGCCGTATAATTGTTGCTGTGCTATGTACTTCTATCGAAATTTCGAAAACTGTAATCATCAGCAATTTTGAGTATGGCAGGCGCTGTTTTTTTTTATTTTTTAGTTCAAGTTAGTTCAAAATTTAATACAAACTACGCAATATTCACTTATGAAAAAAATTTCAATAACTTCGAGAATTACTTAAAAAAAAGCTACCTTGTGATACAGAGTTGCCACAGTCAATATAAAGAAGTCATGTGATTTAATAAAGAAATCACTATATGAGCCACCCATTGACGTCGCTAGTGGCCTGGCATAGCAAATCCAATGAAATGCGCTGCCTAAGCTCGTTATTTGTAAAATTTAATGTGCTGACTCAAGCAGTGTAAGCGCACATCGATGTCGCCTTTTAGCTGCGTCATTACGATGGGACATTAGTGACAGAGCTGTCAACGCTGCCATTAAATGGCCATGCCGGAGCTCAACAAGTTACACTGCTGTCGATGGCACGACATTTCACACACACACAAACAAACACAATTTTTATATATCTTGTTTTTAAATTACTGTGTTTGATTTCTTATTCTCAGCTTTCTTCGCTGTAAATCTGCGCTTGTACGCGTGCGTGTTCATGTTTATGCGCCCATGAATCAGCGGCTTTTGCTTTTATGCATGCAGCTTCCGTTTACCTGTTGCTGCATGCGCCGCTATTGGTATTTGTTATGGCCCTTTGCTGCTGTTTGCTGTTTATATTATTTCCGCTATTTATCATTGTTAGCCTTCGCCTCCTGCTCCACAGCGGTGTCTTACCGCTGGTCGCCGCCATCTGATTGCACTTGTTAATGACAATTTTATGCTCGTACGGCTGTAGTACGTTTACAAACACTGACACACACATACACACAGAAAAATAGCTGCATCCTTTCATATTATATGCTGTGCTCTCTATACGGATCTGCTTGTCTTTTCTAGCTGGAGTTGATATTTTTATGTCCGCACTATCTTTGCTGCTGATTGCAATATTTTTCCGTATCTGGAATTGCTTTCATGCACTTTGGCTTAGATTTTTAAAGCTGTTTCATGGCGGTTGACAGCTTTGTAATAGAAAAGTATAAAATCGCTTCGTATAGTTCATAAATTCAGGTAGATTTCTGCATTTCATTGTGGTGAGAGAATATATTGCGAAATAATAATTCACTAGTGTGGAGCTTGCCTTGATTTGCTTAAGCTAACTGCACGGATATTTTATAATTTTCAAATGTTTTACGCTTTCATTATGTGGAAAAGAAATCGAAAATCAATTTGCTTTAAGAACATTGCTTAGTTCTCTCTTACCAAAAAGTAAAAGCTTTTTTGTCTCTTCACAATCAACCCTACCCCAAAGTATTTTTGTATTATACATTGTATTGCTAGTGTTTTTCTAGAGTTTATTGTTTCAACTAACTCTTGAAGGAGCTGAATGATCTAAAGCTAAAGCTTAAGGGAACTGCATTCCCGGCTACCCCTGAGCGGGTCAACTCGCCTGCGTTTTCATTACCTTCTTTCCAGGGACGAAGTTCACGGAGTTTTCCACTGAAAGTCTAATTATTGCCTTCTTACATAGTCTTAGGCAGTGAGAGTTCGTGGATAGCCTTTATTGTCGCTTGTCTATCCACTAGAAAGTTAATGGACTTGCTCGTTAGAATCGAAGCCCATTTTGCGTCTTTTCACAATTTCGACCTGCAAGACAGAGTTATAGTGTTTTAGTTTGAATTTGTCTTCTATGTGTGGATTACTACAAAAGAAACCTGCTTAAGTTCCGCATTCACTCTTTGATCCAACGGTGTATATTTACTTGTAGATATCACCATTGGTATTATCGATTACGGTACCATTGGTCTATACTTCTCTATTGAGGAATCAAGCTGTTATGTTTTCTTGGTCTCACGGTCAACCTAGCTCAAGTTCTTTGACAAGCAACTCATCTGTATTGGTCTAATAGTCTCGAAAGCTCATCGAAAGCTCAAACTCAAAACCAAACATAAATTTACGACTCTGTCTCATTAGATCGCAACATGTTGCTACAGAGTATAATAGTTTTATTCACTTAACGATTGTTTTTATCACCTAAAACTAATTGACATAGCTGCAGGGTTATATTTATATAAAGGAACAGCTTGACGAGACGAGTTAAAACCTGAGGTGCTGTCTGTCCGTCCGTCCGTCTGGCTGCCCACCTAGCTTTGTATATATTTTCCATATCGCTGAAGTTAAATCAACAAAACTTGCTGAAAAGAAGCCTCTTGAGCATTTCTTCATACACTGTGAAAAGGAGGAAAATCAAATAATCACCACGCCCACTACCCATATAACGGTTATGCTGAAATCTACTAAAAGTGCGATAATTCACTGTATAAATATGACACAAGCATTGAATTTCACAACCATGATAGTAAGGAAGGGCTTTATAGCTTCGGGTGTACAAGGGGCGTGGGGCCCCACCATTATCTTGACCATTTTCAACGAAATTTGCCGTATGAAGTTACAAAATTTTTTACATGTAATTTGAAAGTGGATAGGATGACCACCACGCCTACTATATATGGGCCATAACAGGCATTTAAATTCCATCTGATTCTTTCACTTTACATTTAACAAATCAAACATCAGTGATCATTTATAATATTTCAGTCATGACAGCAATGCCAAATACGGTAAAATCGGGACCATACTTCGCTTAGCCGCCTTTTACAATGCATCTGTCGGTAAATATGTAAAAAAATCGTAATCAAAATCAGAAAGAATATATTTTTAATAATAGTGTATCCTTTTTTCTAAAGTAGTTGAAATCCGGGCAATACTTTCCCTACTTTAATATAAAGTTTTGCAACACCCAGAAGTATTTCCGCGCCTTTGATCTTTTCAAATTGCGCGAGTATTAAATGTTCTTGGGTATTCCTTACTTCTTTTCAATATAACCAAATTATTTTCTTAAATATACAAGTACATTACTATTACATTAGTATAAGTTTAGAATCTAATTATTAAACATTAAGGATAGTGAATACGGCATTCAATGTAACTGTAAATATACAAGTATAATCTACTCCACAATTTTTTATACCGAATATTGAATCTTTAACCAAGTGTGTATTTTTAAGAGATATAGATGTTTTATCAGCAGTGACCACCGCTTGACGTACCCAAAGTGGACTGACGTTGTCCCATCACACGACCTAGGTGATTAAGTACCGCTCGCTTCATTTGTTATAATTTGATCATCTAAAACTCGTTCAAATAAATTGCTAGTCTCACGAACGTATAGATGATTGATTTGGGTTTTGAGACGTAGTTTCAATGTAAATCTTTTTCCGATAAATTTCCCAAAGCACCTATACACATTTTGACAGCTAGTTTGATAGCTATTGCTCTAGGAAATTATGCCACTCTTATGGTATAAATACCTTAAATGCATAAGTAATTTAATGCTGGATTTCATTCGATTTTCGACTTCCTTTACTTACTTGACTTCCTTACTTGTAAATAATATTTAAATTTCATTTCTACAATAAGCTTTCAATAATTTAATTTAAATGTAAAAGTATCCTGCTGCAATATGTGACCAAGAATTTTCAATCTTCATTCTATGAAATTTCAACTTACTGTACTAGATATACATAGTACATATGTATATATGTACTAATGTATGGAAAATAATTGTCACAGATAAATAATTGTATTTGTCATTTTCAACTGTGTTATTTCATAATCGCAACAAATAAACTCCAATGTTGACCAATTTGTAGCAATTTCATGGAACACAAAACCATTTGACATTGTCTGCCATTGTCATTTGTAAGAGTTGATATAAATAATTGCCACTTTTGCAACAAATACAATATCTACTTAAGTGCATAAATACACACACATACACACAAAAAATATACATGCCGACGTAGTTCACAAGCTGGCAGTGTAGACAAATCTCAGCCGCTGTCTCAATCTCAATCTCGATCTCGTCCTCCGTCGCCTGCGCGACTTGGCAAATACTTGCATATCTGCTTGGATCCGTATATTAGCATCTCGGCATGACATGATAAATGTTATGACGTGCACGCACACAGAACTTAATACACTCACACACACATTCACATATAAATATACATACATATATGAGGCGATCTTCCTACTTGCGCAAATATTTGCGTGCGAATAACGTGAGTTTGTCTTGCGTGGCAAGAAAGTAGTAAGTGAAAGATGTGTTGTAATTTGCTTACATTCCGTTATCCTTTAAAATTTGCGCAAAGACAATTTCTCGCATTCAAATCTGGCGGCTCATTTGGGTATAAAATGCATATGAGCTTGTAAGTCGATTTGTAGCTTTCGAGCTTGAGCCTGTGTGTGTTTGTGTAGTGTGATAATCTACTTATTTGTATACGATTTTATGTGGCATAAAAGGATTCAGGCCCTGCTTGGAATAATAATTTATTATGTAGTATTTATATTTCTGTATACATATATGTCCACATATATCAAATATTTAATGTTTGGAAGCAATTTAATGAAATATGTGATCAAAATATAACTTATGCTATCTTTGTATTTATGCTAAATTAATTTTGTTTGATATAGTATATCTGCGTTTTATCAGCAGTTAATATGCTAGTAAACTAATTTGAATTCCAAATGAGATAAACATATATTTTGGAAATTTATTGTTACTTTGGCATGTCGTGCTCAGCATATTTTAGGCGCAATTTATGAACTATATCGAATAAAAAAACCACACTAAATAATGAAGAGCCTATTAAGGCTTGACATAAAATGAGAGCTTCTTTTGAACGACTTAAGGCCAACTATATACACTATTTATACTATTCATACTATATATACTCTGAGTATATGTATATTAGGGTGGAGGGAAAAAAAAATTTTTTTTGCTTAGCCTGAGGGTAAAATTTTCCAAAAATTTTCTTTTTTAACATCATTTTTAAAGTAAATTTCGAGTTAAAATTTTTATTTCGTAAAAAATTTTCGATAAGTGTTCTAGAAGCTGTGGAGCGTCCTTTTTCTAGCCAATTAAAAGTTATTAACTTAAAAAAAATTTGTGTGGTCATTATTGGAGTTTTAAAAAAAAGTTTTAAATGACAACATGCTTTTCTTAAGCGTTAAAATGAATTTTGAGTCAAAAAACGTCAATTTCGGTAATTTTTATATAAATGGAAGAGTTTAAACTAAAAAAAATTTTAACGTTTAAGTTTTTTTTTTCGAAAATTTTTCTTTGTTATTAATCTACAAATTTTACTTTCAGGCTAAGCAAAAACAAATTTTATTTCGCTCCGCCCTAATGTATCTTCAGCGATTTTATTCGAAAAGGGAATATGAATTCTCGATGCATTATTTTTAGCAAACAAAATCTAAATATTTTTATTTAGAATAATATTTTCGTTCTTTAAAAATTCTGTGAAAACTTCTGATGCTAACATAGCTTAGTTTAGTTGGTCATTAAGTCTGATCTCCGAATTAACACCTTATGATTGAGCAAAACGTCAGGTACCGATGAAGCATCTTAAGTCTATCAAAGCTCTTCACTCGGTTCCAGCGAGTTTGCCTGGACGTCTGAAAGTATAATATCCAAATTCTTTTAGACTTAGTATTGTATTTTATCAGTGAGCTGAAGTCCAGTAAATGCTGTCTTACTATCGAAGTGAATATTCGTCTGGAAACATTCTGAAAACTGTAGATGTTTTACTAACTTGTTTGGAACACTAAAAAACGTATTTTCATTATCAGGAAGAATAACTTTAGACTTTCTAAAAACTCATGGCTGAAAAGCTCGGAGTCAGCAGGTATGAACAGTGCCTACCGAAACAACATATTTTAAGGCCTACATTTAGGCTGATAATTCTTTATGGGATCACTGCTAGAAAGGACTTAGGCCGATAATACCTTGTTCAACCACTGCTAAGGAGGTACAAGTACTTGAAAATTAAATAACGAGATTTTATATATTAATCGGCCATACTTAGAAACTTTTTTGTCCTTATTTTTGAAACAATTCTATAACAGATATGAACCAACATTATATGCCGGTGGATCTGCTCTTAGCTGAAATCAAAAACCTAGTAGGAAGCGCTTATCATAGTAGCTACATTGACTTCATAACTTTACTGCTCGCCAAAAACTCTAGGTCATGTGGGTATTTGTATGGCTGGAACCATTATTGCCTTCTGCGCTCATAGCGTTAACTTTTCTGTTCACAAAAGTATACGCTAAATTATAAGTAAATCTTCTCAGACACATCTAACTAATTGCTATTATAAATACGAAAATGTACAAAAAAATATTGTGAGCGCACAAAAGTATTTACTAAGTGCCTGTTTGAGAGCGCTTAGCCGGCACTTTTACGAATATTACCACTTAAAGCGCTACAAAGCAACAAAAAAAAAACGCCTTATATGCATATGGGTGAATGGGCAGATTTGTGAGCAGAACAGAACAGCGCAGACAAACGCAATGAAGACATTCACACACACGTACTTAAATACTTAAGTGCCATCATAACATCAGTCAAAGAAAAACTGCGCCACAACAGCCGAACGACCACTAAGCCACATTTCACATATTATATACGCGTACACTCATAAACATATATTTACTTTATTTATGTAGGAAGTATGTATGTGAGAAGGAAAAGATGAAAAATTGTAAATGTTTTTTTGTAGCTGTTGCTTTGTCGGCTTAGACATACTTAGGCATAGTATTTTTTCTACAATTATAATCTCGCTCTTATATACTATATGTAACTTAAATACATATCTACTACATATTTATATACATATGTATATATCTGACTATGTATCATAAAAACATATATGAGAAAAGTCACTAAGTGTCTGCAAATTGCTACATTAAACTCAATGAAAGTGTTGGTAAACTAAAGTCATTGCGAATGTCTAAATCCGTTGACAATTATGGGCTTATTTCTTGCAAGCAAGTAGATTATGTATAACATAATCATTTTTGTTTTTATTTGTCATGTAAAAAGCCATACAGTTATGGCCAACAAGTTATCATATTTGAACCGAAAAGCAAAAGTTCAGCTTTGTATAAATATAGTATTTACGAGACATACAAAGAACATATATACAATTTAAATCTATTGGTATTTCTCTTCTCTCAAAGTTCATCACGTCTCGTGAAAACCATTTTTTTCTTATTTAATACTATGGAGCTCATATTCTTATTCAATTTATGCTTAATTTTAAAATATTCCAGCATAGCTTTAAAAATTTCTCTATTTTGCTTTTTAAAAGCTCAATATATGTTCTTTAATGCTGGTATTCCCAAAGCTTAGTTGACAATTGTATTTAGATAATATACTCGCCTTGCAATTCGGTATGCAATTCTGCCATACAGGTTTTACTCACCAACTAATGCCACAGCTCTCCAAATAAAATATTCGTATACTGGTCTACAGTGGTTTTATTGCCTTAATTATAAGATCGATTTGGGATATATTTGTGCTCACAATCTATCCTATCTGGTCCTATCAATGATTTTAAAGATTTGCTCTCGTTTGTTTTTAAATCTTTATTTTCATTTTACATTACAAAAATCTGAAAATATGAAACAAAATAACAGATATATTTATAAATGTTGCTTTGTCGGATTTTCTTTTTAAGGATCAGCAGTAATCTGTCATATTGGGACGATCTCATTAACCTTGATGATATCAATTGATAGATTACTGTACTTATATCTGGCTATCTGCGGACATCCCTGTTTTGTGAGAGTATGTGGCAATGACTTTTGAAACCTTCCGCATAATTTTTCGCATATTCTCGGTAGGAAACCTGAAATTGGAGATCACGTGATGTTGGTATGGGCGAAAAAAATAAATTTAATTGCTATTAAACCAATAATTAGTCGAAATATAAGAAATACATATATCATAAAAACAAGAGCACATTCAATATTTTCATGAATAAATTCATATGTAAACTTAAAACCATCTAAATTCGCTTAAATATTCAAGGCAATAAAATTTTTTTGTAAAGCTGTGTTATCACTTCACTTATACTAAAACCTTTATATCTATCGTGAGTTAGATCAACTTAAAGCTTTCTATAGGAAATGCCTGACTGTATGATACGTTCATTACTATTCAGCAGCCAGTACACGATCAGAGACTCGAACCACATTCACATTTCTATATGAAGATTCTCATAGCTAATTAGTCTTCCTTGGGGAACATATTCACTACTTTTCAAATGGTAACGGTAATATTTTACTATTCTAGAATCGGGATCACTAGCGATTCTAGAATAGTAAAATAGCAGTAGTTAAGTAGTAGTAGTAATAAAAGTTGTGTTGCACGGGGGCAAGACAAAATACCTTAAAGCCACACACAAATATTTTTTAGCGTCTTATGAACTATGATACTGTTAGCACCTATTAATTTGAAAAAGTTATGGACTTTGTCTATTTCGAAACTAGCATAAATATCACCAACAAGCAAAGCATGGAGATCAAGCGCAGAACTCTTGTCAACCGGTGAAGCTTTACGATCGATAGGCTTTTGAAAAGCTGATGCCTCTCTCGACCAACAAAAATTACGCTCTATAAGTCTCTTATCGTTCCCATTCTATTATACATATGGCGCAGAAACATAGACTATGACGAATCGAAATTCCAGAAAGCACTGGGAGCATGTGAGAGAAATGTTCTCCGCAAGAACTTTGGAGTCTTTTATTTAGGATTTGATTTAAAAAATCTTAACTCAGACAGGTACATTAAATGTAGCAAACAGAGAAACGGTGATTTCCTACTCAAAAACCGGTATTCGTTTGTTCGGTCGTTTCAAATCACTTATAATCGACTAAGACTTCGGAGAGTACTATTATCTGAATTCTAAATGTACTGATATAAAGCTAGGGGCAAACCTTTCAGTGATAGTGAGTCACTAGTTCCTGGGAAAAATTAAGAATCAGTAGTAACTTATTTAATTGTCTTATAAAAACCATAAATAATATAGATCCTTTGCATATAACCGCCAATATATTTTCAGAAAGCATGCAATCCAGCAAGTTTTAAATGACTTTTGTATTTACGATAGTGCTACAAGCAAGGACGTACATACGCATGCCTCTGATGCTAACAGTGCTTGCGTTGACAAACATATGTTTTAGAACAAATAGGCACCCTTGCACGCAATGAAAAATATTTTCTAGGGTTTCTGTTCTCATTTCTAGTCTAATAACCAACGCAGCACTTCACTGGCTTGCCATTGTGTTGACTTCAATGTCTTCTAATATCACCATTCCCTTGTTTTATTTATTTTCCTTTCTTGCTTACCATTTTTCAAGCACTTCCACATGGACGAAGTACTCAGTGAAATGTGTTTTATTTACGCGTTGACAAAGTTGCTTTAAAGGGGAAAAAGATGATTTTCGAAAAAAGGTTAAGTGCCCTCAAGCACACGCAGGAAGAACCATTTGCTTCTACAAATATATATACATATTTATATAGGTGACTTTATTTTAATGTGAGTATATGTAAATGGCCGCTGGACTGTAAAAACTCCTTAATAAGGGTTGTTATACTAAATATTCAAATGCGTTGATTCCCTGAGCTATAAGTGTATGAGTAAATAACCCGCAGGTAAATAATTACTCACTCTAACTCTTCTACTATTTAAGCTTCGATTTTGAATGAGTGCTCATAATTGTAAACACATCACAATTAATTATTATTTTATTGGTTTCAAATGGTGTCAATACCGCACAATTATTCACGTGGTTTGAAAAAAAATTCGTTGATTTGGAAAAATTATAAGAGTACCTCACGTCTTTGGAGTGTTTGTGGGTTGTAATAGGCTAGATGAGCAGAAGTTCTGTAAGAAAGGTAATTCCATATTCACAACGCTTCCATTTAATTGATCGGAAATAAGAAATTGATCTTCTCCTTTCCAATTAGAGAGTTTTAGCTCAAAGGTG
Source organism: Bactrocera oleae (assembly GCF_042242935.1). NCBI lineage: Eukaryota > Metazoa > Arthropoda > Insecta > Diptera > Tephritidae > Bactrocera > Bactrocera oleae. Next base: position 57,895,759 of record NC_091539.1, read on the forward strand.
AAAGCATATCAAACAAAGTCGAGATTATTTGAATAGATGTTCTCTCGAAATAATCGTATATAAAAGCCGGCTTCAAACTCAACGAACAAGTAGTATATATCTAGCCGGTCATATAAGTTGAGGATTCACAAAAAAATAACAGAATTGAGTAAAAACGATCTACTTGTAAGTAATGCTGCGGAAAGAAATATAGTAATTTTAAAAGTGATAAATAAATACAATATTTTTGGCTAGTAGTGGAAGACATTTTTTTTAGTGCCGTTGGAGATCACGTAATTCGAAAAATATTAAATTTTCTTCAAAATGTATGTGTATGGTATATAGTATATCCTAGAAACTTTAAAACAAGTGATACAGTATTTTTCTTTAAATTCCGAGAATAGCCTTTGTCATAAGGTTTAAAAAAATATGTGTGGTACTTGGGGACTGCCGCGGTAAAGCTATTACATAGCTTTTATTTATAAATTTTTATTTATTTATTTTTTTTATGCAGTATTTTTTGTTTTCTTTGATATGAATTCAAGTTACACTTTTTGAGCGTGGTGACCGATAAAAAATACATTTTTTTCTTTTATTCAATAAATGAGAAGTTAATATTGTTTAAAATATTTTTATTATCTTACAAAACATGTAGGTTATTCAGACATTTTGATCATTAAAATAATATAGGTTTATGGTAACTGAAATAAGAGTTTGAGACCTGATATCCTCTAAATATAAAGAAACTTCCGCGTCAGTGGTCGTCATATATTTTGCTGCGGATTTTTGTGGGGTCATTTTCAAAGAAATATTTTTCGAAAGAAAAGTTGTCAACCGCTCTGATTTTAAATCAGCGAAGTTGATGTTGAAATTGCCAGCCAAGATAAGTGGAAATTTATTACCATTAATAATACGATTGAAATACCAAATCTCAATCGTATTGTTCTATTCAAACGAGATACTGCTCCAAAATGTGGGGTAGCTATTTACCAAAATTATAATAATGTTACTAATTTAATGACACCAAATATTGAATAATTTATTTTTTATTAATTAAATTTTTATTAAATTCTTCTTTTTTATTTGCCATTAAAAAATTGTATCTTAAATATTATTATTTTAGAATCACCCTGCTTTGTTTCTTCAATTGATTTGTTCCAGTTGAGATATGCGAAAATACGCCTAAAAGTATGCAAACATTTAGCGCATACTTTGTGATTGTGTTAGGTTTATTTCCGTTACGGAATTACTTAATTCAGCCCTGGCGCTCAAAGCCTGTGATAGTAGCTATGCAATAGCTTAAAATATTTACGTGAAACCATATGCAGTTAACTCATATGTGACTTGTGTAGTGATCAGTTCTAAAAATGATGCTTCATATAATGTTCGATTTGTCGTATCGAAGTTTCAGTAGAACGATATACCGAATGTTAAACACACACTCAACCCGTAGTATATACCCCTGATCAAATAAAAAGAACTTTGCGTTAATTTCTTTGTGTTCCTAATTCTTTCGAACAATTCATACACGTGTTCCGCAGAAGTCCAATCGCGTGTTGTGCTACGACAGCAAAAAGAAAAAATTAAAGTATCTTTGTTCCAAATTTGGACGTTTGATTGACGCTTTAATGCATTTAATTGAATTTCAGCAAGAAGGACAAAGGAGCCATTATTCGCTATCTAACGTTTGCGCAAAAGATGATTCGAAAGTTATACCAGTGCTAATGAGCTGAAGTGATTGAATTTAAAAAAAATCAAAGACAATAAGAAAATATAAAAATTACTAGCAATATTCTTGTACTCGGATATATGTATATCCGTACATGTTTTCCTCATCTACAAATTGAATATCTTCACAAGCAATCTAGAAGACGCCAACGTAAGTAAAAACCACTTATCACTCCCGCTGTTGCACAAAATGCTGAAGATTTGCCGGCGGCCAACGCAAAAGTCTCTACGCACCATTAATGTTCGACGGGATTGCCAAGTTTTTAGCGCGCGTTCTCGATACTAGCCAACAACTGTCAAACAAATTTTTCACCAGCAAGCGAATAATAGGATTTGTTGTTGAGGCGGAAAAAACGTTGGCTGGCATGCTGCGAGCTTCCTTTTTAATTTCACCGCTCATTGTCTCTTGAGATTCCGGGTAGGTAATTCAATGGTTGTGTACGCGTGATTGTGGTTTTACGAAGGGAGGGTATGACTACCCAAAAAATCAATGTGGCTCAGTGTAACTGAGTCAGCTTAAATACGAAAAAACGTTAACTTCGATTGTACGCTACACAAATACAAAATATTCCTTGCAAGCACTTGATTCCGATCGATCAGTTTATATGGCAGCTATATGCTATAATAGTCCGATACCGGTGGTTCCCGATGAGACAAACTTCTTACAACTGGTAACAAAAAAAAACTTAGCTTCCTCAATAAAATTTCTGCGAAGGAAGTGTGGCTGATCTACGATGCTCATTAACACAAGCGGTCGATGTCTTTATGACCTCTGCCATTTTTGTGTCCGTGATAAGGAAGACTCCTCAAAACACTTCTGCAAAACTTGCGACTATTTCATTAGCATAATACCATTGGAAACATAAAAGTGTAAGCAAACTACAAGGTGGCTCACGAAACGTGCTACAGAAGGTAACCGTAATGAATCTTTTTTCTGTGCGGTTAATCGACTTTGTCTGTTTTTTTGATTGGCGAATTATTATTTAGATTTTTTAAGAATGAATGACTGAGATACCGTAAATAGGGTTTGGATAGTGAAGCGGAATTCAGGGGAATAGATGGATCATTATGAGGTTGGTAAACATGTTTGCCGAATCCAAAAGTATCGCGAGAAGACCGTAAGATCGAGATCCGTATGTTCGTGTTCAAGAAACATTCGCGGCTGTTGCATCGTCAATTCAAGCTATTCCAAGAGTTTCGACTCTCAACTTGTCAGCGTAATTTGGAGTTAGTAGGCGGTCATTACATGGAATAATTCATGATAAATTAAACCTGTTTCCGTACAAAGTTTAAATAAAAAGCTGGCTAAACCCTCTAGGTTTCTTATTCGCCTGGAATTTTGCCAAAAAATTGTTGAAGTGGCCGAAGAAAATTTGAAAACAAATTAATATCAAGAAACTGCACTTTCCGCTGGCCCCCAAGGTCGCCTGATTCGACTGCACCTAACTTTTTTTATAGGATTCTGTCAAGCAGAAGGTGTGCACCCCATAAAAAGGACTAGATGCCCTTCTTTGACCGAAAAAATATAATATATACCTTACAAAGTTAGGTCAAGTTGGTAACTTTGTTTGAACAAATTTTTGTTAACCATCAAAATCAGAAATGTAGTTTAATATTTTACCTCTCAAAATTTTTATACTGTGAAAGGTTTCTGAAAAATGGAAAAAACGTTGAAATTAAATTAAAGAACTATACCATACTACATAAGTTCGTTTACTAGTCACACTCTAGTAGGAAGAACTAATACTTTTTTCGCAAACCAATCCTAGTCGGTTCAATGTTTCAGTGTATGGTATGTGTCTTTGCCAAAATAATATTAAATGCGCCTAATTGTAGGCAACATGTTACCTTTATTATTTTATTGCTGGTTTGATCTGGTGGCCTTACGGTATAATGAAAGAAACCAGCACTAGATGGGAAAAGACATTTAAGGCGACAAAAAATACACTAATGTCATTAAGTAAAATAAATTTAAAATATTGCATTAATATAACAAGGTATGATTCGACTTACTTGATTTTGATTAATTTATAAAATATATGTCTATGTAATGTAGCATCTAGGGGAGATATCAAATTATAGCTGGCAACAAAATCATTACATGGCAATAACCTTTTTGCTAGACGAAGTTGCAAAGTTTCAGAAAAACGAAAAGCGAAACTTTTACAATGCATGATCTGCGTTTACGGCCTAAGATAATGCAGCTAATCATGTGCGCAAACAACGGAAGTAGCCAAACTTCCGTGATAATTTTGTACGTTGAGTTCAATGAATTTTATTTTGATAAAAATATACATTTATATACATATGTTTGTGTGTATGCGTGAGAATCATTGGGTAGCATTTGAGTTACAGCAGTTTTTAGAATTCTTTCAAGAACCTATTCATGTTAGAGAAGCTGTATATTTCTCTGTGTTTTATCTCTTTTAGTTACGATAATTTCCTACACCAATATTTGCGTGAAGTTTAATAGACTTTGCCTCACTCCACGCTTCTTGCTTCCGCCTGCTTATTTTAATTTTATTAAATTTTACAAACTCAAAAACTTTTAACCGCAACAAATAGCCCAAGCGGCTGAGAAGGGCGCACAATTTTAAATCTACACAATGAGTGCACACAGACAAACACACAATTTACTTATGGTATATATATAATGTGAGTATGCAGATCGCCTAACACTCGTGCTGATGGCAGTAACTTTGTATTAAATTTTCAAGTAAACCACTTACTAAAGCTTTTAACTCATCGCCTTGCACCAGTGGGTAATTTAATTTGATGCTGCCTGCCACAGGTTTAAGTTCTTCTAACACAGACACACGCACACATCCAGCAGCTGGACTAGTCAAGCTCGTTGACTGTTGTTTGACAATGTTGGTGAATTACTTTAAAACTACATAAGCACTTGTTGTTGTAGACATATATACCCACTCTGATATTTATACACTTGCATATATTCCGTATTGTTGCTTAAGTACTGCAGCAGCAACTACAGTTGCACTTTCTCTTTCTCAGCTGCTGCGACTCTGTCTCTATTGTTCTGTATTCAAGTGGAGGCATAGTTTTGCTTTAGCCAATTAGTGTGTGAATAAGCAATTTCAATAAATAATTAACTCTGAATAGTTTCATAGTGTTCTTTTAGTGTAAATTAATTTGCTAAAAGTTTTATAAAATATTTTTGCAAAGTTGTGTCTAGTTGTAGGTAATGTTGCATATTTAAGAAGTTTCGCTTTAATTAAATGTGATTGACTTAAAACGGGATTTCACTTTTCGTAATATATATATACATTAGAGTGTCCGTTATTTGCTAAGTTAATTTATTTTTCAAAAGTGCCTAAAGTTTCGGTTTTTAACCTAAACAAAATTTTTTCCATGTATTTTACATGAAATTCTTTGAACTTTTATATTAAGCATTTTATTTCAAAAGCAAATAAATTTACAACTTTGAAAAGCGAATATCCTAACAAAAAATTTAACGCTCTACAAAAAAGGTCTTAATAATTTTTTTCATAAAAACATTCCTTCAATAATTGTATACCGTTAAAATTATGCATCAAAAATACAGAGTAGCCTTATAAATGCTGTGTTGCTCATACGACATGGTGTACTGTATTGAGCAATACGTGCTGTATAATTTTAACTGCAAAAATTGAAACTTCAGGAAGCGCCAAAAAAAAAATCAACTTGTGAAATAAGGGACACGCTAACGTAGGTATATGTATGCATTCAGTTATGATATAAATTGGATTTTTCGACTTGTATTTGAGCGCTTCATTTAAATTTAAAAAAAATATATCACTTAAGGCAATCCTAACTACCTCGTACCAAATATTTATAAACACTTACAAATAATGTTGTCTCAGAAACTACTCTGAATCGAAAAAGCCAGAAACTTTGTACTCTAGCGGCTATGCTTTTATCGGCAAAGTCTATGGTCATTACTGAAGTTAAAAAATACAATTCAAAACAACATAGTCTAATGATAAGTAGGTTATTCTCTAAGTCTGTCTTCTAAGTTCGATTTTCTGAAGTACGGGCATTAAGGGCTTCACGTTGGTTTGTATGGTGTCTTAAAGGTCTTAATGCCTGCTATTATCTTCTATGAATAAGTACTGCTACTTAATTTTTAATTAATTTTTATTCAATTTTAACACAAGACGATATCAGGGTACATAACGGTTTTAAAGGTATATTTTAAAGTCTCCCATTTGTGGTAAATAAAAATAAGGTATCATGTATCTGCTACTAAATACTAGACGCATTTGTTTAACGAAAACATGGACGAAAGCATTCTGTGATTTATTTGAGATTTTGTCAGTAGATATGGATCTCTTTCTATTTATTCCATTTCGGAAAACAATGCCACAATAGGTGGATAACTACATAGAAATATTCATAAAATTCCAATGCAGCAAAATGATTTGCGAGCCATGCAATATTTTGAGACAATAAGTAATCCTGTCACACAACAACACACAAACAAATAAATGTACCGTCACCAAGTGCCTCACCAAGTATTTACCGTATTTGTCTGTCTGCGCATAGAGAACACTCGCTAAACACTCCAGAGACATTGAAAGAACTAAGTGCTTATTGCCAAAACACTTACCAACAATGGGAAAAACAAATACGGAAGAGACACTAAAGTGACAAGGTAGAACTAGCGGTGAGGAAGCGCCAAAGAGGAGAAAAATATATTTGCAGAAAACAAAAAGCGGAAATCAGCTTTACTATGAGTAGTTCAAATAGTATTGTATTAAGAACAACAAGCGCGAGGAAATCCCCAAGGAAGTGTCTACCAAAAGGGACTTTGGTAATCAGCAAAAGCGCTAAGAAAGCGCTTATAAGAGTGAAAGAAGAAGAGAAGATTGAGGCGCTGAGACACTAAGCGAGGCACTTGTAAGTTTTCCACAAGCTAGTATGTTGTTGTTTTTGTTTTTGTATATTTGTTGCAGTGAGTCTCGCAGTGAAAACGAAACGCGGCATTATGAATCGCTGATGGCTGATTGTGAAGTTGAGTAGCAGTCAGGGTATATATATAATATTATATAATATTGAATATATATTTATATATTAAAATAGCGTTTCTTACAACAACAACAATGCGGCAGAAAGTAGCACTCGAAAGACAAAGCTGGCTACAATGGAGTGAAAAAGTGCTTGAAAAATGAGAAAAACAGTTACTTAAGTAGCAAGAGACTATGATTTTATTTAGCGCAAAAAAAAACTCACATAACTGTATATAGGTTTTTTACAGCCTGTATATGTATGCATTTATGCAACAGTCATCGAAATGAGCGAAACAATCGTTGCTAGTCCCTTTATAGTGCTCAGCAGCGACGCGAAATACCCGGTCGATACGAGTCATAACAAATTTGTGAAAAGTAAGAAGAAAATCTTGAAATAAATTGAAGAAAGTAGCAATAATCCAAATGACTGTCTTACAAGTGTCATAATCCACAAGGCATTAAGGGCTCATAGTTTCGGGGTCGAAGGGTGGGTTGATGACGGATAAAAGCAATTCCAAATCTATTATGACATAAGCAAACAAGGAGAACAAGGAAAAAGCAAGAAAATTTCGAAAATAACAAAGAAATAAGCTATAATATATATACAATAAAGCCATGTATAACATATACATATGTATATATATATATATATATATAGACACACGCCGGCTTTGCACACGCTAATGCCCCAGGGTTTTCAAAAAAAGCACGCAGACAGCATACATTGCAATATGCCAAGCCAACAACTATCCAAAAACTACACACATACACACAAATATGTCTATATATGTACGAACAGGCATTAAGTTGACGAAAGTTTTTGGCAGACAAGCGTAGATAACGAGCAGTCAAGAGCGACTAAGTAGATTGGTGAGGGCGCTCAAGCACTATCGAGTGTCTATAAAACTAATGTTAATACACACACACACAAACATGTACACAAACATGCAATGACAAAATCTCAGCCCCCACCAACCGAGCTCCACCAAGCAAACATAGTTGTTATGCCAAATATAATGTACTTATATAAATTTAGTGACAGTCAGCACAAACTGCAACACATACTCATGCACTCACACTCACATGTTGTGAAGGGCATACTTGTTTGTGCAACATTTCGCTTCGCCTTTGCTTGTGTGCATGTCCTTTGCGCCATCAAAATCAATTGTCAATCGCAATCATCACAACAATGTCAAATGGCAGGAAACTTCAGCGGCGACAATAGTTTGGTTTGTCTGTCTACGGTGTCTATGGTGAGTGCGTCTAGCTTTGTGTATGCGCAGTTTTTTTCCTTATGGCTTAAGTTTGAATGGTTGCCGAAAAATAGAGTAGTCTAGAGAGTGAAGTATGATTGACGCTTAAGCTCATCGCACACTACAGGCGGGTGAGAGCAAATCAATTTTAAAAGAATCCGTCTGAAGTTCGCTTGTGAGGTTTAAAGCACCTGATATTCTTATTTTATTACATAATTTCCAAAATTTTATTACATAAATTATCAAAATCATTTACTAAAACACTTCAAAGAGGTGAAAACCCCTCAATTTTGATGCTATTTAAGACATTGTCTTCTGCCAGACGACAATCAATCAACAAAAAATTTTCCTTAAATTTAGATTTCACCAAGGTAACGATATAGTCTTTTAACCCATACATACGTATTACTCGCTTTAAAAATTATATAGACTATTGCCGTTTTGGAGAAAAAGGTCTCATTGAAACAATTGTCCCTGTTGGTAAAAACCTGGAAAAGTAAATTTTCAAAAGCTTCTTTTGAGGTGAATTTTTCACTAGCAAAATCATTAGCCGTAGACAGAAACAAGTAATAACCAGTTGGTGTCAAGTCCGGACTATAAGGTGTATGCTTAAGAGCCTCCAAACCAAGCTACCGGAGGTTCTGGCGAGTTAATATAGAAATGGCTGTTATGACGTTGCCTGATGCAACACAATTCCTATCCTAAGTATTGACCGAGGCTGGCCGCTCCTGGGCGATTTCTTCCTTCAGTCGGTCAAATTTTTGACAATACACGTCCGAATTAAGAGTTTGGCTGTAAGGAAACACATCATAGTACATGTTCTTTCCTGCCAATCACGCCAAACACATAGCAAAACCGTTCTGACCATCAATCAGGGCTCGACGAACGTTTGCGCCGGCTCACCGTAATTCGACCACGACAGCTTTCGCTTGACGTTGTCGTGAGTGACCAACTTTCCATTACCAGTAATCATGCGCTTCAGAAATGGATTGATTTTATTACGTTTCAGTGGCAACCGCTGATGGATTTCTACTAATTTTGCTTATTTGCGTGAACTCGTGTTGTACCCATACATCGGGCTCCCTCTTTGATCCAGTCTTTTTTAAATGGTTCTGAATGGTAAAATCAAGTTAAAGACTTCTGTTTCAAAGTTTTTAATAAAAACACTGTCAAAGCATTTCCTCATAGTGGAAATGAATTAACTTAAAATAAGTAATTTAATTTTTACTTTATGAGAAAATTTGTGCAATGTGGCTCAATGTATGGCAAATCTAAACGATTTTGGGTTTTTATTGTTCTATGCATATGAGAATAATTTGTATATGCACTGGAAAGGGTTGCCTGTGAGAAATGTTCTTTCTGTAATCTGTACAATTTGTAAAGTTCATCGAACGCGCGTACTTCTCTAAGCTCTAACTTATTTTTTTTGCTACAAGTTGTTGCCTCTTTAAAGGATGCTTTCGAAAATTTGACGGCAAATATTTTAAAAGACCTTTCAATGAGAAAACATACACTCATAAAGACTTCTCGCTCAAATTTTCTCTAAAAAAATAAAGTTTGTATAAAATCCAAAACACAATTCAATTATTCATTAAATTTAAGTGTTATTGTTTACACGAGCGTGTGAGTGACGTAATGAAGCCGGCAAATATCTGCGTTAAAAACAATTTCGAATAGAGACGGAAATAATTGATTGTTATTGAGTTAGCAAATGCGCTGTCGGAAATATATATGAGCATCTGATATTAAATATGCTCGTAGCTATGAACACATATTGCTTAAAGCAAATGTACATATAATATAAAGAAAATAGCACATTCGTTATTTAACCGCTTGCAAAGCATTTAAACACACTTATTGAATATTAATTTATTTTGCCCACAAATTCAATCACCTAAAAATTCGCTGAATAACCAAATAACGACATTTAGTGTATGCATACGAGTATATGGTAGACCAAAATCGCTTCTTAATTCCATTATTCCTGAGCCAAAAACTTTGCAGACAAAATGCGAAAGATATGTGCATGCCACATGCCACAAGATATTGGTATTGAAATGTAATAGATGACGTGCAGCTGCTAAAATTTAGTATTTTAGTTTCCTGCCACAAATGTAACCGAATGCATGCAACAATTAGTGACACACGCAAGCACACACCACGCCCACAATGCCAGCCCACAAATCAACTGAGACGGTAGTGAAGCACAGATTTTCTTAGAAATGTGTGCACTAAATAATGTACGAGCTTTATTGAGTTTACCTCGAGGAATGCTACACTCGCCTTAGCTATTTCTGCAGGCTTATAGGTACGTATGTAAGTATGTTTGTGTGGACATTTGTGAGTGAATGCCAGCTGCAACAAAGTGTTTCTTCGCAATTGTCGTGCAAGGTGAGTGGAAATTCTTGATGATCTTACAGCATGTGTGAGAGCAACAAGTATAACAAAAAATAAATAATTTTAATTTTTCGAGACTTTTAAATACTTATCCGGAAATGGAAGTGAAAATAAAAACATGTTTCCTGCAATTGAGAATCGGAATTAAATTGAGTAGGCATACATTCCGAACACAGAGAGAGTGATGCAGACATCAGACCAGTATGAGTACCATACAACTTTATCGGATGTTATGTGTACGAAAATTTTGTCAATTAAATTTCATCGCTTGATTCTTACCAAAGCCACATCGTCTTCATGGAGAAACGTAATAGAGCCACCTGATCATATAAGGTCTAGAATTTTCTCACTGTTTTTTTCGATTACTCTCAATAGGGATTTCGGTGTCTAAAGTTGTGAGCTATTTACGTTAACAAAAACGGAAAATGCCCAATTTTCGGAAAAATTTATAATACTCTTTAAAATTTACAAAAAACGCTAAAATGTTGCTTGATTAACTTTGAGAGCTAATTTCATATATTGAAAATTCATCAAAGCCACTTTATTCAAGAAGTTTTTCGAAAATTGTTGTACTGTTTATCATCAGCCCAGTTGTTGAAATAATTGTTAGAACTGATTATTATAAAAAGAATTTGCTTTCACATTTATGAAATCCGAAAAGTGCGTTAAGAGGTTAGGCAGGTCTAGAACCTTCAAAAAGGCCGACCTTTGACAATTTTGATTTTAGCGACATTTGATATATTGTTTTCATTATTCTAACATTTGAGTGATATTTTAAGTACACTTAAGAGTATTTCAAGCTAATTTTTTATGCTTCTCGGAAGGGTTTGCCATCAAGCTTGCAATAACCAATAGGAAACGTCAGAGACCGTATAAAGCATATACTTATATATAAATGATCAATGTGACGAGTTGAGTCGATTAAGATATAGTTGAAATCCGTCTGTCCATCGCTCCGTCTGTATATAAGTGAACTAATCTCTCAATATTAGAGATATCGATCTGAAATTTTGCACACGTCCTTTTCTCCCTCAAAAAGTGGCTTATTTGTCGGAACCGCTGATATCGGACTAATGTATAATTACCAAGAAAGCTGAGCGTTCAAAATCAAGTCATTGTGTGGAAAACTTTTTAAATTAAAAAGATATCTTCTCGAAGTTTGGCGTGGATTATTCTTCAAAACAACGCTACAATCTTTGAAGAAATTGTTCAGATCAGACAACTATCATTTATAGTTTCCATACTAACTGACCGATCAGAGCAGCTGAAGTATGCGTTTGTTTTTGTATTTTTTAGAAAATGGAAGTCACTCTTTTCTCCTTTTGACAATAATTTTGAAATATTATATTTATGAAGAGTCATTGAATTAAAAAGTCTCCCTTGGTGGCTAAACTTTTAAATGAGTTTTTTTCGGATCTGCTATATTTTAGATGTGTGCTAAAGAATTAATCAAAAACTGCTGAATTTAAAGTAGTTTAAAATTTTTTTAAAAATTTTTTTCGAACTTTGCAACAACAACGCATTGAAAACAATTTGCCATACAATATTTTTTAAATGCAGACTTTGAGTTGAATATTGCTTGGTTAGCATAGACAAGTTTTCTACTAAATATTTCTAACCCAAAACTGCTTCCCCTTCTATAGAAGGCACTTGTATATTTAAAAAAAGTTTATTTTATTTGTTCTTACTTATTTATATAAATGGAAATAATAGCCGTTATTGCGCTATATTATCGTAAAAAATCAACCTCAACTAAATAATTTAAACAGTCAGAGCATAAACACATACACACATTTATATATTTCTGTGCACAAATACTTGTATATCGCATTACCATATTTGCATGTTACAATTTACATTTAAATCTCGCCGCATTCACCACAAAATCCTTATAGTGAATGCAATCGATATCCGCAAAATATCATTCAACCAACAAAACATTCAAATCTTGCGTACCTTAAACCACAACAAGAGTCTAGGATTACATTTCTGTTCCACATTTGCACACAGTCTCATAACAAAGCAGGCGCTTGCAAACTGAGACGCCCTCACTTGGACGGAGTGAAAGCTGTATTCATACATTTACCGCATGGTGTTGCCTTGCTTGTGTTTGTGTAATTTTTTAGGTTCCTTAGAGTTTGGGTGCCTGCTCGCTATGTTGTCAAAGGTCGTGACAATTTTTTATTTAACGCAAAAGTTGAAGCGAAAAATGTGTGACGCTGCCATGCTAGTGCCATAGCCTATCACTTTTGGCAGAGAGTTAAATGCAGACAGAATTTCTCCCTTAGAGTTTGATATTTTGCTGAATTGTGAGTGTATAGCAGTTGCATAAGGCTGTTAGGCGGCATTGCCAGAAGTGAAAAATTTAACATGTAACTGTTATCCAGCGCTGTTGCGGCGCTGCTTTTGGCTTTTAGTTGAAGCTTGCTTATAATTTGTGCGATTTTCAGTAGTGGCTGAAACTTCGGCTCATAAGTAACAAGCGTAGCTTGTTAGGTAAAATGAATTTAATTTTTCTATAGCATTTATTACGCACTCTCTAAAAATATTTTAAAAATAAATAAAATATAGCAATACTTTCTTTTTTTTTCAAGCGCTACAATTAGTTTCAAGGCATTCGCATTCAAATTTTAATTTTTTTCTTTAACTTGCAATATTATATAAATTTAATACTTATATGGTATAGACAGGGCGTATACGCAATTTTTGCTACTGTAAATTTTTTACAGCTGTTATTAAAGAGATAAAGCAGTATTTTACCGTTTTATTACTCAAATGTAATAATCGTTAAATTACCTTTAATATTCAGCGGATTTTGGCAGCAGTAAATATTACTTTACATTTTCATGAACTGAATTCACCTCACACATCTCACCCAAAATCGGCTATGAACCAACTTGCACAAATTGTTTTCTGGTCACAGTTGTACCTTGGCAAACAATGTCAAGCCATAATGCATGAACAAATGTTTATCTGTCATGTGAAAAAGCCTCTGAAAAACTTACTTCATTTGTCCCTTTAGATCATTAGCCCGGCATTGGATGGATAACAAGAAGGTTTACAAAAGGGACGGCAGTAATTAAGCTTGCTCCTCTGCTAACTTAACCAACTATTCATGTGAAGATAACGAAGAAAGAGATAGAGAACGAAACAGAAGTAGGTAGAGAAAGAGATACAGTGAAGCATAAAGTTCTGTGTTATCGAAAAAGAGTTTTTCTCAAGAAATACTTTACTACTTTAATACAAAATTCAACCAAATAGGGGTACTGTTCGAAAAATTTTTAAACTACACAGTAGTTGATACAAGACTTATACTTTCGTCTACGATGTAACTTATTTTGGTGGATATCAGGTGTTAACTTTTATGCGGTATATTAAATCAGATTTCGCTTATCACATTTTTCGTGTTCATCTTTATGAAAATGACTAGAACGAATGACGACCAACGAATTTCTTAGTTCTTGTCATTAGTTATTATCGAAGTCCCTAAACCCACACTAAAGGTCTAATCCAAACTAAAAGGTCCCAATCATTAGCAACCAGATCAAGTTGCACCTTTGTATATTTACTTCAATGTCTAAACCGGTTTTACCTATTCATTAAGGCATTTTATTTAATTAAAATATCTCTCATATTCATCGGTGTAGGTATACGGTATAAAGTCAGCTGGAATGGCGAAAATTTTAATATTGGGTATACAAAGAATGTTTTTTGTAGACATGTGGTTTTTAAAAAGAAATAAAACGCATATAATTTAATGTTATGGTCTATAATTATTACAAAGAATTTAGAAGGCTAAGAGTTTGCCATTATGTTCTAAAAATGACTTCGGGCAAGCCACCACCGTGGCTGGTTCGAATAAATTCCAACCGAGAGGCCCCTTTTTCCGACCAATTTTTTTAGCAATTGTGGCCTCTCTATTTGCAATAAAGTACCGAATTTTCTTTTACAAGCCGTCAATCGTCTCGGACTTATCTGTGTAGAAAAGCGACTTTACCTAACACCACAAAAAAATAGTCCAGCGGTAATAAGTCGCACAAAAAATGCACTCATCAAAAGCTTCCTTCAATAATTTAATTGTTTCGTTGGCTGTAGCGCTGCTTTGTTGGAATCAGAGGTCGTGCACATCAACATCCTCCGATTCAGGCACGAAAAATCTATTAACTATGGCTTTATGGAGTTCCCCATTGACTGTAATATTAAGGCCGGCTTAAATTTTGATAAAATATGGATCAATGATTTTCTTTACCCACACAGTAAACAGTGATTTATTTATCTTTGGCAATAAAATAAGTAATATTCACGAATATATATATATATTGAATAAGACAGTTAACACAATGATCAATATGTAGGATATGTAGGATGTATATACATTACATGTTGTAAGTCAAAGAAAAGCCACAAAATCTGTATATTTAGTTTCCCCAATTAATAACGCAAAAGTGAGCTACATCCAAGATCTAACTTTATTTTAATTTAGTTAAGTTATCTTCTACACTGACCGATACATTTGAACTAAGCTTAGGTTGGCTACAATGGCTGATCCTCAAAATAGGGATTATACTTGGACTATTACATGTAGTGTGAAGCCATAAAATGGAACTCCTGTGTGCGAACTTATGAATCAAAAAAAGCGCCTTGTGACCAGTACAAATTTACTTTTTAGGCGTTTTATTTCTATTCTCACCAAGCCAGTGATATATTTGAAAGTGTGAGCTCCCAAATATTTAAGCCCTCATCCCGCAAAAGCAGAACAAGCATGTAGGAAGTATGGAGATGTTTCTGCATCGTCTTACTAGGGAGAGGCTAGCCTTGCTGGGGGAAAATAATTAACTGGATCTCTGGCTATCGACTTTGGGCCAAAAGGATCTTTCCACGGTGCAAGAAGCGATTGTAGCTCAGTGCTATCCGAGCTCCCGCAAAGTGCAGTTATGCAGTAAACGCACGAAGAAAGCGAAACACCGATCTACTGATAGCGTGGCTATATTCAATGAAATATTTCAAACGTAATGAACCGATTTCAATTGTTTCCAGATGCCAGTTGACGTATATAGGGAATTACTTACACATCATCGGCAAAGCGTTTTCTTTATCTACGTATATTTGTATGTGTGTTCTTTTCAGTTGTCACAACCTGTCAACTGACTACCATAACGGCACATTCGCATCTGTCAAAGTCGTTCAAGTGAAAGCACTGAAATGCCACAAATATTATCTTTAAATATTTAAAGCTTATCGCTTGAAACCTGCTGCCAGCGAAACCATAATAAAAACAACAACAACGATGTGGAATTCTAAGGCAAAATCTAATGTGAAAACAATACACAGATAGGGCAGGCATTATTGCCATTGTTCTTGCTTTTTTGCGCACGCATAAATAACATAACAACAACAACGAAAACATAACGTGGCCGCAGCTACATATGTATGTTTGTATATGTATGTACATATGTAGTACATATATTTATGTGTGTGAGTAAAATATATGGATCACAAGTTTGTTAGCGAAGTAGCGAAAACGTAAAGCAACGCCAACTGGAAATGTTGAGACGCAATTATCGAATCACCGCACGGCAGAAACAACGAAAACAATAATAATAATATGTAATACACATCTGTATTACATGTGCGCCTGCGTGTGTGTGTGTGTGAGCGTGTGTGAACAACGGCAACATTAATAAAGGCGGCACCAGCTGCAACGGCGGCGGTTAGCGGCGACAACGTGCTACGGCGGCATCAACATGCTCATTACAACATCGACATGCGCAACAACAAAACATGGCGCACCAGCAAACGGTAAGCAAGAAGCACCTGCAACAACAACAAGAAGCTGCAGAATATCAATAAGACGTTTGCGAGGAGCAAAACGCCAAAGCGCCTGCGCCAATGGCAACGGCAACAATAATAACAATATTCAGTAACAACAATGCCAACAACATTTTTCGAGCGACAACAACATAAGCACGCACATGTTGCTGCATAAATTATTCAACATGTGAGACAGCACTAAGGCATTGAAGGCATCAGGCAGCCCAGGCAACCAAGGCTGTTAGCAAGCACATTGAAAAACGAGCAGAAGCGCCACATATGTATGTGTGTGTATATGTATACACACCTTACTACACATACAGACATGGATATATATATATATAGAAAATAATAACGATTACAACAAAAGCAACGAAAATAGTGAGCCAACATAGCCGCTGGGCCTACTTAAGCGTGGAGCAGCAATAACAACAACAACAACAATAAGAGCAACAACAACAACAGCAACAACAACAAATTATCCTGCTTAAAACATACACTTAAAAACGCTTAAAGCAATACAACACCTAAGTGTTGTTGTTGCTTGTTTTGGTGATCTCTAAGCGTCGCCTGCCACTGACAACTGGCGATTACACACGTTGTTGACTGTTGTTTCATTTGTAAGCTGTACGGATTTCAGTTGTCTGCTCAGCATAATCCGAAGTTCAAGTTGTCGGTGTCCCCGGGCTGTATGGAAGTGTTGTTTACAGCTCGTGCGCTCGTCTTGCCACGGGGCTGTATGCGGCATATGTAAGACACACAGGTGCACGGTGTGTTAATTTCGAGCCTTTGTGAGATTAAAATAATCTATATTTGTTTGTATAAGTACTTAAGTTGTATACACGCTCGTACTGTAAGCGCATTGAAGTCAGCTTGAGGAGAAGTTGCGTAGTAAGCTTTATGTTTTTGTATTGAATAATGTCTTAAATATTAAATTAGAAATTCGTAAAAGTGCTTAAACCTTTACTGGAAGTATCAAGTCGAGGATTTCGGAGAAAAGTTGTCTGACGGTGCTGAAGATTTATTGGAAAAAATTTTCTCAAATCCAAAACCCAAAAAAATATATATGTACAATATATGGTATATTTTTATAATAATTGAATACAAATAATTATTTAAGCACTAACCAAATTTTTATTTTTGAAAAATGGCGACTTCCCAAAAGTCATTTGTTTAAAAAAATTTACAATTCTTTAAGAATTTAAATTGTGATTAGGAATCTTATTTTTTCCAGCATTAACTGATAAATATATCTAAGATGATGAAAATTTCAAGTCGATTGATTCAGCCGGAGAAATTCAGATTGGAGAAATTTTGCTACACGACTTTGGAAACGACTTTGTTTAAAGTTTGTGGAGACCATTACATTCTTACAAGTATCCGCAAATCTTCGTACTTATTTGCCGGATACAATTCAAATTTTCAGCGAATATATTCAGATATATGTACATTCGATATATTGTATGCAAACATAAAATTATTTTGGTTAAAATTCACTAGTGGATATAATCCATTTAGAAAAATATACTACCTTTACTAAAAACGGGGTTTAATTCGTAATCCTTTCCACATCTTTGTCAAAGCATATAACTGGGATTCTTTAACATGTTCTTGACACCAATCAAAATTATTTTTCATTCTCCTGCACGATTGAAAAATTTAACAAGAATAAATATTAATAATCAATAATTATATTTATAACTTGTAAGTAAATACATATAATCATGGCTGAGTAAACTAATAGCCAATTCCTTTTGTTTTCTGCGCTTCGTTGTTTCAGTATGAACTGTCACGCATAGAGAGGAAAGTTGTATGTGAATAGGCTTTAAGTGACGCTAAGTGAACATCACTGACTCTTATTGACTCTCTTTAGCTTTCACTAGTTATCGTGAGCTTTAGATGTCACTCATTGATCGTCACGGTCTCATTGGTACTTACTGGTTGAAGCTGATGTTTCAGTTAGTATCAAACGATATTTTTCAAAAGTTATGCTCGTAGTGACAACTTAAAAATCAGTTGTTCATTGTTGCCATTGCTTAATTCGTATAGATGGTTTTTTTCAAAACTAAAATCCAACTATTAACAAGCAAAGAAAGGCTGTGTTCGGGTATAACCGAACATTTCATACTCTTGCAACTTGCAAGGATCAAATCAAATCAAAATAAGATAACTCACATATTGACCAATATTTGCGGTATAAAGTCAGCCGGAAGCTCGAAAATTGGGTACTAAGGGAATTATTGCTCGGATTCAACCCATCTTCGGCACACGGGGATATTGATATCAGATAAAGATTCTCTTAGAGTTTCTATAATATATCCCAAAGATTGACAGATATTTACGATAAAAAGTTCGCATTAATAATAATTTCAGCTATTAAAAGTTTTCTTGGCGAAATTTTCGTGATAAAAAAGAAAATTTTTCTTCTCAATATCGCGCTTTCATTACAACAAAATTTGTCAAATTCAATGAAAGCCAACGGCCGGGACTTGAAAGTTTTATATGTATATAGGTATATAGGTTCTTAAAATAAGAAACAGTTAGCAGGCTCAAGCGAATCAGCTGTAAAATGTTACACATGTGCGCTTTAAAGCGTAGCTCTTAAGCCTATTATATTTTGCATCCGGGTTGCTACCGAACTTGCGGCATAATGCGGTTGCCTGCGGTTATTGCCCATGCCATTAGCACCTCATAACTCAAGGGTGGTTGAGTAAAATCACCGATTTACAAAGCTACACATGAGCTGTAACGTTTGTGTGGGGACGTATGTGTGAGTGTGTGTGTGAAGGAGCGGCTTTATTGTTATGTGATGTAAATTTGATGCGTATCTGCCACATCAAGCGTCCATCAGTGTATACGCATTGCTTTCCGCTTGTCATTATTTCTAAGCGCTTATCTATGACTCTGTGTGTGTGTGAGTGAAAGAGAGTATATTTCTTAGAGCTCAATATGTAGGAGAAGCGGCAGTGAGTCGAGTCAACCTGTTAGCTACGCTGCCAAATTAGAAGCGGCTGTGTGTCTCATTGTCACTTGGCAATTCGCCCATTTCTCTGGTGTCAACCGCATTACAATTACCGGTTTTGGGGTGCAAGAGAAGATTTCGGTTTATTGCAAGCCAACTAGGTTTAGCATCAGCAGTTAGAGGACGATTATAATGATATCAGGCGGAATAACAAGTAGGAGATCACCTTCAAACTAACATATAGACAAATAAACAGGCAGAAATGGTTTATGAACCGACGAATCGAGCACCCGAGCAATTGCTCGACACCTTGCTCTCGCACCCACACACAAACATACACACTTCTAATATTATATAAAGAGCTCCCTGGTATCCATAAATATCAAAATACTGCATTGGTGAAATATGGCCTTGTAAATACGCTTTTGGTACATATTTATTTATGTAAATTAATCTGTGTTGCCAGCATCAGCTTTGAGCCAACGCCAGCTTAGTAGAGAGTCAAGAGCCAAAAACAGCTGGCAGCTGGCATAAGCGTGTTGGCCCAGCTGCCGAGCATGAGTTGGACAATAGACAGGCAGAGCACAATATCCACAATGGCAACAACAATAATCCCTCGTTGGAGCGACAATGCTGGTATTATTTAATTTTTGGCTGCTGGCTGCTAAATATACACACGTGTGTGCGCGTAAATTATGTTCTCGGGGGTGCATAGAGTAAAAATCGAAACGGAATTATTTAACACAGTTGTGATGGCGTACGGAAGGGGTGACCCCTAAGGTTAAAATCGTTTATTTTGTAAATACATTTATTATGAAAAGCAACCCAATCTTCAGCAACCCAGTCAGCAGTGTCGGGAATTATGTTCACAAGCTTAAGATTCCTAAGAGACATTCACTTCATGTTTCAAACACTCTTAGTTCAATAAAGGAATGGATTAGCTTTAACAAACAAAACAATCTCCATACTTAAATTTAATCACTTCACAATCACTTCTACAAGTCAAGAAAATCCCAGGTTTTTAGGTACCTAGATCCAAGTAATAGCGAAACGCTACTTCTACACATTAAAGTGAGATCTCTTTTCTGTTTCTATTTGCTACGATTGATATTTGGACCTAGAACTGGTTCATGTTGCCAATGAAATTGCTAATATCTGCAATATCGGCTACCCATAATTATTTTAGACAACTGTCAAGATTTCATTCAGAAAAAAAGTGCCTCTTCATTAACAGGAGAATTTCATACATGATCATTTGAAGTAAAGAGAAAAATATGCGTATTTTAATTAAGATCATAAACTAGCTATTTGGTGAAGGATAAACAAAAAATTTTATTTTTGGCAAACGTTTTAATAAAAAATGCAAATTTTGGTGAACATTTCTCTACGTTTTTTTTTAAATAGTTGTCATTGAACAAAATAAAAATCCTTTTTCAAGTCTTTGTAAATTATAGCTCGAAGATCTCTGTAAAATTTCATTAAGCTTGGTTGAGTAGTTCGCGAGAAATCTTGACAACCGACTTTTATTTGTATATATTTTTTTTAAGCCATGAAACCCATGTAGCTCCTTAAGGCTAAAATACCTCGAATTTCATAATTTAAGACACCCAGAAAAAATTGCGGATATGTGAATAAAGCTTTGCAGAAGCTTGGCCAACGCTGCGCTACTATTATTTCTTGTAAGAGTGTTAGTCATCATAGCACTATCAATGTCTACGCCAATTGTAGAAGCTGTGTGGAAAAAGAAGAAGTTGAAATATCTTAAGACTACGTTCTTGGATGTCCTGACCTTGCGAGATCAAGATATCAACACTTCGCATCACACATTTTCAGACATTTCGGTGTGCTGGCGGAAATAAAAATGAATTCTATTTGTATTGATCTCAAAGCGGCTTGTAGACTTATAAGATTTAGTTATAATATTTCTATTTTCTGGCTACAGAAGGGTGGTGTTTCAAATGCGATTCCCATTTTGAGGTTCCATACCTTACCTAACCGAGTCCTTCTATTATCAGTAGGGGTTTTTGAAAATACAAATGTCTACAGCGTTACTCCATGACGGCGACCTTTTTGTTGCATTTCTATAAATTTGCCGTAACAAATTGTCCTAAGCAATTGAAATACATTTTTTCAGATCGATAAATATTTTGGAGGACTATATTAAAAAATATTATAACATAATTGTATATCGGTCGATCTTGACGTTACTTCAACAAAATCTAATGAGTTGTGTTCAGAAGAAATTATTCTAGAGTAGAGTTTCTAATTCATTTCCCGGTTAAAATGGTGTTAAGAATGTAATAAATCAGAGTTGGTTGGGTCACATTACACACACAAGCAGTTAGTTGAACTTACACACCACAATGAGAACAGAACTAAGCACAGAATTATATATATATATCTACTTATTTATAAACAAGTTTCTAGGAAGCTAGTTGCTCCATTTCTCATTCAACTTGATTATTTAGAAGTCAATCAGAATGGCTTGTCAAGTCCATAGCAGACGCTACAACTAGCTGAGGGTTTCACATAAAAGTTATAAATACCAAATAACGTTTCATACATACATACGAACATATGCAGGCATACAAATATACATACATACCTATACACACATTGAAATGCTCTGCTTAGGGTATGATTTTAATTCTATGTGCCTTTTTTTCGTCAAGAGCAACCACAATTACTACCACATAACTACCGTGTGTGTTTACCCTTCATTATAGATGCAGGCATGAACTTACCTTTAACTCACACAAATAATAAATCACTTTTGCGAATTTCCGTGAACCCTTCTGACTTTAAAGGCTTGCTTGAATGCATTTGAGTGACTTTTGGTTGATACTTGACAGTTTTCTGTGTGAATGATATGGTTTACCTAAAATCGCTTTTTTCATTTTGGACAGACACATAAAAAGTTTTCGGTTGCATATTTAAGCATGAAACTAATTGAGCTTAACTTTTTAATGCTCATTTGCATTAATTTATACATATGTAACCATAAAGCGGTTTATATGTGACATTTTTTCATCTTTTTATACGCCCGCAACATGTTATAACAGAGCTTAGTTGATTTTTTTTCTTCTGGTTTTACTTGCTGAAGTTCAACTCAATTACGGTACTTAGTGTTTTCTAAGCAAATTATATTTAAATTGTGATTGTTTAAAGGGTTAATTGATGTCTATGTTACTTTATAATGATTATGTAAATTGCACATTTTTGCTTACTAAGAATGTGACACTTGTTAAATTTAATGCTACTTTGATTAAAAGCCTACATATGTCTAATTGCTGCTTTCGTTTTTTCGTGTTGTAAACATAAAAACATTACTAGCAAATATTGATAAATATACTTCACCCATATATGTGCATACAGCATATTTTAAGAATTTGCTTCTCTACAGCAACTATTCCATAATTTTTACCATTGAGAAGAAAAAGCTTTTATATATTTGAAAGCAGTGATATTCTCTTTAAAATACTCCAAAGTCAGTCTTAACAAGTAAGCAAGGGTTAAGTTTGAGTGTCACCGGTTTTTATACTCTCGCAACATGCAAGTATCAAAGCCTTCAAGTGTTGAATGACCGACATATTCGGCATAAGGTTTGTTAGTATAGTGAAAATCAGTATAAGTGAGTCGGAGTAACATATTTTCACCAATAAACTTTCATACTTGTATATCTAGTATTACAGGCTCAGTTAATTTTGCTAAGATATCTTACTTGTATATACTGACCGAAATCTTTGAAAGTCTTATTTTAGGTATATATCAGATAGAGGTAGTATTAAACCGATTTTATCTATTTTTGGCATTATCACACATTATTAACTGAAAAAAAAACACTCTGATTTTTATTAAACTACCTCACATAGCATCAGCAATCTATAGGTGTAATGTCAACTAGAAGTTTGAAAACTTTATATTAGGTACAAATGAACTAAGGGAAGTATCGGGAAATCCCATTCAACCTATTTTTGGCATACAGACCTACCATTATCAGAAAAGTATTCTCTCAAAATTATGGCTCAGACTTTTACCGATATTTTTAGTCGTAAGATATCAGTAGGTGCGGTGCTATCTGGGAGCTTGAACAGTTGTTATTTGAATTTCACAATTTTAAGTCATAAGTTGGCACACTTTCAAAGCACTCTGTTCGCAAAATTTCATCCCGATATATTCATTGGTGCTTGATTTGTACGCTGGAAAGTGGAAGAATCAGATGGAATTTGTGTGAATGTTGTGTTATATGGGCAGCAGGCGTGGTTGTATTCTGTTTTCGGTTTCAAACTGAAACTTGAATTTGTTCGAGCAAGTCCCGACATATAGATTTTCACCTTTTTTTTTAGCTTTGATACCGACGCCTTTAGAGCTTTTTTGTACTATCTCGGATTCAAAAAAAATTGAGTTATTGCATTTTCAAAAGTTTTCGACATAACCATTATATGGGCGGGGTAATAACCGATTTCACCCATTTTTACACTTTCGAATGGGGTGCTGAAAAGATTTGCGCTGAATCATCATTCTGAACATTTATATATATTTTATTATATAACCTTATTACAACATTTTTTTTTTCAGCTTTACATTATTATTTAACGTTAAGTTACTTAGAAAATTTATAAGTATGGCATCACTGTTCCAATATATACTCAAACCGATGACTTGGAAATTAGTGTTACAAATCTTCGGTATATTATTCTTTTACATTTCTAGAAAAATAGTTTTTTAAGGTCGGATGGCAACCCCATAAAAACAGTTTTTAAACTTATTATTGGAAACAATTTTTTGGATATCCTAACTTTAAACTTTTTTTTAAACAATGTTAATGAAATACCTTAAATATTTTATTAATTCTGGACTTCTGCGGGCAAACATTTAAGCGTATTATTCCTGTAGTAAGCAGTAGTGAATAAAAACATATTTTATTAATAAAAAAAAAACATTTTCAACACCAATGCAATACAATTTTTTAATTTGAATAAATTTGTTAGCTGAAGAAAGAAGGTATTACAGGAGTCTTTAGAATTAAGTAAATGAAGAAACAAAGTGCTTCCTTGGTATACATACCCAACTGAACGCATACAATTGCTCTGCTTTAGTAATTCAATAAAACCCTACGGTCACTCATACGCCCTGTAGTACCGCTTTGGGCATATTTTGCATAACTGGCCCTCTTGCCTACACATTGAGCAAAATAAGAAAGATTGTGTGAAAGTACTAAAAGTATCATAAAAATGTTGAAAAGTAATAAAGAATTAGGTTTTGCCCAATCAAGCATTACAAGTTTTTATACCTAGATACATACAAACATATTATAATATATGTCCGAATATATACATAAGTACATATAGAGGCAGATGATACAAACATGGTTGCTGAAAATATATTTTCTTCATATCCTTACAGTTTCTTGGCAATAAAAAAGTTTAGACTTATTTTGTTATTGTATGCTTTTTGGCCACCACAAATCCATTGCTTTTATCTGACTTATTTGTTTATGTCGCCAATTTCGCATCATTTACATTCTTTTTAGATTATTTTATGAATTTTGTTGCGAATTTGCTATACTTTCATAGCTTTTAGAGTAGCCTGTGTTGGTGGGTGTGAAGTCGTGGTTTTTGCGATTTTTTATTTACCATTTCGCATGGTTGTTAATACCTTCAGACTTCGTTTTTGCTAAGTTGTTGTTGCTGTGTCGCGCAGTTGTGGACAAGCATTAAGCAAAATTTATGAGTTTTTCTAGAGCTTTTCAATATTCTGGAATTAAACAAGGGCTTAGTGGCTACTTTTTATGTGTTTGTCCGCAAACAACTCCACCCATAAGCTCAGCTTCTTTTTTGTGAAAATACAATATGTCTTAGTGTTATTAAAGAGTTGGTCTGTACACTTTGCTCCCTCGCCATTATTGTGATGATAATTTATGGAATTTTTCTTAAAATTAGGTTAATATCTTTAATATTTGGCATATTATGGCTCTAGCTTGAAATCTAGAGGGCTTAGGAAACTTGGATGCCAAATAATTAAAAAAATGTATATATTAAAAATTTCAATATTATTTCGTAATATTTATAATAAGAGTATATAAGAGCATGGGTAAAAGCTTTCAGAATAAAAATAATAGTCTTTCTTTTCTAAAAAGTTTTTAGAACCTAACATAACCTGAAAGCCTTTCAGGGAAAAGCTGAAACGAAAATATTGAACTTACATAGTTTTCAGTGTCCATTTCAGAGAAATATCAGCTGCTTGACTTGTTTGACGAATTTAATGTTAAACAAGCTTGATTTGCGTCACTAGAATCTTTTAAGATCTACATAGTTAATTATTTAGAAGAACTGTACTTATACTTATATATATTCCAATAGAAATTTGAAATTACGGCAAAAATTTAATACTTCATTCTTACAGAGTTCCTAGAAATTTGTTGTAATACTCGAATATATCCCAGTCACCATTTACCAAATTCTTGAAATTTGCTAGAAAACCGTTAGATACCATCTGATCAAATTTGACGCGGACTGACAAATCTTTATTATCGCTTTCAAAATAAACTCCTTTTGAGACAATACCAGCTTGCTAATCCAATTTTCCATACAATTTTTATAAGCCTCGGCTGAGACCACTTTTGCGACTTTTACTGGACGTTTTATTTCCGGTCTTTTTGCACCTGTTTAGTATTGACATACTTCATACCCGTCGATCCGTCAGAGATGCTGACATTCTCTGCTATATTCCTGGTGGCAATACGATGACTTTCTAGCACTGTTTCTAGCACTGTTTCTTTAACTTTTCCGATGTTATTGTCTTTAATAGAGATGAATGGACTGAATGATTTTGCCACTCAAACATTTATGTTCGTGATAAAGTAGACTCCCAAAAATACTTCTGCAACGTTTGTAACGATCCCGTAGCCGCGATTCCATTGGAAACACAAAATTTTTAGCAAACTTATTGGTAGTTTTTTTTCATGGTAAAGCATTTTAAATGGTCCAGTTCAAGTCAAGTTTGATCAGGCGCTATTTAGAACCAATAAAAGCACAAAATGTTTTTTAATCAACCCCGAAAAGCTTCAATTTCATCCTTAATGTCATTAAAAAGGTTTATCTAAAATGCTTTCTTACCATCGAATGGCTAAGTGTTAAATCGTAAAGTGATACATGCTCATTACACCTCTCCACGGTTTGGGTTCGCTCTCAATTTTCGCCTAACAGCTTAAATTAAAAGTTTTTCAATTTTCTAATTTAAAACGTTAATCTTAATCATTTAATTAGAATGTGAAAGCGAAAGCGTGAATATTTTAAATTCATACGAAACATTTTTGCTTTGAAGTTTCACCAAACACCAAATCCACTTACCGACACAATATGCCACAAACGTGCGAAATTCATTATTTAATGCGACAGCGAATTTCATAGTTAAAAGTAACAACAATATGCTCGAAATTCCTTCAAACCACAACGAAATTGTCGCAGTACAACTAACACGGCGCGCCATTACAACGAGAAAATTTGAATTAACGCATTACCGAAGGCCAACGCCACAACAGTATTCAGTGCAAAATACCACCGCCCTTCCGCGACACGCCGTCATTATGCGAATGAGAGCGAGCAGGTTATATTGCCTGGTGTATTTACGAAAGCTTTCTTCCAATTAAGTCATAATCCCCGACGAGCCGTGCAGAGTGACGGTGGGAAATATCCGTATAGCAACGGAAGTCGGAGATTATTTGTCCAAAATGGAAATTGTTGACGCACATATTTTGCTTTCTCCTGTGCTCCCTGTGTCACCCAATGTGTCTTTATTACTTCTTTTGAGTTTTGGCTTGCTTGCTTTTTACCATTCTTTGTGTCGTCGCGGTTAATGTATTTGTCAGCGTCACGTCACGTCAATTTCGCGGGCGGTCACTTGGAAATCTGTCAGCTGGGAAAATAAACTTTTCGTCCAAAATGTGTGTGTATGTGTGTCTGGGCACAAAAGTGGTCATAAGGAACCTGTTTCCGCTTTGCAAGTGAAAATATGCTATCGGACAGGCTGCAGGGCAATATAAGTACATTAACAGAGCTTGAGTGAAAAGAAATATTAATCATTGAGTGAAATTCATTTTCATTCATTTACTAGACGCCATTAATACACTTTGTCGTTTATTTGATTTGCCTCTGAGGCACTTAGTATCTAAGAGTAGTTGGCAGTAGCTTATTTCGCCTTATCTAAAATTCCATATAGTTTGGCAGTAGATTTATTTCATCAAGAGCCATAGGAGTAAATTAGACTAGAGCTAGAGGATAATATTGTTCGACAGTCTTCCGATTTACCGCAATAGTGTTCCATTTATATTAAAGAGGTTTTTTTTATTAATATATTGAGGAAAATATAATTTTTTTCTAAACAGATTGTCATATTTCCTCAAATCCTTTTCTATTTTACTTTCCCTTATTCACATGATATGCTATGATATCATGTCATATCTTAGAGTAAAATCCTGTTATACTCTATTTGATCATATCCTACTCGATTTTTGCTTGCTTTATCCTAACTTTCACCATCCTATCCTATCCTGTCTTATCCTATGCTATCCTATCCTATCATAACTTATCCCATTCCATCTTCTACTATCCTAAACTATCATATCTTATCCCATCCGGTTTTACTCTACTTGATCATATCCTATTTTATCCTTGCTTGTTTTATCCTAACTTTTACAATCCTCATCTACAGATTCCTATCTCATATTTACGCCTTTTTTCCAGTTCTATCCCAAAAAAATTTACCGTATTTTATCCTATCCACATCTTATTCTATCCCATCCAATCCTATCTTATCATAGTTTAACCTATCTATCCCATCCTATCCTTCCTTTTCCATCCTATCCTAGACCCTTCGATTCTATCCTTCCTGTTTCATCCTATTCTATTTCATTCCATTCTATCTGATCCAATCCTATCCTATCTTATCCTATCCCATCCTATACTATCTTATCCTATCCTATCCCATCCAATCCTATCTTATTCCATCTTATCATATCTTATCTTATCCTACAATATTTCATCCTTTCCTATCCTATTCTATCTTATTCCGCTCTATCCCATCCTATTCTATCTTGTCCTATCCTGTCCTATCTTATCATATTTCACTACCACCCTATTCCATCTCGACAAATCTTTTCTTACTCGTATTTTATCCGGTCATATCCCCAAATTTTACTCTCTCCTATATTTTCCTGTTCCTATTCTTTCATATCCCCATAATTTTTTATCCTATCATATCCTACTCTAACCTTCCACATACTTTTAAATTTTTTACATTTTTTCTAACAATTTCTTTTTTTTTATTTTTTTTTAACAAGAATTCATTTAATTTCTGAATTTTGATCTTTTCCTTATTTGAAATAAAAGTTTGAAAAATATATTTAAATCAACGCGGTTTTTAAGATACGGAAAGCTTTAGAGATTTCAAGAGCTCTTATGTTAACTGAAAAGCTACACATATCTTAACAGCTACACATATCTTAACAGCTAAGCTTTTGAGTCCTATACATAAAATAAATTTTGGGAATTTATGTATTTTATGGGGAATTATATTTTTCCAAACTAAATATGGTATTCTTGCCTCATGCTTAATGTTAGAGCTTTAAATACATATGAAGACATTTACAATATTACGGCAGTATTAAGAAAACCCCATCATATCATTTAAAAATGCTGTGCAGGAAATAAAGAAAATTTAAGATTTAAACTGTAGTCGTCTTCCCAACTCAACCAGCCGTCTTTTCCTCAAATCACCAGCCGTTCAATCCCACCGGCTTATTAACCATACTGCGTAGTTGAGGTCAAGGTGCATGTAACCACAAAGTAACAAAAAGTTACGCCGTACGAATTTAAGTCAATCATAAAAACAAAAAAAAAACAGTAGTCCCATTTACGCCTTTTCAGCACTTTCGCTCTTCTTTGGCGTTGATAAAGCCCCCAGGGGAAATAACGCCACTGACCTCCGCTACTCGCAGTCGCACAATGGAGGTCCAACGTGCAAAGGGAAACATTTGCTAGTGAAGCCGAAGCCCGCGGAGGAATTGGAGCATGTGCTTCCTCGTTGTGGACGATTGTTTGAGCGCTGAAGTGGTGTGGAGAAGCGCATAGTTGGTAGATTTTGTTGGCCATTCACTTTTACTTTCTGTGCTTGTTGTTTGTGTGCGTATTTGATTGCTGCAAAGTAGCCTAAAAGAAAGTGCATGAAAACAGTGAAATTGGTGAGAAGAAGAAGTGATTCGTTAACCTTTTCGCATTTTTTGCCTACGAGTTTCACTTTACTTCTTCAGGACTTTTCTTGTGCCATCGTTTCAAGTTCTTTTTGCCGGTGTACTACATTTGCCGCACGCATGACTCCTGGCAGCAGATATATGCCCTTATGTATGCCTACATATCGACTGCAACCTCGTTTATTAGGCTCTTCGTTTTTTGCTCCTTCCATTTAGTCATACTAATGAATTGCATAAAGGTGAATTTCTATGCTTCTTTTCTCCTACATTCTTTTATTATGGACTTCCAACGTTATTTTGCTACTTTCTCTGACGATTTTTTTTTTGTTTGACTTTTCAACTTTTTTGAAATTAGCAGGCATTCCCAGCCAAATGAGCGGAAATATATAAAGGACGAAAAATGTTCCCGGTTCGTTAGCTAGATCTCAAGGCAAAATCCAAATCTTCGATATTTACTAGCGAAAGTAAAAAAAATTACAACGCGACCGAAATAATAGAGTTGCGGTTGTGTTTCTTGAAGTATTGTACTTCAGCCGTTATGTCTCATAGTATGTAAGTTGTCTGTAGTCTGCTAAGTTCACCGTTACTTTTGCTATTATCGTAATATTCGGCATGTGAGGGCTGACACTCGTTCTCGATTTCTGTATCGTATTTGTAATATCTACCGTAAAGGAAAATAATCTTAATGGAGTTCCAAGTAGTGTTGCATAGGAAATATTGTAGATGCATTTGCATCCTACTTTAACCTTTTTCAATAATTTCGTTAAAGTTGTAATTGTCAAATTTTGAACTGATCCGTATGTAAGGCTATTGTATCTTGGGATACCCGACTTTATTTAATTTTTTTTTGTGAATTGTTGGTGTTTTGTGGGTTTGCGTAGTGGCCAATTCCCTCTATTTGCAATACTATCCTCTTCTGAGCACTGTAGAATATGCCTAGCAAGTTTTTCAAAATAAATTCGTTTCATCATTCTGATCATAAATACAATATCAAGGCATAAGGTCTAATAAAAAAATACATTATTTTCTCAATAGATGGTTTAGTAATCTATGATCGGGTTACGCTATGTGGCATTAAAAAGATACGATTTCGTATCATTAAAGCGTCTTAGACAGTTTTCTGTTTGAGCACGTGTCAAAAATGAATACCAGCAAAGAGAAAATACGTCGTATTTAACATTTTTTCTTTTATAAAAGCGAAAACGCAAGCCCGTCTGCTGAAAATGTAAACAGTGTTTATAGTCCTGATACTGATACCTGACAAAAGCGTTTTTGATTTTTTTTGTCGATTCCAATCCAGTGATTTTGATGTCAAAACTTAGCCAGTCGCCAGAAGTCCAATTGTCGAAAATATCGATAAAATAATAGAAATCGTCGAATCCGACCATCATGTAAGCACTGTTTCAATTGTCCAGAAGCTAAACATTGACAAAAATCCTTTGAAACCAATTTAAATAAGGCTGCATACAAGAGAAGCTCGATGTATGGGTGTCACACGATTTAACATCATTGATGGAATTTCCATCTTCCAGTTGCCGTAGAATCGCAAAAAAATCGATCCGTTTCTGAGGTGTATACTTACTGATGAAGAAAAGTGGGTTACAACAGCGTTAAGCGAAAACGGTCGTGGTTGAATCCAGGTGAACCGGCGTAAACAGTGGATAAGCCAGAATAGGTGGTCAGGAAGATTTTGCTATCTAATTGTAAGCTATTAAAAATCGAATGTCTCAGTGTTTTGCCAATAGGGATGAAGGCTTCTGTGTGAGTGGCATTATGAAATTACCTTCAAAATTGCAACAAGTTATCGGACAAAACGGAGCACAGTTCACATAAAACAGATTATTATAATTATGCTAAAAAAAACATTCAACTTAATTGAAAAGTAATGGATTTCTTTTTTGAAAACCGTATAGTGCACTATTATTTTCTAGGCAAAATATTCCGTGAGTTTCATTAATCTCAATATTTTTATGTCCTCTTTTCTACTCATGAATATGATTCATTAAGCCTATTCGGGTTTGCGGTCTACTTACTTAACTTAACAATCGATAAATCCAGTAATATAAGAAGTATTGACACAGAACTTAGTATATTGACACTTTTCTTACTACAATAGACGAAGTATGTTCAGATTTTCCAATGTCTCGGAACTCTCCAATTAATATTATACCGCATATAGTAATAAGTATGCAGGAGATGTTGAGATGAGCATGTTACTTTATGTATGGTATAACTTTTATTACATATTAAGATTAAGCGATATTGCAGAAGCTGCTCTGATAAAATATTCTGTAGTACGAATAACACTGCGAATTCATTTATTTCAAAATTCTTGACCATACGACTAAACATTTCTAAAATGCTAAAATTAACTCAAAACTTTATATTCTAGCATTAATAGTAATTTTCACTGAGAAAACTACAAGGTTCTAAATTTTTGGTATTTTTATACGTGTTCGTGTTAATGATACACCCGAGGCAACAGAAATTGCAGGCTAAAATAATCAAATGGAACTTAAAATTACCAATAAAACTAGCAAGAACATACTTATACAAGCTGCGAACAACATTATCCTTACAATAACAGCAAAGAAATATAAACGAACGAAGGATGAAATTGAAATTAATACAACAACACTACTGCATTGCGGGTGAGAGCAGCACACACCAGTAAAGCAACAATATAAACTCAACAATAATTGCTTTGAGCCACTCACAGACACACCAACTGGCCAAGCACCTGTGCGCCCAGCCTTAACCGTTTCTACGCCTTCTCTTCCTGTCGGTTAGCTCGCTCGTTCCACCACACATGCAATCAATGCTTTCACTTGTAGTGAGCAAGACGAGGTGAAAATGTTTAGAGCAGCCACAAACTACGGTATAGAGTTGAGAGTAGCGATAGAGCGGATGGCAAGCAAATTATTTCCACAAAACGTGCAGCGGCTGCTTGCCAAACTGCGAATAAGTGAATATTCTAGTGAAGAAGAGTACGCGCACTAACAACCACACATAATTACAGAGTATGTAGGTATATGTGCCCATATATCAGGCGCACGTGACTACCACATTTTCTGGCATATCAGAAAAGTGTCTACCTCAAAAAGTGGAGCGAAAACAATGGCGTCCTTTGTTCCCATCGCTCCTGCTACACCTCAACAACCACAATCACTTTGAGTCAGTGTGAGATTGTGCCAACTAACCGACTAACCTACTGACTTCAGGTTGCATCTGCCCAACAAACGCGATGCACACGTGCAACTCCACATTTACGAGCTGTATGTGCAACATATTTTATAGTGAAGCCAGGCACAGAAGATATGATTATGTGTAAAACTCAAATGTACTCCAAAGTAGCAAGAGTGCAGTGTGGAGTGTGCTTGCATAAATTGGGTGGATTTTAGTGCCACTATTATTTAATAAATTATCTATTAATATTTGATATGCGCAAAGTAAAATTGCCAATATGAGCAGTTACCTTAAGTAGGTGAGTGGTTGGACAAATTTGGGGCAGATTAAATGGATTTAAAACTCATAAGTGTTGCAGAAAGTTGATATTTGCGCTTCTGTATTGTTTATTATACCCTGAGCAGGGTATATCAGCAGCTTGAGAAAAGAAGAACGTGTGCAAAATTACAGATCGACAACTAAAATCTGAGGGATATGGTAAACTTAATATACCTTGTACAGAGAATAAAAATATGTCGATATGTATGTGGACTAAGTGGCACGTGTAAGGAGTTCCAATAATCTTATAAGGTTTTATTGTAGTGCTGTTGCATTATACCCAATTTTATTGAATTCTGATTAACAAATTTTATTCTTAGTATTTCATATTAAAAATCTTGAATCTAATTGTAAATATAATAGTTGTTTGCTTAATAACAACCGACACTCTATAAATTGAACTCCAAAGTCTGTTAAATATAAGTACTTTTTAAAAATTTAAAATGTATTTGCCACAAATAATAATAAACAATTTTCTCATTTCAGCACTTCAATTCCAGTGATCATTGGTGAGTATTTCCTAAAACCCAATGCAAGTAAATTTCTGTGCAAATATATAGTCAACGAACGACACTATAATACATCACTATAACACATCAATATACTATATGTAGCCATTTATACATTGCTATATTGCATAAAAGTAATATCGTTTCAATGGAAAATGTCTAAATTTGCGCCAATAATTTTTAACGCCACAAATATTTTACTTTTCATTTTTCTAAAATATGATTTACTATTTAATATGCCGTTGATAACGGGGCATAGTTTCGTTGTCTACCAAAATATTTCTAATATTCAGTTACCTTTTGAATGCACACATATTTGTATACGTACGCATGTGTATGTATGTGTAAGTCATGTTTTTGGTATGTGTTTTATTATTTACACTCGGAAAAAAAGAATTGTAAAAAATTGCCAATTCACGCTAAACGCCGGTGGGATGCAATTATTTATGCACTGGTGAGCATGCATGTTAACATATCAACATATATAAACCTATAGTGTTATGCAGGCACATAAAGCGAAAAGCTTTGTGAATTTTACATTGCTATGACAACGCCGAAAATAATATTTAATTGAATTCTAGTATCTTTCCTTGTGAACGCTTTACCTTCCTCATTTCCAAATAAATAACTGTAAAGCAATTTTGGTGGAAATTAAAATCGGTAAAAATATATCGGCAAAACAAGCAGTGGGTAATTTAAATCACAAATGGCTTAAAAACATTAAATAAATAATTGAAAAATTTAAATAATTTTCGTAAATATTTACGTTTACAATTTGGCATAAAATTTGTATTCTTGTGCTTGATGCTTTATTCTAAATATTGATGTTGAGAGATTTTTATGATGTAGATCGAAGAGAAGCCTCGTATATACTCTCCTTTGATTTATCAGTTTTTATCTAACCCAGTAGAGGTAATCATTATTTCTCAAACATTTGATCAACTTGATAAACACCAGTTTACATCACTGTAACAATTTGATTTTTTGTATTTTTTTCGACAGATTGGTGTCTTCTAGAACTGTAGTTTATCAGTCACTAGTTTAACCATTGGTTTAAACACTCGGACCTATCTACTACTAAAAACCAGAAAAAACGTTAATTTCGGTTGCACTGAAGCTATAATACCCTTCACAAATATAAAAGGTTCCTTAGAATAACTTGATTCCGATCGTTCAGCTTGTATGTCAGCAATATGCTTTAGTGACTCGATCTGAACAATTTCTTCGAATATTCCATTATTGCTTTATATATTAATTCGTTTCAAGTTTCATGAAGATATCTCGTGAAATGAAAGCGTTTTTCATACAAGCACTTGATTCCGATCGTTCAGTTTGTATGTCAGCTATATGCGATAGTGGTGCGATATCGGCTATACCGACAAATGTTCAGCTTTTTGATGAGAAACGGTCATAGACTAAATTTAAGATCGATATCTCAAAAACTGGGAGACTAGTTCGCTTATATACAGACGGACGAACCGACAGACGGACATGGCTAATTCAACTCAGCTCATCATGCTGATAACTTATGTATTCACTTGATAGGGTCTCCGACGTTTCCTTCTAGGTGTTACAAACTTCGTAGCAAACTTAATATACCCTGTTCGGGTGTATTTCTAACTCTGCGCCCCATATACTTTGACCGATATTAGCCGGTTGTACGCTTATTAACAATTTGGTTGGTCTTAGGTCAATTTTAGTTCTAAGATATTTAATTGTCTATACTATCCGAAGTTCACGTCTTCTGAATATCTTCTAGTTTATCTTCTAACTTCAGTCTTACACTATTGGTCCATCAGTTTATGAGTGCAGACGTGGTGCTACGTCCGCGTGAATAGTGAGTCGATAATTGTAGCACAGAATATGGTATCTTAAAACAAGTTAACATTTACCGCTGATTTCGGAAAGTGTATTTATAATAACATTACTTGATACTGCGAGAGAAAGTTCAGCTGTCAGTAATTCTGTTACCAGAGGAATTTCCCTATAGAAAGCCGCTTCGTGTACCAGATTATTTAGTCGACCTCCTCTTGCTATATACGGAAAACGTGACTGTAACTTAAATAGTAATTTAAAAAAAACCGATTCCTCAATATCCTCACTTAAGGTCGACATCAATTACCCATTTGTGTTTTACCGCTCTCGGTTTAGAAAAACTTCTTATACAGACATTCCAACAGATTCGAAAGCACCGCGTGAAGTCTCGAGAACCCCACAATAGGATTATTGTACCAAGTTTACATGTGTGCTTTGTTATTCTGCTATCAAATCTGAGACACGACTACTGATTTGCATAAAATTCTTTAAAGAAGCGACATTAACCTTAGAGCAAAGCATATCGCAACTCCGCTGTAATTCGCGATATACGACGTATTGTTTTATGAATGAAATCAAATCGAACGCGAAGATAATCAAAGATAGAGAAATAAAAATTAGATTGCCATCCAAACCGAAAAGATGGCAAATGTTTATTTACTTCTGAACAACAAGGCAACCATGGCTTGAAATGTTGCTAAGCTATTTCGCGCTTCCTGTTGACTATCGATCAAATAGTTTTACATAACTTCGTGTAAAGCCGATGTTAAAAACGTGTTTGCAACTGTTTAAAACAAATAAATATATTAAACATGAAATTCTTTTTGAAAAAATGTCTACGCAAAAAACCCGAAGAGATGAAACCAGGCGCCATACTGGACGCCGTCATTTCACAATCTTCGCCAACGGCCAACAAATGTCTGCTCTACAAGCTTGCAGACTACAAGCGTGGCGGTGACCTCATTGATGCACTCAACACTGGCGGCCTGGTCGCCGTGGAGCAGCTAATACGCGAACAGTTCGGCATCTTCATGTACAATGATGGCAAAGGACAGGTGATCAATCGCGCCGAATTTCTGCGCTGGAAATATCGTGATCACACAGAGGTAACCATACCGATTGAGGCGTCACTCTCGCGACACGATCCACTCGGCAAGTGGGAGGATCATAAAGCTTGCTGGCAAATGCAGTTTCGTGGTGCACTCGGTGAGAGTCTACTACATGTGCTTATCATATGCGATTCAAAGATACATACGAAGTTGGCGCGTGTACTGATACGCGTCTTTCCAAATCTCGCACAAGATGTGATGGAAGGTGAAGAGTATTTGGGCGCTAGTGCATTACATTTGGCGATTGCTTATAGCAATAATGAGCTCGTGGCCGATCTCATTGAAGCAGGCGCGGACATAAATCAACGTGCAATCGGTAGTTTCTTTTTACCACGCGATCAGCAGCGTCGCAATCCAGCCAAGTCGACGGACTACGAAGGTCTCGCTTACTTAGGTGAGTATCCGCTAGCTTGGGCTGCTTGTTGCGCTAATGAGAGCGTATATAATTTGTTGCTGGATTGCGGTGCTGATCCGGATGCGCAAGATTCGTTTGGAAATATGATACTACATATGGTAGTTGTGTGCGATAAGTTGGTGAGTTCGTTGATTGGTTGGAGTGGTATTTTATAAATAATTTCATATTGTCAAGGATATGTTCGGTTATGCGCTGCGTCACCCGAAAACACCAGCCAAGAATGGTATTGCTAATCACAGTGGACTGACACCACTGACCCTTTCGTGCAAATTGGGCCGCGCAGAGGTCTTCCGCGAGATGTTGGAGCTTTCGGCACGTGAGTTCTGGCGTTACAGCAATATCACCTGCTCGGGTTATCCGCTAAATGCTTTGGATACATTGCTACCAGACGGACGCACGAGTGAGTTACTGCCAAATCAGATCTTCACAGTTATTTTGAAGATTTTCGTTTTTCCCAGACTGGAACTCAGCGCTTTTTATCATCTTGAACGGCACCAAAGAGGAACATTTGGATATGTTGGATGGCGGTATCATACAACGTTTGCTGGAGGAGAAATGGAAAACATTTGCTCAGAATCAATTCTTAAAGCGTCTGCTCATTCTGCTTGTTCACTTGCTTTGTCTCTCCGTTTCGGTTTATATGCGGCCTGCGCATGTGGCTGACGACGATGAAGATGAGGTAGCTACAAGTGGCATCACTTCGAAAGACGCAAAAACGCTTGAGCTCGCAGAGGAGACGGAAGACGAAGAGTACGATGTGCAGACTATTGTGCGTTATGGCGCGGAGTTTTGTACGATTGTAGGCGTCCTGAGTTATGTCATCTTTCAGCAGGGTGATGAGATAAAAAATCAAGGACTACCAGCGTTTCTGAAACAATTAGTGAGTTCAACTACTTTGGCACTTCACAGAAATTATAGTTTGTCTATTCTAATACCTTCAGACTCATGCACCGGCCAAGGCTATATTTCTTGTTTCTAATCTGATGATTCTCGCTTGCATACCTTTTCGTTTAATGGGCGATACAGACACCGAGGAAGCCATACTTATTTTTGCTGTACCGGGCAGCTGGTTTTTATTAATGTTTTTTGCAGGGTGAGTGGTCTTGATGACACATCATTTGTTGGTTTCATCAAAAAAATATACGTCTTTTCCCAGTGCTATTCGTCTGACGGGTCCTTTTGTAACCATGATCTACTCTATGATAACCGGTGATATGTTCACATTCGGCATTATATACTGCATTGTCTTGTGTGGCTTTTCTCAAGCTTTTTATTTTCTCTACAAAGGGCATCCGCAGATTCAATCGACTATGTTCAACACCTTCCCGAGTACATGGATGGCATTGTTTCAGACAACACTTGGTGATTATAATGTAAGTTAGTCGGAAGTTAATAGATTATTTTGTGGTACATTTTTGTAGTATAACGTAGCCGTTAATACCTTTTTAGAAACCTTAGTTAAAAACCTGTAAACGGAGTATATGTTCTGAAGCTCGAAGTTTTCAGCAATCTGCTTGCTTAAAACAGAACACAATTTTTACACCTCTAAAAAGAGTATCAAATCGAAAGAGTTTCTCAAAAACTGTATTGTGTTCGATCGAATATGGCTCAACATCCAGCCATTGTTCTGAAGTTGGTGCATAGGTATGGGAATTTGTTGATTG
This sequence comes from Bactrocera oleae, assembly GCF_042242935.1. NCBI lineage: Eukaryota > Metazoa > Arthropoda > Insecta > Diptera > Tephritidae > Bactrocera > Bactrocera oleae. The sequence continues at coordinate 57,934,160 of NC_091539.1, forward strand.
ACTGAAGGAACAATGAAACCGAATCGATGAATTAGCATATAAATTCGGTCCGAAAGACAAAGATTCATAGAACAGATTTCGTCGAAACGACCATGGATTTGAACCGAAACATTTGATATTTTAAGACCTTAAGACTTCTATGAAAGAATATGAGTTTCTTTGAACCAAATTTTCATTCGAAAAGAAAGAGTTATACTCGAAATGAACTTTCTAAATGTTTAGTTTTTCTGCTCCTGCTCGTAGTCCCATATGAGCATCATCTGAGCTTTAGTAAAACTATAAAGTTCTGCTTAGTTCCTGAGGGAGAATACTTTTGAAAGGAACAACTACATCTCTCGTTATTTTTTAATATTTTCCATTTATTTTCTCAATTTATTCTCAAGTATCCCGATTTGAATAACACAACGTATCCGAACTTATCGAAGACAGTGTTTGTGATCTTCATGATTTTTGTGCCCATACTTTTATTGAATATGTTGATCGCTATGATGGGCAATACGTACGCACAAGTGATTGAGCGTTCCGAGAAAGAGTGGATGAAGCAGGTAAAATTTTAAAAATGGCTAGTGGATTATTCAAATTTATACAGAATCCTTTTCGACACGGCTTAGTGGGCCAAAATAGTAGTCACTTTGGAACGTGCTGTGCCACAAGCTGATGCGAAAAATTATCTGGAAGCCTATTCTATACCACTTGGGCCTATAGATGATTCCGGTTATGAGGTACGCGGTGTTATGGTTATCAAGAGTAAAGCGAAGACCAGAGCCAAGCAACGCAAAGGCGCTGTGTCGAATTGGAAAGTGAGTTCAATGCATATCTTGAAAACGGTAAAACGTGTATAAATCACCGTAATCTTGCAGCGTGTTGGACGCGTAACACTGAGTGCACTAAAAAAGCGCGGTATGACAGGTGAGCAAATGCGACGACTGATGTGGGGACGCGCTTCTATTTCCAGTCCGATTAAAATTACCAAAAAGAAGCTTAAGGATCCCTATAATTTAAATCCACAAAGTGATCTTACCAACGCTATGGATATGTTGTCTTTTGCTAACGATCCAGCCTCGAGCTCCGGTTTGCAACTACGCACTTCTCTCACTGATACGCGTGCAGATGGTAAAACCACCACACAACAACAACAGCAGAATCAACAGCCTGCACCCGATCCCCTACGAGATTTGATCTTTCTCGCTGATCGGCGACCTGAAGTACATGATCCACAATACTTTGTAGGTCTACAACAGTTGGCCAATAAAGCTTTGGATTTGGTGGAGCAGACAATGGGTATGCATCCGATACCGACTCCAGCCACCAATGCATTGCTCTTGTCAGCAGCAGCCGCTACAACTACCGCAGGCGCTGTAACGATACAAACAGCAGGCACGGTTGGTGCAACCACATCGATAACAACAACAGCAGCAACCACTAGTGCCGCAGCAGCAGCAGTAGCTGCGCCAACCGACGACTTGGTTACGCCGCTCAGCTCAAACTTAACTACACTCTTCCAGGATCCAAAAGATGTTGTTGATCCAGAAAAGTTAGAGGAGTTCCTGAAAATGCTGGCCGACATCGAGACAGAGGAGAGTGATGGTGGTGGCAGACCAATTTTGGGTAAATTGTCGCTTTCGCGTCGGACAAAGAGCGCCTTGTCGAAAGCTCAAATTAAAAAGGAATCGATTGGCGGCAGTCCACTCAAGCTCATACCATCAGTGTGGTCGCATAATTTACCACAGCCCGAAGAAGAACCGGTGAGTTAGAATGTAAGATTTACATTAAAAAGGAGCGAAAAGGAGATTCACTATAAACGAATATTTGATACAAATAACTTAGGTCTATTATCGAGACATATGGGCATAGGTACCAGTGGATTCTACAAGTAAAAATCTTACTTTTTTCTTTCTTGGAATCTCCCTGAGTCTTTATATTCGAAACCGGATACACTTTGTAAGCCTTTAACGAGCTCGAAGTGTTCCTTCTATGTGTTTTTGAGAAAAATTCAATAGCGCATCGTTCTCCTCTTATGTCGAGACATTGTCGGAAGATACTGAAACTTGTAGTCTCACTTTAAAGCTGATTCTGACGAGAGGTTTATTTCCCGTGGTAAGGGTTAGTACGAAATATGAATACCAGAGTTTTTTTCTAAATGAATTGGAATCCAAATTTCCTATATTTTATGGTACTTAACAAAGACCGTGTCCTCCTGATCATCAAAAATTAGAAGTCTTATCCAAGATTTAAATAATATATTCAGAAAAGTGTCCAGTTTATGCGCCGAGTTCAAAGATCTAAATGTAATACAACTACAAGAGCACTCAAGACCCTTAATAAATTTCATTGGGTTAGCTTTGGAAAATACTCAATCAACCCAACTTAAAATAGATCATAGGTATTAATAACCTATTCTTCCTTCTATCGTTTGAGTGCTCGCGATTTTTCAATTGCAAAATCACATTGTTCTCCATATAATCTCTTTTTAAATGCAAGATCTTTACCACTCATTATGCACTTTCTAACCTCATAACTTTTAGGAATTTAATTTTGTAGCCGCACTGGCCGAGGAGCATACATTAACCATCGAACAGGAAGCCGAGGTGGAAACGGAAACCGGCAATGAGCGTGACGACAGCGAAGACTGCCCAACCGTTGAGGAGGTGCATGCGACAATGAAGCAATTTCACCTGCGTAAGCGACAATACCAGCAGGATGATGCAGCACGACGCGCAAAAAGCGCACGCATCAAGCGTAAAAATAGGTCAGCAGCGATAATGAAACATTTGCAATGTTTTTCTATGCATTTTGATTTTGCTAGCTGTGGCAACAAAATTCACTTAAATTTCCCGTCATTTATTCTATACGCACAGAATTTCGCCCGAGCAGTCCCATGACGCGGACGACGGCAAATCAACACACCCACGAGGTGCCTCAGCGCCAGGCCGTAAGCAACCGGTGAACGAACGCTTATCACCGCCAGATCCGCTAGAGCCATGGAGTACGCGCGAATTGCAAAACATCAACAAAATATTAGCGCGAAAGTGAAAACGAAAGCGCACGCATACACGCATTAAAATTACGATATATGCATATCTACATACATATACATATGCGTGTTTGTAGTTGTAGTTGGAAATACAAAATTGCTGAAAACCGTTTGGGCGTTTATTTACGGCTTTTTGCACAGTTTAATTTTTGGTTTGGAAAATTTGCCAACGCCATAGGTGTTATTATTCGTGTATAACGGTGAAAATTGCAGTTTTAGCCGAAGTGGTGGCAAAAAAGTGTATATTTTTGGTAATACAACAGCACTTGCATAAATTTATTTGTTGAAACAAAATATATATTTTAAGCGTAAACTGGGGAAAAAACACATTTTCTTGTAAACGCTGACGTTGATGTCATACGATTTTGTTGTTAAAACAATACATGCATATGTATATACACTTTCATTTGTGCCAACCTACAATATATGTTATAACGGGTGCTTTTTTTAGATGTGTGCTTTATAATGAGGCAGTACTTGTTTCGTAGCTGGTCTTTTTGAAAGCTGTTTGGTTTGCCATTTCATAATGAACAGACTTAATCCGTAGCAATGTTTGCGAATCGTGCAAGTTAATTACTAATGGTTCGGTTAGCGTGACGCTTCGCGCGCTGTGTCCATGATTCGGTCAACATAATCGCGAGTATTGAAGAAGACCCGTATGGGATTATCTGTCAACCTTTAAACTCATTCCACGTTCGGTGAATGGGCCCAAAACAAGATCGCCAACGTTTCCGATTTTCACAAGAAATTTTTGTTTAGCGTTGAAGCTCAATTTTGATTGAATCAATAACATCAATAAATAATATGGCTGCATTTGCAGTAATGATAATCCACAAGTCATTCTTGGGACGCCGTTACATCCTCCAGAAGTAACTGTGTGGTGTGCTCTATGGGTAGAAGGAATCATTGGTCCATATTTCGTCAAAAGTTAAGCCGATCATAAAGATACAGTCAATGAAAAACATATAAATCCATGATTAATGACTTTTATTGACCTGAATTTGAGGACACTGATGTGATCGATCTTTGGTTCCAATAAGGCGGCGCTAGATGTCATACAGCCAACGAAACAATCAATTTATTGAAGAACACTTTTGGTGAGCGTCTTAGGTCTGTGGCGTGCCTTCAAGGTCATGTGATTAAAAACCGCTGGACAATTTTTGGTGGAGTTATTTGAAGTCGCTTGCTTTGTAAAAGAATATTCGGCGCATTATTGCTGACACACAACCTCAATTGCTGAAAAAAGATTGGTCGAAAATTGGGTCAAATAAATTCGAGCCAGCCGCGGCTGTCACTTGACCGAAGTAATTTTTAAAACATAGTGACAGAAACTTATCTTTATAAGAAAGCTGTCAATTCTTGCCCATGACAATAAATTATATGCGTAATATTTCTTCTTGAAAACTGCATGCCCAGAAAAACACCCTTTATTTACCGCTCACGTGTAGTATTTTCTAGTTGCACTTGCTCTCAAAATCGCTACGCCCAAAACTTTTTAATTAAATTTCTGCACACAAACAAAGAGACAAAAAAGTTCTTAATTAAATTTCTTGTCTGTCTCGTCCGCGCTGTTGCCTTAGAAGTGCGTATGCAAATAGGTGTAATTGTGGAGACTCTCACAGATTTGTCAGCAATTGTCGCATGCGAGCAGAACTTGTGCGTGTATGCGTAATTTCTAAGCTGATTTGCGCACCGTCGAAGGCAAAGTGAAAATAATTTGCTTTCAATTCTGCAGAATTTGCTAAAAATAAGACACATATTTTCTTCTATGCTTTCTTTCGAGCATTGAAGCAGAACAATTTGCAATCGCAGGCGACATTATTTGCGTCACACATTTTTTTTTGGTGTTTAAAAATATGCTCTTCAAGAGCACTAGAGGGCTGTGTGAAGCTTGCAACGCCTAGCGCCTACGTGTTTTTCCCCGTTTTTGTTCTTTTTTGACGTCGAATTTACATACTTTTATGTATATCACAACTAAATGTGTGTCTTGAAATTGCGCTGGAGATGCTCAAGAAATTTAACTTAAATTATTTGGTGGATCATGATTCAATGTCCTTACTTAAAAATGAAGACCGAAAATTTCACGAAATAATTTTTATTTTTACCGAATTTTTGAAATTACTACTTTGGAATAACATTTTTAAATTTAAAATTTTTTTTTTTAATTTCAGTTATTATAGAAATATAGTAAAGAAGGAATCAAATAATATCATTTAGTGTTATGGCCAAAAATTTAGCTGTCGTCCAAATCAACATCGTCCAATTCAGGTAGGAACAAATTAATAATTATGGCTCTATAGCATTCTTCAGTGACTGTAACATTATGGCAGTCGTGAAGTCGTTTGTGAATTATCATTATCAAAATGCGACAATTTTGTTTATTAACGTACCTATTCAACCAAAAGGGAGCTTCAACGCTGCCCTATAAAAGTTTGAATAACTGGGACTTCCGTTACTCATATACGAGAAGAATCTCGCTAACACATAGTTGGTAAATTTTTACCCCCGAAATTTTTCGGAAGGATACTGTCACATCTCCAAAAAATCATTAAATATGCCAGGTGGACAGTTTCTTCATTTCTTTGACAGTTTTAATGAGAGGATGTCAGTAGAGTTGATTTCATCTAATTTGTAGCTAGACAAAAAATTCAAAAGACATTTGTTTAAATTTCACAGCTGTCGACCAACTGGTTCGTGGTGTATAACGGGATAATCAGGGAACATTTACTGATAAAACCAAAGATTGTATTGATGAGTGTTATTCAGGCTCCTCGGATGCGAAGCAACCACTTGTAAGTTGTGTACTAAATTCCGAACAAGTCATATGACCACCGACGATGGGGCTGATGGGGAGATTCTGTTATGCAGGTTTATGTATTTATACTGATATTGTCATCTTAAAATTCGCTCAAAAATATAAAATATGATCGCTTTGATTTGGATCCTAGCCTATATGATAGGCTCTCTATATATAGCTAACACCAGCACGATAATCCCGAAAAGCCATACTGGACTGGTTTATAGAAATGAACTCCAACATTTTCTGATTTTGCGTCACCAGAATTCACCATGAAGTAGAGGAAAGTACATGTTGGTTCGTAAGTTTCTGCGCTCGAAATGAAAAAATTCTGTTTTTAGTACGAAATATATTTTTGGATTCAATATAATCTCCTTTAACCCTTAGTGGCCTGATTTACGAAAGTGATTTTTTTTTGTGTGTGCTTGAGGGTCTAGATGAAGGAAAAAATAGCTAAAAAAATCACAACATTTAATTTACATATTTATTGTGAAAAAAAACAGGTATCAATTTTGATACTTCAGGCATTAACACCATAAAGAAATCAGATATACCTAGGCATGAAATAATGCGAGACATTGATTGTTTTTATTATCGCATAACGACACTTTACACTTTTTACAGAACCAGGAGGTAAGTTTCCTACAATTATTAAATATACACTTATTTCTTGAATCCATAAATATTTTTTCATGACCAATACATTCGCAACGCACGTCAGTTGAGGGTAGTACTTGTGCACCTGCCCGGAGTCTTTTAGAAGGTACTGTAGTGTATATGTAGATAAAATGAAACAATAATGGAATTTGATTTTTTTTTTTAATTTCGTTGGAAAGAATATTATACAACAGTAAAATAAGTACAGTCAACCAATAAAAAAGACTAATAGTAATCTCAACATCCGGTTTAAAAGATTGGTATCAAAATTGAAACTCTAGGTTATTAAGGGTTAACTTCAATACACTTATTCCAATGATCCTCAAACAATTTTATGCCATCCCTATAACGACTTTCAGGAAGCTCTGAAAAATACCCGTCTACGGCTGTAATAGCTTCTTCGAGAAGAAATAATTGTTTCAGTTGTCTGAAGAGTAAGTAGTCGCTGGAAGTCAAATCTGGTGAATACGGTTGAGCATCCAGCGACTACTACCGACCTACTATTCGTACTTTAATTTGTTAAATTTTGTCATTGTTAAAGCACTTTTGTAAGCAGGTGCATTTTCTTGATGAAAAATTATTTTTTTGTGCTGCAAACCAGGGCTTTTTTCAGGTCCAGCTAATACAAAAGGCTGAAATGATATTCCGAGTTGATTATTTTACCTTTCGGCATATAATCAATCAACAAAATTAGTTTTGCATCCCGAAAACGTATGGTATAACCTTCTTTGCTGATCGTTTTGACTTCACCTGCTTTGGAGCTGAACAACCAGCTTCAATCCACTGTAAACGTTCTTGTTTCAATTTAGAATCATGGTGGTAGATTCAAGTGTCATCCGTATTTAAAAAACGACGCATAAAAGCGGTTTTATTCTGCTTAAAACGCTCCAAATTATGCTGAGAAATTTGGTTTCGATCGAGTTTTTCTTAAATTGTTAACGTGTGCGAACTTTCTAAATAGCTTTTTCATATATAATATAATTCTCCCATTTGCAATTTCACGCTTAGTCAAACTTGGATCTTCACTAACAATACTATGAACTTGCTCAATAATTTCTGGTGTGGTTGCGGTTTTTGGTCGTCCTTCGCGTGGATCGTCTTCAAGCCTAGTACGACCAGTTCTAAATTCACCAGCCCAAAAGTCAACGGTGCATTTTGAAGGTGAGGGCTCCATATATACTTCTAACAATTGTTCATAAATTTCCTTTGCTTTTAAACCCTTCAAAACAAAGAATCTAATCTCTCGATATTAAATTTTTCCTTATTAAAAAAATACTCTGACATGTCAACTTCAAATTACTTGTAAGCAAAGAATTAAGTGTCAGAATGACTTGTAACTTAGCATGTGTTCTCGCGATAGATGTACCAAGTTGAGAAAAAAATTTGGAGCTAGTATTGCTATTTCTTTGTGAAAATATAAAAATTTCAACCAACCTGTACTTTGAAGTAGTAAATAGTGATTGGGATTCTTATATAGCGCAGTCTAACAAATATAACGCTTAGAATAAACATTAACTGTCAAACATTTATGTGATTAGAAGATTCTTAAACATTCATAGATCCCGGGTCTCAGCTTAAACTAGGTACATTTGGGTTTATGAAGTTTTAAGTCCTTGTGTAAACGCCACTCAACAAACGGCCGAGTGGGATTAAAGAAATTTTTCGTTAGCAATACTCATTCACCTATTCTATAAAAAGCTCAAAAATTCCCAGAAGTCTCCACATGCAAATGGAAACGAAAAACAACAGCGCTCTATCGATTTGAGCTAATCTCACCACTGAATAATACAAAATAAATGACAATTGTCCACCACGTGTGTGTGTTAGTGTGCCAAACTGACCTTGTCACACACAAAACTGACAGTAATCCACAAGCGCCACTATGGTGGCCAAGTCAACTGGGTCACATGAGAACGTGACTCGTGAATAGTTGCCAGCACACAAAACAAAAAAAAAGTAAAACCAAAAACCAGAAAAACTTTTGATGTGATTTAATGCGACAAAGGGAAAGACAAAAGCGAAAGTGGCAGAAGAAGTGAAACAGCAAACTAAATTACATAATGACAAATGAAGAACAATCAATCGATGTGCATGCACGAATGTATATCGGTATGTCTGTCCGCATATCGTAAGCGTCGATAAATTGCATTTGCGATGATTTGTACCACTTTTTGCTGAGCGGCATTGAGGGCGAAACAACGCTAAAAAACAATAAAAAGTGACACAAAACTTTTGTAAAACATTGCAGCACTTTCGATTGCATGATGCATGTTGCATGTTGCATGTCAAAATGGCAACAACAGCAGTAACAGCAGTAACAGCAGCAGCAGCATTACAAATATGATAATGGAAGCACGACGGTGCAGGGTTTCGCATCAAGTTGCAAGCGAGGGCGAGCATTAAATATGCGTGCACCAACATTTTTAAATCAGATTACAACAAAAACAATTGTATATTGTTTAAATGACAGCAAGAAGCTGATGCAGCACTCATAAGTGTATATGGATAGAACCACAAATGTGTTTACGTTTGCAAGGGCGTATACATACATACACCCATATATACCTACATCCTTGTTAAGGATTTGTTCGAGGGAATATGCAGCGCTGGTAAATTAAGCATTCAAAGGACGTCGCAGGAGCAGTGCAACAAAAAATAAACATTGAGCTCCCTGATGTGTCATAAATTTCACAACACATTTTGTATATTGCCAGCGCGCTCACTTGATAGTGCAGTAATATGATTATTTGTTTGTTTTTGCAATAATATGCGGTGGCACTTGTGTGCGTGTGAGCTTATTGGTTGCAAACAGTGGCTCATAAAATTAAGCAGACTCTTTTTTATGTTTTTATAATTTTTGAAATTATCAGCATTAAATATTATTAAGGACCTACCAAATCTTGGATAGTGTTCTCTATATAGAATTCGAAACTATCTGAGATATTTATAGCTGTAAATAAATTCTCAAATCGCTTAAGCTCGACTAAAAGACCATGAGAAATACGAAACTGGCAGAACCCCTTTTTAATGTGTCAGATATACTGTTCGATAAGATTAGTCGTGTATTTTTTGAGTTTAGCCTATTTCTAGGATTCCTCTTTAGAAAGCAACAAATGCTTTAGATCATTATAAAATGTTTAAGGCGCCACCTAGTGTGACAGTCTTAAAACAAAGTGATTTTTGGAAATTAAAGACAAAACTTCAGTATTACTTATTTTAAAATTTTATTTTAACTTTTAATAATTTTATTTTTATTTATACATGTTTTAAGCAAAAACTGCATAATTTTTTGAGTTTTTTGAGTTTTTTGCGATCTCCGACGGCGCTTAAATAAAAAGGTCCTAGATGAAATCTGAAACAACAAAAATTCTCTCTGGAAGATAATGTCTTAAAGTTAAAAAATGTCGGCGGATAGGTTATTGTATGAAGAAATATAGACAGAACATTCCGAAAATTTAATAATGATCGGATAATTTGTTTCCGAGTAATCACTTAAGCAAATTTGAAAAATTCAGTTTGGAGAAAAAACTTCACTCTATCTCAGTAATATTGAAATACCTTGGTCAACTTGCCTAATGTTTTAGTTCTTGTCTTTGTTGTTATTAGACTATTTTACAACAATCAGTGTATTTATTTTAAAGACCTGTCATAGAAGCACAAAAACCATTAGTTTAGTAAACCAATATCTATAACTGTTGGAAATTCCGTAATGACCGAGTTGTCTAATCTACATCAATTATGTAAGAACATAAAGATCTTTAAGTTGGCAAAGGTTATGCCACTTCTTTTTTTTTTAGTTATCACTGGTTAGTATCGAGGCGTTTTACTGGTTAAGCTCGGCGCTTTTGACATTAATTTTTATTTATTGTGACCCATATTAGTTTAAATATTACTGTTATTTAACGGAGAAAAAAGATCAATTGGTGTTCTGACCCTTAAAATCAAATTGCTCAGCAATCTATTAATTTTGGAAACACTGAATATGCATAACGATACTTATAGATTCGCATGTTTTTATCTAGATTTGAGGTATTGAGATCATTATAATACCAAGTTGGAACTTCAATACATTCTGAGACTTATATTTCACATACTCTTTCACCTCTTACATACTCTTTCACGTACCTATACATACTGGAACCAGCGAAACAATATTTGAATATAGACCTAACGACCTAATTACGTAAACGAAAGAGTTGCTACATATATAATATAAGAAATTGAATACAATTTTAGACAACTAATTGACTTATAGTTTGGAAACGAATATCTAAATTAATTGTAGATTGTAGCCTTTTCTTGGACAATAATCCGGGCCGAATTTTCTGAAGAAATCTTTTCAAAAAAGTTTTCATACAAGAACTTGATAATGATCGGTCAGTTTGTATGGCAACTATATTCTATAGTGATCCGATATTAGCGGTTTCCACAAAGAGAGCAGATTCTTGGGAGAAAAAGACGTATGAACAATTCAAACCGATACCTCAAAAACTGATTACTTCACGTTTATCCTACCTTAAAAATATGTTCGGAAATTGTAGCAATGCTTTGGATAATATACTACGACAAATTTTGAGCGACTGTATGCTTTCATACATTTAAATATTATGTGCTAATGTGCTTCCTTTGGTCATTAATTAAAACAAAGTGAAGTGAAGTGAAGTGAAATGTTTGGATTATGAATCGTGACATATTGTGCCAGAAAGCAAAAGGACAAAGACCCATAGTAAGTGTTAAAAATACTTATACACATATATGGTATAAATTGAACAATGTAGCTAATCGCCAGAGGAAATATATGTTTTGGTGTAATGCATACTAGTATACCTTTGGTTGCCACGAATGTTTTAATATTGTAGGAAGCAGTGTAAATAATTGCTCATTGAACTAAACATAGATGCTCTATACTCTTCACAGTTAATTTATTTACACAAATAGGTATACAGAAGCTTCACCTTTTAGTCGCTCAAGCGTAAATGAAGTAATTAATTTGGCAGTCAATTGATGTGATGTCAGTTCTCTGACCAGTAAATTAGTTAATTCAATCAAGAAGAATATGGTTTAAATGCATAATATATATGTAGAGATTTATACGACTTTTAATGCTTTGATTTGTATTACTTGTAGTTTGACGAAATCCTTAAATTTAAGTTAAAGGGGTAGCTCTAACGGAAGAGATGTAGAAGGTTTCCTCTACCATATGTTCAAATTTCACCGGACTGACAAAAAAAAAACAAATTATCAAGGATTATTAGAAATTTTTATTATGGGATAGCCTTCAGTATCTTCAGCCGTTTTGATTTTTCAAATTCGGCTAATTTTTGGAGCGTCATTCGATAGACTGTTGCGACAGTTTCGACACTTTCGACGTCATATTCATAAATCCACGTCTCGTCAGCAGTAATGATGCAATGATGAAAATCAGTAAAAATTCCGAGTGAAGGCAATTTTGGTTCATATTTTCTTGAAATTGATGAAGTTGGAATTTAAATTTTATAATTGTCATTGTGATGAGTGCTGAATGTAATAGACTTTAGGCTTAAGTTTTGGTGACCACAGAATTATCGTCGTAGAACACGGTGGGGGTATAATAAATTCTTATTATAAAATTTTGTTAATTTTTTCGCAATTAGAAATATTAGCTTTTAGACAGCACGATTTTCTGACCATTGCCAGCAAAGGCTCTTTTGAAGATGGAAAAAAAAATTTGATCCCATTTTCCTTACTCCCAAAACAAATTGTGATAGTTAAGCGGTTACATGGGTTTCACAGCTTCAAAAAACAAACAATTTTTTATTGTCTTATTTAATTCTATAACATTTATAGAATATTGTCCTAAATTCTCAGTTAAACCCAATCCTAGCTTTGAAAAGTTTAGCGTTCGAGGATTCTAAACTAAAAAAGTCGAGAAATTATCACCAAAATTTGCGTTTTTTGTTTAAACTTTTGCCAAAAAATACAATTTTCATCTCATTTGTTTTTTTTTTTTTGCGTCCAATACCTAGTTAATGGTCTTAGTTCAAACACATCTTTTTTTCTTTCTAATTTTGGTGATCCTGTCAGAAGTTCTGCTATCCGAAAGCACCTTTTTTCCGAGGGACTGCCGGAAATGACAGAGTTTTGAATATTTCCCATAGAAAACTTCACAAAATCTTTATCAAATATGTATCTTCGGAATAATAAAAATTTTATATAATATATTTAATTTTTTATATGACAAAATATTATTGAAATAGGGCGTTTTTGGCTCTACGAAACCCATGTAACCCCTTAAGGCTTTTATAAGGGCTCTTGACTAACCTTGACGTAACACAGTTAGTGTGAAAATTTTATAATTGTTGTATAAATATTTTATTCTTTGCCCATTTCGATGGTCTATATTTTTAAAAATACCATACTAAATTTGTAAATTTTTAAATATTTCTTGAATTACAGACTTCTAATTTTTAATTTTTCTCACTATACCGACAATATCTTTGGAAATCTTGTGTAATTCTACAAATGAGTAGGCCCACAGGTTGTGCTTTCAAAGGATACAGTCAGGATGTTATAAATTCTTATTTAGAAATTAGTAATCTAATTTAATAATTTTTCTGTGTTTTATGTGAAATAAAAGCTCGAAATTAAAAAAAAATTTATGATATTTTGTTTCAAGATGCCCATAGCGCTTTCAAGAAAGGACTTTTAAAATTGTGTATTGATATTTAAATAAGCATATGCACATTACATCATTTATTCTCATACTCACTATACGGCAGATTTTATCATCAGAGACATTAAATTAAAATTAAATATCTGCTTAGACACAAGAACTAACGCTGGCAAATTTCAGTCAGTCTTAATAAAGTCGCATTTGAATTTAATTAAAATATTTTACATTTCCCATACATAAATAGTCGCCTTATTTGTCGTTTGTGCTGCTCCAGACTCGTATTGCTTACTTGGGAATACAAGCAACAATAAAAACATTGCAAATTGTTGGCAATAAATTGTAATAAACGCACTGAGCACTACGCTCTTCAACTACCAAGTAAGGTTCTAACTACACCTCAGCTCCAAGTCATGTACGCGTCCATCGCGGTGTGGTTATTGTGACTGCGAGTGTGTGTGTGCATATTATTGAGACATTTTAAAGAAATTCTCGACATTGAAACAATACAAGTTGGCATTTTGATTAAATCAAATGAATATTAAGAGAGTAAACGCTTGTAGACAGCAGCGAGCTAGCGCTTGACGTACCGACGAAGTAAACAAACGGTCGCTGTGCCTGTTGTAGATGTTGTTGTTATTTAAATAAATTACTTAGCGTAGATGGCAGCTACCTTTGCATTACTGACATAGTGAAGCGTGTGCAAAACACGCTTGCAATATTTCGCTTGACATGCAGCTGTATACGAGTTTGTATATGTGTATATGCATACTTACATGCAAACATACATACATACATAAAAATGCGAGTGAAATGTGTAGAAATTTCACTGACACACCGGAATTGTGTATATATATATATAAACCCCTTACGTACTACCAAATTGCTGGCTCCGTTTGTCTGTATATATGCGAACTACTTGTAGTTAGTCCCTCAGTTTTTATGATATCAGTATGAAATTTTGCACAAGCTATTGTATCTACAAGAAACGGCTCGTTTGCGATATTAGACCATTATGAGATATAACTGCCATATAAAGTGATCGATCCAAATCAAGCCTTTATATGGAAAACTTTTTTACTTGACAATATATCTTCATAAAGTTAGGCATGGATTATTTCCCGAACCAATATTACAAGCTATGGATATTTTTGTTTCGTTTGGACTATCATATTATATAGCTGTCATACAAGCAGATCAATCAAAATTAAGTATTATATGAAAAATTATTTAATTTGACAAGATATCCTATATCAAATAAATTGTTCAAATAGGACCACTCTAGCATATAGCTGCCTTACAAACTGAACGTTCTAAATAAAGGTTAAGCTATTTTTATACCACTTTATGGTATAAAAAATGCAACTGTGAAGGGTGTTATTGTTTCGGCGCAGTCGAACCTAGCATTTTTCTTCTTTTCTTCGGTATGCATTAAACCGATATCTAACAACTGATTTGTCTAGCGGAAATGAGCAGATTGTAGCGTTAACACTTATATGACCTTGAAAGCTTTTATTTTTTTAGGTGTACAAGCATAGTTCCGCAGCCCAAGACTCCGAAATCCCACAACTTATGACTTTAACTTCATACAAAGCTAAGAGTAGTAATAAAAATAATAATCCTTTGAAAGCTTTCGTGCAGCGTTTTCGATACAAAAACTACTCATAAACTTCACTTTATTGCACTGAAGATTCGTTATAATTTAAAATTTTCTTCAATTTTCGTCATCCGTGATTTTATTATATTCAAAACTTTTACAATTTCAATTACCAACTGACGCAAATGTGGCCTCTTGTAAACATTTGCTTGGCAAGCCGCAAATAAAGTTTTAAGACTTACGACAAATTCAAGGCCAAGCACCATGCAAACAAACGGAAAATTCGAGTGAAAAATTTTTGCGGCGAAAAGTAAAAAAAAAAATGATAATAAAATGTGACGTAATTTTTACTTTTCATCACTTTTTCTGCGACAGAGCTGATTGAATTTGCATCAAGTTGCAAAGTTGTGCGTCATAGCAAAATTTATAATGACAACGCGGTTACTGTAAGTTTGCGTGAATAAATATATGCAAAATTTTAAATTCAGTAATTACAGAAAATGTTGGCACATGCAATTATTTTAAGGTAAAATATTTATATATAGGTATTATATTTATATTATATATATTTACATAAATATTTATGTAGATATACGATACAATATATAATATATTAGATGTTAGACATTATAAGAGATTTTCGCAAGCTTATCTTGAGCCGAATTTTTCACCAGAAAAATAATTCGCCCTAGACAACATTAGATAGAAATCACTTGACATCACCCAAGCAAGTTTCCGGAGTTCCTATTGACCAAAGCTGACCAGTCCGGGTGATTGCTTTATGACGATCCAATTGTTTACAGTACAGCCCCGAATTGTTAGTTTGGCCATGGAGGAGTAGCTTACATGTAGTAGATGATCCCTACCAATCCCACCAATTACGCAGCATCACTTCCCTGACCGTCAATCCTGGAACACCGTTTGGGCTAGCTCAGCGCGATTCGAGCAGTATTGTTTTCGCTTGACTCTGTCGTAAGTGACCCACTAATTCCAGCAACCATCCGCTTCCGAAGTCGATCGAGTTTTTGCGATTCAGCAGCGATTCACATAAGAAAATTTGATACATGTAGTTTTTTTGCGTTACCCCGAGAAGCATCCATACATCGAGCTTATTTTCGCATCCAGCTTTAATTAACCAATGGTTAGACATACATGACGGCCGGGCTCAACGATTTCCATAATTATATTCTCGCATCATGTTTCTGCAGAAAAAAACTAACCTGAAACAAATCGAGATACATATACCATATAGACAAATGATCAGACTGATGAGTCGAGATGAGTTTCAGCTGATTGTCTGTCCGTCTGAACGATCGATAACTTGAGTATAAACTGAGATATCGTGATGAAACTTGGTATATATATTCGCAGATAGGCGGAAGCAAATCAATGCCACGACCACAAAACCCCGTTACTCGAAAACATATAAACTGCTATAACTAAGCTAGAAATTATGATACTACACTGAATCTTGGAATAAGGGATCGTATTATTGAGGGGAATCTGTGCTTAAAACTTTTGAAAAGTGGGCATGGCTCCTTCCTCTAACAAGTTTAATGTAAATATTTCTATATCGACCAAACTTGCTAACAAGACAGTATTTTGACACAAAATGATTGAAATCGGAAGATAACCACTCCCCATATAACGGTTATGATCAAAAAAGGATGAGATAACTCGTTAAGTTAATAGGTTAGAAGCATAAAATTTGACAACTAAGATGACACTTAAGAGTGACAAGTAAAGCGAAGCAAAAATCAGACATTGGTTGTGGCATATCGACCTATCAGTGAAATCCCATATCTCAGCAACTACTTAATATTATTATATTTGTTTCCTTGTATCACACTGTGGAAGTAGGTAAAATCGGCCAGCTACCACGTTTACTTCTCTTATATCACAATTTTATATTCCATATGATTATTTTACTTAGCAATATATAAATCGAGAGAATAGGACGCTTCCAAATAAAACTATGAAAATAAAACAAACGGAACAGAGCGTGGTGAACCTTTGGCGCTTGGTTTGCTGTTAAAGTATCAGAAGCAAAACATTATTTACATTTTCAGCCGCCTGGATTCCACTTTCGCCTTTACCGAAGAAAAACTGTATATATGGTGTAGTATTTTTATGTTTTTGCTTGTTTCCATTTTTGATACGTGCTCAAACAATATTGAGTCCAGCAATCACAAAAATGTATGAAAAATTATTTTACTTTAAAGTATGCGTAAATACAGCGCAAGCTGATCGCACTTACAAAACGCGGAACACAGATTACTAGAACCATTTATGGGAAAAATATTGTTGTCTTTTAACCAGACCATATGAAAACTTTTTCAGTTGGACAGGTATCTTCACGAAATTTGGCAGAGAGTATTATTCAAGGCATCACTATAATATTCAAAGATATTATTCGGATCGGATGTCTATTATATAAGTTTCCATACAAACTGAACGATTGGAATCAAGTGCTTGCATAGAAAACTTTTTCATTTGCGAAGGTATCTTCAAAAAATAACCAACGCTTTGCTATCATTTCCGAACATATTATTCAGATCGGAGCCTTATAGCTTATAGCTACAATCCGAATTGACTTATCAAAATCAGCATAAATATATTTTTATACCTTTCTGTGCTATAAAAAATGCACGTGTGAAGGGCATAATAGCTGCGGTGAAACCGAAGTTAACGTTTTTTCTTCTTTTTTGCCATATATTTGCAATAATTATTAATTTCCGGGCAAATTGCCTATATCCTTATAGACACTGCACTAAAAAAAACTATCCATTTAAATTGAAATTGTTGGCCATTTGATCCTTCATGGCCTTAAAAAAATTAACTGTGCTTTTGCCAAGGCCTAAATTAATTCGTATCATAAATCAATTCCTGATTTCCAATTTGAAAGCAATTAACTCAACACAATTCAACTCAATAGCAGCTCAAAAGGCAAAGAAGGGAAATAAGTTTTTATGTGCGCAGGCAGATGCAATAAAACAACTTAATATCTGGCACAAATTTCGCTGATCTAATTTCCATTAAAAGGAAGTAACCTTTATAAAGGTGAGCGCCAGCGATATAATAATTCTATTAAATAGCGCAACAAAAGAAAGGGAGAACAAACTGCAAATAAAAACTTTGCTCGCTGTCCACGTGGCACCCGCCATGCACTTCGCGAGTGCCGCTGAAAAAGTCTGCTTATAATTGATTTATGATAAAATTCACTACAAAAAGATGTTCGACCATTTTTCATGGCCTTCGGAACTGTGTAATAAATTCTTTCTTTTTTTTTTTGTCTGAAAAATGATTATTAGCTGAGGCTTGCGAGCGCGTGCTAATAAAATTAAATCTGATCACTGCACAAAAGGTAAATAACAAACACACGCACATACCAATGGACACCCACACAGACGCACATCTTGGTGCTAACAAACTTCGAATAAGCCGCGAACGCTGTGAATTCGGAACTCGGCCAGGCAATTAGGAAAGCAGACCACATTTGATATGAAAATCTAAACTTAAGCCGCGCCGAGACAAAAGAGTTTCTCCTGCTGCGACGTGTGTCGGTAATTTATGGCCGAATTTGTTTATTAAGAAATTTGCTAAAGATTGCAAGCTTTCTTGTGGTGTTTTTGTGCAGCATCTTCTTTTTGGTTACAAAAGCTGGAAAAACGTGAAAATTTGCATGTTTCACGTTCTTCAAGATTATTATTGTTAACCGCAACTGAGCGAAAGAGATGTGCAAATTATGAAAAGACCTTTCACAAATTATATTTTACGGTTAAGCTTTTTGATAATTTCGGACACAAAGTAGTTGGTAAACGTTAGAAGCAAATAAAAATTCAAACGAGCTAGCTCGTTCAGAGACAGCTGGAAATACAATTTCCCTCAGCTGCCCCAGACTATGCAGCTTCTTGAAGCGTTGTTTGATGCCTTGGACCCTAGAGAGACTTCTCAGATCTTGGAACACAAGCCACGCAAGGTATAACACAAAGCTACTTTGGGGTAGTGTTGATGCTGGACAGACAGACCGCAAAGCTCCTACTTCTTGGCAAGAGGGAACTTAGTAATATTGTAGGGGTCATCTATCCTTAAGTTTCCACCTTCAGAAAAGGGGAAAAATTAATTATTAATTAATATCAATGCGAACGTACAGCCTTCAATCGGATGTGACGGGATATACTAATAACTTTACATAATCAGTGTAGACTGCCTCAATAAATGGAATTTCCCTTTGCTTATATAAAAAAGTTCCAAACCACCTGACGTAAGCATAATAAGCTTTTGACGTCCAAAATATTAATAGCACTTTCAAAAACATCCATGCATCTCAATCTATCGACATAGAATCACCTAATACTTGAAAGCACTTTCTCATCCTTCAAGTATTAAAAAATAATATATACACTTAATGAACTTCCTTAAACAACATCAAACGAAACGTCTGTCATCTTGCTTACATACTGAAACTTTCCAATTCCCAATCAGCTCTCCAACATAAGTATTTGCTTATCAAACTTCGCCACATCAAATGCAAGTCAATACTTAGTCGACAACTTAACGGCAAATCGTTTAAAACGGGAAAAGTTCAAAGTGAAGCGCAAAAGTTGTGTTGCATGTACTGTCATTAGCAGAGCTGGCCAATATTATATAAGCCACATTTCCGTTAATAGCTTAACTAACAAACTTTCCTCGAGCTATGTATTCAAATAAACGGATCAACGATAGTTGTGGCACGGTGATATGGTTTACTATACGGAGATGTTAAATTTACAATAAATAATTGGTGTCAATATCAGATAAAGAAATACAAAGAAGGGAAATAAAAACTTTATATAGGTATAAGCATTTCATCTGAGCTATATGTAAAATGATAGCGAAGATGTGGATCGTACTTCTGTGAAATGGGTAGGAAATCTTCACTATAATATTATAGAATTCTTAAGGTTTTCGTGATATTTACTAAAAACTATAATTGCCTTCTATTAGAGAAAAAATAGTTTGATAGGTTATAGACTTAAATGGATGATATCGAGTAAGAATCATATAGTAAGAACCGATAAAGATTGATACCAAAAAAGCTTTGCATGAATTTCTACGAATTTAAGGATAACTCAATAATCCTTTTCGAGGTTTATGCGACAGTGAAAAAAAACCGAATGTGTTCTAAGATTTCTGCGGAATGGTTACGTTAAGTATCCAAAAGCTTTCCCTAAGGCTATTATACGTTTTATGGTAGGATATGCTCCAAACTTTTTTTGTTGAAAAACATAAATTACTTCAAATTGCAACCAGAGATCTTGCAAATAGTCAATACGTCTCATTTTGTTTATACTGGAGACTGATGAAAGGTTCGTAATTCAAGTTCACTCATTTTAAAACACCTCTAAAAATTATTATTTTAGCAAATATTTAAATATATTTGGTTTGACAATATGAGTTTTATTATTGGACCTTGGAAAAATATAAAGGTATAAAATTGCATGTTTTCAGACATTTAAAAACTTTGCTTTATACGCAAATGATATAAGTTTGATAATAATTAAAATTAGTATTATCTTTGCCTACATTTAGGATGGGAACATTCTGGAATGGGAGGGTGAGAGAAAGTACGCAAGAAAAAGAGAGTAATGGAAAGAGAATAGGACTCATACTTATACCCAGAAGAGAGTTTCTCAACAACTAAAATTAGTATTATCGTTGCCTAAATTTAGGACGGGAGCATTAAAAGGGAGAGCGAGAGAAAGCGTGCAAGAGGGAGATATAGGTAATGAGAGCGATAGGAAGAGAATAACTCATACTCATAAGTTAGGACGATAACTAAGGGAAAGCGAGATAAAGCGCGCAAGAGGGTGAGAGAGAAAGAGAATAAGGTTTACAATAGTACCCTGAACAGGGATATACCCTACCACCAAGAAAGTAACGTCGGAAACTCTAAGAAGTATATGTATACAAATGCCTAACGAGCTGTGTTGACTTAGCTTTGAAGTCCCTCAGTTTTTAAGATGTCGATCTGAAGTTTTATAAAACTATTTTTCTCCTCAAGAGCTGCTCATTTGTCGAAATCGCCGATATTGGACTACTGTAGCATATAGCTACTATACAAATGGAACGATCAAAATCAAGATAAATATATTTTGTACTCTTTGGTGTTATAAGAAATTCACCTGTGTTATGAAGGGTATTATAGCTTCGGTGCAGCCGAAGATATAGTTTGTCCTCTTTTTTTTTATATTTTAAACGATATTTAGTCTTTATTAGCTTTACTCTCTTTTTTTTCAGATGAGCTGCTATTAAGGTCTAAGTATAGTGCCACATCCGGGGAATATGGTGGCTGCAAATCGTGCAAATGTGCATTCGTTTGATTTTTGAAAGGATTCATTGTCTTGATTTTAGACGATATTTCTAAAACGGTCCTTTGATATCTATAAAGTGTCACCTTTCTTCCTGAATTATCATCATCAGTCATTCAAAACTGCTTTGTTTTGTTATTTGATGTTTTCGCCAATAAAAACTTATTATAGATGTCTTCGTTTTTCAGTTTGTCCGGAATTTAGCAAGCTGCTAACGAATGCCTGCTTTGCCTGGCTCAGATCTCAGGTAACAAAAAAATGGGTTAATAACACACAAAAGCACCCTGTATACTCTTCATATTGATCGCATTTACCACATACTGTGTATTTGCATTTCTTTATAACACCTTTACACCCACATATGCATATGAGGATACCAATATCAGTATACATTTGTCAGCAACAGAAAGCAAGAAAGTCATTTGCCTTCTGACAATCATTGTCAATCGATTGCGGCCAGGGTTGTTGGGTCAAAGCAATTTGTCACTGTACTGCAGCTTTGAATGCTTGTCTTGAGAGCCACTTGGTGACATTTCTCGACGCAGCAAAGAGATGAGAAACGCTCTAAAAGGATTACGTAACAATAGTGTCAAGAAGCAATGAAAGATTCTGGCACTCGAATTCTATTTTGATTTTTCGGTGGCACAAAGTGTTGTAAGCGACTATATACTATTGTATTGAACTCTCAAACTGCTCTGATTGCATGTGTAATTTTATTCTTGCTCTGGTATTTGTATCTCTTAGGAGCACGTAGGATATTTGTATATATTGAACTGCATACTCGTATATATCTCTTTTTGCTTCAACACTTACCCCTTCTTGTGTACTCGTAACTTTGTTAAAACCTCACACGCTTTGATTTGTATTGACAATTATTTTCGTTGCTATTCGAAGAAAGAATTGAAGGGTAAAAAGTTTATTGGCAACAACACAAACAGTGACAACAAAACCAAATTTTACTTTCAATAAAACTTGCGAAGAAACAAGTGCAGAGTCGTGTTTCTATTTTATTTTTTATTTTTTTGTTTTGTTTGTTATGTTTGTAAATGCGAAAAGTTGCCACATTATTGCCAAAGAAGTTACAATGCAAATGAGTTCCAGTTGCTGGGTAAGCACGAGTGCAAACTATATAGTAAATATTGAAGACAAACTGGTTATATGGTTCTGACTCAATTACGACTGACTTGCTTTGGTATCCTGTCTATAAGAACGCGTGTACGTTGAAGTCGCATCTATACCGGCATCACAAATTGCAACGTTAATAGATGAACTGGAAAACGCTTTATGGTAAAACGTTCACTTTCCAGCATATACACGTTTACATATACACCTCGCTCAATGTCGGCGATTATTCAAATCAAAAGGCTAGAGATACCGATATATTATATTTTAAGGTTATAAAGCGAGACATCGAGAGAAAAAGCGATGTTGTTTTGCTTAGCGTAATTGTGATTGTGTGCAAATTGTGTTGCCTTTGAAAAAAGACTTATAGAGAGAGAGTAGCTTCCAATACTGTCGACATAGGTCTATACCCTTTTCTTTTATCCTCGAATAAAGTAATTTAAACTAAATTTTAGTATTAAGTTCTATACATTTTAAAATGCCACATAAAATGCATTGCTCTTTTTTTCAGGTCACCAACTAAATAAAGCTCCATAATTCGTTCTTCGGTTCGGTTTGGTTTGATCGCTAGTATAATAAATATGTAATGGTTTGTAAGTGTATGTAATAATGGAAGAATGTCATCAAGTAGCGTTGTAAAGTGTTGGAAATATTGAAAAAGTAAAGTGAAGCTGAGTAAAGAAACCAATTGGAAATTATTTCAAATCAAAGAGAGTTCAAAATATATATATATACCAAATATTATATATGGTATTGTAAAAATAATTGAAAAGCGGAAATGAATTATTCGAAGAAAAAGCTGATTGTCCTCTTACAACGGAGTCTCGATATTTTGTAGTAATTAAAAAATAAACTAAACTTGAATATATTTGAAATAGTCGAATACAACTATATATAAATGGGTACACCATTTTTATACTCTTGCAACATGTTGCTACAGAGTATAATAGTTTTGTTGTTAATCGAGCTAGTTATAGGGTTATGCATATATAAGTGATCATGATGACGAGACGAGTTGAAATCCGGATGTCCGTCTGTCTAACTTTGTAACCAACTTCAAGTAACTATCTAACTATTAAGTAACTTCCTAACGGCCCTCATTGATCCTCAGCAGCCCTCATTGGTTCGCAATGAATCTCACTTTCATCAGCTCTTACCATCCTTCAGGCGATTTCATTGGCTCATAATCTCTCAGCGACTCCCACATATTTTCCTTACCACTGACTTATCTTTACCGGTTAATAACGGCGCCCAATTCCTATCAACGACTCTCTCTGTGTCTAGCTAGTTTACACCGACTCACACTGGCGCTTGTTAGCTCTGAATGATTGTGACTGTCTCACACCGGCTTTGACTTTTTCTCAGCAGTTCTCACAGACTGGTGTTTGCTAGCTTTCACTCATTCTCAATGGCTCTCACTGCCTCTCATCAGTAAACAGCGGCACACTACCCAGCCTTACCTCAAAGGCAATGGGCGACTCTTCAATGGATATGTTTCTTAACGACTTAAGTGGCAGTCACTTATTCTAAGGGTCTCTAACAACTCTCACTGGTCCTTAGCGATACGTTTACTCTCACTGGCATGTTTCAGTTTCAATGCGACTCTCACCAGGTTCCACTGACTGTCACTGGCTCTTGTTATCTCTGATTAATTCCCATTATATCTAATCGACTATCAATGCCTCTCACGGACTCTTACTTGGTTGGTTGGTTGAAAAGAGAGGCGCAGAAGCGTCCGTCCACAGACGGCCGCACTTAGGTCATCATTAAGCCCATTGTGCTTCCGAGTATTAACCAAATTAAGCCTTATCCAGAAAAAAAAACATATATTTTTCACCCTAGCTGCTTAATGTCTCTTAAGTTGGAGTATTAGGAGCCGTGGAAGATATACTGCCGCAGTCGGCTGAAATCCAGATCTCATCATCCTTCGCGTTGGTCTGCATTCCGTCGAAACCATTTTTCCAATTTTCTGAAGGTGGGATTTTAAAGGTCATGATACCTACAATATTACTTTTCTTTACTGTCTTACTGGATCTCGCTACTTTTATTTGATTGTTACTGCTCCACAGGCTCATTGGCTCTTTCCGATACTTTCATCTCTTTCTCCGTCTCTCACTTTCGTTCAACTGCTTTTATGAACTTTACTTGACTCTCCTCGGCTATTGTTGGATACCAACCCTTCCTAATTGGCCAATTATTGATAGTCACTGATTTTCAAGGACTTTCGCTGATCTTAAGCAGTCAAAGAGAGTAAGGCTCAGGATCACAACAGTCCTTGGAGATATATTGTAGAGACTTTATAATAGATAATATAGTAACATAAATAAGTTCTTACAACTGTTTATGAAAACAAATATTTTCCGACCTAAAATATATTTACCTTCCCTTGACACTTTTAATGAATCACTCTATGTCGACTGCCACTCTCTTTTATGAATGTGTTTGGTCAGAAAAGCTTTCTGATTTATATTTTGCATACACAAATCGCAGAGCAAGTGACATTCTAAGTAAACATGACCGCAGAACATTTGTGAGAAATTAGTGGCTTGCCAGAAAATGAAAGAACACCAACTGGTTAACCATGAAAGAGGGATAAAAGAAATGTCATGTAAAACAAAAAAAAAAGTTGCGAAATTAAGAAAAAGGTCGCTGTAATTGTCGGAAAATTTGAAGAACTGAAAAAGAAGAGAGTAGTGACATTACAAAAGCTGGCGGATGAAACAATTACGGAAGGCTGCACACACACGCACACACACAACTATGTACATATATCCTTGACGCACTGACACTAGCGCCAAAGTCCTTGTCGCTGGTGCGATTACAACTGCCGTTGGCATAACGCTACTCCGTTGCGTCATCATTACGTTTGTTTGTCGTCGCATCACCATTGCGGTTACACCAAATGCATGTTTCGTCTTTGAATAACTGAAATCTTCTGCACATGATTGCTGTGCTGGTTTTGTGGTGGTGGCTGATTGTTGGTGTCTACTGTTTTAACAAATTTGGGGTCGAATCTAGTGGCTTGTCGTTTTTAGCAATCTCTACATAAACATGTATGTGTATTTGTGTGCAGTGCCTAATTTTGTGCGCTCAGTTGAAAAGTAGCTTTAACGGTAGTGGCTAATGCCTAACCCTTTGTTTGATTAATGACAAGTATATGCAACCTTTCTGTGTTGTTGGCATATTTTGTTTTCTTTTCGCTTCGCTCACACACTTTTTTCGAGCCGCATGAAATTATCTTAATGAATGTTGAAAATCTGAATAATTATTTCAACTTTATGACTTCCTGATAGTAAGCAGCTTGAATAAGGTGATGGTTAAACGAATTTCGGATTAATGCTTTATTTGGCTAATAAAGCGGATTATTTATTTTTCAACATCTTACTGTATTAGGTAAAAATTCAGTAGCTTCTTGTTTTGAAGTTCTTGCGACAATATATCATTTCTTAGATATCAAATAAAAGCTTCTCTTTCTAAGGGTACGAAAACAGTAAAAACTTAGCGAGTAATCCTAGTAGATTAGACATTTATTGGAGAAGTCGCCTACCGTTATTAGCGCACCCTGCAATCTTAGGATCAATATATGAGATTTAAGCTTACAAGAAACTCTTAAGGAGCTCCAGTGATCTCCGAAAATTCACTAAGTTGACAATTTATTCAAGAGGAGATAGCGGATGTTTTTGGGCAGCTTTAATGTATGCATAAATGAGTGGACAGCATCTTTCGTATACACCACTTTGCAACTAAGCCGTCACAAAAACCATGTGCTGTTTGTCAATTAACATATAATATTTTTGGCGCCGGCAATTTACTTACCTTACTTGTCGACAAGACACTTTGAGCCTTACCTAATCTAACAGTGAATAAACCCAATGGAACCCAGTTTGTAGGTCATATCGATCTTCACAAATGGCAGCTTATATGAACTATCTATACATTAATCGTTTTTCTGTACATATTTAAATATTCAGTTTATTTAAATGAAAGTGTCCAAAAATGCCAGCAAATTAGCATTCATGCTCATATTTAAAATGTATCGGAATAAAATCTGAAATTTCCAAAATAATCATGCAATAAAATGTGGTAAAACCTTAAAAAAAAAAAAGAAACTTCAACCATTCCATATATTAATAAGACCATCGCATTGAATCAACATAAACAGAGCAATGATACCGCATGCGACCGCGGACCGCCGGAAGGAAGTGTGATAGGTAATAAATTTTGCAGGTCCGCTATCCATATAACTGTCATTTCGAAATTGCGATGTGTAGACATAATAGCAGTAACATTAACCCAAATATATATCATATTCAATATATTGACGAACTTATTGCCTTCTAACTGCTTATCTATGGTATGTGTTAGTATATCTACAATAACATATCTACCTACATAAATTAATGTATTAAAGGTACATTAACCTGTCTGTATGAAATTCGCTTGAAATTGGCAATTTTTGTGTGCGCCACAATGTCACACGTGGCAACGCGAATATTTCACACGTTTTTGCTCGATTACCACAACCGCTTTGATTGCAAATAGATCCGCATGGGTGCGTAAATTAATACTGTTATCTAGACTTAGCCACTCCATTCTATTTCATCAAGTGTGATTGACCTGTTTATGAGCCGATTTTATGTGTCTCCTGAGCTGTCATTAAACGCCCACCTTTTTCTCCGTGAAGGCTTTTATTAACGAGCACGCAATTTCTGACTGCGGTTGTTAGAATTTTCGTGCAATTTTTTTCTCAACACCTTTCATACTACGTAGTTCGTTGAACATTTTGATTGGAATAATATGTACTTAATAACAATAAGAAATTATTTAATATAAGAGAAATCGCTTTATAATTCAAAGTTCAGAATTTCGACTAACATGAATGATTGAAATGTCGAAACGACATTGTTGAGTTGTTGT
This sequence comes from Bactrocera oleae, assembly GCF_042242935.1. NCBI lineage: Eukaryota > Metazoa > Arthropoda > Insecta > Diptera > Tephritidae > Bactrocera > Bactrocera oleae. The sequence continues at coordinate 57,961,283 of NC_091539.1, forward strand.
TAAGCGTTAAAAAAATATTGTTAGTTGGAATAACTCAAATGTTTTCAAAAACCATCTGAATGATTTTGCGAGTTCTAAAACCTACTTTGAAAATTTTCAGGGAGCAAAAGTATCTCATCGATTGGATTATTTAGACTTAAAAATACTAAATTATTTTTGGGGAACTTCAGCAATGTTGTTATTAAATAAGTGAAAAATAATGGCAAAACTCGTATCACTGAGAAAGTTTTATTGGATAAAGTTCTACATGGTTAATTTATAGTGTTTTCTCATAAACAAAGATTTGTTTATTCTTTTGAACTTACTCTCAAAAGTGCATCTTATTTATAAAGAAAATTTATAGGTTTAGAATTGGATATTTCTAAAATTGATTTACAGTATGGTTGACGATTCCACCAACGTTGGTTTGATCAGGTAAAAAGTTAAATCTTGTACTCAAGAGGGTTAAAGTTTTATCAAAAATCACTGTGAGTTTTACTTCACACATTTCCAGGCAGCATTATATGTACATATTTAGTATCTCTTCTAATTACAGAACACTTCCCATAACGGTTTCATAAAATGGACGTAACAGGACTTGCAAAGAATAGAAAGGCATTATAAATAGCGGCTGCGAGGGTAAATAGCAACTCGTATTGGAGCGGCAAGGCTATCGGCCGTAGTCTCTTGCTATCTACGGTTGTCGATAGAATATTACTCAAATAGGTTCAACAGAATGAAATTCCTCTGACAATGAAAGATCTCATGTAGTAACACTTGGTATTTTTACGCGTGAGAGGGCGAGTTCGACAATGGCTTTACCCACATTAGCCGTCAGCATATCGTATAAGATGATAGATAAGCAAGAGCTTGGAGAAAATCCTGCAGTTACCATGGCTAGTTCATGGCATCCAAATGCAAACAATTTGATGATTGGTGAGGAAGGTTGCAATTTTCTTTGTGTTGAAATGTCTTAAAGACCTACAAATTTTCAAATTATGTTTTCTATTTGTGTTTACGCATTTATGAGTTTAACTTCTTCCCATTCGGGTATTAAAGAAATTCAGAGTTTCACCTCATTTTTATGCATTCGATCTATGTAAGCGAATCGTGAACTGTACAAATACTCCATAGGGAAACCAATTTTTATAAATGAACTGGGTATATTAAGTTGGTCATGAAGTTTGTAATACCTAGAAGGAAACATATACATAAATGATCAGCATATGATGAGCTGATGACTAATCGATCAAAATTCAGTTCTTGTTAGGAATTTTTCGGATTTGTGAAAGACATTAAAGCTTCGCTTCAGCCGAAGTTAACATTTTTCTTGCTTTTTTTACAAGTAATAAATCTCTAAAGAACAAAAAAGTCGTTTTTGGAATCACTTCGAGAGATTTTTAAAGAAAAATAAATAATATTATTAGGAAAAAGATTTTAATGAAGAATAAGTTAATACTTCTGAAATTCAATAAAAGCTTAATTGATTTAAATTACAGTTGTTCTATTGGGATTGTCAATCATAGCAGAGTGGTGATTCGAACAACAACTGATATAAATGATAAAGATCTGGTATAAGCTGGTAGAAATATAACTGGAACAGGTTATAACTGATTAATGAGGCATTCACACACTCTCTTGCATTGACTTCAACTAGTTAATTTTGTTATTGCTTTCTTATGAAATTTTCTTACAAGTATAAATATTAATGAGCTGCCATAAATTGTTGCACGTATAGTTTGAAAAAGTTACAGCAGTGCTCGAACATAACGAGCAGAGCAAAGGAAAATGGAAGACGGCAAATCTCAACTTGGTACTTTCAGCTACGTTCATGTAAAAATGCGACGAAAAATAAACTAAGCGGAAATTTATATTAAAAGAAAAAGTAGCAATTCGCTTTAATATACATACATACATACATTTTCACTTCCTTCATTTCCGTGCTTCTTAAATGTATAGAACAAAAACACAGTCTTGTGTGCTTAGTCTAAGCACTATTATAGAGCTGTTGCCATAAATTGACAGATTTTTCATGGTAATCGCTATTTGAATTGCGTGTTTATCAACATTTAGGCTTATTTATTGTTGCCACATTTCACTCAAACAATTTGTCATTGGCTCGGTGTCACCTAAGCTAATATTTATTTTTAGTCTCCACTGTGCGGAGTATATATCTATGTGTACTGTGTAGAGTTGTGGTAATAACCAACCGCCACCGTCCCATGTGTGCCATAAGCAGCGAGAAATTCAATTTTATTGCGACAATCTCAATTTTATGGTGACAGTAAATTCACTTTCGTGCCACACAGCGATTATTGTACGTAATTTTATTATTGCCAATGACAAACGGATTGCCGCGCGTGCGCTTCAACCAAATATTTGACTAGCATTTAGCACACTAAAGGACAGAGTAAAAGTTACCAATGAAAATAATGAGTAAAAGCAGCGAAGTTGAAACAATAAATGGTGGAGCAACAGCAATTGCAGAGAATGGCATCAACAAACAAGTCATAAATGATTGCAAGGCTTCCTTCGAAAAGTTATAATGAAATTTGAAATTCTTCAACACCAACGGAGCAATAAACGCCAGCGTCTTTGACACTTTTTACAGCAACAATGAAATCTTTTAGCTTTGCGTCGCTATGTATGTGCGAGCGCAAGGACATCTCCCATCCTCTCTACGCACTCGCTGCTGAAAGCTTTCGCCCTTTGACCTTATCGTTATGCTAGATTTCCGCTTTATTGCTACGCTGCATAGGGTAGAAAATATCGTTTTTATACTCTTTGCGTTTTTTAATGAAGAATCCAATTAGTAGCAACTACGGCGACAGAGCATAGCAGCAGCAGCAGCAGCAACATTGAAAGCAAACAGCAACTGGTGAGCAATGTCCGTCTTCTCAGCAGCACCAGTTGAAGCCCAGGCAATATGAGCGCTCTTCATGCTAGAAGTCCATCACTTCTCTACCCTATTTAGCTAGTACTTTGTTTTTACTTTTGCATCTCAACTTGCACCGTTCGTTGGCAGTGGCAATAATATCCTTGACAGCTACAAGTGTACGCGGTTAATTAGTTACTAAGTGCCAGCCAGACCTGTCGGTCGGCGTGCTCGTGCGCTTGCTCGCCATTGAGGTTGTTGACGTAAATGTGGTGTCTAAGCATGCTTAATTGTTGGAGCGGCTACTCTGTAATGTAATGTTGCGGACCCGTCTGTGGGCGTGTTCGCCATAATAATATGCTTAGCTACTGCCCTACTTTAGTGAGTTAATGAGCTTTAATGTAAATTATTGCTGTTCAAATAATATGTTCAGAGTCGCGCTTAGACTCACTTGAACCACTATATGCAAGAAGTGGCTAGTATTTTGTTGTTGAGACTCTAAGTGGCCTACATCTATTTTATTTGATATTCAATATTTTTTTTTTGCTTGGTTTAAGGGTATTGACTAGAGGTAGTGATTATAATAACCATTTTTTAAAAATTTCAGTCGGCTGTAATTAGTTAGACGTTAAGTGACCTCGAGTGTTGGCATTGTCTGGCAACAACCGCAATCTCGCAATGTATTCTTAATTTTTTGGGAGACTCTTAACTGCTTTAGGAATGGTATATTAAACAAAATTTGTGAAAGTTCCATCAAATTTTAGTGCCTCAATTGTGAAATTACCCTTCCGGTTCATTTTCATTAAGTTACGTTTCTTCTCAGCAAGCTTTTGCGTATATGTATTGTATCGACCTATAAACTGTCGATACGTTTTTTGATTATAAAAGCTTTCTTGTGCAATGTACAGCTCTTTAAGCTCATTCATCTGAAGAAGAGCATCCTCTACAGTTTATGTGGAGTGTATTTGACATTTCTAACTGTTTTTTTTAGTGTCACTAGTTCTTCTCACTCTCTTTTTCAATATTCATTAAATCATTATATCTGTTTTTCTAATATTTCTGTATAATACAACGCCTGGCCACTCAGATTGTTTTAAAGCTTTTGCATACAACCTATAAGATTGATAATGATTTGAGTTCTCTAAGTCTTAATGTCTCAATCGCTGGAGCATTGCTTTATTGTATATGGAATGACTATAAGAAATATCTCAACATAGACACAAATCCATAATTCACTGTGAAATAATTGTATTTCGAGGCGTTCTTCTTCATTAATTTAATATGAAGAAAAACTTAACCGAAAGTCATCGTATATTGGTGGAAGTTTATGGTAAACATATTCTAGCTAAGCGAAAGTGATAAAAGTGGTTTGCACGATTTAAAAGTGGTGATTTGGCTTGGAAGATGAAGAACATGCTAGGGGACTAAAAAAGTTTGAAGATGAAGAACTCGATGCATTACTCGCTTTTTTTCCGAACACAAGAATAGCCCGCAGAATCTTGAGACATCACCCAAGGCGCTATTTCAAAAAGCTTAAAAACTATCGGATATTTACAAAAGCAAGGAAATTGGTTGCTATATGAATTGAAGAGAGGATACATTAAAAGACAATTTGCATGTCACAAACACTGCTTCAACGCTACTAAAATAATTCGTCTTTGCATCGGACTGTGATTGGCGTTGAAAATTGGATCCATTACAACAATCTAAAATGTAAAAAATCATATGTAAAACCTGCAAGGCTGAATATCCATGACGAGAAGATTATGCTCAGTATATAGCGCGTTCAGAAAAGTATGCTGTATGCTAAAAGCCAGTGAAACCGAGTAATGGGGAACGCTACCAACACAAACTAGTTAAATTAAAGCGGGCGGTTGTCGAAAAACGCCTAGAATTCGGGACTAGAGACGAGACAATAATTTTCTATTCTTATGACAAACAATTCTAAGCCACCAAGCCGACGCAGTCCTTTTAGGATCAAATTTACGAATTTCCAGAGAGATGAGAAAATGTTATTGCTTCATAGGGACAATACTTTGGATACCATGCCAATAGAAATGTTCGTCTTTTGAAGCAAACCAATCGGACACCCAATTTTCGACTTCTGCGTAGGAATCGAATTGCTGCTCAGCCAATGCGTGTCCCATCGATGAAAACAAATGTTAATCGGAAGGTACCAAGTCTGGTGAATACGGCGGGTGGGATAGCAGCTTTCAGCCAAGCACTTTGTTTGTATATTGAACCGATTTTACTTTGTGTGCAGGTGCATTGTCGTATAACAAAATTACTTTGGGTTGTTTTCTGTCGTTTTTCGATCAATGCATGCTTCAAATTGATCATTTGCTGTCTGTAGCGATTAGTATAATCAGTTTCATCAGATTTTATAAGCTCACGATATACCACATCCTTCTGATCCCGCCAAACACAGAGCATTGCCTTCTTACCGAATCGATCTGTTTTTGCTGTCGATGTTGATGGTTATCCCGAATTAACCCATGATTTTCTCCGTTTAGTATTTTTAAAATAAATCCATTTTTCAACGTCAGTGACAATTCTATGCAAAACTGATTTTATTTCGTGTCTTTGGAGTAAAATTTCATAAGTGTTTTTTCGGTCTTTGAACCAAATTTTATGCATTTTAATAGGTTATGTAATATGAAAGCTGTACACACTTTCCTTAAAATTATTAGCTTCAATGGAATTTCCGTACATTTTAATTATTTATGCACTCTGCATTACTATCTCAAGGTCAGCTTGATATTCTTATCTAAAACTATTTACTAATTATTTTTTCGTTACTTCTAAAAAAATGATTGGAACAACCTGCGGGCGAGTATGTACACAGATATACCAATATATTTACATATGTATGTTCCCTGCAACCTTGTGTGTTTTAGCACCCAAAGTTATTGACATTGTTGCTTGACATTCCTCATCATGTGCACTTCATTCACTTCAATTTAATTGCATTTTCTCTACCTCTAATTTGTTTGCCCCAAATTAAAAATCAACAAAAAGTGTTAATAGCAAACTAATTGCGTTTTCTTGCCACATACTGTACAACCTTACGCACAACTTTGTATAAATATATGGATGTATGTATTTGAAGACTCTCTTTAAGCGATTTGAAAATCTCTGGTATTTTGTTGAGGAAGTTTTCATATAACATACTCAAGTTATATACATGTATAACTACATATATATATCTTATATATAGTATATATGTTGTATGTATGAATATATGTAGTCATTTTCATAGTCAATGCATGCGTTTGCTAACAATTACTCACACCAAGCTTTGTAGTCCCAGTGAAGAATTAATCATATCTATATATGTTTGTATTTTAAAACTGCCAACAAGATAAATTTACAAATATACTTGTACATATGGGTATATTAAATATTATCATGAGAGACAGGCAAAGCAAATTCATTCATGAAAATTCGCTCGTCTTTAAACACAGACATCCCAGCTCATTTATGTTCGTGCAAATATAATATGTATGTAGGAGTTAATATGGCAGTAAATTACTCATACTTATTTGCATTAGATTTACAAAATTTATTTACTGACATACACACATATGTATAAGTATGGTATACTTGCTCAAAATTCGTTTGAAAATTCACTTTAAGTGACCTGGAAAATATGCTCATGCATGTATCTCCTTATATATAATATGAAAATATATGTGTGTGCTTCATAAATATATATACCTATATATATATACACAGAGATTGCACCGTCCACAACACACACACATGTTCACATATGTGTATATGTTTCAATTTATTATGGTACATCTAAGCGTCCACTGTTGCACACTCAACTCGCACACGTTTCTTTGGGGTCAATATTAACAAAGCAATCGATTATTAATTTATTTTGTTTTGTTGAAGGAAATACGTTGCGGAAATTGTTGTGCGTAATTTACGTAATTGAGAGTCATTAAATTGAAACCGATATATACATAAAATAACAGAATAATACATGTGTATATCATACTCTTTAACAAACGAACTTTGCAATTTGATAAGGTAACCGATATAGGTACTAATGAAGAAGGACCAATCAAATAGGCTTAGCTTAAGAAAAGTGGTAATGCTATATAAATCTATTGAGCCAATTATTATTTTAAATATTTTGCTAAGAAAAAATTTGGTTATATATACGAAATTTCTAAAATCCGCTCATAAAACTTATGAATCATGCTCATCCACTAGTTTGAAAAAGGGTTCAGGTTCGTTATCAGCTGATCCTTTTAATAAGAATCTCGCAGAATCCCACTTGGATAGCAAAGTATGCCAGTTCTTTGTGATGCCAGTAGCTTTTAATTATCGAACAACAAGATCCAGATGAGATGTTTTAACCTCAGTTTAGTGAAAGCTGGACAGTTATGAAGAAAGTGTTTAGATGTATCCTTCTAAAGTTGCAAAGAGAAGAACCTTGCTAAGAGCAAGTAATACAGTAGACCAGTTCCGTTCAATCTCTGCTCCAGTCACCGCACATATGTGGTTGTTGACCAACGCCTGCAAGGTTTGCGCTAGATCCTTTTCGAGATTTGGCAACCCTAGTGTTGCAATCTGGCAACTCACAACTTTAACGTAAAGTTTGACATTTTTAATACCATATACATACTCGGAACGTTTTGAGATAAAAGCAATAATTATATTGTTTACAGTAACTCAAAATATTCGTCTCGTCCAAAAAATAGAATTAAATCGCTATTTTAGCGCCATTATTTTTTAAAACTTTCGACGTGGATTGACTCAACAACAATGTATCGATCTTAGCGATGAAGCGTCATCAATGGCCAGTGTTAATCAATGGTATGGTGAATTCAATCGAGGTCATATATCGCTTCAAGACGGGTTGCGTAAAGGTCGTCCAAATTAGTTGTAACGGATATTGCAAAATTGTCAAGTGATCTATGGTGAAATCTAGACAACTATAGACATTGATGGGACCAGCATACAATCCATATTGCATGAACATTTGATTGTAAAAATAAATTTGTTCACGTTGGAAATTTGTCCCACACAATTTTTCAATCGCCGAAAATAAGGTTCGTGTCGATTGGTCTAGAAAAATGTTGAAAAAATACGATAGTGGTGCTTTGAAACATGTCCACGACATCGTAACAGGTGATAAATCGTTGATTTACGCGTATGAGCCCGAAAGTAAACAGCAGTCGATGGGATGAGACCAATCTAACAAAAGTTGTTCGCGCACGAGACACTTCCAAGCACATTGTAAAGTCACTTCCCAAGGTTTTGAAAAGATATTTGACTTTGTCACCGTATAAACTGTAATTAACACAAAATATATTGCCAACCGACCGTCCACCTTGTTTGGAGTATAGAAAAAACGAATATTTACCCAAATACTTCACCATTCCTATTATTATGATATGTGTTCATATGTACTATGTATACGAAACAGTATTAAAAGGATTGCTTCGTCTGATTTAAATTTCACCTTATCTCTTTGCTTTGTGTCAACAAATAAGATAATAAAGACGAACCAGGTTTCTCTCACGCTTATGCTGAAAAGAATTCGGGATGGAAAATGTAACCAAACATACATAAATAAACCTATACATACGTACAACTAAACACTAACGCTGAGCAAATCTTTTCAAAAGCAACGTCAGCGCAAAGTGTCTTTCCATGTCACTAAGCTTAGAGGATAAAAACATTTCACTTCAGACGAATGGGACATGTCCGGAACACACCAAATTCACGCTACGCAAACAGACTGTAGTCACGTGAAACAAAAACACCGTTAAATAGTAAGAGAGCAGCTGAGAAAAAGTAATAGGTAAAATCTTATCACTCAGTCGGAATGAAAGCCGAATAAGGCGGAAGCAGCACGTGATCGCTTTTCATTTCGTTTGTCAATTCTCCACGACAAGTCAACGAATTGACGAGATATTGAATGGAGAGCAAAGTAAATGCGAGTCTAAATGTGTGTATGCTCGTATGCACTTAAGGAAACGAATAGTAGAGTGTATTGGTAAGCAAAACGAATTCACCTACCTTGCTCTAATCTCTTAGACGTCTATCGGGAGTTCGTTGTGGCTGCGTCAGCTTTTGAGAATTTGATGTATCACGCTGCTGCGAATAAAATGAAAGCTTCTGAAACCGCGAAAGCGACGCAATGGAAAAATGGAAATGGAAATTGATATACGTAGAAAAAAAAAACAGTCAAATAAATGTTTGTGGTAAACAACCGTTGGTATTCATGGCTTGTTGTCGCTGCAACTGGCTCACTGACCTTAATTTTCTGCATATTTATTGACACAATTCTATATCATTCATTGTATGAGCATATAAAAAGCTTGTGCGGCAACTGGTTGACTGTGTAAAAGAATTATAATTTCAAAATTCCCTTGAGATTGAGTTGAAGGTCACCTTGGTAGTAATAAATTATTATTTTATAAACGTCTTATTATTCTAAGGATCACTAATGTCTAACTAATTCAGTTTGAAACTTTCGCATTCGAACAAAAGCCGGTCTCTAGGTTTTCAGGTAGTTGAAAGATGATGAGTTTAAAACTTACTCACTATGAAGTTTTTGTCAAATTTCAAATATTTAGAGTGTTTCAGTAGATACTAGGTTTGCTCTCACCTGAAACGTATGCCTGAAGTACAGTTTTTGGAATTATTGTGAATTGTCAGTGAATTCTAAAATATTCTTTTGACATAAATATATTTTTCTTGGGCTATTATCTTATTATAGATGGAATCTCTTTAAAGCACCGATGGCCTTAAAAATAACGATACAATAAGGTAGTAAAAGTAGCTACTGAATAGCAAGTATGGACTCATATCGACAAGTGGAGGGTACAGAAACTTCTAAGGCTGAACTAAACAAAACAAACCTTGCGTGCTCTATTAATATCTTTTTTTGTCCACTTTATTATTATTCTACGTATTTGACCTTCTCAAAAATTTTTGTTCCTTCTCAGCATACTACCTCCCTCTGTCTCTCTCTCTCTCTCTTGCTCTACCTATCTACCTCTCTTCTGACATTTTAATTCTTAGAGATAAATAATAAACAACCCACAATGGAGGATACAGGAAGTTCTAAGGCTAAGTTCTAAACAAAACAAACCTTCTGTGCTAGCTGAGTCTATTAATATTTTTATTGGTCCTCTCAATTTGGTCAAAATCTTGGTCATGGATTTGTCAGAATTGTCCTACGTAGTTGACCTGCTTACAGATTATTACTCCTTCTCATCTTACTACCTCGCTCTCTCTCTTTTCTACCTCTCTCCTGACAGTTTTATTCTAAGAGATAAAAAAAGCAACCACAATTGTGAAGATAATGATTCTGAAGATTGTCGCTGGGGAACTTGGGTAACTAAGTAGTTTACTCTCCGAATTAGTTATATTTCTCAGTTGCTATACTTCGTCAAGTTGTAAATTTATAACCAATCAGGACGATTACTGCTCTTTACAGAGAGCAGCCTGCCAGAATTTTCACCTTGGCACTGAGTTCGCCAGCCAATCGAAATATCTATTATCTGGACCGTCAGAGATTCTTACTAATAATTGCAATTGCGGTTTCCACCTTTTCTAAACTGAGGTCTATGCTGTATTTTTGGTGTGATCTTCATCGATGCATAAAACTTTCAATTTGCGATGAAAGCCTTCTATATTTCCTTATAGGGAAAAACACACATTTTAAACCTTTGAGGAATCAATACTCAATTTAAAAGCTGTTCTCCATTTTTTGACATTTCTTTTTTTCTTCTGAATCCTCTTCGAACCATGTGAGGTTCTGGATTACTTGCCTAGCCGAATATGGTTCTTCGAGTCAATTCCGTATTTCTTGCATAGATTGAAATTATTTTAAGTTCTCTAAGAACTTAAAGTAACCCCACTTTAAATTAGAACTTAACCGATTAATGTTAGACTCTGCGCTGAAACCCAGCCCATTCTGCTTAATACGTATATAAATGTCCTTAATTTCCTGGTCACAAGTGCATTTTTAAAGCGAATCAGTGAACCATACGGGCCATAAAACCAATCTAATCATTTCCATATCAACAGAAACCTAATATGCATTAACGCCAATGGCAAAGAAATTTACTCAGTAATAGAGAATCGAATACCTAGAAAGCTCGTTACAGTAAAGCGGCATATTTATGAAGAAAAAATATACAAAACCAAGAAAGAAGTACAGCAAATACAAGTCGTATGGAAATGATTAAAGGATACAACGATGCAATGATTTCCAAAAAATAATCTAAGCTGGCAATATCGGCTGATAAAATAAATATTTATGCAGTGCGTGCGTGCATATTTTTCACATTAGTTCCAATATGCTCTACGACAAGTCTAAGTCGGTTGTTAGCAGAATGAAAGATAACGCAAAAGTTGCTTCTGAGTATGTAAATGTCGAAGCGAGTGAAAGAGTGTGTGTATGTCATAATGGCTTTAATAAAAAGCAAACATATTCAATGCGGCAAAGTCAGCAACATAATCGGATAATGTGATTTCATTTCAAGAGACGGAACAGAGCGAGCCTATGGTTATGTCTGATTGCATTACATACATATATACGAGTAGCTGCCATCCCGTCAAGAAATGAGTAAATGAGTAAATGAAATTTTCGATAACAGTTATTTCAGAAATTTTTTGTATGAGGGATCAAATAGTAACTAGTGATGCGGCGAGATATTCCAAATTTCGTCTTAGTAGAGTAAGAGAAAGTTATAGTCTGAATGAAAGGTTAAATTTTAGAATTTTGAATATCTACCTTTTTAACAAATAAGTTTCGAATATTTGTTCAAACCTCGCCATATTTATTATTTTTTGGGACTAATTAAAACTCATTAAAGTTGTAGGGTTTGGGACGGCACGCTCAGGACTTGAACCCACTCTACTATAATGGCTTGTGAATAAGTCGCCCATACTTTTATATCTTCTAATGACTCAGGGTTTTACCGGGTTTTTTTTGCGGACGAGACATTTTACTATGAGACATATATTAAAACCTCATAATATACCGAAGCTGGAATGCTTAGCTTAAGTTAGGGTAGGTTCTATGGCTGCATCCAAAAGAGGAGATCACACTTGGACTGTTTATGACAGTCCTTTGTGAAATTAGATACAAATTTCCGTAGTTGGATACTAAGTCTCGAGGAAGCAAAAGTGGGAAATTCTAGATGGAAGTGAAAATCTAACCAGATTTGAAAATTTATAATTTGACCTCGAAACTATAACAGGTAAATCACCGCATGCTATCCAAATAAAGAACGATTTTTGCAATGCCCACGCAACCCTAAACTACGAACTTGTCTCTTCTCCTAGCTAATATCTCTCCCTATTTCGAATGACTGGCTTTGATCCTTCTCCTTCTCAAGGCAATAAAGTCTTCAAAAGAACTACTCTACTGTAGATATCACAGATCCATTGGGGGGGTAGGTGTAGCATAAGCCAATGAAAACTGTTTTAGAGCCAATCCCCGCAAAGTAATGAAACCTTCGTTAATCCATGTAGACCATGTTTACAGAACAGCGAGGTTGACTTCAGCATTTCGAAGAGAGAGTCATTTCCTGGACAGTCAGTCCTCGAGATAGCTTAGACTACGCTATAAGATGGATTGGAAGATTACTTTCTTAATATCTTTTTATATCGGAAAGTCTCATAAAATCACCAAACAAAGCTATAAAAAGTATAGTAAATTTAGTTTCTTAAAGTCCAGTCCAGTTAAGGAACTGTCCGCACAGCCTTATTATTATTTGTACCTAACAGTTTGATCCTTTCATTCAACTTCCTGTCACTGCAATCAGCGGCAGTTACTAACAAAGCAGAATTCGACGCACTTAACGCATACGAATCGGAGTGCGAGTAAATGAGAAAATGTCAAAGCGATCAGGATTCAAAGTGGAGCGCAAGAATGTGACATGCGCCTATAAATGAAAGTGCACTATATATGTAGATATGTATGATAAGTATGCGATTGCGAACCGAAAGTGAAAAGCAAAGAGACAGTTATAACAACTACAACAACAATATTTGGGTAAACAGCTGGCAGCTTAGATGCCTATCAGCAACAAGCAAACAACGAAATGAGCAACTCAAACGAATCGGTTGGAATAAACTGGGTTGGACCGCGCGCAATGCAATGAAATCGAATTGAACTGCGCCAAGCCAAGTGAAACTGTGCTGAGCGAAGTTGAGTTAAGGTAAATCAAACAAACTGCTACGAATTGAGTTGACTAAGTATGGTAAAGGCCGTAAGATATATACACACGCATATAGCTCAACATAATCGCGAGTGCCGACGTGCAAGCAACAGGAAAATATGAAGTGGCGGAAGGCGGCCTTTTTCCGGCAAACGACAATATGTTGCTGATACAAATTTCCATAAGTCAGATAAGAGCTTAAGGCGACGCGCATATGCGAAGGAGTGTACACATATTTGTACGAAGCTGCGTCATAAAGAGGAAACACAGATGACAAACTGACGGAAAGTGTTGCTTGTTTGCAGCTAAGTTCCAGCATATTTGCTGCTGCTCTGCTCCTCTCTGTTAGTTTTATTCACTTAGCCAACATACGTTATATACAAATTTTTGTACATACTCGGTATATATTCGGCTGGCGTTGCTTATGAGCTGTTTGTCCAAAATTACGCCTATCTGTTTCGCTACGCATCTGAATATCGGTCCTCTCATCCCCTCTCTCTCTCACAGTCAACGTTAAAGCGAAGTAAAGTGAAGGAAAGCGACAAACAATGCAACAAAGCCGGCGCTGAAGATGGATAAGTGTCAGCCAAAGTTGAAGGAACTCGGTGATTTTTCATGCAAAATAACATAAAAGAATATAAGTGAAGCAAATAAGTCCATTATGGACTTCCGAAAAAAAAGACGCATTTTAATTTATTATAACACATTTTCAGCTTAAACTGTTTACTTTTCTTCAAAAAATGTTAAATTACAAATCAAAAAAGATTGCTTCTTCATCTTCTTCAGGAGAAACAATTAATGTGCTCTCGATTTCGATATTCGTAAGAGAGAGCCTTAATATTAGTAGTTGAAAAGAGGAAGCTTGTAGATATAGTCCAACTTAAAGAAAAAATCGATCAATTTATTGGTATTTTGCTGCGCTACAGAACGTTCTTATTCAACTGCCACTAACTGAAATTTAACCCTTGGCTAAGTCGTTACATCAGCTCAAAGTAAAGACGATAAACTTTCTTTCCAGAATAATCGGTAATGAACTACACTAAAAATTGTAAGTGGATGAATTAGAAAATCTTCGTAGTTAGACAAGAAGTAGTTTATATAGACTCACAGAGAAATGCGCGTAGCACTAACCCCTTGATAGGTTAGCTATTGAAAGTCTCTCAAACAAAAACTGTCATGCGTGCTTCGGCCTTCCAAAAATAAAGGAGGAATGCGAAGGATCTTATATATATCAGATACAAATCAAACGGACTCTCTCAGATATGCAACCAGTGCCAACCAATTCAGTGGATGTTGATTATAAAGACTATTTTATATTTCAACGAACTAGTCCTTATAAATAATTCCTTTCTTATCCATTTTATGTTTTATGTGTAAGTAATGTGCGAAGATGGAGTATTTGAAGTTTTTAAGAGTCGTGTCCAAAACTACTGTAATATAACAAACACAACAAGCTTGTATTAAAAGAGCGGTTTCAGAATGAATGGCCGATGATCTGACTCTTTAAGAAAATAATAACATCGTTTTAGGATCAGGCGTGAAACTGAAAGCTTCGCTAAAGCTTGTAATTATGTTTTAATCAGTGCTCAAAGACCGCGAGCAAAAATAGTATACCTAAAAATGTACAGTAAAGTTCAGAACAAACTCGAGACAGATTTTACCTAAGGCCAAGCGCTTAATTTTATTTCCAAAACTCTACTTAAAACAAGTAACTTAAAGGATACTAAAAAATTATATAAATTCCAGGGTCAATGCCTCAATTCAACCCAAGAAAACTTTAAACAAATACCAACCAATTGAGTTTATCACCTTACATAACAATTTGACGCTCAGTATATAGTCAACAGCACTAAAATCCACAAGTGCCTGAAAGATAAACAGCAAAGTACATTGGTCAGAACTCACTTGTCTTACTTGTTCTGCACGAAAGACGGGTGAACTCACGGATATTACAAAGCAAACAAAACGAGTGCAAGCGCCTTCGCTCGCTTTTGTCTCATAAACTCTTTCACTGGCGTGCATTGTTGCTTTAGTGGCGCATTCCAACACTTTCAATACCTTCACATTGGTTGCGTTACACAGTTCAATGAAGCATTTTATCGATCTGCAAAGTAAACCGAGCTGAGTCGAGTTACGGTATATGCACTCACATATAAACCTATATAAAAATCTTTTGTAATACGAGTGAATAACTGTAATGGGTGCTTTAGCAGGTACTTAAGCTTAAAAAAGCTGTTGTTTTGAATTATATTTGCACTTGTATACGAGTACTTATCGGATATCTAAAATGTTTGCTGAGATTAAGAACAGTCTCTCGCATTATTTCATATATCATTACTTTGACTGGGAAAATTTTGGAAGAATAAAGCTTCAAGTATTAGCTTTGTACTATGTGTGTAAGCTCCAAAAAAGCTCTCCGCTCTCATCTCTGTGAATAGAGTATAAGCTCAAAGAATAGTAGTATTTCTAGATAAAATTATTTTATACTTTTCCCCTTTATTATGCTTTAGCCCTTTTGCTACACCCATTATTTTCCAAAGTATTACAACATTTTGCCGATAAACCTTGCCAGCGACTTGACCAACTTGCTCCGACCAACTTAACCCCAATAAATTCTGTGTACGCATTCACTTAATGAAAAGTTTTTAATGTAAACAATTTTCTTTGGATCAACAAACCCATGCTGAGAACCCACAATGAGTTTAAGCATTTTCGGATCCAATGCGAGAGCAATTGTTACAAAGTATATTAAGTAGACAAGCATACAAACTTACCATTTTCTTAAATAAAAAAAAGTTCCATATGTATGTATATAAGTGCACTGTGGTCGA
This sequence comes from Bactrocera oleae, assembly GCF_042242935.1. Lineage (NCBI taxonomy): Eukaryota > Metazoa > Arthropoda > Insecta > Diptera > Tephritidae > Bactrocera > Bactrocera oleae. Next base: position 57,977,167 of record NC_091539.1, read on the forward strand.
AAGTAATTTAAATCGGATAACACTCTTTGAGGGTGCGAGTAATTTGGTGGTTTAGTAAAGTAATTTATTGTTATGATATACAAGTAGCTTATAAAGCTTGTCTAATTGTTGTTTACGTTAGTGAGAAGTTTAGTGAGGTACTCAGTAAATTGACAGCACGCGGTTGCTCATCGTCGTCACCCAAAATTAAGTTGCGATATCAATCTCAGAAAAATTTTAATCGTGCTTGACGATGCCAAAGCCGGAGGTAAGAACCGAAAAATTTAGTCCTCAAGAAAAAACATTCAGTAAAGGAATAAGAATTCAATCACCCCTGCATGTATCAAAACTATATCCTAACATGATTTAAACCAGCTTGCTAGATATAAAAAACTGCGCCCTCAACAGCCATCCAACAGATTCACTCATCTTTGCCTAACCCTATTGTTTAGCGATATTTGCTATATAATTATATATGATAATTGGAGTGTTATTTTGCACACCGTAAACGTTATTCAATTAAAGTGCAACCAACAGAGTAACTGCGATATATTTGAAATATTTATGAGAAAATCTAAAACTCAGAAGGTTTAAGATTGTGTCGACTTTAGGTAAAAATGTTCTGGATGTGTCATGCCACAATAGGTTTCAGATTGTTCTTGGGATTTCTGGAAATCCAAAAAAATTAACGGTTCGAGTAGCACAACTCAACCACTCAGATCAAGCTTTTTCTAGATTTGATAAAGAAGTGAACCCGACAGATTTCGTAGGGAAGTTGACAAACAGAAATATCTCGTTACGTGTAGTACCTTATATATGTAAGTCTTCCAAGCATTAAAGAAGCTGGAGGGGTTAAGGAGGGATGTTCGTGAAAAGATTTAGGCATTGGCATTGACGAATAAACTTCGAATGTTGGTAGTTGGCTATCTTGAAACCTTGAAACATAGTATGACTGCTTACTGCATGACTGTCATACAAACCGATCGACCAAATGAAGTTCTTATCTAAAAACTCTTTTATTTGTCATCTCAATTGATAGCTACCTGCTTGTCATTTTAATTATTACTAGTGTCAATTTAGTGTCATTGAGTTTGACATAACGGAAATCGGGCGGGCTTTAGCACGTAGTTCTATCGCAGAGTGTCATAAATTATTAATAAACGTTCATACTACATTTTATTATACGACATATTGTATAGGGTTTAAGAGATATTTTAACACCAGCGCCATCTCCTGGAAATATTAGTGGTCAGAATTTGTTATGTACATTTGTATAAAGATATGTTTTTGAAGCAATTTGGAAAAGCCAAAAATTTAAAAGTATTTTTCAAATAAAAATTTCCCCATTTTATGAATTTTTAGAGATAATAAAAATTTCATGCGATAAAAAGCATGTCAATTTACACCGCAATAAAATTCTGCTCACACATGTTTTAAATATTTTACAAATGATTTCACTTGCTGCATTTACACACACATTAGCAGACATCACACATACATACAAACATACGAACAAATGTCGTGACAACATTTTCAGCAAATGTCTTTGATGTTATTTAAATAATTCCGATTTCACAAATGTCTATTTGATATGCATTTGCTGACAGGAAACATCGACACATGCGCACATTTCAACCACCAATACCTATATACACAAGCGTCGCATGTATGAGTGTGTGTGTGCGTGTCGACAAGGCATTCCAACCACCGAGCGCTGTTTGAGGTCACCGCAGTTGCATTTGCATTCAAGAGCATTTCGCCTTTTCATGTTTTTCCTTATTTTCATGGTAGTTTTTTATTTCGCCACTTATTTTGTTTATTTGTATGGGTGCTTGCAGCGCTGATAATGTTGTCATAACATCATTTTGTAATGTCATCGAACGCGAGCGTACGCAGTTGGTGCTGTTGAATTACTGATTGATGGGCGCATAAGGCGTTGATGGCGACATTTTAGGATGCACCCATACAAACACACTCTTTGACTTGTTTGAATGTGGTGTGAAGCTGCTGTGATGTCAATGCCATGAGCATTTCAAGTGTTGTAAATTTTAGTGAATATTCATCACTTTTCCGCTCACATGTCTGTGACGCGTACTCACCACGTATGATACCAGTGCTAGGCTTATGTGACTCAGTTGCTCGCGGTTGATTTGACTCAGTTTTTCTTCCCAAATGCAATGCTGCTTCTGTCAAATAACAGCTGTTTAAGCGCTGCTGACATATTTTATATGCGTATTTTCAATGAAAGTAACATCATGCCCTCGTAACGCTCATGTTTTCGAATTGTGAATAAAAGAAGACCTAAAACTATAGAGATACTGCAGTCCAATAGTATTCATGACAAAGCTGCTCATATCAACGGTGGCTGTTATAGACTTCAAGACCCATTATTTTAAGTAATACATACCACTATAGTTCTTACTGAAGAGAGCAACAGAAAAGAATACACCAACTCGGTAAACCTCAAATAATGTTTAATATTCACGCTGATTTTATAGATTCGAAGCAAGATAAAATTGAAACATTAAAAATTCTGTAATTCTTTTAAACGATTATCTGATGTATATAGCAGATAAAGATAATAAAGATACTCCAAAATATTTGTAATATTCGAATAAAGTTTAAATTAACCGCACTAAAGGCTTTTCGTTGCACTAACCTCTATTAGTAAAGGATAGAGGTATCTTTTTTTATTTTTCATACCGTTCTATTGGGTACCTCAGCTTGTCTCTCCATGATTCAAGCATAATTCCGTGTTTTTCTCAATTCTAGCACTATGTTTGACTAAAACTCTTGAAACCAGGTCTCAACAGCGATCTAGACTAGGTATGGTCGACCTTTGTGTGAAAAGCTTAAAATTAGTCACTTGCTGAGTTAATTTGTATCTCAAATGTTTTACTGATCTTATAGTGATTAAAAATTCAACTCAATCTTAGGTTAGTTTAAATAGTCGATCTTAGTAGGGATCTTACTTGGGCAGCTTATAACGCTGGCTCATTGTGGTACTCCTATAAAATTGATCATTAACTCTCACAATTCGACAACGCGCTTTGAGTCGATCAGAAATTTCTTGAGACGACTAAAGTCAGTTTCGCCAAGGTTATGGCTGTCAAAATGTTTTAACCTCAATCTTGCAAAAGCTGGACAATGGAGAGAAAATGCCAGGATGTTTTCACCTGACCTTCTTACATGCCCCTTTTACAATTTGGGTCGGACTGAATTTTTAGCTTATAGCATGAATGCCTATTTGAAAATGTTCAGTAAAAACTTCTACGATTGCGGCAAGATGGAGTTCAGTAAATCTCCTACGTTCTAATCGAGGCCAGAAGTCGCCCAGAGGCTGGTCGTCAACCAACGCCTGTTAAGCACACGTGAGGTCCATCAGTCCAGGCCAAGATGACAAATGTGAGTAGAATTCGATTTCTGAGTTTAACTTCGAAAAATGGAGATATCACATCTTCACTTAGGACTCAAGCTGTGGAAAAATCATTGATTTTATAAGATAAATACCCAGCCGAGTGTTGCACAGTGTTATTATTAAATTGTTATTATTATTTTACTATAAATTTATTTGAAAACAAATATATTTTATTCATTATTTCGATTACGATATTTCACAAATCTTATTAAAAAAAAAGCATACTTTTAGCTTAATTCTAAATATGAATGAATGAATCGAGCCCCAATATACATTACAATTTTCGACCTTCGGCTTGATTTTATATCGTCTACTTTTGTATATCACACAATGTTACACAAATTTTAATGAAATTTAAGTGGTCTAGCTTTCCTAGACATAACGGAAACTTTTCTTTTAATTCACAGATCTCCAATTTAACCTTTCCTAATTTCGTGTACTTAAAATTTACATAGAAATTTCGGCAAACTCACGAGTTAACAAAGAAGCGCTTGGAAAACTACGTGTCAAATTTTGTTATGTAACTCGATTCTGTTTCAATTATTTTCCTAATATCCTTAACTAACACTAAAAAAAATCATCAGTTTTGTTAAAAACAAATTGTAAGAGTTCTTTGCTTACTTTCAGCGAAAAGTAAATTTTCCAAAATTAACCAAAAGCCAACGGTACTATTCAAAACCAAAATGTTAAAGCTTACAAGAAAATATAGTACAAAGCACTTCTTGCTTTTTACTGTTAAAACTTTCGGGCCAAAAACGAGAAAGCATTGACAAAGCAAAATTATGTCAAGGTGCATGCAACAACAGTAAACTAATATACACGCACATAGAAAAGTAAGCAGCCACACATATACAAGTATGTCTGTACTATGAAGATACTTTAAAATTAAATGTTCAACTAAAATACACAAGACTCTCACACACACACATGCATAGAAAGTTAAAAAACCGCAATGACCTTGCCACAAAAGAAACAAACAACATGAAATAATCGCAAACACGAAATAAACAAAACAATGGAAAGCGACAAATGAAATTACGGATGCTAACATAAATACACACACACATATACACACAAATACTTACACTTACATACACATTTGTGGCATTCAACAAAAAGCTTATGAATTGTGATACATACATATACAATTCGGTGGCAACTATGTTGTGGCAACGATTTAAACATGCACACATACAAACATACTCACACCAATGTGACAGTCAAAGAACTAGAAAATTAGGACATTTTATGACAACTTACTGTCGAGCTTGTTAGCGAACAAACAGCGGTGTGGGTGTAGTGGGTAAACAAGTGCAGTGCTGCCGTATCAACAATAGGCACGCTATGCGGTGGCCAACATGCGAGTTTATGGAAAATGAAAAAAGTGAAAATATTTTGTGTGCAACAATGTCGTCACAGTCAACATTACATTTTCATTGGCATGGGTAGAAAAAAAAATTACAAAAACAAAAAGAAACCAATAAAAAGAACTTGAAATAACCTTCGACCGACTATCGTTATAGATAATATTGTAATTTATAGATTTTAAATTTTATATATATAAATGAAATGCTAGCATTTATATATGCTGCAAACTTCGTATATACCTTACCCTATTCGGTATGTAAATAGTAAAAATATTCAATCCCAATATTTTAGACTCATAATCAATATGGTTTCCGTTCTCGTAAATCAGTCAATAGTTCTTACAATTTGTAAAATTTACCTGCAGATCACTAAAGTTACACCAAATTTCGTACTCATTAAATGTCTCACTTTGGGAAGAACTTTACGAGACCGCTAAATGTTTCGCTAAATAATCTTGCAAAGCTCTAGAGATTGTGCTTTATTTATTTCTTTAAGTTCTTTCAAGTCAGTGGATGCTGAAAGCAATGTGCAACCGACACACTCCGTAAGGAGATGTTGAGCAGTGAGATCGCAGAAGAGCAATAAAAGTACATCTTACTTCTTGAGGTTGTACTCACATATAATTCAGCTTTTATGGACTCTGCATTGAAGCCAAACGGCAAAGCTCCACTTCTCTTTTCGTGAATGCGTGTTGGTCTTGCAAGTTCAAGTTTTTCTTAACCAAACCCATGTATTTTAGAAATTGAATAAATAGGTAAGAGCTTACGAGCTCGCACGCTTAGCCTTGGTAAAGAAAAGCTCTAGTTAAATTTAAACTCGTTCAGTTTATTTAACCACACGTCTTATCTCTTAACTCGATATCAATATGAAAAAATTCTACTTGTGATGTCCACCTAATACAATTTGAATTCCATTTTTAAATATCATGACCATATTTCTTTCATCATATAAACGCGACCTCGCGCATAAACTACCACTGAACTACGGTTAGCATATTCCAAAAATTGATAAAATCGGTCTATACCGAATTTTCGATCATTACTGAAATATCTTAATTTATTATATTATACATTATGTTAAAATTGTTATATTTTATGCTAAATTTTGTAAGGTTCAATCGTCAAATAAAAAAGTTTTCCTTACAAGGACATGACCGATTAAATTATATGGCAGCTATGTGCTATGGTGGTTCGATCTGAAAATTTGTTCAGATAATATATCGTCTTTTTAACAATAATGCAAACCAAATTTGTGAAGATATATCAATAAAAATAATTTCCTTCCAAGGACCTCATTTTGATGGTTCAGTTTGTATGGTAGCTATATGATATAGTTGTCCGATAAGGGCAGTTTCTATTAATATAATATTATTATTAAAATTGTTAGCATGCGAGGATTTACAGATAGGATTAGGATAAGAAAATTTCTTGGATATATTAAATTTGGATCGGCTTGAATTTGGTTACCCAAGAGAACTGATAATTGACACGTACTTAATTATTTATCGTTAATTAATATACTCCGCTGTGAAAAGGGAGACACAATTTCAATGAAAAATTCGAATGTAAGAGAAATATTTAAGCAAATCCAAAGTTGTAGAATTGTGCTCATGTGATGAACGCATCAATTAATTTGACATTTTCCAATCTATCAGGGTACCTATCTCTGGACGTATTGCTATAACATTCAAGTTGCTAATCGTGTGCTCAAATATTGGTCTTCAGTTTACTGATTACATCCATCTAATTTTTTTTCAACTCAACACTAACACTTAAAATTGCTCCAAATCATTCTTCACATTGAAAACAGCAAAACAGGCATTTGTCGACCACAAATGCCACACCACAAATGGATTGAATGATGAAGCATCGATGCAACAATACAACTATCTCACTTACTATATATATATATAAATATACAAGTATGCAACTATACATACTCGTAGTTCAACGCTTGACATGAAGCCGCAACCAAAGTGATGCCAACAGCTGCGCGTCACTGCACATCATCAACATTGGCGGCCTAAATTTCGCATGTCAATATGTCAACGGTATTCTCCACAACCGCTCATAGTCTGCACACACACTTTTACATCTTCATATGAGGATAGGCTAAATTGCTTTGGTAGTTATTTGCACAACAATAAGTTGTTGTGTTACCTCGGACCTACATATGTTCAGCATCATACACACACACAGCCTCATTCATGTGAAGGCAAACAAAATGTTTCGCTTGATGAATGGGTGTAAAAGTGTGTAAGAAATAAACTTACAAATTGCATTCAAATGTCTGTGTCAAATGTTGCATTCTACTGCTATATGCAGCGCTTGGCATTCATCTGTCGTGCGCTTGGATGTTACTCATACGCACTGTTCCATTTTTGTTGCGATTTTGTTGAACGCCAGAATTTAGGTGACTCGCTGGCATAGAAGTGCATGTTAAAGTAGGTGAAAGACAGTTACTGCTTTTGTCATGTCACTTTTTGTCTACAAATAGGTTGCTGTTGCTGTTGTTGTTGTTGTTGACGTGTAAGTGATTCTTGTTGCAGTGAAAGTGTATTAAGTTTTGTCGTTTATATTGCTAAAGGTGAGCTTAAAATTTTAATTTATATACTTTTTTGTACAGTTTTTTATAGAATTAAGGGGCTGTTATTTTCGAAATTTTGCTATATTCCTTTTTGTCTAAACATTTAGTTAAAATAATGAGAATTTTCAATCAAAACATAGTAGATCGAAATTTTGATTACTTTTAAGAAATTTTAAGCAAAAAACTACACGAGTGAAATCATCCACTTAATAAGCAAACTTCAGACTTTTCACTTATTGCCCGAGCCATATTATATTATAAATAACAAGAAGATGACCAAGTATAGACACATATATATTCCAGAAAAGGAAGAGGGATAAAATTGTGACATATTTTACCATTCTTGGAAGAATATTATTTCTTGTCATGTGTATAGTCTACCATTTTTATTGCGATATATTCGATGTTGCTTGTCCTTATGAAGGTTGTATTTGAAACTAACCTCAATCAATATATCTATAATATTCTATATGATTAACTACAAATTATCTATCTACAATCAACTGTTCGGAATAAATCAGGTTAAATCATGTTTTATGACAAATCTCTGAGATCACACTTGGACTGCTGCTTTGAGAACTCGAAAGAAATTCTATAGTCATAATCTGATAAAGTCTTTTATTTTTGTACCCGCTATTTCACCTGGACGTGAGATCTAAGGCGTTTCTGCTTTGATTTGCGCGAAGAGAAGTGTTGAAATGATTCTACTTTGTCTTTTACCACATAATTGGGCAAGTGAAGTCTTATTTGAAATAAAATTTATATGACTTTCAAGATACTTCCTTCAACATTAAAGCTTAACCATTTGTGTATTACTTAGTGAATATGAAAATGACCAGTTTTATAGAACCGATTACTGTTTACGTTTTACCAAATAGTTACTTTTATATTGATATAGTTTCCCAAAGCAGCTAAATGGAACATAAGGCCACAAAGACAAATTATAATCAGATTTTTTTAAAACCAGAAATTAAATTTCTCTCCAAGAATGACCGCTTATATGCGCTTCTGCTCCGACTTCCCGCCTCCATGTGTAAGCTGGTCTGCCACGTCTTTGACTTCCTTGAGGATTCCAGTCTAACTCTGTTCTGGTAATATCATCGTCTGGTTTTCGATAGGTATGGTCGATTCATATCCATTTAGGTGGCGGTTAAGAGGTTAGACTTGTTAATAATCTCCAAATGTTATCCAACGATGCAGCGCAACATTTGGATATCCGATTACAATTATCAGCTGCTGACTGGCAAATTTTTTGTGATAACACTGCCTAAATAGCAAAACTCTTCGACTCCTTCGAGGGGTGTACCAGCGATCTGTAGGTTTGATACGTCAGTAAAAGTGTAAAAAACCGTTAGATTTTTCTGTATTTCCATTATCGGCTTTGAGGATATCTTAGTATTTTGTTTTGGTTAAATAAAATTTTTAGGGTTTCAAAACTCTGAATACTATATTTTATAATGTATATTCGTAAAGTCATCCACTTAGAAGCCAGCCTTTAAATTTAAGCGTCTTTAAACATCTATATTATAATATTTTTAAAGAGCGAGAGAAATTAATCTTACTTTTTAATTACAACCACAAAGAAATGACAACGAAAAAGCTTAAATAACAATGACGTACGAATATATGTGTACAACAACTCCGGAGAGAAGTAGTCCTCACTAAAATAAATCGACCACATGCCACTTCAATGCGTGGACTGAATGACATTTTTTTTTCCGACAGGTCGACTCTGATATTGTTGGTTGATTTTCATATCCATGTATCGTATCAGCTCCATTATTTACCTACTGCTACTTATACTTTCATTTCGCATTGAATTATGTTTTCGTAACCGCGATGGCTGCAGTTTTTCATGAATTGAATAAGTGCAAAAGTGTATTTACTTATAATATCAAGCTTCTTCATTTGCTGCACACATTCACTCTTCATTCTGCTCCTGCGTAACGCCACTTACAAAGAAGAGCAAGAGAAAAGCCAGTAGTTGTAAAGAAAAGCCACAAATCTGCGCGTAATTTCCGCATACTCGAATTTCGTAATTGCGAAGATTTTCATTACGCAAAAGCTGACAGATAAAAAGCAAGCGTGGAACAATGAATGACTCAAGCCGATCAGAAATAAATGGAAATTTATATATTTACATACATATACTATATAAATATGTATATGTTGTATGTATATAGAGCAGATAGCTGCTTAAATAAATATCGAATGAAAAAACGAAGTACAAAAGAAGAAAATTAAAATGGTAATCGGCAGAAATTAAATCTCTTTTACTTAACTTTTACACGAGAAGGTGCAGAGAATGATTAAAATATTTTACAGCTAAAATTACGTTTATATTTATGCCAACACTTCAAGGATACATTGGAAAGATTCGGCGTTTTTTTTGTTTGAGTTATTTACTCACTGAATTTCAATCACGTAAGCAGCTACATGGGGAGATAATGACGTATGCAAAGTTTCAGGTAGATACCCCATAAACTGAGGGACTTGTTCGCCTATACATAGACAGATAGACGGCAGACAGACACCTTTTATGGATGCTGAAAATTGTGATTCGTTACGCTCTTCGAAATTAATTCCACCGCCTTCATATCCGTGTTAATAAAGCATTAGTTTTTAGAGCTTGTCCCACTGACTGACCTGACATCTCCATACGACTCCTTGCCCTCTAGGTGTTCGGTAAAGCATTTCGAGTTTACGGTATGGATCCAAGATCCATAGAAAACGAAACCGTTGGCTATTTCGATAACAAACCTCCTAGAGCGGGAATCTAGTCTAACGAAATGAGCAAAGCGCTGAATCAACCTCATATTCTTCGACACCACACCAAGCGCAAAAACATTAGTTATATCATTCACTGTCTAGTGGCGGTTGAACCGCGATATAATTTTAAACACACACTTACGCAACATCAATGTCCGATCCATCACTTCAGACAGCTTTCTAGCGAGACAAAGCAACTACGTGATCTAAATACCCACAACCGATAATGCTGACTACTTTTGGCTACATCGACATGGCTTAATAATAAGATAAACGCTTCTCGGATTAAAACATAAAAAATAACTGCTGATTATATTGGAATTATTTCCTAGAAGCTGAACGTCTGACAATTTTATAAGCCGCACATAGTTATTTTTTAACTAAATACATCAAATCTCAATTGCTTTCACCTCATTAAAATCGCATACTTTTTATTGTTAATGCTCAATAAATAAAGAAAATATTTATATAAAACAACAATATGGTACATAGTAGAAAAGCAAGTTGCAAACATTGCACTGCCACAACGAGCAAATGTTTACTGTTAACAACCAATAAGCAAGCATGTCACTAGCTAAGCACCGCCACTCGCTCCAAAGCGTATAAAGCGAAATTATTTAAGGATCATTAAACAGAAAAACGCAAACAAAGCTACAACAAAGAAAACTCCCACCGCCCGAATGGCGCACAATCAGTGCTAAGGCGAGAAGCTTAAGTTACGACTAGACAAACCAATATCAACGAAAGTCAATGCTCTCACGACTGCGGCATAAATGCTTAATAATATTATATGAGGCACTGAGAATGGGGACTGAGATCCAAAGTGTGTATATGTATAATACTCATAAATTATTGACGAGTGTGTTGGCGCAGGTAGTTTTGCTTTCTTCGTGCTATAATACTTACAAGCGAAATTTGTGAGTTGTTGTTGTGCAGAGCTTGTGACTTTGAGCTATGACTGATGACTTATGTGTATGAAATATGACATAAAATAAGAGAATGTAATAAATCAAGAGAGATGTTTTTAGTGGCATAGTGCGAAAATATATGTGCGTAAAGTTACTATATAATTTAAGTACTTGTCAAAGTATGCACTGATTTACCATTGTAGTCCAATAAGGCTAAAAGCTCTATCAATCTGGTAAAATTCCTCATGCGAGACATGCGAGAATTTATCAATTTAAATATGTATAAGTCTCAATGAAGACTCATGAGAATGTTCCAAGTGAATGTCTACTACCGAGAAAGAGACAATATGTCTATGTGAGATCAGCCTCGATTTTGCTGGTGCTTCGATTCATAATGTACTCGTATAATTATAAATACTAACTTAATAACCGCAATTAATAATGAAATAACCGATACGAGAATGATGCAAGTGCCTCAGAAGGATTAAAACCCTAAAGCAAAATGTACCATAAGGGCTTGTGGCCTCATTCGAAATGCACCAAAATATGTTAGCATTAACGATTCATGGATCTTACATACAAAGGAGGAAGCGGAGGAGGTAACGTCATATTACCACAACTCGACAATAATTTATCAAACAAAAGCAAACGAGCTTGATATAAAGATAAACACGATAATAAAAGCTCTATTAAAGGACCATACCACGCAGAATATAAAGGTAACAGTCAAGATCCACTATCTGACACCAACAATACAAGTAGGCAAGCGTTGAGTCCTAGTTTAGAAGATAATGGTGTAGTTTCGCAAATTTCAAAAGTCTACCGTGATGTATGCGAAGTTTATTGTAAATATGGCATATGAGATCAATATTCTAGATATTCGAGGCACTCACTACTACTCAAACAGACAGACCAGGCCCATAGTAGTATATTCGTTATAAGGGGCTATCAGACGGTATGCACTGATCAGGGGTTTGATTCCGATTAATATTATGCTAAACAAACGATTGTCAACTAATGCGCCAAAAATAAGATGACCACAGATCCCGATTTACACAAGAAAAGTTTGTTTAGCGATGAAGCCCACTTTGGTTGAATGGATACGTTACTAAACAAAGTTGTCTCAGTTAAGGTGCTGATAATCCACATGTCGTTATATCCACATAAACTCACTGTTTGGTGTGTTCTATGGGCAGAAGGAATCATTGGGCCATATTTCTTCAAAAACGAAGCCGTTCATAATGTTACAGTGAATGGGGAGTGGCTACAGCGCCATGATTAATTACTTTTTCGTGTCTGAATGATAGTATGTTGATGTGGCTGACCTTTCGTTCTAACAAGAAGGCGTTACATACCAGACAGCCAACGAAACAATCAATTTATTGAAGGACTCTTTTGGTGAGCGCATTATATCGCGTCATGGGCCTGTCGGATGGCCTCCAAGATCGTGCGGTTTAACACCGATGGCCTATTTTTTTTAAGGTTATGTGATGTCGCTTGTCCACACAAACAAGTTCGAGACGATTGACGCCTTAGAAGTGTTTAATAGTCGCGTTATTGCTGACATACGGCTCCAATTGCTGCACAAAGTGGTTCGCTAGAATTTATTTGACCCAGCCGCAGCAGTCACTTTGCCGAAATTATTTTTAAAATATAATGGCAAATACTTATCTTTATTTTAAAAATAAACTTCCTGTAAACCACATGTCTAAAAAATGTCCCTTTATAACTTTTCTGCATGGTTTTAGATCGAGTAGATGTCTCAGCTAAATAGTACTGGCAGAGTTTCTGGGAAATTATTGAGAGAGAAAGTAAGAAGAAGAGGGAAAATAAGGATGCCTATATTTCTTTCAGTGTTTCTGCTTAATTGGAAGAACATTTTGAAATTATATATACATTAATTGCAATATAAAATTTTTGTTTCATTAAAACACCGTGTATCTACTAAATATCTACAAATATGATATACTACACCTACATATAATATACTTCAATATTTCCACTCAAACACATATCTTTATACAAATAAATATGGAAGTCTGCGTTATAAATTCACAAATTTTTTATTTATCCACAAAAGTGACATCTAAAAGACTGACTTTTAATTAAATTAGTTCTATGGCATAAACTTATTATGTTTTATTGCTTTTTATCTAAGAATTTCACTTTAGATTGTCTAAGGACTTAAATGTTTTGTTTAGTTGGCAGCTCTAATCTTAAATATAAATCGCAAATGTCATATATATATATATATGTGTGTGTGTTAAAAAGCCAGACACTTCACAAATATTTTTGAATTACTAAAAATAGTCTTAGCTGTTATTTTGCGTAAATATATAGTTTTGCAAGCTTTATTTTATTTATGCATAATAAAAATATATTTTTATACACCCATAACCAGTTACACAGAGTATAACGGTTTTGTTCAACTAATGGTTGTTTTTAATACAAAAAATATTCAAGATTAGTATATAATGGAAATCAAGTTAGGGATCATGCGTGAACAAGCAAGCCAACCCTCTTCAAGTACCATATACCGCATATGAGAAACACAGTGAGTTTGGCTGAGTTTATACTGAAAATATCATTTAATTTTGGATATCGTATTGGCCACTATCATTTTTTGAAAAAATGGTTCTATACTTTTCCTAGCCCTTATGAACTTAATAAAACAATTTTCGTTATTCAGATAACCATTATATCCTCCATTTATCCAATATAACGATTTTCGTTATTACAGGCTTTATGCCGAATATGTATACTAGGGTGGAGCGAAATTTTTTTTTGGCTTAGCCTTAGGTAAAATCTGTAGATTTAAAAAAAGCAAATTTTTGGCCAAAAAATAATTTTTTTTAAAACCTAGAGGCGGAAGTTTTAAAGTAAATTTTCGAGCTAAAATTTTTATTTCGTAAAAAATTTTTGATAATTGTTCTTAAAGCTGTGGAGAGTCCTCTTTCTGGGCAATTAAAATTTATCAACCTAAAAAAATTTTTTGTGGTCTTATTGGAGTTTTAAAAAAAAGTCTTAAATGACATGCTTTCTTTAAGCGTTAAAATAAATTTCGAGTCAAAACCCGTCAAACTCGGTATATTATATTTTATATAAATGTGAAGAGTTTAAACCAAAAATCATTTTTTTTTGTCCAAAAATCATTTTAGCTCGAAATTTACTTTAAAACTGAGTACGCCGCCACTAGGTGTTTAAAAAAAATTTTTTTTTTGTCCAAAATTTTATTTTTTTATAATATACAAATTTTACCGCCAGGCTAAGCCAAAAAAAATGTTTCGCTCCACCCTAATGTATACCAGTCACTATGTGAGTTATCTAAATAAAATTTAGTGAAAATATTTGCGAAGCATATTTTTGTTTACTAATAAAGCTGAATGAAACTAGTCTAGAACTTCCACTAGCCGCACTATATCCAAAATAAATAGTTATCCTTCCAGTTAACTTTCTACCAAAAATAACACTCAATATGTGGGAGATATTTTATTCACATTAACTGAGCATATAACCTTAGAAATAATTAAGGCGTGTCCATATACATATATTCCCTTAACCCACATATATCCAATGTAATGATTTCCGGCCTTCTAGTTGCTTATAATCGATTCTGTTTTGTTCTGACACCTGGAAGTATTTTACTGCCTTTGATTTGACTGCACCCGAACTTAGTCCTTCCCTGCCCGTTTTGTTTGCTTTGATAATTCATACTGATTTGCTAGCAAACTCACAGCTGTCGAAATACAATACAGTATGTGTGTGCATGTACTACAGTCAGTTAGAGCTTAAGAAACAACAATATGCAAAAAGCTTTCTCGTAGCAGTTTGCCTTGTAATATTGGCAAATGTCCTTCTGGGACAACATGCGCTCACATATTATATAAGTGTATGTTGGGATATGCGAATAAGCCGCAAGTATTTTTCATATTATTTTCATTTATCTAGACTTTGACAGCTTGTTGTCACTTTTACGTATGGCACATAAAGCTAAAGATATGAATAGAAAGTACTTGCATACAGCGAAACATGCACATATATTTACGTACAATATAGTAAACATAAGCTCATAGTAAACTTGCCGATTTTATATTTTCCCTAGATGCAATTGACATTTCTTACTTGATGATCTTATTCAAGTTATCAATTGCTAGATTTTGGGCGGAAATGTAGTAGTTTCAAACTAGTACAAAACAGTTTTAAATTGTATATTTGCAAAACCACCGTATTCTTCATTGAAATAATAATGTTTTGCTAACAAAACTCTCTCAATCACGCTAGGTCCGCGGACATTTTTACGCGACCTCCTTAAAAATATTTGTCGAAATTCGAAAGAATACAAATGTCAGATAATAATTTCGATTTTTTTAGTCACCCTGTTAATTTCATTTTTTCATCATATTTTTTTGGCAAGCAGCCATTTTGTCAAAAATTAAAATTTTGACTTCAATATTATTAGCTGTTTTCATCTGTAGTAATAAAAAATTCTTAGTTTTCGGATTTGAGATAATTTTCAAGCAAAACAATCTTTTTCACCACCAGACATATTTTTTTGCGTAAGCCATTCTGGAGATGGGCTATAGGATCGAAGGAAGTTTTCAAAATGAACCACTGACTATTAAAGCACATTAATTTTGATAAATATACATTCATTATTTTTTCGTATATATTAAAAAAAAAAACGCCTCTTCGAAAAAAATTCACAAAAGACGCATTTTTTGAGGCTTCTAACTGGATATATGGTAAGCCCTTAAAACAGAAAAGTATAATTAGTATTTCTTGAATTAATTTAATGTTTCTTCTAAGAAGTTTATAAATACGATTTCTCGACGATTCTTATTCACTATATGATTCTTTAGAAAAGCAATTTAAAAGTTATTGAACACCATATTTCACTCATTTCCAACTTCATAACTTTTTTTTTTCAATTCTTGCGCAATATATTTTTAATTTCAAAATTTTTATTATGCCAGTTTTACACAGGTGCACATGCGGTCCTCTTTTTCCGCTTTTTCCTTTTTCTATTCTCAGTCTGATTTATTACAGTGAAAAGCACAATCGATTTCATAGCTATGCATTTACGAGTTTCGATTGACATTGATTTGCGGTACGCCATAAATTAGAAATAAGGACAGACTCTGGTTTCAATCATTAATTGCACGCAAACCCAAGCTTCACATTTCAAATAAATTGCGATAAAACAAACGACAACGGTAATTGAAGTGAGGAAAGTAAAATATGGAAAGAATAATTGGAAGAATGGGAATATGGTAATTGTATTAAATAACGTAACTCCTCAAAGCATTTGCACTAGTAACCCACATAGACCACATAGATGTATGGGAAATGTTTTAAATTCAAGGAAAAAGGCAGAAGGCATTTATCAAGGTGCTCTTTTCGGTTCGTCGATACCTTTCAACCATTAAATTTGTATATCTTGTTACGTTTGTAGAGGGCAGCCCAGATTTAAGATGCTGTCTGAGTCAGTCATTGGACATCTCGATAATAAGGGGATTAACTGGACTGACGAACGATTATATGTAAGCGGTGTGATCCACTAGTCGGTATGCCGCACAGTTACGGTCGTTTAGTATATTTGCGCGTGAATTGTTGAGACGGCTAAGGTGTTTACCGGAGAATCATTCATCAGTGTGAATGGTGTGTGCGTGTAATGTACGTATGGGGTCCAACCGGTAGTTCAGAGCAGTATGGAAGTTCAATTGGTAGTAGTTTCGACTATTAAGTCTGACTGGAGACTTAATTCTGGTACCACGGGGAGCAGGATCACTTCAAGTTCACTTCAACTTGCTCTTGTCACACGGACCTCCGGGGAGTTCCACGCTGCCAATTGATGCTGAAAAACGACTGATATATTCATTTATAAATCCTTAAAGTTTTAAAGTTTTTTTAAGTTTGATACTCACCATAACCTGCAAATTTTACAATACCCTTGAAAATTGCACCTAAATCCTATAAGTTTTACACCAAACAATGGCGTATCAAGTAACAATCATGAACTTGTGCACCCACTCTAGAGAATACAATTATAAAATTTATTCGCTGCAAATATTTTGAAAATTCTTTCCAGAATTATGACGTCATAGACATTTTTTAATCGACACCTACATCAAAGTGCACACGTGTCAGCGATGATGTTGAACTGTGTGACATTGTTGTTGGAAAGGGATGAACGGATTTGCATAATTTGAATTTATGAAATCGACATGTTGACCTACATTTATTAGATCAAAAGCTAAGCAAATATTTGGGCGCATTATGTGTGTAGATATATAATTTAAATAAAATATTTGACATAAATCCACAATCACTCTATGTGTATTATTATATATTTTTAGCTAAGTCAGAGGAATGTATAAGCTTTAAAGGCTCAACATACCTTTGGACCTTGGCTTTCACTAACTGTACGCAATTTGTGAATGTGTGGCCGTGAGGATAATACAACTGCAAACAGATTTTTACTTTTTTGTCCTCAAAAAATTTAAAACTTACTCTTGCAACAACAATGGGTGTTCAGTGGTTTTCGAAGGTGAAGATTTATCGGACGAATGGAGGGTAATATAATATTATTTTCTATATACTTAAGCATTTATTCTTATATAATATATTTTACTCAAACAAGTAAGAAAGGTCTGTGGCCTTCGTCTGAGGGGTCTGTGCTATACTAATAAGAGGTTGTCCCGAAAATTTAGTTCCAGAGCCACACGACAAAAATATCAATGAAAATTACAACAACTTAGTTCTCGGAAAAACAAGAAGAACTCAGGCTCACAACTCTATTTCTTGTAAACTCACAAGAAGGCAATGACTTTTACCCCGATAGTTTCGAGTGAGCCAGACGGCGCCAGTGGAAGTCGTTTGCTTGCATTTTTTTGCATTGCACTTAAAAAATGCTGTGTTTGTTGTAAGTGATGTTGTTGTGAGCCAAACTCAGCCTAGTAAACTACGGCGTGTGTGCTGGGTGCTTATTTAAATATTTAGATGAGGAAGCAATCGGATGACTACTCTTCCAGAACTAGACTTAAATGCAATCCTGTGAAAAATACAGCAGCGATTAAATAAAGAGTGAAAATAGTATTGTATATACATAAAAATACTTAATAGTTCGAATTCGCAAGAAATATTTGTTTTTGAAATGTACAGTGCTTTCAAAATCGGGCACTTAATTTCTTAAGACAAGTGTGACTGATATCTCAAACAAACTCACTCAAGCGATGGAAAAGGCAAAATTTTAGTAACTAAAAAAATATTTTTATTTGGCAAAATTACACATATATTTTTTTGCTTCAAAATTTTCGCATTCAAAGCAATAAATATTTTTCGCAATTTTCCAATTGAGAGTTCAATATGCATGTACTCATCCACATGGGAGTGGGCTAATAGGAGATGCAAATTATTGGGATTGATGACATGGGTGCCCATTGCCGCAACTCTGTGATAAAATCAGCTAAATATGGAACTGATAGTGTTTTCGGCCTTCAATTCGCATGTGAACACTTGGGCAAGTGTGAAATTTTCACACTGATAGGCATTTGTGGTCGCACGAAAATCGCTGCTGGCAGCGCTTAATTTGTATAACTAGCGCTTCACTGTATGTGACCATATAACGGCTTAAATAAAAATATACATTAGGATGGTACTTATCATACATGTGGTTAGAAAAATGTTTCCAACAGAATTTTTAAGTCAAATTCTATATTGATATTAAAATTGTTCGATATAATATATATAATACATATAATATATTATGTGTATATAAATTTTGGTTCCAATCGGGTTCGAAGAAGATATTGATTGCCTTATACTGCTGCAGAAGAGTCATTGGCAAAAGGTGTGGTCTCTAACCAAAAGATGTCCTTTTGTTCTAAGACACTATAGTCAAGCTCATTATGTTCTATAGAGTCTTTGTGTGGCGGAGAGCCCTGGAAAAGACCACACTTGCAAGGAAACTCGAGAGCGTTCAACGAGCAACGCTTCTTAGCATGTGCGGTGCACTAAGGTCTACTGCAACCATGGCACTTAATGCCCTTGTGCATATAGTGTCCATAGGTACCGACGGAAGGTGTATGTATGGCCGCGAAAGTTGCTATCAGATCCAGAGAATTTCTGGAACACATTTCTGAACATTGGGAAATTCTCACACGCTTTGACTTTATAGCGGCTCCCCTCACTCCCCTCGTGTATTCTTCTATCAGATAGCTGTGCTTCGCGGGAGCTTGGCCAACATTGGGCTACCATCAGTTCATGATCAAGATCCTATGGCACAAGATTGATCGCGAAAGATCTATTGAGCTTTTTGCGCTATGTGTATAGATATAAAATCAGCGTGATGAGCTTAGTCGATTTTGCCAGGTGCGTCTGTTCGTCTTTACGAAATTTAATACAAATTATTTTCCAAGGCTTTGCTAGAATCTTCAAATATATTCTCCAGATCGGACGACTATAGCATATAGCTGCCATAAAAACTGACTTATCAAAATCAAGATAGAGATTATTTTATACCCTTTTATGCTATAAGAAATGCAACTGTGAAGGGTATTATAGCTCGGGTGCAGCCAAAGAAAAATTTTTTTTTGTCTTTTGGTTTTTTATTTCCTTACCCCATTACCGGTTAACCTTATTCTTATAAGCATTAATCGTTTCCCAACAAATACTCCTAAACTCCGTATTACCATTTGAATTGCAAGTTAGAGAAAATCGTTTACTGAATTTCTTAAGGATCACCCGAATCTGCTCAAATTCTTGATTGCTTCCGAAATAGCAACATGTCGCTGGAATTTTATGAAAACCGCTACAATTGCCGGCATTCAACACTGAAATTTGGTTATTGCGCGCTTATCAGCTAATAGCTGCAAGTCTATATTAACAGCTACGGACTTAGCTGAGTGCAGTAAGTATGTAGTAAGTGTATATATGTGTATATATGTATATGTATATGTATTTGAATTGATTGCCGTTTGTTTGCTCAACCAGTTGGCTAGCAACATTGTCAGTGTTTTGGCCATGCGGCTTCAATAACAGTTTTCACAAAATCCTCGCTGTAGTTGCTGCACACACACGCACACACATACACATCAATATATACAAATGTTTTTGTATTTAACCCATGGCTTTAGTTTCATTCACTGCTCAGCGTTTCGCATCATGAACTTCTTAAACACAAGCAAACTCTACGGCACGCACTTACATAGAAACACCCACAAATACATACACACACATATACACGCATTTATAGCTAGCATACATTGACAGCTGCTTTTATTAAACAAATATGCTGTGACGCATCTCAATATCCCGATTGGACTCACTGTGCGGCTTCGTCGCACACAATTAAATTTGTGAGGGAATTTGCGGACGATTGCTATTGCCCTCGCCACTGCAATTATTGCCGTTTTAGCACAGGCATATACAGATGCACATACTCGTACATATACATACACACATGCACCTAAATACATTTGTTTTTACTCTGCTCACCGCCTCTAATCGTTATGGCGAGCATTTGCTGCTCGTTAAAGCGCGTTATGACTTTAACATGGAGGCACATTACACTCACACGCACAAACATGCATATCCACATGTATTTAAGCGTACTTGAGTGTGTTGATGTAACAAGTTGTTTTGCTTTAACCGACAGCGTTGCTTTAGTTTTACACTTTCAGCTTCAGCTATTTTTTTAACAATTTATTTTTGGTGCAACAAAGCGTGAAAATTCACGGTTATCACTGACATTTGCGGCAAATAATCATATGGTGGTTGTATCTATGGAGCAAATAGTTTGTATACGAGGTTGCTGGTAGTATAAGATGCTTGGAATAGATCATGGATCTAGAAAAAATAAAAAATGCTCGGACCTTTAGTTGCATTCACCAGTCCTGGTCAAATTTGATCAAACGGTAAGTGGTTCCAGCATTGACATATGGAAACCGCAATTCACACGAACATAAGAAAGGTTGTGCCAACTTAGGAAAAAAAATTATCCATTCGGTTTGCTCGCACTGTGTAAATGGAGCAGTCCGGGTAAAATTTAATCAAATGGTTAGGGGTTTGCCCAGGATGGTGGAATAACTATGGAAGAACTTTTAAGGATTGGATCATATCAAGAACTAGGCTTCTAAATTAGTCACCTTGTGCATATGGTTCGATTTCGTTAGACTTATTTTTTTGAGGTTACTAAAAATTAAGATCGAGAGCATAGTCTTAATAAGGAGCAGTCGAAGCGGTCATATGGACAAATTTTTGCTATAACTCCAGGTATCATAAAATTTTAAGACCTTCCCAATGTCATGAAGTCTAGGTAACTCTTATTTATATTTTAACAACATTCTAAAACAAAATTTGCATTATGAGCTTTATTCAGTGAGCTAAAAAGGTGAATGAAATCAGTAGGATAGACATCGGATTTAAATAATATGGCTCAACAAGTCAATCTTCATTAGATCAAAGTTATATAAACTGTTGTACTTTAATTTTAAACTATATAACTATACTTTACTGGAAGGACTTACCTACTTAAGGGGATATTCTAGTGTAGAATTGAAAACAAAAGTTTCAAAGTTTAACTATTTAGGAATATGTCTACAAAAGGCTTTTGGAAAATTTAAATTATTTTAGGAGATATAAACTGGTTCGACTGGGTCTAATACAACAAAAGACTTTACGCTAAACTTTTTGAAAACGATTTTCAGAGTTTTACTCGACCGATTTTTTTGAAATTTTTAGAGAATATTCTATATAGACCGCTCTCGAGTATGAACTAGTCTCATCCTCAAATTTAAATTTTTCTTATTTTTGTTAAAAAATACGAGAAAATTAAAAAAATTGTAAAATAAATTGGTTTTTTTTTTTAAACAGTCGCCATTTTGTCAAAATTTTTTTTTTTTTTACTTATTGCTAGTTCATACAATTGCGACATCATTCCAGACTGATAAACTTTTTTTTTTAATTTTAGATGACTAGGCGGGTTGAAATCATGGATATGCTCATGTGCCAACTTTTTAAGACCCACAACTTCAACAGCTTTCAGTTTATTAACTTTTAAATTTTTTTTTAAATTATTTTCTGTACTCTTGTAACATTAATAAATAACTGATAAAAAAATAGATGGTAAAAATATTGACTGCTTTTTTTTACGACACTTTAAAAATTACCTAAAATTCATGTCTCTAGACTAGAATACCCCCTTAAGCTAAATATTTTTCAAAATGAATCAAATAAGCTCTACCAACTCGTCAAATAAACTTGCGGTAAAACTTTTTACTAACATATTTTAACACCGCTTGCCATTTGAAGTTTAAAATATGTAAACACAAAATTAAATTTTCTTGAAGAAATGTGGTACTCTCTGGTATGAAAATCAACACAATAGCTAGATTGTTGCTTTCAAATGTCACTTGCTTAGGAATAAAGTGGTGCCCAAATATAGAGAACAGATAAATAGGTTGGTTAATGGATGACATGACACTGAGATCTACCATTACCTGGTCTTCAAATAGTAATGTTAATCATGTAATCGAAGGGTCTATCCATTGTACTTCTAAACATAAGTGTGGTACTTGGAAAATCTATGGAAGAATCTTCGCTTTTTGTTAAAGATAAAAATACTCGTCTTCTTGATATACAAAATATTTACTTAAAAACTAAAAAAATCCTGCTATCTTCAGCATATTGATTTTTAGACTTTCATTGCTCTGTGCGTCCATTAATTGCTTGATCAACAACAACGGTTCTCTTTCACTGTCCGTCAGTCAATGTGTTCAATGTGTCATTGTTGTTTATTACCTACCAGCACGACGCATCCGACGGCAATTTCTTATCATGTCTCGGTCTTACCGTAAGATGGGCGATAACTCACAGGAAAAACAAATACATCTACATTCTCACACACATACACTTATATACAAATATACACACATACCTATATGTATAAGGCTACGAATTCTCATACGCAGCACATACGAACAGCTATTGTTGCAGAGATAGTTTGCATGTGTGTGGGTTAACCGTTACATTCATGTTCATCTCTTGACACACTCTTTCAATGAACGCCTCTACTATTATTTAACCGTTATTTCGATGACTATGGCTCACGCCTTCGTTACAGCCATTACGAAAGCGCCAGTTTTACGAGTATGTGTCCTAATAGTTTGATCAAATTGCCTGTCCAATAGACATCTTTCAGTTCCATGCATGTTTCCATGCGTGTGTACACACTTGGTTGTAGCTGTGTGTTTATTAAGATGTGAGTGTGTGTGCATGTGGCTAGATTGACTGTTTATCAGGCTCCATAAGCTGCATTGAAATAACGTTACTTTTTCGTGTGAAAGTAAAAGTAAACGTGACAAAAATTTTAATGTCATGGTCCATAGTCGATAGTCTTACTAACCAATACATACTCGTACACAAATACACACTCCCATATGCACATATTGGGCAATATTGGCTATCACTGTCGCTGTCTTATGCTATGCATCAGTTTCCTATTAAGTGAGCGTGTGAAATTGCAAAAAGAAAAGTAGAGAGCATAAACGGCAACATTTTTCTACAGTTACCTATAAACCCATATGTATCTATGTGGTTTACATATATAAGTACGTAAATATACCTACTTTACGCCTAAATGTGGTGATATCTAGGCCATTTTTCGCTTTGACTAGGTCAAATATTTAAAATGTTCATGATTGTTGCACCGATATTTAAGCTTTATGTGTTTTTAATACATTTTTAGGAAATTATTTATTTTCAGCCTATTTCATTACTGTGATCTTTTTTTACCTTATAAAGCTGCTCTGCTCCAAGTTTTGTTTGATCACTTTCCTTATAGTATTACTGTTGATGAAGTCCAGAATTAGATTCCGAAAAAATATATAAATTTTCATAAAAAAATTCAGAATTTTTATTTGGAAGCTAAGACAATTAATAAGCATTCACCGATTTGTCAAAAAGGCTTATGAATAATTTTTTTGGCATAATAAATTTTTTGTAGTTTTACTAAGTTAGTTCCATCAATATTCTAGACACTAGTGAGCTTTTTATTCTTCTACTGCGGTCTACAAATATTGTCTAATTCACGAAGTATTTCCGAAGAAAACAAATTTCCGTAGAAAAAAATATGACTTACCCCAATTGCATTCATATTAGTACTCCCACAATATTAAGAGCCATATACAGTAAAAAGAAACACTAAATAGAAATACAAAAGCGAAAAGCATTATTTGATGGCTAAGTAATGTGGTCGAATTTGTGTACGATGGACGTGAGTAGCATATAGTGTACATGGAAACCATGGCGTATTATTACAAATATTTACGTAATATATGCCCATTTATAAGATGATTTTCTTATAATCACACAAATACTCACGTTTTCTTATATTTGACCTCTACGCTAATTTGATTCCTACGTATGAGAAAACCAGATGTTATATAAAATTGGTGAATGGGTCAAAAATTTATTTGATTGGAAGTGTATATGGTATGTATATGAACATTAAAAAAAGAAAAAAAAAATTTCTTACTCTTATACGAGGAGAAAGCATTGCCATTTAAGCCTCCTCGATGTCGAGATAGGTACCTAGTCATGACGCTACAGCGTGCAGAGCTGTATCAACCGATCTGCCTTTGCTGTAGGCATGCTGAACCCTTAACAATCCCTCGGTATTCTACTCCTAATGTACAAGTCTATAAATCTCTCCGACGTTTTCAATAATAACGAGGATAGTTTACTGAGCCTAAAATGCTTAGCAACGATGTGAAAGCTCCAAGCCTTATGGCCTAATCTAACACAATTCAGGTATATGGAAGCCAGCCAACTGCATGACACCTTGACCATCCACTGCAGTTATGCCGGTAAGATGCAAACAGCGCCCGAGGACTTAACAGCCATGAATGAATTCAACGCCTAGATATGGTGACGTTCGCCCAGAACCAAGAAGGCTGTACAGCCCTCCCTAAGCTTCCTAAGAGTCACTTCTTCAGCGAAGTGGTTCAACAGAAAGGGAGTATCCAGGAGTAGCTTTAACTAATACTCTCTCCTCACGGTCCATCCACCATCAGCATTTCTTGGATACCGCAGTGGAGTAAGATCTTCTACTCGAAGATCTGAACTCACGTCGCTCCGATGTCCACCAAAGCGGTGTCTCCTTGCCTTTCTGAGTTTTCAGAGGACAGGCGCTTTCAAGAGTTATCCTACAAGCAGAGCTAAAAGGCTCGGCATAACCATCCGAGCCTGTGGATAGGATGCAGTCCACATAGGGTGCTGTTAGAAAAGCTGATCGAAGCTTTGTGTACTACATATCCCAATTTGTGTTCCTGAAGTTTCTATAGGTTCTGCTTGCCGGACGCGGTCCGCCCAAGCTAAGACTAATGTTTCTAGGATAGATCGAACAAAAACTGTGGTCGTATATTTAAAAAGAATTAAACATCATGGTAAATAACAAAATAAACCGTTTCTTCCTATGGCAATATAATCACATAGTAATATATATCTAATATCAACGATTGCATAAGGTTAAGATATTGATTTGTCCGAACTTTTAGCAGACAGGTATCAGACAGCCCAAAAGTTTTTATTTCTTTTCCCAAATTGTTTATGCGTTAATATTTGATTATTTTATATTGCAAGCAAAGACTTCTTCAAATATCTGTGAGATAATGTCGCATAAATGTTCCTTCTTTTACCTCCTACTCCCAATCTCCCTTACTACTCAAAAGTTGCCCTTACAACAACCGACTCTCTCGCTTAACATTTTCAAACTACAATATATAAAAAAGGTTAAAACATAACAAAACCAAAACTACAAATAATTGGTTCGGTCGCATGTTATGTTTATCTGCGTTTGGCCAACGAGCCAAATGTCATTACCTTTGCTGCAGTCCGCAGTCCGTCTTGTTCGACGATATTTGGCCCACAAGCAGTCATTACAGTAATTAAAGGCAACCTCAAGGTACATATAAATACATACTTTGTGTATCGTTTTGTACATGCACTTCAAATTTGAAACTACCCGCATTCGTTTAGACGGACGATTGCACAATCGCGACTGGTCGTTTGGTCGACTGCAGCCCAACCAAGCGGAACAATTTAATTATTTCTCTTAAAAGTTTTGACATTACTATGTATAGAGCAAAGTAATTGCATCACACCATTAACGCCTTCTAGACATTCAGACGGGCATAATGATAGCGAAACAGGGTGATGCAGTGTGATTGTTATTTGAAAAATAATATATATATCTGATTAGAACAAGTAAGAAAGGGCTAAGTTCGGGTGTAACTGAACATTTTATACGCCTGCAACATGCAAGGATGAAAGCAGGGAAAATACCTTCAGGTGTTCGGAAAACTTTTAAATTAAAAATTGTTGCGAAACAATTCAACATGCATTATTCGATGAAATCGTAAATGGATTACAATCAAATTTGTATTTTATTGAGTTATATTATAAGTCATATACTTGATATATATAAACTATAGTATATCCAATATTATACGTTCAGTTAACTTTGCTAAGATATCTTACATATCGACTGATATACGATATATGGTAAAAGGCTAACCGGAAGTTCCAAAATCTTATATTAATTGTATAAGAGATAGGGGTAGTATTGAATCAAGTTTGACTATTTTTGACAATACAACATACTATTAACAGAATAAAATGCTCCCAGAGTTTCATTAAAGTAACTCACATACCATCAGCAACATACATGGAGTAAAATTAACCGAACGTTTGAAAATTCTGTGATTAGTTTATATGGAGGCTAGGGCAAGTTGTCACCCGATTTTACTCACTCCAGGCACAAACATGCACCATTTTAAGAAAAATACATCCATCTAATTGTATTAGGATAGCTCACATATTGGCTGATATATGCGGTATGAAGTAAACTGGAAGCTCAAAAATTCAATATTTCGATAAGCTATATGAGGGCTAAGGGAAGTATTGGCATCTTATTCTGTGTAAAGTTGATCATATAGCTCGAATGGTTTGGGAGATATATACTTCAAACTTTTTAGGAGCCGCGGCCATGCCCACGCCGTAGATGCCCCTCCCCAATGAAATTCCCTGCACCTAATTACAGATTTATAACTTAATTAAGTGCTTAGTTATAGTATTTTATGAGTGGTTCCATCAAACCCATATCCAATACCAAACTTTTTATGGCATCATCACTAAGTTATATTATTCTTACTCAAGTTACAGCTTGCACGAACAGAAGGACGGACGAACAAACGGATAGTCACCGGTCACCCGGATGTCAACTCGGCTCATCATCCTGATTATTTATATATTTATATATATAATATATAACCCTATATCTATCTCGATTAGTTTGAGGTGATACAAACATTCGTTAGGTAAACAAAGCTACAATATTATACTCTGTAGCAATTTGTTGCAAGAGTATACCATAAAAATATTATATACTATAAACGAAATATGAAGTTCACTTCAGTACCTTTTTTTCGGCGCCGTCGGAAATCTGGTATAATTCAAAAAACTAAAAATTATGTTTTTTCGAAATTTTCACTGTATATATTTTTGAAACATGT
Organism: Bactrocera oleae; assembly: GCF_042242935.1. Lineage (NCBI taxonomy): Eukaryota > Metazoa > Arthropoda > Insecta > Diptera > Tephritidae > Bactrocera > Bactrocera oleae. The sequence goes on from NC_091539.1 coordinate 58,004,766, forward strand.
TTAAATATACCCAGAAAATTTCATAACCATCTATATAGTGTTTTTTTTTAATTAAATTTCCAAAAATCGATGTTTTTTTAGGCTGTCATACTAGGTATGCCTGAAAAGCGTCATGTTGGCATCAGACAGATAGCAGAGGATTTAAACATTTCTTATGCATATTTACTGGGACGGGACTTGGGTTTATGAATATGACGACGAAACTATACAATAATCTAGCGAATAGCGCTCTAAACATAAGCCGATACCGAAAAAATTTAATGACGCAGAAGATACTAAGGGTCATCACAGGATTTGAAGCCATTAAAAGGCGATAATACGAGTAAAGACTTGTATTAAAGTAGGTGCAAATTTATTTTTTTTGGCAGTCCGGGTCAAATTTGATCAGATGGTATACTGTGAAGTAAGACTGCATAGCAGAAATATGGTATATTTAAACATAACAGTTTAAATAAATAAATATTGCCAGACTAACATAATAGCAAAAAAAGATACATTAGCATCAAATAGCATAACATAACACAACAAACATAGCATAAAAGAATATACTGAATATAGCATGTCAATTGTAAATTTTCAAATCAACAGTAACAATTGTAATAAAAAATTGTAATCTAACATAGCATAGTATAACATAACATAGCATAACATAACACAGCATAACATAACATACTAAATATAATATATAAAATTAAAAAGTTTAAAAAATTTCATAAATTCTAACAAAAAATTATAACCGCACACATCATAGTATAACTTAACATAACACAGCATAACATAACTTAACTGTAACGTAGAAAATAATAAAATTAAAAATGAATTATAATAAATTTTATCAAACAATTCTTTAAACCCGCACGCATTGTAAAACCCTTACACTTTACTAAAATTTAGCCACCAAAGCAGGTGACAGTAGACGATGAAATATCGCAATGGATTTTTACGCTTCGTAAACATTTAGGTGTTTGTTGTACAAATACATTTAGCAATTATTTATGGCATTTTGAGCGCAGAGCCCAAATATTTGCCTGCAAACTCCAGCGTTAACTTTATTACACAAATACAAATTTTACAGCGATACAAATTCATGGCTTCTTTTATTAAACACTAAACTTTAACTTTGTCTACACTAGGCGCCTTTTAATAAACCTTCTTCATATACACGCACACACACAGACACATATTTACATAAATATCTATGCATTAAATGACGATATGTTCGGCAATAAAACTTAATTGAGACACACCCATTAAATGGCAAATTACTGACATTTAAGTGTAGAATGCACGCACACTCACACACACACTGACACAATTACTTAAGTATAAATACAATAATGAACTAAGGAGACACATAAAATTTGCATATGCAGCTGATTTATGTCACATGGTAACTGAGAACAAGCAAAGTCAGCGCAAACTGTCAGTCAAGCGAGTGCCTTCCCAAAACAACCTACGAGCGCACACCAACAACACAAACACAAATACAAATGCCAACGCGCTTTTCAAAATGTCTTTAGAATAACGCTTACGAAACGAAATGAGCACAATTTGTATATATGTATGTATGTATGTATAAGTTTATTTGGCGTGCATTTGAAATAAAACTGCCATCAACATGAGCCAAATAAAATGATTATCTACAATTTATTGCCTTGCCAGTTGAGGTATACAAAATGGCACATACTTGGCTTTCTCTGCGCTTTCTCTTGGCTTGCTATGTGTAGGTATGGCATTTAATTTTAAGCTTGTAAATTATTGGCAAATAAAGCAAGTGCGGCAGCAACAATGCCCATCTTAATATTTACATTAATTTTATGCTCATCAAAAGCAGTCTAGAAACATTAAGTTTTACGTCCTGTGTGCACGCGCAGCTGTGCGGAACAAGTACCATGCCAATATTAAGCGCTTATGCTTCTAATAAAAAGTTATAGTAAAGTTGAGAGAGCAATAAGAGCATAAGCAGCAACAGTTGAGCAATATCAACTACCAGGAATTGATGCTGAAGTTGCACTAAGAAATTAATTACAGTAAATAGTGACTTATATATTTGTTAGTGTCTTCGCAAACTAATTTTACTTGCAAATTATTAAAACAAAAAAAAAAAAAAACGTTGGCATAATCTAAGGTTTCCTTATAATACTTACGAGTAATGTACAATCATTTGAGTACTGCCAAAGTTCTTTAACATTGCCTTGATATAGCTATTTTGATATACTTAAACAATCAAAACTGGCAAAACTCTCAAAGGAGCTAGGCCGGTGGTTAAATAAATCGTAGTGGTTGTAAAGGGTGTTCTTTTAGACAAGTGGTTTTCAAGAAGAAATAAAACGCATATAATTTAAAGTTATGGCCAAGTATTTATATAAGTATATTAAATATAAGGGTTTGTCATTATGTTTTTGAAATGATTTCAGACAAGTGAGCACCCCAGCTGGCTCAAATAAATTTCAGCGGACCACGTTTTGCAGCAAGTTGAGCGACTTCACATAACTCCAGGCCACGCTACAGGTTAACGACGCGTGATAATGCTCTCACCAAAAGTTTCTTACAATTAATTAATTTTTTGGTTGGTTGTAAAGTATGCAGCGCCGCCTTGTTCACATCAAAGGTCGTCCACATCCTCAAATTTAGGCACGAAAAAATCATTAATCATGGCACTATAGCGTTTCCCATTGACTGTAACATTATGGCCATCCTCATTTGTTGAAAGAATGTGGATTGATTGATTCCCTTCACAAACAAGGACTTTTGAGGATGTAACGCCTACTCAATGATGGCTTGTAAATTATCATCACTTGAAATGCAAAAATTTTCTCTATTAAGTTTTTTTTCCGAACCATTCTTTTGGTCATAAATTTGCACGATTTGCAAACGTTGTACCGGTGAAAATTTATTTATTATGAGATGACAAAACAAACTGAATATAAATCAAGTAACAGCTGTTAGAAAGACTAACTAGGAAAAAATATTGCCTCATTGAAAACGACACATCTAAAAATACCCTGTATACGAAGCTATACATATAACTATATACATTCTATGCGCAATATTCGAGTATCTGAAAACTGCCATCTAAAATTAGTTCAAAAGGTTACTTCGTAGGACAAAGTAAATACTGCTGTGCTGCGTTCCTTCGTTTCATTGTTGATAGTCGCATGATTTGAGGAGCTTGTGAAAGAGCATAAAAGAGCTGAAGAAACTACCTGTATTCGAAATTTTTACCACAAGGCATCACAACATAAAGAATTTTTTGATATTAGGACCAATTCCTGCATCAATGACGAAAATGCGTTTGCAAATTACTACTAGAAAATACATAACTTTCGAGACAGAACTTATACAAACTGATGGAACCACCGGCGTAATGAATGTGAAGACTTCGAATCTCTAAGAGAACAGAATGATTTTAAGCTCTATAATTCTGAAAAAATTTAATGCCACCAGTTTATCTGAAAACACAGGTGAAGCTTCAGCTGCCGACGGACTATTGGTTGAGCCATTCAAATATGGCCCTGAAAAGTTGTTATAAGCCATTTCAACTTTTCTCAAGGCATATTCAAATGCAATTAAGTCGGACATGAATTTTAATTTAAGAGCCTTCAAAAAACTATTACAGAGAGCCTTTTGAAATAGAAAGATTTGGAAAAGCAGCCTCGAAAAAAAAATTACTGGAATAATATACTTAATCTCCAATTACCAAATTTAGATGCAAGTAGAAAAAACACGGATATTTATGAACCGGATATCTGGCGCTCGATATAGCATCGGAAGGTTGTACTACAATTTTTAAAGCAAAGTTTCTTTCTGCACCTAATTCTTAATACCAATCTTTGCTCATGTTTTACAAATCTTTCATAGGAATCGTACTTATTAAACAATTACTTGGTTAATTATCAACTCTTATTTCCTACTTCTAACACTGCCCTAGATCTTAAATCCTGTCAAATGTGTTAGTAAAAAGCCTTCCGAAAGCAAATTATGTCTTTTCCAGCGAGTGGACTATCAGAATGGATTACCGAGAAAGCTGTTCTATTAGTTTTTGAAATACCAAAACTTTATGTTAAGATTTCGTCTTTAACCATGAATAAAATGACTAAATAAAGATCAAATATTTTCAAATCAGCTACTTACTTATATAAACATTTAAATGCCGCAACAAATTTTTGTTTACTTTGACTTTTCAGCGTTTTTGTTGCCTTCTTTTTTGTTAGCTTCATAATAATTGGCTGCATCCTTTCGCTTATTGCCGTCCTTTTTCACCTGCCAAAGCATTCATAAGTAACTTCCTGCATTATCTCTATTTATGTTTATAGCAGTCATTTTTCGGTTTACCTTTTCACTTTTTGCTGAAGATATACCGCGCAATAATTTGGCGGAAATTTTAGCTATGCGCGATGAAAAGAAGCAGGAAGTCGATTTTTTTCGCTTTTTAATGCACAAAGCATAAGCTTTACTATAGAAAAATGCATTAATTTTTAAATTGTTGCGTGGTAGTTAATAAATTCGTAAGCTTTTGGTTATAAAATGGAAATTCATATATATTATATAATTATTGTTTATGCTTCAAAAGTTCATTTATTTCCCTTAAGTGCTATTTATTCACTCTGATTTTAGTTGCTTATATTCCTTCAACCTTTTACGCTTAAAAAATAAATATTCAGCCTCATTTATGCTAAATACTAAAAGCATTCCCGCTGTGTACGGCAGGGCGTATACGCAATAAAAACAAACGCCGAACAATACATCATAAAAACAACAACAGCGAAAATTTTCAAAATTTCGCTCAAATGTAATATATATAGAATAGAGAATAGTGCTAAAATAGCGTAGCATATTAGTGTGTTATGTGGTCAAAGCATTGTTGTCTAATTTGCATAGCGTGACTAAACCAAATTCTGTTGGCTTTTAAGTTTGAAAGAAAAATTACCGAATAAATGCTTTTATGGAATATCTAATATTCTTAATTTTTAAGGCCATTTTCACAGTAATAACTAAACGCTGCGTTTAGCATTCTTAAGCGTGATTTATATCAAGCGCGTTGTGGTTACCATAGCGCGCGAATAAATGGGATAACAGCAGGAAATGGTTGACATTTGTGATATACCAACATATTGCCAGCATTTACATAATATTTTTCTTTTATCCTCCTTTTATAGAAATATATGTGTGGCGTACGTGTTGGATTTCCGCTTCCCGGAAGGGCTATCGACATATCACATGACGCACATGAAATCTAGACACGTAAGTACATATGAGTCGAGCACATGTGGCTTCTACATGCGTTGCGCATATGAACAAACTTACATACATGTGTATTTATGCCTATCTCTTGCTATCGCTGACACTGACGAATCGCTGTTGCGTTGCTGCGTGACATGCCACAGTTTGACTAATTTCATACTGAATCGACGTGACAAATTTGGATTCAAAAACGCTGACAATAACTCTTTGGGTAAGTGGTTTGAGTTAATCTCATATTTTATGCCAACTTTTCTATATGCGCGCACAAAGTCTACATATTTACAAAACATGAAAATTTACATTTTTTTTTAGCATTGCTTTAACCTTTAAAAGAAGTATTAACAGGTTTTTAATTTTAAAAAAATATATTTTTTTCGATATTGAAATTCGATATTAGCTTCAGAAACTTAATACTCAAGCTTCAATATTATTATCCTAGTAAGCAAGTCTCGAAAGTCTTCTTATACGAGGAGTTTTTGTTCACACAGACAAATGTATTTAACTTGCTTTGCAGGATTATCTCCCTCAACAATTAATTTATTTTTATCTACACAAAGAATGATAATAATGAGTTGCTTGCTTTTATTCGAAAGCAATGAATGAGGGATGAGATGATTTTGCCCTTAACTAAGAGCGAGTTAGAATCCAAGTAGCACCCCACAAATGGCACAAACAGTCACCGACGCAAAACCGTAGACCGAAACAGCTAATACGACCTATCTTATGAGAGCGCAATGTAAACGAACAGTCACCACCGCTTCAACAGACCGTACGATAGGATATCCGCGAAAATTTGATTTTTTCCGTAGAAACGAGTGAGCTGAGAGTGAGAGAGCAATCTCTTGCAACGCAGGATTGCCAGCCTCGATATTTTCTAGTATTAGTAAAAATAAACTTGAATATATTTAAAATATTCTTAAAATAGCTCCAAATCACAGTCGCATACTATTATAAATAAATAAGTAAACTATTTTTAATAGTTGGATTTTAGTTTTAAGTTTTTACAGTAAGAAAAATAATAACTAAAAAACTAAATGTGTGAAAATTTGTGTATACAAATAGAACAATGGCAACATTGGTGAAATGGAAACATAAGAGAACAACTCATTATTATCAACAACTGATTTCTGCGTTACAACTACGGGCATAACTTTGGTTTGATACGGGCGGTAAGTAAAGAAGGGAAGAATGTCGGTGACTATTTGGGCACTCACACTCTATACGTCTCTCTCATTGGCACCCAACGCCCGGCACTCTCTCTCTCTCTGGACATCAGTTATCGCTCTCCCAACCTCTAACTGATTTCCTTACCAGCTCTCATGGGCCTTCAATGATTTTGTGTTCCCACCGTATCTCTCAGACCATCATTAGCTCTCACTCACTTGACTTGGCTCACTCTGGGTCTCATTCTTGCTCCCTGATCTGCATGACTTTCTCTCGGACACTCCCTGCTTCACACTAGAGCTCACTGATTGTATGAGAGTCATATGAACTCTATATTTTGTTCAGCTCCTCCCGATCTTAGACATATTTCCCATGAAAGGTCTCGCGAAATTACATATAGATATACTCGTATTACACACATTTACAAAAATATTTTTGCTCCTCACTCCTTGTGTACCCTTCAGAAATTTCACATTCATAATAACAAAGAGACAAAATAACCACAGCAACATTAACATCAATCCTAAAGCCGCATAATTATTATTTTACTTTATCTTTGCTAATTCCATTCAATTAGAATTGCTAATCCTTTTGTATGCGACTATTTTGCATTAAGTAAATTACTCCCAACAGTCACCGCAACACTATTTCTATTTCTAAGCTGCTTTGCTGGCGTATTTCAGTTTTGCCGCATTAATGCAACCATTTCGATTGACTGATATCCCCACACCCTACAAAGAATATGCTTTAACTGCTTTAGCTCTGCTTGGCAGGGTTGCATTCACGTTATATACTTAAAGAAGTTTGCATAGCAGGAAGCGAGCTTCCGCAACCCCAACAAATGCAGCAAGGAAATTTTCTAGTGTAATAGCTTTCGTCTTTGCTTGCAAAAACATTTCTAGCGTTGAATTGATATTTTAGTGGTTAGAGAAGAAAGTGGTCGATTTTTAACGTGCAGCAAATACAAGCTGGGCTAGGAAAAAAATAAAATGGTAAGGACTGAGCTGTAATATGCATTACAGCGTATTTAATATAACGTTCACTGTTGTTATGAAGTGAGACTGAGTAATTACTGGTTCCGAAAATTCTTTCTCTATACATAATATATTAAAAATAGCAAATTAAATTTACTTAAAATCTACTTCTGCTGAGATATGAAAGCTTGCAAAGAAAATTAATCTACGGACACGAATCTTCTAACCTCAGAATATGTGTTTATTAAAGTCTGTGAATAGGGTGATCCATTTTGAGTTTCCCTTGTTTTTTAAAGAAAAAAACCCGCAAACTTCAAATTTATTGGAGACTGTTTATTATCATTCGAAAGAACATTCTTTGGCATTTACTTTTTGAATTTTTATTATCACTTTCAAATGTTGTTCGCGGCTACGTCTAAGATGGCCCCTTCGTTGAGTCCAATTTTCGATGACTCGTTCGAACATTTCGACTGATAACTGGCGAATGATACGCATGATGTTTTGCTCCAAGGCTTGAATCGAAGCTGGGTCTCAAGATGGGTGACGGTGTTGCGAATAGTATGCTCAGTAGGCCGATTATGTTGACCATAAGTTGAGCGTAACACATTCTTTACAGAACGTGAATTTTCATACATATATAAAAAAAATTATCTTTTAATCATTCCTGCGATTGTGTCAGCAATTTTCAAGACTCTGAATTTGTAGCTAAATTTCATTAACTCAATTCCTCTTAGAGAAACTGAAAAGTTCATCACTTTCGCAAACAATTTGCAATTTCAGCTCATTTTAGTCAAAACGCAAACAAATTTAATAATAGAAGGCATCCAACAGACATTGTCAATTTACATACTAGGTCAAGTCGACCGCATTCACGCTTATACATTTATATACCGGGCCAGTAGCCTCATGCGCCCCCACAGGCATAATAAGCGCCGTCACTAACACGCCTGTTCGTCCGCCAAGCAAATAATGACGCTTTAAATGGCCTCTGGACCTGAAGGCACTGACAGCAACTGGTGCTGGTAAGTGTCATGACCCGAAAACTTGGCCGCCAATTACACGTTAATTTCTGACTTGGCGCATTCATGCCTCGCTCCCCTCTTTAATACTTATTATTCATCTTTCCTGGCCATTTGTTGGCAATTGACAATTTTCGCAATAACTTTGTGGCTTATTAAAATTTTAGTACATACATAACAGCAGTGCAACCTGCTAGAAAGAAACGGCAATGTAGGAAGGGAGGGAATGAAAAGCTTAATGGATGCATCAGCCAAATGTCAAAGGGTCAAGATGACAACTCAAAATTTCTGAATGAAGCAATAAGATAAACGTTGCGAAACAGTTGTCAGCACTAAGATATAAAGATAAAGATATACAAATTATGATAAGAGCCAACGTAAGTATGCTCATATAAGAGGGGATGAAGATACATTTGTAACGCATTTTAGTATGTGCCACGTAGGAAAAATTTCGCATTGGTGACAGCTACTTTAAGACTATTTGTACTAAAAGCGCTGACATTTTGTCATTGTCCTCATAATTCTCTTTTTGGAAAGATTTATACGAAACAGCCGAGATAGGTCTAGCTTCATAAGTTATTAAGATGTGTCTTCATATATTCATATGTGATACCGATCGTTCAGTTTTTAAGGCAGCTATATACTATAGTCGTCCGATATCGGCGATTCTCGGGGATAAAAATACGTGCAGGCTATTGTGAAGCAGATGAACTAGCCAGAACAGTCAACCTACAATTAGACCCCTATAAAGAGGAACTTGTTCAACATGTAGACAAACGTAGCATGAAGGGAATATGGGCCGCATACGCAAACTATTGAAATATAAAAGGAATGACTTACGAACTCTTGGAGAAGTGCCTGTTAGCCTGTCACTGTCTTATTGGTATACATGCCAGCAGATTAGGAATAATATGCAAAGAATACTATAGAAGCTGCCAAGAGGTAAAAGAAGAAGAGACTATAAAATATCTAGAGCAGGCTTTGTATAAAAAGAATCGCAACTATCGGTCGCGGCTTTCTTGGTGACTTCTCGGAAGTTGCACATACACTTTTTGCACCTTTTCAATTGATGAACTTCATCAAAAGCACAGAGTGGTTTAGAGTTGAAATTATAGAGTGAGGGGAATTTAGTACCGGTGGCTTCACAATGGACCCCCTTCTTTGATATACTAGGAACAGATAAAACTCTTGTAACATACATCCGTAAGCGTAATAATACTATTCTTTCATTTCTGAGAACTACTGGTTGGAGATTGAGTTTGATGATTCATCCATATTAGCCTCGAATATTTGCTATTCCGAAAGATAGCGTCGTTTTCGTATTCAAGAAAGGAGCGATTGGCATCAAGTTTATATAAGATTTGTAACACTTTAAAAAACCATTTTTCCTACAGGGTAACGGTTGACATTTTTAAATCACTTGACATTCGCTGTTTTTGCCACATTGTTGCCTTCCATTTGCTGATGTAGCTGCTCATTACCAGTAAGTTTCGAAAATGTACACGCTTACTATTCCTTTGTCACAATGTGTTGAAATCCCATTTTTGTTGTTTTTTATTTTTGCATTGAAAACTTTTTCGCCTGCGTTTTATTACGATTTTTCCAATTTTATATTCGGTTTTCTTTGCAGTTTTCAGCATGCATTATGTCTCCAGCAGCCCTCATCTCTGAGCACGCCATTCCGCATTTATTTCTCTACTTGTTTTCACATCTTCAGTTGCTCTTATGTATATTTCACTTTGATGGTCCCTAACAAGCTGTCAACTGGTATCGCATAAAATTTTGTTATACGTCTCTCAATTAAAGCGTAATAGTTGTCTTTTAGAACGTCAATGTTTAACAAGAGTTCACCATGGTTGCCATAATAATATTATTTTTTGTGCAAATAAAAGAAGAGCGAGCGCACATGTTTGACTGGCACTTGACGCAGAATAATGTGGTAATTCAATCTTCATGATAATTACCCGCATAATATGCGTTACTAAGTGGTAACGGGTGTTAGTGGTAGAGACCACTTTGTCGGTGATATTTCCTTCACTTGAGGTGAGAAATTCACTATCTCGGCGAAGTGACGTCATCAACTGTATTAATCTTAAGATTATGCCTTTTCGGTCGTCTTTGAGTATAAAATGCAGACAATTTAAGTAATGATAGAGTTTCAAGATTTCAAAGCACTTCTTTATATAGTTTTTAATATAGCCTTCTTAAAAATGCCTCTTAATATTATTGCAATTTTTAGAAAAGTTTGCAGCAGCCTTTTATAGTTAAAGTATTTCGTGGCTTTAACTATAAAAATGCTGGAAAACTCAAAGATGACAATCCCTGAGAGTACATATAAATAATTGTCACAATTCCTCCAAAAATTATTTCTAGTACTTCCTTAAGAGAAGCTGAAAGATAGATGAAGCAGCCTTTTCGCTATAGATGACTAAATAAATACCACTTAGTATCGTTTGTCAATTAAGTCGGTCTAATTAAAACTTAGACATATTATATAGTGCCCCAGCTAACTAGGCTTTCCTGTATTAGCACAAGCAGAACTACAGTGAACTGAATAATAGCTAATTAGTAAGTATCACACTTACTGATTATCAGTACTACTTGTAGTACTGACACAAGGTTCCCAACGCAACTAAACTAGATGGTTATGCTTAGTACCGCTATAAGACTTAATGTTGTAGAAAAGTACGATTAAGTTGGTGGTATAAAATCAGGGAAATTCTATATAAACCGATCAACGAGTTGTAAGAGGGAAGAATGCCTGGTTGGAGTACAACCCTAAAGGCGGATAGGTATATCACTCCAGCCTAGGTAACGCGTGATCCACTCATTATACATATATCTTAAAGCCGGATCTGGTATACAGATATTCGGATTAGGATGGTATAATTTTCAAATAGTAAACAATATAACCAAAACCGAAAAAAATATCTCTGACTTTTTTATACCCTGAACACAGAAGCAAACTTCAGAGATCCTGTAAAGTATTTATACAAATGATCAACGTGATAAGCTGATTCCATTTACCCGAACCAAACCGAACCATCAATGTCAAGTTCTTATATGGAAAACTTTTTAATTTTTCAAGATATCTTCACTAATTTTGAGATCAATTATTGTCTCGAAATCAAGTTTTTGTAGGGAAGTATGGAATTTAATATTTATTTAGTCCCTTGATAGTCTACGAAATATTTCCATCATTTGAAATTAATAAGCCCCTTAAATGTTGTCAACTGTTGGCTGGCGCAGATTAACACAAATTAGTAATAGTGCTCTCCGTGCTCTCCCTAGTGGAATATTCAGTTTATGGCAGCACTCTCATCACTATCTCTCCTCCCCCGCATATAATTAACGAATGAATTCACGTCAAATGTTTTGAAATTAGCTAGTTAAACTTTTTACTTTCAGCTAATTACTATCAGTTATGCAGAGAACAGCATTCACCAAAACTAATTTGCCTACAAAGACACAAACAAAAAGTGCTGATTCAATAGCGTGCGATTAAAATCAGCTGGCAACATGACACACCTGTTTGAAGGAAGAAATCAAAAGCTTTAACCAACATTTAATTCAAAAGGGAATTTATTCATCTCACCAGTTCGGCCAGTTGACTAAGTGAAAAATCTTTGCACCTTACACTTCTCTATCGCATGCCACAGCTAATGACTGCTAAGCGATGTGACATCTTCCCAACGATTCCCAGTGTCGGCGTTGATGAGCGACAATTTTTTGCTTACCGCGCTTTAATGAAGATTATAATTACAGGCATGCTTTAACCGTAACTGTCACAGACAGCCAAGCTACAAAAGTCTTATGGGTGCTTAGATAACGGCAGCAGAAATATGCCACTTGTTAAAGCAACGATAAGCACAGCTAATTATTAGCATCGTCATATTTGTAAAGTGGCTTAAGCAAAATACCTTGGCGAATAAGCTAAAAAGGCATAACTTGCAAAATACAGATGCTGCGGTAGAGTAATACAAGTAGTTATATATATATTATATTTAGAGAGCGAGAGAGAGCATAAGCAGAGCCGACCTTGCCACAAACAATATCGTCAATTAGTAATTATTTAATTTTCATCGTCTTTTAGCCAGACTAAATTGCTAAGACTATAAAAAGAAATTGTAATCTGATAAGAGATTTCGCTGGTTAACGTTAAAGCTTTGAACTGCTTCAATTTAAAAATTTTATTAATTTTAACTTACTTATCATTTACTACTTTGCTTTTATATCTTAATAACTTTAATATTTTAAGCTTTTGTTATAAAATGCAAACTTTTATAAATATACATATATTTTCGTTTACTGCGCATAAAGTATTTGAAGACTACTTAGCAGATCTGATCGTATTATAAGATACTCATTTCTGATTTGACTGTGTTGCGTGCCACAAACTATAAGACTAATAAGCTTGCTGGACTATAGTAGTTACTATAGTCTCAATAACTGCGGAAGGGAATGGTATAAGAGCTCAGTTGGCTGGCTTCTTGTGGTTCATTACGAAACTGTTGGGACCAAATCGGCAAACGCTGGTCGACTACCAACAACTGTTCAGTCGCAAGCTCATTCTGGCTCAGGGCAAATCGTAAGACGTTCAGGGAAATCTTTGCTCTCAGCAAAGTCCACTTTTCAATGGTTGTAGGAGCTCTGACTGAACACTATTCGATCGAGGTCCATGCAGTAAGATTGAATAATTTACCTCATACCAGCTGCATCAGCTGTTTGGAAGAAGATGAGATAGAATCATCTCAACACTTCCTCCTTGTATGTTAACCTTTTGTCACATCAAAGTAAACACATCTCGGATCTCATGCTTTTAGACATCCAGGTGAAATAGTGGAAATAGAAATGAAACACCTAAGCAGATTTATGATAGGTTCAGGGCGTTTTTGCCGATATCTGATATCCAACCACAAAAGCATTCGTTTGGCATCATAAGTGTGATCGTCCCGCAATGCTGAGGGGTCAACCATCTAACCTAACCTAACCTATTAGATCATATAAATACTTGTATATCACAACATTGGTATTTAAAGGTAACTTCTAATGACTGTTCGAAAACCGACGTAAGTTAGACAAACAATATTATTGGGAACTCTGTTTTCACCAGAAAAATCGATAGACTATATTTCTGTTGGAAATAAAGTTGTGAGGTATGATAAAAAGTAAAACCCAGAGTTTTTGCGGCAAGGCGCTCTAGCGGTTACGTTCAGTAAAATCTTAATCGTAAAATTAAAAGCTTAAGACTTTTCGAACTTCTACATTTACTCTTCTCTAGTTCACAATATAAGTTCTAGTAAAAATAAATCCACTATTTTTGCATTGAATTGATGTTTTTATTTAGGACAGTTAGAATGATCTAATTTAAATAAAATGCAAATATGCGCTTTCCCTATAGACTATATAGAATAGGTAGTAATCACTTGGTGCAGGGTCTGCATTATAAAGTAGATGCATAAGAACCCCCAAGCAAGTTTGTTCAGCTTGTGGGAACTCACTATTAATTTGTGTGGCCAGTCGTTGACCTGATAGAACATAATTCCTCCAAAGTTCGCCGCTGTTGGGCGTTTGCTTTCTTCAGACGGTCCAATTGTTGGGTTACTGGTCCGACCTATGAGATTCTCAGCTAATCCCACCAAACGCATAGCAAAGCCTTCCTGACCATCAATCTTGAATTCGCCAACGTTTGCGCTGACTTACGACGATTGGACCACAACCGCTTTCGTTTAATATCAGCATAAGTAACCCACTATTCATCACCAGTAACCAACCATTTCAGAAATTGATCGATTTTGTTGCCATTGATTAGTGATTTGTAGATCGGTCCAGGACTTATACATCGAGCTTTTTTCTGTAACCAGCCTCAATAAAATGTTTCATAAGCTCTTTTCTGTAATATTTTTAGCTCCTGGGTAATCGAAACAGTATTTAATGACGGTCGAGCTCAACGATTTCCGTTATTTTTTCAATACAATGCCCCAATGGGCCTTTCAAACAAACTTTTTTACAAATTTTTATATGGTTTCACACGAATTTCTGGACAGCACACAGGCGTACGTTTTTTTATGTTTAAAGCTAAAGACAATTTTCGTTTTCAAGTAGAGGCATGTAACCCCTTAAAAGATGTAATCGGCGACACTTCATCATAAAGCGGAACGAGTTTTTGTGCTAATTTTTGTATAAGATGACGACTTGTAGCCACTTATTTTATTGTTAAAAGTGTTAAAATACCTATATTATAAATAGGTGTCGAAACCACGAAACCCCTGGCCTACCTTAGATTTCTTATACAAGAGATTACAGTATAATTGCTAGACCCAAGAAAAATAAATATCAATGGTTTTGTGAAATTGTGCTGTTCATTTTAAAAGTCTTTTATAATCGTACTTTCACCTCAAATTAAGCCTTTGATATTTTGTCATTAATCTCCAAATAAATTAGCTAATTATGAACTATTAATGCTTCAATGTTGGCTTATGCTGTCAATGCAAATTTGCTGAAAATAATGTTGTTATTGTATTAGGTTTGAATATTAATTCAATTCATGAAAACACGTTTTATTCGATCCAATTCATTAGTTAATTAATAACAGTCTTTAATTAATTGAATATCTGCTCATATTCGTATGTATATCATAATAATAAAGTATTTAGTCAACCTAAACATAATAAGCAAATCCAGACAACAATAAACATTAATTTTCCTTTTAAACTAAAATCAAAGAAGTAAGGAAGGACTAACTTTATACGCAGCCGAGTAATCAATACGCTTGGTAGTTTCAATAAGATATCTTGCTTGAAATTCAAAGTTTAAACTATAAAGTAAACTTAGTTGATTGGTGGTAGAACTTGGTATAGATGTGATGGGGTAAGGTATGGACCGATCAATTACTCAAAGGAACGATATTACTAATTTTTGGTATTAAGCGAAATCGGTTAATTTTGTTGAAATATCACGCACTCAGGCCGATATATAGTGTACAAAGTCAACCGCTGGGTCGAAATCGAATTTTGGAAGGCCAAAAACGGCACAAAATTAAAAAAATTGGGTATAAATGCCGCCATTATGACAAAGTTGCAATCTATGCAGCAAAGGAGGTTCCTTTTTAGAGCCGTTCGAGATCGCGTGTTAATTCAAAAATACAAAATTTTTTATTTTTTACGCTTATATACGCTTAAAATTTGTAAGTAATTGATATAGGGTATATTAAGTTTGCCACGAAGTTTGTAACCCCCAGATGGAAACCTCGTAGTTTTTGAGATATCGATCTGAAATTTGGCACACATCCTTTTCTTCCCAAGAAGCTGCTAATTTGTCGGAACCACCGATTTCGGATCACTCTAGCATATAGCTGTCAGTCAAACTGACCGATCATATTCGAGATAAAGATCTTTTTATATCCTTTTATGCTATAAAGATTCACCTGTGAGGAAAATTATTGCTTCAATTAGTTTTCGGTATTACTCAATTAGTTTTAGGTATTACAAAACCCGTTAAATTAACAAAGCTATTATACTCTCTGCAATATTTTGCCAGAGTGTGCAACATAAAGAAGAGTATGCCCGAGTGTAAACATATTTTTATCCCACCACGACGGATGTCAAACTGCTGATATGGTTGATTTGACATCGACATATTGCCATGCTCATTATATACAATATTTAAATCCGAAATACATTTGCGCTGCGAATATAAATCCACACTGAAAGCCGATCTATGCAATTTGTGCATTTGCATATTCAATAAAAATTAATACCGTGCATTTCAGCTGAAAAATATACCTACTATACAAGTATATACGTACATTGATATGAATCGTGATATTCAATTGTGCACCGGAAATTAACTCGGAAAGCCTGCGGTGGCTTACTCAGCCATACAAATTTGTATCAGCGCTAGTACATATATGTGTATGTGTGATGCGCTAATAATTTTTGTAATAATTTGTAGCGCAAATCTACATCGCCACATGCACAACAACAATAAAATATACACTTGTTTCTGTATCGAACATTTCTATTTACAGCAATTGTCTAATACAAGAATTAGTTAAAACAACCTAGTTAGCGTCGCTTAAAGAACCCAGCAGTAGAGTGCCGACTCCAATACTGATATTATGGATACAGTAAATAGTCTCTGTTCTTGCAATAAAGAAGTAGCTTAACAGAAGTATTATACAAAATTATTTTACTTCACAACTATTTGTAATTTTTAGTTCACTACCCATGAATGATACCTTTTTCGTACCAATTTTGAAGATACAATTTTTTTTCCAAGGTGGCATCCCTCTTAGAAATACATCTTGCACCACAAGCTTTCTTAAGCTCGACAGTCCTTAGTATATCATTGTCTTAACGATTACTTTAGTTGGAACTGTCAAATAGGTGGCAACATTTGAATTTTTTTCAAAAATATTCAATTTGGCTAACGAAAATTTATCCATTTGCTCTGTCGACTGCTAGCGTAACTGAAATTTTCTTTCAAGAATTTCGTTGTTGTCAGTAATTTACTACCGTTTCAAAAATTAAGGGTTTCCGCCTTTTCAAAAAAAAAAATTTAAGTATAATAATGTACATGAAAAAAGAAATACTATTTCAATACGGAAATGAATCTTGAGAGAAAAATTACAGTTTACAATTTTTGGAAGTGTTGCCGTCTTTTTAAATTTATTATTTTATTAAAATAATACTAATATAATATATTAATATTGTTCTTAAGTTATACAGATTTAAAAATATGCGTAACGAGCAATTATTAAAGAGGCATGACTAATCGACACCTTCATTTCCTTTCATCAACTACCTACTTTTAGACTAGTTCAGACTTATACTGCTATTGCTGACTTTAGTATACATTTTATTTCTTGTTTTCTGATAAAATACAGTCATCAGTTGCTTATACAAGTACATAGAAAAAATTATGACTCTGGCTTAGAAATACTGCGAATTGTTCTATAATTAGAACGATTAGCAGGAAGCGCTTCTCTCCGCAGCGTTGTTATTGATGTAACATAGTTATATTACGTAGGTGTGATGCATTTTTTACAATGTGTTTTTCGCAATAACTTTACGAACAATATTATTGTAGAATCCATGTTCAAAATACATTTGTAAAAAATATAATACGAGTATGGCAAATTTTAGTATCAAATTTTATTATCTACCGTTACATTAAGTACACCGTGGCACAAAATGACAATAAATTGGTTTTAATGTTTACAGAAACTTAACAACCGAATGTTGGTGCCAACCGCATTTTATCCATTTCTGCATAATATTTTAATATTAATACTCTAAATGAAAGTTGTGTTAGCACTTGAAAGTCTAATTTCGAAGGATCACTTCAAAAATACAATTCAAGTAATCGAGATCACAGACCTGACTTAGATGCCCGTCAAAAGCATTAAATATTTATACAATGATCAAAAGCATTTTTGGAATACAGAGAGGATTTTCATTTGGCGAGGCCTCAATCGATTATTTGCGATCACACTGATAGAAGGAAAAACGATCATACCACTTTTCTGGTGTTGCATATTTTTTGGGGCGATCGTGCTAAGCAAGCACCCAATCGGGGATAAACAAACACAAATTGATGTTTCTGAGCAGTATGATGAAAGCGAATACTTTAATCGTTATTTGACATTTGATGAAAACAGATTTCTTCAACTAATTTCAGATCCGAATTAATAATCATTCGAACTGTTCGAAGTTAATATACCCAAGCTCTCTTTAATAACCATAGCTTTAAAGCTTTTGTCCAACATTTTTTTTATATCCACATATATGTATGTATTTTATGTCATCCTTTAAAGGCAGCACAAATCGACTTTCAGGACCAATCGAAGTCATCTCTCGGAAAATATTTTTATGAGTCAACGCTATGACGTACGTTTAAGTATACAAACATAGCGCTTCGTAAATCTATTTGTGGCGATTTTTTGTTACAAATTTGACAGTGTTAAAATTTGACAGGTGACAGTTTTTAACTCGTTAAACGCAAACCATTGCAAAATGATAAATTTTAGCCAATTCGTTTTCTATTCAAGGTTGATATAGCTCTCAGTTAAAAGCATTTCGGGGACGCAAAGTAGAAATTTTGCCAATAACTTTAGTGATTTTACTTTCCCTTTCGTGGGCCAAAAATTGTTTAGTCTATCTTTCGGAAGAAGAAAACGTTTTCAGTCACTAATTAAAAAAATTATAAATTTACAAAGCAATTTATGTTATTAGTTTAATAGTTAAACGTTATTTTTTATATTATTATATTATTTGTTATCATTTACACTTTTAAAATGCTTTGTGACTATAAATAATTCTTTATTTAAAATAATTTCAAGATTGTTACTCTCCTTTCCTCCTCTTTTTATACTCTCGCAACCTGTTGCTACAGAGTATAATAGTTTTGTTCACCTAACGGTTGTTTGTATCACCTAAAACTAATCGAGTTAGATATAGAGTTATATATATATAAATGATCAGGATGAAGAGACGAGTTGAAATCCGGGTGACTGTCTGTCCGTCCGTCCGTCTGTCCGTCCGTGCAAGCTGTAACTTGAGTAAAAATTGAGATATCTCTATGAAACTTGGTAGACATGTTTCTTGGTACCGTGAGACGGTTGGTATTGCAGTTGGGCGTAATCGGACCACTGCCACGCCCACAAAACGCCATTAATCAAAAACAAATAAATTGCCATAACTAAGCTCCGCAATAAGACACAAGACTGTTATTTGGTACACAGGATCACATTAGGGAGCGCATCTGCAGTTAAAATTTTTTTTTTTAAAGTGGGCGTGGTCCCGCCTCTAATAGGTTTAATGTGCATATCTCCTGAACCGCTAATGCTATAATAACAAAATTCACTGGAAGCAAATGTTTTTAGAACCTCTACCTACAGGAAAATAGTTGAAATCGGGTGGCAACTCCGCCCACTCCCCATATAACGGTACTGTTAAAAACTACTAAAAGCGCGATAAATCAAGGTATGAGATGAGTTTATAGGAACCGCGTTCAAAATTAGACAGTGGGCGTGGCACAGCCCACTTTTAGGTGAAAACCCATATCTTGGGATCTGCTTAACCGATTTCAACCAAATTCAGTGAATAACGTTCTTTCAAATTTCTATGTTATATTGCGAAAATGGGCTAAATCGGACTACAACCACGCATATTTCCCATATAACACCATTTTCAATTCCATCTAATTCTTTCACTTTCCACTATGCATATCAAGCAACAATGATTATATCGGGGTAAAACTTTGCGTGAATAATACGTTTCATGTATGCCACCTTGTGACCAAAAATTGTCTAAATATGTGAACCCCAGTGTCTATAGTTAACCTTCTACCGAAAATATCAGCCAATCCACAAAGAAATCTCAAACAAGTATACCATTTAACTTTGCGAGAGTATAGAATGTTCGGTTACATCCGAACTTAGCCCTTCCTTCCTTGTTAATTATTTAAATTCCTTAGCTTAGCTTGTTAATAGTGCTAGTGCTATTTTAATATTTAACTTTGCGAGAGTATAGAATGTTCGGTTACATCCGAACTTAGCCCTTCCTTACTTGTTAATTATTTAAATTCCTTAGCTTAGCTTGTTAATAGTGCTAGTGCTATTTTTCTGGTTTCAGCGTCAACAATTCCCTGGAAAAATATTCTGGCAACACTGCTTTGAAACTACAATAGGTCAAAATGATCGTACCAATATTTAGTGTTGCATATTTTTAGGGGCAACTTTTTTGAAGAAAAATTCAGCTGTTTTTATAGGAAAAACAATCCAATCTTTTTCGATTTCGATTTCGGCTACTCATTTTGAGAGATGAAAATAAAAGCATACCTACTAGCAATAAAACCCAGCAACATTTTAAACCATAATAATTTCCAAACGAGTGGTTCATTAATTGACCACTGAAGTTAGTATCAAAAATCTTGCTATATTCCGATTATTTTTAAATCCTGAACAGGATATATTAAGTTTGCCCACGAAGTTTGTAACACCCAGCGTCGGAGACCCTTTAAAGTGTATATACATATATATATTATATATATATAAATGATTAGCGTGACGAGCTGAGTTGATTTAGCCATGTCGGTCCGTCCCTCAATTTTTGAGATATCGATATTTTCGAATTTTGCAGACGTCCTTTTCGCACCAAGAAGCTGCTAAGTTGTCGGAACCATCTATATCGCAGCACTATAGCTTATAGTTGTCATACAAACTAAACAATCAAAATCAAGTTTTGGTATGGAATGTTTTCTGAAAGATATTACAGCTTCGGTGCATACGAAAATAACTTTTTAGCCTGTTTTTATTACAAAAACACCTAATCGCGACACACTGTCCCACATTCATCGTCAGCAAGATTCATCATTCATCGGCTGCAATTTATTTGCAAAAAAATATATAATATTATGTTTGTGTCATTTTGCTCACTTGTTGTCCTTGTTATTGTTGGTTTTTGGGTTTTATTTTGTCTTTCATTCAATTGATTATTTATTATTGCGGTTTGTGTCACACAAATGCTGCCGTTGCCACCAAAGTGAGCAATGAATTTTTGACGATTTCACCAAACTGTATATTGTTGGACTATATTAAATTTCATTGATTTGTTGTCATTAAGTGACCAACAAACCGAACACCCACCAACACAGCGCCACCGCTGAATAATTATGTGGTTTAGTGGAGGCGGGAGCTAGGGAGCGAGCGTTACTTCGATGGATGCTTTGTTGCATTGCGCCCACAACTGCTAACTTATTTTTGTTGTTACACTCCTGTTGTTGTTTTTGTCTCCGGTTGATTCGGTGCGGTTGCTGCGTTGGTTGAACGGCCAGTTGGTTGGTTGTTTGGTGTTGTTGTTGGTTTGTTTGATTTCACATTCGCATTCGCATTTTGATGGTCCATTGGCCTGAATATTTCAATTAGTTGCAATTAGTATTGTTGCTGTGGCGTTTGTGGGCAACATGGCGATTGCACTCAATTGGCCGTACAGACAACAGCAACAACAAAAACAGCAACTACAGCGGCGGTTGCATAGCGGTAATGCAAGCGCGCTGGGAAGTTAATATATAAGTGCACACGTGTATATTTGTATGTATGTGTTTTTACAACAACAAAGCGTACTACTCCAGCATGCATTGTCATTGTGTATACCGTTAAGCTTCGTTGATGGCTGTTATTTTTATTGTTGTTCGATTGAATGTAACAATTCGCTGTACTGTTGGAAGGTAAAGTTGTATGTGTGGGTGTCTGTATGTGTATATGTATTTTTACATGTGTACGTGTGTGTGTATGTGCATATTATTGCAGTTGTTTGCATTTTAGTTGCCGTCACTAAAAGTGCGCTGCTGGCCATTGTTATTGTTTTTTGCATGCATATATGTATTATTGTTGTTGGTGTGGTTGTTGTAGCTGTATGCTGCTGTGCTTGCCGCTACTCGTTGCTGTTCAATGCAATAACGTTTATTGTTGGGGTTTTCAGCAGTTGTTGTTATTGTTGGCGGTTCTTTAAAATTGTTGCTGTTTCTTTTTGTTAGTTTTGTTGTTGTTTTCGTTTTTTTTTCTGTATTTTTTCTTTAGCTTTATTGTTAACCACTGCTCTGCTGCCAGTGCATTCCCACGCTTGCTTTTTTCATCTTCTGCTTTGTTTTACACGATGTTTGTTTTTGTTGCTTTTTTCGCCTCCCTTCAGCGTTTTGTTCCGCTTCCGGTTTTGTAATTTCTGTTTCTTTCATTCTTAACGCCACCAACTAACCGACCAAAGTAATTGTTGCAGTTGTTGTGGCACAGAAAATCTGCTGTTTTATGAGTTTTACTTTTGCCATGCTGTAAATAAAGTTAACTATTGAACCTATACACACACACACACACACACACATACTCATACACATGTAAAACTCGCCTCAAAGACGAAACACAAGTAGCACTTATTAGTCTTCCTGTAACAGTCTCGAATAAACTCCTTAGCGCAAACAAAATAAGGATAGGCTGGGTCAATTGTAGAATCCGAGAAGTCGCCAGACCAGTCCGCTGCTTCAAATGTCTCGAGTTTGGACATACACTACGCAATTGTAAAAGCACTAGAGATCTTACAGGCTCGTGTTTCCGATGCGGAGAGAAAGGTCACACCGCAAAAGGTTGTATTAAAGACCCTTTGTGTGTGCTATGCCCACAAGGTGGAAATAAGCACCCGACTGGTTGTTGCACCTGCCCAGCATACAAAAAGGCTGTTGGAAAACCTCAGGCAAATGATTAGGTGCCTCCAACTAAACCTGAATCACTGCTCAGCAGCTCAAGCACTACTGACAAAAACTGCATCAGATCTCAACACAGACGTACTACTACTCAGCGAACAGTACAAAACCCCAGGTAGTGACAGTAATTGGACCGAAGATAAAAGCTCAAAATCCGCGATATGGGTTTTTAGCAATATACCGTTTGAAGAAGCACCCAAAAGTCAAGATAATGGCTTTGTATATGCAAGGATAAAAGGCATACATTTTTATAGCTGCTACGCTGCTCCCAGCCTATCACTTACGCAATTTCAGGACATGCTCTTCAAGCTCACAACGCACGCGAGGGGTAAGGTACCGCTAGTGGTAGCCGGCGATTTTAATGCGTGGGCGGTCGAATGGGGAAGTAGCTTTACAAATGCGAGGGGTACAGCCCTACTATCATCATTCGCAAATCTCGACTTAGTACTTCTTAACAATGGACGCAAACCAACTTTTATTAAAGGCAGGGCGTCGTCTTACATTGACCTTACCTTTGTAAGTTCATCCATAGTTTCACAGATATCATGGCAAGTCTCCGAAGTATATACTCATAGTGACCACCAAGCCATAACGTTCGATATAAATCCGCGACATAGGCAAAGCCCCAGTAGTACGATGCCCAAAAATATGACAAAACGTTGGAAGATAAAAGCTTGCGATCTGGAAATGCTTGAATATGCCACTGGCCAAATCAATGAAGACACACGAGGTGATGCGCAGAGCCAAACGCAGAACATAACGAAATCCCTTACAATGGTCTGCAATGCCGCAATGCCACGAAAGAAAAACAGGGTAAACAAAGCACCCTCGTACTGGTGGTCCGAAGAAATCGCTAATCTGAGAACTGAATGCTTCAGGTTTAGACGTAGGCAACAACGGGCGAGAGGAAGACATGACTTTGGAGAACTCCTTATCAACTTCCGAAAAAAGCGGAAAGAACTACATAAAGCAATAGTGAAGAATAAGAAAAACGCTTTCAATCTGCTCCTGTCACAAGTAGAAAATGACCCCTGGGGAAAAGCTTACCAGATAGTGATGAGGAAACTGGGAAGATCAAGAAGACCCCCTATATCGCCCATCATCCTGCGCGAGATAGTTAGTGCCCTGTTTCCAAGATGTGAACCCATGCGAGTGCCAGTTTTTCGTATAAACACGGATGAAATCCCGGAAGTGTCCCATGAGGAATTGAAACATGCTGTGACAAGAATAAAGGTAGGAAAAGCACCTGGCCTGGACGGAATACCCAATTTCGTTATCAAGTACGTCTCAAAAAGAAAACCCGAACTGTTTCGTCAAGCGTATACAAGTTGTTTGAGGGAAGGGATTTTTCCCCAAGACTGGAAGCGGCAACGGCTAGTTCTTCTCCCAAAGGGTGACAAACCTCCGGGAGAACCCTCATCATATCGCCCTCTCTGCATGCTCAATACGGCAGGAAAGGTTCTGGAAACCATAATACGTAAACGGCTTGAAAAATACACCGAAGGAGACTGTGGATTGAACCCAATGCAGTTTGGCTTCCGGAAAGGACGAAGCACCGTGGATGCCATAGACACTGTGACAAAACTAGCAAAAAAAGCACTGGAAGGGAGTAGATGGCGGTGGGGTGATAAGCAATACTGCGTTGTCATTACCCTCGACATAAAGAACGCCTTCAACTCGGCCAAATGGACGCTAATTATAAGGGCCCTGAAAGAGCTAAAGGTACCGGATTACCTTTGTCGAATGGTTACGAGCTATTTCGAAAATAGAGTTCTGGTTTACGATACCGAACACGGTCCCGAAGCATACAAAGTTACTGGCGGTGTCCCACAGGGGTCAGTTCTTGGTCCTGTCTTGTGGAACATAATGTATGACGGAGTTCTAAGAGTAGCGGTGCCGAACACAGTAAAAATAGTAGGATACGCGGACGATATTGCGGTCGTAGTCGTAGCGAAAACTCTAAATGAGGCGAAGAATAACTGTAGTGAAGCCATAAGCCATATTAAAAACTGGCTGGAGAACGCCGGTTTAGAACTAGCAACACACAAAACTGAGGTGGTGCTAATGAGTAGTCGAAAGAAAGTTGAAACCATTGAGATCAGCATTGATGGGCATACCATAAAATCGAGCCCTTACCTCAAATATTTGGGAGTGATCCTGGACCACAGACTCTCATTCAAACAGCACCTAATCGCCACCCATAACAAAGCGGCGCGGTCTGTATCGGCAATCGCTAGGATAATGCCCAATACGCGGGGCCCCAGACAGCAGGTGAGAAAGCTACTGACATGTGTCAGTAACTCAATAATTCTGTATGCGGCACCAATTTGGCTACCAGCAACCAAATATAGTTCCTATATGAGAGGATTGGTCTCAACACACAGACTAGCATCACTAAGAACGTGCTGTGCGTTTAGAACGGTATCAGATGATGCAATAAGTGTTATATCAGGTAGACTACCCATAGACATTGCAGCTTTGCGTTGCTCATTAGTGCGTGATATTCGACACGTTAAAACATCCAACCAGTAT
The DNA here is from genome assembly GCF_042242935.1 of Bactrocera oleae. Lineage (NCBI taxonomy): Eukaryota > Metazoa > Arthropoda > Insecta > Diptera > Tephritidae > Bactrocera > Bactrocera oleae. The sequence goes on from NC_091539.1 coordinate 58,029,955, forward strand.
GCTCAAGAACTTGGAAAAATCGAAGAGAAGTGCCTCACTCAATGGCAGAAAAGGTGGAATACGTCAAGTAAGGGAAGGTGGACCCACTCCTTGATACCCAATATCCAAGAGTGGACTATGCGCGAACACGGCGAGGTGAACTATTACCTCACACAGTTTTTATCTGGCCACGGCTGCTTCAGAGCATATCTATATAAATTCAAGCACGTTGAAACACCATACTGTACATACTGCGAAAACTACACTGAAACGGCAGATCACCTCGTGGTAAAATGTGTCCGTTTCCAAAATGAAAGACGAATACTATCCGATAAATTAGGGAAATCCCTACCAATATGTTCCACTGATGTGGTGCGTCATATGCTATCCTCCCAAAATGGCTGGGATACAGTAAGCGGTATAATATCGTATATCATGCAAAAGGCCCGCGAAGACGAAGTAGCTGAAAGACCGAGGGTGCAGTCCCGAGATGCATTACAAAACTAAGACGACCCCATAAGGAAATAGAAATAAAGAAGCATTACTGTGTATAATACCTGCCCTGCGAAGGAAAGCCTAACGGTAGTTCCGCAGGGAAGTACAGGTCTGAGAGCAAGGGGGTGATTTAGCACGTATGCGCTGTACACTTTATATTGTACAGTGAATCGGGCATAATTGATGGTATGGGCCATCAATATCTTTCGAAGATTTACACCCACCTTTGGCGTATCCATAAAAAAAAAAAAAAAAAAAAACACATGTAAAACTATGTATACATATGCACCGAGACACAAATACTAAGGCATATGACGTAAATATAGCTAACGAACCACTTAAAGTGTCCGAAGTCTACTTAAACGGTCGGTCTCGCCCATAATACAATCTTTTGATTCAGAAGAAGGATTAGACTTGAGAAAGTCAAGTATCAAATTTGATCCGGACTGAAAATAAAAAAAATACATTTTTGTTCAATACAAATACTTATTATCGCCTTCAAAATGGGATAGTTTTGAGCCAGTACAAGTATACCAATGCTTCATCCAATTTTTAATACACTTGTTCGAAGCCTCGGATCAGATGGCCTTCAGTGTCTGCATCAAATTTTGGTTTTTTCGGTTTCGTCTCAATTTTGGAATGCCATTCGCTAGATTGGACATATTCGACGTCATATTCATAAATCCACGTTTCGTGAACAGTAATGATATCTTTTATGAATATTGAGTTCTTAGCTACGTTGTCAAGCATCGCTTTTGTGACCTCTACTCGACTTAGTTTTTGCAAAATATTCAGGTCTTTTGGTCTAGCATTGACGCTTAAAACCCAAAACATTAACCAAAATGTGTTGATTCGACCGATAACAGACGTTGAGATCCTCTGCTAGTTCACTGATGCCAACACGACGATTGTCAAGTACTGTTCTTTAACTTTTTCGATCTTATCATATATATCATAGAGGAAGATGGTTAAGACACTATAATATTTGTGTTCGTGATAAAGTAGACCCTCTAAAATACCTCTGCAACATTTTCAACGATTCCAAAGTAAACACAAAACTTCACTCTACTCGTTGTTAATTAGTTTTCCATAGATTTATATATTTTTTTCTTGCAAAGTGTATATATGTAGACATGTACTTATATAGTTCTTATATAGTTAAGTAGAGAACATACTTCTCGGAATATATAACTTTACCAATCTGGGAAACGTCAAGTTCAGACTCCCACAATTATTGTAAGAGCAATCTTAACCAAGTTCAGAACAGAGTCAAGTTCGTTTCCAGCTTCCAGTTCATTTCCAGCAGGAATCTCTCTTATCTCCTTATGATAAAACCACTTTATACTCCACGAACACCTAAGATACCTCATGACACAAGTCAACAGTTTCCTTGTTCAAAATTATTGGATATGGAGCGAGAGTAGAATGTTTTTAAAGTTCCTATTACCGTTTAGTATTCGACAGTTCTTTCCTCACATCAGCAATAAACAACGGGCTTCGCAGACGTAACGAAGTTCTCGAAGTTAATCGACGAAAACACGTGTATCGTACTATGCTTTCAACATTCAAAACCTAAAGTTGCTCTGTAGTAAACCATGTCATCCAAATTTGATTCACAGAAACCTTTAGAATTCCTAAACTCCTCTCAACCTTACCACTGCTGGATGCTGTCTAATATTATTAACAACGAACAGAAGAGTCTCAAGTTGATCAAAAAAAAGGATCACATCTATCCAAAAAATTTGTAGAAACCAATTAAAACCAGCCTTCATTCGTCTCAAAACCATAACTACTTCACAAATCTATATTATATCGGTGAAACAAGCAACATGTTCTAGACTTCCATATGGACATCTTTTTTGAACCAATTAAGTTTACCCGAGCTCCACAAATAAGTTTACAAAACAGCTCTTTTCAATACAAATATTAAAAAGACTGACTGAACTACTCCCTCCTCCCTCGGATACAACAAAAAAGAAATGTGTATCTAACTAAAAACCCGAAGACATTTATCTAAGATCAAATTAAGAGAATTACCTACTTTGGCAAATACCAAAATTTTTATAACGCGCTTTGGATATTGCATATATGCCGCATTATCAAAACCTTACACAAGTTTTCTGTGAACAAATATTTTTTTTAATATTATATAAAACTAGCTTTAGTTAACAACAACATCTCTTTAAATTCGCCACAACAAATTTATACAGAAGATATTTTGATATTGATATGATGTGGCACGTGGCTATTTTACGACTATTGACCAGCCTAATGGCTTTTAACGCTTAGCCATTTCATGTGAAACGTGAAGTATTGTTTTAAGAACAAAGAATGCATCAACCGATTGAAACCTGATTAGAAAATGGTGACATTGTATAGGGCGACTAGAATATTGATTCTATTTGTCGCTTACGTGCTCTCAGCCGAATTATCTAACTTCTAAAAATGGAGCGAAAAACAATGGACAGAATACAAACTTAAATAACTCGCATGTGTGGTATCTAAACATATATTATATGTATATACTTATTGTATTAAAATATACAATGCGCGAAATTTTCTTAACCTCTTTTATTCTGTAGTGCAATATTTTCTTACTTTTTTTTCTTGTTTCCCTGTTTTTTCTCTATGGCACTTTCCCATTGTATTGGTCAGTTTATTTATATACATATATCTCTTTGTTTATATTTTGTTCGAAGTTAAAATAATTCTATATTTATCAACTTTCAATTAAGTCTTTGTTTTTACTCTACGCTTCGACATATTCGTGCTTTCTATCGTATAATCTAATGAAAATCAGCCTATCATTTGATTAAATTTTTTATTGTGGAAAAACTAAGTTGGATCCTCACCATTATAATTTTTGAAAATCTCTAAAATTTCTCCCACGTTCCTTTGGACTTTCATCAATACGCTAGGGCTAGATGAGTCGCTGTGACTTAGGGGAGGGCACAATAGACCATAGGTCGCGGTGCATACCTCAATCACTATCTATCTATCCTTTGGACTTTTAAAAAACAATGAATCGTTAAAGAATTATTAGTGCTTAGGTCCGATTTAAAACGCTGCCGCCATAACGAAACCAGTGTCGATCTCGGTAGTTTTAACACCATAATGAGCAAGTGTAAATATATTTTTCTACAATCAAAAAGCACCATAAAAATGTACTAAAATGTATGCTCACAAAAGGTTATAGCGGGGAAAATTTCTACACTAAAAATAAAAATTGAGAATACATGACTGTGGTCTAGACCTTTGGTTACGGGTAAATCCTTTTGGTGACTGGCTACACTCATAGTCATTCATTAGAGATTAAATCGAACTCTATTCGAAGGTCAGGGACCTGCTGTTACTTTAAGTTGGATGAAAACATGTGGGACGGACAAGCTAACTGAACTGAATGCATCTTATAATATTTCTTTGGAAACAAAAAAATTTAAAATTGATAAAAATTTTACGGATTTGTTAGATTTAATCAAGCAAAATCAAGAGCTAAATCAGCATAGAGATCTGTTAACTAATAATTGATCTTAATTTGCCGACGGAACTTTTAAGTTTATGCTCAAAATTAAATTCAGAAACGGATTGAGTCTTGGGTCTATCAAACGAAGGCGAATTAACCATTCTCACAACTGTCGGATTCATGACACCGATAGGGCTCTGGAATAATATATCTGACCAAAAATTGTAAATCCGGCAGCATTTCTGCCTCCGGTATAATTGGGGAACCTTTACTATCGTCAATCTCGCCAGTAAATTTTCGATTAGGCTTGAGGGTTAGTTCACATGACACGGTTGATAGTCATAATTATGAAGTTGTATACCATTTGTCATATCAGGTGACTAGAAAAACATTAGAAACAATGTCAAGCTAAATATCAAACTTTTTGTGCTGAGTATACGAATGAGAGTAAAATCACAAAAGATTAATACTGCATAAGAGTATCTCAACCTAATCGTCAAAATATATATAAGAGAAGAGTTTATGATAACAAAACTCAAGGAGGAAAGGTTTTTATTTTTACATATTGATATTTTCTTATTTTTTCGAGCTTCATACCAAATTTTTAAAGAACTCAACTCATTTGGCACTCAGTGTAAAATAGTTTTTCTAGCTTCTTTGATTCTGGTTAAGCATACGCCGCACACTGTATGAGTATATGTCTATGAGATCCTACGAGCTTATTACAGAGATACGTGAAAATTTCAACGCCGCATGTCTCACTTAGCCTAAGAGATTTGTACACACATACATACACACACAGAGACTACAACACGCATACATGCGCACTTAATACAGACATATTGTTCTGTGAAAAGACAAACTGATAACCAATAATAGATAATGGCATTTTGTTGTAACATTCGATTGCCGCCGTGCTGTGCTGCAACTGATGCGGCACGTTGCATGAACGAGTAAGCGCCAAGCAAGCGTAAATGTGTGTGTGTGTGTGGTAGTGAAATATTATATCATGGAATGAAAGTAAAAGAACATATATTACATGCCACATGCAACAGCGGAGGATTAGGGAAGTGTGTGTGCTGGAAAAATGGCAAGGGCGTTTAATGTTTGACTTTCACCAATTTGTGGAACACACACACACTTCTACACAATTAAAGCACCGAAAATACGCTGTTATTAACATGCAACGCGGCTACTGACGTGGCGCAACGCCGGCGTAAGTCAAGTAATTTGAGGTAACTGTGAGGGAGCATGTGCTCCAACTGTACGTGCAACTATGTCTTTCTATGTAATGGTGTGTGCATATTTTTATGTGCTCCGGCAACCACAATACGCCATTAATGTTTGGTGTACAAACGTATAGCCGAAAATGAAAAATCGAACGTGTGGCATGCAACACAACCACCGCTGCACACAAACACACATACATACGTACAAGGTTTGCCGCGCGCGCTATGCTATTGCTGTCACTAGGTAAATTTGCTTTACGCGTTCGCCCGCATCAGCTTTGTGGTGTGGGGAAGGCAGCAATCGACAAGTATCTGCAACAGCAGCATCAGCACCGTTGCGGAGTCAGCAACTCCTGTTGGTTTTACTGCTGCGTTAAGCCCACTTCAATAGCGGTGTAATCCAATATATTGCTTGCCATATGCAGCGTGCGCACACACACACGCCCATAGACTCACGTACACCAATACTAATATGCGTAAGCGCGAAACGTCCATCGCTTCGTTGGCATATGAATTGAATGGACAAGCGGGCGTGCAACCGCGTGCGCTTTGTTGCACGTGCCGCAACTCAATCTGCGCCGCCGCCTGACTCTGCTCTCAACACGGACACTTATTGCCCGCCAAGAAGCTGTGTGCTCACTTTTTCTACCTTTTCTCTCCTCTCTCTGCCCTTGCATCGGGCTTCCGCTGTGGCATACAAATTTGCTTTTGTTGCAAACGGCGGCCAGCGTGTAAATTTAATAAAAATAAAAACAAATTCCTCACATGTGCGCGCATTACCAAATATTGCTTACATATTGTTGCTTGGCGAAGCCATAACTCTAATGCAACCCCATATTGACTGCGGCATACGCATACAAATGTATGTATGTGTGTGTGTGTGAGTGCATGCAACTTTATATGGCGGTCTCGTGCATGTCGTAGGTGCTGAAAATATATTGGTTTGATTATTATCAATACTACAACCAAGCGCCCTGCAGTTGCATACGTTTATTTATTTATGAATATACAGGGTTCTCAAAAGGGATTGGTCTACAATACATTGGCAGCGCTAAGCAGTAAGTCAACGCTTGAAAAGCGTGACTTTTCGCCGTTCATAAATATTAATGGCTTACATAAGTTCTTCAAAACTCAAACCACCGTTATCTTAGAGACGAAGGCCTCAAGGAGGTTTATTATCTTCCACACTCTTAAACATCGAGTTCAAACTAACGGAGGAAATTACATAAGAGCAACACAGCATGCACTATGTATATATTTTCATAATCAGTATCACAAAAAAAAAAAATATTAAGAGACCCCCAATCTCGTCCCGTTAGAATTTTTTTTATCTATCTTAGCGAAATATTACAGCAGCCGAGATGTCGGACTGAAACTCTTTTCGAGAAAGGTTTGACGAAGAGGCAAGAGAATCTCTGTGTATAACGGTGTTTTTTAGACGTGTGGTTTTCAATGAGACTATTTTTTTTTCGGAGATGATCTGTGTGACAGCGTTTACTTGATTTACACTCCATTTATTTTGTCATTTCATAATAAACAGATTTACTACGGAACAACGTTTGCAAATCGTGCAAATTTATTACCAAAAAAAAAATACAAATTTACAAGAAAATTGTGTTCAGCGTGAAGCTCTCAATCGGTTGAATGGGTACGTTAACTTGATTAAGTATTACTACGCGGGAGTGATAAGACATTTAAGTCTCCTCTATGGTACGGACTGACGGACGCCTAATCTGTTCCATATGTCTTAGTTTTGTCATGATTGAGGCCGCCGCTTTGCTGATAGCTTTCCTAATTCTAACTGCACTGACACCTAAGTGTCGTCAAGTTTTCCATCATAAAACTACCGCCGAGTAAAGTTTTAAGTTTTTCCCTTGTACTCGAAAAGCGAGGGCGATAAAAAAAAACATGCTCAGGGTCTTCTATGCACTCTGTACACATTGGACAGTTCAGACTAAAATCATGAAGGAATCTGTACAGGTAGTTAGTATCTTAAGCAGTCATGTCCACTTAGTATTTGGATAAGATGGAAACCCAGGATCCCCATATCGTCTGTCTATCCACGGGTGGATGTCCGGTATAAGTCTGTAGGTCCACCGTTCTCTGAGTTAGGTTAGCCACCGCTGCTGCTATAGTGATAAGCTTTTGACTCTCTCTACTCTTTTGGCTCCTATAGATGACTCTGGTAACTTGCGATGGAGTGATGGGATAAACAAGCCATTGTTGAGATGCTGTTACTGTATCAAAAAGTTACTGTTTGGTGTGCTCTACGGGCAGAGGTAATCATTGTTCCATATTTCTTAATGAAGCTGGCCCTAAAGTTACGGACAATAGGGAACACCAGAGAGTCATGATTAATGGCTTTTTCGTGTCTGAACGACCTTTGCAAATCTTTAGTGAAAAGATATTTTTGGAGCACCGCCTAAGTCAATAGGTTGTGGAATCACGTCAATACAATTCAGGTGCTATAAATATACATACATATATAAATATGGTCAGTACTCATATTCTATGACGCCGTCGGCAGCAGTTTGAACATTTCCAGAATTGGATTTGGAATTCCGCAAAATAAGTTCGGAATCGAAAAATTATAAGTCCGAATGTCTCCTTAAGATATAATTCAATCCATCAATATGTTCGTGCACTTTTTCTTGAAGAGTTTTCAAGCGCGGTAGAAAACGGATCTTTCTAAAAGGGAATATATAAGTCACATTGTAGTATCTAAAGCTATGTCGTAAATTTGTTAAAAAGTTAAAAAAAAAAATCAAATGAAAATTTTCATAATAACCCCCAAAACCTTATAATTAACATCGACACTACCTTATTCTAACCCCCTGTATAAGTATTCACCCCTTTGTACTCTCCCACATGGCCGCTTGCTGGCTATCAATGAGCTGTAATAAATTGCCTTGTATTTCCTTCTCTCCACATCACTGCTCCGCTCTGCCATTCGTCTTACCATACCGCCCATACTACGCCACCCTTCGTTAGTGCGTATTTTATTGTTCGAAAACTAATTAGTGGCGCATTGCACATTTTTCAAATCTTATTGGCATCTAATTGACGCTAACGCAATGAAGATATTCTCAGTTAATATTTTATTGCTCGCAATTGAGAGACAATTTTCATTCTAGGCATTCAGTTCCGCTAATTGCTTGTGTGAAAATGCTCACCATTTGTATGTACTTGTATGTATGTGTGTTGCAGTGGTGCTAACAAATATTGGAATTTTGTTAATTAATTGAAGAAATTTATTTATCTGTGGATTTTATTAAGCTGTTGTTGTGCGTTTGATTAAAGAATATCGAATAACATACTATAATGCATTGTGATCCAAGGTTTGGGAGTAAGGATTTGGCGTTATGACGTATTAAGTACCAAAACCTTCAGCATCTTTGACAGCAATAGCCTCGGTTTATCGGTAAACAGCGATTATTTTTTGTAAAATTTTCCGAATATGAGGTTTGTTATCTCTGTTTTCTATTCATCAAAATATGAGATTTCTTAATATATTGTAGTTATTATGAGGACTTAGCGCTTAGAATACTGTGATTCAGTTCTGAAAATAGACCAAATCGATAGATGCCTTTCCGTCTCAAAAATAAAGATTTCTGTTGCCACTCCGCCGGTATTAAAAAAAAATACTACTTTTAGAAACAAAATTTCCAATAATGTTCACAGGCATCTCAAAATATTTCGTATTCCTTACATTCTTACGATTTGAGCAAGAAATTTTTCTCCCATTCCTTACCATTTCTCGAAGGAAACATCGGAGACGATTTAGCCGTGTCTGTGTGTGCGCCCGTCTGTATATACGCGAAGTAGTCCCTAAATTTTTGAGACATCGTGCTGTAATCGGAACCGCCGGTATCGGATCACTATGAAATATTGCTGTCTTTTAAACTGACTGATCATCATCAAGTTCTTGTATGGAAAGTCTTATTATTTGGCAAAATGTCTTTATAAAATTTGGCACAGATCATTTTCTAAGGTAACGCTAAAATCTCTGATCAAAGTGTTGGACCACCATAGCAGACAGCTGCAATAAAAATTTACCGATAAATATATAATACTATCTAACGAACTTTCGGTAAGCATTTGAAGTGAATTGTTATTTCCGTTTGATTATCAACATTTTACGAACATATATTACTCTAGGATGCAGGATTGTATTTTGCTGACAGTTGTCACAATAAAAAAAATTGCATTTGTCATAAATATAGTGAAACAGACCTAACTCAAATAAAGGTTTGACTTTGCAAATTAAACCAAAATTCCTTTTAATGAATTCAGAATCAGTGTTTAAAATAAAATTTGACTAATGAACGCGAATAATGTCATTATAAATCACTTAAGCGATGACATGAGGAAGCGAAAATAAATTGAAGTGAAATTTCAGCCTTTTCAATAATAAACCAACGATTAACCTCCTCCCGCACACAACGCTCATAGTTGCGGAATTAGCCGAGTCGTGAAAGCCAAGTGGGTTTTAAAGCGTGAAATTATAAAACTGCTCAGATTTAAACTTCTTAAATTTTTTGTATAATAATTCATGCCAAAGGTTGGGAAGATAAATATATTGTCATATAAAAAAGTTTTCCATACAAGAACTTAGACTTCGGTGGTCCGATAGTGGTACGCTGTCAGCGGATCTGACAAATAAGCAGCTTCTTGCGTAGATGCACTGTTCAAGACACAAAAAATAGTTTTGATATCAAACAGTTCTTTAAATTTTTATAACCTTCATTTAACAAAACTAGGAGCACCTTAAGCTTTCAAAACCATAGTATTAACATGAAGACTAAAATTAAGCCTCCCAGCACATCACCCACAAAATTTAAAACGTTTATTCTTAAGTGATACCATTCATCTATAATTTTCTCAGTTTCGATGCAAAAACGGGCTGTGTACTTTAATTTTTAATATTTATTTTTCTGCTTTGCATTTCTGCAATTCAGTTCAATATCATTTTATTTATGTACGTGAAAATAATACTTTTTCAAACTCAAAAGCCATCAAACACTACAAAAATACGCTGCATTTTTCACCCAAAAAATATATTTCCCCTTTACTAACGTAGGCAACACTCTTCGCTAAGCAGCCCACGAGTCATACATCAAATTCGCCTCATAACTGTGGCATACTTTTAGGCAAACTCCCCCATGCACTGAGTAGCCAGAACAGCTGTTCAGAGACAACATTTCGGCCACTCTTCGCCGCACACAACAACTTCGCTGCTGCAAAACACACACACAAAAGAGAGACACGCAATCCAGCAGCTGAATTGCACGAGAAAGAGAGCACATTTGCTCACTGCTAAATGCACCGATTGGCATTGCCAGCTGCAAACAACTTCGTCGTCGCCACTTACTAGCACTCTACTAAAATAAAACAACAACTACAACTCACCATGTGCCCTAGCAGCTGGCTGAAAACTAGACTGGCGCTGCTGCTGCAACAGCGACCGCATCGTATACACCGCTGCTACCTTCGTCATTCGTACGCCGTTGATTCGGCTTCACCGCTGTTGTTTCTGCTGCGGCCGTGCCAGCTGCCTGACACTTCAGTTGTTTCTTAAAAGCCGGTCGAAGCTGTTGTGAAGAGTCGGTTAGTGCGCGTTCGATGTGCGAATTTTTATTTATTGGTGCTCGCTACCAACAATAATAACAACAACACATTATCGAAGTGAAGTGCATACGAATTTTTTCGATTTACGAAGTTATTTGGTAGAAATACTAAAAGTGCAGCGAAGTAAATTTGGCTTACTTATGCGAGAAGGTATCCCAAAAAAATAATTGGCGCTAAATCTAAAGCGCATGAAGAATTAAACAAGTAAAGCGGAAAAAATTTACAATTGCCTGCATTTTTGTTTACATTTACGTGGAGGCCAGAAAAAAAAGAATTTAACGCTGTGAAAGGTGAATAATACAAAGCTAAAACGATGTAATGAAAAGCAACAAACGAAATTAAAGTGAAGTACCTACATATTTAACGACAAAAAAAGTGACGATGCCGAGGCAAAAGAATAAGCAAAGGCAGTGAGTGAAGTGAAGTGAAAGAAAGTAACACGAAACTAATGTGTTTGGGTAGCAAAAGCGAAGAGTAAGAAGAAGACAAGCAAAGCAAATGTCGAAAATGTAGAAATGTGGAGGAGCAGTGCAAATGCAATTGGAGTAAATACATACATACATACATACACATATGCACAAGTGTTGTTATTCAAGCAACGCGAATGAGTACAGTGATGCGCTTTGCAATTGTTACAAATTAATTTAATTGGAGTACTCAACAATTGAGGTGAAAAAAATTGTAAAACAAAAAAAAAGAATATAACAAAAACAAAAGCGTAGCAAATACGTATGCGAAGTGTGTGTAAAGAATACATTAAAAATTGCTATAAATCAAGTGAAATTAATGTGAGCGGAAAGTGTAATTGAAACAAAGTGAAAAAAATATTTAAACAAAGTGCAAAGAAATAATTGAAAAAAAAGTTATAATAATTAACTGAATAAACAAGTGGAATACTATTAGCAAAAGCCAGCTTGTGTTAGTGCTAATGAAAACGTGCCAACTAATATTCAAACAAAAAAGGTAAATAAATGTTTTTGTATAAATATGCATACATATGTATGTATGTACAAACATTTAGTATATAGCTTTATTCATTTAATTAAACAAGCAGTGAAGTAGCGTGTATATTTGACATTGAAGGCATAATTATTTAATGACAAATAATTCAAAAAACAAAATAATAATAAATATATGTATATCTAAGTCAATATAAATAACGTCAGCAAACTGAGATCGAAATTTTATAATGAAGCTTATTTGGTATAATTACATTTTACTATTGCAGCATATTGTAACTAGTATATATGTAGGTATAGCCTTTCCGTTTTCGAATTCCCACTCGAGAGCCACTTAGTATTAAGTACATCTTCATTGAGAAGCACGAATATACAAAAAATTGTATTTAAAATTTTTTTTCAAAAATATAAAAGAGCAACAAAATAATTAACTGTAAATTTAATTTTAAAAAATAAATACATAAAGGTATACTTAAATCAATTAAATAGCCTAACCTAAAAGATAAAAATAAATAAAACTTAAATTCAAAAAAAAAAAAAAAAATATAACACCTGACTGGAACAAGCTATGCTTGGCAGGTTTTTTTTTTGATAGCATAAAAGGGTATGAAAACATCGTATCTTCAATTTGATCGGTCAGTTTGTATGGCAGCTATATGCTATAGTAGTCCGATCTGAACAATTTGTTCGGATATTGTAGCACTATCTGAAGAAATAAACAATATCAAATTACGTGAGGATATCTCGTCAAATAAAAGAGTTTTACATAAAAGAACTTGATTTGGTTCGATCAGTTTGTATGGAAACTATATGTTATAGTACTCCGATCTCAACAATTTGTAACTCTGGTTTGGGCAATAATATGTGCCCAATTTTAAGAAGAAATCTTGTCAAGTAAAAGAGGTTTCCACATAAGGACTTCAATTTGATCGTTCAGTTGGTATGACTGCTATAACATATAGTTATTCAATCCAAACAATTTATTCGGAGATTTTAGCGTTATCTTTGAAAATAATTCACGCCAAACTTCATGAAGATATTTTGCCAAAAAAATTAGTTTTTCATTCAAGAACTTGATTTTGATCGTTCAGTTTGTATGGTAGTTATATGCTATAGTGGCCGGGTATCGGCGTTTCCGCCAAACGCGAAGCTCCTTGGAGAAAAAAGGGTGTGTGCAAAACTGCAGGTCGATATCTCAAAAATGGTTTCGGATATACCATATACATACATATACAGATATACGGACTTAATCGTCTTGGTTCGTCACGCTGATCATTGTCAAACTAGTTTTCTATGAATTCTGCTTAACAGTAATAATATCCTTTAAAGAAATATCAATCCTTTAGGCTTCAAATCAGTATTTCTTACATCTTGTTGTCAAAACTATTGCTTTGATATTTATTTTTAAGAAATACATACATACGAGTATGTAATGTTTCAGTACTTTAGTTGGCATAGTGTTGATTTACCGTTAAATTTTTGGAGGCATTTTTGAAAGCAACAAGTGCTACAATAAACGGAATTTTAATAAAACAAGTTGAGATTGAGGTTATTACTTCATTTAACCGATTTATAAAAACCATAAATCGAATGCATTTTTTAATTTGCATAATCTTAAGCTGGCTTTAGCCCTTAAAATAGCTACATTGAAGACACTTTTGAAAATTTTATTAGTTATATTATTATCCTGAGAAAATTTTGCTAACAAAAAATCACAATAAAACAACAGCAAAAGCTACAACCTCAAATTTAGACGAAAGTATATATTACCACATATTTTATAGCTACCAAAAAGTAATAATAAACAAAAGGTCAAATTGCTAGGAATATGACCTTTCTTGAGAAAAAAAAGCAACAAAATACATTTTTTTAAAATGCACCAAGCTACATACAAACATAGTTGTGTATATATACGATATATACTTATATGAACAAATCAGCTCATCTTAACCTTCCACAGAAAAACTAAATTCTCACCTGCATCTATTAAAATAAATGAATATTTTAATGGTTGAGGTAAACGTTTATTGTCTACAATTTAAATAATAATTAAAATAGAATTGTCTGAGCCATTCGAAACGATTGCCTTTTAAGTGCATATGGATGCAGTGACTAAAGCAGCATGGCAAACCCGTACGCTGCGGCATCCCCAGCACCTCATCCCATATGCCACCACATTCGTGTCGTGACCAGCGTTGAACCGACTGGATCAACCGGTTTACAAATACACACACATAATTTTTTACACAACCGCATGTATGTATGTGTGTGTGTGTGTCTGAACAAATATTGAAATGTCTGCGACCACAACCAGTCGGAGGCGCATGCAGTCAACCAGTCAAATGTCAGTTAGTCAGCCAGAAAACCAAAGTAATAACCAGCAAAAGACACAGACAACATAGCGTGCAACATCGAGCAGCTTCATTTGGGGCAGTTGCAAGCGCTTTGTTGCAGCTTTGTAGCGAAGTAAAGGCTGCAGCGCAAGCCAGCGTGGATTTTCATACAAAAGTGCATTTATATAAATACATATGTATATATGGTAGATATATTCATATATTTATATGGAAAAAAAAAAATGTCTATCGTTTGTCTATATATGTATGTACATATGTATATATACATATATGAGAGAGTGTACTTGAACATTTACGTCATTGCAAAATGCCAATTATATATTCCTATTTTTTTTCCATTGCATATAACGTGTTTTTCCTAATGTACTTGGTGGGCTGCTGTGTCCAGCATATCCAGTCCATCGTCGAAATAATAATTTCCAACGTTCACTCAATCTGAAATATTTGCACTGCTCCCCCCTTTGCACGCCACCACTTGACTTCGCTAGCGCGCGCTTTGTTTTCTCAACTGCTTTAGTTGAGTGCACTACTTCGAGTATTTATTTATTTTAATTTATTATTGCATTATTCTAGTTTTTGTTTGCCCACTCCGTTATGCTTTGCTTGGCAAGAAATACAACAGCAGCAGCAATTACTTGTATTTCTATTTATACCAGATGTTTTTGTTGCTACTATTAATATACACTTGTGACTGGCGGAATTATGCGCTTGATTAAGGCGAAGCAAAGAAAATATTCAAATGCCTAGAAACAGTTGAAAAAAGGTTATGGTATAAAAAATTGATCAAATATTACATGCAGAATATTTTTACCGTTAATTGTATGTAAATAAAATTTTTTTGTGCTTTATGAATTACTGCCATTCATAAAACTTTGTCACCAAAGTGAATAAAAGTTATTGTAAATAAAAAAATGAACGAATTAAATGGTTAAAATTGAAATAATATGGGTAAACAAATATAAGATAAAATATAAAAAAAAAATATATAAAATATTTATATAAATAATAAAATATATGTACATAAATTCAACTGAAATTCTCATATTAGGTACCATATATAGGGGCTAGGCGTAGTATTGACCCGATTTTTATCTATTTTAAGTACAAGAACACAATATTATTACAGAGAGACGCTCTCTGAATTTCTTAAAGCTTTCTCACTTGTTGACCGGTATATACAGTTTAAAGTCAAGCAGAAGTTCGAAAATCTTTATATTAAGTGTAAGGGGGGCTAAAGTAAGTATTGACGCTATTTAACCCAATTGTGCCACAAGTTCACACATTTATCAGGAAAAGATTCTCTCTAAATTTCAATAATATACAGTTTTATCGATATTTTCGATACTTGAAAAGTAAAACCATAATTCGAAATTTGCATTAAAACTGAGTGCGCCGCCTCTAGATGTTAAAAAAAATTTTTTTGTCCAAAAATTTTGTTTTTTTATAATCTATAGATTTTACCTTCAGGCTAAGCAACAAAATTTTTTTTTTCGCTCCACCCTAGTATACATACATATACATATATCGAATGAAATAATTCTAACTAAAAATAAATAATTTACATTAAAGAAATTACAAATCACATACAAATTTAAGAGTTCTGCTCATAAAAAATTCTAAAATCAAAGCTTCAATTCATGAAGTCATGACTCATAATGACAAACTTTCTGACGAATCCACTATAAAAATTCATTACCGAACTGCTGTAAATGCAAAAAAATGAGAAATTACTTCAACATTTAAAAAGTAAACCACACTTCCCACGAAATACGCATAGGAAAATGTGCCTGGATTCCAGCCCACGCGCTTACCTTTGCTCACTACCACACGCCACTTAACCGATTATCCGTTACAGTCTTATTCCGTGCGCCTTCCGCGCTCCCCCTTCGTTCAATCACTCGCACGCCTGCTTGTTGGGTGAGTTATTGGCAAATACGCGCAAACCAGTTTTGAAGCGTCATCAGCAGCCAGCACACACAATCCAATTCGCAAAAGATTTAAGCGACGCCTCATTGGGGCAACCAAAACAAAAATAAAGCCAAAGACAAAAACAGAAGAAAAACAAAACACAAAAAATCGCCAAATCTACGAAATCTCAAACGGGCGGCTACGCAAAAAAAAAAAAAAAGACTTTCCAGCTTGCAAACAAGTACAACAACAACAATGACGTCAAAATGCTGCCAAAAACGTTGGTGCTGTGCAAAACAAAAGCAAAGCGGCACTGCAATAAAAACGCAAGCAACGAGTTAAAATATCCATAAAATAAAATAAACAACAAAGCGCCGCCGCCAAAACTTGTTTTTGAAAACATTGTGCACACACACATTTGTACATACATACATATATATGATTATAGAAGCATGGACGCTGCTTTCCTGCTTATTATGATTTTGCTACTGTTGTTGTTGTTGTGTTCTTTTATTTGTTTTTGTGTCTCCTCTATGTGTTTGTTTTCATCAGTACTTTTATTTATGCCTTTATGTATGTATATGAGGGTGTACTTGTAATTTCTAATATTTTTATACCCTGCACAGGATATATTAAAATTTTAACACACAGAAGGAAACATCAGAGACGACCCTAAGATATATACATATATATATGTATAAATGATCAGCGCATCGATCTGAGTCTATTTAGCCATGTCCTTCTGTCCGTCCGTCCAACTGTATATACGCGAACTAGCCCCTCAGTTTTTGAGATATCGCTCGGAAATTTTGCGCACATGCTTTCCTCCCCAAAAATCAGCTCATTTGTCGGAACCGTCGATCTCGGACCATTGTAGGATATAGCTGCTAAATAAATCTACCTCTCCAAATCCAACCCTTGTATAAAAAACTTTTTCGACAAGATAACTTAATGAAATTTGACACAGATTATTGCTCAAGGTAACGAGACCGAACTTATTATTCAGATCAGATCATTATTAGATATCGCCGCCATATAAATTGGTCGATCAAACTCAAGTCCTTTTATGGAAAACGTTTTCATTTGACAAGATATAAATACGAAATTTGCATAAATTATGGTATAAAGCAACGCTACCATCTCGAAACATATTGTTCAGGTCGATCCACTATAGCAAATAGCTGCCATACAAACTGACCAATCAAACTCAAATTTTTGTATGGAAAACTATTTTATTTGCCAAATTTCGTAAAAAATCACTACAATCTCAGCATATTTTTTTCAGATCGGACTACTATAACATATAGCTGCGATACAAAATATTCAATCAAAATCAAAATAAACATCTTTTCATGCCCTTTTATGCCATAATAAACGCACCTGTGAAGGGTATGGTTGCTTCGGTGCAGCCGTAGTTAACTTTTTATCTTGTTGTTGTCATTGTCAGTGATTTTTCTGCTATTTATTGCTTTTATCTCATACTCGCTTTGTTGATTTATGTTGTATTTCTTCTGCTGCATTTCATTTCTTTTTCGCCTTTTATGTTCTTCTTCTATTTTTTATTTTAAAATTTTTACTCCATTTTTGTATTTTAATTATTTTTTTTTGTTTTCTGTTTTTCTTAATTTTTTTTATTTATTTATTTTATGTGTTTGTTATTTTTTTCTTTTATATTTTATTGTAGTATTTTTTATTGTTATTCTAAAAAGCAGTAGCAAACAACTTCAGTTCTTGTCTGTCTCTGCTTTCAACTACCTTCGCGCTTGCCGCTACCATGCTTTTGTGTTGTTGTTGTTGATGATGGTGCTTTTCTGCTTCTTCCTTTTCTTCTCTTAGCGACGCTCTGCTGCTGTCATTCTTCATATGTAGCCTTTCCAAGTGTTGTCATTGAATGTAAGTAGTTGCTTTGCCTGCTTGGTTTTGCGGATTTGCGATTGTTGTTGCTGCTGCTTTACCTCTTGCTGCGTGGCAGGCTGACTGGCACTCGCTACTCGCTTTGTCCGCTGGCCTAACTTCATGCATTTTAAATGTATGTGTACAAAACCAACAACAACAATAATAACAACAAAAACCACACTCATCTGCTGTCATTATTTATGCGCCGCAGTTGCCTGCACCCGCGCGTTTTCACCCAAACACAGCACTTTGTTGTTGCTGCTGTTGTTTTTTCTCGTTCACCTTTTTAGGATTCTCTTTAATTTTTACTACTACTTTTTTTGTAGTGTTCTTAATGTATTTCTTGCTTTGTGCATTTTATTTCAACCACTCTGCTGTTTCTTCAACTACTTCTTTCGGTTGTAAACATACACACACACACACACATACACTTCTACATACACATAAACACCACCATTTGATTGCATCTTCTTCTTGTGTCTTGTGCCTTTGTGCCCATAAACTCCTGCTGCTTCTTCTTCTACTACTGCCGTTTCAATGTTAGTGGTTGGTGTTTTTGGTGTTGTTCTTGTTGTTAGTGTTGGATACTTTGGTGGTTGCTGTACCCATAATATTGCTGCAGCTTCTTTGCCGTCACTATTTCTTCTTGCCTCTTTAACGATCGTTGTTTCTTCGACGTCTACTCCTGCAATCTCGAAATTGTTTACCATCATCCAGTTAGATTGTCTTCACACACACACACGCACGTATGTTTATATCATGTACCCATGCTTCTTTGTTGTTCTGTCTCGCTATGTTTTTGCTTTGCTTGGCTCTTCTGTGCATTCCTCGTTAGCGTTATGCCGTTTCCTTTTTCGGCTGGTCAATCACTCCAATCCGTGGCCTGTGACACATTGAAGAATTGTATGACCAAATTTGTCTTGCTTTTCAAAGCTGTTGCTGCAGTCGTGGACTCATCTGTTGAATGCAATTCCTTTTTGGTTTCTGTTTTTGAATTCTCATTTTAATTTTTATACCCTGAACAGCGTATATTATGCTTGCTATGAAGTTCGTAACACCCAGAGGGAAACGTCGCTGGCCTAATAAAAAGTATATACATAAGTATGTACATATAAATGATTAACGAGACGAGCGTAGTTGATTTAGCCATGGCCGTCTGTACGCGAATTAGCCTCTCAGTTTTTAAGATATCGATTTGAAATTTTGCACACGTCCTTTTCTCTTCAAGAAGCTGCTCATTTGTCGAAACCATGAATATCGGACTACTATAGCATATAGCTGCCATAAAAACTGAACAATCAAAATTAAGTTCTTGGTTGGAAGCCTCTTTATTTGTGATGAGTATTCTTGCTTCGATGCAACCGCAGGTAATGTTTTTTTTTTCTGCAAATCTTGAATGATTTCTCTTACTCTCTGACTTTGAATAATATAATATTACTCTCCATATATACAAGTATGTATAAACTTATCTAAATACCTTACGTTATAACCTTAAGCAACAAATAAAATTAAAAATACCACCACTCCACCAGGTGTTAATTAATTTTTTTCCATTCCCAACTTTTTTCCAGCAATTTTTAACACGTTTAATGCGAAATCTCTACAATTGTCTTGCTGAGCGCGCAATTCGTCTTTATTGCAACAGAAGGCAAAAACAAAGAATTCTCCGTAAAGTGCTTACAAAAACGTGTTATTTAAGCGGTGTGAATATATAAATACCCACATACACATATATATGGTGTATACTGGTGCTTTTGTGCTTAAGGTTAAACCAACACTTACTTGCCATCGATTGCATTTTTGTGGATTTAAGCAAAGTTTAAAATTCGTTGGAAAATAAATTCGTTAAATTGTGGCTTGCAGAATATATACACACACAAACATACATATATACATGTGAATGTACAGCCAGACAACAGGTTATTTGCTTGTGGTGAGTTAGAAGTGATTTTTGTTAGTTTTTATGAAACTCTTTATTGAAATTTAATTTATAAAAATTATACAAATATTAATCTTATTTAAGAAGCGAAAAAAGTTAAGTTTTTTATTTGTGTATATACTTTTTTTTGGTAAAACTTATTTTTGTATAACCTAACAACTTGTTTTTTTTACAAAACTACTGATTATTAAAATTTTTTTTCTGCGAGAATCTTATTTAATTTCTAATTTAGCATGCACGAAGCATCGGGCTTAATTCTAAAGCTATATCAAAATTTCATTGCGTGTGAATATACCATTAAATACAGTTGAATCCACCCAATTTCAATTACAGGGCCTTTGTAATGCCAGATAGAGGTTCATTAT
Source organism: Bactrocera oleae (assembly GCF_042242935.1). Taxonomy (NCBI): domain Eukaryota; kingdom Metazoa; phylum Arthropoda; class Insecta; order Diptera; family Tephritidae; genus Bactrocera; species Bactrocera oleae. The sequence goes on from NC_091539.1 coordinate 58,050,170, forward strand.
TAATACGAACTGTAGTCTACATCGTACATGACTTGGTATCTTATTCTGATACTTCATCCAGCCCCTGAAACTGCGAAGCTCGTAGATATCTAAGCCGAGTTCTAGATTAGGCCGGATATAAGCAGAGGAGGTGTTCCAGCGTCTACTTCCCTGCACTTTCTACATTTGTCATCGTTAATAGCGCCTATATGGCTAGCATGTGATGTCAATAAGTTGTGATCTGTGACTAGGTCAACAACCATCCTCCAGTCTTTTCGAGACCAAGCTATTTCATTGCCTGGAACGCACTTGAGGCCTGAAACCCAGTCTATATGCAGCCGCTTTTCGCCTTATCTACTACCCCCCCTGCTTCTAAGGACATTCTCTAACGCAATGCTTGGCTATCGACGTATACATATGTATATTGATATTATTTATGTCGTTTCCTGCGAAATTAGCTATCTCAGCAGCTCTCGTGACTGGAAAATCTTCTGCCTGGAACACTGCAGTATTCCGGTAGCTTAAAGGGTCGCCTGAGATCTACCTCCGCACAATAGATCATGGCACCCACTCCATCAGCCATTCAATTAGGTTAGTTATTAAAATTAATCGCCGAGGCACACAAACTCCACTTAAATGCTATCCTCTTTTAGTGTTTTCCTTAACTTTTCTGAACTTTTTCAATATATATCAAATTAATAACGACAACTCTTCATATCATCGTATCACTCCATGGAGTATCAAAGTGAAACTACTTCCGTAACTACTCCCAAGTCATTATACATATCATGCAGCCGTTTATAGGTATGTATTTATATTTGTAGCTATATATTTGATTTCATATCAGCACAAAAAAACATGAATGTACATGTATATGTAACTGATAAATAACATTTGGACAGATTTATCACCCTTCACAACAAATTATTTACGAACTTTTTCCACTCAAGTTAGATTCGAAGCTTCAAAATGATTGAAATTATTAAATTTTTTTCTTTTCTACTAAATAGTCATCACTGCGCACCCGTAATGTCAAAACCACGCAATGAATTTTAGTATTTGAAAAAAGTTAAGCTTTTCATATCCAGTTAACCAGTTATCAATTGAAACCGACTATCAACAAAAATCACATTTCACATCCGTCCATCGGCCATTAATATTTACTTAACACGATTTTTATCACTGCAAATGTTAAATATTTATTATTGACACAGCAAATGAAAAAGGGTGATTATCTATACGCCAAAAAAAAAAAAATAATTATAAAGTGCAGTATAATAAATAATGTGTCCCACGGCGTTTCCCGTAGGTGTATGAATGCAGTGGTCGTAAAATGTGGAAATGAACACAATTCTTTGAAAAAAAGCTTATTTCTGAATATGAGTGCATTATTATATACATACGTATGTATACATTCATTATATGTATGTATGTATGTATGTCCATATTTATGGGTTCATGTATATGTTTCATACCTGGAAGAAGGAGTAACTTTGCCAATTAAAATAGCAAATTAACCGATTACAACCTTCAGTCTTGAAGAGCAAATTATGTTGGCTTCTTATAGACAAGCTTTTATTAGGGTAAGCCATTTTTTTAAAGATTTTTGCTGTGAATATGTATATGTTTTCTGAATAATATAAGTCTAGCTTAATTTCAAATACAATTTTCAAACAAACTTTTTATATTAGTCTAGTCCAATTTACTTAATTTTGGTATATTTATATGTTTGTACAAAAAAAAACTATAAATCTAAATATTCAGTTCTTGTGGATTGTGTCTATTTGGAAATACAGCATTTTTCCTAGACACTTACGATATTGTGATACGTTAAAGTGGGCCTTCCACAACAGTATCTAATATTTTTATTGACTTAAGCTATTCTTATATTTGATGACAGTTGTACTCGCATAATTTTTGAATAGATTTTGAATATTTTTTGTAACAGTTATACTGGCATGTAGCAACGGTGCTATAATCTTATAATTACAATTCAAGAAAATTTTACACGTTCGCCTGTTCACTACCCACAAAAATATTCTCTGGTTAAAAAAAATTCACGAGCGCGTTTATGGATAACTCATTCAAGTTGTATAACCGAATTCAATATATATTTAATTATATCAGTCTATGCAAGTTACACCAGTTTATATGAGTTATACTAGTTTCTGCTCGTTTCGCCGCTCTTCAACAATTTTTTGGCCATAGCCTCTTTTCATTCTATCTAGAGGATGTAACTCATTGCATTTCAATTTCTATTTGAATATACTATTTAATGTGAGTTATACCAGTTTGTGTGAATAATATCAGTTGTTGTTCGTTTCGTCGCACTTAATTTTTTTGTGAATATAACCTCTCGCAATTATATCTTATATATACTAGTTTTTTATTTCAAAGTTATTCAAGGGTTTTGGATATACTTGCTTTCTACTCTTTATCTATTTTTTATGCCAGTTTTTGTAAGTTATACCACTTTTTTTCATTTCGACGTGCTTCAAAGTTAAGCAAATCGATGAAAGCTTATGTTTGATTTGATTAAAATTGGTCTGAAAAATGTTTTGCCATATTGGTAGATCCCTTAATTAGATCTACGAGTACATACATATGTATGTATATGCGTTTACAAGATTTTTGTTTTCCACTTTTAAATTAGAATTAATTATAAGAAGGTGGTTTTATATTTTTGTTTAGGCTCCTACTATTATTTTCCATTCGACCAAATCAAAGTGATCAAGTGTTTTTGCATATTTTGTATGTTAATAGAATTTCCATCGCAAAGTTATGAATCGAAATTCTATTTCCTTCTATATGTTATCGTTTTTGAAAATTTTTTTACTCTATGTGTCTATCCAGAGAAAAAAATGTAATTTTTTTTAATCACCCTAATGTAAAAGGGATGAAATTATTGTTATATGGTATCTTTACTTAAGGTGTTGCTTTTATAAAGAAAATTATTTTGATTTATGTCAATGAATTTCTTTGTGTGCGTATATGTGTGGGCATATAAAATATGATTCCCACATAAATATATGTACGTGATATCTTCATAAAAACAAATGTACATATGTACCACATATAAATATATATTATGTACGAGTATACCGTAATCGAGCATAGAATTTCTCAATAAAAATAAACTGCAATCGAAATATTTCCTTTTAATATTTTATGGTTGCCAAAGCCATTACTGCGCGAAGTTAACCGCCAAGGTAAGGCGTGCAATCCCCTTTTTGAGCACACAAATACCAAGTCTAACTAAGTCAGCAACAACAATGTTGCAGGTGTACATATAATAATTTAATATTTGCTCGCACATTCACTTTTTATTTAACTTGTACTTGAGTAACGGCACGGAATGGCATGGCTTGGCAGCCAGAGCGTTTTGCCGTCATGATTTGCTCATTTGTTGGTTCATTCGTTCTGGCGTATTTTCTTTTATTATCGGTTATCAACTTTACATTAAATATCCTCCGCACCTTTTTTTGCCGCGAGGCTCGTGAATGCTGAATAAGAAGCCAACAACAACAGCAAAGCAAGCCGGTGCCTTTGCCCGTATAGCGTCTTATCACGCCCGTCAGCATGAGTATCTAAGCGATAGACTTTTGTAGATATGTATTTTTGTAGGTATCTCTAAGTACATTGAATCGCAAGTTGAACACACGAAACAGCAATGAAGGTGTAGAATACATGCATACAAACTTATACTTATATACATACCTACATACATATATTAGTGCAAACAACCAGCACATAGCGTGCAAACAAACACGCTTCTCAGTTCAATTCTTTTTTCTGTTTTTTTATTTTTGTTTGAAACTTGTGCTGGCGTTATCAATCTTTGGCCCGATTCGTTTACCGCCCGCATGCGAGGACGTCTTTTTCAACCAATTTAATTCTCTTTTTATTCTTTATTTTTTTTCTGCTCGCATTGCTCTTTGCTTTTCTTGTTTGTGCTGCACTTTTTCTCACTTGCCGCTATTGATTTTATTTCGTGTTATCAGCGAAAATACTATTTGTGATGGTGGTTCGAAAAAAAAACTAAAAATTGATTGCTGCGAGCTACTTAGAAATACATACAATATAGAAACCTATCTATGTATATAATTTATACATAAGAACATATATACATATATACTAATAAAGCGATGTGTGGGCGCTACATTTTGCGTTTTCAGCGCGGAATTTCGGCTGAAAGCTGATGTCTGTACAAATCTATGCGGGTGCCCGTCGTCTGACGGTATGTGATTATTTGGGTTATTGTTTCATTGAGAAAAAATACACAGTGTTGTGAATTGAAAAAATTTATTTTACAAAAGAAATTTAAAACAGAAAATACACTTTCGAATGGGAGCCGTGACTAGAGCTACGTATGATCACTCTGCAAATATGTAGTAAATAATGTCAATCCTCCTAGTACGTATTTCTGCTATGAAAAGGCTTCGCACAAATAATCCATTAGCTTATCGAAGTTGACTTAAAACTTTTAGTACTCTCTGTTTCAAAAACGTTTCGCCAATGATTTATTACTTGTGCCTTCATACTACTTATGTCTGGTTACGTATAATGTACGAAATATACATAAACATATATTACATTTATTTATATAAAACAATCGAAAATTTAATTTTAAAATATAATAATAACTTTTTTCTAAAATATTTATATGAATGTGATCTAATTTTTTATTGAAGACTTTAACTTGAAATTTTCCAGATAGATTATATAGCCCATTTCATTTGAATGTCTTAATTGACTATGCTTAAGCGCATACAACTTCATTATACAGTGGCTCGCAGCTTATTGCGACCAGCATCTATCAAAAATCCAACCAATACAATCTGATCTTAAAGAGTTTAGGAGTGGTTGAAAATTGACGCAGCATGCACCCAAAAATGAGTCGATTAAATGCCAAAAAAGCTTAAAATGGTTATTGAGTACAAAGGCGGACATATCAAATATTAATAAAATGTTACTTAGCTATTTTTATATATTTTTCGTTATTGTCCAATAATAAAATATTTAAAAAATACTGTAAATAAATAAATAATAATTTTAAACACTAAATATGTGTAGCACGTTTGAATTTTTTTGAAAACCTGTTTTGCTCAGCTTTTATAGGCTAAGAAAGTTTTTGATAGGTGTTCGTCGAAGTAGGCTGTGAACCACTGTATATGGTATTGCAGTTAGCCTGAATTGACATCGAAAAAACAGTTACTGTATTTATCTAAAACCAATCGGATAAAAAAAAAATTTATAAATAGATAATCCCTTTTTTTCAAAAATTAACAAAATCGCGGCCTCAAGAAATTTTTTTTCTAGATATTTAGAAAAAATCAACAGTTAATTGATCTTAAAAAATCGAAATTTAAAGTTTCACACTAGAGTACCCGAGCGCTCTTTATTATTTGTCGAAAATATTATTAACGAAAATGCAAAAAAAGAAAAATTGATTTTTTGAAAATTCTAACTACCCCTAACCACTTAACTCTTTTCCTTGCCTCTGGTTGAAGACCTTTATAAATAGATATTATTCAAGGATGCCTATGAAAAGGTCCTGCAAACTTCTACGATACATAGTTCTTAAGTTAAATAAACTACAATATATTCTGAAAAATCCGTTTAACAACCGCTATATACTCTTTCTGTAACAGTGCTATAAATATAAAAATATTTTGGATGAAAAAGATCGAAACGATTGATGAACCAAAGATAAAATAAAATTTTAGTTATTCTAAATTTTCGGAATAAGAAATTTATAAAAAAAGTTGAAATTTATTGTTCTTCAGGGTTAGTTGTTTGAGTTACTTAAATACTGAATACAGTAAGGTAGTACTAAATCTTTCCGAGTTTGAAATTTTCTAATATCTTGGTACAAGCGCCACCTGGCGGTTGCATGTGGTAATATTCAGAGCTTGAAAATTTTGTATTATTTTGAAGCTAACGACATCTAGCGGCCATAATTTTAAAATTAAGCAAACTATATACACTATACCTGTTATTTTCTCATTACATATTTCCTTGCAATGCAGGTATAAAATTCTTTTCTCATCCTTTGTATTTTAAGCTCTAGGTTGGTGTTGCCAGTTAATCTCTCGCATAATTTATGTTGAAATTAATTTTTTTAGTTTTGTTTTTTGTATTCCACAAAATACTTATTATTGTTTGGAATTATTAAAGTTTTTTTTTAATTTTATTGATATTGTAATAATACATATTTTTCCAAAAGAAATATATACATATATACATATACATATATAAAAACGGCACCTTCAGTTATATTATTCATTACTTTATTAATTTATTTTATTATTATTTTTTCTTTATATTCCACTTTTCTCACGTCGAAACTCAAAACTTTAACTAAAATGTCTAGTTCCCCGTTAATTAAAGCAGAAAATATAACTTTTATTTTCATTATAGTTAAAAAAATTTCTTACATTTTAACACATTAAAAAATTGAGAAAGAACACACTGAGAAGCGTCAAACACATTAAAGAAGCTTATAGAAAAAGTTAATGCGAATTGTCGAAGAAAGCGTGAGGTAAAGAGAAACTGTTGCAAAGGTGAGCACAAAGACGTGACAGTAGCAAAAATTGCAAAAATACTTGAGAAGGTGTTAGAAAATGGCGTAAGTTTGAAAGCTGCCAGGAAACGAAAAAATAATACTAAAATAAAAAATATGAAAAAAACGAAAATGCGAAGATGTAGCTTGAAAAAATTTCACACAATGAAAATCTAATCAAATAAAAAATGTATAAAATGAGAGTTTTTGTGACCCAAGTGAGAAGAATGCGCGCTTAAATGGCACGAACGAATAAAAACTTTAAAAAATAATAATAAAATAACATTTCACCTTTGCGATGGGAAAATCAAGAAATCGAAAACACGCTTGAGAATTGAAGAAAAACCAAAACACTTACATATGTATGTATGTTTGGCGCGCATTGTTTCGATACACATTTTTTATCGAGTGCTCTTTTATATAACCGCTTGATATGAGCAGTCTACACTTGGTATCTAGTTGGAGTTACACCCCAAAATGTACTTAAGGTTTATCACAACAACAAATTTTAATGGCATGTGTGCGCGGCGCTTGGTAGTAGCAGTCACTAAGCGCTTGCGGTAAGACTATCTTCTTACTGTACGCATATGGCGGTGTGCTGGGGTGATGTGGGACGGACAAAATCAATTTAACGATGACAGGCAGCAAAATGACACTTAGTGAATTCCAAAGAAAATATTGACTGCATGTCACTTGGCACTTGTTGTTGTTGTTTTTTTTTCAGTGGTAATGCAGTTCCCACTTACGCTTGTGAGGGGAGACTCAAGACAACATTAATAAGATATATGCAGCGGTGGGGAGGAGACAGTGCGTGGCTGCTGTTCTTTTTACGTATTTTCTTACACATATTTATATATATACTTATATATATGTATATTATATTCTCATATATTGTATATAACTGTAAGTATGTATGTATATCTGTATAGCGCATATTTTTGTATCGCTTAATGTCTATGCGCCTATAGCTTTAGCTCTTATCTGCCGCAAGAATGCTGCCTTACGATCAATGCGTATCTGTCGGCTGTGCAACCACATCACACACACACAGATACATATATGCATTTTTATATTTACATGTATAAATAAATATGACATGACATGTGAATAGATATATGTGCACTTATAAATAACTGTAATGATGGACAAACAGTGTGAACATTGGAATTTGTCCCCAGTGTCAATATACGATAAATGTCTTGCAACAGAGCCAGGAAAAAGTGAAATAAAACTTTTAAACATATTGAAAACAAGAAAAAATCCTAACTTCGATTGCACCGATACTACAATACCCTCCACAGCTGCATTTTGTCAAATAAACAAGTTTTCCATACAAGAACTTGATTTGGACCGATCAGTTTGTATGGCAGCCATATGTTATAGTAGTCCGATCTTAACTATTTGTTCGGAGCTTATATCGTTGCTCTAGAAAATAATCCACGCTTAATTTCGTACAGATATCTTGTCAACTAAGAAAGTTTTCAATACAAAGACCAGATGTGGATCGATCAGTTTGTATGGCAGCTACATATATGTTATAGTTGTCCAATATCGGCGGTTCCCACATAAAGGACGTGGCTTAATCGTCTCTGGTTATCACGTTATTCATTTAAGTATGTTGGCATATACTTTATATTGCCACCGACGTTTCCATCTGGGTATTGAAAAGATCGTGACAAATTTGATATACGTTGTGCAGGGTATAAAATTGAAGAAAATATTGAAAAATATGCTGCAACGGCAATTGTAGCAGCAAAGACTGTCCAAAAATGAGCAATAAAAAATGCGCTACAGCAGCAAATTGTTAATGCCTCACTTGTGCGCCTTGTAATTGATAATTTCAGTCAATTACTGCTGCCATTATGCGCACACTCACACATAAGTACATACATACATACATATGTACATTTTTTCCTACAGTTATTTTGAATCGTGTGCATTTGTTAGGGCATATCAGCTTACCGAAATTTTACGCACACATACTTATGCATACATGCATACATAAGTACTTCAGCGCATGTTGCATTATCAAGTGTCATAATGCTCATAAATTTATTTATTTCCAATCGCCCTGGCCTGCCAAGTTAATTTATTGATTTTCAATTTTGCTTTACGCCCTTTTTTGTTGTGCGATGAACTTTGCTGTTGTTATTGTTTGTTTATTTATTATAAATAGGTATATGTACATAAGTTTTCTTTTGATTTTTCATAACTGCCATTTCTTATTGTTGTTGTAATTTATATTTTCTTGTTGTAATTCAGCACACTCGTTAATAACAAATTGCAGGCATTTGTGTAACGGTCGCCAGCAACCGTAATTGAGCGGCAAAATTGATAAAAAAAAGTATACTTTTATGCTTACTTAGAGTCGACAAAGCGCTACAATGTTGATATTAGCTATATATGTACAAACATATATATGTACACTAGGGTGGGTCAAAAAACCGAATGTCTGTTTTTGCTCTTTGTACTCGAAAAAATTGTTTGGTAAACACCTCTAAGAAAGGTTCTCCAAGTATGAGCTCTTAATTGTAACGGGAAGTTCCTTTGACTAACAGTTTTCTAATTTTTACTTATTAGTAGAAAATTTCTTATAAAACTAAGAGCTTTGCATTCTAAAATGATTCTTTTTCACTGAGTTATAAAATTCAAAAGAAAAAACAAGTTTGCCGTAAGATAGTCAAACTTCAACCGTTAAAATATTTTGAACAGTTAGGTTTACGAAAAAACCGTAAGAGACCTTTTTGTAGCGCATTCAATTTCCTACAAAAACGAGATATTTCTTTAAGTAGTTGAAAGCGAGATATGAATTTTTCTCTCTGATAATAAGAAAAACATTAGTCGGAGGAGCTACAATTAAGTGCTCATACTTGGCGATCTTTTCTTAAAGCTGTCTTTCAATAAATTTTTCCGAGTACAAATCGAACACAAAAATTAGTTTTTTTAACCACCTTAATGTACACATATGCATAAACTTACAATTTGTTTTCATAATTATGTTGCTAAAGGAATGTAAAAACCAATAATGCATTCAATAAGCGCTGAGCTTTGGAAAATTGGCTTACAAAATTACTTTAATGTAATAATATTTGTAAGATTATTAGATTATTAATTTGTAATGTGCAACCCATGTTTTATATGCGATATTATGCCAATAAAAAAAGCATTTAGTTAATATCATCAACTTTCACTTTTATTTTAAGCAATTTAAGCTTTTAGTTTTTGTTGTTGCTAATTACAATAATTTTTGTTGTCTGATTTTTGTACACGGCATATGAGTAAGCATAAAACTACCAAACTGAAAAAACTGACACTTTTTTTCCAATCACACAACAAAAAAACATTTCCAAGAGTTGCCACCTGCTGTCTGTCACTGAAATGTCAAAAAAAAATTTCAAAAAATGTGTTGTGCTCCAGTGAGACATGTAGTTTAGTAAGTTCTCTGCGGTTGATTCTATGTTGATTCTATAGTTGCCAGATGGCTCGTTTTAGTAATAAATTAAAAATATATTTAAATAATTTAACTCTTCACTAAATTTAACTTAAATTTGCTTATACAAATATTTTATAAATTTTTTACTGTTCTGTATATATTTGTTCTAATATGGCAGCAATCCGAATTCTTAGTTAGTATCCCTTAATTATTTCCATGAAATCGAATAAAATAAAGCTTTCAAAAATTTTGATAAATTTTAAGATATTTTGAATACAAAAAACTAATTTCATACATATATTCGAAAATAATCATTCTATTACAGCTAATAGAATTTATAATAATATAAATAACACTTTGTTTTGAATATTTGATCAAATTTTTCAAGAGATTCTTAGAGGTCATAAGTAAAAAGGTGTTTGTTGCGTTTTCCGAAGTTAGCCGCCAAAATAGAAATACTTGCCTTCAAAATTCGAAATTTAGCATATTTTAAGCATTATTTTTAATAATAGTATTTTAGTTCCAAAATGCAAGAATATGTACACCTTTTTTTCTTATAACATTGGGGTATATTATGTATTTTTCTGTCAGTTTTATACATATGTATGTATGATAGATATTACAAGCGGCCACAAAGTCAGATCGTCGAGTGTTGTAACATACAGTGTAATTGATAACACTTTGGTCTCGCTGTGTGTTGCTTGGTAAACCAAGTGACTATTGAAGCACTATTGAGCATATTACAAATACGCAAAGTATGTCATCAAAGCTGTTTTGTCATACAAGAGATTTCCTAATTGTTTTAATGCTCTCTTGTAGGTTTTTTCACAATTCTTAGCTGAATAAAACTATAATATGGCTATAGCAATGTTTTACGCTCAGGTGTAATTGAGTTTAATGATTTATTTATTATATATATATATATATATATATATGTTACGTACTGGTAACTCTATTAATTATTAGTACAAATAATTGGTATTATATTACTGAAATACTAACAGAAATACTTTGTTTACAATACTACTAAATAGTTGCATAACTCCTTCCTACAGTAAAATCTCAAAATGAATAGGCTTTTGAGTTAAAAATTTATCAACTTAATCATAGTTGATAATATTTTAGCAAACAATAATAGAAATATAAATACACACATACGTTATAAGAAGGTAATACATACTTACATACCAAAATTCTAAAAGCAAAATCGAATTGATTTATTTCTGCATCCCAAAACTCTTGCAACTAATAAACCCAAATTAAATTCTGATAAAACGCCCTAAATCTGCTTCATTTTCCGGCTTCTACAATGCATCAGCTTTGAATATTAAAATTTCGTGCATATTTTTTCATGGATGTACATACTTACATACATATGTATGTATGTGTGAGCAGCGTATCCCTGGTGTATGCCGAACATTCGATTTTGACCAAAAAGCACTCCAGCTCAACGAAACTGCAGCACAATGCATATTATTTAATAAATTTTGATTATATGGAAAATATGACATTTTTCACGGAAGCAGCAGAGTCTATTTGACATAAATGCATACATACAGTGTTGAAAAAAATAATAGAAACAAGCTGGTAGCATTCCTTGTCTTCAAATATTTCGTAAAGTGCTAAAGTAATAGTTATTTAATTTTAGTTTTTTTTTTTTGCACAAGATATAAGTATACTTTACTAGAAAGCAAAAAGGGATTTTGAATTTTTTTTTTAAATTTCTGTGAACAAAAAGAAAATAAATTAAATTTTTCTGCTTGAAAAAGTTATTAGATACAAAACGCTTAAAACAACACTGAACTTTTTTAAATATTCTTATTAAAATACATATTAAATTAATATTTAATGGTACAGCCTTTTTTTAAACTGGAGAGCACCGACGTGGGATCGAATTAACCAGATTGGCGCAAGTTGGAGCAGCATTGGCACACCACTCGTATTTTAACTTTTAACCAAAGTACTTAGTTATTGCTTGGTTTAAAACCTCCAATTATTTTTTTTTAATATCCTACACAAGTTTTCTATCGGATTTAGTTCAGGGATTAGGCAAGCCACTTCATTACATTCATTTTTTGGAACCTTTTCTTAACAAATTTTGAGGAATGTTTGGAGTCCTTAATGCTGCATGAACTCCCATTTTAGGGTCATTTCTTCTTCGGCATATGGTAGCATCACCCACTGCAGTATATTAACGTAGACTGGAGCACACATTTTTTCTTTTATCCAGAATATCGGACGAACTCGTCAAGCGGAAAAGCATTCCAATAGCATGACAGTTTGGCAGTCTTGTTTGACAATTTTTATGGTGTGTTTAGGATCGAAGGTATTATTTTTTTGCCGTCTTACCTGTATTTCTCCTTAAGAACCGAACAAATTAATATTAGTTTCATTGGACTAAAGTACGTAATTCCTGTTTCGACTTCTTTTTACTGTATATTTAATATTCGTGAAATTGTAGCTTGTTTCTATTATTTTTTTCCGGCTTAGACATGTGTTCGCTCATAAGTTTGCAATATATAATATATATGTAAATATAAAAAGCGAAATAAACTAAAAAAGGAAAACACAATAAAGTATCGTTATCAGCGCTCTATGTGCTATCGGTTTTATGTTTATAGATTTCATACATAATTAACAATTTGGTTTTAAGTACAGGAGTGCATGTTATTTCTATTATTTTTTCCAATAGTGCAACTACTAACATATGCAAAAATACTAACATTCTCGTTCAAACGCGCTGTTTCATAATCAAATGCATTTTTGTGTACCCGCCTGACATTCTAAAGCCATGCTTATGTGTAGCTATGTATACCATATACTTGTTTAAGTATGTATGTGTGTGTGGCAATAGGTATGGTTGCAGGTCTATGACCTGAATTTGAATTATTACCATAGTCGAAATTTCGGAATGGCATAATTTACTAGCTTTCATGAAAATAAATGTTTTGGCTGCCCAAATTTGAGCGCACAGACACACACATGCACGCATACATAATTCATACACAAATATACAACAACAAAACGCGTGTAAATACATTAGGTGCGCTGCATTGTGATGCATTGGCGACGGCAGCGATACAATTGTTCCAAATTCACAGCAAGCCATTATCGGCGGAGAGCATCGCTGTTAAAGGCCAGTCGTGCCAGCAGCTACCTGGTCGGGAAGTGTGGTCACACGCACACACATACTCTTACTTTCACAAACTGTCTTCCTGACTGTTTTTACCTTCCGCTCTCTGCTACGAAATTGTGCAATAGTAGCGGAGACACAGACAAACACACACACACATGCTTGCATGCATGCATAGATATCATCACATATGCGCATAATTGTTGTTCTTGTTGTTGCCTTGAAATGTGCACGACGGCGCAGAATTTCACTTATCTGCGGCTCTTTCCTGTCCGAAATGCAGCTCATACCAATAACAACAACGTCAGTGCCAAACAAAATTTTACTAACAGCTGCGCTATTGTGTCGCCATTAAAGCGTATGTTGATATGTGTGTGTGTGTGTTTATCTGCCTGTGACAATCTTTGTTTGGCCGTTTCCGCGCTTAAGTTCACTCAATTCGGCCATTTCGTGTTGGCTCTTCAGTTGTGGTGTTCGCCCGATTCGCTTCTCGGCCGTTGCTTTTTTTGACATTATTGTTGTTGTTGTTGCTAGTTTATTTACGCTGTACATTTTATTTCGTAGATCGTTTTGAGGCAGCCCATTTTTTTCCCAAACATTTGCTCGCAAATTTTCCTATAATTGCTGTCCAAAACACACACGTTGGACTCAAAGCCGAAAAATACCTTTTGAGTGCCGAACAATGAACTTTAATTACTTTACTTCATACAATTTTCTTGAAGCGTGTTTCTTTTGTTGTTTCGTTGTAAGGGTACCTCCATAATAGAATAAACTTAGATGAACATCATTAACCGCCATTGAAAGGTAACCGAAACCAATTTCATAATATTTTAATTGATGTAATCGCATTAGAGATTGCCCAGTATGCTGGTTTCAGGCAAAGCTATTGTTAATTTTTTTAATTCCATTTTTTTTTACTCTTCATAAATTAAATTTCCAGCTTGCGCACAAAAAGCTCTTAGAGAACATAAAGCTGTAGGCAGTTGAAAGAAACCGACTTGCATGGCGCTGTGTTGTGTTCTTAGCTTATCTTTGTGCTATCTTGAGCATAATTCGATTGATTTCTTTGACTATTATAGTGTAAGCTAAGAAGGCATAGAGTTAACTAGAATCATCAAAAAACTTCGATACTTTCTATGTTTCATATTGAAAAATATCATAAACTTAGACGTTTTTTGGAATTCACGAAGATCGCCTTCTTACGTAATAAAGAATTATAGTCTGAGAAAATTATATATTTTTTAAATTGTTTTTATAATTTCCTGTGCTACTTAATATAATATATATGAAGATGTCAAAACTTTAGAGTTTCGTATATTAAATAATTTGTGTTGAACATTCCCAATTTTTTTAGCAGTTTTACACCTGCATTGCGGAATGCTGCTGGATTATAGTTACCGGTATATTTGAGTTAGATACTAGTATTTTGCTTTGTGGATGGCTACTGTCAGTCTGTACACCTTAAAACGCTTATACCAACCCTGAGTTTAGACTATAAATAAATAATCTCATAGAGAGTTAAGGTTAAAGATTTTTTGGAAGCTAATTTTTTTGTAAATTATTGAGTTAGAAGCGTTCTTAAATATGATATAATTTGTAATATATTATAATTTTTTCAAAGATTGTACTCAAATTATTCAAGCTCCCAAATAGCAAATTAGTGTAGGCAAACTGTTCAAGATCGGTTTTCTGCATACTTGACCTTGAGTTTAGATTTTTTGGAAAATTTATAGAGAGTAAACTGCAAGCATCTCTTTAGAGATTAATTTTGCTAAATTATTATTATTTTAACATACATTTTTGGAAATTATTCGGTATCGTGTGTAAAAAATAAAAAGGTAATGTTAAAGTTAATCAAAGTATTCGGGCTCCAAAAGCTGTTCAAGATCAGTTTGCTGATTTTGACATATTTGCATACTACCATATATGGTATATAGAGTAGAGATGAAATCGATAATATAGACAATATGACGACTGCCGACTAAGTTGCCTGCGACAGTCACTTGTATTATACGCCAAGGTACCAAACGGCAACTATACTCGAGATAGTATAGATACGTAATATCGGTGTTTGCTTCAGACGCTTAATAAACTCTCTTGCCTTTCATGACTCCGTGAATTCCTCACATAATGTGGATTGTATCCTTCATGGCGAACGAGTAGATCCTCCGTTTGTTTGTTGTATTTTTTATTAGAAAAAAAAAATGTTTCAAAATTTAATTTCATTATCTTCAAAATTTTTGTTGAAATTTCATAAACAGTATATAAGTATATAAAAAGCGCAAAATACAAAATTTTCACTAGCCGCCAAAAAGTCCCAAAATGCTCTTAAAGTTATTCAAATGATACAAACTGTTCACATGCATGATCATTTGAAAATTTGTGTCTAATTAAGTACTAATTATTATAAGACTAGTTCAAAGCTAATTACCCTTCAACTAATGACATACTAGTTATTTTTTGTACATAAGTTACTTTCAACAATTTTTAAAATTAGTCTAAATCTAGAGCTACGTGCCGATACGTACTGAAATCAAGGTTGGTATGGAGAGTTAAGTTTAATTGGCTTTCAGCCGTATATTTGAATTAAAATCTACATTTATGGTAAAAAAAAAAACTTTGACGCCGCACTAATTACTTCCTGTAAATAAAGCGAACTTTTGTTTGTTAAATTTACAATACATTAACCGCGATTTTAACAAAGTAATCATATTTCCAATATAGCAGCTTGTAGTCAAAAAACAAAGCCAATACAATTTAAAGAGATTTAATTAAATTGCTATTAAATAAACATAAATCGTTTTTCGAAGCCAAGGGAGCGCTTTATGCAAAAACAATATTTTATGGCGAAAAAAACAAAATATGGTAAAAAATGTAGTAAATAATATGGTAACGCTCAAAAGCACAAAAAGTGCAAATAAAAGACTCTGAAAAGGCTGGAAAATGAATGGCAATGCAATCAATAAAATAACTAATTAAACAACGCTGAATGTTTAAATTTTATTAAGTGTGCTGTGGCGTATTGAAAAAGTTGATGAGTTATATTATGCCTGTAGAATGGTTTTATAGGATTCTAGCAGATTGTTGAACTAATATTTGACTTAAAGGTAAATGAGAGTTATTAAGAATTATAAAGTGAAGTCATTGACACTTGTGAAGCTTTAAGTCAATATTTTTTATCCAAAGAAAACACAATAAAATTAACGAAAAACATTTTCAAATTAGCGTAAAGCTCAATCAAATATTTTTATCATAAAAATTAAATATCAGCTTCACTAAGTTAAAAAAATATCTAATGTATTTAGCTGAATTAATCACACTATATTTTAACTGATCGCTCTTAGAAATATGCAATTTATAGTAAAAGTTCTTCTACTAATTTATTTTTAATTTGGTTCAGTTTTAATTTTGTATAAAAACTAGTTAAACTTGACCTAGTTTAAGACCAGTTATTATTGGACTACGATACAACAGGTTAGTTTTGGACGAGTTTTAACTAAGCTCTAAACTCTAAGCAGTTTCAATAATAAAGTGATACTTTTCGTTTTCATGACTTTAATATAATTAACTTTTAAGGGGTTTTATCACTCGCATGTCAGAAGAAATGCGCTTTTTTGTAAATTAAAATAATACAAATAAATGAAAATAGCATACATTTACAGAATTTATTGTACTTTAATAATAGGCGATTCATTTTGAATTCTCTTGATCCAGTAGCCAATCTCCTGGAGGACGTCCAAAAAAAAATTGTCCGGCGGTGAGGAAGAATTTTCTGCTCAAAAATTATTCCAGATCCAATAACGACAAAAATCAATTATGACAATAGATGAATACACGTAAATATCGAAGGACTAACTAGTCAAAATTTTGATTATTGACAAAATGGCGGTTTCGCAAAGAAAAAATCTCTTTTTTTAACTTACTCTTCAGAGTGACTTAAAAATCGAAGTTACTATCCAAAAGCTTATTCTTTCAGTCGATAGATGGAAAATACATATATCTAAGAAAGTCGAGCGAAAATTTCCATCCAATCGGCTTAGCCGTTTTGAATAAATTTACTCAGTCTGACAACAAGCAATTCGAGAAAAACATTAAACAATCCTTACAAATACACTCATATCTCCGAAACTATTTGTTGGATCGACTTTAAATTTTTGGAGAATATTCTCAAATATTTGCAGATTCGATATATATGATAATAAAAATCGATTATTCGAAATTCGTAAGTTGATATAACCTCACAAGTCTAGTTACGAACTAGTTGCTTTAAAACCAGTTGATTACAAAGTGAAAGGTTTGAAATTATTTTGTCAAAAAATGCATCAGAAGTAGCTTCTTTATTTCTGTTTGAAGAAATCCGTTGCTAGAAAAACGTACTGAATTGTTAAAGACTTTTGCCGTTTTTTTTTCGTTCTCACATTTTCTGTAGAAAAAATAATTAAATCTTTGAAAAAAGTTTATTTTCTCCGCTCTAACGCTTATATCTCCGAAAATATTTATCGGATAAACAATTCAAATTTTCGGAGAAAATTCTCAAATATATGTACCTTCGATATACATGCACATGTAATGTAATGATGTAAAAGCCGATTTCTTGAAATTCACAAGTAATTATAACTGCTTAAGTCTATACAATCCAATTCCATTGTTGTTTCAAATATAGACTATATAATTAAGAAGTAGTTGTCGAAGTAGTTACATTTGAGCTAGTTACAAAAATTTGTACAGATGATTAAAGCAGAGATATACTCCTTGCCGCATCTTATCATATTATTGGCGTGAGAAATTCGATCTGCGCCACTCAGCTCTCGAAAATAATTTAAATTTGTTCCGTTCCTGCAGGAGATTGCTAAATAATGGTACTTAAAAAAACTAAACAAAAAAAATCCTGAATGCCTGCACGGATAAAGGCTTAAGTTGACACTTTGCTAGAGTGCAAACAAATAGCTTTAAACTCACACAAAAAATTATACCCACAATTATGAAAGCAAAAATGACACAAGTCTAGACTCAAGAGCTTTGACAGCGTGCAAATTGACGTAGCGCAAAGTCAAAAAATATGTGTACGTATGTATGAGTGAATTTGTCAAGACACTCCATTCGAGCGCTACCACCGCAGCGCCACTAAGCGTGCGCGCCAACTTGCCGAAAGCGAACATGCACCCAAGGCGCTGTGTCGCTTGTCATTTCGTTTGACTTTTTCAAATGTTTATTTGAATAAATGCGAATTTAGCGCATTTTGTATTTTTCTGTAGCTTCGCACTCGAATGAAGTGTATTTTGATGGCGTTCGGATGTGCAGCTTTTAAATGGAGAATAAAGCCATATACACACATATGTATACATACATACATGCATAAAGACCGCACACAGCCAGCGGGCCTGCACTGGAGGTGCTGTTTGAATGCTCGTTTGTTGTTGCTGTTGTTTGCGTTATAAATTCTGCGACGCGCCATTTCAATTTTTATCTGGAGATTTCTTTATAAGATTTCAATTTCCATTATTAGCGCTCTGCTTTTGCTTTTTTTTTTTTGTGTCGAAATGAATTTCTGCGTTGGCACGCGCAAATGCGTATGAGTCGTTTCCATTCATCAGAAAAAGAGTGAAGCACAACAAATAATGAAATCTGCGCACTTGAATTGGATTTTCTGCTTTTCATTATTTCTTTCGATATGCCATTTTTCATAAAAGGTTTCTGTGTCTATAGAGTTAACGATTTTGAGATTAATAAACAACATGCTGTGCAGCATGAAACCATTAAAATGTCTGAAGTTGAAAAGGAGGCGGGAGAGAGGAAGGGAGCGCGCGCGGGCATCACAGAGCGCTGGTTTGACGGAATTTACGCGGCGGCTAGCAGCTGAAAAGCATCAGTTTGGAAAGCCAACACATCACAGCTGAAAACAGTTGAAGTGCCTGTACGCAGAAAAATAACAACAACAAATACATAGAGGTAATGCAAAAAGCAACCCAGCAATAATTGTTGTAATAAATGCGGCATATGTGGCAGATAAGCCGTCAGCGCGCCGTCGCGACGACCATCAAACACAACAAATGCATATTAAGAGCACCTCAACTCAACCATCAACCACACAGCACCACCCCCACCATCACCAACACGACGTCCACTCACCCCTAACACAGTTGATAGCATTGCCTGTCACCACTTTGACTGTCAGCAGCAGCAGCAGCAACGCGCACTTGCAATGCCTGCACTGACAACAAATTGCTGGAGCTGAAGCGTTCTCATGCGTTTGGCGAAAGGCCAAAATGGCATGACACAACAATGAGCACAAGAGCAACGAGTGAACAAGTATCCCTTACTAACAAAAACTTTTGCTTGTGCTGTGTGCTTTCAGCCCCGTTATGTTGCGTGTGGTGGTTGGTGGTGGCCCACTGCCGCATGCACTTGTTACTGCCCCACCTCTCACATTTATTCTGTTACCCACTTCGATTTCATTACATTTCGTTTCATTTCCCATGCCAACTGCATAATTTTGTATGGAAATTTCCACCCTCACAAATGATGGGCTATTGAAACATGAAATTAACTCGCCTCGCATTATGCATTGTGATAGATGCGCTTCCAATTTGGGGTGGTTGCAAGGAAATAAATGCGAAGTAGGAAATCATAATTCAGGCAATGTGTATATGGTTACAAAAACAAGACTTTCTTTCATCAAATTGTGAGTTTCGTACGCATATCATGTACTTTCCAGAATGGTCAAGACCTTTTCTGTGGTGCAGTCTGACAGAGGAGGAAATAATTTTCCTCATAAGTATTGAATTTCCACCCACCAAGTATTGATACCATAGAAATATTTCATTCTACAAAATATATGTATACTTAACTGTACCGTAATTGTTAAGAATCCTTAATTAGATTCCACTATAAAGCTGAAAATGCTAGAATAAATCGCCATATGGTCAGAAAATGGTATGCAGTTGTCATATAGCAGCTATAAGTTCGCACTGGCTCTTACTTTGAGTAGTGTCTCAACATTAATAAATTGTTAAAATACCCCCTTTTTCTGCTATTTTTCTATCATAACCCCGACCAATCATTTTATACCCGGAATGTGTTCAATAAAACCTGATTCGCGGCCTTATTCAATACCATGTTGTTTTTCGTCGGCCATAACCTTGTCATGACTCATGAGCAATCAGGTTACTCGACATGCTTCTCGACAATGCACCGACTGGCTGAGAGCCCGGTGTTGGTATTTGCTTAGGAAACAGACCAAATAAAGAAAAGATTTAAAAACCGAGTTTATAAAATTGTGTTCCATAAAACATGGAAGTCTGCTTATTCTCAAAAAATGTCTGCAATATTTTTCTTAACTAGCTTAACAAATTTCAAGTTTTTCTGCGCATTTTTTGTCTTATCCTTGTATACTTCATGACATCAAATTTGTCTTGTGTCTGCCGTATAAATTATAAGAATTTTTGTTGAAATTCATAGATTCATAGGAACTCGTGTATATAACGTTTTTTGAAGTTAAGCATGCTTGTAAAAATTGGTTTCGATTCTAGGCCTTCAAGATCATTGCTTATATTTAAATTTCTTCTTACCATCTTTGGTCTAAATGGTCTACTAAAAAATTTTAGTATATCAAGTAATCGAAGTATACTATGTGGAATCAACTCCTCAGCTGATTTAGCTAAGATGAACAGATACGGCAGAAAGCTGAGAACATAGAGATAAAGGAATGCAAGACTAATATAAGGCGCCATCTAGCGGACTCCATGGATTTGACTGAGTAGGAATTACAAGTAAAAGAACAAGCTTATATATTATTGATTTCTATGTTCTTTCTTTGAACACTAAATATAAGATCTAGTAAGATAATTTTCCAACTGTTGCTTTTTCTGGTAAACAAGTGATTTTCTCCTTTGTGCTGCGTATACTTAGGGCTGTGTGGCAAATAAAGTGAGTGTTAAAAAATATAGGCTTTGTAGCTTGAATCTCCCGTTGTCTAAAGCTGGAAAGATAAGACTCGTTCTAAAAAGCTTTTCAGATAATTTTGGACTCAGTTTTGTGTAAGCGCGCGTCAAATACAGACACCGCCAAAGAGATGTTACGTCATATTTTGCAGTTTTTCTTCGACAGAAGGCGAATATGCTAGGCATATACAGTATTTATGATGCTGAAACTGTAGTAGCAATCACGCTCAGTTTTGGTCACGTTGGCTCAGTTCGGATCTGGTACCAAGGGGGTACTACCCGTTCTTGTCTATAAGGAATGATTTTGCTGGTGAAAAATTCGACTCAAAAGAAGGTTGTGAAAATCGACTGTCGCAGTTTTTTGCTAATGGAGACGAGAGCCATACAAAATGGTGCTTATGTGACCTAAAACGGATCATTAATGGTCTTTCGCAAATATAACTTTTTATAAATGAACAAAGAAGGAGTTTTAGACGTACCTTGGTATGTACAAATGTCTGTAGTATATCCACAATCGAAATATATGTTCGTTTGTAAGTAAGTACCTCTGTTGGAAAATTATTTCCCGGTAACGGCATTTCTACTCCAATACATTTTATTTACTTTGATTTTCTATCGAAACTCCGCTCACATCAACTTTTCGGCACGTTGGTTTAGCGAACGGTAAATGTGGTAGAAAATAGCATCCCACACACATACACACACAAACAAATACAGACACATAAAATCAACAATAAAACCAAATTGTTACACATTACGTTAGATATTGCTCGAAGTAGTCCGCGTTTACTTTTGAATGGCATTTTCAGTCAAAGTGTGTGGTTAGAGCATGTACCGTTACTGCCATCACTACACAAAACCAACAAGTTAAAGACTCTTCTACCTTATCAGCTACACATCTCCTGCTATTGTGTTTAAGAACCCCGTGCCACCACCACTCGCACCGCAGTTACTTGAGTTTTGACTACAAATATCGTATTCTTCTTATATCCAATCTATACAGTTCATTGTTTGGATTCGCGTCAGCCTAGGCGAATATGTGTTTGCGTGTGTGTGTGCTCTGTGTTTTGTAAGGATTTGTGTGCTTTTCCACGTTGCAATTTTTATGAGCGCAATAAATCTAACGCAAGATCGTGCATATTATGAATAAATACACACACACTAACTCACTAGGTCTCACAGACGCACATACTTATATACAAGTTTATGCATGTTGCATGAAGCCAGTACTTGGCAAAATTTATAGTTTCCTTTCCAGTTTAAAGCCAAGCAATCTAAAGAAAGCAAATCGCAGCAGCCATAAAGGGTCGTGTGGATGTCGAGACCATGTACATTAGAGGGGAGCGAAGAAAAAATTAATTTTTTTTTTGCTTAGCCTGAGGGTAAAATCTGTAGATTTAAAAACTCAGTTTTAAAATAAATTTCGAGTTAAAATTTTTTTTGGACAAGAAAAAATTATTTTTGGTTTAAACTCTTTACATTTATATAAAAATTACCGAGTGTGACGGTTTTTGACTTAAATTTTATTTTAACGCTTAAGGAAAGCATGATGTCGTTTAAGACTATTTTTAAAACTCCTATAATGACCACAAATTTTTTTTTAAGTTGATAACTTTTAATTGGCCAGAAAGAGGACTCTCTACAGCTTCTAGAACACTAATCAAACATTTTTTACGAAATAAAAATTGCAACTCGAAAATTTACTTTAAAACTGAGTGAAGATGTTTTTGTTTTGTCCAAAAATTTTCTTTTTTTGTAATCTACAAATTTTACCCTCAAAAAATTTTTTTTTCGCTCCACCCTAATGTAAATGAGTTCATATGTATATGTGTGTGTATGTCTGTATGTGGCTATAATGTCTATTTTTTCATGACGCGCTTTTGCGACGCTCTCGCACATTAGCACAGCTCGTTGGAGCGCAGGGCGTGGTCGCCGAAGATAAATTTCTTATTTAAGTTTCGAAATATATTGGATTGAGTGGGTTGTTTTTATTTCAATTTTTTGTACACTTTTATTGTTGTTGTTGTGTGTGGTAAACAAATGATTAACTCCTTTGTGCTGCGTGTACTTTGGGCTGAAATGAAGTGAGTGATAAAAAATTACGTGAATCAATATTAGGGAGTTTAGGGGTTAATGCAAGTAATTGTTTTGTAGCATATGGGTTTATTTGTTGCCACTGGCGGCGGCGGCGAGTATATGTTAACATTTCAATTTCACGCGGCACACCCCTTTAGGCCATGTAATTTACTGTGCTGCTGCTATTGTATCGCATAACATTTTTATTGCCAAACTAAAAATAAAAATTTAGATTTGAAGCATTAAGGGGTTGTATCCACTTGCAAGGCAGAAATAATGTGTTATTTGAAGATATTTTACATTTACAGAATTTAATGACTAATTAATGATTTGTTTTGAAAATGTTCATTTACGATTTTATTTTATATTTTCAAAGTTTAACTATTCAAAAATATATCTACAGGATTAATTTTTCAAAATTCAAATTATTTTCGGAGATATTTGTAGGTATTTTGCTGAAATGGCATCCAAACTGGTTCGGTCTGAACTGATACTTTAAACGCGTTTTTCTTGAAATTGTATATTTGGTATCAGGGAACGTTATAGGGACTAGTCAAAATTTTAATTTTTGAGTTCTCCACAAGTAATTCAATTTTTTTGCAAAAGGGTAAACCTTTTAAATGGCTTAAAAATTGAAACTATTATCAAAAATATTATTTTTTCGATGTTTACCTGACATACATACTTACATATTTATGTATCTAAGAGGGCTAGGAGAATTCAATTCAAGTCGATCTGTACTGCCGGTTCGGAAATTTGGAATTTGGAAAGGTAAAGCAATTTTTATTCACAGCAGCAACCGAAAGCAGTCCTCATTAAAATTAAAAATCTTTGATTTAGCAGACTTCAAAGTGTGCCGAATCGAACAAATAAATCAATATATGCGACGATAAAGACTAGCATATTTGAATAGAGTAGCAGGAGGTTATACCAGCTTAATGAGTACCTACATACATGCTCTCTTGTAAATCATAATCTCATCACTATTTTCGTTGAATATTTAAAATTACTAAATTTTACCCACACGTAGGTACGTAAATTATTTGAAATTTTCTAAATTACATAGATATGTACTTCTGAAAATTGTATTAGAGGCGTTCCCAGCAAAAATTAAATTCTGTTACAGAAAAGTCTCTAGAATTTATGATTTCATTTCGTTCGACTAACAGCGAGAATTTTAACTTCTCAACCGGTTAATGAAATAATATAATATATTTATAAAACATATGCCAATATCGGACTAGTTCAAGAATTATAGAGATATCACAATGCCGAAATCCTGTTTCTATTATTCTTTTGACTAGTCTGGCCTCCATAATCTGATTAATAACAAAAACTCCTAAAAAACAATATGATCCCTTTTCACTCGCCACTTAAACAATTGAATAAAAAAAAACCTCTGTATTTGCTAAAAGCATAGTTCAGCACTTAATCCATTAGTTTAATATGTCTAACATGGAAGCGGTGTGTTATTATTGACTTCTAGAATACCCTCCAAAGAATTTATCTTAAACACTTGTGTTTAATTATGGATTATACATAAATGCCTTTAAAAGCTTTCGCATACAATTTATCTCTACGGAGACTAACCCTAACTTCGTTTGTTCTATTTTAGGGGCCTATCGTTTACATACAAGCATTTATATATTATTGTGCACTACCCAAAGAGAAACAACATTTATGAGAGTCAGACAAACATACCGCGACACTTAGCCAAAAGTAAATTATTTTCACATTTCCAAAATGTCTAGGTTGGCATTTGTAAAGCCATTCCTTTAAATAAATGCTTTCGAGCACCGCTGGTTAACCGAACAAAGACGAGTAACGTTTTGGCACTTAGCGCCACAAACAGCTGTGACTTAAGCCCGTAACGCTAAATGTACGCCATTAAACTCCCAGCGAGCACACCTATGTGGGGGCACACGTATCTATCTATACATATATACATACCATATGTATTATAGTCATTAATATATAAGTACATATGCCGACTTTTTGTTAATTCACATGCGCTTAGGCGACACTAAACCGTGCAAATGGTGTCATTAGCAGCGGGTAAATATACTTTTTGGAGTTAAGTTGAACTTGTGGAACGCTAGGCGAATTTACAACACAATAACGTTTCTTCACATATGATGTTCATTCTAACTTAAGCTTTTCTTCCTTCAGTTGTAAAGCTTTTCATTTCAAACTCGGTAAGTTTTTCGCGACCCTCACATATTTATCTGTTTACTTCCCTTGACATAGGATGGATTCATATACAAGTTATGCAATACTTTTTGAAAGGTTAAATAGATAGAGAAAATTCAGTAAATACAATCAGTAAATACAATTAATGTTATAAAAATAAGAAAAAACGTTAATTTCGGCTGCATCGAAGCTATAATACCATCACAAATACAAAATTTTCCTTACAATAACTACATTTTGATCGGTCAGTCTTTATGGCATTTCCTAAAAAATTGCCCCATTGCTTAGACAATTATCCATGCCAAATTTCTTTAAGATATCGCGTCGAATAAAAATGGTTTGCTTACAAGCTCTTCTTAAATGCTATAGTGACCCGATATCGGTGGTTTCAACAAATGAGCAGCTTTTCGGTGATAAAAATTCATGCGTATAATTTCAAATCGATATCTTATAAACTAAGGGACTAGTTATCGCATATACGGACAGATGGACATGGCTAAATGGACTCAGCTCGAAAGATATATATTTTATAGGGTCCTGGCAAACTTAATATACCCTGTTCAGGATATAATATTCGTTAGCATTTAAAGAGAATAGGATGGCATTTTAATAGGCGAAACTGTGGAGGCTGAAATTTTGGATCATTTTTTTCGGGCAAACGAACAGAAAATGTATAACTTTTTTTATTTCTTGGTAATGTTTAAAAGGGCTTGATTGTGGAATTATCGCAGGGATCCTTAAGATTGTTTTAGAAATCGTTGCTGAGACTTGGAGTCATCTTATTATACAGAAAATGCAGAGTGTTTGACGACTTCTGAAAGAAAAATGTCATTTGAGGGTTTACAAACAGGCTCTGGTCTTAATGGAATTAAGGACCTCTTTAACTGTGATTTTTTCATATATTCCTGAACAGAGGGGTAAATTAAGCTTGCCACAATGTTTTTAACAATCAGAAGGCTGACATCGGTGGTCCTATAAAGTATTTACATATACATATAAATAAATTATCAGCTTGACGGGCTGAGTCGATTTAGCAATGTCCTGCTGTCTGTCCGTCTGTATATATGCTAGCTAATCGCACAGCTTTAATGATATTGCTTTGCACTTTTGAGCACGTACTTTATACGAAAGAAGTCGGAACCAACGATATCGGCCCACTCTATCATATAGCTGTCATACAAACTGAATGATCAAAATCAAGATAAAAAATCTTTCCATACCCTTTTTGGCTAAAAGGAATGCAACTATGAACAATATTTTAGTTTCGCTGCAGCCTTTTTCTCTCGTTAAGTACAAATAAGCCTGAACTGAGATTCACTAGAATCCTGTATGGTCCTAATATCGATTTGTTTCTACTATGTATGTATGTATAATAAAACTTCTGCCGCATGAGATAATCCTGAGTCACATGTGGCCCAAAGCTGGTCTCTCGTCACTTTCATGCGAGAAAATTCACAAAGAAAAGTTTCTACGTCTGCTCACTCTCACTGAGACCTTGAATTTATCAGCGTATAAGTTGCACGCGTGTTCTTTTGGTCGCGTGCATATCCTGCTCACAAGCTGAATAATTTATGCGACCGCATGCGTGATACAGTAAAGTAAACGTTTTTGCTGAGAATCTTTTAAATTTGCTTCTGTTGTTGTTGTTGGACTGGATTATTGTTTTATGCTTCGTAGTTGTACTCATTATTGTGTGTGCATAATTGCATGGCTATAACAATGAAAATAAACATAACAGTAAAATAAATACAAACACACGTATGAACATATATCTCTAAGTGTAAGTGTGTATGATAGTGTGAGTGTGTATGTGTGTTTGACTTTGATGCAGTAAACACAATGCTCTTGCGTCCATATGTATACTTTCACACGTTTCCACCATCAAATATACACTTGTAAGTATACATATCGGTATATATGTTGTGTGTATGTGTAAGTGTGTGCCTTCACACCCCCGCCAATGTCACTGGCTCTTCACCAAAAATAAACAAATAAACAACCACCAGCAATCGACTGCTAACCGCCGACAAACAACGATCGAGAATCAAAGAAAACACCACAAAGGCGATCAACAAGCGTGGCATGGCAACAACAACAACAACAACTGTAACACTCGCTATGTACACCAATATAACAATTAGTGTATGAAATTTGTTGCAACAGGACACTTTTCGACAGACAACTTCGTAGAGTTCTCCGGTTTAGTGTTGTTGCTTTTCTGCTTGTTTGCTTATAATTTTGAGTTTGTCGCTTGTTCGCTGACGTCGGTCGCAACTTTTCCACTTGAGTTCCGCGCCATGAAATTCGAGTGTCAAACGACAGCTGCTCAAAGCAGCAGGAGAGAAGATAGCAAATGACAACAACAACCACAAAAAGCATAAACAAACACATGTGAAGTTTAAAAACATGAAAATTACCAGAAATATCGAGCGTCCGTAGTAAGAACTGTAATTACTTGGTATACACCCTCCTTCATATAATTTGGGTAATTTTTTGGCCTTTGGAGGACTTGAGTGGGAAACTGATAAATATAAGTATACTCACATGTGTGTAGCTGCTTATGTGCTGTTGATACCCCCTTCGTACATATATCTACATAAATAAATATCTTAAACATCTGCTCGCACTGCTTCGAGTTCGGGAGTTACCTAAGAGGTACAGCAACTCTGGGACTCTGCGTATGCCATTTAAGCGTCTTTAGTTTTGTTTATACCTATAGCCCTCATTCTTAAAAGTCTTCGCTGTTAGCGAATTTTACGTATATATGTATGTAGTATACAAACATATTGTATGTAAATATATTATACCCTACTAATGCAGCTGCCCTTGAAATTCGGCGAATTTTCAACTTTATGACTGTAAACAAGAATACTACTTTGTTTAGAATAAGAAGACAATGTGTATTAACAAAATTTGTTGAGTACATCTTTCATCGTAATGCCATTCTAAACTGATAACATATTCAGTCCCTTTTGTGATATTCCCAAATATTAAAAAAAAATGTTTTTTTTTAAATATTTAAACATTTTTTTTGTTTATTTTCAGAGCAAATTATCCAAGAACAAACTGATCTCTGCATCCTGAAAGAGTTTATAACAAGCAGTAAATTGTATTATATATTTCTATTTGATTGCATTATAACTGATCTGGACACTACAATAGCAGTATTTGGTAAGATTGAGAAAGTAATTTTATAGTTTTATAAAAGTTCGGAATATACGAGTATACCATCAGAAAGTAGATATCTCAAAAAACAGAAAGCTTACCAAATTTTTCAAAAAATTTGATATTTTGACTTGAGAATTTTTGATAGAAAATTAGATGCTTTTTCGATGTAAGGTCAATATAAGTAAAAAAAATAAATATTTTAAATTAATAAAAATACAGTGTTTGAGCGACATAAAAGAATATAAGTTTACTCCAAATTTCGTGTAACAAAAAATATTTTGTACAAGATAAATATATAAAAATTAGTTATTTGAATTTTTCACATAAATTTTGAGGTTATGTGTAAAAAGTTTGTATACAAGTTTTATAGACCTATTCATTACCTACAATATTACCATATAACTTTTTTCTATGGAACTCGGAAGTTTTGCTGAAAATCGAGTTAATCGTTTTTAACCCCTAAAAATTCAACGGCGCCATTTTATTTCCTTTTCCCGAGCTCAGATTGGTAAATTTTTTTTTTCACATTTTATCTTTAGTTTCCGATGGCTGTCAACCTACTATGAATTTAATTCTTTTTTTTATAATTTTCAAAGGCTTTTGCACTAGTCTAAAATTCCGCTTTTCTGTTGAAAAATTTCAAATGAGTTCAATGAAAATTTTTTGGAATATAAAGTTCAAGAAATATTCGATTTTATGGGTACCTGTTCTGTTTAGAATGAAATTTTACTTTGATACTAAAGTGGTAACATTACAATTAACAGCGGTAAACAAAGAAAAAATATTTTTTTTTTGGGTTTTTGTTTTCATGCTCAAATTCTGATTCATTGAAAAGCATTGAAGTTTTATATTTTTAGATCTTAAAGTTTGCTTTTACATTTGGTGCTTAATACAAAAAAGTTCATCATATGAACTTGGGTGTCTTAGGCGAATTTTGGTTTTTTCGGTATATAATTGAATTAACTTTTAAATTAAAGTTTTCTTTTTATTTTGAAATCCCAACCCCGATATTTAAAACTAAAATCAAATAATTTTAATCCTGCACATCGAATTAATAAAAAAAAAAATTTTAGTCCAAAATTTTAGAATCAAAAAATTTGCAACCTTAAAAAATTCTCAATAACGTGATTACAAAAAAATTTATATTTGGTCCAAAATTTTTGAACTCATCAAAATCATGTTTGATTTGTTGAAAAAATCAAGCTGCACTCTGTCAATTAAGGGATAAAGTTATAAGTGGAATCTTAAATAAGCAATTTCAGAAGTATGAAAGCTGTTGCTCCAGTTAGTTATTGCTACGAACCTTGTATCATGATTTGGGCTTTGTTCAAATGTGTGACGCATGACTTCTTATATGTTTAGTTTGTAAAGCAAACTACTGTCGCTGCTTTAAACTAATTTGCTAGTGATTGAATAATTATACACACCTTTTCTACATTTTGCGAGAAAGGACTTTTATTGACTGCTAAAAAAAAACAAAGCAAATTCTCATATACAATTTTATTTGAGTCAAATTCAATAACAGTGTTTCCGCATAAAGAAAATATATATGTATGTATATTTTTTTTCAAATTTATGTTCAATACTAACAATTATTCGTCCTCGTGCCGCTCCTTTGCAATGCCATATAATATTTTTGAAACATTTTTAAAAGCGAATGCAAATATCCTGTCGGCATGTACGACAGATTAAAAGCTAAGCAGTAAACTGTACACACATCTGCATGAATTTACGACTGCGTAGCTTTATATTCAGCAGATAATACTTTTTGTTTTCAAACTCAAGGTTAACAGTAAAAAATTAAAAAAAAAATGCTTTGCTATATTTCACATTTTTTATTGTAACTGTACGCTCATTTATTGAGCTTAAGTAAAAAAAAATGTTGTATTACAAGTGTATAAAGCGCTTTCGGTTTGACCACACAACTCATAAACAGACTCATAAACGACGAACAATCCCTTTAAAAAACAAAAAAAAAAACATCGCATTGTGGATATCAATGGAAAAAGCGGCGTTGTTACTGGCGCATGTAGCAGCAACGGTAGTCATTACAATTTATTTAAATATGCACGTAATTCTCATCAATGTGTGGGTGTACAATATATTATATGTACATACAGCTGGGCTCGCATGCACGCATTTAAATAAGCCGCCGCGCATTTGCGAGCAATTCGCACTCGCCACATTACAATAATTGCGCTTGTTGCCATTTTATTTGCTGCCACACTTCATTTTCTGCGTTTTACTTACGCGCTATATTCTTTTCTTTTTTCTTTACTCTTTCATTTTATTTATATATATATATTTTTTTTTATTTTATTGTATTTTGTTTTGCAGCCGCAGCGCACAATCATTTCATTTTGCGTGCGCTTGCGCCTTGCCGCGTCCTGCCATTGTCAACGTGGCGTCGGTTTGTTTTTTTATCTCCGTTTTCACTTTTAATTTTTTATGCATTTATTGTGCAGTTTTCGCCTTTTTTCAGCGCGCACCCATTTATGTTATTGCCACTTTTTGAACGAGCTGGCAATTGTTGCGGCCGCCGCGGCAGCTGCGTACCAAGAATTCACAAATGAAGGCCAGCAAGCGCACAGCGGAACACATTATACATTTATATGTAGATCTATATATTATTTATAAGCACAATATTGTTGGCTTATTTGCACATTTCATATGTATGTGTGCATCGTCTTTTTTATGTGTGTGCTTGTGTGTTTACATCTGCTCAGGTTTGTGCGCGAGGAGAGCAGGAAGCGCCGCCACCGCATGACTTTTGTTATTTGCTCGCATTTTCTCATTAATTTTCGCAAACGTGGCGAAAAAATCACGCACAATGCGCACAGATACACACTCACACACATGAGAAGACATGCGCGTACATTTGCCTTGATATCCTTTCCGTGCGCTCGCCATACACACACATACACATACACATGCTACTTGGCAGCTGTGCATGTTTTGCACACATTTTACTGATGCCAACACCGTCATTATCCAGTCGCCAACAACAGCAACAGCAAAAGCGAGCGACACTGCGCATACAGCTTAATAATTGTCGTTGTAATCAGTGCCGGCAGCAGGTTTACCACCTGCAGCTGTCGCTCTGTGCTTATTTCATGGCCGCTTGACACGCATCCTGACACCTGCTGAGCCCAACAGATTTATGCGCGGGAGTGGTTGGAGATGTGTATTTAGCCCAAAAAGAGTAAAAATATGCTTTCGGCATTAAAATTTTCTGCTGTCATGGTTTGCAACGAACTCAAGCTAGCTTTGTTCTCGGTACTTTGCGGCGGATGCATGTTAGCTTTTTATTGTTAATTTGCGCGATTGGTATTGTTTTGCAGCGACAACTGCTGATTTATTGTGTCTTATCTTGGAGTTATTTTTTTCTCTTGGGCGCAACATTACTGCCTTCGGAAAACTTAATTTTTTCCGTTTTTTCGACATTTACTTCTATTTTCTGTTACGTAACCTAAAAAGACTCGGTCTTATATCAGGAAAAGTACATGAAATGTCCGCTAGAAGGCCAATAACTTGTTGGCAATTGTATGTGCGGTTGCTTTCAAGCTTTTCTAAAGTTTGCCAAGCGAATCCTACAGCGCCACAGCTACATCAAATACGGTTGTGGGCCTTTAGGTATTTCAATCAGATCAATAACCAGCAATTTTACTACACCTTTCGATCATTTGATACAGCATTAAGTACGGTCGACAGCTGATTGCAGTGACACAGATTTTATGTTGCCTTACGATGCGTCATCTCATAAGATCTTCCAAGATGTCATCTCTCGTTCAATTAAACTACACACTGCCTTTGGCATAATTTCGAAAGTCATGCTATATTGAAAGAAAAAAAATTTGATGCTGTAAAACTTTTAGGAAAGATAATACATAAAACAACGATCATTAAAATATTTTTTTGAACTATTTATCTTTTTATAAAGAAAAGTAGATAAAAATCTTACCTTGTAACGACAGTTTAAAAGAGACTGCTCTTACTTCTGGAATTAACCATGTAAGCCTTTTTTTATAGCTTTTCAGTTCAGAAATATCTCATCGACTTTTATTGGGGTACATTCGCATTTATGCAGTTCGACTAGTTTGGTAGATTTATCATTCCCAATTTCTGGTTAATTTAACTTTGACGTTTCCCTCTCTCTCTCTAATTCTTTGTCGCTCTTTTTTTACATGTTTTAATAAAACAGGTACCGTTAGCCTGCTTCGGCAAAAATAGTTGAGCTGGGCTTGCGGGTACTTCTTGATCTAAGCACAGCACCGTTAGGTACAGCGTTTCAGTTCTGGATCAACCGTTCGGCTTCTGTGGGTACAGCCACACTTGAGCAGTTCAAAGAAACTGCAGATTTATAATTCCAAATTTCTGCTTTATTTAAATGTTTCGTCTCCCTCTCTTTCTCATTCTTTGCTGCTCTTGTTTATGTATGGTATATGTTTTATTAAAGCAGTTACCGTTATTAGGCTCTAATCCAATTTGCTCGCTCATACTTTATCTTTTCTCTGATATTTATCATTATAGCGGTACTCTAATTATTTTCGGCATATTCTTTAAAGATAATAATTTCTATCTAAGTCGAACCTAACATAAACTAAAAACATTTAAAATATGCTTAATGAGAAAATTTTTTTTATTAGGGTTGTTCTCAATTTTCAGCTGGATAAGCAATATGTTTGTATGTATGTTCGTTCATATATATTGCATTGTCGATAAAAGGGAAACTATTTTTTTTCCGTAAAAAAGAACTAGTTACCTAATTGCATTATAGTGTTCATTCAAAGTTTTGGTATTCAGATATTTTTTGCCAAATTATTTTTAATATTTTTTACCATATAGTATTACCATATATGTAGTTTGACACGTATTTTATTTGGTTAATTAATTTAAATTTTTTTTTTGAATTTTTTAAAAAATTAAACATATAAAATTTAGAACATCCCTAATAATTTTCTATGTTTCCAAATTAGCTAATTTTCGTACACCTAAAAACTGCTTAATAAGCGTAGGTGCGGCTAAAAAAAATTTAATTAACATTCAGCTCTAAGTGTTTGCCAGTAATGCCAGATTTTTTTGTTTTATTAAACAGCATTTTTTAATTGCAAATTGCTTTGCATACAAATTCTGTGCTTCCTACAACTTCACCAGTATGTTGCACCAACTTACAAGTAAAATTATATTGCGTTTGTTTGCAACATTAATTCACTCTCGCTGACAAACACACACGCACTCATGCTACGGGACGCGCTGTAGCGCCATCAAAGTTGACAAGCAAGCGAATCAACAGAAGAGTGCGCACAAAAAAAAAAAAAACCAATAGCTTTGGGCGGCAGCTCAGGTGGCAACGCGGCTGACATAAATGCTTCCAACAGCTGAAGTACGAAAATATTGCACTTTGGCGACACAAGCACGCCAACAACAACTACCACTTGTGGGTACAAGTAAGGTGGGTAATAAAAATGCGCTTGTACAATGTTGTTGTGGGAGTTCCTGCAACACGGCGCCCTGTCAGCTGAATGTTGTTGTTGTGGTTGCTGTAGCTGTCATAAGCGTTGGCATGAGCGTAAATTTACAAACTCACCGTTATTCCGATAAGAGTGTGTAAAAAACACACATACCAAAGGAGGTTGCTAGTGCATCAACAACTAACAGGTTAGCCAGAGGGAAATGTCGGAGACCGCTTAAAGTCTGTATATACGCGAACTAGTTCCTCAGTTTTTAAAGCATCGTTCTGAAATTTTGCACACATCATTTTCTCAACAAGAAACTGTGGATTTGTCGAAACCACTGTTGTGAAACCACTATAGCATATAGCTGTCATACAAACTGATCGCTCAAAATCAAATCCTTGTGTAGAAAACGTTTGTATTAGACAATATATCTGCACGAAGTTTGATATGGATTATTGCCTAAACTAACGGTACAATCACCGAAGAAATTATTGAGATCGGACTACTACAACATATAGCTGCCATACAAACTGATCGTTAGAAATTAAGAAAAATATATTTTTATACCCTATTATGTTATAAGAAATGCACCTGTGAAGGGTATAATAGCTTCGGTGCTGCCCAAATTATGGTTTGTTTATTTTTTGTTTTGCATGTATTTGTGTGTGTTGCAAACACTAAAAAGCTAATAGTCACCAAAGTCACCAGGCGAATTGTGTGTTACTATGTTGTTGCTGCAGCGCTTGTTGTTGTTGCCAGTAAAAGTTTGTAAGCAATCGTGTTGTGTTGCATGCATCACTGCTTGAGTTGATGAATCACGTGGAAGTTGTCGCTGAAGATAGGCGACACAGCAAAGGTGGGAATAGCCAGCGCAGCCAAGCAAAAAGCAACAACAACAACAACAGCTCAGCTATCATCTATATTAGCTAAGCAAGCACTCAGTTATGCATACATGCATTGCAGCATTCAGGCATTCATGTAAGCATGTGTGTGTTTGTGCTGCTGTTGGTTTTTCGTGGTATATGCTACATCAAAACTCTCATCAGCTGAGTAATTTGGTTGTTTTCTCTCGTTCATTTTGCTGTTTGCGCAAAACTTATAAAACACACAGATTTTCGCCTGCTGCCGCTTTTCATCATGCTTGCTTGCAACATTTTTACATGCTTGCACATACATCCGTGTGTATGTGTGTAGAACAGCAGAGCCACGGGGCAATGATTGTCATACGCTGTTATTTTTATGCTTTTGCTGGACAATCAGTATCGTGTTTTGTTGTTGCCATTTTAAGCTGACATGTTACGAGTACCACATGTGGCATGTGGCATGTTGCAATACATTGCGAAACCAACCGAATGGGGAAAAAATTAGTTGGGGTGCTTTGCCGGGAAGCCGTTGAACTGGAAAATTGCTGAGAGCGTACTGTGTGGTTTTTATCCATACTTTTTTTTTTGTAATTTTTGGTTCAGCGAATTTAAAAAACTGAAATTTTTTATAATATGGTATATGCAACTATCGCTATTTCATTAATTTTTTGGGCACAAGATTTAATTGCAAAGCATGGTAGCATAGTTTGGGGTAAAGTAGTAGAGGGTGAGATAGTTTTTGATGGGATTTAGTTGAAATATAGAGACAGGGTGTGGTTTTTTGATAAGTATTGGAAGTGTGTGGCAGATATCGGATAGAAAATTAAGAGAATTAATATGGCAGCACGTTTGTATAAGCTTGTCATAGGGTAGTAAGCGGACTTTTGAAGAAATTCTTGCATATAAAGGGTGTTCTTTTAAAGTTGTAGAATTTGTAACGCCGAAAATTCATAGATTGTCATGTATCTTAGAGTCTGAAATGCATTTCATTTCCGTGGATTAAATTTTTCATCGCGTTATCAGACAGTTTTGGCCTAATAAGTTGCAAAATTCTCACAAAATATTCGAAATTGATTGCTGCTTCAATTCAAAGAAGTATGGACCAATAATACCACTGGCATCCTCTTTCAGAACGCATGGAAGCTTTGAACATTTATTTTATACAGGTTTATTCGATAGTTTTGCTTATTTACATACGTACCTCATAACTGGCGTGTGTCAGAGCACAGACAGCAAGTTTTGGCGAAAAAAATTTTAACATTGTTTCCAAGTAAATCGTTGCATGATATTTCGCCGTAGCATACTCAACATAAATGTCAAACAAATATGTAAATTTTGACAGTTCATTTGATATCTTTCCTAAAAAATGGAATGTCTCTGAAAGACATATCCTATTTACATACAATGTCCGAAAAGAATTTAATTTCTCTAAAAAAAAATATTAATCATAAATATATTAATTAAAAACGCAAATTTGCAAAGTTATAAATTTTTCTTCACTATTTGCACGCGGAATGTTAGAAAATCCAAAATATAAATAACTGCATAAATGCTAATGAGTTCGCATTCGTATTGGTTATCGCTATTAATAACGTAGTCAATGCTCAATGTTGTCAACATGATTATCTGTGTTAGAATTATTCAAAAAAATATTTAAAATATTTGTATCAGTGTGATTAATCTATGATATATGCCAGTGTTGATAACTGAGCACATCCTTTCTAATGGCATCGTTGTGATTTTCCATGGGATTGCGCAAATATGTATTTAACCATAAACCTTGATCATTAAGTCATAAACATAAAAAAAAGTAATTTATCCGCATTTCAAAGTTAGCCTGAAAAATCGTAATATTGCATTGTTCGAAACTGAGGTTATTGAAAACAATATTAATTGTTGTATGTAGATTTGATTGAAAACTGTTATGACCCATAGAAGTGATTGTTGAAATTAGAATAAAAGTTTTATTTTTAGTTTTTTGGTGTCTACTTGCTATAATTATATAATTAATAATAATGTTTTTCAAAAACCCAAATTTTGAACTTCAAAGACAGTTATTTCGATCCCGGAGGATAACTTCAAAAAAAGAGAAACTACTTTTGACTCAATCTTTTGAAAGAATTTTTTTAGGTTTGTTAGAAATTTTAGTGAAATAAAATTATAGCACTTTAATATAAAATTTCTCAATTATTAAAAAAAAAACAGTTTTAATAATTTTGAAAAAACCCCGTTTTAGCATCACACCTTCATAAAATAGTGGAAATCATAAAAAAAATTAAGTAATCTGTTTTTCGAAAGAAACCAATCGCTAATGCTATATACGAGTTGTGTTCGAAGGGAAGGTGAATTTAAATTATTTTTTGAAAAGTACTTATTTATTCATCAATATCTATTTTGTGTCCATCAAAGTAGTCCCCTTCGGATATAATACACTTGTGCCAATGCTTTTTCCAATCCTCGAAGCACTTCTGAAATGCGCTTTTCGGTAAGGCCATCAGCTCTTTCTTCGCTTCTGACTTGATCTTATCAACTGTGGCAAAACGCTTTCCTTTTATTGGTTTCTTCAGTTTTGGAAATAGGAAACAGTCGCAGCAAGCCAAATGTGTTGAATACGGTATTTGAGTCATGATGACGGTTTTCTATTTGGTCTAAAAATCACGAATAAGCGACATTGCTTTTGCTCAAATATAAATCGTATATCGTTCGAAAAGTCAAAGTTTTTCATTCTTAAACTTAGACGAAACCAGAAATTAACAGATCATCTATCCAGTTACAAGCGAAAGGCTGCTCAAGTGTAAAAGGAAAATCCCTAGCGTTAAAAGTAAATAAAATTTTAAATCGTTTTTGATCAACTTCTATTTTTCTGCTCGTATTTTACTCGACGAGCGAGAAAAGAAAGAACCATCTTTTCGAGTGTCTCACCGTAATACTTACACTTCTTTTTTGCCAACTCATACTCAAAAAATTTCGCGCTATGCTTGCATTTCAAGTATTTTTCTTCTATTTTCTTCACATTCATTCCGCCACTTTTCGCCTCTTCCACACCACATTGACAACCAAAAGAAATTAAGTGGCACTCATGCACTGCCTCACTGCATATTTATTTGCCTAACTAAGTGCATGACTCAAGTGTAAGAAGCAGCAGCAGCATAACGGAGAAGACACCAGCAAAAACAATTATCAGCAACAATGTTGCAAGTTGAGGTCAAAGGTGGTAACAAAGGCCATAACCTTAATAAAAGCGAATAAAAAGCAACAACTAACGAGCAGACACAGCAATTTAGTAACGCTACCTTTTGGCAACACCATAAGAGTTGAGAAAAAGCAGCAATAATAATAAAAATAAAAGAGAACGGTAAAAGTTTAAAATGCGTTGTCACAATATGCCAGCGCTCATTCCACAACAGCGGTTAGCGGTGTGCAACTCACGGATTTGAGGCTGAGCCACCGAGTTTCAGTCGGCTGGCTGTTTGTAACACTTATCAAGAAAAGTTGGAGATAATATATGGTATATACTCTATAAATTATTAGCGTGACGAGCTGAATCGTTTAAGCCAGCTCCGTCTGCCTGTCTGTATATAGGCGAAATAATCCCTCAGTTTTTGAGATATTGTTTTGAAAGTTTGCACACAGATCTTTCTGCTCAAGAAAATAATTATTTGTCGAAACTGGCGATACCGGATCATTATAGCGTATAGCTGCCATACAAACTGATCGAACAAAATCAAATTCTTGTATGGAAATTTTCTTAATTAGACAAGATATCTTCACGAAACTTGGTATGGATTATTGTCTTAAAAAGCGGTATAATTTCTGAATAAATTGTTCAGATCGCACCGCTAAAGCATATGGCTGCCATACAAAGTGAACGGTCAAAATCAAGATCGAAGGATCATTTAAACTGACTTTTCTACTAAAAGAAATGCACCTGTGAAGGGTATTGTAGCTTTGGCGCAGCCGAAGTTAACACTTTTGTTTTTGTTGTAATTCAGCGTCAATTTTTTTTCGCTGGCCGCCACTGCGCTTGTTGTTGTCCATTTATTTGACCTGCAACGCGCGCTGCAGTTGTTTATTTTAATAAGTTTTTGTTTAGCACTGTTGTTTGTTGTTGTTTTCGCTATGGTGACTGCTTAGCTTAGTCGCTGACGTTATTTTATATTGTCTATGTATGCGTGTGTGTGTATTTTTCCACTTTGTGTTTTGTTAAAATGTTTCTATTTTCGTTTCGACTAACGGGCCAGCGCACTTTGCCTGTTTGTTTGCTCGTTGTAGTTTTTGTTGTTGTTGCCAAGTGCATTTCTCAGTTATTCGTTCGTTATTTCTCCATTATTTGCTTTTCAATATTTTATTTCGCTACTTCTCACCGTTGTTTAGCTTTTCGTTGCCATTAGCGCTTCCCTTTTGCATTATGTGTGCCTTTGTATACGTTGTTTTTGTTGCGCTCATTGTTTATTCCCCAAACTTAAATTGGGTTAATTACAGCTTTAACGAACGAATGGCTTTCATTTGTTTTCATTTTTGTTGATTACAATTTTTTTTGTTGTTATTACTTTATATTTCCATTTGCACGCCGCACTTGAGTGGCCGCCAGACACTGGAAGAGCATTTTTAATAGTTTTGCTCTGGCATAGCCTTCTCAGCGCTGCCTGCAATTCCGCTGTTGCACAGCGGCATGGCTTTGCTTTTTCACTCTTCCGCGTTCTTTTTGTTGTTGCATTTGTATTTGTTGTGTAAAAGCTATTCAACAGCCGCACTATGCTCATGTGCAGCTCAATTGAAAAACTAAATGAAGGTATTTTTTCGGTTGTTTTGTGCTTAGCTCATGTTTATGATGCCTACCGTGGAGATAAGCCGAAGCGCTTTGTGCACCAGAACTAATTTGGAAGTTGTGTAACAAAAGCTGCGGAAAGTTTGATTGTGTACACACACACACACACATGTATACAAATGCATAATAAACTCAATAGTGAAAATGTGGTTGACGCTGATTTCAGATGGGTTTTTATAATCTTTTGTATTGTTTTTTTTTTTTAAATTTTTATTGTCTTTTAAATTTTACTTTTTTTTTAAATTAATTTTTTCATAATTTTTTGTATGTTTTTTTTTCACTTTTTGGTTTTTTTTATATATTTTTTATTATTAAAATATTTATATAATATTTTTATGGTTTTCTAAGCGGAACTTTTACACACATTCATACATATGTACGTACATATACGTATAGCGCTGCACTAATGACATTTGTAACCATTTAAGTAATCATAGGCTCATTAACTTGAGATGAGCAGCGAGATAAAAACACAATTAAGGGGTTGCAGGTAGTGATACTTATAAATATGCTTACTTACATATGTACAAATATATATTTATTACCGGAAACAATTGGTGGTGGAAAAAGCTGTTCACCGTTATGTTACTGTAATTGCTTTATTGAAAAATATAAAAAAAAATATTAAGCACAAAATTTTCATTGCATTATTAAGCGCTACTGATTTCTCCCACTTTTATGAAAACAATGCACGCTTACAATAAAACAAAGAGGAAAAAAAAAAGATATTTCGGTAAAACTTTCCAAACCATGCCTTAATATAACAACGTACCGTAGATATATTGACAAGCGGTTTTTTATATATTTGACTAAAAAAAACTTGTAGATATGATTTTCGAGTGTAAGTGCACCAAAAATTTCCAAAAAATAACAATATAAAGAAAAATAATAATTTATAGAACAAAACACCATTCTTAGAAACAAGTTAAATATAAAAACATTTATAACAAAAAATATTTTGTAGTAAAAAATTTCTGAAAAAAAGCCAATCATAAAAAAAATTTTATATAAAAAGTACTAGAAAAAAAATATTTTATAGCAAAAAAATAAAAATATTTTATAGCAAAAAAATAAAATATTTTAAAGCAAACGGAAAAAGTATTTTATACCAAAAAAATTTATTCCAATACAATTTTTTTTTATTATAAATTTCTGAAAAAGTTAGTGCTTTAAAAATATTTTATAGTAAACGCAAAAACTATTTTATACTTCAAAAATATTCTTTAATAAAATGTTTGCTTTCTACTAAAATTTAAAAAAAAAAAGTTATTATTATAAAATATTTTGTAAAAATATTCTTTACGGAGAAAAGCGTATACATATATCGGAAAACATTTATTTAAAAGAAAAATTCGAGATTGGTTTTATGGTAAAAAAAATATATATTTTATAGAAAACAAATTAATATTTTTGAAATATTTGTAATTTTTTGTTTTTAATTTAATTTTGTTTAATTAATATTTTGGAAAATTTTTTTTTTTATTTATTTATAATTTTTTGTTAATTTTACCACGCGCTATAATGGCGAAAAAATTTAAATGTGCGGCTAGAATATATTAATCATCAATAAAAAATTGGTAAAAAGTTTCGAAACTTAAGAGTTAAATTAAACATGTTAATATTGTTAAAATATAACCTCAAGTGTGTGGGTTATTTTTAGAAAAGACAGATACATACTGCCTTTTTTTTAGCAGAAATATGGTTGAATAAAGATCTCGCATTTGGAGCTCATTTTTATACCGATTTAATCAAGAGAGTTCACCAAAAAAAGTTTAAGAAAATAATTTCTTCTACGCTTGAGAAATTATATATCTCAATTTGATACAAATAATATGTCTAAAATTTTAAATTAACCTCTGAAAAATTTTGCTGAAGTCGCTTTGGTTTTAACTGAGCTCTAATTACCACCTGATCTCTAATTTCACACAAGACTAAGATGTAAAGATATTGTTATCTCTACTTAAGCAGGTAAAGGACAAGTTTTATGGAGTTCAGCACTAAGAAAGACGAGGCACAATTAAATACAAAAAATAAGCCGCAGTAATGGATTTTTAGTAGCGTTTTGTTAAAAAAATAAAATATGATAAATAATCTCAACTTTGATTCTGAAATTACTACACTTTCAAAATGAAAAAAAGTCCCCACAATTAAAGTTTTTTTATTTCATATGTAACACTGTTGATTCAATGCTGGCAATGGCTGTTCACAATAAAAAATATAAAATTTTCGAAAATTATTACGAAAACTTTGAACGCTTACTAATTGTATTATATACATCTCCAATCCCTTGAGTACCACCCACACATTAATACACAACAGTAGTTTGTTTACCTTGTTGCAATAAACATTAAAATTTGTATGTTTTCGTAACATTCGTGCATATTTTGCATTTATTATTTATAGCACAGTTGGAAACTTGGTTATCTCTATAGCAAACGCTCCCACGTAAGCTTTTTGGTTGTACGCTTATGAATATTATCTGGTTTTATTTACTTTTATATTAATTCCCATCATTATTTTTATTGACCCTCAATACACTGCATACATTTACATACATTAATACTTATATATACATAAATGCATAATTAATCAAAACAACAATTTTCTTGTTGGCAGCGTGGCACTTTTGGTAACAAACGAAACCAAAATTGATTACCTTATATTGTAAATATAAAAATTACATAACGCATAAGTGGATAAACAAACTTTTCACTGATTTGTAATTGTAGTAATAATCAGTCGTGACGGCTTTGGGTCGAGTTGTTGTTATTAATTCCTGGATATGATATCCAATTTTTTATATATTGTACATTTACATATATGTATGTATGTATATATGTAATACGTATATATATATATATATGGGTACATCTGTCTATCTTTTCTGGTTTTTTCAAAAGGTGTGTTGCTTTTATTACTCAACTTAAAGTTTGTTAATAATAACAACATTGATATGTATTGCACAAGGTTAAAGAATTTCAGCTGATATTTTTATAAAAAGATTTTAAGCAAAAAACTCCATACAACGTGATAATATAAGTAGTATGTATGTTCTCGGCGGAGCAATATATTAAACACGGCTGATCATTGTACACCAGAAGTACAGTACATAAATAACTTCTCTTTTTCAAAAATATTTTAATGTTAATGTTTAAAGTTATTCTAGTATTTACGCATAAAGGTTGTCTTCTAAATCAATTTTCAACTAATTAAATTTGTACCAAATACTTCTTCATATTAGCTATGTTCCATTCACCAAGCATAAGCGAGTGGCGAATCGAACCCATTATACCAGCTGTTCAAACACACTGCCTTCACAGTGAGATTACAGTCGAAATTTTGCGTATATTTGGTTCATTTACATAATTAAATTTTTATATAATATTGACCGTTATTTGCCATGTGATCTATTCACCATAGAAAAACTTGTATAAAATCGCCAAAAGAATCTTTGGTAACATTGAAGAAACGGTGGTATAACTTTGTTGAGGGATGCGCATATTATCTTGCATCGAATTCGACTTATTCACTAACTTTGTTTTACGTGTAACTTGCAAAAATGCAGCGAGCGGAACAATGTTAATAGGATTACGAGTATTAAACCCAGCTGTTCTCTTGAGTTGGCCGTAAAACTAATATTTTTTCTAATAGTAGTGGCATTCAATTCAATTTGTTGCTGATTAATCCGAGTTGGGTGCAGCTCTAAGTGATATAAGATTCCATTCTCCGTGTATTCGATATCATTTTGTAAGATACTCAGTAGAATATTCTAATATGAGCTTTTAACACTTGAAGAACTCATATTTAAGTTGATTAAATACTGTTACTTACCTCCAACACTGAAACATTTGTGCATATAATCGATCTTAAAGCTAAGTTCTTTCGAAGTGTTCCAACTTAGTTCAGTTTAGTTCTTCCAAACGATCGTTATACCTGGTTACCTATTCTAAATGCGCCTAACAGCTCAGCTAAAACTTCATTATTTTAACACTGCCTTTTCGGCTTCGTAACGCATACTTCTTAAGGCATTTCAAACAAAACTTTCTTCTGCTACAAAAAGGATACGACAAAAACCATAGCAAATGAGTTTCAACCGCTAAATAGCACACATAATAAAACTTTTTATTACTTTATGCTACCAAAAGTGGAAATCAGTAAGCCAGTATGTTAACTTTACTTTTCGCTTTTGCACAGGTGTTGCAGACACGTACATAATTTGCAGCGTCGCAACGGCGCTTTCTGCACACATGCTCACACATATACATCGGCATATAGTGCATACAGTTACTACCAAAAGACCACAAACATTTACGCAGCCATTCATCTCCATTATTTATGTGCGAATATAGCGAGTTCATGTATGCGTGTGTACTCTTATGACTGCAAGTGTAAGTGCGTCGGTGTGTATATATGTATGCATGAGAATGCCTGAGTTGTTAAGTCAACATTTGCTTTTGTGCAGTAAAGTGAGAAAACATGTAAGTAAGAATTCTCACTGCTCACACTTGCCACGCGCCCTCAAGCACGCACACACACACACTCCTTTATAGTTACCACTACTT
This sequence comes from Bactrocera oleae, assembly GCF_042242935.1. NCBI lineage: Eukaryota > Metazoa > Arthropoda > Insecta > Diptera > Tephritidae > Bactrocera > Bactrocera oleae. The sequence goes on from NC_091539.1 coordinate 58,094,360, forward strand.
GCGCGCTTTTTGTTTATTACACTTAAAGCAAACAATTTTCACTTGGGCGTCATACAATAAAACATTTTACTCTATTTATTTTTGTCGCATTAGATTCTTGCGTTGCAGCATTACATTACTGCAATAATATTTAGACTGTATGCGCTTAGGATTTTATGCTTTAGCTACTTTGTCCGAAGAAGAGCCTGGAATTATTTGTATGTGTGTATGTGTGTGTGTTTGTGTAGAGAGCTAAAATTTTGTGCTCGTGTTTTAGTATAAGAATACGAGTAGCTAGTGCCAGTGTCGCTAGTTACTTTACTACCAACTCCGCGTTAGTTAGAATGTGTACCAACACGGCGTATACGTAACCTGGCCGACGACTATAGCAAAGTATTTATTGAATTAATAAGATTCGCGCCAAGCAAATACTTGGACGTTTTCAACGAGAGATAAAGTAAAAGAACAACAACAAAAAAATGCTTTAGTTATATAGCTGCCTTCTGGAATGCGGGGCACTATGTGGCAACCTTTTTCCAACAAAATATATGTAGTTTCGCCTTGCTCTGTCACAAGCGCCCCATATCTGCTGAAACACTGTATTTAGCTGCAAGTACCGTTTGGTGAAAATGATAGATAAGTTTTAACTTTTAACATAATCGAAATGCCGACACGTGCGGCAATCTACGTTGCGCCAGTCTACGTCATCATCAGGTGCTGATGAGTACAAAAACAATGCCTTTATGTTTTGTTTATCAAAGTAGTACATCTGAGAAATTCACGTCAATCAATGACAGCAGACGGTTCGGGCCACGTGCCCAGGTGATTTTGCTTACTTATGTAGTAAATAAATTATTACTTCATATACTTTTCTATATATAATGTACCAAAATAATAACCCGTTTACGGAAGTGTGCGTCAAATTAATGGGAAATCACTTAAATCATGCTAAAATACACATGGCATTTTATTCTGTACACTTGCATTACGTTGTTGCGCAAACTTACATATTATATATACGTATACTGTTAACAATAACAAGAAATTTCACTTTCACTGCTTTTGTGTGGTTTTCCTTTGACAAATTGTGTTAATAATGCTTATCATCAACCCCATCGATTTTCTGAAAGCAACTTCAGTTAAGGGTTAGAGTGTTAGATGCTTGAAAGGAATGGTAGAAGGAGTAAAGAATTGATTGAAATTAATGTAGGGTGAGTGGAGAGAGCGCTCAATTATCTGTAAGTGGCAAGAGTGTGTATGGTGTTTGGGACTAATAAAAGAGTGGTTATACAAATAGAATAAATTCTAACGCCATTTGGAACTTAAAGACTAAAGTATATTAGTATTTTTCTGGTTAAATTAGTCATTTTTAAGATATGTGTATGATTATTTAATTTTTTTTTCTATATGATAGCACATAAAAACAATTTATTTTTTAGAAGATTTCTAGTGAAATATAAAAAAAAAATTTAATTTATAATCAAATTGTTTAAAATTTTGGGCCAAAAAGTTTGCATAATTTTAACAAAAACAAATTTATTTAAAAATTGAAAAGAAATCCATAATTGTATTTATTTCTTGGTTTTAGTAAGGTTTTAATGTAAATAAACAAAAACTTTGAATAAATTTAACAAAAATAAATGTAAAAGAAATTCAATTATTTTATTTTCACCTTTATTTTTAATAAGGTTGCCATGTGTAACATAAATATCTAAAATCATTTAAAATATATATTTGTATATGAAATGCATGTTTATATTATAAAAGGTTTTTGTGATTAAAAATAAAATTTTTGTCGACAGGGTTGCCATATAAAAGAAAAAATTCAATAATTTTAAAGATTACCCATTTTTTTTATTAAATAGAAAAAAGTTAAATACAAACAACGTAAAATATTAGTCAAGACAGTTTAAATAAAACAACAAAAAACCTCTTAGAGTTGCCAGATTTGTAAACGAAAACATATATAAATAGTATACATAAATGATTTGGTTGTTTTAGGAAGCTATATATATTTTTGCTCGTTTACTAATAAGTTCCAATAATACAGGTAACATAGAGTTGCCATTAGACTGAAAAAAAATGTGTAACTAAAAATTTCTGCCATAGATCTTACTTTTTAATTAATATTTATAAATTTATGAGTAATTCGAAAGTACCACACTTTAAAAAACTTGAAAAAAAAAAATTTATAAAAATTTTTATTTTAGTAAGGTTGCCATGTATCTTTGTCATACATTTTTAAAAAACTTTTCAAATATTTACAGTTGTGTCATATAGAGCGTCGTATTTAAAAAGTTTTTTTTGCAGTTAAATAAAATATGTTTTGAGCAGAGTTGCCACTTAAAAATAAAAAACTTAAATAATTTTAAATATTAGTAATTTTTTTAAATGTTTTTATTAAGTGTATTAAAATTTGTCTGCCATAAATTTGTATTATACTTAATAGAGTTGCCATATGTTATATTTTTCTTATTATATTATTGTTTTTGAATATGAACAGTGGCTGTGTTCGGCTTATAATAATAATATAATCTATAGAATCAGAGAGTTTTTTATTTCTTCCGTAGTACCACATGTACTTCTATAATTGTTGTTCTTTTTATAATAAAACTTATTATTTTTTGTTTGTTAGGGTTGCCATATATATGTAAAATACAAATGTACTGTTAGTATTAAATTGTATGAAAATTTTTTTAATCACATTTGTAATATAATTTTTGGCTTGGTAGGGCTGCCATGTGTATTGAAATTTCAAATGTACAGGTAAACGTTTCAAGACTTAAATACGTTGCAATAAATTTAATATCGAATTTTGTAATTAAATTGAAATTAATACTGACAAAAGTTGCCATACGAATTAGAAAAAATCGACGTATTTATTTTTTTAATTAATTAAATATTTATCTTATTAGTTTTTGCCTAATCCACTCATAAAATCAACGCCAATTATGTCGAATACCAATACCAATATTATTTTCCCCACATTTGGCATAAAAAATCTAAAAACAATCAACTCACCAACCAATCTGTATATAAACAAGTTTGTGTAAATGCCATGTTATCGGTTAAGTACCTTTTTGGCGCCAGCTATTAAGCGCATTTGGCCAACGGAATTCGCCAACTAAGTATAAATACTAAAGTGGCATAGTGCAATAACTTAGCTGTAATTTATGCGCACCTCCGGCAATTAGACGCATTTGGTTGCACGACGCATGCCAACAACAGTAAATAAAGAATGAAAAAATGCGAAAATAAATAACGTGACTTGTCCTGGCCAAATAGGAGGAAAAAATAAAAGAGAAAAAACTCGGAAATATCAGCGAATGCCAAAAATATCAACAAACAAATTGCAACTACTTGCATAAATAGAAGTAGAAAATACAATAATTACTGCTACAACAAATCCATTTTTTTTTTGCATTAATATGAACGCGATGACAAATACATGTGTCTATAATTGTGTGTGTGTGCACAAACAAAAAAAAAGGAGGGAAATCGATTGAATTGCAATGGTGTGGCGCGAAAAATTGCGTGCGGCAAGTTGGTATTTATGAAGTATGCGTGGCTATGTATGTGCGTATACAAAGAACGGTTAACTTCAGCTGCACCGAAGCTATAATACCCTTTACATATAAAAAAGTTGATTTTTATCGGTCAGTTTGTAAAGCAGCTATATGCTATAGTAGTCTGATCTGCACAATTTGTTTGGAGATATTCCAACAATAATCTATTTCCAAACAAAAACTTGAGTTGGATCGGTCTTTTGTATGACAGCTATACACTATAATTGTACGATCTGAATAATTTCTTCGGAGACTTAAGCGAAGTCACGAATAATAATCTATTTCAAATTTCATGAAGATAATTCGAATAATGAAAAAATTTGTCGATACAAGCACTTGATTTTTATCGGTCAGTTTGTAAGGCAGCTATAAACTATAGTGGTTCGATATGTGCGTTGCCGACAAGTGAACATTTTCTTGTGGTGAAAAAGACGTGTGCAAGATTTCAGCTCGACATCTCCAAAACTGCGGAGCTAGTTTACTGAGAGAGTAGTTACGCTGATCATTTAAATATATATTTTACAGGGTTTCCGACGTTTCCCTCTGGGTGTTATAAACTTTAGAATAAGTGGGTGTAAAGAGGTTTTTTATACTTACACACATATTTACATACTGACATACAAAATTATTAAAGTATATGTACCATTAAAAACGGTGTTGTGGGCGACGAAGTCACATAATCGCGGCGCCAGCGCCAAACAGCAGGCAGCAAACATCAATCGACTAACAACAATCGCTAGTGACTGTATATATATAATATATACGATAAATATATTTATTTAGAAACAATTTGCCAGTGGTACACGCCTTACGTGCGTAGCTATAATAATTTTCAACAGTCTGCCGCCGACACGAGCCGCATATTCATAAACTCACCTAATAACGGTGCCACAATATGTTGCACGTGTGGCAAGTCCATTCGCACACACTTGCGCATATGTGCGTGTTAAATTTTTACGTGTTTAGATATTTGCTTGTCGTCTTAACGGCATTGCTATGGCTCTTGTGTGACTTTGGCCTTCACGCTGCGTTCGACGCTGGCGAAATACGATATGTGTACGTATGCATGTGTGTTGTAACTGTTACTTGCGCAGGAAAATCTAAATGAAACTGAGAATGAGAATTAAAAATATGAAACCTAAAGTGCGCACAGCGAAGAAAGAAGCCACATACAGCTAATAACCAAAGCAGACGGGCGTCTTTAGTTTTCTGTATATTATATGTGTGTGTGTTTGTGTCTAAGTTGGTATATGGAAATATGAGAATGTGCCTGCGAAAATAAGCTTGACAAATGGTAAGCATGCGTTTGAGGTATTCATTTATTTATGAGCAGCTAATAGACAACCGACAAAGTAAACTTGTAGGCGCTTAGCTTTATATATAAATAATTGTTAGGGTAATGCTAAAGTTTTAGAAAATTATTTGTACATTGGATTTTTCCAACTGCGGCTGAATATAAAAATATAAGGTTGGAAGGTATCTCCCTTCCGCTTTTTTGCTCTTCATTCAATGCTTTATAAAAAGTGTTAGAGTGATCGGATTTAGTTAAAATATGCGCCGTTTTGTTCGATGATCTGTTTCCATCTAGACGGCAACTTCGTAATACCCTTCTCGTAGAAGCCCCCCTCCTTATTTGCGAAGAATTCGGACAGCCACTTTTCACAAGCCTCTTTTGAGTTCAACTTCACACCACCAAGGGCATTCGCCATGGACAGGAACAGGTGGTAATCACTTGGCGCTACGTCCAGCTATATGGTGGATGCGATAAAACCTCCCGTCCGAGCTCCCGTAGCTTCTGACGAGTCATCAACGAAGTGTGTGGTCTGGCGTTGTCCTGGTAGAACACTACACCCTTCCTGTTGGCCAATTCTGGACGCTTCTGGTCGATCGCCTGCTTCAAGCAGTCCAGTTGTTCGCAGTAGATGGTAGAATTAAGCGTCTGGCCATATGGGAGCAGCACACAGTGGATGATTACCTTCCAGTCCCACCAAACACACAGCAAAACCTTTCTGGCCGTAAATCCCGGCTTGGCCACTGTTTGGAACGATTCACCGGCCTTCGAACACGACCGTTTTCGCTTGATACTGTCGTATGTGATCCATTTTTCGTCGCCAGTCACCATCCGCTTCAAGAATGGGACGAGTTCGTTCCGTTTCAGCAGCATATCGCAGGCGTTGATTCGGTCCAGAAGGTTTTTTTTGCGTCAAATTATGCGGCACCCAAACATCAAACTTTTTTTTGTATCCGGCCTTCTGCAGATGGTTCAAAATGGTTTGGTGACTAACTCCCATCTCCTGGGCGATGTCACGAGATGCCATATGCCGGTCTAACTCGATGTATTCCATGATTTGATCGGTATTTGTCGTCACAGGTCTTCCGCCGGCTGGCTTATCCATGGTGTCGTTTTCACCAGCTCTGAATCGTCGAAACCATTCCTCCGCGGTTCGAAGTGATAGAGTACCATCCCCCAAAACACCATTAATCTCACGGAACGTTTCTCTACCGGATTTGCCTTTAACGAAGGAAAACTTTAAAATAGCGCGAATTTCGGCGTTAGTGAACTCCATGTTTACACGTCTATAACTGTTGAACGCAATATCCAAACTAATCATGCATAGCGTCGTTTTGTAGGTTATGTCAAGACCTTTCAAATTATGCGCTTTGTACATAGCCGCGTAATTTTTATGCTCAAAATCGACGCTACTCTAGTCCAAATGTGTTTTATAAATTTTGTCAGTGTTTTTTGGCGGTTTATCTAATCTTCATCTCTTGATAGACACGCCTTAACATTTCTCATCAAAAGTAAACGGTGTATTATATTTATTTTAATTTTTCTTTTTTATATATATTTTCCCCCCTTTCTGTTAAAAATTCTATAAGATCTGATTAAAAAGTTAACTTTCGTTTCTAAGAACCACCCTATTATGCATATGTAACCTGTATAATTTTCTATTCAAGTTACGTCTATGCGAACATTATGTGTATGTTTGCTCGTTTTTACAAGTACGTGTGTATTACTTTTGAAATTCCACGCCTCGTTACTGTAAATTTTTAATACTTTCCACTCTTTAACTTCCGAAAGCTTTAAAGAAACTGTTTTTAAATGAACTTACACTTCATACACACATACATACGTATCTATGTGTATACACCTATACTTGTATCTGGTATGCGAAATATGTTGACGGTCGCGTGCATTCCATATTTTATTGTCAATTATTTTATTGGTCCGTTGCGAATCACCCGCGACTATATAAGTTAAGCCGCTACTTGCGATCTAACTGTCAGTCTGCACGTCTCTCTGACCATTTCGTCACCTCTTCCCACCGTTTGAGGGTTGAGCTGTTGTTGTCAGTTGCCAGTTTGGTCTAGTTATTCGTCTGACTGCTATTAACGCCCACTGCCCAGTTGTCCAACGATCGACCTGACAGTTGTCTAACTAAATACGCTGCAAGGTCAGCAGAAATGTCACAATCCAACATTCACATGCACATATCTCTTTATTTATTATCACACATACTTACATTGCTATTAATTATAACTCAAACAAGAATACACGAGTTGAGTGACAAATATTTGAGTGAAAACTGCATTTAATTAGTAGTATAGTGCTATCAGGGTAGCATGTAAACAAAAATTTACCACATATATCACTAATTAATAGCTGTTTACGTTGTTTGATCTATTTGTTGATAAAAAATGATTACATACCTCTTCGGAAAGGTGTAAATTGTGCTTGTGAATTTTAGGTAGATAAATATAAACAATGTATTATATAACGGTATAAAGTAGTTATATTTGAAATAAAAATATTAGTTGATAGTGCAACACTGTTGTAATTTAACAATATTTTGTTTACTTACTTTGTCTAAATGGTGGCAACTCTCTAACATGCGATTTAAAGAAGAATATGGTGATTTTCAGCGTAATAAATTGAAACAGTGGCATAAAATAAGTTATATCTTAAACTTTGTGAAACTTCTTTGTTGTTGGAAAAATATTTTGCATCCATAAATAAATACTCTTTAATTATTATTCTTTATTTTCTACTAATTTTTGAAAATTCGGCAAGCTTCATATGAAGTAATTGTGTTGAGTTATTGTGTTCTCTCGGAAAGTTTTGATCATTAGTTAGGAAAGATATAGCTCGGTCATATAGTCTTGATATTGTTCTTGTGACCCTTAGAACCTTGTTTTCCTCGTTCATACATATCTAACATTAAAAACATAAAAAGTTCTGTAGATAGAACCGAAGTTTTGTCTGTATATATATAATGTCAACATAAATGAAATTCCATAAAAGTGAACGATCCGCTTAGAAGCATACCTTTCTTATATACCTAACCTCAAAACTGTTTTGAAATTTCCATAAAAAGCTTACTTATGCTGTCCTGTTCGTTTCTACGGTGAAAAGTCAAATAACACTTTACCTCTGAAAAATATTTTTTAAATTGGTATCGAGTATCTCTTCTGCTTTAGATCCGCAAAAAGATAATTTTTATAGCAGATTTTTTGCAGGTATCATAGAGTGATGTAATCTACTTTGGATGTATCAAAACAAAAAATGGTTTTAAATATTTCATCCATACAAAGCTAACCTCAAAAACACCAAAGCTTCTTTAGATAGATCCCCGCAGTGTTGCCGATATATTTGTAACGTTACTGTAGTTGAAATTCAAAAAAGAACGTGAAGAGACTGCTTAGAAGCACATCTGCTATAAACCTCACCTCAAAATTGCTTTGAAATTTCCAAAAAAATGCTTTCTGATGAGGTTATGATGCTCAAATTTTACCCACAGATGTTAGATCCATTTTCAAGATACTTTTCCAACCATCATAACTTAAAAACAGTGAAAAATGTGCGTCGTATTTTGTTTCAAAGCATATTTTACCCACAAACATAACCTCAAAGTGCATGAAAACAAAAAAGACCGTTGACTTCGATTGCACTAAAGCTAGAATACCCGTCACAGTTGCTTTTCTTATAGCATAAAATGGTATAAAAATATCCTTCTCTTAATTTTAAGCGGTCAGTTGGAATGGCAGCTATATGCTATAGTGGTCCGATCCAGAAAATTTGTTTGAAATTTGTTCTGTTGCCTTGAACAATAATCTAACCGAATTTCGAGAAGATACATATATTGCCAAATTAATATGCTTTTCATACAAGAACTTCATTTTTACCGATCAGTTCCTATGACAGCTTTATGCTATGGTAGTCCGATATCGACGATTGCGACAAATGAGCAGCTTTTTGTAGAGAAAAGAACACGTGCGAAATTTCAGTTCGATATCTCAAAAACTAAGGGAGTAGTTCGCGTATATGCAGACGGACGGAAATGGTTCAATCGACTCAGCTCGTCATGCTGATTATTTATATATATATATATATATTTTTTTTATATAAAGTCTCTGGAGTTTCCTTCTGAGTATTACAATCTTTGTGGGCAACTAGATATATCATAATTAGGATATAACTATTATTTTAGCGGAAATATCGAAGCATATAATGACTTAGAATTTTCATCAATATTTTATTTGAAGAAATTTTAAGTGAGCCTTCGAAAAATAGAAACGAAAACCCATCATTTTCGCAATTCTCTGAATTTATTGTGACAACCGACGTACGTTTAAATATACTTTATTACTTTTTCCTTTTTACTATAACTTCTCAATGTAATTGAAGCCGAAATGCATCCAGCTTAAGCCGATTAGGTTTTCAACTAATATTACTAATGAGCAACTAACACACTAACTAAGCTTTTATTAGATCAGATTAACCGCTGCTACGCCACTAACACCACCATTTCACTGCCGAAATAAACAAAATTGAGCATTAAAAATTAAAATTTTATGTTAATTTGGCGCATATGTAAATCATTAATTTACAACCGGAATTAAATGAAAATTTGATAAATGACACATTTCTATTAATCACACACAACATTTGACAGTTTCAAGTGTTAATAATTTATATCCAATAAATACAACAGGCAATAAAAGCAGTCGTAGTTCATTAAAATGAAAATAAACCAAAATTTATTGCGGGATTAACAAAGCAACAAAACCACACTAAAACGCAAAACAACAAACAACGGCATGGCAAATGCACACGTGCAATGATTTCTATGTATGTGTGTGTGTGTTTGTATATGCATATATGTGTATGATAGCGAACTAAACCTAACAAAAGTCAAAACACGAGTTTATTTGTTGTGTTTTATTTATTGAAATTTTATGCAAATTGCGGCGCGGCAGACGCGTGTTGCGTCACCAAAAGTTGCCACCGTTGAGCAGCCGTGTCGCATGAATGCATTAGCGAGCATACATACATGTATGTGGTGGTGTTTGCAGGCTTGTATATGAGTTTGTGTGTGTTTGTGTGCGCCGGTATTCACCCAAGCGGCGCTGCAGCCAATCAACTCACCAAATCTTCAATTAAAAAAGCATTAATCCCTGCGGCAGCTGTGCATTTGCTGAGGCGGTTAACTGTTGACAAAGCCTACCGACAATTTGTCAATTAAGCGGCACCAATATATGCACGAATGCGTATTTATGTGTGTTAAACACGTGACGACTGAACGCTCGAATGTTGCGCTGATTTTTGAAATGCGGGTCAAAGGTTGAAAGTATTCGCACAAATTTACCTATACGCATGTATGTATGTATGTGTATACATATGTGCGTTTACATATATGCTACCACATCCCTTTATGCGTGTGTGAACAGATTGCGACACACTTTTTCACAGCTTACAAATATCAAAATCACTCAACTAATCCAATAAATATTAAATTTGCTTGTTTTTACTAATACACTCGTATGTGTTAGATGCACACGCTTGAAAAATTAAGTTATCATAAAATTTGTGAAAATTTGCTGCATACTTACACATATCTATTAAACTTTCACATACATAGTACATATCGTATACATATATACATAGTTTTAAATTGAAGTTGAAAATTTCTTAAAGCATTTTTCACATTTCTTATTGTCATGTTCGTTTTAGAATTATGTTGTCTTCACACATACACGTACCACCAAGTATATTACTTGCATTCTATGAATTTTGAAATATTACAGCTTCCGCCGTGTCATCTTTTAAGCCTTCAGCGGCGACACAATCAAGGCACTTAACACGCCATTTGCAGATCTAGATGTTGAATGATTTCGGTAACAAAAGCTGAGTAGAATGTTAAGAGCATGGCGAAAAAATCCAGACAGCCACCAAACATATACATGTTAGGGTGTGCCAAAATGTTATTTTCTTTTCAAACGTGCGTGATGATACAACATTTTTATTTCATGAATTTATCGCACTAAAACAACGTAAATAATAAATAAAAAATATATATTTTTTGATTTTGCGTTATTATTTTGTAAAATTATTTAAAAGAATTTAAAAATTATATTTTACTAAAAATCTTTTAAAAGAATTTAAAAATGATATTTTACTAAAAATCTTTTAAATTTGATTAAAAATTATATTTTACAATTTATAATGGGCTTTTACCTTGAATATTTTTTGAACAAGTCGACTTAGCAAAAAATCATGCTTGACCTGTTTTTTAAGATTGTTCAATTCCCTACAAGAATAAGTTTTCATTTTCACTATACAATAATTTGTTCATTTTCATTAAACATTCAAACAAAATAAGAAAATTATTAAAACTTTTTTTGGCCTACCCTAATACATATCAATGTGCCTACAAAAACACTAAAGTTACGTGGCTTGAGCAGCATAGCGAATCCCTTGACAAATTCACTGATTGAAGCGAGGACTAAATAACCTATTTGTATATATGCATGTGCATACATATGTACATATATGTTATACCTATATTTATGTATATATGTGTGTAAAAATACCAACTTTTATGCCCGCAAATATCATATAAATGCTAATGTGCTTTCCTTCATAACAAGCTTTGAACTTAGTGGAAGGAGTTTGATTTGAGTTGCCGAAAAATTTTGTTTTTTGTACTCGTATGTATGCATATCTAATGTATGTACGAGTAATGAACGAGTATTTTTTCACACAATCTGACAACTGTTCAGATGGAAGCAAGCCTTTCGTATGTCACATATTCAGCGCATAAATACATACTAAATTTGTAGGGAATCTACTTTTTTCGGCTACTTAAATTGTGTATAAAATTTTTCGTTAACTGAACAAACAAATTCTTGTATATATTAAACTTTTATTTTGAAAATCAATAACTGGAAGACTTTAACGTACATATGTACCATATAAGAAACATCAATTGCCTTTGCGTGAACCTTAAATACACGTGCAATATAAATCTGTATTTGAGGAAGAAAGACAGCCATCATGCTGACTAGTTGCGCTTTTGGTACATAACTAGTAGTAAAACAGCTCATAACTCATTGCCTTTATCGCTGGGTACCTCAACCCTTGAATTCTCCTTCAACTAACACATAAATCTCTATATATTTCACAATCATAAAGTCAAGCATGTAGATATGCGCATTATGAGTTGTGTAATGTTTTGGGCATATTGCCATTAGTTGATTGAGTATGGCACTTATTTTGATCGAAATGCTGTTAGAAATGTATTGCAGTCTTCAAGTGAGATTGTGGCGCATACATCTCAACGAAAAATTACTGCTAAAAGCCGTTGCGTGTATGCTATTTACAAATTTAACAGGCGATTATAAGATTTCTTTGACAGCTGAAGAAATATGCGAGAAATTAACACGTTAAAGAGGACGAACTTAATTATGAAATTATGTTGAAAATTCTTAAAGTGCAGCTTAACTTTGATTGAGTCAAGAAGTTTTTAATAAACGAAAGGCACAATCTACCCTCAAACTTTCCAAGACACAAAAAATGTTTGTTCAAGGTTCAACATGAGAAGGCTCCTGTAAAATCCTGTAAAGCCTTTACACTTCCTTTAATTGTTCGGCCTAGTTTTGTAGCAAAAATAGTCTCATCTCTCTCAACACCGAAAAAGTGGCTTTATATGGTAAACTCCGTGTTTATGACACACAAATGAAATGCTAAACTTTAGCGTTGTTGCAATTTTTTTTTTTTTTTGTTAAACAATTTTATGTAAGTATGTATTCTTTTGGGTTCTACATTAAATCTTTGCTTTCTCAACTGGAAAATAGTACCGCTAATAAACTCAAAATGTAAAAAAACATTTGTCCACATACGACTGTACATATGTACTTATTTCCATACACCAAATTATATATTTATGTACACACGATTTTCTGCTCCGCTAATTTGAATATGTCACGTATTTGCTAAACACACAGCTATCTTGAAACCTGTGTTCGTCCTTAACCACAATTTGGTCACTCGTTTGATGTGGTGCCGCATGCCGCACACCGCACTGCGCTCACCATTCACCATTCACGTTGCGCACAATAAAATTTTCGCTCTTCTAGTCACAGACAATTGGCGACTGTTAGCTGACGCGTGCAGCCCCAAATGCTGCCAACATACATATATATATATATATACAAAACTCAAATATGGGCGTAATTTCAATTTTCAACGCTCACTTAGCGGACAAAAGTAGTGAAAATAAAAAAAATTAATAAAATAGTGAAAGTAACTGGAGACGTAGCATTTTATATGCATAAATATATACATACAAATATGTATTTAAAATGAAAAAAAAAAAAAAATTAAATAAATTTGAGACCTCAGCATAAAAACATTTCTGTGGCAGTGTTTGTAATTTTCCAACGCATTATTTTTGTACTTGCTATATCCTCAAGCCATATTACAGTCTTTCTTTGTGCTCACATTTTCCTGCCTCATGTAAGTCAAAGTCATAAAAATAAAAGATGACAAAAGTATGTGTGCATGTTTGTTTGGGTTTTGGCTTGCAACACAATAGTCCTTGCCCCATTTTGTAGCCCTTGAAAAGAGCTCGTGTCATTTCCCAAACGCATTTCACTGTAATGTCAGCGCCATAAAGTTCTCATTGTTTATATTCAGTTAATTATTGTAATGCTGAAACTTTGTCTGTTGTACTTGTTTTTGCGTAACATTTTTTTTTCCTGTTTGGGCGGGCAACTCTGCCTTGAGTGATGGCTTACAAGTGGCCAATGGGTGTGAGCATAGGAAATTACGTTTATTGCGCTCACATTCATGCTTATATCTTATGACATTAACATTGTTCCTTTTTTGAGGGGAAATCGTTAGTTTAATTAGTTATTATGTGCTTGTGTTCTTAAAGAGAATTTAATATGTCGCACTCTTGCTCTCAGTTGTATTTTTGCTTTTATTTTTAAAAGTTAAATTAACTAGCTTTTCTGTGTCATTTTAATATATTCTTGACGTAATTTGAAATTGCATTTCTCTGTCAACAAGACTGCTTTAGTCCTGAGGCAGATCTAAAAAAAAAATACCTACTGAGCTGTATAATTCTCTCGCTTTTTTTCGGACAGTTTACTATACTCTTACATTTTCAAATTTAAATATTGTGTCAATATCTTGTCTTCATTAGCGACCAATTTGATTGACTAGAAAATGATACCAGTAGAAAATGGCTTTATAAAATTGTTAAATTCTGAAATACTCGAAACCAAACTACAACCACTGTGTTTGATAAAATTTTCGAATAAATATGCTAAGATTTACTGTTAACAATAGGTGGCAACTCTATTTCAAAAATATTCAATACTTCTAGCATATTTAGTATGTATTTAACTTCACTGTAACGTGCAAACGTTTTGTAACATTTTGGTTATTTTTATGAGATGTTGGCAACTCTATTCTAAAACAATTTTACATTGAAGACTTCCGGCATGTTCTTTAATTTCTTTCCGTTTAGTATAAATACATTTTTAAATATTTTGCTGATTTTACAATTACGGAAATGTGGCAACTCTATTCCGTAATATGTCGAAATGTAAAATTCTTTGAATATTTGGATTTGAACTAATCAGAGTTTTTATTATTTTAACTCCTTGCGTTTGCCACATATTTCGATCTTTTATTGTTGTGTGGCAACTTTGTACGTAAAGATAGCAATTCTCGAGGCTTAGAGCAAGGCCAAGAGGTTTTTTTTAAGGGAGCTTTATACATACCATTAAAAAGAATATATATTTTCGAAATCTACTAGCTGTTGCTGAGAAAAGCCGTTAACGGAAGCAAAGTGGAATTGTCAATTGTCAGTTGTCACTTGTCAAAATTCTATTTCTCGAACAAAAAATTATGAAATTTAGTTTTTCCTCAGGAACAATAAAAAAAGAAAACTTCTCAAAATTACAAAATAATTTGAGGCTCATGTTTTGAGCAACAATTTTCAGTTAAAATGTATTAAAATATCTTCATAACATAGTTGTACGTATTTTTATCGTTCTCTAAGTCGAAATCGGAATTTTCCAAATTTTTAGACAAAATATAGGCTTTTATATTAGAATTTAGTATACTTAACCTAACTTTTAATTTTAAATAAATATTCCCTAATAATGCATTTTTTTTATTACAGATCCAGAATTTTTACAACAATAACAATATTGCTGAGGTATGTATTTTAAAAATTAGCTGGCTACGCAATTTTCATTTAGTGGAAAAAAATCCAAAAAATTAAAAACTAAAGTTGTTCAACATCGGAAAATAACATAACGTATAACAGTTCTACAAGGTGAAATCCCTAAATCTAGTTAAATATTGCCCATCTTTAATATTACGAAACCCTAGTAAACATCTTCCTTTTTCTCGTTACTGCAACCTTTTTGTAAAGTACACCGTTAATTAACGAAAATCTCTTTGTCACCGTTGGACTCGCTTTTGCTATATCTCCTCTTGTCCTCTGGCATATGAATTCATTGTTCTTGCTCTCTCCATTTCTTTGATGCATATTACTTACATACTTACTCATATAATCACCCAAAATGCATATTTAAAGATTGTTCAAGTAAAAGAATCATAATTTTAATGCTTGGCCGTTTCCTTGGTGTCTTATTACACACTGGCATACACACACACACTTCGATACTACTCATATACCGTCTGATAGGCGTCAGTGCGCCTGAACCTGCTCTCGGCTGTTATTGAACACTGTAGGACGGTTAAGTTCATACAAACGCAAACACAAACACACTATAAAGTCTCATGCTGCTCACTTCTCCTCCACTTGCGCTCAACGCATGGCATCGTATTACCATAATAATTCCTTAATTTTTTTTGTTTCTGAGAAAAAACTGCCCTCCCATTTTCCGTTTTTATTTATGCGCTTTCTTCTTTAATTTTTTACGATACTCATAAACAAATTATGAGTGGCGCATCGAATTTTTCGTGTGACTTACTCTTTGCCGCAATATCGAAGTTGTTGTTGAAAAAAAAAAAAATAAACCAAGAAAGAGCATTCACCTATAAAATATTGCACTGACTGTTAGCTGCCAAAGAAAAAAAGGTGCCTTAAAAGTTTATGGAGCAATAAAAATTCTCTTAATTATATGACTCCCCTTTTGTCTTTTACTTTGGTTTTCTACCCTAATGCTACCCATTATTATTTGCAGTTAAGGTAGCGTTAGGTATAAATTAAAAATGATCAGTCAAGCAGGGTTTTAAGTGACCTCGCCCGAAGTCAAGCTTAATAGGTTTTTAGTTGACGTCGTCGGAACCTCTTTAATTTTTTTCAAATGATTGTAATTAAAACAAAAACCATTATTCAAGACCTTGTAAATTATATCTCAAAAATCTGTGTAAAATTTGATTAAGACTTCGTTAAGTAGTTCGCGTGAAATCTTAACAACCGACTTTATCAACGCTGTTTCGACTTTCAGTGATTATAGAGATGACCACGAGGGCGCACCTTTTCAAGATTACATATGTACATCTACAAAACTATTACAATGATTAACTGGAGCATTTAGGGCAGTATCCAAGAGATGTTATAGAATAAAATAAGACAGCAAAATTGTTGATTTTTTAAGCCGTGAAACCCATGTAGCCCTTTAAGAAGAGGCAAATTTTGAGCATACTTTAGAGTAATATCATGCTGATTTTAAAATTTATTGATGAACTTTCCTCCAAGTGTTATATATATTTGCAGTGCATTAATGAAATAAAAACGTTGCCTACATTTAGGAGCCAAGTTTAAAAAATTTAGCTGGGTCAGACACCAATTAGAATGATTTTGAATATATAATGATATATGAGGCATATAAAACGTAGATTACGACAGAGTTTGTCACGACCTTCTTTAATTTAGTTCCTACAGGCCTTTAACTCCTTAACAGCAACTGAATTTCCAGTTTATATTCACGAGAATAGTCACCATTGCGACTTTTCCTGCACATCCTCAATTATACCTTCCATCTTAATATTTATTTATAATTTGTTTACATATCACCACTTCACCTTTGGGCGTGCCATGTAGTAATCCCATAATTGACATCGTTCGCCGTGATTTATGCTTCCAATTATAGGTTATGGCCTGTCTCCATGGCTGCTGCCATTGTGTCTGCACCGTTTGTTGTTATTAAAACATTTTAAAATGAACTTAAAAATTAAATACCCATTACTCATGAAGTGTCGAAACAGTCTGCCACAAACGGTGGCACAACTTACCTGCAATCAAATATGTGAATGCATGTGTGTGACTGCTAAATAAGAGCGCTTACAAACGTATATGTATTTACTGGTAACCCCACATTTACATGCTCGAATTAATGCTCTTGCGTAAATCCAAATAATTCAGTTCATATAGTACATATAATATCGTGTTTTGCCCCAATTCCGCTTCATGCGGCATGAATATCAAACGCGCCACAACGAATTTAGTCAAAAGTTTGTTTGGTCTTTTCTCGGTATTTTGCATTCAATAATTACTATGCATATTAAGTAAGTACACGTATTTACTTTTTAGATTTGTGGCGCCGCACTTTGACGTGAAAAGTTTCTGTAATGGAAACCTTGTACCAGACGTCTGCCAATTGTTGCCCGAAATGGACTAACGAGTTTTTGTTTTGTCTACTCTATTTTTCTATTTTTGCCTTACAATTGCTTCTAACGAAATATGTATCAAAGTTATGTGTTGTATGCCACATAGCATTGCAAGTACAATTTTATTGGAATTACACAATAGTTTTTGTTTTTTTTTTTACAAATTTTTGCATGCACTGCTGGCTTACTGAATTTCTTTAATATATGTTTGTCCGAGTATGTATGTGTCTATAAGTATGTGCAACATGCCTCTTTGTTTGTGTAAATATTTCAGTACACTCTTTTATAACTGTTTTATATTGACTTTATTCATAAATAAGTTTGTTTATTGGCTTGTGACAGCGCAGTCAAGCGTGAAGCAGTTTTCATGCAATAAATTGGCGAGCGAAAATTGCTATTTGTGGCATGAAGACATAAAAGCAAAAAGGGCTTACTGTTGTTTCTGCTTTTTTTGCTACATTTATTTGCTATCGAATTTTAAATTCACAGAATTTTATTTCAAGCATGGCATTAAGTGCTCGTGCAAATTTTGCACTGACGTTATATGTGAAGCTATTTTAGATCAAATTTCCTTCCGACTCCATTTCTGTAATAAAAATAAATTGACAAGCTAACTATGCCAACTATGTGGAATTTTTATTTATTTTCTGTATTTGTTTTTGTTTTAATATCCAAAGCGCTGAAATAATTTAAATTATTTTCAATTAGAAATAAATATATTTTTTTAATAAAATAAACGAAATAATTTAAATTGTTTTCAATTACAAAAAAAAAAATTTTTATCCACCTTAATCGGCTTAGAACATTTAAAAATGCTGTGTTTGCTTAAAAAATCATATTAATTGATATCAGTTTATTTGCTTAAATAATTTTTTCTTTACATGTTTAAAAAAAATATTGAGGATACAACGATGAAATGAATTTTTTGTTTTACTAAACCCAAAATAGTTCTAGAGTAAAACCTCTCATTGTTTTGGAATCTATTTTATTAACGAGAATCTCATAATCGAATGGGAAGTAAGTTGTTTTTTTTTTTGTTTTGAAAGAACTTACATACAAATCTTTCTTAATTTCTATAAAATTAGAAATAGTTTAAAAAAGATATTTTCATCATTAGAAAACTTATGTTAGAAGTCTTCGAATCTCACCTCAGCAACCAAGTAGAGAATTTTTTGTTTAGGTTTCATCCGCGAATTTACTACAGCAAGGGAGGACCTTCTTTTAGTGAAGATATAACGTAAACTGGGTACAGTACTTTTCGTTTTTGTAAATCTGCTGTTTTTGGCTGTTACACTAGAAGTGCGCCTTAAGCTCAACAATACTTACAGGTTAGGGTTGCGTGTCTATGATATGGCTTTATCTCAAAACTATGATATGGCTTTATCTCAAAAGTAGTCTTAAAGTGATAAATTTCCCTTCTAGGTTCCGGCCACATTCAATTTATTACACCACTCATGTCAACTTTTGATCAAATAGTTTATT
The DNA here is from genome assembly GCF_042242935.1 of Bactrocera oleae. Lineage (NCBI taxonomy): Eukaryota > Metazoa > Arthropoda > Insecta > Diptera > Tephritidae > Bactrocera > Bactrocera oleae. The sequence goes on from NC_091539.1 coordinate 58,113,323, forward strand.
AGGTTCTATGTTTAATATTTAATTTAATTGAACGAGCTGACAGAAATAATTATTTAATCATCAATTTATAATCAAATTTATTGAAGTTTTTTCACAATCTTTGTTTTTCACTCCTCTTCATATATCAGATTACTGACATTCAATATGCATTAGTGCGAACTTAAGCCATCAGTCATAAAGTTTAGTGTTATACAGTAACTCACAAGCAACACAATTTAATTAGTAAGCCAATTAAAGACATTAATTATGTAAGTAATCACCTAAGTATTGTTATGTTGAAATAATTTCTGATTATTAATTCCAACATATAATTACATGTACCCAAGTATATACATATACTTATGTATAAATTTTGGAACTAAAAATTAAACTTAAATTTTTTAATCCAAGTTGTTTGCGATTTAATGAAGTACAAAAACGCGAAAAAATGTTGATTCCAAAGCAAATTCTTTTTTTAATACATAATTATATGCTTGAGATTGAAATTTTTATTTTTTATTCCGATAGTTGAGACTAAAAATCCCAAACATCTTGGATTAAAAAATGAAAATTTAATTTTTATCCCAACATCGGGATGGAAGCATGAATATCTGATTTTTAGTAGTAAGATTAAAAAATTAATATGTAAGTTTAAGTCCAAATTTTTTACATAAATATATGTAATTCAGGAATGCGAATTTTTTAATTCAAAATTCTAGCTTTTCAGGTTAAACTTCAATTTTTTATCCGCTATGTGGGATAAAACATTTTTTTTTAATTTTTAATTCGATATTTAGAATTACAAAATAAAAAAAATATTTTATTTCAAATGTTAATTCAATTATTATTTTCTTGCAGTATTTGCAACCCTTATAATACTTAGTTCTCAATAGATTTAATTTAATAAATAATATTATTTTTAAATTAAAAATTCCATCACACTTACGTCCATAATTCAGTAAATTTCATGTTTCGTTAAATTTTAATAGCCAGCCTAATTTATGGCAAATAAATAATTTAATTACACTTTACACCCTTTTTTCAATTATCAGTGTACTACCAAATTAGAAAAATTTCCCAAATATTTCGCGTCATATCAACTTCAGTCAGAAAAAGTGTTTCCAAGTCACAGCAACTTCTCTAAGCAACTGCATATTAATGACCAAACATTCTGACATTTATGCTTTACAAAAGCTGTCAAGATGTCCACATACTGTTGCCTTCAAAAGAAATAAAAAAAATGTTAAAATAAGAAAAAACAATATCTGTCTTGCTGTCAACGTGCCGCTTGTATCATTTTATCGAGCAGTCCTTAAATTGCTTGCAGCCCTTTAACTCAAGCCGGTCGCTGTCAATGCACGTAGCGCGAAGTGACCTACCCAAAGTTGACTCAAAGTATTTGCGCCAACATTACGACATTTTGTCCTTCACAATATTTACAGAACCTTTCGCCCCTCACAGCTCCTACAAGCACTCAGTATCGTTAAAAAGGGATATTCTTACTTGCTGGCGTATCCTTTTATGTGGTGTCATTTTTTCATCGCCTTTATGGACGCGCCCACTTTATTAGCCAACGACAATGCGTACAGCACAACGACGAGAGTGTCTAATCGCTGCGAAGTTGTGTGCAAATAAAAGGAAGTAGTTGGGTGTGTGCCACAGCAACAACATAAATACATACTTACATACATATTTGATGAGTCAGCTCTGTATTTGTTTTGCAGTTAGTTGGCAAGTGTTGAAAAAAGTACCGACAAAAGGTTAATAGCGACCCAGCGTCCTTTCTCGGGCGTGTTGTGTGAAAATTAGCTTGGCTTGATATGCATGCAACCGCTATAACGTTACCGATAACAGCAATAACTTTATGTTGACATACTTACAACAGCTTGTAGTATATTCGGTTGTATTGAAAAGATATCGCCTGGAACAAAATTATGGGTTATGAGATCACAAGTCAAGGCAAAGGCATGACATGGCATAGATAGCTACTCTTGTGTAAAAAATGCATATCGAAAATATTCCCCTCGTCAGGCATTGTCTGTATGTATGTGGGTATGGAGATAAATATTTTCATTATCAAGTGACTTCAGTAACATATTTACTGAAAAATATCTGCTTGTGTAGAAAGTTACTCAACTGATAAATTTCGAGAGAGATTTCTTACTTCACTTCTTCTTGCGTCTTCTCGATTGTACCCAACATTTAAGCAATATTTTTACATTTTAGACATTAAGATTGTGGTCCATTATAAAGAAGAATTCTTCATCTTGTCTACAAACTTCTTCAGAAGCAGTATATTTTTTTTTAAATTTTATGTTTTAATCATGAATGGGTTTACAAATATTTTGATTTTCTTCATAAACCCAGCTAATAAATTATTGTGGAAAAACATTTTTCTCAGCGCTTCAGAAATATTTTCTTAAATATCAATTTACGAAATTCAATAAAGTTAAAAACAGGATAACACAATTGACAATCTGATAGCCTTGCGATTAATAATACATCATTTTTTTTTGGCAAAATGATAACTAAGCCGTCATTCAATTCAAGTCTAAGTTCAGAGAATATATAGTCATTTTCGGTGCCGAGGGGCTGAGTTGAGTCTCAAAGATGGATGAAAAGATCCTCCGTACTGGTCTATTTCCAGCCTCAGTCCCGATTTTCCATACCTATCTGGGATTTATGGAAGTATTTTGATCAAAAGTCTTACAAGTTTACAGTGTCATATCCAGAAACTTAGAAAGATGAGAGAAATAAAACTATTAACTACTTTCTGGACAAGACCCGTAGAGCGACTTTTCAGGAAACTTTTGTGCTTCAACTACTAAAATCTGTTCTCGGATACATCGGAAAAGACTTTCTTCATCCTTATCTCCGATTAAATTAGGTATTAAATCATCTCCCTTCTTCTTTTTGGACATTCAGATCTTCTCAATTTGCTTCGTGTTATATTTGCAAGCTTTGATCCATTTGTCGTATGCTTTAACACGTCTTTCCAACTTCTTTGGTTCATCAATTATATTTTACTAAAAAACAGAATGTTAAGGCTCATATGCAATTCCCCCAGGTATTCAAGAAGATTTTTATAGTTAAAAATTAAAAGTCCTCACTCGAAGCTTTTACATTTGTCCCACCATATTAAGGTACAATCGCCTATATTTTAAATGTGGACCTATAGGAAATTTTCGCAAAGAAATTGTCAGTGAATTTAAAAGCAAAAAGGGTCAGTGAGACCAATTATGTACAACTAAAAGTTTACATATTTCTGAAAGCGATCTTTCGAAGGCAATTATAGTTATTATTAAATTATGAAAATTATTAATTTCTTTAATTTAATTATTAACCTATAATTATACAAAAGCAGTGGGTACAAAAAAAAACCTTCAGCTCAAAACTTTGGTTTCTCCAATTATTAAAGTTGTATATCCAAACATACATATGCACGAGTACATGATTATGCACGCTCGTTTCTGATGAATTGACCTCACGCACGCAACCCTAAAATTTTTGGTGATTGCCTTCGGCTTTTCTCTCCACTATGTTATGGCCAGCTGGGAGGTGAACTGTCTTGCCTTTTCCGTTTGTGCCACGATATATACTTTTTAACACTATTGTTATTTTGTTCATTTTATTGTTAACTTTGTATTAGCTTACAACAACAATAATGTGTTTTTGTTGTGCCTGGTCGCATTGGGGCTCACACATAGTTGCTGTCATCTCACGAATTTGCTTGTCATTGCGAAATGTTGACAGCATCGAAGAGAATTTTTAGAATATGAACGCAAACAAAGGTCCCACCGAGACAATGGCAACAAAAAAGCATAGTATCGAATACAAAAGCAACAATAATAACTGAGGCAGCATACAAGCAAACAAAAAACAAAAAAAAACCAATGTATAGCCAATAACCACACATTGTAAACACAGCGAGTGAATTGGAAAACTCTTAGCATAACCCTTGACCCGCTACAACAAATACAAATATACAAATTGCGTACAAATATATTATAACATATGTATGTACATAAATGACATGCTATTTTTTTTCTATTTTTACATGCATTCTTGTGCATGTGTTTAAATGAAATAGGCCAAGTTGACAATATATAGACAATATTTACCCTGCTCTCTAGTCTTCCTGCACTCCAGTCAAGCGGTATGCCACAATTTTTAAGTATGAAGAGATGTTTGTATCCGTTTTGAATCTACAAATATATTTTTACACATACATATGTAAATTCAAGTTTTTATAGCCTTTTAGTAAGGTAAATTGCGCTGAAATATTTTCTGCTGAAACTATGTGCGTTTTCAAGTATTGGAGACTTTCAATCTTTTTGGAGATTTTTAAAAATATGTGGAGACTTTTTTTTTAAATGTGGTGTTTTAAAATTAGCTTACAATAAACAAATACTAAAAAGTTAAACAAGCTTATGTCTTTAAATTACTTTTCATTTACTTACTATATTAACAAAAATAATTGTATATGATTTAAAAATATATAAACAATCCACAACAATAACAAAAATATCAGCTTTAATCAACCAAACCTTAAATTATTTCGTCATATTATTTCCATGAATATTATTATTATTATTTACGTTAAGTCACCTCAAGGGCATTCTTCAACAATTTAAGTGTTAACCAACGTACAACGTGGTAGTGAAGCACTTTTAAAAAGCCACTCTTCATATTAAAAATATGTGCACACAGAATAATAATAATAATATTTCAATTGCCTTTTAGAAAAAGTATAAATAAAATAAATACATATTACATTTTGAGCAAAGAGGTAGTTGTGAGATCAACTGGTTTATACACATAAATTTCAAATGACTATGCAAACATATGTAGATTTTTGTTGAATAAGCACGAATTACTTCTCAACCGACAATAACTCACGAAACGCTCGCACATAAATACAAACACACATTGACAACTCACGCGAGTTTGGTTGTTCAAATAAAACATATTTACACATACATAAACATAAATCTGTGTGTGAAAAATGAATGATGAAGTAGACATATGGATATGGATAAAAACAAATTAAAATTATGCTAACAAAATATATAAATCATTGGATTTTTAATTAAATCTCTACACAATTACACACACATTCGTATACAGGTTTGTAGTTATGTATGTATATAGATAGAAAGCTCTTCGCTTTGAAAATAACTTTCGTCTGTTTTATTCATAAAGAAATATGTTCATAGGTAAACAAAACCATGACTTCAATTTATTAATAGCATATACAAACAGACTTATACATATGCAGCTCTCAGTCCGCTATACACTTTAACGACAATTTTTTCTACTCCGTTCATGAAGTCATTTTAAAGTTTTGTAGACTTCGAAAATTTTGGAGACTTTTCCAAAAACCTATGTATTGCGTTTAAGTATTGATAATTTTTGAAAATATTACATGTTTAATGCATTTATAATTTCCTTTAACTGGAGACTTTAAAACATTTTCGAAAAACTGTACCTATACTGTAATCCCTGAGTTATTAGCATTGTTTTATTAATAAACGTTGTTCTTAAATAAAACACCAAAATTGCCTAAAAAACTTAGAAAATTTGAGTAGAGACCAGTGGTTTTTTAAACATTGTAATTAATCATCCGCTATTTATTTGACCATAAACAAAGCTTTTGTTTGATAAAATACGCATACAGTATATACAATATATAAATATTGTATAGGCATATATATAAATATTGTATAGACATATATCCGGAAAATAACCTGTAAGTAATCTACAATATATACAATTTATATACGTGTATGTATATATATATGTGGTGGTCTTATAATTTGACACCACTTTGCATATAATTTTCCTAATTTATTTTAAAAATGTATATTGCTACATTGAAACTATGAATTGGGATTAAATTGAAACCCATTTTAGTTGAGTTTTACACAAAAAAAAAAACATATCAATATTAATTCCATTTTTAAGAAAATGAGCTATACACAAAGAGACAACAAATTCAGTTTGGTCATATGATTAGAAGCAATAGTAACAATTTAAAAATATCTATAATAAATTGAACAAAATGTATTAAATGTTTAATATTTTGTTGGATTACCTTTGTTTTTAATAATATCCAGTCTTGCCGGTAAACTTAAATGTTGCTACCATTTGATACAACTCTTCATTATTTCGCGGTTTTTTTGTTCTTAAGATCTCATTTCATAATTGCCCATAACTACTCAGTTGGGTTGAGATCAGGACTTTGCGGAGGCCAGTCCAAAACATCAATATTTTTATAGGAAAGCCAACTCTTCACTAGCCTTAGTTCTATTTCATTTTCCAGAATGCTTTTATATTGATGTTGGTCCATCATCCCTTGAATATGCATAATTGATTTATTCCACACGAAGTCATGAAGGAGTTGTTTTTGCTTTGTTTGTTATATGGTAGCAGTTTCAGACTTCTTTGTTTTTGTATACAAATGAGTAGCTACAAATATGATCGACAATTTTCTCTGTTGATAGCACCTCATAATTAACACCCTCATTTATGAAGTACAGTACTTTTGTTTTTGCCCATTCCAAAGATTTAAACGTATTTATTTATTGCCAGCTAACTATCGTTTTTCGAAGTATATTCACTTTATCGCTTAATCCAATAAAATTCAGAGAAAATAAGGAAAAAACTCCGCGTTTTTTATAACGAGGCCAGCACATTTAATTTTTTTTTTAAATAACTAATCAGCAAATAGCACGTGTTTGTTTAGCAACATCGTTCATCGCCTACATTATGAATAACGGTATTTATAATTTACAGTACAAGTCAGTACCTAAAAGTATACAGCTATTTGATTTTTTTTAGCATGTCGTTTCTAATTATAAGGCCACCACTGTCGTCTTCAAAAACCTGGTGACCGATTCGAAAAATTAAATAATATTATTTTCATGGCTCGATAAACGTTTTCACAAAACCAATATTTTCTTTTGCTGTGACCTATTAAAATAGAAATAAAAAAATTAAATTTTCGGAGACTTTCATACTTTTTGTAGATTTTGAAAAATTTGATTTTAAGTTCCTATGACGCATTTAGGGAATATGTATTTTGATACTTTTAAACTTTCTCGAGATTTTAAAAAATTATGTAGACTTTGAAAATTTTTGGAGACTTTTTGGAAAAGTAGCTTTCACTTCAAATTAAGTAAATAAAATTTAATTTATTCAATTGCAATCGAAAAAAGTCAATTTCACATTTACGCGTTCATGTTTCTTATTCAATTTCTTAGCTACCCTCATACTTTCTCAATACTCGCTGCTGTGCACTTTGTGTCTTTATATAACACAAATATACTTTGTTATATTTATTGCTCCGGAACATGGATAAAAGTGCTTTCTGCAAGTTTAATAAATTAAACAAGTCGGCAAAAATACAAATTAATTATGCAAGGCGGTTTGAATGAGACTGACTAACAACCCAGAGTTGAGTAAAAGTGTAAACAAATGCTTAAGTATGTATACACGTACGTATGTCACTTGTCAGAGAGAAATAATACTAATATTAACTGGAATTAAGGCGTTGAATGTATTACGATTAGTTGGAAGTGACTTTAATAAGGATAGAGTGGCAGTAATTAAATTTTTGAATTTTATTTTTACTCAAGAAATGCTTTGTAATGAGTTTTATTTTATTTTGATTAATATAATTTTTTTGAGTATGTTACTATGGCTTAAAAATTTTATTTTGATTAAAACAAATGAATCACTTATTGATTATGTCAAAGGAGCAGGTGGTGGGAAGAGCTGTGTGGGGAACGGCGGGAAACCTTTCAATTACTTCACTTTTCATTTGACAAATGAATAATTGATGGAGCACATATGGTCCTCTTATGCATAAGAATTTTTTCACAAATGTTTTTTAAATACATATTCATGCCACATTTGAAGGAGAATCCCATGACCCTAATGTTTTCTATTTCGAAATAATATATATGTATGCTCCCTGTTGCCTGTTTGAGACATTCAAAAACTAAAAAAAAAAAAACACATTTATGAACTTAATTAGGAGAAAACGAGAAAGCAGGGAGTTGAAACATTTATATTTGTGTATGTACATGTATACATAATGAAAGAAAAATACTCTTCTTTTCGTAAAATCCCAAGCACTTATAATGACAAACAGCGAGAAACACAAATAAATGACGGCAGCACACAGAATATGATTAATGTATTATTCTTGTTGTACGGGAGAATCTTCGATTGATTGAAGTATAATATGTATCTACATATGTACATACATATTGTTTCATGCATCGCGCTTCACTTCGTTAAAATTGTTGCACAGCATCTTCATTAAAACAAAGTTGCCTCCACAAATTTTGTGTAGAGAAATTTTTAAGTGTGTGGAAATTGATGAGAATGGATCACTCGCATTCTTTGCCTGTCATTTGTTATTATTTATTTTTTGTTACTTCACATTTTTTGACACGGAAGTGTCTTCTAGCGTAGTATATCAAACATGCTATACAACACTGAGGTATTAAGTGGTGCAATGTCAGTGTCGCAGTTTATTTGCTGTCAGAGTTGGGTGTTAATGAAAAAAAAAAAAAAAATGATGAACCACATGCTTCTATTTTTGTTTGACTTTTGCTGTTGTTTTTTCAAACCTCCATATTTCATTCAAGTTTTTCCATTATTCTAAAAATTATATGAAAGCCTACAAACGTGTTTAATTATCACCTCCTAATGTATTCATTAGTTGGCACTCAAGCGGGCAATCCAGCAGCTAAGCATGCATCAAGTAAAAACAAATTGCTTATTAAAAAAATTGAATATACAGAAGGGACTATATAAATAATGCCAATTCGTGTATGTTTAGGACATATTTATAAAAGGGTTAGCAGATACCTGGAATTTTTGGGAAAGTGCGACTTCTGCAGCCCTAGAACTTGCGATACGAATGTCCCTCTGATCTACAGCATTGATTTTTGTAGACCTGCAAGTAATAAAATATATATTTATCCATATAAATATATAATCAATATTAACGTAGGATTAAAAAAATATATATTTTTACATATTGGAGACTTTCTTGTAGTAATTCTTTCTTGTTCGTAATTTAGAAGAATATCAATTTTCATGTCATTTATTAAGTTACGCTAAAAAACGACAGCTAAATTTTGGAGAAATTTTTGTAGACTTAATATTTTGAAGCTTTTCCCGATTTTTTATATGAAACTAAATTATTTAATAAATACATAAACATGCTAAGCATTGTTAATTGCTGCTTAAAACTCCAAACTTACTCCTCATACAAATCCATCTTTCTCTCCACATTTGTGCCTTCTCTTGTAGCCTTTTGTCAATTTCCCCTCTAATCTCATTATATATTCTACAGCTAAGTATACAAAACCTTAAATACCCAACACTTCACATGCCACTCTCATCTCAGCACTGCTCACCTGTTGCCTTCATCCAGCGAGTAGACAGACATAAAACACTTTAACCGAATTAATGCGAAAATCCACTACTTCCTTTGAGACATACATAGCAGAAATGTTATTCAACTTTGAACATGAACATTAATCTCTGTTGGTTTCGGCTACTAGTTGTCGCTCAAATTATGTTTATTGTTTTTTTTCTTGCTTGACTTGCTCATCTGCCGGCAAATTGCAGTTCATGTGAAGTAGACAATATATCTCAGATTTTTATGGCGGAAGTGCACTGTACGTCAGATTTTATATACTGCCATATATATATAAATACCGATTTCAGCATATGAGTTTGAGTGCTTTTCATTTATTTTTGTTGTATGGTTTTTGAAATTAAACCAGTAGTTTATTAGTGTCTCGCTTACGAGTTCATTATGTCCGTTTGTTTTGGTCATAAATCTGTCAATGTAAACACAAAAATTACTCATTCACCAGAAATAGGAGATTAAAAATATAAGAATAAAGCTTTGGACTTCAATTAGCCTGAGATAATATATTTTTTAAAATTAGTTTCTTTTTAAAAACTACATTTTTAAAAACTGTTACCAGAAAAAAACACAAGTATTATATCATTATATATCACAAGTGAACATTAGAAATTACATGATGACTAATACATATGTAAACACAAAAATTTATATTTGTAGGGTAAGTAAAAAGTTCTAAAGAATCCAAAATTGACAGCAACTTTTTCCTTAATGCCATTAACGGCATTTAAATAATTGTTCTTCCAAATAATACTGTAGATACTCTGAAAAAAGTCAGCAAGCTAGGTAAATAGTACTCAAAGTTGTAGAAAGCGTTTCAGTATGACTTCACTAGAAGCTAATTTTTGAATATATAGATAATGGCTAGCTCGCCAAAGCAAACTTTCAATATTTATAATCTCAAAAATAAAATCCAGGTTTTTTTCAGGAAAAAGTCAAGTCGATTTTAATAGCCTGTCGAAGTTATGAGCGTATTACCCTGAAATTCAAGCGGATATCTAGTATTAAGTAGGAATATATTATCATTTTGTGATTATGAAAAAACTTGTTTGAATTAACACTACAGCTATACATAAATAAAACCAAATTGCAAATATTTTGTATTGCTTTAAATTTTTAAAACTATTATATTTATGTACATATGTGTGATAAATTTTTAAAATAAATAAATTCTTGATATATAGTAGAATATAAAATAATTAGTTGAATTATAGAATTGAAGACTTTATGTAGAGTTTAAAGGTTTTGTAGAGCATTTAAGTTTTGAAAATAATTATATTTACTAGTGTACCATATGTATTTTTAGGTACGTACTCGTATGTAAGCATTGTTAATAAATAGTTACATTAAAAAAGAATTGGAGACCTTTTGTAGAGTTTATAATTTTTGACTAAAATCAGTTTAAGCTGATTTTAGAAAACTTTTAACCATAGAAAACTAGAAAAAAAAGTGTGTGAATTTTGTAGAAATGTCTAGCTTCTGATGTATATGTGTGTGTTTTTCATATTAAAATATGTTCTTTTAAAAATTATTTTACTTTTTATTTTTAAAAATATTTCAACTTTCGAATATAAATTACTTAGCAATTGTTGTTATAAACTATTTTTGATAGTTTTTGATAGCTTTCTTTTGAAGCTTTATTTATATTCGAAAACACTTAAAGCAGTAATCTGTTCTCCCTCTTTTTCTACAATCGTCACTTACTGTTGTGAAAATCAAGTGCTGTCATTCTTCCCAACGCCTAAAACACGCAGCAGCGGTCATTAATGTACGGTTAGTTGGTTCTATACATTACAAAAGACATCAACACGATTATTTCCAACGCATTCCATTCCCATCATCATGCAAATATTTTATAATGAGTCCACCCACATTATAGGCAAACAAATACTATTTACATGTATATAACGTACATAAGTGTATATGTATATATGCATATGTGTATGTATATATGTATTTATGTGTGTTTGTGGATAAGAGTGGTGGCTATTCGGTGGCTCATTTTGTCATGAAAAGACTTTTTAAACAATCAATTTTCCAAACTCCACTTAATTTGATATAATGATAGTAGTTATTGTACTTGTTATTGTCACAACAACAAGTGCGTACAAACAAGTAAACAATGTATTAATATATGAAATTTGATATGTATGTATGTTTGTGTGAATACACATATGCAAATTTGTTTAAGAACTCTCATTGTTTGATGGTCAAAATGAAATAGTTCAGAAACTTTACAGTTTATTCGTGGCAGCAATTTACATAATAGACTACAAAAATGAAAATATTTGCAAAACGCAGAATATTAACTCATAAACAACAACAAAAAATCTATTTGCACTTTTTTATATTTGCATATATCTACTTATATCATACATATATAGACACTAGTCTACATATCATTTATTCACAATGTCTGCTTTCCCACATAAAGCCTTGTTTGTTTGTTTTTCAAAAACTATACACAAACAACAATAAATTAATGTAAGTAGTTGCATGCCACACAGCGTAATACAAAAACAAGCATAATTATCATAAATTCATTATAAAATACACAAATTGGACATTTTAAAGTGATTAACAAAATTAACCAATTTTCTCTTCAATTTTCCCATGTTCAATAAGGAACCGCAACAGCTCTATGCGAAATTTTATGCCAATGCGGCATATTTCAACCGTGTGTGAACGGTAGCGCGGGGTGGGCGGAAAGAGAAGAGTTTTTGCAGCGTGCGCAGGGCAAAGGTTTCAGAGTTCAAATCAATTGCGGTTCTTCGCATTCGTAATGCCAAATTAATTAGTTTAGTAATATGTAAATGCGGTCGTGTGAAATTAGTGGCAGATGTGGTAAAGTCGCGCATCATGTTCACCATACGTAAAATTATAGATTTGGAGATGTGCTTGTTTTGTGTCAGTTCAGATAGTAATTAATTGATTTAATGAGCATAATAATTTTTGCTAATTTTAGTTCATTTGACTTTTGTATTTCGTTAAAGTATGCTCTGTGTTACGGATTTAATGAGATGATGAGACGAAATAGTATAAAAAAATGCAGTATTTTAACAACTAATTAAAATTATTATTTTGTTTTAGCATTTCGAACCAGAAATTCAGTTAAATTTTAACTTTTAATTCTCCTTCTCTGTTATCCGTTATCAACATTAGCCTAAATGTAGGCAACGCGATTAAAAACCACACTATGAATATTTAAAATAAATATGGTATAGTTTCCGGTTTCATAGCTTACGGTGAAAACGATTTTTATGAAAATTTACTGTGCTTGATTCAGTTAAAATCGATGCTATTTTCGTACAAGATAAAACAAATAAAAACATTTAAGATTAAATTAGCAAAACACTTAAATTAATAGGAATTTTTTAAGATTTCTAAGGAAATTAGTTATCAATACTTTTGCTTCATTTGGAAAACCTCAAATAGATTAGGAATTGTTGGAATTTTGAAATTTTTTGCATTTGATAATATAAATGTTATAATAAGAAATTTGTAAAAAAAAACTCGTTTTAAGACCCTGCATGAAATAAAAAAAAATCGATATCATAGGTGGTGAAGAAAACTGGTCTCTCTGAGATGGCAGCAAAGAACGTTTGTTTTAGCACTGTGAAAGCCGCTGAATTTAGTAATAAAATATGTGTCGGTAGTGAGGATTAGTTAAGTTTTGAGGAAAAAAATGGCGGTCGTCCTAGACTGGATATGTATGTTTGTTGGTATACTAGGGCGAGCTAAAACAAAACTAATATGAAATTGCAGGGTTAGAATGCACCTATATACGGCGAAAAATATATCGCTGCAAAGCAGGATTTTTATCTTAATTTAGAAAGGTGTCGGGGAGCATTCAAAGTTGGACATTTAAATAAAACGTAAAAAATTATTTTCAATAAAAACACCATAAATTTTGAAAAGTTTTCGATACATTTTTTTACATTGCAAATTCTTGTAGAGCTAAAAATTTTCTGAAAAATTTACCTCAGTGGAATTTTATTCAATTTAAAATATCGTATATTTTGTATAGTGAAAAACAAAATCAAAATACTTCAAGTCTTTGTGCCAATTCTGAAAATAAAATTAAATCTGACTTCCATTCAGTTCATTGGTGTAAATGAAAAAAAAACTGGTACAATTCAATTTAGGTGGAATAGCAAGTAAATTGTTTAACAAGAGAATAAGTCTCAAATATAAAGAGCAGAGAATAGCAGATAGAATAGATAGCTGTTTAACCACTTTTATGAAAGGCTACTTTCTGCTTTGTAGTTATAAAATAGTATCTAATGTGTATACTCACTATATTGCAACCAGTCTAAGAATCTACATTTTAGTTTAGAAATCTCTTCTTTCTAACTAGTACAAAAATCTAAGACACGCATAATGGGAGCGCTGAGAGCCACTCCACGGCTGCACTAGAAAGGTTACGTGTATAAAATAGACAAAATACCCTCACGATTTATTTGGGAGAGAAGGTTTCAAGTAGTAACACTAAAAAAGAGTGGATGGCGCAGAAGCATGTGACTCGACAGCGGACTTACTACGTCTACACAGACGAATAAAAAATATGAGAATGTCCTTCAAAGCAGGAATGCAGTAGATATAGTGGCTGCCTGAAATCAGCTGCATATATACTGGGTTCCAGACCTGAAATTAATTCTGTGACAGTTTGTTCATTTCTCAAGTTCTCTCTAACTGAGCTTGTTATTTTGACTACAACTAAAAATTAGGTAAAATTTTTGTACTTTCTATGTATGGTGGGCTATAGTTTCAAAATTCAAGATGTTGACTAAGGTGAGATACATAGTCAAGACGGAAAAAGTTTTTCCTAATAACTCGAGTTCCGCTCATTGGCTGCGGTTCACCAAAGCTATTTTTTCATAAAGACACAACCCCATATGAACCGAAAAATCGTTCCAAAATGACAAAAAAAAACCTTTCAATTAACGAAAGTTCCCTCACGCAAAAGCGCACATACTATTTACTTTAATTAAAAAATAAAAATGTGCTTAGCCCAAACTAATCTCCATCAGGCGTCAGCATGAACCAGCAATCTCAACACAAAAGCGAGAAAAAATACAAAATAAATAAGCGGTATTCTTAAAACCCTAATGCTATTAAAGAAAATTTGGCATTTACGCTGACAAACGACAGCTAAATAATAGCACCAGCATTCAACAGGCCACACCGACGCCAACACTCAGCGCCAGCGTCAACGGCGATTTTGGTAGAGAGACTTTTTATACGCCTGCACCCGCGAGCTAACTGGCATATATGGTTATATGTATGTGTGTGTGTTTAGCCAGCATATATTTAAGCTCACTTTCCTTATGTTTTTCACTTCCTCTTCCACTCCTCTTTAGCTGACCGACGCGATGACCCACCGACAAGAAGCGGCAAAGTGCCACAAAGGCCAGCATTTGTGAAAGATTGTTGTCTGCCAGCGCTACAGAAGATATTTAATCGTTAGCTTTGCTCTGCTCTGCTGTGCTGTGCTGTGTTATTTCATGCTTCTCTTATTTTCCTAATTTTTTTTGCGCACATAATTGTACATACATGCATATATACAATTTACCTACATATTTATTGTTTTTCGTTTGGCCGCTAAAGCCAATGTGTTGGTATGTGTATGTGAGTGTGTGTGCGAGCACACCGTGATGGCCTTTTGACCACCACCACCTCGATCCAGCGAAAGCCGCCAGCTGGAAACGTGTAAAGCTGTGAACATTACGGACCCAAACAAAATACACTCAGTACAACAACAAAGAGGTAGAAAATATCTCAAATAAAAGAAAAAACAAAAAAAAAAAGATACTTTGTGCGGACTTTTAAGGATATCGCCGCCGTTGAATTGTGGAAATTCTTGTGGCGCAATATTTACAGTGCAAAGTTTGCTGCGGTCATTAAGCGAGAAGCGAGAAAGCATAAAACCTGTTGTTGCAACGTGTTTGGTTAGCGGTTTTCTTAAGCCGAAGGAAATGCTTTGCAGCAACGCTACACATTCGCATGAAAAGAAATTGCTTGATTCACAACCGGATATGGAAGCGACGGCGTTTGTTAGCGCAAATGGCATTTTGTATGAAGGCGTATGTGCTGCTAAAATTTAATTTTAAAAAATATTTGCTCTGAAATATTATTTATTTTGAAATTTATTGATTATTATGGATGGTTATGCCAGTAAATTAAAGTCGCTTTAATTTAAGGTACAGTTATTATTACTGCTTAAACACGAAAGACTTTTAGGCTTACTATAAAATAAACGAAAATGTGCCTTTCAAATATCTTACGGTAAATGCACAAAAACAATTCTTTGATTTTGAATTTCATATATTTATACCCTAAACATTGTATATTCAGTTGGCCACGAAATCCGTAACGCTCACGCTGCACGTATTGGAGACCACTCAATAGGCATTAATCAGTATATACTTAACTCTCTTTTTTCGATTAATTTTCTTTCCTATATTGTTCGTCATAAACTGACGAAGAAATTTTTAGGATTTCGAAAAATTAAACTTCTAAAAATTTGCTGGCTCGAAACCGGCTTTAGAACCATATTGTCTTAGGCAAAGTTTTTGAGCATTATTCGTAGAACATTTCCCGCATATACGATTTTACGTTCTAACCTACATGTATTCGAAGAAATGTATTCCTTGATGGAGTAAAAATGGTCGACTTGTTTGTAATATTTTGCGGACTTTTGTTGCTAAAGTTCAGTGTAAAGTTATTAAGCTTATCTTAAGGGTTTTTATATTAATTGAAAAACCTAATAGAAATATGAAAACTATTATTATTTTCATACTATAATATAATGATTATTGCTCGTTCAAAATTGAATCAGCCACAATAATTTTTATAACTTCTTTCTTTTTCTTTCAGGTAAGCAATAACGAACACTTGAATCGAGTCTTTTCATACAATAACTACAATCGACCACCAACTTCGGTATGTATGAATATCTCCATTTAAATTTTAAAAGTCTGGTATAGAGTCACAGAAAGAACTGTGACTTTTAGAGCAAAATTTAGTTTAACAATATATATTTGGTAGTTTTGTAGCCAAAAGCACCAACAAGAAACGAGTTGAGGAAATACTTTACGATAAGCTGCGAGTTTGTCGGCAGCGTTAAACGCTGAAACCAAGAATACGAGTTTATTGGTCGGGTTTGGTTTAGGGTAAAATTGTGAGTTGATTATTATTTGCAAACTTTTGCTATGGTACTCCAAATTTGTGACTAGTCCTTAACCTTAATCGCCAGAGTAACCAATAAACTCGAGTTTAGGGTAAAATTGTGAGTTGATTATTATTTGCAAATTTTTGCAATTGCACACAGAATTTTTTAGTAGTGTTTAACACTAAACAACAAAATGTGCCATAAACTCGAGTTTATAAAGTAAAGTGTAGGTTTATAATCTCATGAATTAAATTCAGTTTGGCCATATTTTAAGTGTTCTACGACATCTCATCTCAACAGTTGGTGTTAAATATGTTATCGTACCTCTATAAATACCAAAAATCGCTGGAGGTTGCCCCAATATATATTAAATGCAAATTTTCTAAATTTTCTAATTTGTGAATTTCATAATTTAAGTGCAATATAATGTTTTTTTCGCCTCCGTGCGCCTGTGCTACTTTGCAAACGCCGCCAAGCAAATTATGCAGATAAAAGAAATATTAAATTTTCGCAATAATATATCAAAAAGGTGCACAACGGGGCGTAAAGCTTGACTGCCACTGATTTATTTGACATAATCGCATGCAAAACAGCGATAAATTATATAAACAGTCTTGGGGTGTTGCAGTGGAAAAAACAGCAATAAAACGAAGGAAAAATCCTTTGAAAACACACACACACACATATATACACACATTCAATGCATACAAAATAGTAAAACGCCCAAAGAGTTGAGAGCCAAAACAAACCGGGGCTAAACACAATTCGATTTCATTATCGAAAACTTTGTGATTTGCCAAAGGCGAAAACAAGCAAACAACAATCGCAAAAGCAGAGGAGTAAAATAAAAAAAACAACAACAACTACCAGCGGCAAACAGTTACTTACGTGCAAAAGTTTAGTTTATTGCAACAACTGTTTAGAAAAACAGTAACAGCAGCGATGACGACAGTAAAGTGGGCAGCTCCTCGAGTCAAGCGACGTGTAGTGCCATAAAGCAATTTTCAAGCTGTCATGTGGTTATGGTTTGGACTTCTCTAGGGTTCTTATACTTCATACAGTCACTTTATATGTGTATGTATCGGTGTGTGTGTGTGTGGTTATGTGCCATGCACGTTACAAAAATTGTTTGTTTGCCTTATTATTAGTTTTAGTTGTCCTGCACTTTTGACTGCCTGACAGAGTAAAATAAAGCCAAACTTGCTAGAATTCGCGCCTCGTTAGTTAGTTTATGCCACGCTAATACCATGGAAAAGCTCCGCTATGCCTACACAATACAATGAATGCCTACTAGGAAATTCGAAAATAAATATCGTTTATATATAACGGTGTTAATTTGATTTAAAGATATTTTTGTTTAGAAAATTTTAGAAATTTTTGAGCTAAAATATATGCTTTTAATAAATGTATTGCACATTTCTATAGTTGACTTATTGTATAATATGTTACATAATATACTAAAAATTAGCGTGATAAATATTAATGCTGTACTGTCCATGTATTAAATATAATCGAAATATAAAAAAATTTCAGTCAAGTTTTGTAAACGCTAAACATATGTAACGATTTCTAATTCTTATACTCGTACTATTATGTCACAATGTATGTGTTTATAATCAGCCAAGATAAAAATTGGCATCGCAGATCATTGTTTCCACCAAAAAAAAAAAACTTATTTACCCTGAATTTATATTAGGCTAAGGAATGTCAACTTGGTAGTATTCCCCAAATGATTTGAAAGATGTTTTCGATTATTACAGCAACAACATTCGACCAAAAATTATTATTTCATCGAACAGTGGTAAACAAAAAAATATTATGAAAATACTTAATCTGTGTCTTTTGACATGGGGTGAGTTTCATATATTCATATTTATGTATAGACTTTGGTAATAAATGACCGTTAAACTGGAGCAAAGAATGCATTATTTGTGCCTTTCAGCCCCATTCTTTTCTTCACCAAGATATACAGTCGCTGATACATGTCAGCATTGATCTATAAATAGTGCTTGATTTAATTATAAATAGCCTGAGAGCAACTAATTTTCTTGAAATTTTGAAATTTTTTTGTGACTCACTCTCTCGCTCTCTCTTTCTCTCTCTCTTTATATCTCTAACTCACTGATTTTTCTCTTCCACTCAATCATTTTTTTTATCTCTCGCTCACTAACTTACACCTTTCTCTCCTCTCTTGCACTTTTTCTTTTACATCCTTTCTGTTTGTCTTTCTATCTTTTTCTCGGTTTTCCTTCTACTCTTTCTGCATTTCTTTCTTTTTTTTCCTTACATCTATTTATTTCTTCGTTTTTTTTTCTATCTATTCTCTGTCTCTCTCACTTATTCTCCCTCACACTTTTTCTCTATATCGCTCACTCTCTTTCTGTCCCATTTTCTCCAGCATCAAAAAACATAATGCCTTGTTGAAGTTTTCCATATTCTCTTTGGCTAGTAATTTCCTGCAGGGTCACCTGCTAAACACATTCAAATAAACCATTACACATACTTATTGCCATAAATACAATAGGCACGCACGTCCAAACTTCAAGCTACTCAACTCATCGTGCAACTTGGCGCACAACTTGAAAGTCTCGCAAATCAAATTTGAACTTTTGCTACTTCGCACACAATTTACTGCCTTGCCGGCCGCCGGCAACAACAAACACTTTACATGGTAACACTACCAGTGTGTAGCCCCTATTCGACCAGTGTCTTTGTAAACTTCTGGCCGGTCCAAAACTTAACAGCCTAACTCTGCGTCTTCTGTCAGCCTACAGCGCTTGGGAAGCAAAAAATTAGAAAAAAAAGCAACAACAAAACAGGCGCATTGGTTTGTCTTGTCCAATAGTTGGCCAAACAGTTTGACTTCTGGCTGACACTTTCCAAAATGGCTAAGGAACGTGCAGCGCGCAGAGTTCACTTACCACCAAAGTACGCGCACGTGTGTGTGTGTGTATGGGTGTATGGCAATGCTGCGCAGGCACCAGAAAATGTGTGTGGCAAGCAAAAGTGGCAGCAAATTTGTTACAAATTTTTGTTTGTTTAGTTTTGGAAATCACTTCCTACACTTTATTGTAATTCCTGTTGTTGTTGTTGCATGAACACTAGTAAAATATTTGCGCTTGTTGCCATAACACCAGCTTCAAAAACGCACGTTCCGACAAAGGGCTACTGAATTTTTGCTTTACCCACAGTTTAGAGCCGAGATTGCTGCTTTCCTCGTCTCTTGTTTGTTCCCCGCTCACACAGAACGAAAAGTTTCAAAATAAAAATATTTGTTCGGAAATGAATTCGAAAACGTGCCACAGCAATCAAGTTGGCGCATGCAACAATTCCTAGCATACACCTTGCGCCCTCATCTCCACGCCACAACAACCGCCCGCTTCGATTTCTAATAAATTTTATTCGCTTTTTTTTTGAAAGAAAAAAAAATTTCTCTTACCAATTACAACAATCAAAGCGCTTTGTTAATGGTTTTTTTTTTTTTGATTATATTTCTCGACCACTCAACCTCCTGCCTTCTCGGTTTTTGTTTCTTATATTCATTATTATTATATCTTACGTTTTTGCTTGGCTCTGCTCACTTCGTGACTGCCCGATGGCGCTTCGCTCACAAACTAATCGAAATAACAATGGCCATTAGTTAAATCCCACACTGGCATTCGCTATCAGTTGGTCAGCTATTTGGTGCCACACCCACCCAAACTAACACACACACACACACGTTGCATATTGTGTTGCGACACAAATTTACAGTTACTAAATTCGTGTAGTGACAGTCAAATGCCGTATAAAATTTGAAAGTTCAATGAGGTCTGCAAAAAACAATGCGAACCGAATCTAAAATCTTAAGAAACTGAGAAATAATTCAAGTTCCGAACACTGGGAAAACGTGACCACTGCAACTCAGTGGAATAATTTTGTTTGGTGCCTTTGGGGTTGTGAAGTGGTAGCGAGTAGTAATTTTCAAAATTTTTATACTTTCTTCGAAATTGTTGGTCTGCTGTAGGGATTTTGCGGTTGAATTGCGAAGAGATCTAAGAAAGAGTTGTTTGGTGGCAATCAGTGAAGCAGAGAAACTATGTTGGAACCCTCTGGCATTGAGTTATTTTTTTCGTATAGTTATCACATTCAGCTTGTGTCATGGATATCATACTATTTTAACTCTTACTAAATATCTTTTAGTCACCAAATAACAGCCATTTGCTTATTGTTAGATGGTCGGACCTTGTACCAATGCTCAGTACCAAGGCTTTCATTCAGATTAAGGTTAGATAAACTCATAAATTATACCAAACAATTCAGAAATACCAACATCTGGAAGTCGGTCAAATTAAAATCCTACGACCTAACCTAACCTAATCTAACCTCATGCTGGAGACACGAGATAAGTGTTAAAGAGATCAGCTGACTTAGAATAAAATATACTATTAGTTACAAGAAAACAATGCGAATGAGTGGGCATGTTACGAACCAAACTTAAACCAACAGTAGACTCTTCGTGGTCGCATAAACACTAACTAACGTTCTAGCATGCTTAGCATAGTTAGAGAATTTTTTTCGGAATAGACAGTGTTACAAGTGTTAAAGCTGGATAAGCCTTTGGGTGAATCTTATCGGAAAGAGAGTATAAGGTAGCTCTCTCTCCAGTTTAACTTAGATGCATATCATAAAGTAGCATCGTTTAAGCTGCTTTGAACTCGGCACTACGTTCAAATCTTTGACTGCGCGTCCCTATTCTAAGCGCTGCAATTTTGCCTTAATAATAATTGTATCAACAGTACGAGCTCTCACCACAGCGTCCTCCACAATTTGTTGCTAAATATCTGATGACTCGGAGGGAACAGTATTGTTGTGACGTCTCAGCCTCATCAAAATGTCAAAGAGTTCACAGTCGGTTCCTTATCTCGCATAAACTGCCCAAAAGCATATATATACTTCAGCAATAACTCTTGTCAATCTTTTTGTTCCAAAATCTTTTTCCGCGCTGACTTTGCGAATTTCTTCTCCAAAAAATTTGCTGTAAGAATGCAAAAAATTATCGTCTTATGTTAAAATCTTTAATTACACTGCTTGAGAATTATCAGCATCTCCGCTCACATCCTGCACTTAAGTAAACTCTTTCGCTAAATTTCCGCAGCATACCGCCAGCACGTTTGCGCCGCCAAGCATGCGCGTGTTTCATTTAATTTTAACTATCAGTTTTCCAGCATCAGCTTTGCGGCTACAGCTCGACTTACACATACACACATGCACAGGCACGGTGTTTGGCTGCCAACTTTGCAATTTCCACCATAAACTAGGCGAAAAAACTGGCAAAGTAAACAAGAAAATCGACGACTTTTGCAAGAAAAGTGCAATCTTGGCTTGGCGCTGATGTCTGTCGCGTTGCAGATTTCCCTTCTTTGCGATTTTTCTTGTTGCTTTTCATCGTAATATTTCTTTTTTGCTATTTAACAGCATTTTCTTTTGTTTTTAATTTTTTTTATTTTTTTTATTTTGGTTTTGTTTTTGTTGCTGTTGCTTTTTGCACTTATGCACTTACGAAATCTACTCACTCGCACGACTCAGTCATCGACTCAACCCAC
The DNA here is from genome assembly GCF_042242935.1 of Bactrocera oleae. Lineage (NCBI taxonomy): Eukaryota > Metazoa > Arthropoda > Insecta > Diptera > Tephritidae > Bactrocera > Bactrocera oleae. The sequence goes on from NC_091539.1 coordinate 58,135,509, forward strand.
AAGCGCATAGCCGAGCGCGTTAGCCAGCCAAGTGGCTGAGCATTTGACCTCATCTTGATAGAGGAGCTATGCAACATTGCTTGCCCGTACAACATATTATTATTTTGTTGTTGTTGTAAGCAGTTAGTGACGTTTTATTTTTATTGTTTTATGTTGTTGTGTTTTTGCTTCTCAAGCCGTTAGCTTTTAAGCGTCTCTGTTTTAGCGATAAGTGCCACCGACAGCCACAGCTTTGCCTTGTCGTGCGTTTGTTGCATACATTTTTCTATACCCTGAACAGGGTATATTAAGTTAGCCACGAAGTTTTTAACACCCAGAAAAAAACATTGGTAAATGATCAGCCTGTCCGTCCGCCATATGCGAACTAGTCTCTAACTATAACATATAGCTGTCAAACAAACTGACCGATCAAAATCAAGCCTTTATATGGAAATATTTTTACGATAATTTAACAAGATATCTTCCCCAAATTCAGAACAGATTATTTTCAAAGAAAACGCCACAATTTGCAGACAAGTTTTTCAGATCGGACCACTATAGCATATAACTGTAATATAAAATTACCGATAAAATCAAGTTCGTGTATTGAACTTTTTTTTATTTGACGAAATAACTTCACGAAATTCGGCATAGATTATTGTCTAAGCCAACGCTAAAATCTTGAAATATATTGGTTGGATCGTACTACTATAACATATAGCTGTCATAGAAACTGGCCGATCAAAGTCTAGAAAAAGATATTTTTATGCCGTTATGCTATAAGAAATGCAGCTGTGAAGGGTATTATAGCTTCGTTGCAGTCAAACTTAACATTTTTTCTTGTTTTTGGGTTTTTTTTTTTTGTACGTTTTTGTTAGTTTTCGTTGCTGGTTTAATGCAACTTGTACGCCTTATGTTGAAGCAATGATTTGCTAATGTCGTACAGCGCACGGGCATGCATGCAAGTCATCCGTGTCAGCTATGTTTGTGATGTGGATGTTATAAGATTGTTGTATGATGATAGCAGGAGTTTGACTAGGTGGACGGACGGATGGACGGACGAGTAGCACGTGAAAGGAACGAATGAAGCGAAAAAGCCAAAGGTATGGAATGAAGTGCTCAAACTCCGCTGTGCTTTGTTGTATGTGCACCTATGGATGTGTGTGTATATATCTATATATATATATAAATATACATGTGTTTGTACATGAAACACCTACTACAAGCACAAAAAAATCAGAGAAGGTCCAACAGAGACGATATTGTCAGCATGGCGAAGTTCCAATTTTGAATTCAATGCGGTTTCTTCTTGGCAGCCGATCGATTCCCAGCCCTCCAAGAGCTCACTAACTTCGCCTGCAATAGAAAATGGCAACACTTACTCATTTATAAAATATATATTTACGTTTTTAAAATGCGCAGCGCAAGATTCTCTAATGTAAATGTATGCGTGTTACTAGCACTGCTCATGGCCCTACTAAACACACACACACACTCTCACATAGCTGTATTGCTCTATGTTATGGGCAAATCATTTGAGTGCGACGTGTTTACTTGACAATCGGAAACACACATTTCACGTACGTGACCGATGAAGCCGGCCAAGCAGCCACAGGAATGCTTCGCTACAATTCTACAAGGCGAGCACATGCCGTCTCCTTCGAAGCGCTGGACATACCTACATGAAAGTCAAGTTAAGACGAAAGAATTGTTTTGTTGTTGTTGTTGCCGGATTGCCGCTGTTATTGTCGTCTTATCGTGTCTTAATGTCAGTGTGAAAAATGCCAGGCGCAAGACAGCCGGAAGGAATTCAAAGCCAACCGGTACAACACCACTAATGCCACCCACCCACTGTTGGTGTCTACAATTGTATGTACGAGTATGTGTAGATATTTATTTCTGTAAATATATATTTTTTTTTTTAAATAAAATACACCGCCTTTGTGGCAGCGCATGCGAAGAACTCTTGTAAAAGGAAATATTTTTCAATAGCCAATGCGATTTGAAGCAGAAAATCCACTACAGAAATAAATAACTTTTTTGTGCGCTTGTGTGTCCGTATGCATGTATGCCATAGGGTGGACGTTGAGGTATGTTGTGGAAAAAAAATCATTTCCTACTTGTATAGAGATAAATACTTTGAAAAAAAAACCATAGTATGCGTTACAAATTACGGAAAATGTTTTGATCCAGAAGCGTCGGAAGCGACTGCGACGGAGTCATGTTGGCTGCGGAAGTCGAATCGCCGTTATATGTTAGAAAAATTGCAATGTTTCGCTCTGAAATGCATTGTCGCTTATTGTATTACATAATATATGCGTAGGTATATAATATATATATATATTTTTTTTATTTAGTTTTTTATAATAATAAATTTAAAAACTATTATTCTCTAGTTTGAAGATCTTAGTGCGGCTCCACTGTACCCATTTCACGTCATTGCTGGCTTTTCACTTCCATAATAATGACTTAAATTTGAACCCGAATAGCAAGTTTCCGTATTTACTTGTAATATTTATTCGGCTCTTTTTGACTTTGACGTGTTTTTGAAAAACAAATTTTCACTTCTGCAGTGCTTTAAACTATTGCTCATGAATTTATAAAAAGCTCTTGAAAGAGTGATAAATCGTAAAGGGATTACCAAAGCCTTTCAGATTATTTATTAGTATTACTTTTAGAAACCCCATAAACTAGAGTATACTCCTTAAATTAGGTCAGGTCGTAGGATTGATCCTTGCGCTTAAGTTAGTGATGGGTCTCACTTAAACAGCTGTAAAAGTTAGTCATTTATAATAACCAAAACTTCTAAAAAATGTATCACCAGATCCTTATAATATACTCTTTAGAGTCCGAATATTATTGTACTAGATAGTACTTGTAGTACTGAAATTATTCGGTTCATTGTTGTAGAAGGACTTAGTTTAAAACTTTAGAACTAACATCTTTTGAGGTTATGTGTTAGAAGTACATTTTCTGTAGTTTATTTTGGATTTCCTAGTTAAGAGTTTTAAGAAGAAGCGGGCGGCCCCTTACATCTATGTATCAAACCATCATCATCTGAAAAAATTTCAACTTTTCTTTTTAGGTTTAATCACACGAATTTTCCGAAACTTATTGAAAAAGAGGTTTCCACTTCTGGTAGTGAGGTGATATAGAAATATATTGGCTTTATATTTTATATTGCTGTAGCATATACTCTCAATTAACCTATCCAGCAACCTACTTTCGGAGATTTTTTCCGATAAACGAGTTTCGTAGGATATTTTTAACATACTGTTTACAGGTTATGTTATAAACTAATGTAGCGAGTATCATATTTGTGTTCCCATAGTGCCTAAGAAGACCCGATACCCGAAACAATATATGAATATCTTTCAAAAATCGAATGAAGGATATATATATTATTTTCACAAAATTAGTTCTGCTTAGAAAAAAAATCAATTAAAATAAGTCTCCATATTTGATTCCTTCCAAAAATTTATTGCATTTTAATTTATTTACTCAGGACTTCAGTGAATTTTAAAAATGGATTTAATCTCTTTAAACAATTTCTTACTACTTTCAAAAAGAGTTTGGCTGTATGGCTATGACAACATGATAGAATGTAGACTATCAATTGTGAATTCATGTCCAGAACGTCAGCTCTCTTATAGTTTCAAAGAAGTTTACTACGAAAACGTTAAGGCAATTCAACACGCAATAGAAAAACACCTGCTTTCCTCTAAATAGCAAAGTTATAAAGGCTTGGCCACCCATTCTATTAGACTTCACATACACATGCACATTTGCACTCATGTAATTAATTGCACTCACATGAATACACCCGACTACCTGCTGGAAGAACACACGGACATTCGCGTAATAGTGGCTTATTTTATTGCTTTTGTTGTTGGCCTGCAGCACGTCTGCACTACTGTTCGCATTGCCAACGCTTGCCGGCGTCTCGCATTTCACTTACTGCCATTCCGGTTGTGCTACCGTTTCGGTTATTACACGTGCAACTGGCGAAAAGGCACGTACAACACGTGTAATTAATTCCTCTTTGCCGTCATTTGCGCGTTCGCCGCCAGTCGGTGTGTTTGTCACCCTCTTGTGAGTAATTAAGGCGGCGTAAAATTATGGAAGTGTTTTCTGTTTTCCGTACTTTTTATTCTTTTGAGGCTTAAAAAAAAAAAAAACATTCGTTGTAGTACTAATAACTATACAAGCGTTGTTATCGCAAAGCTCCATGGGTTATGATTGATAGCACCCAAGCGTAAGTTTGACTGCAGTTGAAATAAATTTTCAAAGTAAATATGAAGTTCGTTATGTACTTTGGAGTTTTTAATTGTGTGATATGCTTCTGTTGTCTTACATATATATATTTTTTCATTCATTAGAAACACCCTCTGTAAGCACTACTTAATTCAAACTTTAATTAAACATTTTTTTTTAATGTTTTGCAATACAGTGCTCGTAAGTGCAAACATTTTCTTGATTGTCACATCTCACACATGTCTTAAAATATGGCCTGGATTTCTGTAAATATCTATTCTGAACTTGGGCCATGTTGTACCAACCTTTGAACAGTTGATTCTTATCACTCTCATCGGTTCTTGGCTGCTTGCGAGTTTTCACAAACTGTATTCACCCGCACCAGAAGAAAAGTGTTGTTTCATTCTATTGACATCGCATACCTTAGTCCTCTCTTGAGTTCGTACGATTCCTAACAATCGCTTGCTGCCGAGAACGACATTTTTTCACATTCGACATTTAAGATGTTTGGTTATACCGAATACAATATTTTTGATCCACTATATTAAGAATATTTTCTATCTAGTTGATTTTTTCTATTTAATGTTTAAATTGCCTGTATTTTGATTCTAAATAGATGCTGTAGAGATGATTGATTTTCAAAACATATTCCGTCCCATGTGCAAGTATAGTCGATTTTATGAAATTCTTCGTGCAAATAGGTCTTCAAGTTTATTTCATTTACACATTAAGTTCTCTGAGTTTATCTCCTACTCTTGATGACCTAATTTTTATAGACAAATTTTTTTTTCGCTTTTTTAATGGATATTAATTTTGAATATGTCAAAACTTGGTTTTATAAATTTTCAAAACCGTATTCTGTCACTTAAAATCAGATCAATATAAAGAAATAAACCAACAAAATTTCCTCTATAGATCTCAAATCTAAACTTTTATTATTGAATTTTAGACAATAAGTTCTGAATAAAATTAATTAATGTTACCTACAATTAGGCGTCTAGTTAAATAGTTCATTTAAGTCAAGCACCTATCATGCTGACAGTATATTGGAAATGTTACAATTGAGTTTCTTGAACCGAAAAATTGTAAACTGTTACACAAAATCCGATCATGGAGCATCCATCGAAACCGAAATCGAAGTATTGAGGCACAAAACCTAATTTCAAATGTATATGCATCTTAAATGCAGTTACAAATATACTATTATACTGATTAAATGAATGCAATGAATAGCGTTGCCTACATTTAAGCGCTTATGGAATTATTTCATTGAAGTGAAGCACCTACTACATTGAAGAACTACTAGAATTTCGCTTTCTATTAAACTGTATAATGCAGAAATTATAACTGAAAATTCTATTAGTTAGAACGCGTCCGAAGACGACATGATATACGTTGCCTATATTTAGGCGCTTCTGGAAATATTCTATCGAAGTCATGCACCAGAGTGAATATACTGAAACTGTAAATCGAAGTAGATGCATTACTTCTGGAAAATTAATTTTTATGATAAACCTTTTACAGCACTCCTGAGCAGTATTTGCTATTAAAACCCAAGTAAAACTAAAATTCATTCTTCAAAAAGCATGCAAGCGCCGCCAGGAAGACTTGCGTAAAACCCTTAACACAAATGCTTGAACGATTTTCATTAACACTTAGGTATTTTGTGCATTTCGCGATCACAACAGTTGGGAAGAAGCTTCACTGCGAGTGCAAAACGTGCTTTTTTTTCTTTGCTCGAGACTATACGCATACTCTATATAGATTTTCTACAACAAAAAGTAATAAAAGCGAAGTGTGAAATGCAAATGCGCGTCAAGCAGCGCCGCCAGCTGTAAATGCACGCCGCGCCGCAGCGCCACCGCACCGAAACGTGCAGCGTATGCAAAGTGTTTTTCTGATTAAACATTGCATACAACAATAGCAACGCTGCTAAAAGCAGTTAACAACGAACACGAAGTGCACTGCGCGCTTACCAAGTATGCGACAGTTAGCAGCGGCGAAGCAGAGAGGTGGGCGGCATAATATTACAGCATAAAATTTATGAATATTTTATCTAATTCCTAACACTTTGATATGTAAAATCGTTATACAACTAGTTGGTGTAGCAAGCAAAAGGAGTACCAATCGATGGTCGGTGGTGGGTGAAGCGTCGAGGAGTGATGTGAGGGTGCGCAAGTGTGTGACGCGCGGTGAAGCATGGGAGCGCTTGGTGGAAAAGCAAGTTGTTGCGACAAAAGGCAAAGTAGGAGTTGCCGCTCGAACAGTGGGTGGGCCAGCAACCCACACACACACATACATACTCTTACTTGTGTGTGTGTGTGTGTAGTAGCGCTCAAATGGACTTTGTCTATGAAGTTTTAATTGCAGGCCAGACAAGCTAAAAGCGCTTTCGAGGTTTTGCCGCGAAACGAACGTAGCCTAAAACAGCAAATACAAGTATTTGTAAGTGTGTATGTGTGTGTACGTGTGCGTGCATTTACATACTATTTTTTCACTTTGCTCGCCATTCAAATGTCATTTCGTCATGCCATAGCTGTTATTATTAATTTCACCGTCCCACCTTTGTTATCCGCAACCTCTTTAATATATCTTTACTTATGTAATATATAATTTATCTACATATACATTAATATTTAACATGAGTGCATACATATATTTTGGTTGTAATTATTATTGCTCGCTGTAATTCGCCGACGAGTGCGTGCAATGCGTTAATGTAACGTGAATTTGTGGCAACAAGTGTACGCATACAGTCATATATATGTAGATACATATGTGCTCATTGCACCGTGTCTGCATAATTTTCAGCACGTCAAACAATTGTCACGTAGTATGTAACAAATGACGCACAACACGCCAACTGCCATGCAACTGCAGTGATAATCGTTGTATTAATTCATCTCATATATACGGCTATGTATACGTGGGTGTGCATGTGGCTACAATGTTACGTGTTTGGTGGATTTGAGTTAATAATATGTGTCTATACGAGTATATATAAAAATTGATAATCCAAATAAAATAAATCCACTGAAGTTTTATGGATAATATGATCTAAAGTAGAGTTAAGTGAGTTGTGACAAAAGAAGTAGGACAGAATACCAAATCAGTCTAGTTTATATTACCGTTAGCTATTTAAATCTATATTTGACCAAAAGTCACCTTAACAATATTCTCCGATACTAGTTTTTATAGTAATATATATTCATGCCCAAGCTCGAAATAAACTCGATTTTAAGATTTTGTGTTTATACAAATGTATTCAGCACACCACTATTAAACCAAGCCAATGATAACAAAGAAAGCTTATTTTGATGGTTTGTATAGTATATTCATCTAAACACGAAATAAACTCGAGTTTAAGTATTATTGTTTATATGAAACAATACAGTTTCATAACATACAACCATTAGATCACCCTAACAATATCCTTTAAAACTAATTTTAAAAGCTTGCATAGTATGTGTATTTATGTATGTCCCAACTCGAATTAAACTGGAGTTTAAGGTTTTGTGTTTATAAAACACTATTCAATTGTATAGCACACCATCCTCCGATCGAACAACTAATATCATGCAAAGCTATTTTTGTAAGAATATATATATAGTAAGTATATTTTCATCTATAAACTCGAGTTTGGATTCAGAAACTATATGCTGCGGGCATGGAAATGCAAGCATGAGGTCTCTTTGTAATATTTGGACGTATATGAGTCTCAGTTTGATTCCTTCAAAGGCATCGCGTATTTAAGCAACCTGTCAGGAAATCCTAAGAGGAGTGATACGCGCACTTAATGGCTTACTTAATAGCTCTGTGGCTTCTACTGGTTTCCGAAGAGTTAAACTCCGGATGGAAACTCGTTGGATTATCGAGAACGTAGTTAACACTAGACACGGCAGTCTGACGTCATCATTAACCAATCTCTCCTGAATGGTTTTAGTTGAGTTAGGTGAGGTGAGAGTTTCCGTGTATTATAGACACTTGCAGTCAGTCTCTGGCCACATCACAAAACTGTTTAGCTGTTATTGTGCTGTTTAGCTCGTCTCCTCCCTGCTTCTTAAGTTTTTTGGCCAAAATTTCTAACGTTTTGTTGTGCGAGCGATCCCTTTTCCTCCACAGCCTGTATTTGGCGCTTGATTTCCTCTATGTCAACTGAGATTCCAACAGTCAAATCCTTGGTTATCTTGCTGAGTACAAAGACTGCCCTCTCATAGCGGCTTTTACTCAATTGATTTTGAGATTTCTTCCTCTTTTTGAGCTGTATCTCTTCTTTGATTGCTTTGGTGGTAGAAGCTACATATTTAGGTTTTGGTTACTTTGGTTTGTACCCTCTGTTTTTCCTGCTGTCACTACTAGCGAACTTTTTCTTATACCTAAGTGAGTACACATAAATTGAAGCAAGCTAAATGAATAGCCAGCGCTCCGCTTCGAAAATGTAGCAAAATTAATTGCGAAGCATTGTTGCAGCATGAAGAAGTGGTATCACGCACGCGTGCATACGTGATCTACCGGTAAGGAACACTGTGATTTCACAAAAAAAATTTCAAATGAAGGACAAGCCGTGTGGCACTTAAGAATTTTGCTAAATTTTTATTGCCTTCCTTCTTACGCCATTTGTTCTAGTTTTCTTTTTGTTTTTCACAATTTTCTTTTTTCTTCATAATTACACACTAATTTGCTTTACTCATTACCGTGAGTCAAAATTGTAGGCATGAAGTTTAAGCACAAATTAAAAGTAAAAGAAGAAAGCACATGAGAATGAGCCTCGCTTAGCCGCAGCTCAACTTCATCTCGCATTTGTCAGACCTGACGGAAGCAGACGACATTGACATATAACAACAAAGTAGCCATGAAAATTATACTTAAGTTTTTTTCTTTTTAATTCGCTTGTAGCTTTCGTACATTTTCGTTAAATGCTGCCTACAAACCATTTTTGCTCTCAACTAAGCTTGCCACCCGCTCGCCCGCTGTCTCGCCTGCCTGTGATTTTGGCTTAATGTGATTTTCTTGGCTGAAAGTCGTTAGCCGTTGTTATCACGGTAGCCCGTCATTGGCATGTCAAGTCTGTCAGCCGCTGCCTCCGTTTTCATTTGTCTCAGTTTCGGCGGCTTCTTGTTGGGCTGGTTGGGTCATTAAAATTAAATTTAATAGTTGCCAGAATTGCTAAATGGTCAACGAAAACAGCCGCATTATTTGTGTCGCTTAATGTACGCACTTCTTTGTTTTCCTTTTTCCCTGATCTTCCTCCTCTTTGAAGTGGCAATTTACAAATCTTCGTAATTATATGAAGACGCCAGTTTGTCGAACTACAATTTACTGAGAAACGATTTTTAAATCTTGTATATCTTTGACGTGATTATTTTTTAGGTAATTAGCAGAAATGTCTGCAGCAATTACAGTTCTCGGTTATTTAAAAAACTATTAAGACTAATTAAAGATTAAAATAATTATATCTAATTAATTTCGTTTTTCAAGGCAGACAATTTTGATATAATTTCGGTAGCAAAATTCAGAACGTCAAAGCTCAGTGTTTTTTGTTGGTTTGTAGAAGCTATTATTAGCAAACAGGCACAAGAATTGAGAAGGGTTTTAAAATTCCAACCAACAGAGGATTTCTTATTCACGAAGCCGAAAGTTCCAGACGGCAACAAAACAGCAATATTTGGCAATATAAGTGAGCAAGAGTGATTCCAAGTAGAATTTTCTAAAAATTAGAAGATGATGATGTCTCGACTTCAAACTCTCTAAAAAATTACAACTTTCCGAGCGGCATAGGTCTGCTGAAGCACCTAAACCGGTACTTTTCTCAAATGCAGCAGTTTTGCCTTAATATTTACGAATACTGTGGTTTTAACATCAGCATTTTACGAAGACACCTGGTACATACCTTATATAAAAAATCTATTGTAGAAACAATGTAATTAAGCTTAGAATAAATGTGCTACTTTTGTAAGATTATCTTATGATTATAGAGTTCCAAGCATTTTATAGATTATTTCTACATCCAACTAAAGATTTTATCTAGCATAATTAGAATCATTCGATTTGGGACAAATATGCACAGTTTTGTTCGATAACTTGTTGCCATTTTGAAAGTAATTTCTTAATGCCACGCTCATAGGAACACAATCTTTCTTCCATTGTCCAAACTGACCACTTCTGGGCGATTGTTTGTTTCGAGAAATCAAATTCTTCACAAAAAAGGTCTGAATTTAGAGTTTTATCGTAGTCGAGCAGCTCATAGTAGATGATATCCTACCAATCCGACTAAATATATAACAAAATCTTCCTGCCGTCAATGAAGTGTTGGACGTCGTTTGCGCAGGCTCACGCCGATTCAACTGCGACTTTTCTGCTTGACGTTGTCGTAAGTGGCCCACTTTTCATTACCATCAACGATACGATTTAGAAATTGATTGATTTTATTGCGATCCAGCAGCGATTTACGGATGGAAATTCTGTCCATAAGAATTTTGCGTTAACTTGTGTGGCATCCATACATCGAGCTTCTGAACTGGATGCAAAAGCTTCAGATTGGATACGAAAGCCCTCTTTAACTGTTACTTGGTGCATTGGGTATCTCCTGGGCTATCGAAACAGTGCTTGCATGACGGTCGGACTCGACGATTTCCATTATTTTATCGCTATTTTCATCAATTGAACTTCCGAAACGGGTGGTGCTTCTTTTTAACCTCAAAATTACCGGTAAGGAATCGATGAAACCGAAATTGCTCTTGATTGATTGTTACAGTATCAGGACTATAAATATCACTCACATGTTCAACCATCTGGCTACGTTTCCGTAATTTTCAAAAAAAAGCTGTAAAATATGACGTTGTGTCTCTTTGCTGGTGTCCATCTTTGACTCGTGCTCAAATTATAATGAGTCAAATAATCACAAAACTGTCTGAGAGTGATTTGTAGTACGAAATCTTATGTTTATAACTCCATTAAGAGTAGCATTATCGGACACATGCATATAACCCGAAATACAGATTAATAAAGCCGTCTATTAGAAAAATAATGGATCTTTTTTACTAGACACTATATTTTCCGAATTTGAGCACCTAGGCTCCAGTAGGAGATACTGGAAATGAGTAATTAGCCGATTTAGATTGGAAATATTTGAAAACAAATACAAAGTCATGAAGCCCAATACAACTAATAAGAGTGTTAGGCTCTTTCCTATAAAATCTCATTTTTGAGAACTCTGAAAACAATTTTTATGTTAGTTGACGTTTAGGAGAGGAACCTCAAACATGGACCCCCGAATATGAAAAAATATTCAACCAGTAAAAAAACTGCGAATACTTAGCCTTTGTTTATTTATTTCTAATATTTAATATATTTATAAGATATTCGTTAACCTAATCGTTGATTAAGGTTAAGTGCTCTGGAACAGTATTGTAATAGAATTTCCACGATTTTTAAAAATACAACTTTCCAGTGTAATTTACCATAGTATACCGAACATACACGTTAACCATATTTATTTACTTTGAAATTTTGTTCAACCGCTTTCTCTCTAGAAAATACCTATAAATCCACTACTTTTAACATCTGTAAAAGCCTTTTAAAGCATTTAAAATTGCTGCTTGCATATTCAACGCTTTAATAAATTTTGTCTTACATATGCTGATAATAATCCATCACTTTACAATTAACATAAATTATAATTTCTAATTAATCTAACACTTGCTTACACAGTTCAGTGAGCTGATTAAGCAATCAAAATTCAAAGTTACAATATTTACATAGTTGGCTGTGTTTAAAGTTCACATATTTAATTTCTGTAAATACATTGCACACATGTATATATATGTATCTATGTATGTATGTATGTATGTATGCAAGTGTGGTTGTGTGTGCCAGTGCTTATAGGTGAGCTTATCAGCCACTCAGCCAGACAGTGCTCAAACAGATTTGAAAGACACGAAACCAATCAATAACCTACAACCTGGCAGCGACGTTTAATAAATAAATAAATATTTGCGCAATTAAATTGACACCAAAAAAATTTTAAATAACTGAAAATAAATGCATGCGGAATTGCCTAAATTGGCGGCATTAGCCGGGCAGTTCATTTGTTGTGCTTTAAATGTGTGAAGTTGAGTGTTTTGTTTAGGGATATTGACTAAGCGGGAAATATAACGAATAGTCGCATGAAAAAATTTGCCAAAAATTAAAAAATGATATGCTGGCTGCAAGCTAAAAAATTTAATTTGGCCACAAAAATAATGCGTCTAAAATTATTTTGTAAAAATTACCCTACAAGAGCGTAAATAATTGATAAATTGGTATCATTGTTAAATAATAAAAAATTCTAACCGGCGCACTAAATTAAATCGATATTTAGAAATTATAGAAAGTTAACAGTATGGAAATGTGCGTACAGGTTAGTCCATATGTGTGTTATTTTTTTTTTATATAAAAAAATATTTATTTTTTTTTTAGCATAAAGCATCTAGTAGCTATAAATACTGGTTGTGTTCGAAGTAAAGCATCCGGTCATTGCACTTTTGATACTTGTTTTTGGTTATATCTTAAGGGCATACCTAGTGTGAAAGCCTGAATAAACAAGTTTTGGCAATATAAATTTTTTTTTTTCAATATTTTAAGTTTATATTTATACAAATTCTAAGAACCCACAGTAAATTTTTTGAAGAAAAAAATTGTATACATATTTTTCTAACAAATTACTCGAAATCTCCGACAACGACCTACTTCTGCCGGATAAAACTCAAAAAAACTCTCTTCTGAAAAAAAATGTCCGTACATGAGTTACTGTCTTAAAAAGCTAAAATTGGAAAATGGCGGCCTTCTTTTAAAAAAAAGTTGGATTTTACCCAAAATTTTGATATTTTTTGGTCTGCCAAAATTCGATTGTTAATCAGATCTAAAAACTAGTTGGTAATTATATACAGAAACATCGGATTATTTGTCTGCGTGTAATCACCGCAACAAATTCAAAAAATGCTGTTTCGAGAAAAACGCGTTTTAAGATAAACTCATGGAAACTATGGGACATAATTGAAATATCCATTTAAAATTTTAGTATGTTATTTTTAAAGGGTTAAACTATCGAAATATGAAAACACACGGTTCTTTTTTTTTAATTTCAAACTAGGTGTGCGTTCCCAAAAAACGTACACTGTAGAATCTTGTTGAATCCATGGATGATAAAAACCCTTGTCTTCACTTTCCGGTCTCAAAAAGTTGTTTACATATTATCGGCTCTATAGCAGCTACTAGATGACGTTTTACAAAGAAATTTTAAATAATTAGAGGGCCAGTGCTGCCAGGGTCTTAAAATCGCAACCAAAGAAAATATAGATGATCACGCAGAAAATTTTCGATCCTTAAAACGATTAGTTACACTCCGCAACAAAGCCCTCAATATTTTTTATTATAAGCGTGAAGAGTGATGGTATTTCAAGCAGAATTCTCCGAAAATTAGAAAACCAGTGATGTCACGGCTGCCAAATCTCGACAAAATGTTTACGCTTCGGGAGACATAGGACTGCTGAAGGACCTAGAGGGGTTGCTAACCTTAAATGTACCATTTGCTTTCAACATAGCCATTCATATTTCCGAATACTGTATTTTAAAGCAGTCAGGTATGCTCAAAAAGGCGTATTAATGAAAAGCACTACACCCAAGGTAGCACCCTATATATGACAACGGTAAAATACAAAAAAGTGTATTATTTATAAGATTAGTGAGTCACATTTGTGCCGAAGTGCGATTTAACTAAATTATCGCAAACACACTGAAATTCCACTGAATGCGAAAAAAAACCGTTGTAGCGAAAAACAATAAAAGCTAAAAACAGAACATTGAAAAGGCACAAGCCGATAACTCAAAGACTAGAGCGCATAAAAACACATTAATTTATTGCACAAATATGAATATAATAAATGAAAGCGAACGCGTGCCAAAGTCACATTGATCAAAACAGCTGGAGCAGATGAGCCAAAGCAATAAAAACAGCTGAGTGCGTATGTGTGTGTGTGTGTGTGTGTGTGTGTGAACACCGTGTGCCAGTAATGCAATCACTGGATACGAATAGAGCGACAGACATGTGATAAATAATAATATGTTTATGGAAGCACGCTGCACCTTCCGCCAGACCAGAGGTTAGGGGCGTGGTTCACATTGATACTGATGAAGATTATCTGAGAGTAAGGTGAGCCTTAGCGGCATACACATATGCTTGTGCGGGGAGGAGGGCACAAGCAAGATGCGTCGCGACAGTTGTCGCAAAGTTAACGATGCTGCTGACTGGCTCCAGTTTGTCGGCTGTTAGTCATGCTTAGATTCTATAACAGATACTTAAACACATATACACATACAATTACATATGTGTGCTTTTCTATTATATGAAACTATACATATGTACATATATTTATACGTTTATTTGTTTGTTTATATGCGTGTGGCATGTGTGGTGTGTGTCCCGCATAAAATTACAAAGCTCTTGCTTGTCTTCTGGCTCGCTTGCCTGTCGTCGCACACTATTTTTTAAATATGCGCTATGTCAACTAGTATACGTTTCAAATTTCTCGCTCATATACATATGTACATACACACATTATTTTGCATAATTATGTACACATACAAACTTATAGAAGCGCATGTGTGTGTGGCATTGTGTAGTTGCGTCTAGCGCCTGTTGCCAGTCTGTTTGTCTGCCTGTCTCATAGCGCCCCCACTTGATTGCCACCAACAACGAACGTTTCATTTGTTTTGATGACAAGCTTTGATATCTCATTATTCGCGAGAGCGGCACAGTGGTGTGCAAAACTATTTTTATTAATATTAATATAAAATTTTTAGAAAATTTTTTTCGGATTGTAATTACTTTTAAAATGTTTTTGGACTAGACCCTGCTATTTGACGTTTCCTTTCATGTTCCCTGGTTAAGCTGAATTTATTATTTTTTATTTAGAATATTTTCTAAAAATTTATTAAAAATATATCGAGTTCTATCGATTTTTTTTTTATTATTTATTTTATATATATTTTTTTATAATTCTTTTTTTTTTGTTTATTACTTTTTTGTTAAAGCTTACGAGGCTTCAAGTTAATTTGAAGTAAATTTTAGAGTTTAGCTCTGGCTATATTGATATCAGCATTTAGTCGTTCCTTTCAAAAATCTGACAAAAATAAATTTTTTATCCAATCTGTCAATTTCAAGACATTAACTCACCCTTGCGATACTGCCTGAGCGGGATTCAGGCGATAAGTTTAAAAATTTTACCAGGGTCCAGTTGCATCAACTGCTTGGAAGTAGATGAGATATAATCATCGCTACACTCAACTGCATCGCATGTGCCTTTGCCAGATCAAGGCTGAAATACCTCTGATCTCACATTTTCAGACATCCAGGTTAAATATCGTAAATAGAAATAAAGTATCTAAAAACATTTGTGATAGGTTCAAGGCATTTTTTCGATAGTTAATATCCAATTACAGGCTTTCTTATCTTTCTTCGCAAAGAGCTGTCAGTCCAAGTGTAACACCACCGACATCTTGGATGATTAGCCATCTAACCTAACCTATACTAACCTATGTATATGGTTCTCCTGAAAGTAGTTGAAAGTCTATGCAAACGAGCCATTTGCTGTTTTTGTTTGGATATAAAGTTAAACCCGTTCACCATAAAATAATTATAAAATATATCTTCATAAATGTAAATAAAAAATTATTTTCGCGAGAAAGCAGACGAAGAGTGAACAAATATAAACGTGTCCAACTAAACTTGACTTATTACATCAATAGCAGTCTGACATCACCCAACTTGAAATCCTCGCGTAATGCTTTATTTATATTTATTATACCAACTTTTAAGACATTCATGATGTAGCACAAACTTCTGGTTATTGCCTAATTATTACTCACTATCACGTAGTTTGTCATAAACTCGCATTAAACACCATCCATTTTGGAAATGTTTACACTAAAAAACACAAAAAATATGAAATTCAATATCAGTGCTTTTTTAACTCGTCATAAACTCGAGCAAGTGACTAAGTTGTTGCCTAGAGTTATTGAAAGAGCGATTTAAGTTGTGTTCTAACTTCTTTATAATGTGTTGAACCGAACTCGTAGCTCTTTGAAATACTAAATTCCGAATTTTCGTCGTTGTAAAGCACCAGAATAGAGGAACTTAAGAAAAAAAACAAGGTTCAGTTTCTTTCGGAAAGATTGGAGTAAGTGTAGTAATTTTTAACTTCCCGCTAAGAAAATGGAAAATTTTCTAAAAATCGGGAAGATATTGGTTTCACCCCATTTTGCAAAAATCGAGTTCTCAACAGATTTCGACGTTCTGAGGGTCGAGGAAGCTTCCCCGAACATTTCTACGATGATGTCCGTATGTGTGGATGTATGTGTGTGTGTGTGGATGTATGTGATCCTCTTATAACTATTAAACTGCTCAACCGATTTGAATAAACTAAACGGCATTCCAAAGGGTTTCATTGCACTTGAATTTCGTGTAAGTTTGGACCCAATCGGACCAGTAGATTTCGAGAAATCTCAAAAATAAAAATTTTGAAAAATCGAATTTTTTCCAAACGACTTGACCGATCGACACCAAAAACTAATCAGTTCTAAACCTTGAAGAAACACATCGTTTGCCGCAAACCGGGTCGAAATCGGTTGATTTACTTGCGAGATATCGAAAACGAAAAATTTCGAAGAGCTCAAAAGCAGTGAAAAAAGCGAAATTTGAACGTTAGCGTATGAAATTAGAGGAAAGTTGCAGGGATGGCCCTTGAGGCCAACCGTTTTCCACATTTTTTTATTAGTTAAGAACATACTATTGGCTTGATTTCACTTATCAAGTTTTTTTTTACTATAATTTATAACTTAAACTCTGCCCGAAGAGGGCCCTTAATTTTTGAAATATCGTTCTTAAATTTTGCAAACGCTCTTTTCTCACCGATCACCGGAATCGCCGATATCGGACCATTATAGCTTATAGCTTTCATACAAACTGTGCGTTCAAAATCAATTTCGGTACAAATTTTTCAGATCGGAAAAATATTAATTGAAACAAAATCAAGTTAAAGTTAAAGTTAGATATATTAAAGCTTCGGTGCAGCTGTTTTGTTTTTCATTTTTTACTATGCAGAATGCAATGTATCTCATTACGAGTGCCAGCCCTCAAACAGTCTATCCAGCTGCCACATTTATGACTTCGTGTATAAGTATGTGCATATATTTGTATGTATATAGTTTGTATTGTATATAAATATATATATATATTTCTGTTTATTATTTTTATTAGAACCACAAGTTGTACTTTAATTTCTTGAAGATTTTCTCTTCTACGTCAAGCACGCTTGTACATATGTATGTACATACCTAAAGATATTTACTTATGGGCGTTATAAAATCACAGAGTGAATAGATAGAAGTTCAGGTGACAGACTGGCGGGTGGCAAATGAAATCGGAGATGAGCAGGCGACAACACTACAGTGTTACATACATTAAAATCAAGACAAGGGAAAGAAGCATGGAGCCATTAGTTTGCCATAGAGCAGATATTGCCTGTTGTTGTTGTTATTGATATTGTTGCGAGCTTTGTTTCTTTTTTTTTCCATATTTTTACACATTTTAAAGCTTTTTTTTTGTTTGTTTGCGTTTGCCGTTTTAATGAAGTTTCGCTGCACACGAGCGTAAAAGTGTGGAGAAAATTTTCGAAAACAAATAAATGCAATGAAGTGTAATAAATGAATAAACGGTAAGGAAAAAATCTCGACAACACATTTTCTTATGCTGGTTATATTGGTTGTGTTTGTTGTTGTTGTTCAGTTCACAAAGTGACAGTGAGAAGTGGCGTGAGAAGCGCTAGCAAACAAATCGCTTTATTAACTGCAACAGCGCATCTAATTTTGATTAAACAATAAACGAATGTAAAAGCAAAGCAGGCAGAGAGGATGGGGGAGCAGCGGCGCAGCATTACATGCAATTGATTTTTCACAATATGTTTACCTTTTTGTTTTTTGCTTTATTTTTTCATACTACATCCACTAATTTATACTTGCTGTTGTTATATTTTGTTGTTGTTGTTATATTTGTTTTTGTTGTTATTGTTATGTTTACTTTTCGTTGCTCAACCTATCACTTTCTATTGTTTTCGTGCGCATTTATTATTGATATTTTCATTTTGAATCATTCAACCAACAAATGGCCAATAAACAGCGCAACAATAAAAACAACAACACACAAGTGAGGTACAAATAATATTATAAATTCGATTTGTTGTGTACAATCTGGAGTGTCTCGCAGCTGCCCCGCAGCATTCAGCGACTTCGACAATTATATTTATTTTATTTTCCTTTATTCTCTTTTACCTCTAATCGGCTTACAATGAAATCTCTGATAATTTTTTTTTCTACGCCTAATGTAAATACTGTTTAAGGAAATCATAAATTTTAAGTTTTACAACAACGCACCGCATTTATATTGACCGCATTTGCATGCCTCAAATTCAAAAAGTTTGCCACAACAACAACAAGAAAAACGTGTTGAAACGAAATAAAATAAAATAAAGTAAAATAGAATATAAATAAAGTCTCGGTCTAATTTCGTCTAGCTTGGCGTTAAATGACGATAAGCGGCTTATCAGCTGACTCACAGGCCGGCCGAAAAAGGTACAAGTCCGCAAAACGGTACCCACGCTCCAAAAACGATGCTGGTTGCCCTCTACTTAACATAAAGTAGCGTATATATGTATGTGTGCCTATGTATAAATGTGTTTTAATACGAGCTAATGTTGCTTAGCATGCCCTGTAAGAAAAAACTTTGTAAGAAGTCAATTTTTTTATCAAAAAAAAGTAAAAATAAAATAAAAAATTTATAAAAGACAAGTTTTATAAAAAAATGGTTTTTTAAAAAAATGTTTATAAAAAAAAATTATATAAAAAAGTAGAAGAATTTTTTAAAAATATTTTCCTGCGAATTATTAACCCTCAAAATTAAAACACTTTCTTGGTCTGAACACAAAAAAAGGTCTAAATTTTGATACAGAAAATTACTTCACAGATACTTTTTACTTTTAGGCAATAAAAAGTCTGAGAAAACATTACTAAACTTAAATTTTTTTTTTAATTTTACAGAGAAAACAAAAGGTTAAATACAAGATTTTATAATGTACTGACTAAACAAAATTATTCACTTTAAAATATGGCAACTTATCGAAAATCGATAATTAAAAAAAAAAATTAGAACTAAAATTACTCAGTTAATTTATATTTTATATAACATAAAAAATTAAAAACTTTGATTTTTGTATAAAAAATAAAAAATAAAAAATTTTACTTTGACACTTACTTTTATGCACATTTCTTCTTATAAATAAGGAAATTGAAAGTTTTATAATTTCAAAAAATCACTCAAATTTTCCTACTGTGCCTTTATATAACTCACGCTTCATTAACTATGCCACTGTGACACCAGTCATATGTGACCAGCGCCTAATCGATAGCGCTGCAATCGCGCGATTTATGAGCCGTATTCTGGCAATCTTGTTTTAATTCATTTATGGGCTATAAAAATGCAAAGGCGATTTAGCGCATAGTAAATTACATTTTTTTTGGTATTTTGATTCTTTTTTTATGTTTTTGTTATTCTGTCGTTTCTAATGAAGCGTCAGCAAAGGCAAAACTCTAAATTAGTCACTTGATTGTCAATAATCACTGAGTTTTGCATACAAAGTAGCGTTGGGAAGACCGGAATTGAGACATTAATGCTCTTTAATGTCGATATTAAAGCCAAGCGGGACAAGGAGATCATTTTTAGGTTCAATTTGTTGGTTTATTTCAGTTGAAGCACATTTCTCTTTAAGGTTTATGCTTTAGTCTTCAACAGGCATTTTTTTAAGTTGTATGTATATATTATTATACCCTAAACAGGCTATATAAAGTTTGTCACGAAGGTTTTAATATCCAGAAGAAAATGTCGGAGACTCTATAAAGTATGTACATATGCACATAAACATATAATATTTATATGAAAGTTTATTACTTTTTTGACTTTATATTAAATACTCTACTTTTCTTTCCAAAAATCTTCTCATTCGTCGGATATCGGACCACTATAGCATATATGACATTTGCCTTGTATGGAAAATTTTTTTATTTGATGGGATATATTCATGAAATTTGGAACAGTTTATCACCTAAAGCAGCGGTGACATCTCCGGAGAAATTGTTTAGATCGTATGACTATAGCATGCCATACAAACTGAACGATCGAAATCAAGTGCTTATATGGAAGAATTTTTCATTAGACGAGATATCTTCAGGAAAATTTCCATAAATTATTGTTTAAGGCTTTGATGCAATCTCCGAAGAAATTTTTTAGAACGGATCACTATAGCATATAGCTGCCATACAAACTAGCAGATCAAGTGCTTGTATGGATATCTTCAAGAACTTGGGCATGGGTTATTCTTTAAGCACTGAAAAATAAAATAGCTATTTAGATTAAATAATGCAAATTGTCACAAGCACAATAAGCAATAACTCGTTCTCAAAACAAATTAATCAAAATTACTTGACATGAAAAGCTCACGACCTTTACGAATATCCACTCAGACTAAGAACTCAAGCAGGCATTGAATAAAAAGCACATCTTAAGTGCAATCATGTGCTATAGTAATAGATTTTAAAATGTATCCAATATATATATATATATATATAAGAGTAGTGGAGTGTAAGTAAAATACAATAAATGCGTAGCGCTGCGATAAATTGCCTTTAATGTCGAACGCGCTAGCAATTTTCCAAGAGTCAATTGGCACTAATTACTCAATGTCAATTTTCTCTGCTACTTAAGCGCACACACCAACATACATAAATACAGCTTTTTCAGTTGCAACTTTGCTACTTGCCCGCTTTATATTGCGTTGGCGTTCAAGGCGCACCGCGTCTACTTGAGCGCCAACAGTTAACGGTACTACACGTATTCGCACTCGTATTCGCTCTCGTACTAGGCACGCGCTATTCACTATTCTTGTGGAGCGTTACGCGCATTGTACTCCACATTCTAAAGTTGATTTGCAATTTAACTTTTGTTGTAGATCGGCAACCCTGCTGCCCCGAACCGTTTGGCGTTCTGGACAACATTTGTTTACGGCACTTGCTTATTGTCATATTGTCAGTTTAAAATGCAAATTGAACTGCTTAATCTCTCGTTTTTTACTTATTGTTGTTGTTACAGCTATTTTTTTTAGACAATTGTGGGGTCTCTGCTGTGCCTGGGTGTCACACTCCCATATTACAGCGCTTGGAAATTATTTTAAAATTCCAACGACTGTCCTCAATTGCCTTGAATTGAAGTTAATTTTGTTGCTGAACTGAAGTTTGCATTGTTGTTGTTGTTTAGCTTTTTTTCCATTGCTACTAGATGGTTTTTGAATGGCTACTTTGATTAAGTTTAAATTGAAATAATTTGCCAAGTGAAATTGTGAAATGAAGTAAAATTGACGAGAAAGCCTCACTAACTACGCAACTGTAGTGAAAAGACTGGAAGAACACTGATGATGAAAATAGTAAAATACATATGTAAATAAAGAAATGTAAGCAATTTTTTTGGATGCGCGTTGAAATATTTTACTTATATGGAACTTTCAAAAAAGTTCTGACGTCTTTGTCAAACTTATGATTAGAAAATTAGTTAATTTGAAACTCAATTATTTTTAAATTTCATAAAATTTTGTATGTATTGCATTTTGTTTTTACTTATGACTTCTTGATTTCTAATATCGTCTTTCACAGTTTACGTTTATTTAATATTTGTATTTGGTGACCTTAGAGGTTTTTTTTTTCACATATCACTATCCTAGAAGAAGGAAACTGACGCGTATTAGAAGTTACAGGTAAAAATGTTGCCTACATTTAGGCGAATTAACGATAATTTTATCGTTTATTCTAATGATATTTAAAACAGCATATATTTAAATGTTTCAGTTTTATTAAATTATTATTATTTAAATTCTTATTATATTATGACATAAAGTATTGCCTACTATTAGGCGCATTTATGAAAATTTTATCTTCTGTTATTATGGCAGTCACTAATCAAAACTTTTCAAATATAGTAATAAAGAAAATATATTATAGCAAGAGTTTATAATGAATAGATCTGAAAAATTTGGATCATATTCGAAACTCAATTATTTCAAAATCTCAAATCATATGCATCTTTTAACGCATTAGTTTTATTTCCTTAGACCCCATTCTTTTAAAATATCCTCAGAAAAATTTATATATTTATCAGTTAATTCTCCAGGTTTTTGCGAATATATCTTTCTGTTCGTCACTTCCCTAAAAGCAACCTACGTGTATCTTACCAAATGTTTTTATATGGAATAAGAAATAAAATATGGCAAGTAAACTCAAGAACTCCAAAATATTATACTTGCGACTAAATCATTTTGAAATCTCAAATCATATGCTCCTTTTCATGTATTTCATTGACTTAATTCTTTTACATTCTCTTTAGAGAAATTTAATATATTTATTAGGTTATGCTCCAGCCTTTTGAAAATTTATGTTTCTATATGTTATACGCTATTATCCTCAAAATAGACAACGTTCGGATATCAAATGATATATGGTATGAGTAATAATTAACTAATATTAGGCTCATTACAATAAATTTATCGTCTATTCTATATATCACTATCCTAAAAGTAAACAAATTTCGCGTATCAAAAGATATATGAGAAGTTATTGCCTACAATTAGGGGCATTTGCAATAATTTTATCGCCTTTTTTTATGTCACACCATAACTCAAATGTATTTAAAATAGAACAGTGATTACAATAAAGCAGAAGCTTATAATGAGTATAAATCGAGAAATTCTTAATTAAGATTTATGAGTAATGTAGTTTTAAATAAAATGGTGCCGAGTTCTCATTATAAGCTCTTGCTTTATAGCTATCATTGTTCTATATATTTTTAGAAAAAATAATACATTTATCAGTGGAACCTCCAGCCGCTTGAGAATTTCTATTTTTATATATCACTATCTGAAAGTAAGCGACATTACGTAAGCAAAAAATTATTGTCTACAATTTGGCGCATTCAACATAATTTTGTGTTTTATTTCTTGGCAGCCTTTAATCAAAAATTCAATTGACCAAAAAATCGGAGTAGATGTTTAAGTACACAAAAATCTAATTTTTTAATAAGTTTTATTTTATATTACAGTTTCTTATTTTAAAATCTGTAGTTTACTTGCTATTATGAAGCACGTTCTTTCCCTTTACGATTTTGCCTCCATTAAGTGATTTTCTCTAACTGGCGCCTACAAACTTCGCAGCCGTCTTTAATTACAGCGGCCGACCATTATGACCTCATTTGTTATGGTCAAGCTGTATATACATACATACATAAATTTTGCATTTCATATCCATTTTTGATTGTTGTGTGTTGTATTATTATTGCTTTTGTGGCACTTTTCTCTTGTACGCTAAATAATTGAATGCCGTGCCGAGGGCTACGGTCGTTCACACCCACTTAACACAATCGACATATTTCAAAAGGTTTTGTGGCCATACGCCAAACTCCGATCCGAAGAAGCTCCTTTGTTTTGTAATTGTTGTTGCAGAAGAAGAAATTATATGCAAGAATGTAAATACTTCAAGGCGAATAAAGCATTTTTAATAACATTCGAGCAAACATGCCTTTGTTTTTGTTTGTATGAATGTATGTGTTCGCTGTAAAGCAGAAACAAATTAACAATTTAATGTACATATCTATATATATTGCTACACTTCACCTTTACGTTAATACGCAGTTAAAATGCTAACCTCAAAAACGCTTAGAGGCAATGTAGATTGGAATTTGAGCAAAAATGTGTAGAAAGGCTTTGTTATTACTCGCTGGTATATAATACGAGCATAAGTATTATATTATGTAGATATGTAGGCTGAGGTGAAAATTGCCTAAGTCATGTTAGAAGGCGGAACTATTTTCATGGTAAAAGGAAAACAATGATTTACATAAGAAATTTGTAGTGACCGAAATGATGATTGTATGATAATTGTATGATAATAACAAAGTATTCGAGGTTTCAAAATCTACACACAAACACGTATTGATTTGATATTAAATTAATATTTTGGTTACCGAATGCTTCAATGTCGGATCATATTGAATAATTTGCCACGAATTTGTAGCGAAGTTCAAACAGGTTTCAAAGTGGTGTATTACAGTCCTCTTTTATTTACCTTATATGTAGATAAGAAATCCGTCCTTTGTATGCCTCAAAATAATGCCTTCCAAATTGAAACTGTCAAAAAGAGTGAACCCCCTTCTTACTTTCCAACGTAAAGGTACTTCCTACATCAACTCATATAGTAAGGACTCTAAAAACTACATCACTTCTAGGTGTAAGCATTTCGCAGAAGCTATGTCTGAGTAGTGTCTGTATTATAAAATTGATATATAAATTCATGTTACTGATTGTTGTTCCAAATTTCTCACACTTCTAATACTCACTAGGAAGATTAGATTAGATTCTAAGGTAATCTAATGGTTGCTAATATCCACCTAGCGCTTTTCCATTATTGTTGCTAGTGTTGCTGCTGTTTCAGTGTTTTAAAATTTTTTTTATAAGTGGAGTTGATAATTTCTAACTCCGTTGCATTTTTTTATTTCTTTATTTTGGAATCCCCGTTTTTGTTCCAGAGAAACTAGATATATTATAGCATCATGGGTTTTCTTAATAAGACTGATTTTGAAAGTTTATAAACCATAATTTTTTGGAACATTTTAAACCTCTTAAGACCTTCAATGTATGTTTCTGTGCGGCCTTTTGAAAAAGTACAAAAAGACCGATTTATGTACAAATTGTTCCATGGAGATATTATTTTTGAATTTCTCTAAATTAATGTCCATTTTGTCTCATTATCTGATTTTAAGTTCATAATGGTTTGAATAACATTTACATTTTAATCTTTGGTTTGAGAAGAGATCGTTCTACAGTATAGAATATTATTTTTATTCCTCGGTGACACTTGATAGTCTCATAGTTGGCGCAGGTTTTCTAAGATGGCTTCTGAACGCTTTAATTTTTTTGAGAAACGGTCGTATACTAAATGAGGTCTTTGGAGGTGAAGTTGTCTGCAAGAGCTCGCCCTCAAGCATAGTTTAAGGTTATGGACATAACGGACTGGCGTACTCAACTGTCCAAGTGGGAACATATTTATGTAGAAGTTTTGTAGCTATTTCAATTAAGAAGTTAGATCAGTCTAAAATTAAGAAAAAAATCGAAATTTTTAGACTTAAAGTATACCTTGTGATTCAAAATATAATTAGGCTTTTTTATAGCTCAATGCTGACCTAACCACTGAAATAATATGTAGTACAAAATTTATTTAAATCATATTAAACTGATTTAGTCTAGTTTTATGTAATTTTCATATTAGATTCCAAAATAATCCTGTTACTCTTGATTTGCCTACAATTTTTTGCCATTTCCGGCCACCAACATCATCATATTTTATCTATTTCTTATTGCCAATAAATGTCACAACGTTGCCAATTGCATTAGTCTTTGATATTACGTTAACCTTAAACACATTTCTTCTTCTTCTCTTTTATTGCAGATATTTTTAGTATTTCCTTAATACTCACAGATGTATGCTATTTGATCTCACAAGCGGTATTCGATTGTAACGGGAGTAGTTTTGCGCTGGCGGATCAAAGCAGCTGTTGCTCCAAGCGACACATATACACACACAAATACGCATACATATACATGAATGGCGCAATAAATGCACACAAATGTGCAACATTATCCGCAAATATGTAAAAGCCAATGTCAACAGCGAAACAACTGTCACGGCAACAACAACAACCACCAGCAGCCAGCAATAACAGCACACAGCAAAGTATAAAAGCAGGAAATCACATTTTGAGGTAAGTACGCAATTTGAGTTGACAGATATATGTATATACAACAACAACATATGGTAACAGCAACAACACATATAGTAACAACAATAACGCTTAAACATATGCAAACTGTTTACTTTTCTGTTTCGGTTTGAGTGTGCGCGCATGTGTGCGTGTGGAATAAATTGCTTCTTTTCACATTTTTGACAAGAAAAAACTGTGCGATTTCTCTTTTGCAATTTCGGTTTGATTTTTTCACTCACTTACACACATACATACACACACACACACATGCACCAGCATCATACTTCGACTGTCGCTGTGAATCACTGCCCTCCATCTCTGCCTCTCTACATCAGTTGGCTCACAGTATTGCAACAAAAATTTGTTTATTTACCAACGGATCAAGCGGAAAGAGGGAGATGGGGGGTAGTGGTCGCACTATGTCATCATGTGAATTTGTTTGCGTAAGCTCGATGAGTGCATTAAATCAACAAATGCGAAATATGAAATTCATGAAGAGCGTTTGCTGCTGGCGACAGCTGCTCTGCAACAACCAAATCAACCCGAAATCATTTGCTGGCATTTCATATACATATGTACATATTCACATATTTACTGCAGCCAGCAGGTACAATAATTTTACACACGTGAATTTATACAAGTACATACCGACAGGAAGTGTTCCGGTAAACCGTTAAAAATTCGCAATTACGCCTGCAACAATTTTTCGTTGCATTTTAATTGTTGTTGTTAATTTATTATTGAAATCCGCGCATAAATAAATTTGAAGACTCATGTAAGCGTTTATGTAAATAAGTATGCATTTGTGGCATCTTTTCTCCAGCTTTTCGACTTGAAATATTTAAGACAAGCATACTATAAGCTTCAAATTATAATACACACTTCAAAAGTGCATTTCTTATAGCATTAAAATGTATAAAAAATTATCTTAATTTTGCTCGGTCAGTTTGCAAGCCAGCTGTATACTATAATATTCTGATCTGAATAATTTCTTTGGAGATCGTACCGTTGTTTTAGACAATAATCCTTTGCCGGATTTCGTGAAGATTTCACGTCAAATAAAAAAGTTTCCATTTAAGGGGTTTTGATGGATCAGATTGTATGGCAGCTATTTACTTAATTCGGAGATTGTACTGCTGTCATAGGCAATAATCCATGTCAAATTTCAGAAAAATATCTCATCAAATACAAAAGTTTTCCATACAAGTAATGGGATTTGACCAATTTTTGTAGCTATATGCCACATTGGTCCCATATCATCATATCAATATCTCAAAAAGATGAGAAAATAGTTCGCGCATATATAGACGGACAGACGGAAATGGCTAAATCAACACATATATATATTTTATAGTGTCTCCGATGTTTCCTTTGGGGTATAACAAGCTTCGTGGCAAACTTACTATATTCTGTTTATAACCGTTATCGACGTAAAGATAGTATCCATACAATGACCAACGATTAATCAAAAATTGACTATTGGCAGCGTTAAAAAAATTAATTTTACTAAAAAATTTGGTCGTTTTTGACCTGCCAAAATTCGGTTTTTATCAGGTCCAAGAAAATTGAGCGGTTGGTTACAAGGCTGCAACTCAAAAAAAAATTTGAAATATTCTACTAAAATTTTAGCACGATATAGTTAAAGTTATAGATAGACAAGCGATATATGTCAGGATAAAATTTTTGATTTTTACAAAATGTCACACCAGGTGCGCCACTTAATTACCGTAATATTCAATATGGTCTCAAGTTAATCTCGAATTCTAATTATGTTTTCAAACATTTACGTTCAGCTGAATGTGTATTTATTTCAATTACTGCTGTCAAAGACTAAACGAAACCACATTAAGCCACCACAGATAAATCAACTGACTTGTAATATCGCTGCTATACTGAATCTCATTCATCTTAAAATACTTAGAAAGATGATCAGTATCAATCGATTATCCAAGAGTGTTAAAAATTAAACATTAGTGAGTCGATTCTAGTGATAATAAATACAGCTCTCTTTATATTCAACGAAAAAATAAAAAAGTTTTTATTTTTATTTCGACCTTTACCTACATTCATACAAGTATCTGTATATCCTTCGTGACAGCTCTAGCAGCAAAATTGAAATCCGAAAAACCTCAAATGCACTTAAATAATTTCAGTTCAATCAATGCTGTGAATTAATCCCCAATAGAGATGTTATTGACGGCCATTCAATGTACTCATCACTCATATGACAGTGATGATGATAAAGTGAGCATTTTAAAAACGGCAATGCTTCAAATTCGATTTCTTATTTATGTATATACGTACTTTCATGTCGTTTAGAAACTGTTGCTTGACCTACATATTTGGAAACTAATATGCATGTCCGTATATGAAAGTACTAAATAGCATCAATCAGAAGTGATTGAAATATATCTCACTACCTTAAAAATGGTAGTCTCTCGTAATTCTTCTTCATATTCTCTTCCTCCTTGAGGCGTGATTTGTGATGTTGTTTTATTTTGATATTAGGTTGTTCGATAACAATTTATTTTTAAATACCCAGAACGTCTGGTCTGTAGAAGACATCATTATAATGACCTGTTATTGCTGGCATATTTGTTGTATGGTTACTCGCCCATTTTTTGCAAAACAAAAAATATTCGAAGTGACTTTAAATGCTTTCTAAATCAAATATTCGTAAGAGCATTGTAACTGTTATGAACTGAAATGTATTCAAGTAGGCAACGATTTCTTTAATTCCGTAAAAAAAGTTATACATTTACATAGTTATATGTTCTTATATACTCGTATATGTAATATATAGCCAAACTAGAAGTTTGTATATAGTTTACTACATGAAAAGTGTACTTTTGCTGATACATATACGTATGCTGTAGAATTCGATTCGTGACTATTATTTATTCAAAATGCAGACTACTTCTTCTAAATTTACATTTTTCTTCTTCGTTGTCAATTGTTTACTTTTCTGGTTGTACGGAGGTGCCTACTACTAATTCACTTAGATGTCTAAGACATTCTAAGGCTATTCTCGTACCTAAATTGTCAGAGATCTTCACAATTGCTATATAAAAAGGTTACAGGCTTAAATTGTGTTTATTCTTAATCGTTTTCTAAATCAGAGGCGAATCGTACAACCAACTCTCATAAGTAAAAACACCTAACATATATTATAATTATACCAATAAAAAAGCGTTGAACTCGTGTTGTGACTTTTAAAAAAATTGATTCGACAAGAGAGCAGAGACCATAGGGAAGAAAAGAGAAAAGCGGCGAAAGGATACTGACAGATGTATGTATGTGAGATGAAGTTTTTATATAAGAATATAAAATATAGAATGGTAATTTGATACTTCCTTTTGAGTTGATATATGCTAACCAATCACGAAATTTTTTTTGTGTGACTATAGACAAGCATTCCAGTAGCCTTCACGAGAGGGTTGGGAAAAGTTCAAAAAATTCATTGGTATAAAAACTTTTCTTATTAAAGATAATAGGTTTTTCGATAACCTTTTATACTCTAAACAGGGTTACTCTAAAATTGGGTTACCCAGAAGGAAACCTCGGAGACTTTATGAGGTGCACGCTTAAATGTTTGGCGTGACAAGCTGAATGAATTTAGCTATAACCGCCTGTTTGTACATAACCGAAGCAGTCCCTCAGTTTTTGAGATATCGGTCTGATTTCGCGCACGTATTTTGCTCTAGAAGAAGCTGCTTATTTAATGGAACCGCAAACATCGGACGACTCTAGCATATAGTCGCCATATTAACTGATCAGTCAAATTCAAGTTCTTGTATGTAAAACTGTTTTATTTGACAAGATCTTCGTAGAAATTGCTGATATCGGAATACTATAGCGTATAGCCGCCATAAAAACTGTCCGATCAAAGTCTTTCTTGGGAAAGAAATATTAAAAAAAAAAGTTTATTTACTATCAGCCATTAGTTTTGCTTAAGTTGAAATAATTTATAACTAATAAGGTTTGAAATTCCGAAAACATCAAAAGTTGGAATCACCTTGGCCTCATAAGAAAGCAATATCTCTTAATCTAGGAACAGTATTTTATTAGTCACCAAATAACAAATACAAAAAAATGAAGGTGAGCTTTTTTGTGTTATTCACCACTTTCACATGTCACATAAATGTGCATATTATTACAAATAACTGTATACGTATATATATCATATATGTATATATACATAAACGAACAAAATGAAAAATTATGACAGCAAGTTACGTGAGTTTGAGTGGGGAAAAGGTCAAACCAGGCGGCACTAATTTTAAATTACACTTGTGGAACATATTATATATATATGTATATATTAAAGATATTATATGAAATGCGCATACAAGTACTATATGTACATATATATACCTCGGATATAAAAAAAAATACCGTTCTACATATGCGCTCACAAGAGGCCACATTCATTTTGCTTAATATTTGGCCAAATCTTATTATTATTTAAGAGCCTTAAGGACCCAACTAACAAAGGCTGAAAGCTAAAGAAATATGAGCAGGCAAGCAAAAATGAAGGGACCCAAACGAGAGAGACAGTCAAAAGAGTAGCGACAAGATAAAATGCTGAAAATTTATGTGACTTTAAAGACGCACGCTCGAGCGCGAGTGTACGTGTGTGTGTGTGTGTGCTTGTACGTACATGTGAGTGCCCGTATGTGTGTGTATGTACAGAAAGTGAAATTGTGGCTGAAATTTATGACTAACCCACTTTGAACTTTGCTTGTTTCACTCTCTTTCGTTGCGCGTGACTCCTACTGCTGGCTTTTTCATTAAAGTTATAAAACTTTTTATGTTGTTGCATATACACATACGTACGATTGTAAGTGGAAAGTCTGTTAAGCCGGAAGCTGTGCTCTCAGCGTAGTCTCCTATATGGCGGTCATGTTTAAATTGCATTTGCATGACTAAGGCGGCACACCCATCCACACACATACAGCAATCTCTCAGAAAAAGGGCTAATATGAAATGTGTAATAATTTTTAAATTCCCTGTATATTTCAGCCAGCATTTCTTTTGCCAAAATTTGTTTTCAATTTCATGCTTCCATCGCGCATTTGCCTGGCCTACTCAAAGTGATTTCGCTTTTTGTTTTTCATTTTTCATTGTTGAGTTAGCACAAAGTGGCATGTAAATTGTTATAAGGCAATACAAGTATGCTATAAATAATGGGAAGAGTGCTTTGCAGACTTTACACTTTGTAAATATTTTTTACACAATAATTTTGATTAGCTCTACTGGCGCCAATATAAAAACTTCTGTTAAAAGCTTTTGCATGGTGGATAGGTATGCCAAAAAAATTAAATAATATTAAAATATATTTTAAGAACTTTTCGTTGAGAAATATTGAAGAAATTTTGCATGAATTATTGTTAAAACAATGGTACAATCTCCATAGAAATTGTTGAGATCGGATCACTAAAGCATAAAGCTGCTATACAAACTTACCGAACAAAAGTATTTGTAAAGCGTATCATAGCTTCCTTGCAACTAAAGCTAACGTGTTTTTGTTTTGCTTTGCATACTTTTAATATATTTTGTTCTCAAAAACTTTTGAATTTGTAATAATTCATACATAAGTTTAACTGTAAAAATACTATGTATCAAAGACTGGCTTACAAAAATTCTGATTTGTTAATTTTTGTACAGAAATATATATTTCGACATTTATTTATCATAGCAATGTGTCTTGTAACACCTCTTTCTATATGGCAACCCTGTTCGAGCAATAGGTTTTCGATTCAGTGTTCATTATTTGAGTTACCACATATGTGTTTACAAAGTTGCTATAGTTGGCAAAAACAGACAAATTTAGTTGCAGGTTTAGGCGTTCTCAACTTCCCCTCGAATTATACCTGATTTTTGAGTATATTTACTACTTTATTGTTATATAATTTTTCTGAATCTTTTTAATTAAGCTAACTTTACTTTATACTCTTAAAACTGTTGTTTAATTTTGACTTCGAAATTCGAAATCAAAATGAAATTCTAATTAGTTGGCAACTCTGTTTTTGAAAAAAATTGAATTGAAATAAAATTTTGTACTAACTTTATAGATTATCGCTTTGTCCATCTTAATATTTTAAATTAATTTTAAAAATATTTTAAATATTTTAATTTTACTATATTTGCTCCACTGTGCCTATGGCTATGTTTTGTCAATTTAAACGATAATTAAATTTTTTCCAATCACATAGCCATTTATTTAGGTAGCTTAGTCAATATTTCATTTTGGTTGCACCATATAGGCTTGGAAAAAGGATATATCCAGCACCAGCGAGCAAGCAGAATTTTATTTATGAAATATAAAAGCAAAAATCATGCTAAAAGCACACTCGAAATTAAGATGCAAAAAGCTACAACATAAACAACGCTGATTACTTTAATCTTTCAGTGGTTTCCGTTGCCTACGGCACGTGTGCACTTCAGTCAATGCCTAGCAAATAACAACCCACACACATACAACCCCGCACTCCGCTGACTAACAAGCACAAACTAGAGTTTACATTTCAGCAGCAGCGCACCACTTTTGCAGTCGTGTCTCATGTGTTTGTGCATAAAAAGTTTATTTATTCCCCCACTTTGAAAAGCACGACCTTCCTTTGGTGCACCTTGAACTTTTTCAGACGCTTAGCGCCGCCCGCAGCAGCGTTGCATGTATGCATATGCATGTTGCAAGTGCAACATTAGATATTCAAATCGTATCGCATGTAAGGGATGCAAGTAAGGCTGCAGCGCCACTTATGTGCGTATATATATATGTATATATATATGGTAGTACTGAAGTGAGTCATGAAAAAAGTATTCTAAATTGTATGCCACAGCGCAAATAAAACGAAAGTATTTTTCACTGAATATTCAACATAAATGTTTGCACATATTGCCATACGACTCGCACACCGAGTTGCCACCCAATTTTTTAGCGCACATTTACTTATACATTTTCATATGCGAATGCATGCTTTCGTTCCCCCACCTCTCCATTCTCGTGCGACCTTCTCACGCTTAACAGCGAGCGACAGCACTTTGCGTTAAAAGCAAAACTCTCGCCGCCACTTCCGTTGCATTTTGCTTGCTGTTGTTGTTGTTGCTTACCTGGTATTTGTTGTATTCATTGTTTGCTTGGATAAAATTTACGCTAATTCCCTGCACGCCCTTACCGCAGTCTACCTACCTGATCACTCATAAATTTCATTATCGCAGCACGCTTTTTCCCGTTATGCCGCAGCGCGCAAATTGTAAATTTCAATATTCACGAAGTTCTGCAACATATTTTAACTTACTTTCTCTCGTGCTGTCACCGTACTTTAGACTCATTTACCGTTTGTTACTAATGTAAGCCAGCGGCAGAAAGCGCGCTCACTGATTTTCGTTGCACTTTCGGAGCATAATTACAACAGTGAACGCTAATGTGCCTAGAAAGAGCAAAAAGTTGTAGTGAAAATTGTATAAAAATGTCTCTTTCTACTCGCAATGTCACCCAGTGTAGCTTTCGCTTTAATTTTGTGAATAAATGAATGTATTCATTATTTTTTTTTTTAATTAAAATCGTCATTAAAATATTTTCCAGCTTTGTGAGCATTATAAATTGTGCGAAAAAATGTAAAGAATATTATATGTAGCAAATATTACTCGACTGTATAATTCTCACAACCTATACCGCTTTTGTAGCCGAGTAGCCTTATTAATAATGCCATACTTTTATTATCATATTAATTTCTTAATTGGTTTCTAAAACAATTGTAGTCTTCTGCAAATAATAAAAATCAGCTTCTCCGGCAGTGCAACGAACGCGCACATATCCGTAACTCCAAACATTTAACCGAAATTCTTAAACAGCTACTTTCACTGCGAACTATGACCTACGCATCGTTGAGAAAAGCTCGTAAAATCTACATATAATTTCACTGTCCACGATGTCCACCTGAAAAATTTATGTTAGTACTCTCTGTTAACTATGCGACATTGATTGGATTTTTGTGTTTTCACACAGGGTGAACATGATAAAATTATTTACCTGTATTAAAAGAATTAGTGGCTTCAAATACGTAAAAATTCAAAAACATTGTTGTGAAAATTCAAAAATCTCGAGATAAATTCGGGTATAACATATGTTCATGAGAATATGTGACTAATGCTACTTTTGTTATTTTGATATGGAATGAACTGTTAACTTTTGTTCCATGGCCATGCTCGA
This sequence comes from Bactrocera oleae, assembly GCF_042242935.1. Taxonomy (NCBI): domain Eukaryota; kingdom Metazoa; phylum Arthropoda; class Insecta; order Diptera; family Tephritidae; genus Bactrocera; species Bactrocera oleae. Next base: position 58,169,900 of record NC_091539.1, read on the forward strand.
AACCTTTGAAGATACTTATTGAATACTTTTATGCCTTTCAGACTGCAAAGGAGTCAAATCGTTTTAAAAATGTATGGACTCTTTCTACCGTGATTATAATACTATGAACAAGGTATATTAAGTTTGCCACGAAGTTTTTAACACACAGAAAGAAACGTCGGAAAACCTATTAAGTATATATATGTATATATATAAATGATCAGCATGACGAGCTGAGTCAATTTAGCCATGTCCATCTCCGAAATCCATTTTTCATATTATCTTACTCTTCTTCTTCTTTTATGAGACACAACCCTTACCTATAACTCAGGTTACGTCAGTGATTCATTTGAATGTATTGTAGTTCTGCAAATAAATTTTAAATCGGTTGTTTCCTTGGAAAAGTTTTGTTCCTAAATTTTCAATATCTTTTTATTCGTTTTTTCGTGAGCGGTAGTATCTGCTAACTGTCAACTCTATAATTTTTTCCACAATGTTTTTCATTGACGCAAATCACTCTTATTTTATAAATTGCTAATGAATAGACTTTATTGAAAAATCTTAAGAATAAAATGGTGAGGCTATGCACAGAGGAACATTAAATTTGTTTAGAATAAAGATAATGTCTTCGGATGCACTTTTTTGAAAACAGTAAATGAATATATTTTTATGGGTGTTTTCTTCCATTTCGTAGATAATTCAGTTAAAATCCATATACATATATTTATAACATGTCACGTTTCGTCCGGGGTAAACTGCTAAACTACTGAACGGCTTTTTGTAAAATTTAGCACACTGTATTCAGTTTGAACCAACTTAAAAGATAGCTTAGCTAAAACGAGTCATAAATAAAAATTATATTTCTAAACCAAAGCAAGTGTTTAAACTTAAAAAAAAAATTGATTTTTTTTATAATTCTGAGTAAAATGCTTAATGACAAATTCATTTTTTTTCCATTGACAAATATATTTGTAACAATAATAACATAATTAAAGCTCAAGTACAATCCCGTGTATTCTTTTACCGGCAAAAGCCTTTTCGATTTTATTGGGAAATAATATAATTATTTACTTATTAACTTTTCTCAACTAAAAATATTAATATATTTTTCATGCACTAATTTCCCATTCTATGCCTTTTACTTAGCGCTAATGAGCGTGTAATTTTTATGGAATTCCATATGAGCTTAAAAACAAACACACACAGAACTTAGATCGCCTTTCTAATGAAACCTGCATAATCACCCAAATATGTATGTGTGTCGGCACATATGCAATTACAATGCAAAGGGTTAACACTTAATCATCAACTTCTTCCGGCATGTAATTATACACGCTTCAATACGCTTGCTACGGTGTTGTTAATTTCATTTCATTCACTCAACTCGAGCATAGTAATTATAAGTTGTGTGCAATTAGTCGCCTTTAGCGTTTCGAATGCGGCTGCTCATGCATACTACATGCCTGCATGTGGTTAGTCATTCGATACCTCGATACCAACGCGTGAACTCTCATACAGACATACACACATACAAATTGTTTAATTTAAATATTAATGTCTGACACATGTCCTTGTGCGACACGCCTACTTGCAGGCCATTTACCAATCTAATGCCATTATTTCGGTATGATTTTGCCTTTGTGGCCAAATGCTTCATGTGCGCCATGGCGTATACGTACATTTTTTCTTCAAAATCGCACACATTGTATTTATTGTATGAAATTACTTACTTATTTATTTATATGGATAATTACACCGTTTCATTATTTGGGTGTCGATACTAAGCGGTCAACGATTGTCGTAATAAGTTCTTTATTGATTGTTTTTCTTTTACAAAATATATTTTGTAAAGTCATACAAGTATGTATGTGTGCCGATGTTTGTATGCGTGAGCTTTTGTCGTCATAGTTAGCAATTGCGCTACAATATAACCAGGATATATTAAATTTTCGAAGAAGTTTGTAACGCCCTGAAGAAAACGCCGGAGACCCAACGCCACACGCCAATTAGTCCCTCTGTTTGCGAGATATCGATCTGAAATTTTACACACGTTTTTTTTGCCTTCAGAAGCTGATCATTAGTCGGCAGCGCCGATATGGGAGCACTATAGCATACAGCTGCCATAGAAAAAGAACGATCAAAATCGATCTCTCGTACTTTTTGTTTAACAAAATATCTTCACGAAACTTTGCGCGGTTTATTGTATAAGTCAACGGCACAATCTTCCAACAAATTATTATTTAGATCGAACCAACGTAACATATAGCTGCCATACAAATTGACCGATCGAAATCAAGTTCTGGTATAGAGACTTTTTTATTTGTACGTTATTTTAGGTCCGGTGAAACCGAAGTAAGCGTTCTTCTTATTTCATTTATTCTTAAATATAATTTTTGTCAAATATTTGCTAATAATGAATCAAAATATTCCACCAACAAGGTCATATTTATTTTGTGGTCTGAAATCCAAATATTATTGCTTGTGAAAAATTATAATTTATATGCCAATGTACTACCTAGTGAGACTATTTTGTTCAACACTTTACAATAATAGAGATTATTTCAAAATGTTAAGAGTAAAACCCTCCCCCTCCACTTTCAAAAGCTCCAGTGTTGAAAATTTTAGTACTTATTTGCAATTCGCTAAATCTAGGAGAGGGGTGAATCGCATAAACAACTTGTATAAAAGCTGTTCACTAACATAATCAATCAGAGATAGAAGAGCAAATGGCTAGACCACCATAAAGAGGTATGTACTCTCTCTTTTTGAGGAGCCAATTGGACAACGTTGTTATTGCTTTCATATGTACATGCTTTTGAAAAAAAAAAATCGTGAGAGTAGTGAAGTGGCGAATCAAAGACTGTTAGCATCATTTCGAGAGATATGCGAAGTTGAATCATTCTAATATGAAGATCAGCTTCAATTTAAATTTTTCTCTTTCTTCCATGAAGATTGATTGCTAATATACAGTTTTGTATATATGTCTTTTCTTTCGAGGAATATACTTAGAAGACCTCTTAACTTCTCAAACTACATCAATGTGAATGAAAACTTGATTTAAAATTATAAACACAATTTTTCTAAAAACTGAAGTCAGTAACAATCGAAAGCATGCGATCATCTCTCAAAAATCTCAACTAAATCCGAAACGGAAATGTTTTTCAAAATCTCAATTTATTTTGTTAAATAAAAACGAACTGCGCTTTTTATTTGGATGTCAAATTTATGCACCGGCATATCCGGCAATACAGCGCTATAATTTTCTTTTATTTTTCATTTCTGCTACTTACCCTTGCTTGCTTTTCTTGCGCTTCTCGTCTTACACAATGTGACGTGTAAATTATGCATGTCGCACGTTCGCTTGAAGGCAAAAAGGCGGCACTACATGTATGTACTTTTAGACAGATATACATATGTACATATGTGTTCATGTGCCTCCATGTGCATATAAAATGTGCGGGCACTCGGTCGGTTTAACGACTTTAATCTACTGCCTTGTAAAATGGTTAAAAATGCTAATTTGCTTATGTTGCCTAAATAGGTGGTTACATATTACTTACACACCTACATATTTACATACATATACATATAGTATGTATGTATAAATATATATAAGTTTTACCAAGCAAGCCAGCGCTCGCTTAAACAACCAAATTGTGAATTAAGTAATTCCATGAAAACATTAAGAATTAAAGCAGTGCAGTTAAAATGAAAACACAATACAACAAATAAAGAAAAAAAAAAACAGCGACCAAATTACAGTAGTTCACAATAAAATAAAATTTTATAAGCATAACACACGTTCACATGCCCTTGAACCGGCAATAAATCACGTTTGTTCTTAACAATTGGCCCACAGGACTACACAGCATACAACTTAATAAAAGGCTACACACATACGAGTACACACTTGCACATACATTTATGGTATATATATGTATATATACATCTACATATATATATTTATATTCATTGTGCCATTGTTTACCTGCCGTTGGCCAACTGTCAAGCAGTGCTTTTTGTTTGTGCTTTTCAAAACACTACCCACTAAGCAACTAAGTCCTGGCCGGCTTGTTACTGGCAGCTTGTCGCTTCTGCTTGCCACCAAGCACTGGCAGTAGCAAGTTGTGCTTATTAACAATTTATTCGTTGCTTTAGTGGCAAGCAGTGGCTTTTCGTTGGATTTTCGGTGACGTGCTGGATGGATCTGGCGCACGAACTTGATTTGTGCAGTTAAAAGTATGTATACACGCATACATACAGACATGACTTCATATTAACTTCAGCCAGTTTTATTTATTTATATTAACTTCCTTTTTTACTTGCACGTACTCGCATTTCTTTTTTTTTTGGAAATTTGTATTTTGTTTTTTCGAGTTTCGTCTTTAATTTGAGGCAGCATAAATTAAAGGTGAATTATTCAACGGCCCGTCATCACGCACGTTTGAATTCGGAGCACAAATGTCGAGTGTGATATGATTTTAATTAAATTGAAGGATGTTTTAGTTTCTAGGTACAGTGATTTTGTGTCATATTTTGGCAATTAAGCGAAAGTGTACAATAAAAGTCAAGATGAGTATTTTACTTTAAAAATACTACTAGAATATACTAGATTCCCTAATCTCCATTGAATTCACTCGCTCTCTCTGTCTCTATACTTATATTTGAGATATTTATTTTTTTCTATCTATCCATATCGTTCTCTATACTTTCTTATACCATAAAAATTCGACTAGAATATACTAGATGCGATACTTCTCCCTCCCTCTATAACTCCTTTTCCCTTCGTAAATATCTTTATTTCTCTCTCTCGCTGTCTCTATAACTATATATTTCTTTCGCCCGCTGTATTTCTATCATTTTCTCCTTCTATCTATCTCTCATCTAAGTCTCCTTAAGTGAACAAAATTAATTGTTTAAGAAAAACTGTTCTTTCAATCCTACCACTGAAAGCACTTCGTTTTGACCTCTCTCTACCCCACTCAGTTACCGAAATATTTTCTTTGGTGTAAAGCTATATGAAAATAAGAACTGAAAATAAAGCTATTGCAAATGGATGAACTCTTTTTAGGACTAAGAGCAGTTTTTTTCGACCGCGAAGGCTTGATGTGCTCCACTTATTAAGTACTAAATCCATATATTCTTCAGCAGCTTAAAGCATGAACGAAAGTAACTATTTTTTTTTTGTTGGAAAAGAAGCAGAATTCCCACAAAATTGCTAAGGTTTAGGAGTCAAAATTCTGAAACAAGAATAAAAAAAATTTAGAGATTGTCTTTGCATATAGTTCTAGCTGATTTAAAAATTTTAATTCTTGAAATTATTATTATTTAATATCAAAATTTTCTAAATTAGAAAACTTCGAATCGCTAGCTGATGCTGGAGTTAAAATGATTAAGCAACTCATGTCATCTTAAAAGACAGCTAAAATTCATACATTGGTCAAATACATTCTACATTCTTCAAAAAAATCTGTGAACATTTTTTACTGCTCTTCCTCTTTTCACTAAGCAAGCGTACAGTTCTCAGACGCTTAAAGGAATTTCAACATTTCTCAAGAACTCCAAAATATATACATACACATAAAAAATGTGAAATTTCAAACAGCTCATTAAATTTTCATATGTACACAAAACTGAAATGAAATAAAAAATCAACATTCTTGTAAGAATGCAATGCCAATTGTATTGCAGTGACAACCTGAAGAGAAAATAAATAAAACTTGTGAAAAATAAACAGTAAACATTATGCATTTCGTGGAATGCGTATGACAACGCAGGCACACAAGAAAGTACTTGCTTAAGTCAATATATAGAGCTGGCACATGTGCCCGTTAAGGCTTAAAAGAGCGTTGATGTGGACTGTCCTAGTAAGAAAGTTTGGAAAATGTTATAGAAATGAGAGAATTAAATGTGCAGCAGTAGCTGTGAGCCGATATTAACGGTGTCTGCTCTCACCTATCTTTGGCTCTAAAGGCACCTGTGGTGACGTCACATTAGCTAATGACAGTTACGCTCAAAAAACACACAGAGCTCCTATTTCTTAGCCATTTTGGAGCAATTTCAGCTTTGAGAGTTTCCTTCATAATTTCACTTTTATATCATAACTAAAATATTTTGCTCAGATTTTTTATTAAAAATATATTTTTTTCGTCTTCTCTTCGATGTTCTAAAATCATCATTGATTTTACAACAACTTATCAATAGTTTTATCTTACATTTTTTCGCTCATTCTAAAAAAATTTTTTTCAGAGTGTGTGAAGAGCGCATTTTTGAGATATTTCCAATACTCTCAGTTCTTATGTCAGCTGTATTTATAAAACTGAAACAAAGTTAGGTGAAAGTTGGATCTCTTATTATTTCATACAAATTATTGAGTTAGCAGTAGCAACTTACACGTCTTGCTTGATCTCTTTACAAGCATCAGCATCACATTTCCTACTGTGTCTGTTAAGTTGTCATACAATACTTGCTGTCGGCCTTTGCCAGCATTATTTCCGACACATTCGCAACATTTTCGTCAGGCACATGCAATTTAGCTCTACATTTGCACTCCGCGTAGAGACCGGCTAAAGCAACGGCGGTGTGCCCTTTTTTGGTAGCGCTGTTAGCAGGAATGCATTGTCGCTGAAATTAGTCGGTTGCAATGTAGCTAACTTGACTTTTGCCTTATTGCAAACATTTTCTGTAGAACATTACACATTCCGGATGACTTTGTGGCCACAAAATATTAGCCACAAAGCAATGCAAAGGTTGAGAGAGTGAAGTAGCGGGAAAGGGAAATATGATTGTCATTGCAGACGATGACAGCAAAGACGACGACAACGACAGCGATGGCAAATGCTTAAGCAGCAGGCAGCAGGCAATTTCGTATAATGCAGAGAGAGCACAAGGCAGGGAAGTGGAAGGAGGCAGGAATATGGTGCTAACCAAAAAGTCAACCTGACGATTTATGGGCAACGTCAAAATGCCGCCGTTGCAGTGTCTGTTGCATTTTCAGCGAAATTATTCGTTTTAATTTGTGTTCCTTCAATTTTTTTACTTTTCATCTTTTTTGTTTGCGAAACTCGCTTATTTGCCTTTACATTGGCTGTCTGCCTTACTGAGAACGTAAAAGTTTTGTTTTACTATTTTCGATATCATAAACCTAAACCATGTGCTCGCAGTTAGTATGTGATGTTATTTGTATTTGTTGGTAGCGGTCCAGACTGCAGCTGCTCAGCGCAGTCATGCTGTGCTCGAACTTTGTTGAGTTGCCACTAAACTTGCCACAGTTCATCTTTCAACATTTCATTATATGGTATTACGCGATTTTTTGCTGCCCTGCAATTTTGCTATTTTCAGGTTCAAAGTTGCCAGTCACGGGAATATCCGCCGTTAATACCCGTGATATGTATATATTTAAAGGGGAGTATGTAAAAGTGTATGGAGCAGTGTGAGAGCACACAAGAACCCAGTGGATAAATGTAAATGTTATTAGTTTCGATTTGTTACTAGTAAACTAATTCAGTTAAGGAGTTATGTCCACTTGCAAGTTAGGAAAAGCCTTTTCCTTAAACTTTTTTTCGAAATAGCCTTTTATTCTATGTGTTAAAAAATGTTCATTTTAATAAACGTTTGATTAATTTTAAAAAATTTTGAATCCTCTTGACCCACCAAAAGGTATCTACCGTGGAGGGGAAGTTGTTCGCTGAAATTTATATCAAATCTAAAAATCAAGAAAATGTTTTGTTACCATAGATAAGAACAGATAGTGATCGAGGTACTAGTAAAATTGTGATTTTTGAGAAAATGGTGAAAAATGTGTTTTTTCTTGTGAAAAAGTTTGCACTTCAGAGTGGGTTAAAAAATCGATATTATTGTCAAAAACCTTAGTCTTTCGATCAGTATCTATCAAATATATCTAAGAAACTCGTGCGTTCCAGTCATTTCGGAGAAGTTTTCCTCACCGTCTCTGAAAACAACGTTTCGAGAAAAACACGTTTTTGGTTTTGGAAACCGATTACACTAAACTACATAAAACACTCATATCTACAAAACTATTTGCCAGATCATCTTCAAATATTCGGAGAATATTCTCAAATATATGTACATTCTATATTTATACAAAAAATGTCGATAAATGGATCCTTTGTTTGAGAAGGTTTTTACTGACCCAAACGTTATCGGTATGAATAAGCTTTGATATCATTTTTGTCAAATATAATATATGCCATGCAAACTCAGTAGTAACCGCTCCTGATACTCCTTGACGTCACCATATATGTCACACAGAAACAAAACTAAAAAAAATTTTGAGCAGTTTATAAACATCTAATCCCCAACTAGTTTCTAATAAAACTAGTTAATAAAACCAACTAGTTCACGACTAGTCACTTTAGCTTTATATACGACATAGGATGTGGAATGAATTTATCAGGCTTTTAATCCATTCCTTCATTGCTGCAACACCCACATGCATACCCCGACCATAGGAAGTACTAAAATAACATTTATTGTATTCACAGCAACTTTATAACCAGTCGCTAGCAACAGACAACATGCCATAAAACCGCTCAGATTTTCATGCCCGCCACAGGATGGCAAGCGGACGCATGAGTCAAACACCCAGACCACAAAAGCCCCACTGTGAAAAGCGAGCGGAAACGCAAGATGCTGGCTGTCGCGGCGCCATGTAAGGTAATAATTGAGCAAAGTGAACAATGCCGGCAGGGCATGCCACACACTCATTGTGGCGGGAACATAGGTATTTGCTTTAACAATCACAAGCGAGCGTGAATCCGATGCACTGCCTTGCGGCCAATAAGGCTGCATGCTCGGGCGGCGCATCAAATTCGGAATACATTTCCCTTTGAAGGGGCGAAGAAACGCATTCGCGCGCCACTGTGGTCGCTTTGGTGATGACGTTTGTGCTGTATAACGGTGCGGCGGCATAACCATGACGACAACGCACTATTGTCGCAAAGACGTAGCCCAGCAAGTTAATGACCTTTTTGTGTGTGATATAAAAAATAAAAGTGGGCGGGTCGTGTGCGCGCCACAAGTTGCAAGCTAGGCTGGTGTGACGGCTGATGTGAGGCTTCCACTGTTGAGGATTACTCACATACACACCAACGCTTTGTGGCTGCTGTGTTTTGGAGTTAAAAGCATGTTTTTTCTTTTGCCTCTGCCTTGCATCCGCCACTTTGCGAGCGTCAAATCGCCCGCAGCGCTACAGATGACAATCTTCACGCGTTCGAGTTCATTGGTTGTTGTGTTGAATGTGTAATAAAATATAATTTCAGCAGCGGCCTGTCATTATTGTTGCAGCAATATTTATTTTCAATTTTAATGCTTGAGCTTCATTCTTTATATCTCCCCCCGCTCTACTCTCTTCGCTGCGCTGCTGGTTTTCGCGCATTTTAATTTATCTATATTTTCATATCTACTTGGACACTAACAGTAGATAACCGCGCTTCCGTTTCCTATCCTCACAGTTCACACAGACACTCCCCCAACTTTGCGCTTGTTTTCAACAGCAGACGCTCACCGCTTCCATGCTGCGTCGTCTGTCTGCCTTCTTCTGCTCTTTGGTTACGACGCTGTCATTTTTTTTACGCCAGACAGACACTTGCCACAAAATTGTTGGCGCTCGTTGGCATTTTCATTTTTATTAGAAAATGTTTGTGGGAAAAAGTGACGTTAAAGTGTCTGCTGCTTCTTGGCATGCTTGGCATCCGCCCAGCGCCGTGGTTGCTGTTGTCACAACAGACTAGACAAACTCGTTTGTTTTTGATGCTATGACAGCGCAGTCAAAATTGCACGCCCTTCTGTGTGGGTGCGGGTTAAATGTTAAGTTTTGTACTTATGGTTCTTTGAGGTGTGAGGAAAGTTGAGTTTTTTGCGCTTTCGTTACATTCTTAAGTGTCAAAAAGTATATTAATGTAAAGCGTAGAAGTAACATTTTTTTCGGTGAGGCTTTTAGACGAGCTTTAATTAATCACTATAATTACACGATTCATTTTGAGAATGATTTTACATAAAGTTATTAAAAGTTTGTGTCTACTTTGGGTATTTCGAAAGTTAAATGAAATGACTGTAGTTGAGATTCAGACTCCTCCCACTTTCAGGATCAGTTAGATGTAGTGATATGTCCGCGTGATAAAGAAACTTCCGTAGCGTGAAACTATCCCCAGTCTTTATTACTCTATAGATACAGCAAAAATCGCTATCGAGCTTGAGAATCATTATTGAGATGGAGCATCATTAGCAGGTATGTTATGTTAACCAAAGAGGTTAGATTGACAGTGAAAATTGTTTAATAGTAGTTCCAGATGGTTGTAACTAATCTCTAGAAATTCTCGACCCTCATTTCAAAACTATAAACTAAAAACTAATAAATGTACATCCTTTGGAATTATAATATAAAAGCTCTATTGTGTTCCTATCCCTTTAGCATCCTCGATTCTAAGTTGCTCCAAAAAAAATTGTACTCAGCAACCGAATTTTTGCACCAGATCCCTTTATAAAAGATTAGCAGGTATAGTTTAAATATAGCCCATAGTTTTTGACAAGTCTTGAGGGTTGTGTGAGGCCAACTTCGGTCGAATAACAGCAACCAAAAGTCTGAACTACAATCTTGCTGTACGTTTGGGTCTATAACGAAATTAATTGAGTAGAGGTCTATTAGATCCCATGAGTGATACAGCTTCTACTTTTGATAGGTTTTACACGACCTAAATTTAGTTGATAAATATCACGTCGTCACGATTAGTAGCATCCGAGAAAAAGTAGGGTTTCTCATTTTATATACATATGTACATCCAGCTTTGTGGAACGGAACAGAAACCAATACTCTTGCTGCCCTACCCTACATGGACTTAAAAGTTTTTGGTCTGACTGAGAGATTATGTCAGCTTCTCTCAGCTTGTGAAACAACCGATAAATTCCACGGATTACGAATTTCTATCCTCTGTATTTGCTGGACTTAGCTAACAGCGACTACTTCCTTTCTTCCAGCCACAAAAAGTTGCTCACTGGAAAAAGATCTCACTAAAATGAGAATGTCAAGATGAAGACAAAAGTACTTTTGAGAGTCTCGAGGGTTCACAGGGCAGAAATTTTGTTATACCGTTGTAAAATAGTACATCATTCTAGATTATCTTAAAGAATTAAGGCAATTTTCAGTCAAAAAGTGTTTCTTCATTGTAGAACCAAAGACTTTTCAGTCCATGCCGTAAGTTTTCGAAGGGCTTCAAAAGAAATGTTATCACCCACACATGCTATCTCCCTCTAGTGCCTTATGGATATAAAACACTTTTTGAAATATCGATTTGAAACTTTGAACGCGTCCTTCTTTCCTCTAGAAATTGCACATCTGTTCGAACCGCCGATATCGGGCGACTCTAGCTTTTAGCTGCTACTGTAACCTAAGTTGCCGTATAAACCGACCTATCAAAGTCAGAATAAAGATAATCTTATACTATAAAATATGCACTCATGAGGGTATTCTATTTTCGGTGCAATATATTATGCTAAATATAAGGGGAAGTTCTGAACTCACCGACCAGTCTAGTTCTAATCCCCTAAATACAATTTCAGCACTTTCGAAATTTCAAATTTATCTATATTTACAGATTTACCTAAACTTACTCGCATTACAAACCCACTTTTATGCCACACTTCAGTCTCGCAAACGTTAAAACAAATTTGCAACCTTTGCACAATCACGCGCACAACCCTCACTGCGTCTGGCGTAAGTCAATCAGTCAAAACGGCGTCGTCAAGTAGCGCAGTTATGCAGTTATCGAGTCAGTGACCCAAGTGGTTTCGCACTTTAATTAGCAAATTATTTTACGACTGCGCGAAAGGGTCGTGTTGCAAGCGCGTGTGTTAATACACCAACACACATACACACAGGTATATGCGAAAAACATTTCATGTTGCACAAAATCACGCTTCGCGCTACTTACGTAAACACATTTAGTTCGCGAACAAAAAAATGCGCAAAGAGTTGCTGCAATTACAATTATTGCAGCTGCTGCTGAAGTGGGTTGCCGCACATACTCAGTTTTGCTATTTTTTGTGTGGCTTTTATTTGTTTTTGTTTTTAATTTGTTGCTTATTAATGCGCACAAAAAAAACGCATTATATTTCTTGAAATTTCAGTTGCAATGTTGCAACTTCGAAACTTGAATGCTAAGTACTTTGGCGTGCTCGACTGTGCGATATTTTGTGGCATGCGAAAATTAATGCGGCGGCAACTTGGCATTGGTTGCATTTTATGCCTCATTACATGTGACAGCCTCATTGCGTCATGGCAAGCATATCAAAAGGGCGCACTGCTTGCGAAAAATAAATGAATTACAACGAAAGTGCAGTAAATTGAATGACGAGAAGGGTGGTTGCCAGCAGTGTTGAATAACCCTTTGATAAGTGGATATACGAGTTATGGAAAATTTAGAATTTAAGAAACGAAAATTTGACATCTTTTACAAAACTTTTCGAACTTCTACTTCAGCTGAGTGTAAAAATAACAGAAATCGCATTTGGTGTGTGACTTCGCTAATATGTGTTGACGCCTAATTGTAGGCAACAATTTTTTTAAATATGGAAATTTTATATAAAAATATAACAAATATATAACATGAATTATTCTTCATTTATGAAAGATACTATAATTATATTTAATATGAATAGAGTTGCTTGCATGTAGCCGCATGAATGAATATAATGTTACTGTAAAGCTATAGTTGAAATTTCAAGTGGATGCGGTGTAGTCTGCGACTACAATGGTCGACCGATTTGAAAAATGCAGTTTCTAGAAAATCCATTTAAAATTGTTTGTGCTTTGGATTGGACAAAACGTTTTTTAACATTACAACATTTGTATAATTTTTTTAAGAACCTAAAGAACATTTTTATGACCACCCTCTAAACGGGTTTATATCTACTTGCAAGTCAAATAAATACGTTTGCTTGTAATTCTTTTTTGACGAGGCTTTCTATTTAATAATAATTAATTAAAAATTATGATTATTCAAAAAATTTAATGAGCTATAATAACCAGTAATACATTTTTAAAAAATTTCGATTGCGTTGATCTCGCAGCCAACCTTCAGAAGGACCTCCGAAAAAGGTGTGAAAGCTTTTTCTGTATAAAATTATCTCCAAAGTCCAATCCAATCCACAAACTAAAAAAAATCTTATTCCCATAGATAAATACAGTTAATTGTCGGAAGACTAGTCAAAATTTTGATTTTTGACAATATGGCGGCTTCCCAAAAAAAGTCACTTTTTGTAAAAACAATTACATTTCAAAGTGCCTTAACAAAATTAAATTATTATCAAAGACCTTATTTTGAGTAAAAATAAAAACCGATTTTTTGAAATTCCGATAGTTAAAAAACCAAGAAATGCTTCTTTTTTTTTAATTCACTTCATTCATTCATTCTTCATATAAAGACTAGAAAAACAATAATTAAAATAAAATGTTTAACTTATAATATCCAATTGAAAACTAAACAGGCACTCTTAGTTAGATTTATCTTTATAAATATTTTTTCTATAAAATATATAATAAATAAATAATCTACTTATAAATAATGTTTTACCAATATTATTATACTCATAATATGCAATAAATTCTTTAAAATTATAAAATTGCCTTCCCACACCGCAACTGCAAATTGAGTGTCATTATTCTTAACATGTTTCATATTATTAAAGTATTCTATATATGCAATTTATTGCACAAATTCCTTTCATTATATATACATATATATATGTGAGTGCGCGTAATATTTGCAACCACGGCAGCAATCATGGTTGCAAAATTAATTTCTGAGTGAAAATGAACGTGACCCATATATTGTTGCGGCCAACGCCAACCAACAACTTGCCAACCAACCGAACAGACAACAATAACAACAAGCGAGGCATTCAACAGCCAACCCACAATTTAGCCAATTTAGCAAATAACCATGGCCCATAACGCCCCAGTTACCCACTTTGGCAACTGTATGAATAACAATGCGGAACGCACACATACACACACATAAACCTTTACTCACGCACGCATGCATATATATATATAAAAATCGCATTAGACCAACAACTACCATTGACATTAGCTTAATTCGTTCGTAGCTACCACCCCCCACCCGGCCGCTTGTTGCATGCTATTTTGCGCTTGCAACATTTTTCATGCGATTTTCCGAGTGTCGGTCAGAGTGCGATTTCATAAGTGTGGCAATGCGGCAACGGCAAGTTGCTACTTGCAATTTACGCGTTCATGCTTGTTTTTTTTTTTGCTTTTTTTTTTTGTTATAAAATATAAATCTATTGTTTTTCGGTTGCAACATTTTTTCTCGCAGCGTAAATTAACGTTCGCGAGCAGATGCGTTAAAATTATTTTATTTATGTTTATGTGGGTGTATAATATAATATATATATATGTATATATTTGTATATATGTGCATAGCATATAGCATATAGCGTTGCATATTCACAATTTTATGGCTGACAGAGTATGATTTTGACGAACAACCAGCGAAGTTGTGGCAAAACTTTTTACGCTTCGTTATGCACAATTATTGAGATCGTTGTCGCTGCTTTTAAATATTAATGCGATTGTTTTTCATGAGTTTCACAGCGTAAAATACTCGTCAAAGTAGTCATTAAATTTTATAAGTCGTCATAATAGTGAATTGCATAACTATGTATGTATATGCAATTTTCACACAGTACTATTGCTGCTACGAATTAATTAATGATGTAATTTTATAGCTCAGTCATTACAATAGTCAAGTGGTTCTCACAGGTATATGTATAGATATTCTTTATTTAGAGCTTAATGACTATATTTTTTTTGAGAATAGAGCACTTGCCCTCTAACTAAATGGTATATCAAATTTCATTCAATCAAAATCATGAAATGAGAAATTCACGCAAAATTATGGCATCAATGTGAAATCAAAAATACTTAAACACAAGTATAAGAATCATATCTTTTTAACCATTTTGTAACTTAACACAAATAATTCATAGTCAATTTAGCAGTCCTATATGTAGATGATCGAATTAGGACGAGAGGCTTGGAAGAAAATTCGAAACGATCGAAAAATAAAATTTTCACTGTTCTTCCAGACCGTGTTGTTTCTTTGAACTCAAAATATTCGGAATGGAATCGACGAAAGAGAAATTGTCACATACATAAATGGCTGTCACAATATCAGGAACGTAAACATCATTCAAACTTTCAACCTCCTGACTTGTGTTTTCGCCTTTATCGAAGAAAAACTGTAAAATCAGTTTATGCAATAAATCTTATACCATTGATTGCCTGTAACGTTTCTTAAAAAATTTTAAAAATTGTAAAAAAATGCATATACCAATATCTTACATTTGTATATTATATGAAAAATTAATTTTAGGATAGGAAAAATGTTTCTCTCATAACCTGGTTATTAAGCTCTACAGCGCATTATAAAACGAAATTTTCGAAAAGCTATGCACAAAAACAAAAGTTGTATGTCCTGAACCGGGTATATTAGGTTGTACACGAAGTTTGTTAGATCCAAAAGGAAACGTCGGAGACCCTTTAAAGTATATATATATATAAATGATCAGCGTGACAAGCTGAGTTGATTTTGGCATGTCTGTGCTGTCTGTCCGTCTTATCTGTATATACGCGAACCAGTCCCTTAGTTTTTGAGATATCGCTCTGAAATTTCGCACACGTTCTTTTCTCGCCAAGAAGCTGTTCATTTGTCGGAACCGCTATAACATATAGTTGGCATACAAACTGAACGTATGGAAATCTTTTTTAGTTGACGAGATATCTTTATGAAATTTTGCCTGGATTATTTTCCAGGACAACGCTAAAATATCCGAATTTTTTTTAGATAGTATTACTATAGCATATAGCTGCCATACAAAGTGATCGATCAAAATTAAGTTCTTGTTTGGCAAACTTTTTTATTTGTGAAAGGCTTTCTAGCTTTGGTACAACCGCAGTTAACATGTTTTTGTGTTTAAATATATTTATATTTTTATTATTTATGAAATGATATTTCAAAATTAAAGCACTTAATATCATAGCGATGTTTTACGCTTGCAAACACTCTCCTACAATCCGTTGAAAGCTTCCATGCTACTTATCGCGTTTTTTAATCTACGACTTAAATACAATTCGTTAAAAATTTTAACCGCTAAAAATGCTCACGCCAGCTTCACAGTCTTAGCTGCACTTAAATTTTGTATGACTCGAAACACGCTCGTAAACTAGCAACAGTAGCGCAAAAAAATACTAACTATTTACATTTGAAAATGCAGTAAAACAGCAGATAATCTCTAACCGAGCAACTCCTACCGACCTCCACCGACCGCACCTCAAATCCACGCAACCAAGCGCAAGTTCGTTCCCATTGTGTATTACAGTGCGCACCAACTAATTTGCATAAGCGAACTGTTTTGCGGTTGCCATTGAAAGTGATTGCACGCGCGCCGTAAGGGGGCTCACGAAATGACAGCAAAAACGCATACAGACAATCGTAATCACACGTTTGAGTGACAGCAACATGCCCGCCTAACCGGGAAGAGTTCTTACGCATCCAAAAGTAAGGAGTGTGTGCGAGTGTTTGAGGGCTAAGGTAAATAGACCGTTAGGTCGTTGTGTGGCTACATGAATACTGAAATAAATAGACAGTCGACACAGCGCTCCGACACGAGTATAAATAGACATAAATTTTCGTTAAATAAACATAACAGCGTTGGTAGCTTGCGGTATGCGTGAGTATTTGCACGGCTGGACAGCATCAGCAGGGCTTGGTTGACTTCGACGCTGAGCAAAGCTGAGCTGAGCTCACTTGCGGTGACGATGAAAGTCAGTACCTGTGCCAAATAGACTCATTGAATGCCGGAGCACACATTTATGCATGTATGTATGTGTAAGATCAAGCAAACACCGAAGTGACACGACAGCGCTGACGCACAGGATATTAAAGCAACAGAGACCGGCTTGAATGGCGAACGTGACGGTGTCTAACTAGTGAGGACGTTGGGGTCAGCAATGATATGCTCCTGTGGGACAAGAACACGTTAGTCATGAGACAATAAACCTACAGAAGCCTCAACTGGCAAACCGACAAACGTGTTGCAAGTAGCATGCGCAACCAACATGTGAAACCAAATGCGCTTGCTTGCAACGTAACACAGATGGTAGATAGCAGGAAACTGGTAGAGGCGCACAAATGAGTGATATCCAAGCCGAACGAGGTGACGGCGAGGTATAAACGTTGCTTACCTAGCATTTTGCCAGCTTTATCTGATTCCGCCGGTGGCAAGCATCAGCAGCATTGAGTGTAAATAGCAGGGGAGCGCACAAAGGCACACACTCACTTACTTACTTACTTACTTGCTCGTTTAAACGAGAAGCCCAACTCGAGGCTGTATTCTTTTGTTTGTATTTATGTCACACTGCTGCGGCAAACACGCGCGCCACTGCATCTGCAACCGAATTGGCCATGTTACGAAGCCCTAATGTAGCCAGTGCCCCGGTGCTGTGCGCGTAGGTGGCATTGTTGACCTGCCTCAGTGCAGCAGAAGTTAAAGCATCATGGCGCTAATTGAAATTCCAGGCAGCAGTACAAGCAGGCGTCGCAGACTTTGGGGCTGTTTCTGTCACTTGAAGCGTAAAATATTTAAACAGTTCACAAAGAAAGTCATGCGAAGACATACTCACAAAGCGGAAGGATAATAGCAGCGGCTTAGTAGGAAATTTTGGGGTCGCTTTAAATATATTTTTATAAAATATCAGATCTGGTTATATTTTGATTTTTTTAAATTCCAAATTTTTTTACATCTGGTAAACATAAAAAATGGTTATCAGTGAATTTCATTGGCTCTCACTAAATCTTACGGGCTCTCCTGAGTTTTCTCCTTGCCTTTAAACGGTTGTTACTGACCCTCAAACCTGACTTTCGTTGGCTCTCACTGACTTCTACCGTCTCTCACCATTTCTCAATCTTTCTCACATGCTCTCTTCGGCTTTTACTGACACTTACTTCGCTTGTTGTCACTGCTACTCACGATCTTTCCTCTGCTCTCACTCTTCCTTACCGACTCTCCCAGGCCCGACAAGATCTTACAGATGTTCCCTAAAGTCTCCATAATCGCATATAGCCCAATTTTTGAACTAATACTCATAAACCCTGCCGTATCCCTTTTTTATCTCTTATATAATTTAATTTTTTTTTATTTCTTTATAAATTATTTTTAATAAAAGATCACAACAAATCTTTATCAGCGCAGGGAAGAAGACACTCAACAAAATGCTCACAGCATAGCGGGCGGCAACAAGCACAGCTGGAAGAAGCGCAGCTATCTTCTGTTAATTCAACAGCCTTAAGTGTTGAAACAACCACACACACGCTTACAACAATTGCTGGTGGGAGATAAAATTCCGCTGGCTCTTTACTTTAAAACTACGTGAGATGACCTACTGCGCTAAATAATAAAATGAGAATTAAGTGGAAATTATTTCAAAAAAATCGTTTTGCCTTGACATATAAATTGACCCAGATAAAAATGTTAAATTCCGAGAAAGTCAACAAAAAATTAAAAAAGTTTATTTCCGCTGTGTGAACACTCACAATTCCAATGAAGCCATGTGCGTTCTACTCGAAAAGCCTTGCACCTACATTGACAGTAACAACACGTGCCCCTCTGTCTTCCATCGCCACCTTGTACAGTAACCCAGCACTTATTCAGTATTCCCTGATTTAGTAGCCAGTTCTAGCTGCATCCATTAAAAAAGTTAAGTCTCTGTTGAGCGCGCTCTCGAATCTAGCACAGAGTGATTTGCTGCTTCATTTGTTGTCGAACGGAAATGAAAGGCGAAAGGACATGACTGACAGGTCATGTGGCAGATGGCGTTGGTAATGGCCTCACAGCCGGAAATTTGATGATTTGCCGAATGCGATTTGTGGGTGTGTAGCGAATTGTGCTGTCTCTTTTTTGGCTATTTTCTTGTTACTTTACTTTTCGAGAGAATTCACTTCCCGTATGGAGAAATGGGTTTGTTTTGGTGATAAATATTGTGATGCTGGGTTTGCATATAAGAGAAAGAGAAAGGGGAATATTACTTTGGTATGCGAATAAAATTTGCAAATGAGAGAGTGAGGCTTTATATGGTTTTTTGCGAATACTCAGTGGGAAAACTAAGATGCTTAGGAGGAAATTAGTTTTATTGTTTATGTTACGGAAAATATTCAGAAATTAGTGCAAGCTGATATAATGAATAAAATAATTTAGAGTAATATTTTGTCTTCTTCTTCTTTCTATTAAGAAAAGGTATATAAGGTTATTATGTATATATAGTTAATGGTTATAAAATATATCATATACCTATAATTTATTTGATCTATATTTTTGGCTATTTTATTTTTAAAATTACTTTTAAACATTTTTAAACATAAAAAAAAAAAATATGTGTACCCTAAACAGGGTATAATAAATGTGCTATGCAGCTTGCAACACCCAGAAGGAAACGTCGGAGACCATAAAACGTGTATATATAAATGATCAGTGCGATGAGCTGAATCAACCATGTCCGTCAGTCTATCCGTCTGTTGATATTTAAAATCGCGAACTAACCCCTGAGCTTTTGAGATATTAATCTGAAATTTTATTTTTTATTTTTCAATACGAGCTGGAAATAAATTTTTAAAATAAATAAAAATAATTTTATTTTTATATTATTATGTTTTTTATATATTTATATTTTTTTAGTAAAATATATTTTTTGTTATTTAAGTCAAAGCTTTTTAGGTTCCTAAATATTATATATGCTAAAAAAGTATTTTGAAAACCTTAATTTTTTCAACTCAATATCACATGTCTTGCAACTGAATATTTTTACTCACATTTTTCGATTTTAAGATCAGCATATGTTTTTTTTTCTTTTTATCAACAAACAATTTTACGTTTTTTAAATTTCTATTGAATTTAAAATATTTTTTTTTTTTTCAATATACTAACTGAACATATTTTATTGCTCGTAAATGAAAATCATTACATCGCTATTATTTTGCAGTCAATTTTAAATTTCATTTGAATTTCTCATAAATTCTAAAATAAATCCTATTAAGATACAAATTCCTGAACAACAACTTATACTCTTTAAATATACTTGCAACATACCTATATTGAAATTTATTACGCTTAATAATTTCCACAAAATTACTGATTCATCAATTAAATTTTTGAAATTATTCCGTTTCAATTTTGCGCTTCCATTTATGAATATCTAATTTAATTGCTACATTTATTGCGTTTCACTAATTTGAACACATTATTATTATACTTGCAGATTTACAAAAGTCAAAGCAAGCGAAACAAGGCAACAAAAATACAATAAATACTAAAGCAACAACAAAAGAAACACCAGCAAAATAGCTATACAACAATTACAAGTGAGTAAATATTAAGTGGATCAGTGAAGAGAGCATTTTTAATTGATGTTTGATTACGCAAATAAAAGCCCTCGTTGCGAAGCAGTGTATGTGTGATGTATGTATGTATGTATGTACGCTTCTGTGTGTGTAAGTTTTTACTTGAGTATGCGCGGGCAAGTGCTTAATCTGGCGTAAAAGCGCGCTTACTAACATACATGTAGGGAGAGAAGGCAGACTCAAGTGTTAAAGAGCATACATATGTATATATTGTATTTGTATATGTTTGTTTGTGTGCGCAGTAGTGTGGTAAAGTAGCACTCGTTTTGACCTCAATCAATTGATTAATGGCCCACAGCAGCAACGGGCCATTTGAAGTACACGCTGCTTATATATAAATATGTATGTAAAACAGCTGTTTTTTGCCACGAATACACCAAGCTACCACCACGGAAGCTGCACAGTAAAAGCAACAGCAAAAAAATCTTTACACACACATATATATATATATATATATATATAATATAAATAGGTGTAGATGTCAGTACGCTCTACCCTCAGCAACCACAAGGGATTTCGGTATTATTGCCAGCCGACGCATTAATGTATGTCAATGCAATAATTAATTGACTACAACAACAGAAACAACAACGCCTTGCTGCTAGCAAGCTCCAGCCATCCATAATGCTGATTTCTCTGCGGAATTTTTATTTGCCTATTATATCGATATTTCCGTCATACTCGAGTAATTTTCGCAAATTAAAGCAATTTCATTTCTCGATTTGATTTCCATTAGTTTACGCTGGTTGTTGGTATAGTTGCCTGCTAAGCTGGCTAGTTGGTGGGGTCGTTTTAATTTTTCATTAACTCTCTTCGAACCGAAACAAGCACAAGCAGCTGACAGTTTGACAGTTCGGCTGCAGCTAGGCAATGCCAAACTAAAGCGACTAATACCAACAACAACACACAGCAACATGCGCACCTTTGTGTTGAGAACTTTTGCTGGTCTACATGTTTGGGTTAGCCTATCTTACGGCGGCAATCTTTTAGATCAGACGCACAAACACACTTGCATATGCACACACTCATAAATCATTGGCTAAAAAGTTTTGTTGTTGCATGTTCGGCTGGTTCCTTCAGGCTTGCCGCTGAGCGCTTGGGTTCTACAAAGTTCTACAAAGACCTCCGTACATACTCATTGACTCAAACTACCAACTTTAGGCCTGTCATGTCCGATTAGGCTGTGCAACTGCGTTGTAGACAAGTGGCGCGACTAAAGCCGAATGGCCACAATAACCCTATCAGGCACAAGCCATTGAATTACCAAAAGCTCTTCGACTCCGCTGCAGCTCACCGCACGAATTTAGTTTTCCAACCGCTTGGCAGTCAACAGCACCTTCCTATTTCCTCTGCTCATTTCGCATACAAGTTTGTTTTTCGTATGCTCCCACATCCGCTCCAGCGTAAAGGCAGAGAGAAAAAAATTATCGCTTTTAGGCAGCAGACAGACAGTTCATGCAAGTTTAATTTCTCGCTTAAAGTTTTAATAATTTCCGACGTTAAAATTAATTTTTTGCATATAGTGGCAACATGGCCTTCGGAAGAATTGAATCTGTGTCTATGTGTACAAGAAAGTTTAAAAAACTGATTTTCTTGTGTGGGTTTCACTAATTTAACTTTTTGATGAGATTTTAGTTGCTTACAATGACTTTATTTAATTAAATTAAATATTTAAGTATATTTTTCAATTCGTCAGTTATGCTAAAAATATCTTAATAATCGGTACTGACGGTTCCTAGTAAACCGTCTTGAAAGTAGCTACTTACTGTTTTCCTTCTTCTTCTTTGGCACCGCAACCGTGGTTCGGTCTGGGCCGAGAACACAAAACTTCGTCCGTTGTCTCTATCCTATGCGAGGTAACGCCAGTTGTACAACCCAAGTGCAGTCATGTCCCTATGCACTTGGTTTTTCCATTAGATTCGTGGTCGTCATTGCTTCCGTTGTACACCCAAGGCTGTCGAGTCGAGGGAGATTTTCGCTGGAACGTCATCTTTCATGCGCGTGATATGGCCTAACAGCGCATTAGTTGGATTTTTATTCACTTCACCTCATACAGTTCATGGTTCCATCTTCTTCGACTCTCATCGCTCACGCAGACGGCTACAAAGACCTTGCGCACAACAATGCTCTTGTATGCTCCAAGTGCTTTCTCATATCGTCTCGGCATTGTCCAAGTTTCAGCACCCTATAATATAACGGGATAATAAAAGACTACTTAAATAGTAAAATAAATCATTAATATTTTCAAGTTTTTATTTTTCAAATTTGTGACGTTTATTTATTTTTTAACTTTTCTATGTTTACAACTGTTTAACGTCCTCTGAATGTTATTTCACAGATTAATTTTATTAGGAGGCATCCCTATTTAACAGTTATCTGGTTCTGCTACTTTTGTATGAAAGAACTACTATTGTATATAAGAAGAAATTATTTTATTTTGTTGGAAATTGTTTAATGTGAAAAATATGGCAGCGCTACTCAATATGTTTTTTCCATTTAATACTTTTTTAATTCAAAACATATGGCAACTCTGTCAGAGATATTTGTTTAATTGTTTTTTCAAAAAAAATAATTAGTATACATGGCTTCAGTACAATATTTTAAGTATTTTTTGAGTAAGAATATAAAAAATAATTGGCAACTCTATTGCAAATTTTATTCGCTCAAATAAAATAATTGCGCCTGTAGTTAAAATATTACTATAAGGGTTTTAAAGTTTATCCTAAAAATCGCATAATTCAAGTTGCTATTTATTCACTCAAATTAGGTGGCAACACTATTAAAAATTGTACCAGATCTAATACGAACGATTTTTTAATATTTTCTGCTCGCGTCAAAGTTTGCATTATTTTTATTAAAAATAATATTTCATACTTGCTGGCAACTCTTCAAAAAATAATTTTTCAAACTAATGTTGCTCTACTTTACCAAATACTTAGTAGGATTTTGTGTATTTAAAAAAAGTACGCTTATATGTTTTCTAAACCATTCGGGCAGCTTTTCTTTCATATATGGACGCATATTGCTTTTTCTTCTTATGACCCAATAAATAAATTTTTAATTCTCTGCATTTGAAAATATATCAAATTTCCAAACAATGAAAACTTGAATCTTATTTGCCCAATTATTTACCAATTCTACTTGGCGATTTTCTAAATTTGCAATTATGAACTCGTTAACAAAAGACGCATGATTTCTAAAGAATCATTTATGCATTTGTTCAAATGTACTCGTATGTATGTTTATAGTATACATATATGGATATACAGTTATGTTTAATGATAGTTTTAAGTATTAGAAAACAATCTGAACAACAAAGTAATCTCAAATCTCTAATCTGCATCATTTACTCATTTGTTTCGCAAGCTTTTGCGAAATTTATTTCCATTATGCAATTAATAAGGAATTACAATGCAAAGTTTTAATCGTCCTAGCTTCGTGTGCTTGATGAAGCATACAATATATATAATAGATGTTGTTGCATATTAATTCAAACTCTCCTTTGCCTTTCATCTCAAGCGCCAATTTAAACTGCTACTGGCAACACTTTCTCTCCGCGCCTTCAACTTTAATTGCAAATGTTTAAATTTATGCGTGGTAGATACTTCTCGGTTGTTGCAGCGCTCTTGCAACATGCAACATACCAATAAAGCGCGCAGCAATCGCTGCGTTACTGTTACCTTTTGTTTATTAATTTTCTTCTTGCTTATTATTATTATTTTTTTCTTTTTCTTCTGCTTGTTCTTGTTCATATTTTATGTTCTTTGTATGTAATTTGCAGAATTAAGCTGCTAAATCTTCCGTTAGACTATTGTTTGCTGCAAGTTTCTGCTGTCAAATTAAGCGTTAAAGTTATAAATAAAGTTGACAGAGTAATAAATATCCAAAAAATTTCTAATATAGCTTTGAGTGAGTTATTTTTCAGAAAATATATTTTAAGACTCATGAAAATTAGATAATACATAACTATCTTCCTAACTATGTCTACAAATGTTTTCTTATACAATTTTAAATTCTAAAAAAAAAACTAGCTTCAATGCAATAGAGACTCTGTACCTCTCGCATAGGTTTTCATACACAAAGTTCCGTAAATTTGTTGTTTGAATTTGTTGAATATGTTTATGTACTTTTATTATACTCTACTTAATCTCAATGCCGTGTTGGAGATTGGGCATAAATGCTCTCAAGTTTCGTAAACACCTAAAATATGTTTCTTCAATTATTGAAAACTCTCCAGTAAATCTATCACTTCGGTTCTACTAGACAATTTCTTTTATTTCGATAACCGAGGATGCAGCCGAAGAGAAAATGCTAGCTACATCCTTTAGTCAAGCAGTGTCGAGTACATCACCACAATCTGTTATTTGGTCTATATTTTCATCCCTTTTCTTGCTGCCAACCAATGACTGGAACAGTTTCACTACAAAAAATACTTGAGTTCTTTATCGATATTTTAAATGATAGCCAAGTGTACTGCTACTCGATGGTAGTCTTTTGAGATTTCTGGTTAAGAATCATCCTGTATGTTCCTTAAAAAAGATTACACCGACTAACATTCACTCTGTTCTATATTCTACTCTAAGGAGAGATAAATAAATATGTCTCTCTCGCTTTCTAGTTTTCTCACTTTAATATAAAGTTGGAATGGTAATCTCAAAGAATTACAATAGTATCATCCAAAAGTAACACCAGAATATTTCCAAGTCTTTAAAGATCAATGGGATTCTGGAAAGACCAAACAAAAATTGGCCACATTGGATATAGGGTGTTTTAGAATTATGTTTCTTTTTGCTGATATCGATTAAACAAATTTGACCCCTGATCCACTTAAACTGTTTAAAGATTCGTTCATCCACCGTAATTAATAACAATAACACCGAAAAAGTTAAAGAGACAGTGCTCGAAAACCGTTGTGTTAATATCAGAGAGATAGCAGAAAATCTCAAGATCTCTTATGGATCGACTCAATACATTTGGTTAATGTTTTGGGTATGAAGAGTGTCAATACTACTAGACTCGTATCAAAAGACCTGAATCTAGATTAAAAGATATTTATAGTACTAATTAATTATGTAGTAGAATAAGCCGAAGCCACCGACTCCCTTACTTCGACGCTTACACGCATTTCAGTCATTTCCGCCTGTTCTGATTTTCATTTTTCACGTAACTCAAGCGCAGAAAGGAAACAGCGCAAGCATGTCAGAAGAGAGTTACAGCAAAAATGAAGAGTTCACAAGGAGAAAAGAGCTTTGGAAAGGAGAAGGAGGGCAGCGGTTGATGCGCAGCGCCTGTTGGTGACTGTTGTTTATGAACACGCTTTCTTCTTGCACTTTCAGCTTCGCTCAGGCGTGTAAGCGCGCTCCAGTTTACACGCTTACAATGAACACGCAAGCAGTGCACGCTTGGAGTCAACAACAACAACAACAATAATAATAAGTGCAATTTTCCGCAGCGAGCGTGGCACATCTTTACACCGCGCATTCTTTCTTAGTTGCATATCTATGCCATGCACGCACACACACACACATCTTTATAAAGAAGTGTGTATGTTTGTATAACTGTGGGTGTAGTCAAGCATTTTTGACTTAACAGCGCTAAGAACAACGCATTACTTTTAATGCCATGCAAAATGCTGCAATTTTTCTTGCTTTCACACATATCAGCATACTCATATACACACATACATAGGTGTATAGTAAATAAAGCGTGGCACTCTGCGCCCTCTGCATAACAACTAAACTATGAAAGCAACATGTATATCCAATTTTTATGTAGTCGGCGATCGTCTAGTTGGGTGGGCGTGCAGTCATGCCCCACACTATATCACTTTTTACAGCTCTTCAACTCTTAAGAAATATGCAAACTTCAGCCATCAAGCAACTGCACTTTCAGTGTCTTTCTATGCTAAATTATTATGCTACAACACTTCCTTGTAAATATTGCGCTTTTACGAGCGCGCTTCATGTATGTGTGTTTGTTTGAGTTTTTGCGCTGGCGCAGCTCATTATGAGTGGGGTGCGGCCGGCTTGGTGAGGCGTTGTTTGACTTTGCTTGTTGTTGCTGTTGTTTTTATTATAGTTTTTGTTGTAATTTTGGTTTTACTTTTTGTTGTTTCTTTAGTGTACTCGCATTATTCCTCATCGCCTATTTACCACGCGCCGACTACGCGCGTACTAGGTCAGGCATAAAAGTTTTGGTGCACGTTGCGCCGCTTTTGCTCGCGTGTTCGCTTTTATTGCCTTTTTAAATGCGGGAAATTAGTTTGTTTTTCACTTTGCTTGCAAGCTCTTTTACTTGGCAGTTTACTCGGTCGCCAGCGAATGGCAACAACAATGTAACTGCCGCCGGAGTTAAATGAACTTTTGGGTTTCCGCACGCGAAAGTGAAATGTTTGCTAAAGACATGGAGTTGTTGTTGTTTTTATAGTTATGTAAAAAGTTTTTGTATAACTGAACTTGCATAATGCGTCGTTGTTAGTTGCGCGAATATTCATTAGGCTTTTTTAATGCGAAGGCTCAAAGGAGTCATACTGTACTCTATTAAACTGAGGAGCTGGTGAGCAATTTGAAGTGCTTTGTAGTGCCTTAATGCCTCAAACAAATTTTGTAAGATTAATTAAACTTACTTAGTGTAGTAGAAACTACAGAGAGAAGCAGTTAGTTTAAATAGCTTTGACTTTTACATATATTAATCTAAAGCAAAATCATATATCAGAATATTCTATGCCATATTAAACTTTTTTTGTAGGTATAAGGTCTAGTAAATATAAATCCATTATTTTAGCAATCTGTATCCTGCGTTATTATATATGTGCGATCAGGTTATGCTCTATGGCGTTAGCAAGATAAGATATTGTGCTAAAAATAATTTTTAGATTGTTTTGTGATTGCTTGACTCAGTATTGTTTGAGCACACGTCAAAGCTGGTCACCAGTAAAGAGAAAATACGTAATTTTTTACAGTTTTTCTTCGATTAAGGCGAAAGCCTCCTCCAGGCGGCTGAAAATGTGAATAGTGTTTATGATCCTGATACTTGAACAATCAATTAACCGCAATTTTGATATTGTCAATTCCGACCATTATTGACCCATTCGATTTCTCACAATGTCAGTTAATACTTTACCCATCTGAAAAGATATGTCATAGGGTTGTGTAGAATCTTTAAAAGATACCCAATAATCACCGTCGGAGTGTATAATAGCACTTTATACATATATGTTACAGATCTTAATACAAATCATCATACAAAACATCACATTCAGCTCAATTTAAATACTTACTTATGTATATATACAGTTATGTTCACTAATTTAGTTCCTTATGGCATGATGTACATACATATATTTGGTACTTCAAAAGGTTGCTTTGTATCAAATTAATCCTTTGCTAATTAGTGAACGAATAGCTGCCGCTATAATTGATATAAGTTTATGTGGCTGAGAGATGTATTTGACCAAAATCAATATCAATTCTTCTTCTTAATATTTTCATGTTTTATATTATTATTATTATTTTTATATTAATACTATTTTTTTTTTTAATTCATAGAGCTAGATATATTTAAAATTACAAAGTCTTCACAATATGAAAGAGATATAAAATCAGAATTTTTTTTTTTTGCTTTTACGAGCCACTATCTTGTCTACAAAGTCACACTTGGTAGTTCGTTTAAGAGTTAATCGCAATTTTTGAACTTCAATGTTCTTTAGTAAAATTCGGTAATCGGCTTATTTTCCATAATTCATTTTTCACATAAAAAATAAAACTCAAACTTTTTGCTTTCTAGAAGATACACATTGGACAAAGTATTATCCATAAAAACAACACTCTGAAATTGTGAGGTCAATTTCGTCGAACTCTGGAATAAAAGGACAATATGAACAACAAAACTCCTTACGGTTTTGTCAGATCAGCCGAACTGAAAAAAATACGTATTTTAATTAAAACCATGAATTAGAACTTAAGCGAAGGAAAAAAAAGAAATTTTGATTTTTACCGAAACTTTTTACAAAAAAATATAAATTAAGTATATTTTTAATAGTTGTAACCAAAATCAAAATCCTTCGTCTAAGTCCTCCTGAAATGTATGTAGAAGATTTGTGTAATATATCATCAATATCCTTAAAGTAGTCTTGAAGAAATCATGACTACCGTCTTTGGAAATAGAATACAGAGAATAACGTGCTTAAAGTTTTTAGTAACAATAAAGCTGGCGTGCCAAACTCAACGCTATATATCCGTTACGCGGATCAACTTGAAAACATAGAACCATATTATAGAGATGCTTTAAATATTAATAATACCAGATAAATTTATATTTTTTAATGCTGTCAGACCCATTTAGCACCTTGAAACTTCTTGCAGACGCTACAACAACCTGAAAGCCTTAATACTGCTGAATTTTATCCCAAAAAAGTCCATTTTGGTTTGCGAATTATAATTAAAATTTTTCCGGTGCCTGTTCTGTTGGTTTCAGACATTTTTTCCTAAATTGTCTTCTTGTACATTATACATATTAATTATCATTAATATCACTCATTATCCGATACCAGCTATTTATTTAAGTTTTTTGACAAAAAAATCAAAAACTGACACAAAAGCACAGGAAATAACTTTTTCCTCTTTGACAAAAGAATTTTTGCTTAAAACATTAACATTACGAACAAACTTGTAATTTTATTAGTAATTTTCAGCCGATTTAGTAAAGTATATTTTTGCTTAAATTTATCACTATTGGCAAGCTTTTGTTCCCATTGATAATATTAAGCCGACTTAGTAAAGCGTCAAATAATTTAATTCTGCTCTATTGGTAAAGTTTCTACCAATTAAATTGCCAACGCACATTCTTCTTTGTAAAATGCTTTCTTTTCAAATTTCCAATTTCAATGCCGAAGCTCTCATTGGTATTCTGAAGCTAAAGAAAAGACAAAGCGCCATATCTCTTTCGGCCAGATTTGTGCGAGCACTTAGCACTTTCGAAAAAGTGAAAAGGCAAACTAATTTACTTACGGCTTTCAATCAAATTCCTTCATAAGACCAAAACTCTATTCAAATTTTCTAAACGTAGTGCTTTGCAAATTCGTCTTCAAATGGTTGCTTGTGATGGATTGAGCGATATGCAAGCGCACACACATATACGAGTATATAGTTAATGTATGCACCATACAAGTATATGGAATATAACTTTTCATTACGTGCCATTCAATCATTTAACTACCTGCCTGCCATTTTTAAGACAAATAAGTTTCAATTGCCATTGAAAGCACATTAAAAATTGTGTCAGCACCAATTTGCTTTCAATTACATAATTCATATGGGTAATGCCTGTAGGTGTGATTGTGTGTGTACATATGTGTGAAGACACTTTGATTGCTTTGAGTGACAATTTACGAATTATTCCAAATAATTTCGCACGAAAAATACGAAAACCCATTAGCAGTCAATTTAAAGTATAGAAAATTGCTGTAGGGGAGAGTTGAGATTACGAGTCGTACACAAAAATTTTTTGTTCTTACTTTTGGTAATTTACCAAATAATCTATTACTGATACCATTCATTTCCGATGTTCTTTTAATGTCAATCAATAGCTTTGTTTGTGCATGTGTGTGTGTTAAGCATGCGGTACCCATACTTAGTCAAGTACGTGACTGTAATATTCATTAAATTATTGAGAGCGGCGTATTGACTTTGAACTCTTTCTGCCTACTTTTTTTGGTTGCTTATGGCGGTACGTGCACAAGGGTACAATTTTAGGCATATAATGACTAATACAAAACATAGTAATATAAAATAAAACAGTTCTTTCTAATTCGATATAGTTCAAAATGATGCCTCTTTACATGGAGCTTATTCTAATTTCCAACTAATTTGAAAGTATTTGATTTTGACTACTTGTATTTGGTTCCGTTTCTCTTTTATTGGAGAATTTTTAATGATTAGGAGCCTAATATTCCAACAATACTAATGAGCTTACAGGGCAAAAACGCTTTTTTGAGTATTTTTTTAAAGAGGCATTTTATTCAATCAAGTAAAAGAAAAAACGTGCATTGTGTGTTTTATAATAATTGGCAATCAATTTTTTAAAATTTTTTATTCATCACTTAGTTAATTTTTTTTTTGTGCCTGCTATCTTTATTGGATAGTCGTTTTAGAGTGCTGAGTGTCGTCAAAAGTTTCATAAAATTTATTTAATTTTAGAGGTAACATTAAGTAACGTTGGCTCCGTTGACAGCAGACCACAAGCGGCAGAAGTTCGGTCAAACAGCTGACAGAGCTGTAATGGCCAATTCACATAGAGCTTTTTCTACACATACTTGTACAACAGTCGCCAGTTTTATTAGAGACAAATACTGAAAGCAAAGCGTTCATTGTGGTATACCCTTTTTTTCGCTTCGTTGTTTCAGTATGAACTGTCACACAAAGCAAGGAAAGTTGCATGTGAATGGGCCTTAAGAAACACTGTGAGGTGTACTATTTCCATAATGACAACGATCGTTTTTAAGAATTATTTTTTTTAATAATTTTTTTTTTTTTTTAATTAGAAAATACTGATTTTATATTAAAAATCTTAGGAATTCTATTGCCAATTAAAAGCTACATATAACTTTAACTGGTCCTGAACCAGTTACAAACAATCCCTAAACAGAATAATTAGATATTTACATGATTTCAGAATTATTACTAAACCACTTTTAAGTTTTTATTTGTATGTGTATGAATAAGGTGGAAAATAGCTAGTTCTGTCATAGCTAAAATGCGGTACATTTTCATAAAATTAAAATTTTCGGTATTTTTGTTATTACTATTATTGTTACAGCTTTCTAATTTTTCTTCATATCCCAAAAAAAAAACTGAATTACCAAAGGACCACTAGACAATTGGTTATATGAGAGTTTTTTCTAGGATCAATTGAGCCTATAAAAACGTTGATTTTAGGAATTAAAAAAACTACTTCATCGAATGTTTTGAAATTTTGAGGGTATATTTATACATGTTTCAAATATAATACACAGTGAAATTTTTGGAAAAAAAAATTTTTTTTAGTTAAACGAGTCCTACGAAAAGTTCCTAAAAAAGATTATCCACTGCTGCAATGATTCCGGCCTTCTCCGTGGATGAAACCTAGAAATAAAAAATTTTCGTTAACTTAATTATCTACGTACAAATCTAACCCGATCAGAAAAAAAGCAAAAATTGACAAAATGGCGGCGTTTAAAAAAATTGAATTTTACCCTAAATTATGCTCGTTTTTAGCCTGTCAAGTTAAAAATTGAACTTGCCTGAACCTGATCAGATCAAAAAACCGATAGGTAGAATTATATACAAAAAAAATGTCATGATGATCGGATCATTTGTCTTTGATTTATCACTTCAGTAAATTTGAAAAATGCTATTCTGGAAATACGCGTTTAAAGTTAAACTGATGGAGCTGATTGAACTGGGCGGCTACACTTTAAATAGCTATAACTCAAAAACTATTTGAGATATTGATTTGAAATTTTAGTATGTTATTTTTGAAAGGTATAACCTAAAGAAAAATGAAAAAAAATCAGTTTTTTCTAAATTTCACTTTAGGTGTGCCCTTAACATTTTTATTTCATTCTATCAAAATATTGATTTTTAATTTTTTTAATTAAAGCAATTTTTTTTTAATTCTTTAAAATTTTTTAATTTTACAATAAAAGCTTAGTTTTGGTATATAAAAATTTTTGCTTAGAAAATGACATCAAACTATTAAAAATGACCTAATCACCCAACCAGTATACTCTTTCTCCCTTTACTAGTCGTGCAACTAGTAAAAGGTGTCTTTGTTTTATCTTCAAAGTTTTTTTTCTTAAACTTCATTGCCTAAAATATAGAAATTATTGTGTTATCTCGCTAGCTCACTTTTTATTGCGCTCCCTATTGCCCATTATTCTTCATTTTTTTTTATTGCCTTGCTTGAAAATCGAGGATTTTTTTTCTCTCCGGGATTACTTTCAAATCTTAATCCCTCCAAAAGCACTGAACATTGCTTATAAATTAACGCAGCTAGGAAAAAACTGCACTGCTTTGTAATATTTTCAAATATTCAATGAATGATTTGATCCCTTAAGATATAAACAATAATTATTGCTCAATTTATCGAACACTACTTTCACTCTCGTTGTCTACTAATAATCAAGTTAATTGCTCTCATACTCAATTTCCGCAAAACCTCCAAGGGGGCCTCAATGGGTGAAATATATACATGATTTTTTGGCAAATATTTATGAATCATAAAGAACTTTTCATTTTACTATTGCCATTTCCGGCGGCTACATGCATATATATATAAATTCATATGTTTGTATACATGTGTATGTGTTTATATGCATATACTCAGTTAGCGCAGTTACGTTATTATTTATGCTATGTGCCACATTTTGTTGCTTTGAATGCAACAACTTCCTGCTTTTATGCGATTTACGTGCCAACATTCGAGGCAATCGAATTTCATTTCATTTCTTAGTGCAATATGATTGTTCACAACTTGCAACACAGTTGCCAACATCGCTCCATTACTTCCTCCATCCTGCGCTCCTACACTCTCTGTCGCTCGGTGGTGTGGTATGGTGTACTAAATATTTTGGCATGTAACTCCTGCGTATTGGTCCAGCCACAGTACTCTCTGTGGCATGAAAAGGAGTTGCTGAAATTGATTCTCAAGTGCAATATCAAAGGAACAGGTTATGGATGAAATGAGCCTATAGGAAAAATTCAATAAATTTTCACCTATGTACAATCAAGTGGTTCCTTCTTTTGTTACTTCTTGTAGATACTTGAATGAGTTGAACTTCATCGTAGTGGGTGATTAATCCAAAATAATATAAATCGATAGTGCAGCTGCAATTTCCGCGTTTTATACGTTTCGATGCCAGAGCCTCTTCAATGATAACAGGCGACAGCCACCGCGAGAAAGTAGGGTGGACTTTTGTTCAGTGAAACTTTAAGAGATGCGTAATGAACCTAGACCCCTAGGGTAAAATAATTCAAAGACAAAAATTTAAAAAGCTGCGAAATTTTTAAAATTCGTTAAATCTTACATTTTTTTTTTATAAATGCAGAAGTTTAAGAGGCCATTAATTTTTTTTTTTTGAGTGTTCTTTTTAGTGCGATATCTTACCTCTTTAAGCCTCCCTTGTGTAAAGCAATAATTACGAAAAGAATGTTTGCCTTAAGATCCATTGATTTACCAATTTCCAAATAAGCTTACAAAAAGAATTCAGATGAAATTCAATCCAAAGGATCGGACGGCCAGTGAATGTAACTTATTTTGACATCAGAATTTGTATAGTTCAATTCTCAGACATAATACATATGTCACGATGCGACTCTTGCGAATTCTGGACAACCCTCTCTCTCGCTCTCATTCGGTTTATTCGAGCGTCTAGTTCGTTGATGCCTATAAAAAGAACTCCGAACTGTTTTGAGTCCGGAGGGAAAACTAGTAGGAAACTATCAGAGATTTCTTTAAGAAATTAATGATGCAGTCAGCCAAGGTGTCGATGACATCACAATCAGTTTGAAAGATCTTTTGGGAAAAGTTAGCCTAGTTAGCACTGCTTAACACTCCAGAATATAAAAAGAGAAATCAAAGCTAGCCTTCCGAGTGGTCTAATCACGTATATTCCGTTTTCAGTGCAGTATTCCTATAGGAACGCTCTCCAAAAATTCACGAACCACAGAAAAGAGAACCGCATACAATAGCAAAACACATATCTACATAAACAAGCAGTCGTAAAACCTTTTTTATACCATATATAAATATATATATGTAAGAGCATGTATGTATATATGTATATGTTTATATGTGGGAGTGAGAGTGCTCTTACATTTGCTCAAGTATTTTTCCATTTCCATACCAATTTTTAGACTCGTCAATTTCAAGTAATAAAAGTTTTGCGGCAACCTCTTGTTGCGCACAATAGCAATGCACATACACAATGCCAGCAGCAACAACGACACAGCAACTCAACCATAGCAATCAATGACAGCAAGGAAACAGTTGCAACCAGCTGCAGCTCTCTTGCTGCAAAAGTAAAATTTTGCATTTATTGTGAATTTATTTGTGGCATTTCGCAATCAAATACAAGAAAAAACAACAACAATAATGTGCGCCTGCGATCAGCATCATCATATATGTATGTACATATGTATGTATGTGTGTGTGTATACTCAAATCGACACAGGCGGTTGGCAGAGAACTGCATGCAAATCTGAGTGGCAGAAGGAAAATAATTGCTGGTATTGGTTGTTTTTAATGATTTTGCTAAAGCAACAACAGCCACACATCTACAGATTTTATTATGCTTGTGCGTTTTGCATTGTCTTTTTTGTATGCCTGAGTGCAAATTCTGAAAATTATAAAGCTTACATATAAGTATGTATTTGTGTGTGGGTGTATTTCTTGGGATTCCAAAATTTTAGTTTTAACTCTTCCAAAATCTTCTAATTCACATGAGCTTGCATATAACTGCCTTTTTACTGTTATAAAGGCTATGCGTAGAATTATGCTGGCATTTGGAAATCTGCTTGCAGTCACTTGAATTACGTAATTTCCTTTTGCAATTGAGATTTGGCTTATTCTCCTTCATGTCCGATTACTGGGCGTTCGGCAGGTATGTATGTATGTATGTATGTAAGTGGCAGTCATGTCGAAATTCTAGTTGCAAACAGCACTTCAAACGTTATTGGGTTGTCTGAGCATTGGCCGCATTGGCCATTACTAACTGTGTAGCTTCCTTTACTCCCTTTCCGCTTTTTCTCTAAGCTTTTGAATGGCAGGAATTGAATTTTATTGAGCAACTAAACCACTTCACCGCAGACAGTTGTGGTCGGTAGTGGCCAAGAATCCAGCAAGCGTGCAACACTACCATACTACCTCCCTTTGGTTCACTTCACGTCACTAATCTGTTCCTTACTTCCAATTCCTGTTGTCCTTCTGCGAATTATTTTACTCTGTGGTAAGCTTTTGGATTTGTGGTTAAATAGAGTATTACTTCAAGTATTGTGAGCTGTAATGAAATACTTACTGCAAGTGTGGTAAGCTGCTTGCCAGCATCTATTATTATTTATTGGCAATTTTTTGGCGTAATTCATTTTAAATGCCAGCAAAAGACATATATTTCCATTAAGAGAAAGAAAATGTCAAAATAAAATTTCTTTCTGAAAATTATTAATTCATTTTCAAATGCTTTTGGATGATTTAATTTCATTTATTTATTTATTTGTTTTACACAAAATCAAAACACTTTAATATAATACAAATTGCTGCAGTTAATATTATTCTTTCGTATCTACTCAAATACATATGTAGAATATGTGTTAGATTAATTGTTTGCTCATTCTATAAAATTGTATGTATGTATATTTGTGCACGTGATTTTATTAGTATTCTGTTGAAATTTTAATATTTCACATTCACTTAATTGAAAGTGGATTTGTTGTGTATCAATAACAATCAGTTTAATATACATTTTTGTTATTGAAATATTTTGTATTTAATTTCTTATGTAGCTTAAGCTTTCATTAGTATTAAAAGTTTTAAGAAATGTAATATTTACAAACTGCATATACAAATTTGATTGCCCTTATTCTCATTTATTACGTAAAATACAAGGCTAAATGGATAAATCAACAAGTTTTTTAACTTACAAGCAATTACTTAAAATAAATTACTTGAACGCTATACTGCTCTAATTTTTATAACCTGAATGGGGTCACGAAGTCATGAACGTCGGATAACCTATATTATGGTATATACTTACATATATATATAAGTGATCAGCGTAACGAGCTGAGTCAATTTAGTTCGTCTGTATATAGCGGAAATGTCCTGCTTCGGAAAACCTTTAATATGAATTTGAAGCCAAAAATTATAAGAAATCATTCGGACAACGTAAAATGAAGCTTCAAGGTATTCATAATAACTATTTGTTCCCGTTTTTACTTCATCTGATGTTTTTTTAAAGTGCCACTATTTCACTATGGGAGAGATGAAAAGTCGCTGGATGAAGAAATATCTAAGAGCGGTAAACGCAGGCGATAGTAGCTATCACGATACACTTATCAGAGGCAATATTACCTATGGAGACTGAATTCAATTCCTTTGATGCAAAAACACATTCGTGTGAATACAACTTATATATTCTTTCCATATCCCTCTAATTTTTGTTTGTGTTTAATTTCAATGAATTTCAAATAATATGATCTACTAAACTTATGTAAATATAATTATGGCATTCTTCTTTGACATAATCTCTATCTAGAGTAATGTACTTGTATTTGCTGTAATGGTTCTTCAACATTTCTATACCGAAAACGAGAAGTCTCTAGGTCTTCGCATGAGCCGGTTGTTGCCTTTTTGATCCATTCTTTGTGAAATAAGTTTTTTTCTAGTCATCCATTTTTTGAGTATGGAAAAGAGTAAATAATCGCTGGATGACAAATATATTGCATGCGTTGGTTGTAAGACTTGTTTATCGCATTATCGTTTTTCTGTCCGCATAGTAATATTTGTTATAAGCTTGCAAAAACACCATTTCTCAAATGATTTTATCACGATAACAAATGTCCTATTATGGTAATGGCTCTGGCACTAAACCTGAGAAGTAGTTTCAAATAACTATTACTTGTTGAGACGCGTTACTTTTATATGGAAATTTTATATTCTTGTATTCGATAATATTTCACAATTCTTCTTCTTCATACATATCAAAGAGTTTTTTTTTAATATCCCTTTTTTTACTACTTCACTAGTAATTTTAACAAATTTTAAGCACTTGTTATTATTATGTTATTGTAGCTCCCCCTTGTTCTTTGCGCTCGCTGATACTTACGACCGGTAAATTCACTCTTAACAAGCTTTAAGTTCTGTTAGTGTCTGCCTTTGTCCCTTTGTGTGTTTTCTCTTCACTTCCATTTTATTCGAAAGCACTTGAAACGTCTGATAAGCCGCGAAAATCCGCGACAAATCCGCAGAACAATTGTCCGGTGCTTACAAATGCAATTGACAATAGCCAGCTGAATAAAGAATTAAAAAAAAGCGATTTTAAAGGTGTTAAAGATATTTATGTACATCTGAAAAAAATTTTATATTAAAGGAAGTACGGAATGATTCAACCCATTTTTGACACAAAGACATACTTTTATCGAGAGTTTTATTTATTTATTTTATTATATGAATTTCAATTATATATCTTACACATTGGCCGATATTTCCGGTAAAAAGTCAACTATAGGCAATGGGGTCCATATATTCAGTACCTAGGGGCTTGAACAGTTTTCGTTCCATTTAGACAATTTTTTATTCATTTATATAGGAAATAGGCGTGCTCGCCCATTTTCGCACTATAACATAGAAATATGAAAAGTATGTTATGTACCGAATTTGGTTGAAATCGGTTAAGCAGATCCCAAGATATGGGTTTTCACCTAAAAGTGGGCGGTGCCACGCCCGCTGACTAGTTTAGAACGCAGTTCCTATAAAATCATCTCATATCATCCTTGAGATAAAATTTAATGTCTCTGGCGTGTTTAGTGCTTGGTTTATCGCGCTTTTAGTATTTTTTAACCCATCTTCACACTGAAGGTAGAGGTGCTAAAAAAATTTGCTTCCAGTGAATTTTGCTAAACCTATTAGAAGGCGGGACCACGCCCACTTTTTAAAAAAAATTTTAACTGCAGATGCCTCTCCCTAATGTGATCCTCTGCACCAAATAACGGTCTTGTATCTTATTGCGGAGCTTAGTTATGGCAATTGATTTGTTTTTGATTAATGGCGTTTTGTGGGCGTGGCAGTGGTCCGATTACGCCCATCTGCAATACCAACCGTCTCACGGTACCAAGAAACATGTCTACCAAGTTTCATAAAGATATCTCAATTTTTACTCAAGTTAGAGCTTGCACGGACGGACGGACGGACAGACAGTCACCCGGATTTCAACTCGTCTCTTCATCCTGATCATTTATATATACATATTATATATAACACTATATCTAACTCGATTAATTTTAGATGATACAAACAACCGTTAGGTGAACAAAAATATTATACTCTGTAGCAACAGGTTGCGAGAGTATAAAAATATAAAATAAAAGTGTGGCAACCATATAATTTTATTCAAGATTAGTTGCCTATAATTTAAATCCATTCATAAATGTGTAAGTCCTTTAGTATTTTTGAAAAATCCCTAAAGCAAAAGTGCAAAAATATGCACTGAATATTTACGCATAAATGTATATGATATACAATATATGAATATGGTATACAAATACACATATGCATATGGTATTTATAATCTCCCTACAAATATTGTATTATATTCAATTTTTCTAAGCGCAAAATTATTTCCACTTATTCACCATCACGTTCGCACAAATTTAAAACCATTTACCATTCTATTTTGGTATAAATCAATCAAGTGACGTTTGGTCTACGACGACGTCCACGGGCCCTACTCTATGTGCTAGAGAATTTGTTGCATATGCAATTGTAATTTCAATTCCTTTTTGCTACGTTTTATGTGTGTGTGTTTTTTTTTTTTGGTACGTATACAGGCCAATTCAATTTGCTTGCATGTGTGCGTATATGTCTGCCAGACATCATCAGATCAGCGCCGCTCGGTTGCAAATGACAGCTGAAATGTGGCGAGCACGTGCCTTCAGGCAAAAACGAAAATAAATTTGCAACAAAAAATATTTATATAAATATTATATCATACATAGCGGTATACTCCTTTATAAATATGGATGTATATAAAATATTATATTTATATGCAGATAGATTGTAACGCTGAAAAATATATCAATGGAGAATGTGCGAAATGTGTTGTAGTTGTAGCTAACTGAAGGTTATAATAACACCATTTGTGATTTCAGTTAATCACATTTTCACATATTTACTCTATATGGTACATATGTATTTAAATATATGAATGAGCGACTTTTTTCCTTAGATTTTTTTTGCTTCTTACCTGCCTCATGAACCATCTCTACGTTCATGATCAAAAAAAAAATATATTTTTATATAACCAATACAAAAAGATTGTATTGTCACTTACAAAAATTAATTATTATTATTTATTGTTTTTTTTTTTGGTATTGACATAGATGCACAAAACAAACACAATGATAAAGCCAAGATTTTTTCGCTGATATGGCATCTTATTTACACTTATTATCTGTGCGTTGAAATGTAGTACATCTCATATGTACGAATAGAGTTCTCTATGTATGTTGTCTTTAAATGCATAATATAATTACTTGAATACATATTTAATTAAGAAATTATTTTTAGAACAAACATCCGATAGTATCACCTAAAGATAAGATATACAATTATTTACGGGTGTGCAAAAAACGCAAGTGTAATTTTTGTGCGAAACATTTGAAAATTACTGTTGGAACAAAACTAAATTCTCTTCTTGTGGTAAACTCGAGAAAATTTTTTGTTTCCTTTCTGGTAAGCTCGCGGTTTAAGAGTAATGTTTAAAATATAATATGCTACATTTAAGTCGAAATTATAGTAAAAATATAATTATTAAACTCGAGTTTAAGCTTCTGATTTTTGAAAACTGTGTTAATTGTCTTATTTGGTAAAATCAGTGTTAAAGTGTTATACATAAAATATAGTATACAACATTAAACTCGAGTTTAGAGTTATTAAAATATGTATTAAACTCGAGTTTAATCTTTTAAGTTTTTGCAAATGTATCAATTTTCACTTATCACAAATTTGGTGTTTAAGTGTAGTGTTTAAAATTTAATATTACACATGAAACTCGAGTTTAAGCTTTTGAGTTTATAAAACACAATAACCTTTCTTTAATACTAAACTCAGTATTTCAGAGTAGTGTTTAAAATAAAACAATTAACAATAAACTCGAGTTTACTTTTGAGAAAATATTTATTAAACTGGAGTTTAATATTCACATATTCCTATACGAAATACATATGTATATAATAGCTGTAAAGCAATTACATCAACACATACGCATATATGTACTACTGTTACTTTGGTCTGATCAGAGTTGCGAATTTTTTAAACAAAACATTCCAATTTTAGTATTAAAAATGTAAAACTTAATAATTTAAAATAAGTACGGTCGTTCGAATTTAAAATGATTTGTAGTCCCGACTTTCGGCTTAAAGACAAAAAATTATTAAATTTTAAGTCAAATATATTTTTAAAGCAGTATTTGCAACCCTGGGTTTCGTACATCTTATATATAATTTTTTGTTTGTTTTTTTGTTTGGAATTCTTACATATTAATCTTTTCGCTAAAGCTTTTCTGATTTGAGCCCATACATATATACATACATCTATGTGTCATTTAATTAAGCGTAGGCAATAAAATCCATTATTTACTCTACAAGTATTCAAATACATTTTTATTTTCTCCATTTCTATATATAAGTATTTATATAAACACACACATATTCAGTAAAACCAATTTACACATTTTGCCTACACAAATGACACTTAAAAAACTTACAACTACAAAACTTAATCAATCAAAGTCTGGCAAGAAACAAGCTTGAGCGGAGGTGGTAGAAAATTAATGGTGATTCAAGTTTGATTTCTAAGTGAAAAAAGTCTCGTATAAAGTTTTTGCTTTTTAGTACTTTTTTTTAGAACTAACAATATATGTATGCAAATGTGAAAACTTGAGTACACAATTAATTTTCATTTAAATATTTGGTGTCACCGAAATCCATAATCGAGTTGCTCTGCTCACGTATATTTTGCTCTTATAAAAACAAAACATTGTGGTTTTAAAACAAAATATTGTGGAATTTTTTATTGAACTATTGTTTAGACCAAAATAAAATGTTCGCTTACTTCTTCCTGACAGTCGCACAAATTAGACCTTTTTAGTAGTTTTTATGTAGTATAGAGTAATAAATGTTTTTTTTTTTTTTGAGTACTTCTTTGAGGTGTTTACTTTTTATAAACTAAATACAATACTACATATCGGGTCCTTATTTACCATAATTTAACATTTTTCTCTGTTTTATTATTATATTAGTTACTACAGAGTATAATAGTTTCGTTCACCTAACGCTTGTTTGTATAACTTAAAACTAATCGACGTATGTGGATATGAAGTTATATGTACATATAGGTATACATAAAAGATCAGGTTGATTTATGATGATGAGGTTTAATGTAAGTACGTCTATCCTAAACCACTAAAGCTATAATAACCAAATGACTGGTAATATTATCCTACGTTACAGTATGAAAACCAGCGAAATCAAACAAAAACCACGCCCACTTTCCATATAACACAGTTTTAAATTCCATCTTAAGCTTTCAATTTTCAGTATACAAATAAAGAACGAATCATTCCGGATAAAACTTTGCACAAATAGTGCCCTTAAGACCTCCAGACTTCTTCATGACCAAAAATTGTCAAAGTCGTTCTACAAATATTCAAGCCCCCACATACCCAATATTGGGAACCCAGCTTCTGTTACGAACTTTTTATAGAAAATACCGGCAAATCTGTGAGATATATTAGAGAAATTCTGAGAGATTCCTTTTCTGATAATAGTATGTCTGTGTGTCAAAATGATTTGAATCGCATCAATAATTAACTTAGCCGCCATATCACTTATGGAAAGATTTTCGGACTTCCGGTTGACTTTAATAAATAAAATAATTTTTGCTGAAAACAAGTAAAATTTAAGTAGGTATTTGACGAGAAATCTTCACGAAATTTGGCAAGGTATGGCTTATTGTCAGAGGTAACGTTTTAATCTCCGAACAAATTATTCAGATCGTTACACTATAGCTTATAACTTCCATAAAATCTGATCGCTCAAAATCAAGTTCTTAAATAGAAACTTTTTCATATTTGTGAAGGACTCTATAATAGAGTCGGTGCCATCACAGTAAACGTTTTTTTAACTTCCCGCTAAGAAAATGGAAAATTTTCTAAAAATCGGGAAGATATTGGTTTCACCCCATTTTGCAAAAATCGAGTTCTCAACAGATCTCGACGTTCTGAGGGTCGAGGAAGCTTCCCCGAACATTTCTACGATGATGTCCGTATGTCTGTATGTATGTGTGGATGTATGTGTGTGTGTGTGGATGTATGTGACCCGCTTATAACTATTAAACTGCACAACCGATTTGAATAAACTAAACGTCATTCCAAAGGGTTTCATTGCACTTGAATTTCGTGTAAGTTTGGACCCAATCGGACCAGTAGATTTCGAGAAATCTCAAAAATAAAAATTCCAAACGACTTGACCGATCGACACCAAAAACTAATCAGTTCTAAACCTTGAAGAAACACATCGTTTGCCGCAAACCGGGTCGAAATCGGTTGATTTACTTGCTAGATATCGAAAACGAAAAATTTCGAAGAGCTCAAAAGCAGTGAAAAAAGCGAAATTTGAACGTTAGCGTATGAAATTAGCGGGAAGTTGCAGGGATGGCCCTTGAGGCCAACCGTTTTCCACATTTTTTTTTTTGTTTTTTGCGTTTTTAGAACTTCGAGTTTGGTACATTTTAAACCCCAATAGCTATCTTATGCATATATATATATCTGTAATAAAATACTTTAGATATGGTAGTTACAAGTAGCAAACATATTATTAGTACCATATAATGTGCAAAGCAATATCATTTTAGCACAAAAAAATTTTTCGATTTTTAGTACACCGAAAATTTTCGGAGACCAAATCGTTAGATTGAAATGTAATTTATATTTATTGTTTTTTAGTATAAAATTTTCACTAAAAATCTCAATTTTAGTGTTTTTAGTACAGGCAATATTTATCCAAATTTTATCAAAAGTTTTATATTGATTAAAGTTATTTTTCTAGTCAATTTTTTAATTGTAATTTTAATTACTTACAATCCATGTACTCAAGCTTAGAAATTTTGACTCAAAATCGAAAAATGTTTGCATATGAAGGTCGTTTGAAAAATTTATTTTTAGTAAAGAGAATATTTTAATATTATAGCACAAACTGAGTTTGTATACAAGCTCATTGAAATTTTACAAAGTTAAAGATATTTTATTTTTAGTACCTAAAAAGTAACACCTCTCTACAACCATGGCTCCATAAAATTTATGACATTTAAATTGTGTCTCTTGCACGGTGAAAGCAATTGTATTAATTTTTATTGCATTTCTTCGTGTCTCTTTATCTGCCGAGGTGCTAA
This sequence comes from Bactrocera oleae, assembly GCF_042242935.1. NCBI lineage: Eukaryota > Metazoa > Arthropoda > Insecta > Diptera > Tephritidae > Bactrocera > Bactrocera oleae. Next base: position 58,213,567 of record NC_091539.1, read on the forward strand.
TGAAAGCAAATAAAAGTCGAAAAAAATTAATATGACAAAATTACAAGCAATTTATTTACGTGCTCTGTCGACGCGCACAATCAGAGAAAGACACATATTTTATTTGTTAGTTCGTTTATTATTAATTTTTTTCCACACTGGGGGCGAAGATACCACGCGCACAAAAAAGCTTTGAATTATGAGCAATAACAAAAATAAAACAAACATCTGGCAACATGCACGCCGCAAAAAAATAACATAATAACAAATTACGCTTTTACAAAGACAAGCATCACTACACGATTTCAAACATATATACATACATATGTACATATTATTTGTTTACGTATGTACTAATCTATGTAAGGTACAGCCACATAAATTTCTTTGTCTGATCGTTTGAAACGAACAACAAAATGCGCCGAAAATTATTCCCAATGGAATTTGCTATTGAAATATGTATACATACTTGTATATGCATTTGTGTGTGTTTTAACAGCGAGTGCGCAAGCTTTCCGGCGAGTCTAAACAGAGGTGTGTGTGTGCTTGTTTCACCGTCTGGAATGGCTTCGGGCATTTTGTGCTTCCAATGTTACAAAAAGACCAACCAAAATATACACAAATGCTCTGAAACGCATAAATCATTTGTGCCTATTTTACAGCAACATTACACAGCTTAAATACAACAATAAGCATGCTATGTATGTTTTTTTTTTTTTTTTTTTTTTTTTTTTTTTGTATCCGAAGGGGGAATCTTCTGAAAGATACTGCCACAAGTGACAGCATGCACGATTCATACCGTGCGCTAAGTGCACCTCTTTCGGGACCACGCCCGGTCCATATTTTTTTTTAATATGCCGAACTCGCGCAGCGGTACGCCTACGTGCTAAACCCTTAACTTCGTCAGCTTTGTATGTACCTTGCGGGACTACCGTAAAGTATTTCTTCGCAAGGTTAGCTTAGCCTATGGGCTCTTCCATCTCAGTGTACTTATACTCTATCTATTGCTCTTATTTCTCTCTTTCGCAGCCGTTCTGCTCGTCTCAGCTCTATTAGAACTTTTGCGGCCAGGTCTTTTACGGCGAGCCACACCTGCTCAGACCGCAGCATATGTGGTACTAAGTTATCCGGTGATACGGGTTCTGCTATCTGTTGTTCTAGCAATGTCCTTTCCACATTATATCGCGGGCAATAGAAGAAAATGTGTAGAGCATTCTCATTACTATTACCACAAAAGGAACACGTCACTCCCTTATCATGGCCATACTTGTACAGGTACTCTCTAAAGCAGCCATGGCCAGTTAATAATTGCGTCATATAAAAGTCCGTTTGTCCGTGCTTTCTTTCCACCCAGGTTTTAACATTTTTGATAAGCCGGTGTGTCCACCGCCCTTTGGTTGTTTCGTCCCAGCGGTTTTGCCACTCGTTTAAACTCTTTTGTCTTTCTTCTTTTTGTTCCTCTATTGTCAATGACCTGCCGAGTATTTTGCTGGTATCGTATATTCGTTTGAGCTCAAGTGCCATTATATCTGGTGGCATTATACCGGATATAATGCTAACAGCTTCTTGCGATACTGTGCGGAATGCACTGGCTACTCTGATGGCGCTTAGTCTGAACATTGAAATCACCATTTTGGCATATATTTTATGGGTCAGTGCTTGTGCCCATACAGGTGCCGCATACAACATAACTGATTGGCTGGCTTTTGCTAAAAGTAACCTTCTCGCTTGATTTGGTCCACCTATGTTAGCCATAATTCGCGCTAGTGCCGAAATCACTCGGGCAGCTTTTTCGCAGGTTTTTTCAATATGCATCTTGTAGTTGAGTCTCGCATCGATTATGACACCCAGGTACTTTAGAGATGGCTGGGTTCTAATTTCATGCCCGTCAATGTTCAGAGTAATGGTCTCTAGTTTTTTTCTGCTCGAGATCAGGACTGCTTCTGTCTTCTGCCCCGCTAGCTGAAGTTTTGACGCGTCGAGCCAGTTTTTAATTTTCTGAGACGTAGCTACACAAACGCTTTGGATTTGGTGCAGCTCTTTTGCTACTATTGCCACAGCAATGTCATCCGCATATCCAATTATTTTCGCTTCTTTTGGTAGAGGGAGACGCAATATTCCATCGTATAAAATATTCCATAACATTGGGCCCAAAACAGAGCCTTGCGGAACTCCACCAGTTACTGCATAACTTTTCACCCCCTCCTCAGTGTCGTATAAGCCTGTCGGACAAGTAACATCTTATAATCCGCAATAAATATACCGGAATATTGAGGTTCTCTAAGGCTCGTATTATGTGTGGCCAGTATGCTGAATTAAACGCATTTTTCACGTCGAAAGTGATGATTGCGCAGTATTCTTTTGTGCCATGCATCCACCTAGTACCTTCAATTGCTTTATCTGCTATTCCGGTCAGCTTCTTGATTGCGTCGATAGTTGAGCGCTTCCTGCGAAACCCGTATTGGTTGCTAGATAAGCCATCTTCAACTTCTTCCAGGTGTGCTTCAAGACGTTCACAGATCAACCGCTCCAGAATTTTCCCTATTGTGTCTATCATGCACAGTGGTCGATATGCACTAGGATCCCCAACTGTTTTGTTTGGCTTCTGTAATAAGACCAAACGTTGTTTTTTCCATATTTTTGGGAAAATACCATCCGTTAAGCACTTCGTATATAGCTGTGTGAAGCATTTTAGGTTTTGCTTTAGTGCAATCTTCAGAGCACGATTTGGGATGCCATCCAGCCCCGGTGCTTTAGCATTGCCGAAACGTGTAGCAGCATTTATAACCTCCATATCGGTAACTACTGGTATAGCTATGCGTTCTGATTCCTCGGGGAGAAACCGCTCTTCTTCTCGCGTGGGCTGTGTTGGAAAGAGTGTTTCCACAACACTTTTCAGAAGGGCTGGGCAGGTTGGCGCTTTTCCTTTAGGACCTCGAACTTTAGACATGACCAGCTTGTACGCACCGCCCCAGGGATTTTCATCGAGTTTGTTACAAAGCTCTTTGAAACACACAGCTTTGCTATTTTTAATAGCTTTTTTCAGTTGCTTGCGTTTGGCCTTGAAGTTTTCACGTAAACCATCTTGACCTGCCGTGCCTGTACTTCTCTGGTACTGTCGCCTCGCTTTATTACAATCAGCTCGCAATTGTTGGATATCATTATTCCACCAGTATGCTGGCTTTCGTTTGGGGTGTTGTTTCCTTCGAATCATGGCGGCGTCACAGGCTCTCCAAATATGTTGAACAAGCAACTTAGCCTGTTGGTTGGTGTCTTCTGATTCGGGTATGTCTTCACTCAATACGAGTTTGAATAAATCCTCATCGATTGTGTTTTCCTTCCACCCTTTAGCTTGTACCTTTTTTTCACGCGCACCTCTTCTTTGTCTTAAGGAGCAGTTGCTTACATCTATTATAATTGCGAAATGGTCACTGTGCGTGTACGTGTCACACACCTGCCACTCTGCCGTTCGTGCCAGAGATTTACTTGCAAACGTTATGTCGATAATGGAACCACGACCATTTTTTTCGAATGTGTTCCTAAAGCCTGTGTTTAACAGGACAATATCAAGTAGCCCGAAGGCTTTCAGTAACGCATGTCCTCGCTGGTTTGTGCTTCTGCTTCCCCATTCTAAGGCCCATGCATTGAAGTCTCCTGCTATTATGTTTGGTTTGGTTGCGTGGGCATCCCCAACCAACTCATCGAGAACCTTTTCGAAGACCGACTGTGGAAGGCTTGGTGGCAAGTAACAACTGTAAAAGTGTATTCCGCCGATTTTTACTCTCGTGTAGAAGGATTTTTGTGTCAGTGGTTTGTCCTGCATCATTTTATCACCGCAGGTCCAGATTGCTGCTTTTTTGGTGCTATCAGAAACCCACGTATCAGAGCTCAGGTTTTTGTATTGCTCACATATCATTACAACATCGACGTTCCTTTCGTACACGGTTTGCGTCAACAGTTCTTGTGCGGCTTCGCAGTGGTTTAGGTTGATCTGTAATATTTTCATTTCCTTTTCTTTTGGCAGGCTTCTAAGAAAATGGGACATCTCCGGCTCCCAATTTGATGGTTTGCACTCGCTCTTCCTTTGCTTTTACACAAGACACAGAGTGGCTCTTTACGACAGTCCTTCGCATAGTGTCCAGTTTCTCCGCATTTCATGCAACATTTACTCCTGTCATCAGGATTCGTGCACATGCTATGTATGTCTTTATCTGTGTGTGCGTGCGGTACTTGTGTAGAAAAATAAGCTGTTTTTAGGCAGCCAGACAAACGAAATTTGGACTCCAAATGGTCACCAACAAAAACAACAACAAACAAGTAAGGAGGGCTAAGTTCGGGTGTAACCGAATATTCCATACTTTTGCAACTTGCAAGGCTCAAAGCCGGCTAAATACCTTCAGGTGTTGGTAATAAAAGGGTTAAAGGGGGGTATGGGTTTTTAATTTCGAAAAGTTGGTAAATACCGCAAATTGTTTTTTTCTCAAGACGTTCTGCGGGCAGCTCTGCTACCGGCTTATGCTTCAATATTCCTGCCTGAAAAAATTACTTTACATTGTCGAAAATATGCTCAATAATGTACAAAGGGTCCGAATAAAATTACTCAATCAATATTTAAGAAAAAAAATGGAAACAAAGTCTTTTAAATTTCACAGATTGACCGATATTTTCGGTAAAAAGTCAGCTATACGCACTGGGTTCCACGTTTTTGGCGTCTGAATACTTCAAAGGTTGTGGCCCGATTTTGAAAATTTTTGGGCGTAAACGAAATACCTCAAGCTGCTGTATATTGGAAAACTGGCGAAGTAACGCCCACTTTTAAAAAATTTTTAGTGCACAGGAATAATTCATATATAACCCATATATAGGTATAACTCTATACCTATCTCAATTAGTTTTGGATGATACAAACAACTGTTAGGTGAACAAAACTATCATACTCTGTAGCAGTATGTTGCAAGAGTATAAAAAGAAGCAGTGTGTTGCTGGTGTCGAACAGTGCCAACATAACACGAATAAAATACGCATTAGTAGGCAAATTATCCTTAAGTGTGCCATCATAAATCACACATTTACATGCGCTATTGCACCCCCGGGGATACACAATTGTATGTGTGTGTATATGCGAAAGTGAGTAAGCACACTGGCTTTTTCGGTAGCAAAACTAAGAAACTAACTAAAAGTATTTGTATCCAATTTTGGGTAAAGGCATACACAACTACAAATACAAATATAATAGTTGCCTAAGATGCGTTGAAAGGTGTGCTAAGGGATATATTTGTATGTATGCAAACGTATTTAAATAAATCGGCAACTATTTAAGATTATATTTGAAAAAATGTAGTCCACTTTATTTCGGTATAGAAAGAAAACTCGTGCCAAATACGTTTTTAAGACTTTTTGTCATTTGAATACATAGTAACATACATACATAGATATATTTGTATGAATATACTTAGTTGCACATTTTTCAATATTATTTCTGTATAAGTACGTTTACATACATATTTATATATGTATATTCAATTACATTATTATAATATATTAAATATATAATATATTAATATATATACGATATGTATATTAAGGTGGAGCGAAAGAAAAAAATTATTATTTTTTGCTTAGCCTGAGGGTAAAATTTGTAGATTAGATGTTAAAAAAAAATTTTTTTTTGTTCAAAAATTTTCTTTTTTTTTATAATCTACAGATTTTACCCTTAGGCTAAGCAAAAAAAGCATTTTTTTTTTAGCTCAACCCTAATCTATATGTATACATATACAAATTTTCAATATAAATGTAATATGTTTATATAATAATGTTTGAAAATGCGAAGAAGAGGATCAAAATATTATAAGAAGCTTAATTATTGAAGCAATGGTCAAAAAGAAAACATTTAAATTATTTTACTAGTCATTTAATTGGTAAGGTTAATTGCTATAATACAATATTATTTTCTAAAATATTTGTAAAAAAAATTGAGAGATTTGATAAAAATCGATCTTTATATCCATTAGTGCGACAGTCTAAAACAGGCGATTTTTTGGAATAAAAATCAATTTTTATTATACCCTAAGGAGTACGCCTCATGTGAGAGCCTAAAACAGGCAATTTTTTAGAATTAAAAAAAATAAAACTACTACATCGTTTCTTTTACAGTTTCAAAGGTATTTTTTACACTTTAGGAATACGCTGTAAAACTTTTGCAGAATAAAATTATATATTATTCGAGTTAAACGCGATCTCTGAAGGTGCTAGGATAAAGTCATCACTGCTGCAGCGATAGCGGTATCCGTACAATGACGTATAGTCGAAAAAAGTAAGAACGAGAAGTCGCCGTGTGGTTCGAAGCAAATCAGCCATAGAAAGTGTTCACGAACGCATTCGCAGAAGTCCCTTTAGATAACAGAAAATTAAGTCAAGGGTAATGGATATGTCCACCAGATCAATACCAAGACTTATTCGAGATGACACTTCTAAGGTCTACCGTCGATCAACTGATCATTACCTGACAACACACTTGAAACAAATTAAACTCAAGAAATGCAAGCGTCTTCTTCGGTGGCACGCGGTCAATGGCAATGAAAGTATACAGGCGCAAAATTTTTCACTGTTGAAGATAATTTTAATAGGCAAAACGACCAAACCTACGCAAAAATTTCGAAATACACAAAAAGTATTTTACCAGGGACTCAACATAGTCACCATTCAGCTGATGTAATGGTTTGATGGGGAGTCCACTATATGTAAGGCGTTACACCTCTTCACTTTCGTAGAAAGGGGGTTGAACCTGGGGAAAAAGTATACCAGCAGGATTCAGGATGCTTTTGAAGGCATTGTAAAGCACTTAAGTAATATCTTCGATGGAGAACATTGCATTTTCCAGCAAGATTCTGCATCGGCACAGCACACAAGGTAAAAAACCAGCCATCAGTGGCTTAAAAGAAATTTTTATATCTGCAGATGAATGGCCGTCTAGTAGTCGAGATTTAAATTCATTAGACTACAGTTTGTGGTCAGATTTTTGGTTCGAGCAGCGTCGTCAATATCAACTGAAACTGAACGTGCTGCTATTGATCAATGACAAAATCGTTTGGGGGCTTCTGTTAAAGCAAAAGTTGATCATTATGAATACAATTTTGTACAATACATCGCACATTTAGTGTATGCATTATTAAAAAAAATTAATTTTATAAAAAAAAATTATTATAATTTCATTTAAATAACTGGCTGAACTTGTAATAGAACTTATACAGTATGCATAAAAAATTTTAATAGTAAACGGATCATTTGCCGCTGAGTAATCATTGCAGCAAACTCGAAAAATTATTTTTTCACATTATAGTATGTAAATTTTAGATACATAAAAAAACATTATTTTTTATATATATTATTATTTTTTTTTTTTATTTACCCCCTTAAATTACAAAATTTTTGTTGCATTTTTCTCTTTATACCTACATACGCCATTATATTAAATAGTAAATTCTCCATTTTAATTAGTTAAAGATTCTGTTAACTTTCAACTAATCTTGTGCTGTCTCAAAAGCAGCACTTACCTGATTATATTAACAATACTAGAATTTAAAAGCAGTTTGCTAAAATATTTATGCAATGCATAATGCGCTTCTTTGTATGTGTAAAAGCATATTATAACAGTATTATTAACTGTCGGTCGTGTGTGTGTGTGTGAACCCCTTGAAACGTAACGCCCTCACACATGCTCAAATGTGGGGTCCTACCCTCGAGGTCATCTGCAATTCCTATTTACTTTCCGCATTTCAATTGCACTCCACACCTGATTAACATTTGCATATACAATTTACCGCTATATGCACATGCATACAAACGAACACGTTTATAGATGTGTGGATGCTTATTACTTAAGTAAGCAATTGTATGCAAGTGCATATTTAGATGTGTTTATGTGTGTGTGTACCCATTTGCCGCGGAACGCATTCTCAGTGCCACTGTCATTGCCAGTGCCACCAGAGTGTCATGACTGTCAGCAACAGCAACAAGGCTATAAATATTTACATATACGTATATGTGTGTATGTGTGTAGAACTGGAGCACCCACACAATTTGGCTGAGAGCCAAAATTCAAGGAAAAACTCAAGCAACCGCATCTTCAGCGGCAGCGGCGACGCATGAGATAATGCGATATTTGTCAGCAACTCCATTACAACAACACACACACACACCCTCGCATGCTTAGACGCATACAAGCTGCGCACTCACCTCAGTGTATGTACATATGTATGTATTATTTATGCTTGTAGCCAAGCGCTATGCCAAATCCGCTACTTGTTGCTGGGAATTGCCATTGCCGCTAAGACGCTTGCCACAAGTTGTGCAGCAACAACAGCTGCGCAGTGGTGACGAAAATAATTCAACGACCATGACAATAACAACAAGAATAACAACAACTTTTAGTTATAACAACATCATCAACATTTGTAGTGCAGCTCATCTGTCAGCGACAAACTCCGCCATAAAGGTGCGACTGCAACACAAGCGAGTTTACTAAAATGTGTATATACATATGTATGTGTGTATACCTAAACATATATATGTGTGTGTGTGAAACAGCTTACTGCTGTCTGCGCGCCCCTCTGGTCCACTCAGTTGCTGTAAATAGTTTGTGGCACCCAAGCATTTATATGCAAATGAAGCTGCGCAACGAAGTTTACTTCGTCTTAAATCAGCCGCAACTTTAGACACATATATATACACACACATATATACACATAAACTTACCAGCATTTATATACCCTGTTCAGCGCATATATAACACCCACAAATTTCGGAGACCCCATAAAGTGTATATATAATATAAATGATCAGCATGACGAGCTGAGTCGATTGTCAGTGTGTAAATACGGGTACTACTCCCTCAGTTTATGAGATATCGCTCTAAAATTTTGCACACTTCCATTTTTCTCCAAGGAGCTGCTCATATGTCGGAACCGCTCATGTCGAAGCACTATAACATATAGCTGCCATATAAACTAACCGATCAAAACCAAGTTCTTGTATGGAAAACTTTTTCAGTTGCCGAGATATGTTCACGAAATTTTGCTCAGATTATAGCCTAAGACAACGTTACACTCTCCGAACAAATTGCTAAGATTAGACAACTGTAGCATATAGCTACCATACAAACTGAGCGAAAGATATTAAGATGAAGTTCTTTTTATACCCTATCAGGCTATAAAAAATTGCACCTGTGAAGGGTATTAGAACTTCGGTTAATAGATTTGGTTTTTTTTGCTACTTCTTTTGCTGCCTTGCTTCTTCACTGCTTGTTTGACTAAATCCACCTTTGTCGCCATAACGTGATATCCTTGTATACTATTGGCTTCCACCGCTCCTTTTGTTGTTGTTGCTTGTTACATTTCGTAAACTTAGTTCGTTAGCTTGTTGACGGATTACATGTCAGAGACTTAACAAGTTCCTCCATTTAATACCTTTGCTATGCCCAGCCGCCTCTTACCCTCCAAATTTGCCCCTATTAGATCTTACAGACAGGCGACGTTTCTTCGGTACCGTTGCATAGTTCCGTTTTTACATTGTTAGCGTTTGTTGATACTGTTACAAATTATATAACTGAAAATGCATATACAAATATTTAGAAACAAAAATTAGCTCAACAACATCGGCTAAACTCAGGTGATGGCGCTCTGACTCTGATCCACATGGTTATGGTTATCTATGCTTGTATAAGTGTGTGATGGTGTTGGTATGTGTGCGTGCAGCTGTCGTGTAAGTGACACAGCTTCAACTTCGAATTCGGTCACTTGTTAGTTGAGTTAAAGTTTCCTATTTTCATCCTCTTTTTAAACTCATTTACAGTTACTTAGAGAGAGCTTTGAGGGAGCTTAACAAGATGAAGGAGTGTTTCGGAAGTAATGCTTTAGAAGTTCAAGGATATTCAGCATTCATGGCTTATGCTTAACATTTTTTTTTTAATAAAAGTTATTGCTTTTAAGTTTCGAATAAAATATATTTTAACAATAAAAAGTGATTTCAGCTTGCCGAACGAAAACTATAACAGCCTTCACTGGTGAATAATAACCTAAAGGGGTATACAAATATCTTAATCTTAATTTTGATCGGTCAGTTTGTGTGACACTATAAAATAAATATGTGGTATATAAATAATCTGTATTTTTTAAATAATTTATTTTATGAAGAAGTCCCCAAATTGTGTTTCCTCAAAAAATTAAAAATCATTACTACGAAATTCTGGCATTCGCTATTACAGATCATATTCGTGTGTCACTGTATTTGCTTGGGAAAACCCCATATGGCAGACTGTCAGCGTCAGTATAGAACATTTCCAGTCAGTCTCTCTTTTACACTGCAATAGCATCACTCTACTCTCTCTCCAGTATAGCATATAGGACTCTCTCAGGCTCACCAACAAAGTGTGCGCTACCTTGTTGCAGGCATTCATGTGCGATCTCCGTGTTGAAGTTCGTTTTCAGAGCGCAAAGGTGAGAGTCGCGCCGTGAGTTCATTAGCTGTTTGCTGCGAAAATAGTTTTTTTTCTGTGTTGAAGTGAAGTGTGTGAAGATCTTACCTATAAGTGGGTCAACAAACTGAATGGGTACTATTATATTGAGTAGTCTGCGTGAATACTTTTATATACAAGTGTGTATGTGCATTTTTATCAATATGAAGGTTATTCTTGTGGACCGTTTTTATATATTTATTGTATGTAATGAAAAATTGTTTTATAGTTATTATAATTTATTTCTGTCAATAACAGTTTTCCAATGAATTGTTTCGTAGTAATTCCAAGTATTTCTTATATTTTAATTTTCCTTCTTGTTTTTTTTTCAGGTAAGTCTCATGCTGTTTGGACTAGCTATTAGATGATATGTAGGTAAGTAATACTTGTAGTGGTGTTGAAATATAATACTACAATTTTAGCAAAATTGACTTTAAGGGTTTATAAAGTGTATCTTAAAGATAAATTTAAGAATTTTTTAAGTTCGAAATATATTGAGTTCATTAAATATTTAAAGTACATATTTTTGAAAAATAAGTTTTCTGAAATTAAAATTTAAAATTATTTCAAAAATTTAATATATTTAAAAGCTAATATATATTTTTGTATAACAAATTCACATACATACCTACATAATATATATTTGTATATCAAAATTTTCAATTTTCAAAAAAAAACTTTTTTAAATTTTTTTAAAACAAATAAATTAATTAAATTTTATATTGAAAGCTCAAAAAAAATAGAGAAATAACCTCAATTAATTAAAACGAAATAATTTTTAATTGCAAAAAAATATAAATTTTTTAAATATTTTGAAAATTTTAAATTTTTAGAAAGCAAGTTTGTGGCAAACCGTTCTGGGAATTATTTTTTTAAAATAATATTTTTATATCTCGGATATTACACTTTCTGTTCGTCTGTCTGTATATACGCTAGTCCCTCAGTTTTTGAGATATAGAATTTAAGTTTTGCACACGTCCTTTCCTTTCCAAGAAACTGCTCATTTGTCGGAACCGCTGATATCGGACTCCTATAACATATAGCTACCATACAAACTGAACGATCGGTATCAAGTCCTTTTATGGAAAACTTTTCCATTTGACGAGATATCTTCACGAAATTTGGTATGAGTTGTTGCCTCTGACAACGGTACAATCATTGAAGAAATTGCTCCGATCCAACCACTATAGCGTATAGCTGCCATACAAGCTGACCGATGCAACTAAAGCTCTTGTATGGGAAACTTTTTTATTTAACAAGGCTTCGGTGCAGCCGAAGTTAAAGTTTTTTTTTATTGTTTTTGTTAATTTGTCGAAACTAAAAACCGCAGCGCATGCTTAAAGCTGAGGCTACTATTCTTCGGAATTTTGGTATAATTTCCTAAATTCTTGATTATGTCAAATAATTTATAAATGTAAATTATACAGATTATTTTTACAATTCAACTCAATATTGAATATTTTTCAAATTAGCTTAAACGGCTTAACACTTCTTTCGCCATTGAACTAAAATTTTAACACAATGATAAACTAAAATATCGCGTAAGTCTTTCAATAAGTCCTTAGATAAACCTATAGATTAGAAATTTGCATAGATGTATGTATGTATGTATATACACATACATACGTATACTACTAGGTATGAAATAGAAGCAAAAATTTCAACTCTATAGAAAAATTCAAGGCGTAACCGTGCATACATACTTGCTAATTTACACACATGCCTACATACATACATATGTGAGTAATTGCGAAACATTTGGACATGCTTTGTACAACACGCTCGTCACCAGGTGTAAAAACGTGCAAGCAATGAACGTCAGCTCAGCGCAAAGTCAGCTAACAGTTATGTAAAGATGCAACTAAACGAACATGTGCCACAAGGACATAGTAGAACTGAAAAAACGCATAAAATGCGAAGCAAAAGCTAGCAAAAAATCGCAGTAAATATGCTTCAAAAGCGTATGTCGGTATGTATATGTAACACATGTAAAAAATTTTTCTGACATGCAACGCAACGCAACAGAGTGCTCGGCGCCCCTACTGATGGCGATAAAAACGAGCATAAGCGCAATTGGTCCGAGGGTTGTCGAATGTCACACTATTATTATGGCCTTAGGGCATTGAATGTGTGCGTGTGTGTGTGTGTGCGCTCAAGCGCTCGCTATGCAATTGCTCTCGGAATATTGCCAACTATTCAATGGTTCTATACAATGGGCAGCAATCACACATGGAACACACTTTGAAACGCATATGTGCTGAAGTTCTTATGCATTTGTATGTGTGCAATATTACCCTCGCTTGTACGATGAATTCTTTGCCGCGTGAATACACGTAAGCATGTGTGTGTGTGTGTGTGTGTGCAGAAAATGTTGCATTGCAATTTCAATTCATTTTACTGCATCTGAGTATTGTATTGTAGTAAAAGTGTGATTACCAATACACATGCGCACACGACCGTAATAAATGACAGCTTACACATGTGCATACAAAGCGAGCGAGAGCGTACAGCTGCCCTTAGCACCCATATCTCGATGCAGTTATTAAGAAGCATTTCGCCTCTTCGATGCTGTTGCACGCGAAACATGCGTACTTTTGGGATTTTATGCATGATTTACGCAGCGCCCAACATATGTACGTATGTGTGTATGTGTGTGTAGGTGTACAATTGCGCAATCGTCTATGAATTGCACCTACACTTACATACAGTTATATTTCGCATTTGCTGAAATGTTCATTCATACCATTTAATGCTCTCCATTTCATGTACATAAATCCACACACACACATTCACACGTTCACAAATGCATGTCGTGGCTTATGGCATGACTAGCATATGCTTCAGTTGCATAAGCATCCCATCAACAGCTGCTGATGTATACAAAGTTGAAGTGTAATGTTGCATGCAATTTCCCATGTTGCACTTATGCCAGAGTAATGCGATACCATATTTTATTGCCATCGCCATGCGATTGCAATTGGTGGATTATTACCGTTATCATTTCGCACAGCAACCGAGCGTGGTGATCGACGGAGAGCAGGTCCTTTCAATAACAACTTTTAAGAATTTTTAACTGTAGTTCTGTAGAATTTTAGTGCGCTCACTTTTTATTGTGGTATTATTTTTTGAGTAGAAGTACACAACGTGCATTATACTATAAAAGTGTTTGTATAGAGAAATTGTGCCATAAGATAAATCTAAAAAAAAATATATAAATATATATTAAATATATAATAAATATATAAAAATATATCATAAATATATACATAAATATAAATATTATTTTGAAAGGCTACCACCATTCACCTATGTGATGCCTTCTGTGCCAAGCTCCGAAATCTATGCCTTCATCATATCTTATTTTCATTTCCGTAACATTTACAAAATATTTCCTGTATTCCGAAGCCTTGCTTAGATCAATATAAAATTTATTTTTCTATTAGAAATTATCATATTTGTAATCAGCACAAGATCGCGTATGGCAAACCTCTGCAAATAAGTTTCATACCATCTGATACCATAAAATCACTCGACATTGCATAGTAGCGAGTACAATCAAAAATGCATAGCTCAAGACTTTACAGTTTTTGGAAATAACTTTCATTTTTTCGAATTATCAAAACAAGTGCCAAATTTTTCCATCATATTTCTCTAATATATAATACTTGTAATATTGCTAGCCCATTTTCGTCGAGAGATTAGTAAAATATTAAATTCATCCAAAAATTTGGCGGTCATTCGCCTTAAAATACTGCAGAAGTGTTTTGAAGGGTCTACTTTATCACGAAAACAAGTATTTGAGTGGGAAAAAGCATTCGGTGCAGGTTGTTATACAATCATGAAAAATTGCCTTATACGAGTCGTGCATCTATCTCTATTAATGACAATAACATCGAAAAAATTAAAGAAACAGTACTTGGAAATCGTCGTGTTGGCATCAGAGAGATAGCAGAGGATCTCAACATCTCTTATGGATCGGCTGAACACATATTAGTTTGTGGTTACTGCATGAAGCTTGTCAATGCTAGTCTTCTAAAAAAAAACCTTCAACTTTTATAAAAACGACTTCAAGTAGATTTCACAAAAAAATACTTGACAACGTATATGAGGACCCTACATCCGTAGCGAATGACGCTTCACAAAGAGACTGAAACCGAATAAACAAAAACTCGCTGAAGGCACTGCCGTTCATCCCAGCGTAAGCTTATAACAAGTCTATGGAAAACTTGATTAAGCTTTGACAGGCTTGTACTGGCTCTGGAGACTTTATTGAAGTTGGTAACGATTAGCATTAAAATACTTAAAATTGTTCTTGTTTTGTCAGTTGGAGTGAAATCAGACCTGATCGATCGAACGTAAATTTTTTTATAACAAAATTTGCCATAAAAGATCTGATTGAGTTAATTCGATGCTTTCATTTGTTCTTTTATTTATTTATTCATTCTTAAAACGAGTATAGCTTCAGCCAGAAGATAAAGGCAGCCTATGTTGATGTCTCGAATGTTGAGTATGAGGTTAAAATATAAAAAAGACTTTTCTTTTACGACGGATGCATAAAATAATTAATTAGTATCATGAGACCTCTACAGCTAAAGTTCCTCTAAAGCCCAAATTCGATCGAGTTCAAGGAGAATCAAAAGTTTTAAAAGTGTTTATGGTTTGCCTTAAATAGTGCTCAGAGATTTAAAATATCGTAAAATTCTCGCCAGCACAATAAAATCACTAAAAAATATTCGATTCGCCAGGATAATTCCATGAAAGCTTCTTGTATATAGATATGCATACATACATGCTCTAGATAAAAGTTTTGGTGCCACTATTCAATTCCACAATACAAAGATTAAAGCATGACGGAGTTATGCATGGCGTTTTGTGCAATTTATAATATAAATATATATATATATATGTATATAACTCCGTCATACTACAATTTTAATATTTTCTCATTTAGCAAAAAATACCAAACATTTTATCAGTGAACTTTTCCAATTTTAGGAGTTTATATTTAAAACATTTTTTGCATACCAACTTAGCTTTAATTTACCAATTTTAAATTATTTTATAAATTCGACAAAGCGACATGCATTTATAAATGAAAAATAAACGAAAAAAGTAGTCACTTTCAACTCAAATCTCCGCGCGCTAAATTTACCATATCTAATCCAGTTGCAAAATTTTTAACTATTCCTTTCAACCGAAATATGTACATGTGTGTGTGTGCGCGCATTTCATTTGTTTAAACATTATTTGCCACCGCTGCACGGAAGTCCTCCGCTCTGCCGCACTTCGTGCACAATATACGCTATTCGCATTGTTCTCCGCCGAGCAGATTTGCATCCTGTGTTATTGTTGATGACAGCTATTCGGTATTGCATTGCATAATTTATGGCGCCAAGCATAACTCCAGCACAGTAACACACGCGCACACACTTGTCGCATGCATAGAAGTCCTTCTTTTTCTTTTTTTTGTATGTGTGTGAGCGCAAATGCTTGCCTCCACTTCCCCAGGCGCGCTGTGTGTCCCAGCAGCAGTTTTCGCCTTTCCATTGACGATTTTTCTATGCAAACGTGAAACACAAACAATTGAAATGCAAAAGGAAGTAAAAAAAATGGAACCCTGGCTTGCCACCACACATCCGTCATCGCTTAGGGTGGACGAATGCGCTTCACAGTCGATTGCCATTATTGTTTTAGCAGTTAACAGCCATTAGGTTTTTTTTTTTTTACTGGCGTTCATTTTTTGTCATCGTTCATTCATGATTTGCCGCTCAATTTTGCGTGAGTCAGCAATTTAAATAACTTTTGTTCTTTACACTTTGTTTTGTTTTCTTTTCATATATTTTTTTCTTTTTCAAATGAGTATAAGGTTTTTATTTCCATTTGAAAGCAATCTAATTTTTACATGTACTTAATTACGTTGAATTTTGCGCTTGGAATTTTATTTATAATGATTCGCTGGAATGCGCTGTTATTGAGAATAAGGGCATGGAAAGCTAATGAGTGTTTTTTATCTTTCGTCTTTCTTATTTCTAAAAATATTATTTTATTCTAAATATACAATTATTACAGGAATAATGAAATAAAGTAAATAGAGTCATTTTTTTAAGTCTTGCGTTAACTTTAGCTGTCAACAGTTACATAGATTCCAAGACGCGAAGAAACTTTGTGTGTGGCCTCCAGTAGCTTTGTCTGGCTATCGCTAACTATAAGACCAACATCTATCGCTTCGTTTTCTAGGCTGGAAAAGGCTGTGCTAGCGGCTCTGCTGTTAATCTGCGTACCTCAGTAGCTTTGTACTTTTAGAGTAGGCAGTGCCAATGCGGTTCAGATTAGCGATTAGCGCATCAATTTTCCCAACATTATATTGAAGAAGACGCATGAGAGAGAAACATCGTATTTACTGGTTACAAAACAATTTTATTTATACAAATCGTAAATCATGTATGGAAATTGAAAAAAAAAAAACAGCGGAGATAGCTCATAAGGAGAGTAATATTTGTGATCCTCTAGTTTTAATGAAAGAGCTCATATTTATGGAACATTACTCAAAAAACTTCGCTCACAAAGTCTTGTCTTAGAAGCATTGGTGAGCATGTGAGTCGGAAAGGAATATACTTGTTACATCTATATAAAATATTTATTGAGCTTGCTATAAGCAAATTCTGTATGATTTTGAATGCCAAAACCTATTATACTCAATATTTGTAAAGATTCCTTAAAAATTTCTCTTGAATTTTTGAAATCTGATATTCTCATATTACCTATTGAGACATAATTCCTGTGTTCCCAAAGTAGTACAGTTATGACATAATGGAAAGTTATTAAGAAAATTGGCTTCTAAGGCTCTAGATGAATACTTTGTCAATTAAAAACTGATCAATTCAGATCCTGATGAACTCAAATTTATATTTTTGGTAGCTTTTTACAGTTTCGATTTTTTATGAAATTCCAAAACCTCCATCAAATGGATGCCAGAGCGGACCCCAAAAATTGCAGAACAAAGCAAAAATTTCTAGGAAATTTACAAACAATGCATACATGAATTGCAGGTGTGTACATGTATAGGTATATGTATGCAACAAAAAAGCAACAACAACAGCTAATAACCCACCAACAGGCGATGTGGAGAAACATCGTATGCAATAAACAATGCCAAGCCATAGCTTTTTATCAGCAAGCGCATTGCATATGTGAGCTTAAACACGCATATATGTATTTACCTGGGCATGAACATGAGCATGAGGCAATGGTCTTCTATGCATTACACATTTACTCGCTCCACTAGTGGCATTTAATGCATCATTGGCGCTGACTGCTGCACTTCGATGCTCGATTGTTGATTGCGGCCACACACGCACCCACACACACACACTTACATATAAACACACACACACACATCTACATATAACGGACATATATGGTACAATACACAGACAGAAAATGCTGTCAGAAGGCAATTCAAAGCTGTCAGTGCGCAAAAGAGTGCTTGCTAACATGTGCGTATGTATGTATGTATTGGTGTATATTTCTGTCGACATTAAGTATTTTGTACCTGCCACACACGCCACACATGCCACATGCCGTTGATGCGTTGAGTGATTTCGGTTGTTTCACAGCTCACAGCTGATTGCCAACTTTCAACGCAGCTGAGGTGGAGAGAACAAAATGCTAAATGCTAATAGCCAGATGGTTAGATGAGCCAATGACAGACAATCTGGACGACTGGCCGACTGTACGATTGTTCGACGCGGTTGAGCAGTTCGTGCGCGAGTGCAGTTATAGCACAGCCACTTAATCGAATGGGTTGAGTGAACTGTTTTATGATTTGCTTTGGATTTTTTTTCTTTCTTTCGTTTGCCTTACTTATGCGTTACTTTCTATTGAGTCATTGCGTCACGCGTGCAACAAAGTGGTGAACGCGCCACACCAGCACCAGTATCATAGACTTTATTGATTTTATTGAGTCTAATTGGCTGCCATCAAAGCGCCCATTATGCAGATGAGTTCTTCGCTTTAGCTACAATTTAGTTTTTATTATTGTTGCGTTTTTTGTTTGTTGTATTGCAACGCTGCTTCATTGTGTATATTTAAATGGAAGCTGTAAGTTTTTTGTTGCGCCTACTTTATTGTTTTTCTTACAATTGTTGCAAGTCAACCGGGTGTCTGTTTCTTCTCATTCACATTTCCAACTTCGTTGTACTTTTCACCTCTCCTCATTTGATTAGCTTCTGCCTCACGAGTTTTGCCACACTGCAAGCGCTTTGTGCCGCCACCTTCCAGACAGGTCATGCCGCGGAAAATTGACTTTGTTAGCATGAAACTAACAACAAAAAATCACAAAAAAAAAACAATGTTAACTTCGGTTACCTTGAAGCTAGAATACCCTTCACAAATAGTTTCCCATGCAAGAACTTGGTTTGAATCGGTTAGTTTGTATGGCAGCTATATGCTATAGAAGTACGATCTGAACCATTTCTTCGGATATTATATCATTACCTTTTTCAACAATTCATACCGGATTTCGTGACGATAACTTATAAAATAAAAAAGTTTCCATACAAGAATTGGATTTTTGTCAATCAGTTTGTAGAGCAGCTATATGAACGTGAGCAAAATTTCACAGCGATATCTCAAAAATTGAGGACATAATTCGCGTATATACAGGCATACGGAGAGACCGATATTGGCATATCAACTCAGTTCGTCACGCTAATCGTTTATACATATGTATATACATTTTATAAAGTCTACAACGGAAGCATTCCTGCTGCGTGTAAGAAACTTCGTGGCAAACTTAATATACCCCGTTCAGGGTATAAAACATACAAAAATACTAACAACAACAATGCCGTAAAGCAGAATTGAGTGCAAGCCACACACAGGCCAAAGTCTTAAATGGTGTTGCCATGTAGCGATCAGCATGAACAAGAGCATCACCATCAGCTACATACATACTATTCTTCCGAAGCGTGGAAGTAGTTGTAAAAAGTTCAAAGTACTTGCGCCGCTGCTTTATTGGCTAGCTTCTTGCCTCACCCGTTGGCGTTGCTTACCAAATGCGCCGCCACTCCCTCTTTTAAATCGCCTCTATGCTATGTAGCCTTCCTGTTTCTAAGTGGGTTTAGTTATGCTTCAGCTTCATCTTCCTTTTCTTTTGCTGCTTCTGCTTTCCTTGGTGGGCCACCAACTTGTTTGTTGGCGTCGGTTTCAGCTTTTGAAGTTGCTCAAGTGCTTTTTGGCGTGCATTTCCTGCTGCTGCCGTTGCCGCTGCAGTGCAGTACAGTTAATGCCTGCACTCAAACAACACACGCAACAATAATAAGAACAGCATATCGCCAGCAGCAAAAAAGTCCAACTTTTGGCCCAATTTATGTTGCAATAAAAAGTGTTGTTGCAGTTCGTTGCTGTTAAGTTTTAGCCCATTGACTGCGTCGCTTAGATTTCCTGTAACATGCTAGGCGCAACATATGCGCACACACACATACGCACGAACCAACAAGAGCTCATATGCTTGCTTCTTAGCATTGCAGGGTTGCTTTCTGCGCCGTCTTGTTTTTAAGTGCCGCCACTTTAAACATAAAACTAATTTACTATTTGCTGTAATTCTTGTTGTTTATGCTGTTTGTTGTGGCCTGTTGTTGTTGCTATGCATCGTTTTATTATCCACCAACTTTTGTATCTCAACATCTTCGACAGACAATGTTTTGCGATAATTTTTCCTCCTCAGCTTCATTTTTATTTTTTCTCTTTTAGTTTTTTGCTTTATTTTTGTTGTCGCTTCTTTTGCAAACGCAATTTCCTGTGCGCAATTTTTCGGTTAGCGTTTCTTTCCTATTTGGTCGCTTTTTATCTGCCGCTTTGTTATGGAGTTTGCGAAATTTATACTTTTTCTAAAGATTTTATGGCGTTTGCTTGTTGAAATCTTTCTGGAAATAAGTATAAAATAAAATATGTATGTATGTATGTAGAGGAGGCTTCAGAAAATATGCTGCAACGCCGCGCAATCTAGCCGTTAGACGCCAGTGAAGTTGCAAGTCTGTCTGTGCGTTAGTTTATCGGAAATTTATGTAGAAATTTAGCACACGCTGCGTCTGTGGAAAGCATGGCGAAATATTATATAAACACGTCTATAAATATAACCATGGTAATTTACAAAGTGTTCGTAGATAGGAAGGATTTTTTTTACAACATTTTAACTACACTCAAGCGAAACTCAATTAGAAAGTCAGAAGAGCTAAAAATTTGTAAATAATTTATTTCCGTTACAGAAATATTTTTTACACAACAAATTTTAAATCCGCCATAATTAACATACAATGTATTTATGTGGCCATTTTCTCCCCTACCCATACTCTCTAGTTCCTAAACTCGGTCTTAACTCCATCAACAATGGAAAAAACAACATCTACTTCTATTTTTGACAGACAGAAGAGTTTCAAACACCCAAATCCGGTCGTCATGTTTGCCGCCAACAGATCACCACTTTTTGTAGTGAAAAATAAGGAACTTTCAACGATACCTAGCATTATTGTCATGTCTTTGCAGTATCCATCCAGGGCCTGAATATTTGCTGGTGCAAGAATCACATATATTTGTCATATTCGATTCGTCACTCCACTGCTCGCCATATTTGAACTTTGTTTTCCTATAAATAGTGGAAACAACAACCCAAATCACTGATAGAATCGTGAAATTCTGTTTACTATACCTCCTGATATTAACGAATAGAACACCGTTATTTAAGCGACCACAAGCAAATTAACAGCCAGTTCAGATTTTATCGGCTAAGGGCTGTTATTTCGGAGATCTAACACTGATTCGTTTTCCACTACAGCAACAAAAAGATGGTTGAATTTTCGAAAATTAGTTCATTTATGACGTTCTGTGAATCATTTGATATACATATAATAATAATTCCACTGAATATAAGCGAAATCGGTTCGGTCTGTTGAGAGAAAATAAATATTTTCCAAAATCATGTAAAAAGGTTTTTAAAACTCTCGAAATTTTTCGAATTTCGAAAAACCGTCGAAGTTGTATTTTTTATTTAACGTTTAGAATCAGAAAACGTTTGTTGTACGAGAAAAGCTGGAATATCGAAAAAAAGCAGTCTCATATGAAAACTTACTAATAGCACCTCTGGTAATTACCAAAAAAGTTCAAAAGAACCTTTTTTTTAATATTATAGATCAGACAAACTACAGATCTTGTTTAAATAACTTTATATATTTGCAAAGATGAACTTCATTAGTAAAATTTTCTATACTTAATAAACGCAAGTGTTTTTATATAATTTTCTAATGCAAATTTCACAACTCTGATATTATGATGATGTATGTATGTATTCAGCAAATACGTTCTACTGCAATGCTACATACGTGTCTTCGATTCGTCAATTCTCTGCTCCCTCTCTTTGCTCGCTGCTCTCTGCCAAAAAAATTTACATGCGAAAGCAACAAAAAAGTTTTCTAGTTGAGTCGATACAATAGAGTATGCATTAAATCGATATAATCGCTATCTTCAATGCTATCAATTTTTTCATATTTTAAAGCAGTTCTACTATTGTGAATGGCTCTTATGACAATTTACTCACCAAAAAAAAATACCAAGTTTTTTTTTACTTATTTTTGAAACTGGAATTATATAAATTATAGTTTTTTCACATAAAACCGAAATTATATAAATTATAGTTTTTTTATAGAATACGTTAGGCTGTAAATTAAGAGGTTACTAAAATATTTTTTGTTGCGAAAAAAAGAATTTCTCCATTAAATAAATGAGTTCCCACACAATTTCTGCATGCGTAAGCAGACATGGTAGGTAAGAGTTACCGCCAGTTTGTTTAAACAACTGTTATAGCTTGTTCGATTTACTACTCTCTAACGCTTGGCGAATCAAAGGCAGCATAAAGGCACGTATATGTTGACAAATACTGATTGTCAGTGCTTCTTTTTTAAACATTTCTACTTGAAATAAAAAAAATTTCAAATTTTAATATTGGAAGTAAGCCATCATAACTGAAACTGTGTGTTTTATCTTAAATAAAATATTTCTTTTTTTAACAAAAAACAAAATCTACATTTGAGATAAAAATATATAACTCTGCATTGATTCAAAAATGCGTCAATAACCTTTAAAGGTATAGATATGTATATAACTAGAAATTCTATAAAAAATGGAATTTCTCTTCAGTCTCTCTTCTTTAAATAAATATTACTCAATAAGGTTTTTTTGTTTTTAACTCCATACAAAAACATTTGTTACGCTTTTCATATTCATACATATTTATATCTAGTACTATTGTACATATCTACAATAGATATTAGTATGCGTATATGTTTTTGTATGCATAGATTTAGCGAATGCATGTGACCCTATTTGACTAAGGCAACATCTGTTTGATTATGTTCTTGAAACATAAAAAGCAGAGTACTTGCGCAGCTTTTTGATTTCGAAACAATCCGATTCGACTGCAATATCGAACTTGTGCGCCATAAAAAATCAAACAAATTTGCATAAAGTAGCGAATTGTGAAATTGAGTTGTATAACTCTCACCTTCGCTTTTATACATACACCCTCCCTCTCTCTCAACTTTTCTTTCTGCTCACTGATTTTAGCTAAGACACTCCTGCTTTCGCTGTTTGCGTCTGTATCGTCTGTGGTTGCTCCCCCAAAATGCAATCAATGTCAAGCCAAATTTTTCGCATTGCCGCCTGCTTACTCTCATATCCTTAGCTATTTTGTTTTCCGTTATTTTTATTTTGATTGCTGTTGTTGGCAAAAAGTTTATTTTTCCACTTTTTGTGTGCGCCTCAAAATTTATTTACACGCTTGCCTGTGTTTTTTTTTAATGCTTTTTACTGTGTGTCCACACGAGTCCTGGCCACTTTGCCGCGCTCTGTGCCAACTACAGCTAATACGCTGACCCAAGGTGGGTATATGTATGTATATGTGTAGGTGTGTATGTTTGTGTGCCTTTGCTTGATTTTTCTCGTAATTTATTGCTCTCAAAAGATCTATTTGTCTCGTGGGCCAAGCCGTTCACCGCATACAAATAGCAAACAAACAAACACACACACATAGTCGGTATATGTGTGCGTGTGTTGGTGTGCCCAAACATATTGCCAATATTATAGCATTTGTCGTATGTTTTATGCATGTGCCTTGTCCTCTGTTTACTTTCACTTCGGCTGCTGCCGTCTTGTCTTTCCCTATTGGTTTTGCGGTCGGCGCGACCTGTGTGGCTTTGCCACTCCTTCGCTTCTGCCAATTTGGAAAAATGTTTCCATTTATTTCCAATCAGACATAGAAAAAAGCAAACAAATATGTACATACTATGTCATTTGTTACATTATTTTTCATATTTTTTAACCTTTCAGTCCTTTATGCCGTCTATGGCTTTCCTGAGTGCGCTTGCGTGTGTGTTGTTGCGTTGGGTAATTTTTTGTGATTTTGTGTTATTAGTCTTGTTGGTTGTAGACATTCAATTTGTGCATATTTTCCACATTCTTTGTTTGCTTATGTAATTACATATTTATGAATAAAGGTACTTTTTGTATTTGGGATATGATGTATTGATAGGAATATGTGCTTTTGCTCTCACGCATTATTTTTTCCATTCTTATGAAGCTTGAATGCTCTTTAAACACACTTTTTGTATTTAAGATCTTATATATTTATGTGCAATAATATAAGGAAGACTTTATTTTTGTTTTAGTAAGTTTTTTCTTATATATCCATAGTATTTTTTTTTTTTTAATTTCGGTTCTATACCCGAAAATATATAAAATTGGAAACTTTGATTTGGGTATATTTTTTTTACATCCAGCTTCTTTATGAATTTAAAAAAATAGAGAAGAAGGTCTAAGATTATTTCTGTTTAAGTGATTAGCTGTTAATAAATCTGTAACTTTGACAATTTATTCTGGAAGTAAGAAAAAATAAATCGCATTTGTCTCTTTTTGGCTTTATTAAACATATATTTGAATAAAATATAAAAAAACTTTTATATTGGCATTTGACACAAAATGGTGGCTACAGGCTCAACCTTTTTCCAATTCGGCATTAGCGTTTTCCAATAAGATTTTAACAGGCGACAATAATTCTTTTCATCCAAAATACTTTTAGTTTTTTGTTGAAGCTGACTAACTCGAACGCTTCGATACCACAGCGGTTTGTAGAGAGAAACTTTGTTTCACTATTCTACCAATTTAATAATAGTTTAAGACCCTAAAGTGCGCTATAAGCCAAAAACTTTAGATTATTTAAAAACCCTAGACTGGTCTAACCCATTTTGCAGTAATTTATACTTACTAACACGGACTTTACTGTTCTTTAACTCCAGTTAAACACCAGTTTTTGAAAATGCAACACTATTTCGGAAAAAATCATGAGCAAAAAACCGTAAAATTTTTCTCCGAAAATAGTATTTTTTAATGAATATTTATTAAACCCTATATTGACATAGTCTCTATTCAGATTGCCTCTTAAACACGAGTTTATTGATCACTTTTAGATATAATGTCGAACTTAATTAACTGGTTATACAAAAAACTATGTTACAACTTTCCTGATCATCACTTCTATCGTATATGATATTTACAAAATTTCAATCAAAAAACTAACCCACAAAATTTCTAAGTGAATTCATAGGGAACCAATGCTGTGTCTCATTTAACACGTAATATCATCGCCCCTCTCAGAAACCACAATAAAGCCTCATCCACAATACCACATTGTAGCATGAGTTTGCCAATTCATTCCCCCTCAGAATTATTTCGCCAAAAAGGCGGAAAAATGTGTGCAACAGTCAAAAGGGGCGCCACTAAGTGCATGTAAAAATGGCAGTTGTTTAATTTTTTGTATTGTTGTTGTTATTGTTATTGCCAGCTGCTGCTGACAGCGCACTTTTCCTTTACATATTGCTGTGAACATATTTATTTTCGGTTGGTTTGGCCTTTTACCGGCGTCTAGACATCATTAGTTTTGGTTTGTTGCAACAACAGCAGCAACCACATTAACAATATCGGCAATGACTTACAAGCGAAAGGAAGTTTATTTTACATCATTTCCGATGTGACTAATGCAAAAAACAAAAAAACTAATGAGAAACGCGAAAATATTGCTATATTAATTTTGCCATCGCTCTTCCAGTAACTGTTGCTGACTTTTGGCTTGACTTAATAATTCACAAGTCATAGCCAAGCTTGCAATCGGAAGTCGCAATTTCCTTTATAGTAAACAGAATTGGTTAATTATGTATTACTGATGTTTTGTTTTTTTGTTTATCTTTAATAAGACTTAATATTCGGGTTATGGTTAAACTTTACAGTAAAAAATTTGTTTTAAAATATTATGGATTTTTAAGCATCATTTTTTCTTGAAGTAAAGGTTTCGTTACTTCTTCAATTATATGTATGTATATTGTCCACTGTTGCTTAGCTAAACTCTTCTCTGGAGTTACATAACAATATCTAGTCATTGCTTGTATTACTGCTGTACAGTACAATAAACTCCAGTAGAGTTTATGAGCTTTTGACGTTTAAGTCGAAGTGCCAATGAAATTCATATTCCGCTTAGCCTTTCTTACCAACTCTTTCTTCCGCTTTACTAATAAAGTTAGCTTAAATTTCGTTATAAATGACGGTCAAGAGAATATCCATTTTAAAAGCAGAAGATTTCATCTAAAATTTCACATAATTAGTGTTTTAATATTGTTCTATATTGATCCATACTGTCCTTTGAATATACAATAGCTAAAGAAAAATCTTCTAAAACCATAGTCACTTATGATCGGTATTATAACCTACTTATAAATATTTGCATAAAACTGCATATTACGTTTGCCACGAAGTTTGTAACACCTAGAAGGAAACGTCGGAGACCCTATCAAATATATACAAATAAATGATCAGCACGATGATTTAAGTAGATTTAGCCATGCCCGTCTTTCAGTACGTCTATCTGCCTGTATATACGCGACTAGTCATTCAGTTTTTGAGAAATGGATTTGGCATTTTGCACATGTTCTTCTCTCCCTGAGAAGCTGCTCAATTGTCGGAATCGAACCGCTATCGGACCATTATAGCATCTACATAGCTGGCATACAATCTGACTGATCCAAATCAAGTGCTTGTATTTGTACTTTTTTATTTGACGAGTTATCTTCACGAAATTTGGCACAGATGTATTGTTCGGATCAAACTATTACAACAAATCAAACCTTACCAACTGACCGGTTAAAATCAAGATAAAGGTTTTTTTATATCGTTTTATTTTATAAAAATGCACTGGTGGAGGATATAATAGCTTCGGTGTAGCCGATGTTATGTTTTTTTTTTTTTGTTTTCGTAAAATTATTTACATTTGCATTTTAGCCACACAAAAAGAAAATTTTTTAATATTATTGGGGGTTCGTTTCACTCAATGCTGACCACCTTCTCCATGCTCGATAAATACTTTCAGTTACCAGCTAATTTAGTACAATAACTGGGTCAAGTTATTATTAAAGCATTCGAGTTTAAAAATTCTCTTCGATAATATTAAATAAAAGCACTCAATTTCAAAGACTATAATCAAAACTGAATGGCGCAAAGTAGAGCGTTACGTGGTTCTAAGCAACAATTCAGTTGGGAAGGTCTTCAGATATCAAAATATATATGTATATATATATTAAAGAATATATACTTTTCCTGAATTTGTACATCTGACACTCTTAATGTTTTGCCTTCGCCTCATAATATTCTTATAACCTCAGTCTGGAGAGTAGTAATAAAAGTAATGATAAAATAAATGTCAGGATGCCTTAAAGTAGGCTTGTATGCCTTAAATTTTAGCTCATAGCTTGAGGTATTATTATTTTTTTAATAACTGCTTTCAACATTGACATGATTTATGTTGTAAAGCCAGTCTGTAGCCACAAATAGACGAAATATAATATTATATAATTGGTAATTTTCATATAAACTTTGCATAATTAAAATAATTGTCCTTAAATTAGTAATTGTTATTAAAACGATTCAAATTGCGTTTAGCAAAATTTTGAAATTTCACTGAAACCACAAAAATGCATTTGAAAGCACTTTAATTAATTCGGTGTTTGGTGTTCGGTGTTGTGTTGAAAGTTGAAGTGCATGCAAATCAAGAATACAATAATGGCAGCGAAATATTTAAATTCCAAACACAATTAAAATGAACTTTCGTACTGTAAACATGAACTTTGTTGATAAATTGTTGAACTTTAAACCGAAACACCAGCTTATTTGGCAGTTTTATTGCCGCCACAACAAGCAGCGCTCGCTGTGGATTAGTGCCGTTTACATGTTTTGCGCACACACAAATTTGCGATTTGCAGCAAAAGAGTTGAAAATTATAAACAAAAAACAGTTTTGGCAGTAAAAAAACGGAAGCCAAACAATGGCAAACGCTTAGCCTTTTCACACACAAATACGTAAATGGCAGCGAAATAACGGTACATGCCGTCACTTGGCAGTTTTCCCAATATTGCACATTTGTGGCTCCAATTGCAAATGTGTGTGTGTGTGAGTGTGTGTGCGAATAACTGTATTTGGTAGTGTTTTTCAATCGATTGCATTCGCAGCAGCAGCATTTGTTTAGAATGGCGACCAATTCGCACGCCCAGCCAAACAGCAGGCAGTCACCAGTGACTATAACTGTTATTTGCAGGCCAGCATTATTATCATGTGGCAGCGGCGCGACATGAGTCTCATATCGAGGGAATTATATACATATATCATACTAGTAGTATAAACATATGTATATACCTTTTAACATATGTACACATCTTAGTAGTGTAGAATTGCATAGCGCTTATGCCAGCCACACACTAACTAACACACACATATTGTTTCATCGTGCTCATGTATGCGTATTATCATTTGTTCGCAAATCCGCTTGTTTGGCCAAACAATCGATAATTGGCAGCGGCATTCAAATCGAATTGCATTCCAATTAGAATTCTAGTGGTCGTCGGCAGTCGCAACATGCTGCATGATCATTTCAAATTTTCGTATCTGTTTTTGGTTGCTTTTATTCTTTTTTTAATTTTTCGAATCACACACGTGGCTGCAGTCGCTTGTCTGCCAGCGCATTGAACTTGCAAATGCGTTAAACAAATTTCTGTAAGTAAAAAACAGTGTTACAAAAAGAATGTTATATTTTTCATTGCAATCGTCTGGTTTGTGCCTCGTTTGTCGCAACTGTTGCACAAATGTACCACATAAATGATTGTGGCGGCTTTGCCACGCATTCGTTGTCCATTATTTGGTGAACATTCACCAGTCGATTACATGTGGGTTGCTCTTTGTTGTCACTGTTGTTATATTATTCCATTATTTTAGTTGTTGTGTTTGCTTTTATTTACTTTTCTATTAAATGTTTACCTGTCGGTTGCACGATGAGGTCGCAGCCGCAAGCAGTTGGAGTAGACTCTATGGTATTACTTTTTGGCAGCGATTTTGTACTGTATGGATGTTTGTATATATTGTATATATATGTATATATGTATATATTGATTGTTCGTTGCCCGATGAAGCGCACCTATTATAATAATTTATTTGCATGGCTTGGAGCAGAGTATCGAAGAGCGCTCGAATGAGTCCATCCGAAATCGCGGGTAACAATTGGAGATGTGCCCGTCGACTTTATGAAATATTTTGCGAAAAGATCTTGGTTCTCCGGCTTACAAAATCTAACTCGTGCAAGAATTGAATCGGAACGACCATCAAGCACGTCGCAAGTTCGGTGAATGGGCTCTTAACGATATGGCCACCGGTCCCGATTTTCACAAGAAAATTTTCTTCAGCGAAGAAGCTTACTTTTGGTTCAATCGGTACGTTGATAAACGAAACTGATGCATTTGGAGTGGTGATAATCCAAAAGCTATTGTTGAGACGCCGTTACATGCTCAAAAAGTCACTGTTTGTTGTACCCTATGAACAGAGCGAATCATTGCCCCCTATTTCTTCAATGAAGCAGACCATAATGTTATAGTCAATCGGAAATGCTATAGAGTCATAATTAATGATCGACTTTTCGTGCCTGAGCTGTTGATGTGGACGACCAATTTATTTAAAGAAACTTTTCGCGGCGTGGCCTTCAAGATTATACGCTTGTCTACGCAGATAAGCACGATAGACGCTTTATATAAATGGCCGTCTCTCCGTATATTCTCGAGCTAATTTGTGAAAACCGTCCATATCGGACCCCTATAGCATATAGTTGCCATACAACCTGATCGATCAAAAGAAAGTTCTTGTATAGATTCTTTTGTATTTGATAAGATATCTTCACGAAATTTGGCATTTATTATTGCCTAAGCTAACGCTACAATTTGCCAATATATTGAGCATCCATGTATTCAAACTAACCGGTCAAACACACGTTCTTGCTTCTAGAATTTTCTATTTATTTTTTTAATTATTTATTTATTAAGCTACGGTACAACTGAAGTTAACGTGTTTTTTTTTTTTAGTTTCCTAAACTCTTTGAGCTTAACTTCACCATATACTTATCTTTAGACCAATTCTTCCAACAACATGCTCTACGCTGTCTTATTGGACACTTTGACTACACTTCTTGTTACATCAAAAAACCAAGAATAATCTTTTTATATTATTAAATATTTTTCCTGATGATAAAAAGTATATAAAAATTGTGAAAAGTTACTTCTAATTAGTTTTTAGTGATGAAATTTACGCTGTGTTCTATACCATGCTTACATATTTTTTACTCAAATATCAACCTTTCTTTAACTATTTTTCAAATAAATTACTTCATATTTATCACTTCTGTGTTCAACATTCGCATTTAATTACTGTAAACAATCGATTTGTTTGTTATTCACCGCATTTAATTTCTTATTCGAGTGAGCCTATGAAGTGAAACGATTAGACATTTTTTCCCGTCAAATATGCTTATATATACATTTACATTTATGTAAATACTTAGGTTATCTTTTATATTTCGGGATTTGGCAACCCTAGTGTTACAATCTGGCAGCTCCCAACTTTATCGTAAAGTTTGAAATTTTTGATGTTCTACGCACTCAGAACGTTTTGACACACGAGCGTCATTTGTGGTCTTTACAGTAACTTAAAATATATATGTATACCTCGGCCAAAAAATATAATTATATCGCGAACATTGTCGCACGATTATTTTTTACAACTTTCGACGTAGATTAACCCAGCAACAGTGCATCGATGTATTTAATTCAATTTTTTACGATGAAGCTCCATATCGCGGTTTATCGAGGGTGTAGTGAATTCAATCGAAGTCGTAGATAACTCTAAGACGAATTTCGTGTAGGTCGTCCAAAATCAGTCGTTGTGCCGGAAACTATTGATAATAAACTGATATTGCAAGGTCGTCATGTGACCTATCGTGAGATTGAGACAACTATAGGCATTAGTGGGACTAGCGCACATTCAATAAGACATGAACATATGACTCTAAAAAAAATTTGATCACGTTGGATTTCGAAGATTAACATTTTTTTTTTTGTTCTCTAATCCCAAAATATAAAAGGCAACCCTCGTATATAAGTATATACTTAATTCAAATATAGGTACGTTTAAACGTAAAATCGATATTACTTTACCAGAGCAAATTGATATTTAATTAGTTAAATATATCGTTGAGATCTATGCACACGCAATTACAGTTAGAAATAAACACAAATGCAATGAAGAATTGACAGGTGCGGGTGCACAAACACTAACACACATAATCATATGCAAATGCTTATGTGGGTTAAATGTGGCCCAAATCGTTCTCAGCAACCACTAATAAATAAGTCATAATTAGTAAACATTTTTACCTACGCATATTTACTATGTGTACTTATTTCCAATAAGAATTGTATTTTCCTCATGTCATGCTTGTACCCACGATATAATTATTTCATATCCTTCTCACATCACAGGCTAATGTTTGGCTTTCCCTTTTCTTCATCGTTTGTACTACATATCAATTATTATCATTTAATTTATGCTTTATCGACTATCAGAGTGCGCTAACAATAAAACTTGTAATAAAGAAATTACTCGACGGTGTATTAATCGCAGGCACCATTTTCATGTTCCAAAACGGTCGAAATATGCACATATATTTGTAAATGTATGTGTGTAACATATGTGTAGCAATAAATGTATGTAGTTCATATTCTACATTGTAAAAATGTAAATACCGTCATTTACTTGTAATAATGAGTGCTTTGCCCTAATTATATTATTATTTTTATTGATATTGTGGGACAGAACACATTTCTCGCCTTCAATAATTACAGCTGCACATTTTAGTGTGCCTGCTGGGTTAAAGGATTTTCATGTTTATAAAAATTAACTCTTATAAACTATATATTTCAATTTTAAACAGAATTTATTTATTTTAATTTATTTAATAACGCCTTAGACTTTTGTGCTTGGGGTTCTTACTTTATAAACCTTCTCTTTATATAAAATATTCAACTCGCCTCAATAATATTATACTTTTTATCTTAGTTCCTAATATTTTATCTTAATCATACTTTATATAATTTGATATTACCGACGTTTTGTTTTGATTGTACCGCAAAAACGAGTTTAATGACCCATTCAGGTTTGAGCATTAAATACGAAGAAGCACAGAGTTATGCCTTCAACTCATTTTCATTTAACTCGCCTTAAACACAATTTTTTGTTTAGTGTTTATGGAGTCATGTTTTGTAAATACAAAACTAAAATTTCAAGATTACACTGAACATTGTCTTAACACCATTGCTCTTTTTAAACACAAAGTCTTAAACTCGAACTAATATCGCAACATAAACGGGCTGGAAATCTTGAAGCAAAAAATTATAAAGAAATAGCCAGAACTTCGATTTTTTTAATTCAAAAACCCGAAGTTGGGATTAAGAGTTGTATTTTCCATTTTCAGTCTCGATGTTGGGAATAAAAATTTAATTCTTAATCCAAGATGTTTGGGATTAAAAATTGTAAATATTACTTTTTGATTTAAATGAACTCGAAAAAATAATAATTCTATCACAAAATATTTTTTTAATTCTTAATTATATGCTTAAGATTGAAATGTTTCCTTTTTATTTTACAGTCCGGTAGTTGAGATTAATTTTGTTTTTTTTTTAGTTCAATTATTTTTTTAATACATTATTTGCAAATCTGGAAACAGCCTTCTTTCCCAGTCCTTACGCTTACAATTGTAAATCGCTTGTGCCTCTTCGATCAACAAAAACTCGTTGATGTTATGGGAACTGAGACTCAGAGTTGGAAGATCCGTTTTCTTTTTCAATATATTCTAGTAAATGTAATTATAATAATAAACTATTATTAGATTCAATCAGATTCAGTGACACCATTGAAAATCAGAAATGGTTTGCAGTTCTGACAACGCAAATCTGTCTTGGATTCCACAACACCCCTGATTATTAAATATACCATCTGAACAATTGATTTGTAAAACAAATATTTATTATCGCTTTTAAAATAGAGCACTGAGCCAGTACAAGCATGCCACCTCTTAAACCATTTTTCTACACATTTGTTATTAGGTTTTTGGTCGCGGCTATGATAGCCTTCGGTGACTGCAGGTTTTTTTTCTTTTTTTCTTTTTTTATGTTTTGGCTCATAGTTTGTGTGCAATTCGCTAGATTTTTGAACAATTTCGACGACATATTCATCAACCCACGTCTTGCCACCAGCAATGATACGTTTCATGAATGTATAGTCCTCAGCTACGTTGTCAAGCACCTCTACTTAAAGTTGTTTTTGCAATATGTGCAGGTCTTTTGATAATACGCTTCATACCGACAGCATTAACCAAAATATGTCGATTGATCCATAAGAGAAGTTGAGAACCTCTGCTATCTATCTTATCGTCACTAACAGCGTTGGTTGTTTTTTACGTTTTCGTTGACTTCATGACCTTCAATGAATACTTTATGCCAAATAGTTGTGCTCGTAATAAAGAAGACTCACAAAAAACTTCTGCAACAATTTCAATTATTCCATGGCCTCGATTCCATGGAAACTCAAAATTTCCATCAAACGTGTTTATATTTTTTTTATTCGATGGTAAAAATCGCCAGACAAACTTTTCGCGCCATACAAGCAGTTTTCGCGCAGTTTATATGAACGGATTAAATGATATGACTAAGTATAAATATTTTTTCGCTTTTCATATAACTTCTGTACATATATAAGATAGTGTTCCTAGCCGCGTTTATACAATAACAATTTAGACACTTTTTCATAACAAAGAACTACGCTTGAAGCAAGCAGAATTTGCGTCATACTAATATAACCGAACTAGTACACTCCTGATCCATCAGATTCAACATTTCCATACAATAGGTAATATGACTTTATTCTCATGTCATTACTAACATAAAGCGGTCGTTATCATTTCTACAATTTCGTGTCATCAATATTGGTGTAAACAGAAACAGTAAATGCTGCGAAAATTTCTATATTCAATCTTTCGAACATCACCCGATACTTTTTCAAATATTAAAGTTTTTCACAAAATTTGTAAAAGATCTAAGTAAATAATTAAAATTTCCGCCACTATAATTGCAAATTAATTGAAAATTGGATCAAAAGCAACCTGATATTCATGATAAAGACTAAGCTGCATCGCCACAAATGTAGTTCACGCATACTTTACAGTGCATGTGGCACGCAAAAAATAAGCTCGCTTTTTATTGAAAATTAAGTGAAATCAATATCATAAATTTTGCATTATTATAATTTTTTTTTTCTCCATTGCTTCTCTTCTATTACATTACAGTAATAAGTATTCAATTGCTCCACTTTTTATGCAACTAAATTAAATGGCATTTGCACTTGGTATCACCTTACCGACGAGCGACAATTGCCAATGACTGCAGTTCATATCCATTGGAGGCGGCTGTGGCTGTTGGCAACAAATTGATACCACATAATTTGAAAATTTGCAATTGCAGTTCAGCGCTGCGTCGGTGTGCCACAATCGGTGTCTCTGGGTGCCCACACAAACTTATATATATTTGCATATATTATACAAGTATATAAATTAGGATGGTTAGTTTTCGGCTGTTCGGGTTATGATAATTTTAGGCAGATGGCACTCTGCACTTATCAGAAAAATGGTTTTGAAAACTATTTTGAGTATTTTAAAGAAACACAAGAAAAGAGTTTAACTTCGGCTGCACCGAAGCTTCCTTCACAGTTGCATTTTTGATGGCTAAAATTGTATAAATAAGTTCTTTAACTCGATTGTGATAGGTCAGTTTGTATGACAACTAAATGCTATAGTGGTCCGATATCGGCGTTTCTGCTAAATGAGAAGCTTCTTGGGGAGAAAAGGATGTGTATGAAGTTTCAGATCGATATCTCAAAAACTGTGGGACTTGTTCGCGTAGATACAAACATACGGATCTGTGATGTTTCCTTCTGGTTGTTACAAACTTCGTCGCAAACTTATTATACCATATTCAAGGTATAAAAATAAAATTGTTTTTTGCTGTTGGTTTCTGAGGCTAAGTATATCGTAAAATTAGAGGATTACTACTTCCAGTCTCATTTCTCTCTTTCTAAATCTCTCTCTCTCTTGGTTTAAACGCATTTGGTTTTTCGGTTTCCGTTGCAAACTTTATTGGCTCACCCTAATGCATATACTTAACTCAACGTGCTACGCTGTGGATGCCAGCTGCCACGTTGAGGGCGGCACCTCTAACCAACTCTATTGAAGGCGTTGCCTTTGCCATTGCGGTTCATTCCGCTCTACTAGTACATATATTCGTATTTGTGGTGTTGGTGCCTGCTGATTGGAAAATTCGA
The DNA here is from genome assembly GCF_042242935.1 of Bactrocera oleae. Taxonomy (NCBI): domain Eukaryota; kingdom Metazoa; phylum Arthropoda; class Insecta; order Diptera; family Tephritidae; genus Bactrocera; species Bactrocera oleae. The sequence continues at coordinate 58,248,893 of NC_091539.1, forward strand.
TGCCAACTGAGCGCTGCATAATGCAATAAGCATTTACAATTGTCAACTTGCATTGTGCCAAACTGTTTCATGGCGTTGTGTGTCGTCGTCGTCGTTGTGCCACAGCGTTGTGGTTACTTGTTGGCATTGCCAGCGGTGACTGGTGACTACATTCACGCCGCCACAATGCGAGCGCTCAAGTAGGCAAGCAGGCATTCGGTTTCAAGCTGTCGATAATACGGTAAAGCACACTCGAATGGCAGGCGTATCGAAGTCATTGAGATTTAATAATAACTGCTGCGTATTGAATGCAGCAATTGGTGTCCTTGTTCTAGTGTTTTAAGTTTGCATTGTATTCAATTCGAATTTTCATCTCGAATTTCCCGTTATCAGCTTTTGTATTGGTAGCTTTTATTTTGTTTTCTAGTTTTGTTTAATGCAATTTCATTGTGCTTTATTGCATAATGCGCTCAATTCCTAAAAGAAGCTGCGTTTTATTTTTATTTTTTTTTTAATATTTGGAGGAAATTTCAGCCCTAAGTGCTTAATCCTTATTCGAGTGGCTTAAATACTCATAGATTTGTGTATTTCTATAAATTGTTGTAAAGGTACTGTAAGCAGTAAAATGATTGTTCTATCATTTAGTCTACCTCCATACACAAGTCGTTTAAAACTTATTAATCTACCTACACTTTCTAGTCGTAGGGAAATGCTTGGCATAATATTCTTAGTGAAACTTTTGAATGGAACTGTTTGCAGTTCTTTTCTCCTGTCTGAAATTAAATTTAATATCCCGGTTCGCCTTTCGAGGCAGTTTAGACCTTTACTGCTAAAATCCTGTAGATCAAATTTTGAACTAAACGAGCCATTCCGCCGTATATGTCATGATTTTAATTCTCATTCCAGCACATTTGACTTATCTGACTCACTTTTCAAAATTAAAAAGACTTTATTGTTTTCTCTTAATAAATGAAAATGTAACAATTTATTATATTGTAACTTTAGATCTTAGCTGTTGAAATTTTTGTTTCTGTAGCTGAGCAGTTTTAGATCTCAACACTTAAAAAACTCTCTTGCCTTTTCTGACTCGGCTAATTCCGCACGTATGCGGATTGCGCCCCTCGCGTCGGTTGGGCGGGAGGAGGGTAATCGTTGGGTTTATTATTATTATCATGAGTGGGTACATAAGAATTAAAACTTCACATAAAAAAAACGTTTTATAAAAATTATTTGGTTGTCTTATAGGTTGAAATTAAGACACACCGAATCGATATAATTTATTATATTAGGGCTATCAGTTAGCTCCTAAAAAACTAAGTCAGCAGTTTTTCTCTAGACATATTCCAGCATATATAGACAATTTTTTAATTGACTTAATTAAGACCATCCGAGTTTTTCCAGCATTAAAAATAAAAAATTACTATCAACAATGGAAGCAGAACAGATATGGATAGAAAACAGGAAAATACAGTTACATAGCGTACTATAATACACCTCACCGGTCCATTATTCATAGCAACTGTTATTCATAGCATAAAAGTGTATAAAATAATAAGCTCAATTTTGATCGGTCAGTATGTATGGCAGCCGTATGATATAGCGGTCCGATCTCAACAAATTTTGCGGATATTGTTGCGCTACCTTGAACAATAATCCATGTCAAAATTCGTGAAGATTTTTTATTAAACAAAACATTGTCCATATGTAGAACTTTATTGTGATTGTTCACTTTATATATCAGCTATTTGCTAAAGTGCTTCGATTTAAACAATTTGTTCGCAGTTTATAGTACTGGCTTCAATAATAATTTATGCTAAATTTCGTGAAGATATCTCCTCCAATAAAAAAGTTTTCCATACATAGGCATGAAATTGATTGTTCAGTTTTTATGGCAGCTATATGCTATAACGGTCCGCTATCGGCCGTTCTGACAATAAGCAGTTTCTTTAGGAGAAAAAAATGTTTGCAAAATTTCATATCAATATCCCAAAGACTGAGAGACTAGTTCGCGTAAATATAGACAGACAGACGAATATGGCTAAACGTACGCTGATCGTTTAGGTATATACATATACACTTTATAAGGAATTCGCCATTTACTTCTGAGTGTTACAAACTTCATGGCAAACTTAATAAAGCCTACTCAGCGTACAAATATTAATCCGAAACACTATCAAAGATGTAAAAGGTCGCAAACAACTAATTTTCCCCTAATGTTTACGCTTTACTAATTAATCGTTTGTAAATCCCCCTTTTCTTCGCGGAATGCCGTAAAGTAAGTGTAATTGATTACATATTTTTCTCCTACACTTGCATATGCTTTATAAATCGCTTTTTTCTTGCCGCATTTTCATTTCCTTCACCCATTCCCTCTTTATTATTTCGCAGTCAGTCCATTCCCCTTTTACTTCGTTTTACATTCTTTTGTTTATTTACCTTTCATTTGCAGACGCGTTAATAAACTTTAAGCACACTTGAATTTATTTGCATTTTTGTGCTGCGCTTTTATTGCTTTTAATTTGCTTTTTTTTAATTTTTTCCTTTCTGCAGCTTGTAGCGCTTGCAACATCTAAGCCCGTCACCATTCCAACTACGCGTGCAAGCATGGTAATTTGCTACAAATATATGAGCGCTTTATGTATTTTAATTGTGGTGGCAAGTGAAGCCATATACATGCTCGTAGAGTAGGCAACACTTAGATAAGAATATAAGTATATGCATAAAAAATGTTTTTGTATTAATTGTTGTGGCAAGTACTCATAAATGCTGTGTTAGGTTGCTGCTAGGTGCCTCTGACTTCAAAACTTAAATTCACAGTACAATAATATACATATGTACATACCTATATAGTCAGTTAAATCTGTACCACAACCTAGAAATAAGAATTTTTATACTCAATTCATAGATATTACTTTTTTACTAGGGTTACCACCAGAATTTTATTTTCGAATTTATCGAAGAAGCTCTGAAACTTAGCGAAGCAACTGTTACATATGGAAAATTTTCTACTTTTCAATAATAAATTTGATAACCAGTTTTTTCATCTATCTGATTTGGTAGATTGTATTTGTTGTTTCAGTACTATTTCTTGTAGTTCTGAAGAAATGTATTCAATTTCCTTTTATTGCATTTAAAATAATTCATAAGAACATATAACTTTTGGGTCAGTATGACCTATTTACAAATAGAGGTAAATTTTGTCATAAGTCCAAGTCATTTGAGCGAAGTACGAGTATATATAATACTATATGTATTTTCTTTCTGTCATATATCCACCATCCAGTTTGATCTTAAGGGCATGTATATTCATATGACAAAATTTTTGCTTAAATGTAGTTTGCAAGAAAAAGGGATCGGTATTGATTCGGAGTCATAAGCATGAAAGTATATTTTAAATTTTTTACAGAAATATTTAGCTGGGAAGGTCTCAGATGAACGCTTTGCCGCTGAACTAACCCTTTACCTCAAAGTAGTTAAATATTATTTTCGATCAACATTTGTGACCTTTTTCAACATTTTCAATGCCTATTCAATAAAACAGAATATATTCAGTAAAATATTTTATGAATACAGTTATAGACTAAATCAATTAAAGACAGTTTTTTAAGCTAGTATAAGCATAAGTCTCTTTGCAAAACTATCCTTTTACTCTAATGGCTTAAGTCCTCTTTCCTAAAATGAACTTAAAAAAATTTAAAAGACTCGCAGCAAAGCTTTCTAAAGAACATAAGTTACACTAAAATATACCTATAGCTACCTTATTTTAAATTTTATAATTATATATATAATTTCATTTAAAGTTAAAGATCCTACAAATTATTAAGATAGTACGTATATATATTTTTTTTCTTGTTTTTAATTTATAGGCACTTTAACATGTATGCACCAACCTCTCAGAATTACTATACCGTTCATATCTACATATTTTGCGGTTCTATGCTCTCATATGTTCCCTAACCACATTTAATGAATTTCAATGCATTTCCTGCTCATTTCAAGCTGTCTTTCCCCATGCCCTACAACCGTCCCGCGAGACATTTTATTATTTCACAAGTTATAATAGCTTTTAATGACATTTGCTAGCTGTCATTATGCTTGACTATTATTGTTTAGCTCTGGTGTGCTTTGGCTTCTAAACCTTGGCACTGCACATGGACAGGCGGGTTGGTGATGCCAAAGGGAAATAATGTCATACTAGGTATGACAGTTCATCAAGTGCATTTGAAGTGTGACTCAAAGCAGGCCCTTTTAGATTTAAATACAATTTATTTATCTCATCATTTTTATTACCACCTATTATATTTTGTTTAATTGTTGTGAGCTTAGAACTATGCGCACTACCGTACAATTATTTTCGCTAAAATATATGCGAATCCTTCTATTTCTTTTTTTTATTTCTGCTTTAGTCCTTGCTGCCGGAACTGACTATTTTAACCCCGGAAGTTTCAAAACTCCACATTCATGCTTAAATCACTCTCTCTTGCACTCTCTTACTCTATCTCACTCTTCTACTCCACGATTAAACAACAATAAAAACTGCAACTCTATTATTTGCTTTCTACAAATACTATTGTAAAATATAAAAAACCTTTATAAAACATTAAAGCGTGATATTCATAAAACCGTTATTCAAATGCGTTCAAGAGTTGCCTGCGGCTGTCACCGTTGTTGCCCCCGCAATTATGCTGCAATGCCACTACTATAGTGTGCGTTGACAATTAGAGGCGAAAAAAGTGTCTTATTTCAATTATTTTGCAATTCTGTGCATACTCCTTACCACCCGCTCTGCCTTGCTATCACCACAAACAATTTCCACTAATTTTATTGTTTCACATTTCTCATTCTGTATTCTCTTGTATTTTATATTTTCCAGTTAATTCTTTACAATTTTTGTTGCCTTGTAGTTGTCTCACAGTAAAGGCGAATTTTCCAGCAATTGCCGCGCCCTCACCCCGTGCCCCGCTCACTTAGCCAGTTAACGCATTCATCACATTTCATTTTTGCACTATTTCATACATACATATTTACATTTATTTGCATCTTGTGTCTTTCTTCGCTCATCAGCATTGTTGCAGTCATCAGTCCACTGTCTCTTCAATTGTCTTGAACTCAAATCCATACACACATACAAATATACGTGTGGATTGCTGCCAGTTTTCATTGTGGCGCTAATGAATAGCCGCAGAGCAATTTGCAATGAAAATGATTCTTGTCTTCGCTCTCTTCTCTCACTTTTTTTCGCTTGCATTGAAAAGTATTTATTCAAGGCCAGCATTCTTTGCAACAACTCTGCGCCAACTTGCGTTCAGCGACTACTTTACTGCTTAAAGGCGCATTAATCATTACCTTTGAAACATAAGCAGCTGTGATTTTGCGCATGAATTTCCATAGTGACAATGAAAAAGTTTAACAATTGAGTGAGAGAGAAGAATGCGCGGTGTTGGTTTAAGGCAGCAATTTAAATCGCATTCTGAAACTTAGTTCTGAAAAATTTGTGTTAGAAATAGTTTTTTTAACTTTGGCAATTAAAGAAAAGTCTTCTAGCGAAATAAAGAAAAGTTGAGAAAATAATAAAAAATACTTGCAGTTCAGAAAAGATGGATTCTGGGCAGGTAACTTACATTTATTTGAATTGCTCTATTTTTATGATAGTCAAATAATATTCAAATTATGCTCAAAGTCATTATTCAAGGTTATACTTAATATTCAGAAGTGTAGCGGTTCAGGATTCATAATAAATTTTTTCACAAAATAAAGTATTGAATATCTAGGAATATATTGAGATGATGCTTGGGGTTAGCCAGTTTAGAAGTATAACATGTGGAATGTACAGACTTTACTATAATTGATAATTACTTTCTGTCAAGTCCACATAATACTTTAAAATATTTGTCGAAAAATTAAGCCTCACCATCCATTGTATATATGTACATATGTACTATATATAATATTATTTCACTGAAAATCACTCAGAATAAATGTTTGATAGGCTTTATAGCCCTCTTTGTTATTTATGAATGGAAAATATTTGTATCCGGCAACGGTTTTATAGTATTAGAAGATAGTAGAATACTATTAAGGAATAATAGAGAGCCTCAGAGCTTTTTAGGCATCTAAAACATATAATATATTATATTTCAATTATTTCTTATGGTCGATATAAATATTCTGCCGCTAGGCTTTTATCAAAAGTACGTCTAACTATTAAGTATATTACTGAAACTTTCTCTATATTTTCGAACCGTAAATATTCGCTTCAGTAGAGGTGCCATCGATGTCTACAGAAAAATTGGATTGAAATTTTCTTAGTATTGTCCAGTGTTTCTTACGAGATATGGCAATTTGCTCAGTTTGAAAATTCTCACTATATTTTGAAACATATTTGTAAGTACGTTGAGAATTGATAGCCAAAGGAAGAATGAAATAAATTGACTTGACTTGTGTCTAAGCACGCGTTGTAGTTATTAAGAGATTTCGATAATTGAGAAATTTTTATTACATAAGTTGGTTCAGTAGTTGGTACCAATTTTAATGAACATTTAATTAAATAACTAACTAACTAACTGTACTTAAAGTAAAAATACCCAAATACTCGTGGCAAACTAATGTTACCTGTTCAAGGTATAATAATACGATACATCAGATTCCTTGCATTTAAGCTAAACTTTTTGATATTACGACCATCTAAGATATTCTCAGAGCATTCCCGCATAACGAAATGTTGCCCTGGTCAGTCATGCTTACTGTTTGTTTTCAAGTATACCACACAACTGCGATCTAGTTAGTATCGCGTTAAAAACTGCAATTTACAGTTTACAAAGTTAACACGACACTAATAGCAATAAAAAATAGCATAAAACACAAGGTGAAACTTACTGGTATAAAACTTGCAAATCCTAGCCTTCCTCTGACTATTAAACGAGAACTAAGCAGCAAAGAGAAAATCACTTAAAGTACCTTAAGTCAGCGAAATGCCTTAAGACGTAATGACGGTAATGAAAATGTGCAACAGTTACGAGATGATTTCGTGCGCTGCGAAGAGCGTCGCAAGGGGAATGCTTGTTCTTAGTAGCTCATCACACTAGCTTTTGTATGCTTTTATGTATTTCTTAGTTTACCATCTGCTCTGCCGGTATTAATATAGTTCCTTGTTTTGTGTCTGTTTGTTTAATTTTTTTGTTAGTACATGCTACGTGCAACATTGTTGCGCAACATTTTTATACACAAGCGCACGTTCGACAACAATACAGCTGTTGCTTGTCAGTCTAATACGTTGAGAGCAAAATAAATGTAGTGCTGTTAGTGGAAATCGTGTTGTTATTTTTTGCTGAATTTATTTACATTTTTGCATATAACGGTATGTATGTATGTATATATGGTATATATGGTACATATGTATATATTTTATGTTTGCCTTTCTTACACTGAAATTGAGCTGTTAGCGCTCGCATTGCCTTTAATTTTCGTTTTTTGCTCTGCGTCCGGCATTTTTCGCCCTCTACCGCACTACTGCTGCCGCTGCTCTGCTAACTATGTATGTATATATGTATAGCCAAAGTGCACAATAATTTGCCACTAATCCAGGCCATTTGTCAAAGTTTTTCTTAGCTCATTTCTCAAAATAAATGGAAAAATTAGTTTCACTACTGCGAGGCAAGCAAAAAGTGGGAGGCAGCAGCAGTAAAAAGAAGCATCAAGTAATTAGCACGACAGCAAGAAAATGAAATAGTACAAAAAAAGCCACAAAAAAACCAACTGCAGGCAGCATAAAAACTACCAAACAAAACCCATCCGCTTGACTGCGTCTTGCAACAATGTTGACTTAATATCAGCAATCAGTTGCGGCAGTCGAACAATGCTGGGCAGTGAAAGTTTTGGAATGATTTCGAAATAACACGGTGTAAAATGCTAATAAATCAAAATGTTGTTTCTATTGTAGTTTTTGCTAGTTTAAATTACATTTATTCCTATGCAGTGGTAAATGTTTGAAAGTGGCGAGAAAATGTACTCAAAATGCAAATACCAAAAACCACAAGAAATTTATAAACTCCAAAATGTCTTTTTTGCAACGTGAACTCATTAATCAGAACGCTGTATGTGTTCGATATGCATCTAACTATATTAAAAGTTAGTTTTGATTTGCTTACTAACTTGGTGAATAGCGAATCGACAACACAACTGGTATAAGTCAAATATATTAACGCAGTTAAGCAAGGAAAAGCAAGCAGTTAGACCATTTCTTTAAGGTATATACTTAATTTTTTGAAATCAAGCTCTACTTGGCTCAAGTAAAGGTGAAAAGAAATGCATCAAATATCCGAATCTAAGCATAAAATAAAATATTTTTTTGTTTTTATGAGTTTAGATCAGTAGCCATTTAAAATTGTTTCTAATTTTCCTTACATATTTATCAAAATTTAAGTTTGAATGCCATATCTAGGCTCTCTAAGTTTTTTTGAGCATTTCTTTGCATTTTTGTCTAAATGCATATTTCGGCTTATTCACAACAACGAACCATCGAGCATCCGACTTGGAACTAGACCATGCATTGCTATAAAAGCCCTAAAGTTAATACAGTTGCTGCTAATACTGCCGGTTATCGTCAGCATATTAAACCATTACATAAAAATTTTAGGACTTATTGGGAAAATATTAATAAAATAAAGGTGGTTGGATTGATTTGTAAAAAAAAAAAAAAAAACGGGCCTACTGAGAAAAAATATGATGAAAGTTGATAAATATTTCCGTTTGTAATTAAATATACTACAAATAACTGATAACTTCAAGATATATAGTGTCAAAAAAACAAACACAAATACAAAATCATATTAGTATAAATTATATGTTTTCGTATAAACTATATATGTTTTTTTTTTGTTCATGCCGAGCTTGCTGCCATTAAGGTAGCGGTATATTTACTGCTCCGAAGTCTTCAGAGAAGTGACTACCCACTCTGATAGCAGGGCGGCGATACTATTACTCATTATCAAGAGCTTCGAGTTACTTTGTGATAAGACTAATAAAGATGCCAGGCCAACTGTAAAGCTGATGAGCTGGCAAGAATGAGTGCCCTAGCCCCACTATAAGTCGAATAGTAACGGGTAGGTACTCCCCTCTCCTCGTGTGCTCTACTACTGGATAGCTGGGCCTCGCGGGAACTTGACCAGCGCTCAATTACTATCGGTTCATGCGGTGTCGTAAAATCGTTTTGGCCCCAGATCGATCGTAAGAGATCCAGTGAGCTCTTTGCTCTCAGTATGGCTAGCCTCTCCCTAATTGTTGGATATTGTCCCGCGTTTGCGAGATTAAAGCTTAGACACAGCAAAGCTCACACATTCAGATACCCCATCGAACTGGTGAGAATAGAAATTAAACGCCTATTCTTTGAAGAAATTGTTCAGATGAGATCACTATATTATATAGCTGACCTACAAATTGAACGATCGGAATCAAGTTCTTTGTATTTGGTATTTGAGTATTATACCTTCGGTGCAACCAACGTTTTTTCTTGTTTTGTTCGGCGATTACCATATAAAGAGCCAGATACTGATTATATTTGTATATAATTATATTTTAACTAAAAAGTAGTCCATTACATACGATAAAATATATATGATCTATATTTTTATATATTTTTTATTTCTCTACTATTTGTTTAATTTTTTAATTACAATTTTCCTCTTTTCCACAATTTCAGACAACCGTCAGTGTTATGCTAATTACAAAGTGACACAACACTGTTGCTAAATTACACTGGTATTATAGCAAAATAAGAACCAACACAAAGCGGTAAATAACCGTTAACTCCCAAAGGCGACAAAATAATCAAAAAGCAAACCAACAAATAACGGACGCACAAACAAACTGCCAACGTAAAGGATTTACTGCAAGGACGTTAATTAATCAGAAGCTTGTGCAGAAAACGAACTTGCCACAGCAACACTACTACATACATACATATACACGCACACTCGACAAACAAAGCAATCAGCAACACGCCCAAAACAACCGCCGACCCTGCAACGCCGAAAGCTTAGCTTGATATCAGAGATTGGCTAGAGCAAGCTGACAGAAACCAAAAGGCAACGGATAGCTAACGGTCAGGCATTGCCACATTGCGGCGCAACAGCATAGAGTTAATAATACGCCTGTGGCGGACACCAGCACTGTAAGCGCAGCAGGCAATTATCGATAATAGCAGACAGTTGAGAAGCTGTAGCAACCGGAAAGGCAGAGTTGCACGCGCCACAAAGGTAAACGCGTGCAACACGAAGCAGCAGTACACGCACACACACACACACGACATGTTAAGCCACATTGATAAGAGTGTGGCAAGTTGTTGTAGCAGTAGCAACAACAGCAATATGCGTAATCAACAGCGCCATTCAGCGAGTTGCGCAGGCAGCAGTAGCAACAACAATACAACAATAAAACACATTAACTCTGCGCCACAACAACGTCATAATAGCGCACGTTCTACCATGTCGCTCGTGCTACTCACACAAACGCTATTCTTGCTGTTGCTGCTCGTAAGCATAGCGCCCACGGATGGCAACCCCGATTGGATGCAACATTGCAGCATGTGCCATTGCAACTGGAATTCGGGTAAGAAGACAGCCGATTGCAAGGCGCGCTCGCTCACCACCATACCCGACGATCTGAGCAATGAAATGCAGGTTGTGGACTTCTCGAATAATCTGATACCCGAGTTGAGGCGTGAAGAGTTCGCCGATGCGAATTTACAGAATCTACATAAGATCTTCCTGCGTAATTGCACGATACAAGAGGTGAACCGTGATGCGCTCAAAGGTCTACCCATACTCATCGAGCTGGATATGTCGCATAATTTCATACGCGAGCTGCACGTTGGCACATTCAGTGGCCTTGAGAAGTTGCGCACGCTCGTTATGAATCACAATGAAATCGAGGTGCTGGAAAATTATCTCTTTGTCGACTTACCATTTCTATCGCGTGTCGAATTCAAAAATAATCGATTGAAGCAAGTCGAAGTGCATGCCTTCGGTCAGCAGCCGATGTTGTCGGCCATATACCTGGAAGCTAATGCATTGTATGTGCTACGCAAAGAGACATTCACACGCATACCGAAATTGACGCATCTCTCATTGGCGCAGAATCCCTGGAACTGCACATGCGAACTGCAAGCCTTACGTGATTTCGCGCTCGCCAATCGTCTGTACACACCGCCCACAGACTGCGCACAACCGCCAGCGTTGCGTGGCAGGCTTTGGACCGATGTACCATCGGAGAATTTCGCCTGTCAGCCACACATACTCGGCTCGGTGCGCTCGTTTGTCGAAGTGCAATCGGATAATATAACACTGCCGTGTCGTGTCGAAGGTACGCCGCGCCCAAATATCACCTGGATCTACAATCGACGTGCCATCAATCCGAATGATCAACGTTTTCGTGTGCTCAACTCGCTTGAACAACAGCCGGTCATCAGCTCCGATCCGCTCGAGTCGGTCACCTCTGAATTGCGCATATTCAATGTGCGCGCCAGCGATAAGGGCGTCTACACTTGCATAGCGGAGAATCGTGGTGGCAAAGCAGAGGCTGAATTTCAATTGATCGTCGATGGTGACTTCTTTGGCGCGCTCGAAGGTATTGGCGTCGGCATGGGCGCTTCCACCACAGACACACAATCGAATTTCCTACTTGTCATCTGTTTGATTGTCATTACCGTGCTGTTGATAGTCATGTGCGTACTGCTCATTGCCTGTTGGTATTGTCGACGTGCACGCTCTTATCAAAAGGATGCGACCATGATGAGTGAGAATGGTTTGATATCAACGAAAATGGACAAGACCAATAGTTCGATGTTGGAGGGTTCGGTAATAATGGAAATGCAGAAGAGTCTGCTCACCGAGGTGAATCCGGTTGAGAAACCGCCGCGTCGCACCGAACTGGAGAATGTCGATGGCAGCGATGAGGGGCATGAAATCAAGAAGACACTACTGGATGAATCACAATTCGGTGAGTAAATATTTGTGTGCCTTAAATATACATAATTTTGGATATATGCAAGCCAATTACAAGTTCACCTAATGAAATTACAATACCTACAAAAGTAATTTAAATGCGTCAATTGCACGTTGACATGCTTGGCAAACAGTTATCCTACTTTTGTGTGTGTCTCGTGCATCTTCATAGCTCGTATTCACTCACAGTAATAAGCACTTGCCAGGCTTTTGATTGTTGACACATGCTACTTGTAATCGCATCTTAAAGGTCCCTAACTGAAATGCTTGACGTTTCTATCATCAACATGCAGTGCTTAATAAAGCCACTTATCTCTGCATTGCCTAACTAAGCTGATGAGGCGTGTAGTGGAGTGCTGAGTATTCGGATGAGTCAATCTTATAAATTGATTGCATAAATGTCGTCATAAAGTGTAGAGCGACTGATAGAGTGAGACATTAGATTTGTGTTCAAACTTATGTCTCTTGTAAGGTTAGGTATATCCAAAATAAGTAGAAAAAATTACTTATTTCTCTTTTTGTTTCAAGAAATGTCGAGCAAATCTAAAAAATATTAAAGAAATATGTATAATTGAAGGTAGAAATATTTTAAAAAACTGTTTATTGGTTTAGTAAAAAGTTTAAAAGCTTCTATTTAGTGCTCTTTACTCAATCTATTACTTTGTGCTGCATTCGCCTCACTCTTGAAAATTCGCCCCATTTTTGTGCTTAATTATAGATTAAAGCATGGTCTTACGAAAGTCCAAAATTTTTCACACGATTTTAGTGTGATATTACGTATATATATACATATATATATCTTCATATATATATATATACTTCAGAACGCATTCTTCATATATATATATATATATATATATATATGTATATATTTATTTATTAACAGTAAATTTTATATATATTTACAATAAATTTTTAGAATAAAGAGTCATAAGTTCCATTAATAATTTTCCCTATAATTTTTAAGAGAGCGAGAAGTAGTAAAAACAAATTTTCTTTCTCTTTATTTAAAATCAGTTAAAATTTAATTTCTAGTTTAAAATGCCTAGAGACCAAACATAAATAATTTAAGCTCATAATACATAATGATGAATGAAGTATGAAAATTTATTTCTTTATTATATAATTTGTATTTGATAATTGTTCGAGAGTTTTTGAAGAATTGGTACATTGAAGAACATATTTTTTTAATTTGTTCACCGAAAATACTCCAATATTCGAACTGGGGTTGCCATTTTGCTTAAAAGGTTAACTTATGAGAGTATTCTAGTTTAGAATTTTGAAAAATAGAAACAATTTTTTTTATTCTTCCATAGTTTGAATATTCAAAAATATCTACTTAAAATGGTTTTCAACAAATCAAATTATTTTCAAAGTCGGTTCGGTTCGGTTTAGACTTAATATAAAACTTTAAACTACTTCTTTCGGTGCGTTCGGTAAAATATTTTAAGTCCTAAGCAGTCGATTTACTTGAAATTTTGCATGGGGTTTCTTTCAACATGGCTCTATCGTATGGAGCAAGAAAAAAATTAAATTCTGATTAAAATTGAAAAAGTTAAAAAATCTGTGATAAAAGTTTTTTGGAAAATTTAACAAGAAAACACGTTAACTTCGGCTGCACTGTAGTCATCATACCTTTTACAGGTTCGTGAACATACCTTATTAAAAAGAAAAAAAGTTTTTTATACAAAGGCGTGATTTTGATCGTTCAGTTTGTATTACAGCTATATGCTTTAGCAGTCCGATCCGACATACAGACATGGCTAAATCAATTCAGCTCGTCATGCTGATCATTTATATGCATATATATTTTATAGGGTCTTTCACATTTCGCAGAACAATTAATTAAAATAAGCACCCAAATCTACTGAAAAAGACTACTAAAAAAATTTCCGTAGAATTAATCTAGGTTTAATTGCATCCCGAACATTTTTCCTGAAATTTTGCTCGAACAGACCGTAATCATAAGCACTAAATAGTAAATCGTTAAAATTGATTATATAAAGGTTATGCCTTTAAGCACCACCTACTGAGCAGCTTTCAGCAGACTATTGTCATTACCGGTATCTGCTTTCTAAATACATACAATGTGTGTCAACATTATCGACTGCTTATCTGTGTTATTAGCATTGCTGTCATGTATTATCGCCTGAATTACGTAGATGTTCGTAACTTTGCACCATTGAACTGTGCGCCTAATTAAAATTAAGTCCAATCAATGTCCTGCGAAATTTCAACTGTAAATTTCAATGGAACTTTAGTTGGCATATTTGTAATGGCAAACCTACATATATACATACAGACCCATATGTATGTACATATACACATATGTAGATATATTTATTTACCACATACATACAATATATCGTATATACTCGTTTGTGTGCTAACTAAACTTGAGATACTAATAATATAACAGCACTTAGTTACTAACCTTTGCCGTGCCACTCAAAATGTACATGCATATGCATGCGTATGTGTGTATTTGCTGGTGTTTGCTTGCAATCAGTTGCAATTTGCAACATGCAATTATCAGTTGTCTCCCTTTGACTTCTTGATATGACTGTTCAACTGCCCATTGTGGCATGCAACAAACGCAATCACACATAGAGTTATGCAACTTGACTTCTAGGCATCTCATGTAACACAGTGTATGCCCATAATGGAGAGAAATATTAATACTTTGTTGAATATATTTTGAATATCTTTTCTTTGCGATTCTTGTTTGGATATTTGGTATGCGGTAAGACTACTCATTTATGGCTGTTGCTCCACCTAATTATAAAATATTGCGAAATATGGTATTAAGTTATGCACATACCTACATGCATGCATACATATATACAAATATGCATAGATAAATACGTAGATATTTGCGTGGTAAACATATTTGCATTCTATCTAACTGTTATTATAGCAAGAAGTCTATTGTGTTTTTGGTAATTATTATTTGTTTCAGACCAAGGCTCTAATACAACTAATTAGAAATTATTCGTTTTTGCATCTACGAGATGAGAATACGATGATAATAAGTGGGTGGTAATTTCGTATGAATATATAGGTATATATATTTATATGTATGTATGTATGTTTGCTTTGTATGTATGCATGTATGATAACAGGCTTTAGTTGTTGAAATAGTTGATGTTATAGCCAATTTGTTCTATAAGATATATATCTGCTATATAAGCTACATAAGCTACATATCTACATAAGGGTACCCGTTATTTTCCAAGTTATTTTTTTGCTTTTGCAAATACCCACTGAAGTTTTAGTTTTTGCCTAAAAAAAATCATCCAACATAAACAAGCTGTTCATTTTGAATTTAAACCGTGCCTAAATCAGATTAATTTTGCCCTGTATATAACATGGGATTTTTTGACATTTTGCTTTAAGCAAGTAAACCTACAACTTTAAAAGAAAGAAATTGTAATACAAAATTTAACGTTCTACAAAAAAGGGCTTTGTAATTTTTCACATAAAACCATTCCTTGAAAAGTTATGCGCAGTTAAAGTTATTCATCTAATGCTTTAAGCATTTACTGAAGTGCCTTATATATTCTGTTGCTCATACGACATGTTGTACCGTCTGCCATAAAACAAAAGCAACTGGGAAAATAACGGATACCCAAATGTACTTATGCCTTTGTCTATTTGCTGGACACCTGCAGCAATTTCGTGTTGGCATAGCAATTATTTTATCAGGTATTCATGACATGATAGAGGTTAGAGTTATCAAATTTTGTACCGTATTATGTGTATATGTATATAACAATACATTTGAACAAGTATATTTTTGGGCAAAATAGCTGTGCGCATAATATATTTGGAAACAAAATTTTCAGCTTGAATTTCGTTCATAGAAAGTAGCTGAGGAAATATAAAATCGAACGCGGTTCCCAGAGCGTACAGCTCCGTCAAAGGATTGAAACAATGGGTTATAGAGGAACACCTGAAGTCTTGGTACACTACCAATACAGGGTCGTCCTCATAATTACTTTGGAGTAGTACAGATAGTGGAGGAAAGGGCAAAAAGCTTATTATTGAGATCTCCGTTGATTTCGAATATATTCGCCAATTTTTGACCTAACCGTCTAACCAACCATAAAAATGGAAACTCGGTGCTGACAAATTGACTTGAATTCAAGATTTACTGGGCATACCAACTCGTAGTGCATCTTTGAAAGTTGTGTTAATTCGTACGTAATTTCGTTTTTGTTTTCTGATTTTGCATTATTTTAAAAATCCTCTGATGATTTGATTTGTTTAGAGGTTAACAATGTTTTGCATTCAGGTGATACTTAAATGAGGTATGGCAATTAAAGAGAGTTTGAAGTTCTTATGATTTCGTAAAAGTTAATCAATGGTAAGGAAAGAACTCATTGGCTCAGCCATGCTTCGTTAACCACGATAACAAAGGTAAAGTTGTTCATTTAATATTATTAAGGATCTTAACATTCCTTACGGATCAACTGAATATATTTTGCTTGTTGACCTTGATCGACCTGGGCCTATATAGATAGATGGTAAAGAACAAAAGTTTTTAGTTAGACATCGTTTCTATACGTTTCTCACCTGTTGATAGTACCAGAATCTACCCCAGAAGAAATACAATTCATACGTCATGCAATGGAAAATCGGGTCTTCTAGCTTGTATTAACTCAAACTGATAATATTTTTTAAGAATTAATAATAATTAGCTTTAGGATTAAAGAAAAGTTCTTACAGCATATTTGATAGAGATTCGTCTTTTTGAAGACTTTCAGCAATGCATGATTCAATATGGTACTCAGAAATACCATTAAAATAGATAAGTTATAAGTTATAACTTTACGAGAGCTCGTTATATGGACGAGAAATATAGCACACTTTGGTTAACTGCAGTTTTCATCTTGATATATGTATGGTGCCGTTCAGATTAGTATAATAATTAAAAAAAAAATTGTACTTCAGATTTTTCAAACTTCAAACTTCAATTCAAAGTGATTCGAGAATATCTCATATAAATATCAGCTGTCTTTGAGTCACAAAGCGTTGGAAAGTAGTCAATCGAACAAACTATATGAGATGCTAAACAAACAGGCAGCACTCGTGGTGCAATCCTGCGCTAGCATGCCGTCTGACGAATATGCAATTGTGCTGCGATTCTTTCTTGGTAGAGAAATTCGTTTTTCCAAGTCAAAATAAGTTTTCGTTACCACGTATTTTTTTCTATAAACTATTATAATAAAAGTCTCAAGTTTTTAAAATTAAAGAATAAAAGTATTTTGCTTTGTCATTTGAGCTATTCACAATAGTAAAACTGAGCTAAAGTATGCAAAATAAAACTTTACGGCATTAAAGATAGTTGTTACACCACTTCAATGAGGTATTCGCATACTATTATATTTTTCGAATTTTTATTGGCTAACCTGAATTTGAGCCCTTTACTCAATTACGATTCGTCTTTTCTTCTTCTTGGTCTCGGTGTTACTCAACTAAGTTTTTTTTATAATACTTAGGCTTTTCAATTTTATATGCTTACCAAAAATTCCGAATCTTTTAATTTAAAAATTAAAATTTTAAATGTTGCATTTATATGAATATTGGCACAATTGCTTACGCAATCAGTGCATAACTGGAATTTCTTAACTCAAATAACATTTTTCAATTCACAGTCTATACAAAGCTCAATATAGGACTACAGCAAAGCTAAAATGTTGTAACAAATTGACGCTTCATTTTTATACGGCCTGTCAGTTGGTATTTTGGACAACTGACATATCCGCGCTGTAGCTGCAAGCAACCACATACCCGTATATACCATACATATGTAGTTACATATATAATAGGGAATTCGGTTTCGAAAAATCAGCGTTGTTGGCGGTGGCGCGGAACTAAAAGATTAATTGCTTTTGCTGCGCAAGCGGTTGGCTTCGCCGCGCGCCAAATAAACCGTTTATGCTGAAAATTTTTCAATTCTCTACATCAGTTAGGAATTTGCTAGTACATAGAGTTTTTCTAGTGCAATTTTTATTATTTTTTATTTTAATTGAGAACAAAGCTGGGCGCGTTTGGCGCGCCGAAAAGTTTTACGCTGCAATCAATGCAGTCTAATTGTTTTAAAACTTTATTTTTTCTTTTTTTGATAACATTGTTGGTTTTTATTGGTGGCACTAACAGTAGCATGCAATAAAAGAATTTTCACAAACAAAGCGCACAAAAATCTCGCAAACAATTGCACATATTTTTCAATTAGTCAGTTTATTAGTGTGTATCATTTATTGCGCTTAACTTATATTTGTACTCACACGCTCCATTTTTCTGCCCGCTTTTTCTAGGCAATCACCCGCGCGACGATGAAACCCACTCAGTCGCTCTATCGGATGCCACCGCACCACGCGTACGCCACACTTACATCGACGACACCTACGGCACCAGCCTGCCGCCCGATCTGCTCGCCTTCCCGGCACGCGTACCGCCCACCTCACCCTCCATGCAATCGTCACACAGCAATATACCCGAACAAATCATCTACGGCATACGCTCACCACCGCTCACCAGTCCTGTGTACGCGCACATGACACCGCATGGCATCTACGGCACCACAACCATTGCCGCCGCCACACCGAACGGTTTCATGACACTACAACATCCAAAATCGCGCAACTTGGCGCTCATCGCAGCGGCTAACAATCGTCAACAGCTGCAACAGCAACATGTACACGCCCACCTGCCGCCACAGCATGGCGCACACCAACAACAATCACCGTTCTTGCCAGCGCCCGTTATGTACTCACCCACCACAGCGGTGGTGATGAAGCAAGGCTACATGACGATACCGCGCAAACCGCGCGTACCCAGCTGGGCGCCCTCCACATCCACCACAAATGCCACACAATTAAGCGAATTCCAATCGCCGACATCGCCAAATCCCAGCGAAACTGGCACCGCCACCACAGCCGAACTGCAAGCGGAGCCCGTGTACGACAATCTCGGACTGCGCACAACAGCCGCTGGCAATTCGACGTTAAACTTGCACAAAGCACATTCGGAGGCGAGTAGCGGCGCTACTTCGTCGACGCGTTACACAATGCGCGACCGGCCGTTACCGGCAACGCCGAGCCTTACATCGGTGGCGTCATCGAGCGCATCGGCAGCCATGCAACAGCCGCAGCTACAGCATACACAGCAAGCGCAGCAGCAGCAGCAGCTACAGCAGCTACAACAACACACGCCAACAAAGCAAAACAAAAGTGTCGCGAGCACATCAGCGGCCGCTGTGACTGCTGCGAAAATCTACGAACCCATACAGGAGCTGATGCATAATCATCATATGACAACGACCTCCGATACGGAGCCACTTTATGGCACCGCGCGACATCACAACGGTCTCACCATTGTGCCGAGTATCAGCGGCAGCAGCGCATTGAACACTTCCACCAGCACCAACGCGTCGACGAGTGAGCCAACGAAAGTGACGAAAATACCGCCACGCCCACCACCAAAACCGAAGAAGAAGATGTCGGTGACGGCAACACGCGGCGGCCAAGGCAGCACCAGCCAACTGTTCGACGACGAGGGTGAGGACGGCACTGAAGTTTAGTTGCACGACAACAATGGCGGCGACAGCAATAGCAACAGCAACCCCAACAGCGACGACGCCACCTAAAAGTTTGCAGAAAAAATGGCAGCTCATAATAATAAACCATATGCAGTGACAGCGTGAAGCGGCAACGTAAATGTATGGTAAATGTGCGAAAGTTTAGTGTATAGGTATGTAAGTAAGTACGTACGTACGTGCTCGTATATGTATAGATAGGTATGCATGCAATAGTTAGTTGGAAAATAATTGGAAATCAACTAAAGAAAGGTACGCGGTTCGCTGGCACCTCCGGATGAGGTGTTGAATTCGGATGGTGGGAGTGTGTTGAGATGTATATGTTAGTGGCATGCCATAATCCCACTTTTAGCCATGTGTTGCAGCCACGGTGATAGTTGCTTGAGAGTGAATATGTGAAGGCAGACTTGTTATGTGCATAACTGTCAAAAAAGCGAACGTGTGGTTGGCATGGAAAAAATTACTATATCCTTCCAATTTAAATCTCATATTATTGTTGCTGTTGTAGCTGCAGAAAATATTCCACAAATAATTTTGGAAAACGCTACGGCGTTAATAGTTCTTGGCCGAAGAAAAATCTGGATACCCTCCGGTTAAGTAGGCCCCATAGCCGTGGAAACGCATAAGCTCAAAGCGCATAAGCTTTAAAGTTCATCTATGGGTATACTGACTACCTTATTGATAGTCCACACTAGAGATTTGATACAATTCATGCTCACTAAAGCCTAAATGAAGACCATAAACAGATGGAGATTATATTTATGATAAGCTTAGACTAAAATATTTGAGTTAACAATTATCAAGCTGAGAACCACATATTAGATTCAGCTTAAGCTATTTCTTGTAATCTTTAACAAAACAAACTCATAACTTTTTGTTTGGAAGGTGCAGTATTCTGATAGAAGGTGTGTTGAAATACACAAAATATTGTGGTGAAAAATTTATGTTAGTCTGAGTTGAAGCTATTAAACTTCTCAACATCTCCAGATAATAAATTCACCGTTTCATTCACTGTGGTGAATTATTTAAAATAGTGTGGTGAAAAAATTAGATTAAAATTACTAGCACCATGCGTTTAGTAAAATATTCCAAATTATGTGGTGAAAAATTCGTAACAGCTTAAGCTTGAGCTATTAAACTTCGCAAGATCTCCATCTCAGATAATAAATTCACCGTTTGGTGTTTGCATTATTATGCTACCACTATGCGTGTGGTGAAATATTCAAAATAATGTAGTGAAAAATATATATTAAAATTCCTTGCCATAAAGAATGCTCTTATTGAATTTTAAACATTTAAATTGAAGCTCCAAAACAACTTTATTTAAGACTTTGGCTATTTTTGGTCAACACCTGCTTATTTGCCTACATATTTTTGAGAGAAATATAATTCTACGGTTCACTTTTTCAACAGCAAAGTAGCTTTAAATTCATTACACACCTCCTATAGCTTAGCTGTCGCTCAAACCGCTCTGTGTTTCGTGAATACCGCCAACACCATTATTTAAACAGCCTTAACGGTAAATACTTGTATAATACTACCCTCACTGCAACACACCACTCGAATTCACCACCTCGCACAAAGAAGTGTGGCTAATCGCGTGACGACTTGTGTGCCAAACGACTGATGTAGAGTTTAGTAAATTACACAGCAAATTACAAATAACAAAACAAAGAACAAAAAACGAAAAACGAAAAAACAGAGAACAACACTTTTAGAAAACATGAAAATGCAATAATGGAAATTCGAGAGGAAGAAGAAGAATGAAGCAAATGCAACTAAAAGGACTTTCATACTTAAAAAGTAGTAGTGCACAATTTCAAAGAACAAATTAGTACAACTTTTTTGCTTCGCCTTTTTTACGTTGTTGTTATTTCTTTTGCTATTTCCAATTTTAACTACAACAAACATTTTTGATTGGGCAACAATGAAATAGAGAAAGAAATGAAGGAAACACTTAAAATGGGCGCACTTTGCACAGTAAGCGAAGGAATAAAGAGCAAAAACGAGCGGAAGCGCAGAAAAAGCTTTGTAGCTGTAAAAACGGTAAGCAGAATATGCTGTCGGCGAAAAATGATATTGCAGCTGAAATTTGGTGCATTGAACTTTGGCTAAGCTTTATAACGCCGATATTTGCCAAACGGAAAGGCGCTTCTAACCACTTTCGCGTATATTTTACCATACTCCAAAAAAAAAAACAACAAAATTTCTACTCTTAAAAAAAGCTGCAATTTTTTTTACATATTTTTTTACTATTTAATTGTAAGTACAGTAGCGATATGTACATTCTTAGCTAGTTATACATTTGTAAAAAGGATAAAAAACAAAAAACATAAAACGAAAAGAAAAAATAAGTGGTAATGAAAACGAGCTAACTAAATTAGTAAAGTTTAACTTTATATTTTAAGCGAAACTTTCAAATTATAGACGAAATGTGTAAAACTGAAGAATAGTATGATATACAATAGTATAGCTATATATATATATATATATATATAGTAGTTGTAAGTGATATACTAAGCAAAAATGTTTTAGTATTAGTACATAGGCATGTATGTAATTGAAGTAATTAAGCAAATACTTGTAATGAATTAGAGTAATGAAAGAGCCGTAAAGCGAGCTCTCGATTGCGTAGTTGGAGGAATTGTACAATATTTAAGCAAAATGATTTTATGCTAACCGATTTCAATATGTAACATATATACATACATATTATGCATTATATATATAAATGTTATATATATTTCTATTATATATTATATGCCGCTAATTGTATGTAATTATTCATGCGTAAATATTACAACAATAAAGCGATGTATAATAAACAGAAAAGCATTTTCAAATATATGCATGATAAAAAAAAAATAATAACATAACTACAGAAAGTTTTTAAAAATGTGAATTAATATTATTTTAAAAATTTTTTTTCCGTCATAATTGAAAAACTCATACATATAGACAGTGCAAAAAAAATGTTTTTTTTTTTTGGGATATCATAATTGAAAAGCATACATATATATACACAGTGAACAAGCGCGAAAATAACTGTAAATAGTTTAGATTGCATGTGTTGGTGCAATTTATAGCTGATAAGTGCATATGCAGCTGTACAACAGGTATTGCTGGTGTTGAATAATGCAAATTATATGTGTAAAATTTTTATTATGTAAAAATAAGGAACAGCAATTACCGGCTACAAAAACAAATAGCACAATCATGCCGAAATCCTGCAGCTAATTTGAATTAAAATTGTAATTTATTAAAAATGTATACAAAAAACAAGCAAGCATACATATAACATAGAGATATAAAAAAATCGGAAAAAAATTAATTGAAATTGTATATAACAAGCACACACATACATACACACATACATACATACAAAAACATATTCATACAGAAAAAGCTTAAATGCAGACTATAAAAAAACAACGGTAAAACAAGTAGCAACCCAACTGGAAATAATCACGGTAGTGTGCTATTATTATTATTATTTTTTTTTTTTAAAAACCGGAAAATTTTTTATAAAATTTTTTTTATTATTTTTTTTTTGTTTATGTTTTTTTTTAGCCAATAATTTTTTTTATTCACAATTTTTATTTGTTTTTCCTATTTAACTTTTTTTTTTTGTTTGAAAAAAAACCGTATAACTAATTACTCACAATTTTTGAATATATAATATATTATATTTAATATTTATTCCTATTCAATTAATTTTTTTTCTTTACAAAAATATCTGAAAAATTAATTACTCACAATTTTTAATTAAATATATTTTATTTTTGTTCTATTTAACTTAAATTTCTTAACTAAAAAAATTTTAATACACAATTAAATTTCTTAAATTAAAAATACTGTTATACAAATTTAAAAAATTATTTGAAAAATTGCGACACAAAAGCGATCTCATTTGAAATTTTAAATCTGGAAATTTTTTGAAAATTTCTAACAATATTAAAAAAATATTTTTTCATAAAATCCCATATAATTTTTGGCTCTGACTCGAAAGCCAATGTATAGAATGCCAGAAAACGGGAGTTTTTTCATAAAGAAAAGGAATTATTGAGAATTCTTTTGCAAAATTATTGGCTGTATAAATTTTTGAACAATTACGTAAACTTCTTTTGCTAATCCTTAAAAAAATTTGCTTAAAATCATGCAAATTCTACCTAACCTAAAGATCCCACGATCATCGCATTCAACTCGAAAACGTAAAAGCAATTGTTGCTTCGGCTTAAACGCGAAAACTTAACTCAATTAAAAAATAGTTTAATAGCAACTGACTGGGTCAACTGATAGGTCGCTAAATTTTTTGGCTCTAGCGTACAATTTCCGGTTGGGTCATTGAATTTTTCTCTTCTTTTTTTTAATTAATTACTATGACTTACCTATAAAACCAATAAATTAGCTACAATGCATTTAATTTGCTTGCGAAAAGTTAAAATCAAAAGAGGTAGTTAACAATTTGCATAAATTGAGAAAATTTGCCTGGCGGCAGTGCTCAGCATGGTAGGTGTGGTTGGCAAAACTTTAAAAAATGTCAAAATTGTTAAAAAGTTGTAGATAAATTTTCTAAAAAGTTGTTTGAATTAACTTATTTTTTAAGTACATATTTTTCTGAACAACCTTATAATTTTTGAAGCTAATATTTTTCCTTTAACATTCTAAATTTCTAAATTTTTGCAGCAAGAAAGCAACATAACTGAAAGATTGTTTGAAATTTTTTCGATTTTCATACACTGTGCAAAAATATCGGCAAAATTTTGTTTTGCAACATTTTTATATGCAACATGTTGCTAGCAACATTTTATAATTATGCCGTTCTTATGCTAGCGCAAATCTAAAATTAAATTATTGCCTACAACAACACTTAGCAACGATGTTGCGCAACATGCCAGAAACATTTGAAAATTATGTCATGTTCATGCTAAAATGTTCAAAACTAAAATTAAGTTATTGCCTACAGCAATTGAGAAATGCAACATTTAGCAGCAATGTGCTTTAAAACCTTAATACCAATCAACATCATATTGTGCAACATGTGTCTGGTGCTGCTTTCTTTACGATTTTTTGGCATTATTAGGGCCAATAGCTGACTAAACGTTTATTATGCTAACAATTTAATAAATATTTTATGTAATCTGCGCGCACTAAAATTAACTTAAATTATTTTTACAAAATTTGTTGCATTTTCGAAAACAATGTACAAATTTTATATACAAAATCAAAACAAATTGTGCCTGTTGTTCTTATGTTCTATTCCAATATTGTCAATGGTGTATGCATTTAGTAAAACAAAAACGCAAATTTTGCGTACTCAAAGAATTTTTGGCAGCATTTGCTAACGCATAGTATTTTATTTCGCAAAAATTTCGCATATTTATGACGCTCACAAAATTAGACAAAATTTAATTATAAAGTTTTCTATTAATAAATTTTTGTATAAATTTATTGTAACTATAATGTAAGCGAGTTTGTATAGGTATATCATATTTTTATAATTTTTAAGTTTATTTGTATAGCATTTTTTTAGGTTAAATAAGGTAATGTTTTGGTACTAAAGCTCTCACTCGTTTGGTTCAGCCATTTCAATTAAGGAAAATACATACATATATATAAATATTAATTTTTTTTTTCAATAATTACAATAATTTGACGTATAATGTATATTTTTTGTAAGCTCATTAGTTTTTTACACGAAGGCAACCGACTCTAGCATTTGTAAGCCAAGCGTTTTAAACGCATAAATTATTCTACTTCGTATTTAATTTGTATTTTTTAGCTACGCACTAAAGTAAGAAATCACTTTTTATTAATTCCTATAAATTAAGCATTGATTTCACCACAATCAATTAAGTGTATGAGTTGTTTTCCGTTACGTAACATGACAATTGCTGCACGCATACAATTCTATCACCATAACAATTATAATTTGTTATTATTTTCATACACACACATACATGCATATGTACATAATTATATACATATTTATAATTTCAAAACAAAAAATACACTTTATCGCATTAAATGAAATTGTGTGTAATTTTTTGTTCTCCTTAAATTAAACCGCACAACACACACACATACAAACAAACAACAATATGATAAGTGTAACAAAAAATACACCCGCGAACTTTATCCACACACGCATACATACATATGTAAATTGAAACATTTATATTTGTAGCTAGCAAATAAGCGGAAATGATCAATGAATCAATAAACCGAAAACAAAACAAAGCGAAATAAACAAACAAATTGTGGTCGAAGTAAATTAGCACCGTTAACGGTCTCATACATCTGTGTCTGCAAATTGTATGTATTAAATTTATAGCTATACAAACACATACACACACACATAAACATATACATATATACAAGAAGTTACATACTTGCATAGTAATAAAATAATATAAATTATATATATAGATATAAATATAGAATTACAATTGCAAATACAATGTATTATTAATATTATGAGTATTAAATATAATTTTTTTTTATAAATAATTAAACAAAAAACATGACTGACTTCTCATTTGGCAAACACGAAGGATAAAAGGTAAGAAAACGTAGCATATGCGCAGGGACCACGGTACAGGGTGCACTGGCGCTTCCTACAGCGGCGGTTTGCCGGATGTAGCAGAGTAATGCAGCAAATCTAGTATATGCGCAGGCGTAACTTAACAGGGCGCACTGGCGGCCACAAAAATATTTCTCCAGCCACCTGGTATAAATGTGACTATTTGAAATGTGGCTTTTTTCTGTGACGCCGCCGCGTGGTTGCTGTGAGTGCGAGTGAGTATTTTTAATGAGCGGCGTGCGTGAGTGGGAATGAATGCATTTAATGGAATTATTATTATTGAATAAAAATAATTAGGAGTAAAAATGTATATGTGTATAAATTGTAAACAGAAAATTTATATAAAAATTAAAAATTTTAAATGAAATATAAAAACAAATGGATATAATTATTATAACAAATTAATATTGAAATAATAAATGAAAAAAGGAAATATAATATTATAATTTAAAATTTGTTAAGAAACATTGGGAAAACAGATAAAAATTAGAAACTAATTTTAAAATTTAAAAAGAAAATTGAAAATTTGGAAATTAAAAATAAAAGTTTAAAATAAAAAATATGAAAAACATAAGAATCTATAAATTTTATTGGAAGTAATGTATATAGGAAAAACATTTAAGTAAAAAGTTAGGTAAATTTAAAATGTTTAACTAAAATCAAAGGAAATAAAATTTATGACAAAATTAATATTCAAAATTAAAAACTGGGGAAAGAAATTAAAATAAAATATAAAATTGACTATATATATTAAAAAACACAAAATTATAAAGACAATTGAAATAAAATAAATTCAACATTTTACTATTAAAAAAATACGAAAAAAGTTCGAAATAAAATTTAAATTTAAAAAAAAAATTAAAAAAAAAAAACATATATAATGTTACATTATAAAAATATATACATTTATATAATTACATTATAAAATAATTTTAAAATAAAAATTATGTAAAAATTTAGATAAAAAATATATAAAAACATAACATTAAAAAAATAGGAAAACAAAATAAAGTTTTAAATAAAAATTATTCAAAAATTTTAATATATATTAAATAAAAAAAAATTAAAAAATACAAAATTTTATTTAAAATTTTAAAAGAAAAATATGAATTAATTAAAAAAAAAATTACATAAAGGAAGAAAATAAAGATACAAAATTTAATTTAAAATCTGAAAAAAATAATTTAAAAAAATTAAGACTTAAATATAAAATTTAAAAAAGTAGAGAGAACAAGAAAAAATGTAATTTAAAATTTAATTATTTGGCAAACAAAATAAAAAATTTATTTTAAAATTAAAATGAAAAACTGTAAATAAAAATTATAAAAAAATTAAAATAAAATATATGAAATTTAAAAATATAAGAAATAAAAAGAAATAAAAAAAATAAAAAGAAATAAAAAAAAAATTAATTGACAATTACAAAAGAAATTTGGAAATAAAAATTACGAAAAAACTAAATTTAAAATTTAAAACGGAAAAAAATTTAAAAATAAGTTATGAAATTAAAAAAATTTGATAAAAAAATAAAAAATTTATTTAAAACTTATTTATTTGGAAATACTAATAAAAATTTTAATTTAAAATAAAATACTGGAAAAAAAATTATGAAAAAATTTAAAATAAAATATGAAATTACAAAATATTGGGGGGGAAAATAAAAAAATTGTATTTAAAAATAAAATAAAATTAAATATATAAATTATGAAAAACTTTATGTAAAAAAATGATATTAAGAAAAATAGGAAAAATTTAATATAAAAAATTGAATTTAAAACTTCTAAAGAAAATTGGAAAAAAGTTAGTACAATAATATACAATATAATTTAAAAAAATACGTGAAAAATAAAAAGTTTAATTTAATTTTTTGAAAATAAAAAGTGCATGACTATAATGAAAAAGGGAAATAGCTGTTTAGATACTTTTAATGATATTTTAATGATTTTCAATGCCAAAAAAGCACTCAGAGCGGAAAATCAACAATGAAATAAAGCGACAGAAAAAATTGTAACAAAAATAAAATTGAAACTCAAACGTCAGAAGTAAGTGCACAAACGCAAGTAAAAGTGGCGTGGGAGGAAAGTGACTTTTTTGGCTGCTCAACAAACGAAGCGAGAAAGCTTGAAAGCAAGGAAGCATTTGAATTACTAAATAGTTTTGGCAGCCATTCAGTGCCACAACTTTTTTTGTTACAGTCACTGCTTGACGCTGACGTTATTTTGCTGTCAAACGGAAACGGAAATGGAAGTGATTCTGGTCAAAGCGAAAGCACAACAAACAGCAACAGCAATTGTATTAACAATAAATCTAATGCAGAAGTAAACGAACCAACTGCGCACAATGCCAAAATAAATAAAAGCCAACAAATATAAATGCTTAATAAATATGTAACATATATTTATATACATATAGAAACCATCTGTTACAGGTAAGTATTATATATTGGAAGAAGATATTATATATTTTTGGTGGGTAAAATCTTAAAAATTCTACAAAGTCATTTATTATTGAAAATAGGAGTAAACGTAAATAGGCGGAAAAATGGTAGTAGCTGACTAAAAATAAATACATAAATATAAAAAAGACTGCCGACCAAGTTGTTGATGTGTTAAAAGGTCAGAAGAAAGCTTCGTTATGTGAACAGCTTATATCTGAGAAAATAACTATAAAGACATCTCAATCTGTTGTAGATATTGTTGCCAGCGAGTTAGCTACATTCTCGGCTAGGTCCGGCTGCTCACTGTAATCAAAGTCTGGGTTCTGATCAGGAGAAATTCAAAAAAAATTTAATAATTTCCACTAAATGTATTAGATCAGAAAGTACAATATTTAGTTTAAATAAGAAATAAGAAAAAACGTTGCACCAAAACTATTATACCCTTCACATATATAAAAGATTCCTTACAAGAACTTGATTTTGATGGGTCAGTTTGTATGGCAGCTAGATGCTATAGTGATCCGATCTAAACAATTTTTGCAGAGATTGTACCTTTCCTATTGCAGGTATATGCTATAGTGATCTGCTCTGAAAAATTTCTTCAGAAATTACGTTGTTATTTAGAAAAATAACACATGCCAAATTTCGTGAAGATATCTTCTCAAATGAAAAAGTTTTCCATACATAAACTTGATTCCGATCGTTCAGTTTGTATGACAGCTATATGCGCAATATTTCATATCAATATCTCAAAGACTGCGGAACTAGTTCGCGTATATATAGATAGACAAACAGACAGACAGACATGGCTAAATCGACTTAGCTCGTACCGCTGAATATTTATATATCTTGTAGAGTGTTCGTGGCACGTGGCAAACTTAATATACCCTGTTCATGGTATAATTAAGTTTTGGTTTAAATAAAGAATATACTTTAAGGGCCTAAAAATTAATTATTTTCATAAAACTTGATATAAGATTTTTCTAACCTAGACCTCGAGATTTTGTAACCAAAATAAAAATCTAAAAATATACTTTGGATACAGAACACAAAATATAATATAATGGGCGTAAAATCTATGTTTCGCCTTCGACCATGAAACAATCAAGAAGTGTTCAAATATGGGCAGACTCATTGAGTAAAAATAACCGACGTAAAGCACTAGAAAAATTATAACGGACAACTGCTCTAAGGGTAGTATCGACATATCGCACAGTTGCAGGCGAAGCGGAAGCACGCCCATCGACTTATTAGCGTTTAAAAGAAAGAAAGTGTGGACACTGAAGACAAGTAACAAATGCCAGCACTACAAAAGAGTAAATGAAGAAAAATACCTTGAAACAATGGCAAACTCGTTGAGACCAGGTAGCTAATCAGAAATCGAAAAGAGTGGTGCAACAGGAAACATGGTGAGGTAGATTTTTTATTACACAGATGTTAGCCGGACACGGAAATTGTACGAAATATCTATATATATCAAATAATGAGAAAAGCATAAGAGCCCCCTTGTGTATACAATGATGCCATCGAGCATGACGCTGAGCACATGTTTTTTTAATACATAAGCTGGCAAACAGAGAGAAATAGCACAATGTAGACAACATTATAACTGTCATGTTTCTAAAGGAGTAAAACTGGAAGAACGTGAACCGTATGGATCATGGTTCCTTACAACAGAGTTTTTTAGTAACCCGCTTGTGTCACATACCTCCCCCGAAAACAAGTTTTAAAATTATAGTTATCGCTGCGAACTTAACCCTAATCGGGACATACTTAATATGACAGCCTAAAAAGATGACCTTGGAATTTAAAAGAAAACTCCGTTCCTTTAAAATTAAGTTTATATTTATACATATTTTAAAGATAGACAACAAAGTGTTTGAAGACAAAAATTAAATATTTTTCGCGCGATCTCCTACTGCGCTAAAACAAGGTCCTCCACATGCTGCAGAGATCCCGGCCTTCTACGTGGTTGAAACCTAAAAAAATTTTCTCTAAAAGATATTATCGGTAATAAAAAATCTAAAAGAGAAATGGTGTTTTTAAAATGTTCAATGTTACCCAAAATATTCATGCATCAAAATCCAATTCTTAATCAGATCAAAAAACTGGTAGGCCATTGTATGGAATATGAAGAACTATATACAGTACATACAGAAAAAATTTTAAAGTGATGGTAATATTTTGCGCTGTTTAAAATTAACCTATTTGAACTGAGCGGCTACAACAAAGTGTTTGAAGACAAAAATTAAATATTTTTCGCGCGATCTCCTACTGCGCTAAAACAAGGTCCTCCACATGCTGCAGAGATCCCGGCCTTCTTCGTGGTTGAAACCTAAAAAAAATTTCTCTAAAAGATATTATCGGTAATAAAAAATCTAAAAGAGAAATGGTGTTTTTAAAATGTTCAATGTTACCCAAAATATTCATGCATCAAAATCCAATTCTTAATCAGATCAAAAAACTGGTAGGCCATTGTATGGAATATGAAGAACTAAATACAGTACATACACAAAAAAATATTAAAAATGTGTTTGCGCTGTTTAAAAATAAACTGATTGAACTGAGCGGCTACACTTTTTTATAATGGTTTTTAATCGAAATACAAAAAAAAATAAAAACATATGACCAGTATACATTGATTTTATGAAAAATTTCAACTAAAAACCATTTCTCTTTTCTAAAATAAATTTTTTCATATAAATATTTTACAAAGTAGAAACTCTCCATTATATTTAATAAATATTTTATTTACCGACAAAAATATTTTGGCAAAAGTTACACGAATTTACGCTCACAGCAGCGAGAAACTAAATGTTCTAAAATTTTAAAAATTTTTTAATTTAAATTTATTGTTGTTGTACGGCATATTAACACACAAACCATTGCATGTATGCGTTGTCAGACACTTCTTCTAATTTTTTTAGCATTTCACTACTAAGCATGCAAGAGTGCACATGCGAGTATGCGAATATGCGAGAGCGTGTGAGCGTGTGCATCTTTACACTCGCTTCCGGCAAGCGCACTAAATGAATCTCTTCAGCTTTTTAGAGCTTATACTTACTGCTGAACAAGCCATTGCAACTTTTTTTCTTGATTTTACGCTTTAAATTGCTTTCAATGTTTGCTGTTTGCTGTTGCTTCATTCACTCACTACCCCGCTCACATTGCTGGCGGGGTTGTTTGGTTGTTTGAAGTTCACCGTTTGCTATTGGTTGCATGTCAACAACGTAACGGCACAAACGTTCTCAAAAACAACAACGACAAAATATGTTTGCATGTAAATACATATATCGTTTTTTGAATACTTGAACTACAAAGATATGGTAAAAGCTGCAGGCTGATCAGTTAGAAAGAATAGCATTAAGTTAATGATATAATTATTTTCGTTACTTAAGAATGTTCGGAAATATGAAAGATACTTGAAATATTTAAAAACAAAAACAAGAAAATATGTTAACTTCGATTGCACCCTTCACGAATACAAAAGGTTCCTTACAAGAACTTGATTCCGATCGTTAAATTTATATATTATATGCTATAGTAAACCGATCTGAACAATTTCTTCGAAGATTACATCAAAGCTTTAGACAATAACAAGTAACAAATATCGTGAAGATATCTCGTCAAATGGCATGGTAGTAGTATGCCCTAATACTAGAGAGCGCACTAAATAAAATTATTTGCTATTAATGAGAGACTAGATTTTCGAAAACTGCAAAAATTTACATAAAACAAATTTTTGTTATACCGTTTTTTGTTTTTTCAATTTCGAATATAACTTTGCAAGAACGTCAAAACGCAGGCACGCTGGTAAACACGAGTTTAAGAACCACATACGCAAACGCTTTGCTGTATTCACTAAGTAGGGACGTGCGAAAAACATATTCAAATAATTTTCTGCTGTTCAGCAGTGATTTCTACAACTCAACGCGCTGCGAGGTCTCCACTTCTTACCAAAAAGCGTGGTAGAAATCTGTTTCGCAAGTTCGTTATCACTGGCGTTTATATTTTATTATGCATTTCCGCATATTCGTATGTACTTATACAAAAGTACGCAGGCACGTTTACACCAATGCTCGTAACGCGCACACACACACATAGATATATACGCACACATGCACGTTACACTCTATTTTGCAGCGTTCACCTACTTTTCGCAGTTTGTTTAGCACTCAAAATGTTATGTACTGGAAATTCAGCAACGTTAAAATACACAAACACACAGACACAAATGTTTATGTGTTGCATGTGTGAAACGGAAGGTGGGACAGTGGCATGAAACACGAAAATGCATTTTGTTAAATGTATTTCTCTGTTCAGATAAGGAATCACAAAACATGAAAGTAAATGTATATGAAGTCTAAAAGTACTCACCGACATTCCGCGTTGTTACTACCACACCCTCACCGCTGTTATATTAATGCATGACTTGCCTTTGTGTGCCGCAAACACGATAGTAAACGATGTGGCAGTAGTTTTATGTGTGTAACACCGCCGGCTTCAAGTGCTTTCTCGCTGTTTGACTTTTATTTTCGCTCGTCCGATGTATGCATGCGAGTGTGTACGTATGTGTTTACTCATTTATGCAGCGCTTGACCCACTTGCGCCAGCCAGACAGCCAAGAAAGTGGCGAAGAAATTCAAAGGACCCGCCATGCTGAAGGAATAGCTGAATCGCTGCGAGTTTTTTTTAATGCGGAAAAGCACACAAATTTCACTATCGCAAAACATGCAATTTGTTGGCGCTGATAATGTGCAAGTGCTGAAAAAATTATAAAAATATAAAAAATATTAACTAATAACTATGTAAATTGCTCTACTTTTGCTTTCATGAAATTAACAAGTACATTATTTGAGTTAATTTATTCGAGAAAATGAGCGCGATGACAGGAAGTTAATAGTTATGAGCAAGTAGAGCAAATTTTAAAGTATTTTAATACGAAATAAATTCCCTGAATTTTCAAAAATCAGATTTGGCATGTCCAATATACATTTCTAATAATTAGACTCACGTTTTGCCTTTTGACTGAAAGTAACTACAGTTTATCTTATTCCTGCAAAGATTTCAGAGTAAAATATCCGAGTAATAGGCAAAACCCACGAGATTGAGTTTTCTGCTGCAGTCAAATTTTTAAAACTGCAAGGAAACCAATTTTTATCCGGCTAGGATAATCAAATATAAAGGAAGAGCATAATCAGTTGCCAACAACATGCTGAGTAAAGCAAGTCAACTTGCAAATCTGGGAAAACTTGCACATCTTGGTAAACTTACAAAGAAGCCGGTAGCTATGATTCTTCTCTATTTAATTCTGTTGAACGGAAGCGATAAAGTGCTTATCCCGAATTCCAAACCTCAGACACGCCAACTTTTCGTCGATGATAGCCTACAAAGCATTTAAAAACCGAACTGTTTTGAGATAAGCGTATCGTTTACTGACAATGGCTTTCGAAGGTCATAGATTGATAAATAATCACGAGAATCGTGCTTTTATGGAATACGTGAAGGATCAGAGGTGTCGGCCAATCAAAGATTGGTTGGGGGTCAGGAAAATTTTGTTGAGACTGTAAGTAGAAGAAATAAGTAAGAAAGTTCTATGTTTAGTGCAGACGTACATGATACTATATTGTTCTGCAATTTTTAAACATCAAAGTCGTGAAATTGTTTTCAAATATCAACAAGACATCGAAATGAAAAATGTAGCACCTGAGTTCAACACTCGAAATTAGACGAAATTTTTAATCGATTATATGAAAATAAGGCAGAAAATCATAACTTTAGATATATGTACAAACATATAATATACGGGAGATTTCATAAATTATATTAGAGAAAGCCCCACAAGTCTCCAACGAAGAGATGAAACAGGCTGGGACATCAGCCCAAAAGTTGGTGAGATACGAGGCTGCTACCACCGGCGGCCACAGCGATGTCGATGACAAGCTAGCGGCCACACCTCCACAGCAACGAGAACAGATAGCTGTAGTTGTAGTACTACTGCCAAGGCAGCTCTACAGCGCACGGAAGCCACATTAGATGAAGACTCGAAACATGAAAGCGCGGTGAGCTTTAATGAAGAGAAAGAAGAAAAGCGTTTGCGCTCTCCTGACAAATCGCGATACAAGCAGGTGAAAAATGGCCGCTCACATTTCGCCACACGTAATTGGTGCAGTCCTTCAAATCCAGCGTTTGCGAATCACTTAGAGGAGCACTTCGTTTAAAAAAGGCAGCGTTCGACAGAGATCGAACCGAGGGCACCCACAATAAAGAGAAAGTGCAGCTGCGAAGCTGAACCTCAATCACGCGGATTACAAGCCGACAGAATATAAAAATATTATGTACGAATCTAAACGTGACCAAAACCGGATTTTAACGCTTCCTCGCCACTTGTAGAGCAAATGTTTTGGCAAAATTGCTATTTTAAAAATTTTTTCTTAGAACAAAATGAGCTCATTGGCCAGTAAAAAAGATGGCATGGAAACGGTGCCATAAATATTTAAAAATCTTAACATTATTTATTGTTCCACTTTTACAAAAGATTTTATGAGCATATACTCTCCTACATACAAAACATTTTCATAGCGGTAGTTATTCCTAATATTATACTATATTGCCTCTGAGAATAATATAATAAAACTACTTAAAATCAAAGGAAAGAACTACAAAAGTATTACAGTACAGATTTTAATTGCATTTCCTTCTAAAATGCATGCAATCCGAGTAAGTATGTTGTAGAGCTATCCGCATTTACTTGCCATCACTTACAATCACTTCTAGTCAGGAATAGTAATTAACGATGAACACTTACGTAAATATAAATATACACGGCAATGTATATTATATAGTATAGCTTCATAATGTTATGCCTCACATACATACATTAATACATACATTTATACACCCATATATATATTTTAAATAACTATTTGCTTGCGATTATTATTTTCTTTAGTTGCTGCCAGAGCCAATGTTACAACTTTTGTAATTAACACTTTCCACAATTTAATTGTTTTAATGGCTTTTGCACGTTTAATTTCGAATTTGCATGCTTTGCAGCAATTCGAGCAGAAATTTACGCATTGCATTGCATGCAAATACTCGTGCCAGCGAGCGACTGAGTCGAAGAGGTAGAAACGCAACAGTAATTAGTGTGTTGGCTTATAAGTTTTGCGGTGGATTTCTGCTGGAAAATGTGTGTTGCAAGAATTTAACTGAAAAGAGGGGATTTAGTAGTCGGGTTTACTTTAGAGAGTGGTTCCAAAGAGTGAAGAGCAATCAAGTGTTTAACAACGCAAGCTCTAGTTAGCATCAGGGGGTTTCAGTAGGCATTATGTTTGCATAAGAAAAGCTGTCCATTTATCAAATAAAAGAAATTTAATTAAAATTGGCAAGCTTAAATCAAATAAATCCATTGTTTGTAGAAATTTTGATTATAGGTATTTTTAAATATTTAGTACTTAAGCAGTTAAGCCGGACTATTTATGATTTTTATTCAAAAATTTTACTGGGCATTCTGAAAATATGTATAAATATATCCTTCAAATATTACAATTGACGCAGTATATTTTTATTTTGAATTCTCAAAAATCGCCTTTTAGGCTATCACACTAAATGTGCTCATCGAAGGAAATTTTGTTGCCAAAAAAACTATACGTATAAGCAATTGTTAGCATTGGTTACTGCCACCAAATTGTCATCATTTTTGCCACCAAACGCACTCGATTTAGCAGGTAAAAGGCAGTTTTAGACAACACG
The DNA here is from genome assembly GCF_042242935.1 of Bactrocera oleae. Classification (NCBI taxonomy): domain Eukaryota; kingdom Metazoa; phylum Arthropoda; class Insecta; order Diptera; family Tephritidae; genus Bactrocera; species Bactrocera oleae. Next base: position 58,285,246 of record NC_091539.1, read on the forward strand.
ACTTGATAATTGAAATTAATGTTGCGTATACGCCATGTAAACCGATAAACTCAAAAGAAAGTAACATTAAAAAACATTTTCAAGGAAATTTCAAAACGAATAGGCGATTGCACAAATTACCATTTCTGTACTCATGTATGTATGCATGTGCGTGCTCGTGTATGCCTACTAAGCAAATACTTCTAAGCGTTTGCGAGCAAAGTTATGCGCGCGTGAAAGCTCCGCTGCATTTGTGACATTTTTTCTGCGCTGGCGAAACTCGTTCCAACTCTGCACGTATACTTTTTCAATTTTTCCGCCTTATTTTTTACTACACCATGACACTTTCTCGGTATATTGCTATTTGTTTCATACTTGGACTAGTTGTTGAGCACAAGTTTATGGCAATCAACTCTTTTTCCAATAGCTTGGCTGCAACTTTAGCTAGACGCAGCTAATTCAGTCGTTGGCTCAGCACGCAAAAAAGTTGTGGAAGCCAAAAAAGAAAAGTGGAAACTGAAATTAAAAGTAAAATGCATTAAAATACTCGATTTATATCAAGCGTTTGCCATACTTTTGCGCTCTCGATTATTAAAGTTTGCACGACCCTTCGGTTTTCTGGCTTCCACCAGCACGCAGAACTATTCATATATGTTTGAAGTACATTTTTTCTGCAATACCACTGTTGCAGTTGGTTAGCTAATTTCGTTGCACGGTAAGTTGCAAGTTTGTTATGTCTTGCTACGAGTACAAAAGAAAAAAAACGAATTAAAAAATAATAATAAAATAAAAAAAATTTAAAAAAAGAACAGAAAAGAAGGCAGAAAAAGCTAAATGTGTGCAGAATTCTTGCAGCAAACAACTTTTATTGTCGCATTGAAGTGGCAACATTCGCTAGATTGCAACTCGCGCGCTCACGCACACTGCAGCGCACGCCTTTGCGCCTTAAGCTGACATGAAAAAGTTTTCACTAAACGCGCTGGCAAGCGCCCGTTCGCACCATCGCTATCTGCAGTGCCAGACTAAATTTACTGCCGTCAAAATAGCTTTGCTTTAGTCGCTCGCTTCTATGAATTCGCAGGCTAAGCAAATTTGCTAGTTTTTTTCCAAATACAAACTTTGCGCTGCCACTTGCGTCATCGCCGTTGGTAGCTTTGATATTGCTTTGCAGCCAGAACTATTACCAGTGCTTTGGCGAGAGGAAAATTTGGAAATTATATTTTAGTAAGTGTATTCCGGTTTAACCGTAATCTACCATATACCTATAAGCATTCACTCACTTATTGATTTTCCAAAAAATTTATAAATTATTATATCTACTACATCATTAATAATTGGAGTGCGAAATTTGTCGAAATATCTGAATAGCGGTCAATGTTAATTGTAACTCGCATATATGTATTTACTTAGTCTTCTTAAGTTCTGTTACAAGTTCAAATCGTTAAAAAAATTAAACTCTTTTCTTAATAAAGTTCATTTTATTTAATAATGCATATTATTTATATTAAGTGAGCGATGTTCAAAACTTTGTTCGAAATTGTCACTTTTTGCTTTTACACAAGCCCTCAAATGATTCAACCATTTATCAATAGCCGCACGCACAATTTCTGCTCATATTGACGACGCCGCTCGAACCAAAGATTTTTTGAGACTCTAAAATTTCTGTGCGGTATTCGATAAACCATATTCTCTGACTTTGATCACAAAGTGTAGACGAATTGATCAAAGCTATGAAACCAAGAATATTGATGGTAAACTTTCGTCCCAATTTTAATCCCTTTTTCGTAGAAGTGAAGAGGTGTAACATGCTTACAGAAGATTTCCCATCAAACCATTACAACAGCTGGATGGTGACTATGCTGAATCCCTAGAAACACTTTTTGTGTCTTTCGAATTTTTTGCGTAGATTTTGTCAGCTTGCCTATTAAAACCATCTTCAGCAGTAAAAATATTTTTTCTGTAAATAGGATACTTTCATGGCCGTTAAATGCATGCAACTTAAGAAGCCTTTTGCATCTGTTGAGTCTAATTTGCTTTAAACACGTGGTCAGCAGATGACGGTAGGCTTTGATGTGGAAATTATCTCGAATAAGTCTTGAGAATGATCTGGTTGATACATATTTATTTCTCTTGACAAATTTTTCTAAAGGGATTTCTGCGAATGCGTTCGCGAACAGTATCTATGACTGAATTACTTTAAACCACACGAGAATGGCTACTTCTCTCTCTTTCATCAATTGTAGACGTTTGGGAAAAACGTTCAGTTTTTTGAGAAGCTCATAAATTTCTCTTGCGCTTTTTCCTTATTTATGTAAGGCATTAAACGCAATACGATTTTCTTTAGCTTTCCACACTATTGCTAATTAGCGAAAGCAACTGGACTGATTAGTTCCCATATGTTAACTTACGGCCGTTTCCACGACAGTCGGGTCTACATAATCGGAAAAGACACGGATTTTTATCCGGCCAAGGGCTGTCAACTCTGCAGCATTCTTCAAATGTATTTCAAGAATGCTTTTTGCCGCTACAACAACAACAGCTGAACTGATTTTTATATATAAAAGGACACTGCATACAAATTATAATAATATATAACGTCACCTTTCTGCAAATGTGTCCTTGCCATACGGATTGTAAACTTTGTAACAGAATTTATGGCAAGACTAAATAATATTTCAAATGCAAGCTATTCGCTTCCTCCCTATTCCATAATATTGTCATCAGCTCTAACTTTCCATCCTCATAAATAACACAAGGTATTCAAAGATAGTACTTGTAATTCTTTTCCTTATCTAATAGTTGCGACCCCTTTTCATTACAAATAATATGCTATACAAAAAGACAATGTTTATTGACCTACAGTTATTAAATTCACGAATAAAAATAAATGTCAATATTTGAACTAAAAATATTTATTATCAACGATATCCCAAATACTGTCTGCAAAGCGCCTGTGAAATATTCTAACAAATCAGTGAAAATACTCAAAATGCCAAAAATTTCGAAATTATCGAGTACTTACTGGAGGCACGGAAATGACATCACAAATTTGTTGAACACTTATCTGCATTGGCATAACAAATAGCGATAGCCACTTAAGTACACACTTACAAGCCTCTTTAAAGCGCACAACTATGTTATGAATAATAAATACTTTCAAATAGTTCCCACTCTCACTCTCTCTCATTTAAAAACGTCTACTCAAAGTGAGTGCCAAATTGTTTTGACTATTAAGAATATTTAAGTGTATACAAGGGTGTGTGTGTGTGTCTATAAAGTTCTGTGGTAATTTTGTAAATTTGTGTCGGTATTTTTAATGGGGCACTGAAGCAGCAACCGCATTGGCAATGGCAATGGTTAGCGGCTGGCTCATAAATTGATTACGTTCACCAGCAAACATCGATGTCATTATCGTAATTTTAGTTATGGCTTGAAGATAAGCATGATAAAAGTGAGACCAGCCAAACCGCGGTCATATATCAGAGCATTTTGTACTCGAATCACAGCCAAAGTGGACGAACGGGCGATATTTGTAGGTATCAGTCTGTGAGTCTGTGAGTCGGTCAGACAGTCGTGTCAGTTTATCAGTCTATCAGTGAGTCAGTCATTAGTCCGCCATTGATTCGCTTACGCCCACAAACCCGTACCAACTCACTCACTCACGCACACACTCACTCGCTCAGTCAGTGAGCGCGCGGCTTGTCAAATATGCTGGTTCGGCCGCCACTTATTAACCGTAACAATTTATAAGCTGTCTGCTTTTTGCCAGCTGCGGCTCGTGGCATGCCACATGCAATTTTGAACGATTTAATTTTCCAACGCTAAGAGCGTTCAGTGACCACTTGACACATTCACGATTTATTTATGTTATCATTTCATTTCGTTTGGCATTTTCATGATGCCAGAGGGTAAATATACGCAACAATATTCAACACCCGCGAGGGATTAAATATGTCGACTTTTGTCACTAGCGGCAGCGTATTTCGGCTATCAATAGGAACTTCAAAGTGCTCGTAGTCGCTCTCCGACATTTTTGCTCGTGCGACACTTAAAATCATTAATGATTGCCGCAAAATTTGCCTACCGCGTGCACGCTTACGCATTCCGCTAAATTTCTCCTAGCAAAGTCTCCATCACTGCACTTTATTTGCTGGTCATAAACTTGAGGTATCACAGAAATTGCTTCTATTTTCGGCACCACTGTCAGCCTTCGGTGGTAAAACACACTTCGACCACAACTAACATCGGTTGTCATAACGAAAATTAAACGGAAAATACTTCCTTATCACTACAATTACTTTGAAAATAAATATATAAAGCGAATAGCTATCAAAATAATTGGTTTTTCTGCGAAAATATTCTCATCATAAGTTGGCATATTTTATTGCGCAATATTACATTTACATTTTAAATCGTTAACTGCTGGAATTTCGAGAGTCAGCGAAAATTATTCTTAAATCATCCTCAAATAAAATTAATGTGATATAAACTCAACCGATGAGGCTAAATTTAATACATGAGGGTTGATGTGAAAAACGACAACCAAAGGAGCGAAATTCAATATATTAGGGTTAAAAGATTTAGACCAAGACAAATTTCATTTATACTGAGCGTCAAACTATTAATATAGTTTTATAACTTCTAAGAAAACGTGTCCACTTAATTTCATTAAAACTAGGTGGAAAGTCGAAAATCATTTGTTTAAATGAGTTTAAACTGTGAACCCTCAAGCAATTTCACCACCACACTCTGCCTCTGAGAACAACATGCACGAAGACACCTAACAAAAAGGACGGGATCATCGCAAAATCTACTTTCGACGACACTGCGCCGCGTAAACAACACATTCGTTTTTTGGTTCGTCACATCAATACGAAATCGATGAAGTGCGCTATAATTCGCTTCAATCCTGTAACCGTCAACTGCCATCATTTCGTTCGATAAATAAATTACTTAAATATAAATATAATAATATATTTAATTAATAAATTAACATATAATAAATCAATTAAATATCGTTAACAATGAATAAATTACTACTTATTTCGGATCAGAAAGAAATCTGCTTTTCATTTGTCACATTAACCGCGAGTGTAAGTGCCACATCAAAACTTTTCCATGGTATGCGCTTACCTATTTAATCATGGTCCTTCGAGCCTAAACGAAAGGCACTATAATTTACGTCCAAGACACAAAATTTGGTGACAAAAAACAAAAAGTTTAAACACAAACCTACCAAAGATACAGTGAAGTGAAGTGTAGTGGAAAACAAAATAATATACAAAAACATTTACACAACTACTTAGGAAGAGTGACTCAAAAAAAAAAAAAATATATATATATATATAAATAACCAAAGCGCAGTGCAGTGCTGGAAAAATATCCATTCTCGTATATATACATATTATATAAAGAAAAAGTGCGTGTAGCCCAAAACATAAAGACAATAACAAATACAAAAGGATTTAAACAAACAAAAGTTCACACAAACGGGCGCGAAATACTAAAGCACCTAAATACAACAACATAAATAAAAACAACTTAAACGGGCGCGAATTTAAAACAAACGATAATAAACAAAAACAACAATCACTAAAACCAAGCTCAACTGGAAGCGGAGAAAAAGGAATTGACAACAAAGGAATACACACACGTACATACATATACTTATATTATCCCCTCAAAAAACCCTTGAGGGAGCATAAAGTGAGTCGTATCGTTTCCTATTATTTTATTTTATCGTGCATATATGTATGTAAAAATTACAGTTTTATATATATAGAACCTGTAATAACAAATACGTTTGCCAAAAAAAAAAAAAAAAAAAAAAAAAAAAAAAAAAAAAAACGGTTACCAAACTGTCTTAGTTTCGAGTTTTTTTTGCGGGAAAAACCGAACACAGTCTGGTATGACATATATTTCACAAAACATACTTATATATTAAAACAAAAACAAAAATTAATATTACCTTATTGCCTAACTACAAGCTTACCTTTGTGTATTCAAACACACAAATTAACAAACACAAAACACAAATTCAAGTATATACTTGCACATTTCTCCCGCAATACCCCTTATTAACAATAAGCAGGATTGCATAAGCTAAGTAAGCAAAGGCACAAGTATAAATCAAAATTCTAATATAAAAAACAAAAAGAAGAAAACAAACAAAAGCATATGCATATTTGCTTACATCTTATACCTATATATATTTTTGATATACATATTTACATACCAAAACATAATTGTACATAAATACAAAGTGCATACGGGTACATACCTGCACATTATTCACTTAGCTTTCGCGCTCTCCTTGAACATACATATTTATACATACGGCATATAATCTATGCATATGCTTATATACCCTATATAAATTGGGTCAATTACATATTGAAAATTTACAATTTAAAAAGTTGTAAAATTACATAAAAAATAAAACAATAAACGTGGTAAAATTAACACTACTACAATTGCTTGTAGATATTAAAAATTTTAAAATAATAAATAATTTATTAAAAACAAAAATAAACATATTTTCAAAGTCCACATTGGCATACATCCCGCAATACCCCTTGTAACAAACAAGCAGGATTGCGTACATAAAAAACTAAAAGCACATTGATCTCTTCAACGAGCTCTCAATTGCATTAGAGAATATACATACATACGCTCAAACAAACCGTGCATACTTATGTACAAAGTGTATTGATCTCTTCAACGAGCTCTCAATTTCACGAGCACATAAATATATACTAACAAGTCCGTGTATTAGGGTGTACCTAAATACATCAACATAAGGACATAATAAGTATTATTAAATTAAAAGTGCCATTCTTAATAACTAAATTAAGAAAATTTATATTACGCTCACAAATATATATTTAAAATAAAATACAAATTAAAAAATTATTTCGCAAGTAAATATTTATCTAGTCCGAAAAAAATCGTATATACGTAAAATAGTATTCGGTATTAATTATCATTTATTGCTGCATTTAAATCAGTTTACACTGAGAAAATTTTAATTAACTTTGACACATATAGTAATAAATAACAAAACAAAAATGGTAATTGACGATAAAAATCAAATTACACCTGCAGAAGCTACACGCGCAAGACAGGTTACCACAAAGCACATAAAAAGCAAAAATATTTGTGTTGCCAAATTCATTTCCGAGAGTGACAGATTAACACGATACTGCACTCGATTTTCATTTTCACCTATTCAAGACATTTCTGAATCGTTATTGGAAATAAAAAAACAAAATATTGACAATTTTTGGACTCGTCTCCAAACGGCTCATGACGCCATAGTAGATTATGACAATTCAGATCTACCACACGATTTTAAATCATCGGCTTACGCACTATACGAAAACTGCTTAGACCAGTACGAAGCTACAAAAGCTATGATCTCCGATCAACTAAAGCTAATAAAAGCAATTGCACCTACTCCACAACAGCGAGTAGAGCTGCCACAAGTTCAAAGTCAAGAGGCAAGTTCGGGCATCCATCTCGAGGTGCCCGCATGTGACACAGAAATATTTTATGGCGGTTATGAAGAATGGCCGTCCTTCCGGGACATGTTCACTGCCGTATACATCAACCATCCAAAATTATCAAAAGCGCAAAAATTGTATCACCTCCGATACAAAACTAAAGGTCAAGCAGGCGCAATAGTAAAACAGTTCGCACTAAATGACGACAATTTCAATTTGGCTTGGGAAGCTCTAAAAGCAAGATATGAAAATGAAAGAATATTGGTCGATAACCAAGTAACGACACTAATAAACTTGCCAAAAATTCAAAAAGAAACCAGTGAAGAGTTTATAAGACTACAATCCACTGTTTCAAACTGTTTGTCGGTTTTATCGACACAAAATATTCCCACAGACAGCTGGGACCCTATACTGGTAAACATATGCACCGCCGCATTACCAAAAAAATCTTTACTTTTATGGGAGCAATCGCTCTCATCACGAAAGAAATGCCCCACGTGGCAACAAATGAAAGACTTTCTTACTACCCAGTACGAAATCGCTGAAAGGGTAGACAAAAAGCTAATTAAAACAAAAAATGTACAACACGACCAAAAAAGAAGCTTCAATAGACCCCAAGCTAGTAGCAAAAATAAATTAAACAGAAGCTTTTACAAATCTCAATCGTTCACATCCGAACAAAATAATCATACGTCATGCGAACTATGCACGAGAGGGCATAAACTACAATCTTGCGAGAAATTCAAAAAATTAAAAATTATAGAAAGAAACTATTTCGTGAGATCAAAAAAATTATGTACAAATTGCTTGTCACATGCGCATACATATAAAAATTGCAAAAGCAAATTCAATTGCCTATATTGTCACAAAAGACACCACTCAATGCTTCATTACAGCAAATTTCCCATATCACCCCAAAGAAGCGCTTATACAAAAAGAACCACAGGTTTAGTGGTAACAACAACTCCCAAAAACCGAAATCCCAAAAATTGCCAAAAGACACCATGTTGCTCAAAGGCACAAAAAACTCAAACGCTACACAGCGAAATACAAAATAGGGTATTACTACCCACAGCAGTCATCTCCATCGAACACTGAGGAGAATTGTTTAAACTTAGGGCCTTAATAGACCAAGGATCACAACGATCTTTCATAGCGTCTAGGGCTCAAAATAGGCTACAACTGCCAACAAAACAAGCCAACTTTGAAATTACAGGAATGGGCGGAAGAGTAGTTCAAAACTCTAATAAAATCTGCCCCATTACCTTAATTTCCCCCCAAGCGGATAAGCACATACAAGCAGAAGCTATAGTCTTACCGCAACTTACAAATATGCTTCCAAGCTATCACATAAATAGCAAGCATTGGCAAAAGGTTTCACACCTAAAGCTAGCAGATCCCAACTGCAACACTCCCGCTCAAATAGACCTTCTATTAGGCAGCGATCTCATACCACAGATAATACTCGAAGGTATTGAGAAAATTTCAAATACACTTCTGGCACAAAACACTATTTTTGGGTGGATCCTAAGTGGACTAGTTTTTGAGGAAATCTCAAACGAATACCTCAATTCACAATTGAAAAAATTTTGGGAGTTAGAAAAATGCCACCTCATATCAATTACAACCCCAGAAGATCAGTATTGTGAAGACTTCCACAAAGCCACAACTACTCGATCAAATAATGGCCGGTACGTCGTACGACTACCACTAAAGCCACAACTTTCCAACACTCCAAAAATTGGCACAAGAAACCAAGTCAGAGCTTCTTCTGACACCCCTAGTGTTAACAACACAAATATTTATAAAACAACTAAATCATCCAAATATATAACTAAATATACCAAAAGAAAATAATTTCCAACAATATAAAAATACAGGGGATCCACTAGAATGCAATATCTGACTAGTTTTCATATCGTACTGAGTCAATATCCGCATTATTCGCAATAATAATTTCGACCCCGCAGGATGGCTTTCGCCAATTATGATACAAGCGAAAATCCTAATCACAATTCTCAAATAATCTAAACGATATTCGAATCTCCCGATTCTTGGCCGCAATCGCCCACGCCCATACATAATATCGTTCGCAGTATAGTTGTCCTAGAAAGTCGAAATATCGACACCTATCTTACTATAGTGGCTCATAGTTGCCTCAATTTTCATAATTATAAATAATTCAAAAATCAAGTTAAGGGAGCACCATACTCCCAATGTGAAACAGTGACGCACCTAGATTTACAAAAAGCAAAGGTCGCACTTATCCCAAATATCTAAGCGCTCATCAAACGGGTAGTTTATGGGAAACACTTGTAAAAGTTGTAAACCTCACTTTAAAAAGTGGGCGAAAATCTTAAATCTCACTCTCGCAAGATCCCTCTTCAAAGGTTTGAAAGGAGCACCCATTCTGGCCATATCTGAGCCAGGCGTGGAGTCGCTATCCTCATAAGCCGATAATAAAGAGATTGCAAATAATTGCTGATAATACAGAAAAGGCAAATCATAAACAACCCGCATAAAAAATTGATAAAAGAAAAAATCGTAAATACAAACACTACTTATTGTATTGCCAACTTTAAAACCAAAATTGCTTCTTACAGCTAATATTCTCGCCCTCGCTACTTCATCAATAGCACGCCGAAATGCATAATACAGCCCATATTTGTTATACTAGGCAAAATATTCGCCTAGGGGGCCCAGGATGTTTAAATGAGTTTAAACTCCCTCCTTCAAGTGCACCACTCTACTCGGGAAAAACTGACACACCCTAATGAAACACACCACACCTGTGAACCCTCAAGCAATTTCACCACCACACTCTGCCTCTGAGAACAACATGCACGAAGACACCTAACAAAAAGGACGGGATCATCGCAAAATCTACTTTCGACGACACTGCGCCGCGTAAACAACACATTCGTTTTTTGGTTCGTCACATCAATACGAAATCGATGAAGTGCGCTATAATTCGCTTCAATCCTGTAACCGTCAACTGCCATCATTTCGTTCGATAAATAAATTACTTAAATATAAATATAATAATATATTTAATTAATAAATTAACATATAATAAATCAATTAAATATCGTTAACAATGAATAAATTACCACTTATTTCGGATCAGAAAGAAATCTGCTTTTCATTTGTCACATTAACCGCGAGTGTAAGTGCCACATCAAAACTTCACCATGGTATGCGCTTACCTATTTAATCATCATTATATAAGGTTTATTGGGGGCTGAGAAATAAAAGGGCTGATTGCATGATTTTTTACAATGCTCAGGCATACTTGAGGACTTATTTTCAAGCAATTTTGTAAATAAATATATATGGAGCAAAATCAGCCGGGTCTTCTAAAATCCTGAATATCCGTTATATGCAAGTTTTCGCCTGATTTTATTCATTTTAGGCACAGAGATACACTATTATTATTAAAATACGCTCTCTTAATTTCATTAAAATAACTCCCACATTGGTCGATACTATATACTCGTATGTATGTAAACAGTGATGGTACATGTGGCAACGCTGCAGGCAACTGCAGGACAATTGGTAAGAGTGATCGAGCAAGAAGAAGTTGAAAAGAATGATCAAGAAGAGAGATGAAAAAGTGAAGCGTCGGGGAGCAGTCCTAGAGTTGAATTTTCCTACTGATAAACTTACACAAATAATTTACAATTTTAAGTCTTAAGTTTATAAACAAACACTAAAATATAAAATTTTCAATAAATATTACATGTATGTGGTATAAAGTCAACTAAAGTTCGAAAATCTTTATATTAGGTATATGGGGACTAAGGGAAGTATTGACCCGATTCAACCTATTTTTGATACAGGAATATATTATTATCAAATAAAGGTTTTCCCCGAATTTCAATAATATATCTCATAGATTAAACGATATTCACTGAGGTTCACATATTCGGTATGTGGGGGCTTGAACAATTAAAAACAAACTCGAGATGGCATACCACCAAAGCGTTATTTGTGCAAAATATTATCCGAATATTTTTGTTGCTTGATTTGTGTACTGCAAAGTGAAAGAAGAATATGGAGTTGAAAATTGTTCTTTATGGAAGTAGTTGTGCTTTTAGACCTATTGCAAGCTTTTCACAATATGACGTAGGATCACATAGGATGTTATATACCGAATTTGGTTGAAATTAGAGGAGTTGGTCCGAAGATATGTGATCTCACCTAAATGTGAGCGGTGCCAATCGTCCAATTTTGGGCTCCTATAAAGTCCTCTTGTATCATCCTGAGTATAAAATACGGACGTGGCAGTGGTCCGATTTCGCCCATCTACGAACTCTTCCTCACTTTTTTTACCACGGAACACATGTTACAAGTTTCATTAAGATAATTTTCCAATAGATGGCTCTAATCATTTTTAGCACACGTTGTGGGCGCTCTATGGCGTTAGGCAGATAAGATTTCATCCTAATTTTCTTCTTTAGACTCAGTATTGTTTGAGCACGCGTCAAAGATGGACATGATGAACAAATAATGGATTTATCCCTACTAGACCTTGTACGAGTATATATGGATCCTGATACCACATAACCAAAAAAAAAGCTTGCATTACATAAACAATAGAATAAAAATTTTAAATTTGGTACATATCCCCGCCAAGAATATTAAACTGTTCTAAAATGTTTGAAAAACGGGCAAGGTTCCGCCTTCAAATTCTTTTAATTTGTATTGTTGCACTTAATGTCATAAATCGCAAATGTGCAGTTTCGCACTATACCGCCTTATATAAATGTCAACTCTATTCCAAAATGGTTTTCCCTCGATCTATGTGTATACTCTTACTTAACCCTCATTGAACGAATTTGACCATCAACATCCTTTCAGTATACTTCATGCAGCATATATGGAATATATGAGACATCTTATTACAATTTCTTAAGCATAGGTTTCAAGTTTAGATTAGAGTTAAGTCCCTACATATTCATTATAATAATTTCTCACTTTTCCGATGCATTTTACTGCAATTCTGAAAAGTTTTTGGTCTGATCGAGAGATTGCTAAACAAACAAAATATATCTATCCTTGTCATACTTGTAGAATGCAAACCCTAGCTAGAATAATGTCATACATAGTTTAATGACATTTCATCTAATAATTTTCAAGTTATTGGTCTCCAAATGACACTTTCACTTAGCTATTTCATGTTCACAATGGAAAAAGGAAAGAGAATTTCGTTGCAACGTTTTATTGTTTTCTGATTAGACAACACTGTTGATACAAAATGAGTTCCAGATAAGTGTTATGCAAAGTTTGCCTCAACATAATCAATGGTCTAGTACTGGTTTTTCATTTTCATCCTAACATGAATCATACCCAAAGAGACCACAAAAGGCAGTGAATGCAGAAAATAACTCGAATGCTCGTGAAAGTTATTTGGTTAATAAAAAAATTGATTTAAGTAAGTTAGTTAACATCACTCGCATCTCAAAGCAGTGCACATCATTCACGATTTTGTATAAATAAGAAATAAAATTGCGCTTAAACGGTCTGTTTTGCTCTTTCACCAAAACCACTCCGGCTCATGCTGCTTTTTGTAGCACTAAAAAATTTTCATTAAAAAAAAATGTTCACTCATTGTTAGGCCAAATACTTTTTAGTCCACTTTTTCAGTATACCATCATATATTTTTACAGGCAAGCTAAAAACAACTAATATCGAATTATGGATAAATTGAACTTTTTTATTATAGTGAAAAACCCCTATAGATATATTTTTTTAGGAAATTTTATACTCTACAAGAATACGGGATGGAAAATTAATTTTCCTAAACGGGTTAAAAATTATAGTATTTTTTATTGAAGACCCATTTTTTACGTGTTATATTAATTATAAACAAAAGCTTTTAATACTCACGGCACCTTTTTAAATTAAACAAAACATTTTGTTTTTCAGGTATAGTTTTTTCTCTGTGGGTTCATTTTAACCCGTAAATTCGATTTCATTATAATTTTTTTTTGACTCACCCTAATATTTATACCACATTTATATAGGGTGATCTATTTCGAGGTTCCCCACTTTTTTAAAGAAAAAAAAACAGAAAACTCTAATTTAATGGGGATTGTTTATGAGCGTGTGAAAGAACATTCTTTGGCATTTATTTTTTGAAGATTATTTCTTTCAAATGTTGGCCGCGACTACGTTTCAGTTGGTCCATCCGTTGAGTTTAATTTTTAATGACTCATTCGAGCATTTCGACTTTTAATTGGCGAATGACACGCGTGATGTTTTGCTCCAAAGCCTGAATTGGAGCGGGAAAAAGTCTAACGGTGTGATATCACACGATCTTGGTTGCCAATCGACCGATCCAAAACGTGAAATTATGAGACATGTGGAAACCAAATGTCGCCGAGATCACGAGCGTCAATTTCAAGCATCAAATAGATGGTTATAATGGAGCGCAAACGGTCCACACTGACGGTTACGTTCTCACCGGCCTCATTTTTAAAGAAATATGGACCGATGATTCCACTGGCCCTCAAACCACACCAAACCGTTCCCTTCAGGTTCATTGAGCCAGAAATGAGCCTCATCATTAAACAAAATTTGGCTCGAAAACGTCGGATATTCTTGGAAGTTTTCAAGAGCCCATAGAGTGAAGCGATGTCCATTGGGAATATCGAGCGGCTTCTGTTTTTGCACAAGCTGTAGTTTGTACGCTTTCAATCTAAGATCTTTCAGACTGTTATGAACGGCGCCGAATCGACTCTCCAGGGTTTTTCTGTACACTCTCAGCTACGGCCGCTATATTTTCTTCACTGCGTGCTGGACGTGGTCTATTCAGTCGAATGTTATCGAATAATGAATGCTGGATCTCAAGATGGGTGATTGCGAATAGTACGTTCAGTAGGCCAATTATGTTGACCGTAAGTTGAACGAAGCGCGCGTGATACATTCTTTACGTAAATTTTCGAAATAAAGTAAAACAATTTGTAAACATTGTTCAGGCGTAAGTCTTTCCATGATAAAATGCCAAACAATATTGAAAAAAAAATAACATAACAGCTTGACACGACTCACGCGTAATCTTCAAAAGAAGAGAAGAAGAAGGGGCTATTGAAAAAATTACCTTTATTTGAAATACTCGTTATATTAAATATGATTGTTTTTCATTAGCAAGCCATTTGGTACCAATATGTAAATGGGTAGTATAGAGGAAAGTAAAGAATTTAATTATATGTATATCGAACATAGCGACGTCAATTAAATCCTTAGAAATTTTTTTACTAAATCTTTGAGTCAAATTTTTATTTTACTTACATACACATTAAATATGTATAAATATTTAAAGAAACAATTGCACAAGAATATTTGCAAATCTTTTTATCTGCAAATAACATCTTAAGTTTATGCAAAATAAGCTATAAGAAACCAGCATAACAACAACACAAAATAACAAATTGCCCACAGCACTACACCGCACTTACATAAGAAGAGAAACCGTCAAGAAAATTGACAAAATTTGGATAAAAGGAATTTAGTTAGATGAACAATAAAAGTTGTGGTCAGGTGTGACACAGCGTTGCAAACGCGCCACTGGAGCGTCAGCAATAAAAATCCACGACAAAATTGGCCAAGGCAATCGGTGGAAGTGCAACCAGCGGCAACTTTCTGAACAAGTTGTCTGTTTGCGTGCTTTATTACCTAACAGCAATGAAAACAGCAAGAACAAAAGTAAAAAAAAAACAAAAATAAAGAAAAACTGCTGGATGGAAATAAAAAAGTGTAGCAACAACCGTTGACCAATATTGGTCAGGCGTTGAAATGTAGCCTGGAGCCGCGCGGTAGCTGAAACATTGGAAACCGCTGCTGGGCGTAGAACCTTTTCAACATTGGAGCTAGATACAGACCAACAAAAAAGTGAAGTTAAGCGCCGAAGGTCACAGCGATGGTGGGAAACATAACATTTGTTGTCAGCGTAAAAGAAGAAAAAAGGCTGAAATAAATATAAAAAAGTATCTAAAGAATATTTTCGAAGCAAACCGCAAACCAGTGAATTTACGCGTACAACACCGGCGGCGAGTAGCTTGAGCGTAAGGAATGTAATAAAGCTCATGTTTGACACTGATCGCATTGTATACTGGTATTAGAGAGAGCATGATGGGTGTCTATAAATTACGACCGCCAGCGAAAGCTTACAAGCATTTCACACCACCACTTCGTATTTAATTCTATTTTGGAGCATAAAATCACAGTCCAAATGGCAGCGCATAAAATGTTGATTACTTTTTTTCCACTCAATGTCTGCGTACAAGAGAATCTGTGATTTTATGTATTATTTTTCTTTTTTTTCTTTTACATGTTTCAATGGTTTCCAACATTCAATTGGGCGTGAGCGCTAAAGCAATTTCGAACTTCTAAAAAATCAATTTGGCAATTTTTAACACTATTCCTATTGCTCGACAAGATTTTTGCGCCATTAAAAGACAATGTTAGTTCCACGCTTACATCCTATGTATTTGTATGAGTGTGGAGGCAACGAGTAAGTGAACAACAACAACAACAGCATATATTGACATAGTCGTAGAGGCATATCCTTGATGACAGCACTCATTTATCTTGTCGTATTTCGCTCGATTTTATGGCCGCTGCATAGAAAATTGTAATTGCGATACAGGGTGTGCGTACGAATGTATACAAATTGGCTGAACAATGAAGATTTATATTTTTATTAATTAAAACAAATTTATACTTTTTCATAAGATAAAGAAAAGGTTATAAATATTACCTCTGGTAGTATAGTAAGTACATATATATGTAGGTATATTGGTAATCATATATGAAATCAGTCAAATCAACGGCAAAGACGAATATATATGAGACCAAAGAAATGAATGCTCTACATTGTGTGAAGTCATATCCGCTTCTAAAACTGTGTGAAATTATTAATGAGGAATGATGCCGATAACAACGCATCAAATTCAAGCGAGCGATTACTGAAAACTGTCTAGAGTTTGCGACCAGACACGAGGCAATAGTTTTCCATCATAACAACGTTCGGCCTCATATTCAGTTAAAAATTATTTAGGTTGGGTAGTTTTACCTTTTTTACTGAGCTCAGTTAAATCGTTTAAATTTTCTGATCTCGTGATGGCCAAATATTGAGCAAAAATTGTTTTCAATCCGGGGAAGCGGCATTAATGGCCGGCCACATATTCGTTTTAAATCTCAGAAAAAATAAATATAATATTACAATATTTAGAAAACAAAGTGCTCTGAACAATACTATAACTTTTTTCTTGTCTTGCCGGGAAAATAAAGTTGATATTAGATTATTTTACCTTAACTACCTAAGGTACCAAATTGTGGATTTAAAAAAAATTCGATTATTTTATTTGCATATATCGAACATACATATTTATATATGCAAATAGTTTTCCAAAATTTTAAGTTGATCCGGGAAAAAACTTAGGAAAATATGAGCGTATTTGTAAACACATTTTAACTTAATGTAATCCGCTGCCAAAATTTAATTTTTAACGCGTTTTACTCGAAAGATTATTTCCAAAGTCGGTGACGAAATTTTTTCCGAAAACGCTGAACCAATCGACTTGAAATTTATACACAACATTCTATATTTATTGGTCAGGTAACGATTGAACGAATAATTCGTTATTATTTTAAATTTTTCAGCAAATTTTGTTACAAAAAACTACTATTCTGGAAAGGTTAAACCTTTAATTATTACTAGAATTCATCTATAGTATCAACAAAAAAAAAATTTTTTTTTTGAATTAGATTATCTAAGCTGGTAAATTTTTCTCACTACCAGAGAGCTTTTTTCGGAGCTCCTCCTGGAGATCGGCTACGGGATCAAGGGAATCCAAAATTTTTGAAAAAGAATCACTAATTTCTTAAGTAAATATTAAAGTAATTTATTTAGTAAATAATATTTATAAATAATATTTTAAAAATAAATTATTTATTAAACAAATAAAATGACTCTTAAAAAAAAGGAATCACAAAGTCCCGCGTTTATTTCTGATTTGCAAGTGGGTATAACCCCCTAAAATAGTTTAGAACCCAACTCGGTTTGGCCATAACAATTTTATAAATAGTTAAATTCCTGTATATACAGACTTATGTATTTGTGAGTCTCACCGACCTTTACAATCACCCTGTATACAATGCACATGAATTTTTATGAATATTCACTTGTACGAATGAATGTCTGAATCTATATGGCAAGCATTCATTTTATTCGATTGTTCGCACATGTTGCATAGATGAAAGCACAATTTTAGTGAGCGCGAAAAATTGCAGCAAGCAACAACAAAAAAACAACAAAAGGGAAAACATAAAAAATAAAAGCGAACGAGTGAAAAAATGCGAAAACAAGCCAGCGCATATGTACCTACTTGTAGTCATACGCATGGACACTTGCACAGCTGCAGTACAACAACAGCAACAACACAGCATACACACACATACATACATATGTGTGTCGTATATTGTAAACTACCTTGACACGAGTTGGCACAATAAAAATGACTGCAACAAATGTTATCAAAATGCAAGCAAAACTGCCGTTGTGCCACATAAAACATAGAAATAAAAACACAAACAACAATACACAAAAAAAAGAAAAAGTGGCAGTTGCAACTGCAAATAAAGCACTAACAATGTTGTGAAAAGCAAATAACAAAAGAATAACAGTAAGAAGTAAAGGGCACTTTAAAATTGCAGAAGGCAGCAAGAATCACACACTGGCCAACAGCCAGCAGCTAGCACCCAGCGCAGCAGAAAGCGAGTGGCGAGCATTGAGCAGCGTGAAACTAGCAAAGCTAAACAACAACAACAACAATAGCTAGCTACGATACTGCCAAAAACATTAACAATTATATGCAATGATGTGCAACAGCCGAAAGTGTACCGCTTGATTAGCAAATGGGCGGGGTGCGGGGCGGTGTAACGATTACGTTGCCAAAAGCATGTTTACAAAACTGCGAAATGCTGTAGTTTATGCGGCGAGAGCGTCTAAGCTGCCGACACTATTTACGATTTCAAAGCACAAAACAAATAAAGTTTTCGCGTAATAGTTGAAATAACGGTTTCATTTTACCAATAGAAAAAAACAAAAGTGTGGATTTGGTTTTTGGAGGAGTTATGCAATATTTGATATGCAGATTTGAATATAAGCACCACTTATCTGGAGAACTTTTTATACTGACTAATCAGCAACCTGTTCCAAAGTTAGTGATTTTACATAGCCGAATGAGAAGCAGTTTGTTTAGTTTTGATCGCGTCTACCCAGTCAATAGTTTCTTTTTTTCTCATATAAAATAAAAATCATCTCCACTTGGGTTTTTTAATGCTTAGAAGACCACCTCTTCTTCTAGCACCATCTGTTGGGAGAATATGGACTAGTTGCAGAGTTGGAGAGTCGCTACTTTGATTCCTTGAATTATAGTTCTCGGTATAATATACTTATTTTACTTATTATTTCGCAAAGATTTTTCCTTTAACATCTCAAGAGCTATCACATTAGATGCCACCAATGTCAGTTGTCATTGGCGCACAATGGTACCGCCCTTTTATTACATTATCTCTCGCTATTACAGACGCTTTCAACTTATCAATGAATATGCCCAAGGTTTGCCACTATAAATTTATCTTTGCCATGAGCTAACACCTTGGAATGAGTTGATAAACATATTTCGCATAAGGTTTATTCACGCTTCCTCTCAAAAGCTTATCTATAGCTCAAATATAATATGTGAATATGGATGATGAAAACCACTCTATATTGGCGAGTTTTTCTTTAATTTCAAAATTAATCAGAACAGCAGTCAAGTAAGCCCAGTAATTATGCCGATTCCTGCGATTATATTTTCCGGAATTTCCAACCGGCCTTATTAAGATAAATGGAAAATGAGCAATATCGGTCGATAATTCCATTTTGGTTTTTTATATAAAAAATCAAAGAATAAAATATTATCCTTCGATGCCAACTATAAGAAATTTGTTGTAAGAGTTTGGGGCACATGTTGGTTTTTTTGCACTACTCCCAAGTGCATCCTAAATGGCTACCATGCAGAATAACATTATAAAAGCCCACAGTCTCTTATTGGCAGAGCATTAATTAAAGGTTCGGGAAATATTTGAGACAAAAAGCATATCAAAAGTCCGTTGTGTGTAGGTACAACAATATTCTCTAGACTTGGTTCCGCGTGGCTTCTTTTTGTTCCCAAACTTGAAAAGGTCACATTCCACGCAGAAATTTCAGTCGAATGAAGATCGCTGCCAAAGCCTTTTTCAGACGGATGAAAGATGTTGGAGCATCAATGGGTCAAGTTCATAAAGTTTGCCACGAAGTTCGTAACGCCCAAATGGAAATGTCGCAGACCCTTTAAAGTGTACATGTAAATGATCAGCGTGCTGAGCAGAGTCGATTTAACCATGTCCGTCTGCCCGTCTGTCTGTCCGTACGCCTACTAGTCCCTCAATTTTGGAGATATCGATCTGAAATTTTGTAAACGTCCTTTTCTTTCTAATAAGTTGCTTATTTGTCGGAACCGCTTATATGGACCACTATAGGATATAGCAGCCATACAAACTGACCGATCAAGCTCAAATTTTATATGTGAACTTTATTATTTGTGAAGAGTATTAAAACTTCGGTGCAGCTGAAGTTAACCTTTTTTTTGTTCTCAGTTTCGTTTCGTAGGCTAACTGCTTTTCCGAATTTCCTCGTAAACAACTATCATGGAAATCCACATATGCCGTCGGTGAACATTTCCTTTTAAGGATTAAATTAAGTGCAATTATGATTGTATGTATTAAACTCACTTTCGGTTCGAATATTTTTCAAACACAAGTAAAATTACGCCCGAATGTATGCTTTAATTTGTGCAATAACACTTTAGTTGCATGTTTCACTTTCAAAGCCACCAGCTACATATTAACGAGTTGCTTTAATTGAAAAAGCTGGTTCGCAGCATGATTTCACATTTACATATACAAATTCTGGGCAAAGTTCAACATTTCACTGCAGCAAATTCACTCTCAATTGCTTTCAATATCAATGTGGTTTTAAAACGACTCAAAATAATAGTTATGCACTCTACAAGTACACTGGAAATCACGTCAGGCTATGCATTTTCCATGTTTCATTATGTTTTCCGCCCCTTTAATATTCATTTTCACTACACACGTTTTACTTTATTTAACGAAAAAAGCACCGTTAACGCATTGTTGTCAAACGTATTGTTTCAATTTATAAATAATTGCTTGTTCAGTGCAATTTGTTGTTGCATATGAAAATTAAACAGAAGTTGTTATGAAAGCCTACAATTATAAAAATGTTGCTTATTTGTTGCGTTTTCACGCAAACAGTTTTAATAAAAACCAGCAACTAACATAATTGTCGGTAAAAACCATTTTTCTTTTATTTATTTTTATACCCTGAACAGTGTATATTAAGTTAGCCAAGAATTTTTTATAGCAAAAGAAAAAGTCGGAGATCTTATAAAATGTATATGTAAATAAACAGCATGACGAGCTGAGTTCTTTTAGTTGATTTCATTTGTCGGAACCGTGAATATCGAACGACTATGGCATATATCTGCCATACAAACTGAACGATTGGAATCGAGTGCTTATATGGAAAAATTTTTAATTGACGAGATATCGTCACGAAATTTGGCATGAGTTATCGCGTTAAACAATGCTACAATTTCTGAAGAATCACATCAGATAACTATAGCCTATAACTGCCATATAAACTGAACGATCGAAGTGAAGTTCTTATATGGAATTTTTCGCATTTGTGAAGGTTATTATAGCTTTGGTGCAACCGAAGCTAACGTTATTTTGTTTTTGTTATTCAAGTTTAACTACTTTGGAAAATGGTGTGATATGCATTAAAATATCCGTGGTGTGACATTAATGGTTGTATGTGGGATGAAAATTAATTAATTTACTTTAATTCAATATCATTAACGGGCAATAAACTTACGCTTATGTAGAATTAGTTTTTATTTAATTATTTTATTAATAAATATTTAAGGAATTTATTTAAATTGATAAATAAAAGAAATTTTCACTAAATTTAAAATACTTTAACCACCAAAATAAGGTACCTAGCGGTGAAAAAAATTTGTTTACCTGATATTATGTGATATTCAATATAAAAAAATGTATAACAACGATCGAGGAACAAGTCAAAATTTTGATTTTTTAGAAAATGATGTTTTCCCAAAACATAAAGTCGTTTTTTGTCTTGTCTGTAAATAGCTTTTCAAACAAAAACGAGGAGCGGAGTTAAAAAATTCTTACAATACGCTCATATCTCCAAAACTATTTGCCGGATAATATTCTCAGTCTATGTACATTCGATATATATGCGAAAAAATAAATTTTTGAAATTTGATATAACCTTCATATAAAATTACTATCTTGCCATCACTTTGTATTTGTGTAAAAATATGCTCTGTGATTTACCGGCCTGTTAGAAAAATATATTTTGATTAAAATCAGAATATATAGCATTCGATCCAGCTTTTTATAGTAATAGTACGGTTTCATAACCACCACACCACGGTAACTACCTAACTGATACTAACTGAAATATGTTGTCTATTGTTAAGCGTGATGGAAAAATCAGTAAAATATATATGAGGCTAAGAAAAGAGTTACGTAAAAGATATGGAAGGTATAATAAATATATATAGTATAGCTTTAGAAAATTTTTTCAACTAGATTAGCCACCTTAAAGCCACCATTAAATTCCATCATATGTATTGTAGTATCTAAAAGCTTATATGCACATATACATAGTACTAAATATAGGCAACAGTTCAGAGTTTGTCGATTAAGAACTAAGGTGTACCGTAGACTCAATTTCGGAAACTTGAAAGACGTCTATGTGGATGCAGTTCCTTAAAACTAGTTGAAAGCTGTTTGGAATAGGCGCGCGAAATATATTAAAATTTCTGAACTAAAACAAAAGTAGTGGCGTGGATTGGTTCCATCATAGTTTTTTGATGGAAAAGTTTCAATAATTTAAATTTAAATTCATTCTCCCTCCAAGTAAACAAACATTTTCCATTAGGCAGCACCTGATCCCACGTTTTAAAGTTCCTTTTTAAAAAGCATTTATCAATCACCAAGCAATTGATACATCGTATAGATACGTTTTCATTCGTATATATTGTATTTGTTTGTTTCGATAGAAAAATTCTCCATGAACAAATAAAAGAAAATTCAACCCAAGGAAGAAAACTGCCGACAAATACATCATTTTAATAGCACTTTTGAGAAATTTTTTTATTATTTAAAGCCAGAGTACTTCAACTCAGAAAAATAATGTAACCTTGAATTTTTAAAGTAGAAATTCTAAAAATATTGTTCTTTACTTCTCTGATAAAAAAAAAAGTTATAAGCCACCAATTAAGACGCGATTGAATTAATTACGCTCTCATCGTCAACAATCGTTAATTCAAAAGAGCGAATAATAAAAGAGAAATAATATAACACACTTATCTACTGTTGTCATCAGCATGCCATTTGCAGCAGCGAATTGTAATGTACGCATACAAAATTTTTTTACACACATAAATACTACAAGAATGTATAGAAATATAGATGTAAGTAACAGTCAAGTGCTTATTTTTAGTAGACCCTTTTTGCTAAGTATATTATTTATTTGCTTACTTTGTAGACTTTTTACGAGACAAAACTGTTACATTTCACATTCTGTTTTGAGCAATTACATAAATACTCTTATTGAACTGATTTTAATGATTTTTACCATATACACATGTATTTAATGCTCGTATCTATTGATTTAACATATAATGGACATTGGCGCGTCGCTCTTTTGACATTGAGATGACAAGTCATAACCTTGTATGGAAGAAGACTAATACAATCATACATATGTATGTACGTAGGTACATACAAGAGATAGTATAAACAAAATGATTTTTTAGTAGAAAAACTATTTTAGAGTTTCATAGGGAAGATTTCAACACTTGAAGCGTACTGCAACGAAATTGTGCTGCGCCACGAAAATACGTCACGTTTGAGGACTTAACGCGCCATCCCACTGCACGAAAAATGCATTAGAATATACTTATATATTAGGAATGTTCACGATTTATTAAAAAAATGGTAAAGTTGCCACCTGTTTAAAATTTTTGAGTTAAAAAAAGTAACATGATGAAAAATATTGTAGTGATTACAAACCTGATGAGGTTGGCGAAAGTTTTTAACGACCTTTTCGTTCAACAAAGTTGCCACATGTTTTTAAAATTACAAAAAATATGTGATGGGGGAATTATTTCTAGGCGAAAATAAAATAATTTTAAAATACTTTCAGTTGTGTCTGAAGGTTGCCAAATAGCTTTTGGAGATATTGCTGTCGGATAAGCTTTTAAGACCTTCTTTCGACCTTAAAAAAAATAATAATTCAAGAAACTTGATTAAAGAAAACATAAAATTGATTGTAAAATGAATCACAATGTTTTTAATAAATGACAAATATTTTAAAAATATTTAATGAGGCTAAAATTATTGCAATATCAGCAGTTTATGTAACATATGGCAATGATATCATATAATATAATATATATTATGCGAGTTACAGTACATACAATGTATTTCTAATTTTTATGGCCGAAGTTCTATGGAAAATAATATATATGATAATATTTCGATTGATATTTTTTTCAAATGTTTGGAGCGTTAAACCGCCATGAAGAATTTTGAATATTCTGAAGACCAATAAAAACCATTTTCTGCTATTTTCCTGTCTTCAGAAAATGATATTTAAAAAGGTTTTAGTGACGAAAACATATACATATGTAGTTCTGCCCTCTCTTACAAGTAACCTCACATTTTGGAAACTAAAAATCACAAATTTTGTTATATTAGTGTCAGTTGAAGTTTAAGTTTACGAGTAGTTCTATATTCGGAAATGGCTCGAATGAATGTCACAACTAAGCAGCTTTCATTCGAAAAATTTACCGAAAACTGCAAAGAACGCTAAAAACGTTACAACGAAATCATAGTAAGAGTTGTCAACATTAGACCAAATGTACCCAGCTTATGCCACATATGTACATACACTTACATGCACAAAATATTTACCTAATGCAGCAATAAACATACCTGCACTGAGTTAAATGCCTGTGCGGGTATTAAACAACAGTGAAATCATCAAATATAATAGCATCTACAATTTCGAATTTTATGAATGGGCGCCGTGGCTGGAACATTTGCAGCCGATATTGCCAATTACATAAAATTATCATGCTGATGCCGATAATGATGAAGGCATTAAGCTGATGTAATATGATTACATACAGTTTTTTTTGCACGAAACAACGGCGATTGCAGTGGCAACAGCAGTAAGAGCTGTCATTCATATGAGTGTACATGAGTGTGTGTATATGTGTGAGTGAATGTATGTTCACACTTATACATACTCAAGTAGGCCGTGTAATGAGTGCGCTGAGCTCGTAAGCGTTAAGCTTAAACGTTTACTTGCATGAGAAACATAAATATCCATTCGAAAATTGATTGGCATTAAACTGTGTTAGCACGTGTGTGCCGATGGATATACATGGCGTATACGCAACAAATTTCTCCCATGCACAAATTATAATGAATGTTACGTATACGTGGTGTAGACTTCATATTACGGCAGTTAAGGGCTTTTTAAATGCTTGTACTTGCATATAGCGGTATTTTCAAAATTTAACGGTATGCGTAAAAGCTCATAATTTCATTTATGTATGTATGTGTGCCACAAAAACACATTTATTTCGATTTTTACGCATCCACCATACATTTTCATCAGTCTTGGAGCACAAAAAGCGCACTCAACACATTTTCGACAAAACATTTTACATTTTGCCACTGTACTGGTAATGGAAAAAAATTAAAAATGAAAAAGTGTGGCACAGCTTCCGAGTTAGATACCGCAATCGGTAGTTTTCGTAATCAAAAAATATGCTTTTAATCTGTTTGAGTTAGAGTAAAAATTGTACATTGGAATTTCACGAACATTTTTCAACAAACAAATAGAAAAATGTACTCAAACTTGTTTTTGTTTGCCATAACGAATGGCCGCTAGCTTTTGACCAGCACGGCACCATTTTGGTTAGCTTTTCGTTGGTGTGTACCAACAAGTACACAGTTACCTGCACGTTATATAGCTTATAACGGCACAAATAAAAGGCCAGAATTGCGCAATAAAGCTGCCGCTGCTGCACAAGGTCGAGCCTTTTAACCTTTTGATATCAGGAGTTTTTGTAAAATCTATACACATCATAGCGGCAGGACTTTCAACAACATCGATGATAGACATATATTCTAAATATACGAGTAGTTACAGCAATATTTTTGCGTAAAAAACATTTTTAGTGCACTAAAAATGCACAGCGTTATCGAGGGCTTAAATTAGGTAACGCAAAATGCTACCTAAAAGAAAAAAAACTTTTGACTGTCATAGTGGCATTAGGTTATCAAATATCAAGTGAATTTTTAAAGCGCTGAAGTTGAGCATGTAACATAAAACAACAAATTCAGTATTTTTAATTTGAGTAGAAAAAATGATATTTTGTTTGAGAGAGTCGGTATTTATAGCAGAAATGGTAAGAAAAATGTTAAATAATATATTTTATACCTTTTAAGTTTCCACATCTCAATTACCTTTACCGTATTACCAATATTCACGCTATAGATATATAGATGTCATGAAAAATATTCAAGATTTAACAAATCAGGAAAAAAATAATACGTAATAGGACAAGTAAGCAAGAGCTAAGTTCGCGTGTAAACGAATATTTCATATTTTTGCATCTTGCAATGATCAAAGCCGGGGAAATACCTTCAAGTGTTGACAAAATTGAATATTATATTAAGATATGTAGCGAAAAGGTTCAACTTCATTGTTCGAAGAAATAGCAAATGGAATCAAATCAAATTTGGTATCATATTAACTTATTTTGAAGGTAATAGACTCACTTGGTTTTGTTACTATAGTTTACTTCCCGTCAGTGAAAATTATACTAAAATCATTGGGGGCATTGAAATGGCTGATTGCACGAGTTTATTACATTACTCCAGAATACTTGAGAACTTATTTACAAGCAATTTTATAAATATAAAATAAATAGTGAAAAAAATAGTAGGAATAAAATTGTGTTATATGGAAAGTAGGCGTGGTTACTGCCCGATTTCGCCCATTTTCGCACTTCGCAAATTAAATTTGGAAAATGACCATTAACAGACACTGAACACGGCCTATGTGGTATGCACGATACATACTCATATATTAAGGATTCAATGTGATTTAGCGAAAAGCAAGTGGTTGTTAAAACATACCTTACATATGCCATTTGTATTGACAATAAGAAAATATGCTAAATTCGGCTGCACCGAAACTATAATAACCTTCACAAATACAAAAGATTTCTCACAAGAACTTTAATGCGATCGTTCAGTTTGTACGGCAAATATATGTTATAGTGGTCCGATATCGGCGATTCCGACAAATGAGCAACTTAGTGAAAAACCTAATATACCCTGTTGAAGCTATAAATAAACTGAGTTATAATAAAAGAGTTAAATTAAGAGTAAGTAAGAGCATTTTCAACCAAAGGAACGAAATATAATATATTGGATCAATGAGGAAATAATCAATTACAGGGTTTAAACTAAGATCTAGACTAATTTTATTCATAGTCAACAATAGATCGGATTATAATTACGAAAACATATCCATTTAATTTCATTAAAATATAGCACACATTGACATATATGAGGAAATAATAATGTATGGGGTATATTGGGACTTTTTTTTGCCGATAAATAAGGTGTTAAGCAAAAGTCCATATGTTAGGTACATATGTTATAGAGAGACTAGAAAAGGACTAGATATAATTTATTAATTTTAAAACTAATATTAAGAAAATATTAAAATTTATCAAATTGACCGATATTTTCGAAATGAAGTGCTACGATTAATCTGGGTGCTTGAAAAGTTATGGCCCAATTGTGACCATTTTTTAGTTAATGCACCATTTAGCTAGTTAATGCACTGTTTGTAGTTTCTAAATTAACTTTTGCATGGGAGTCGGAGTGGTTATTATTTTATAAGTGATTTTCACACACAACAGGAAGTTCAAAAGAGAAAATTCATTCACAGACTTAGTAGCTTCTGAAATATTTACATTAAACCTACTTTGAGGTGGTGAGACGCTTCTGTTTCGAAACATTTTGAATTAAATATGCTCTTCCTTGTTATAACCATCGCTATCAAACAAAAGTGCTATAGACATCTTTTTGATATCCATTGTTTAGTTTCCTGGTTATAGGCATATACATGATGATGAAATGGCAAACAAACTTTCTTCACAATGAGATGCCCGTTAAATAGCACTCAACCCAAGTAATATTGAAAAGAATTGGCTTAAAATATAAGATGCGTCACTGGTCATAAGTAATCATTGAATAACTTCTAAGAGTATAACCATCTTTTTTTTTTTTGAGATATTTTTATTACACCTTTACAATTCATTTAGGCATTTAAGAGTATGTCCTTTTTGTCCATGCACACTTTTCACTGTATTTCCTATAACATTTCCGGGCATAGCCGAAAAGATAATCCTTTCTTATAAGATAAGATTTTTTTAATTTAACAAAACGCTCCTTAAGGTTCTAAGTCTTCTTAGTAGTTTTCAATATAAAAATGATATCGAACTTCGTCATCGTTTCACCTGAGTAAATATTTATCCGCCTCACTACACTAACGCTTACCGCAATAAAAAATAAAAAAAATTGTAAGCCAATCCAGAACTCTTATAATGGCAATACACTCAACGGTGCTTAAAATATCAATCGAACTTAGCCAAAAAACCAGATAAAATAAAGTAAAACCTTACGCTCGAGTGATTTACCTTTTTACGAATATACTATATATATAATAAGGAGAGAGTTGGATATGCAAATAAATTAATGAGCTTATGCAACAAGCTGATAACATGAAAGAAAATGTAAGTTATCAGAATATGTAAGTAGTCACATTGAAAATCATTCAATGCAAAGAAATGCGGGTGAATAATCTGCACAATAATCTATGAGGTATTTATGCTTAGGTATTTTATAATGGATTTGCTGTGTAATTTATGTATGTGGCATGTTTCTTAAAGATGATCGCTTAGTTAATGCTTAAAGGGAAAATAATGGAGGTTTAATTCAATAAAAATTAATTTGAAAGGTTGGAAACAGAAGAAAAGATTTTAAAGTAAAAATGAAAAAGTTTCTACAGAAAGCGTGAGGGCATTAAAAAGGCACGCAACGCTATATGTATTGAAACATGGAAAACCCCTTTTTGTCAGTGACGCAGGGCTTAGATAAATAGTAGCGTACGTCTGTAAAAAAAATACATGTGGTTTGGTATTGATGTTGATGATGATGATTATAGATTATAGATTATAGATTATAGATTATAGATTATAGATTATAGATTATAGATTATAGATTATAGATTATAGATTATAGATTATAGATTATAGATTATAGATTATAGATTATAGATTATTGATTATAGACTATAGAATATAGATTATAGATTACAGATTATAGATTATAGATTTTAGATTTTAGATTATACATTTCAGATTATAGATTATTGATTATAGATTATAGACTATAGATTATAGATTATAGATTATAGATTTTAGATTATAGATTATAGATTATAGATTATAGATTATAGATCATAGATTATAGATTATAGATTATAGATTATAGATTATAGATTATAGACTATAGATTATAGATTACAGATTATAGATTATAGATTATAGATTATAGATTATAGATTATAGATTATAGATTATAAATTATAAATTATAAATTATAGATTATATATTATAGATTATAGATTATAGATTTTAGATTATATATTATAGATTATAGATTATAGATTATAGATTATAGATTATAGATTATAGATTATAGTTTATAGATTATAGATCATAGATTATAGATTACGGATTATTGATTATTGATTGTAGATTGTAGGTTATATTCTAAAACTTGGAAAAGTTAAGTGATTAATTTTTTTTTTTGCTATACCTTAAAAATTTACTTTTAAGTTGCTTCAAATTACGCATTCAGAATATTACAACATCACACCAATACACATTAACATTTACCACATACATATATATACATACTCCGCCCAATTCACGTAGCGAAGAAAAAATCCTGTGCGCGTTAAATGCAAGTTGCTTTTATCATGTCTTGACTGTCTGTTACGTATGCACGTTGTATAATGCAGGCAATGTTCGTCATTGACTCCCTGCAATTAACGCATTGACACCATGGCGAGGCAACGACAAAAGCCTTGAGCTACAACGACATATGTCAGCAGGTTTTCATAAGCTTGTCTTACGGTTCTTTTGCTTTTCTTTTGCCTTTTGTAACTATTCGCCTTTATCTCTTTTTTTCCATTTCATTTCAATTCATCACATTTCATGTTGCTGTCAATGTTGCTCAAACTGTTGCGGCTACCAATTTCTGCTTAACACACTTCTTTTATTCCGCTGCTTGTTCTTCTTCAGATTTTATTTTATTATAATTCTTTAAGTTTTTAATGAAAAGCGAAATAGCTTAACGAGTTTGCACGTCGTGCTGGCGCCCAGAATTTGTATGCCTTACATAAAAGTGTATGTTTGTGTGTGACAGTTTGTACATCACTGTAACAAAAGCAAGTGAATGAATGGGAATTCAGCTGTGCGTTTGGCTTGCCCAGTCACTTTGGCGACTTTAATTGCAAGGCTGTGGCAAAAGCTGAATATTGCGAGCAACAGTTGAAATGGAAAAGTACTTTAAAGTGGATTGTAAAAGTTAAAACCGTATTGCGTGTATTTACAGCCACACAATATGTACACTCGCACTACCGTTTCCAATTAAAATTTCCAAAAATAGCCTATCCAAGGCAACGTAAGATATAATATCAACTTATCATTATACTTTATTTGACGAGCAGTGAGCTTCAATGGCTTTAAGTTTTTTGCCCGTAGATCGTTGCAGGGAAAAAATCGTCCAAGGAGAATATATTTTTAAGGTTTTAACGAATTTTATTTTCGAAAATTATTTAATTTTTTCTTCAAAAATTAAGTTATGGGGACAGAGAAAAGGCTATGCTTATTGCATTAAGGTATACTTCAAAACTCATTTTCAATTCTATAAATAGAAACATATACAACACGATTTCAAAATTCTGAATATCAGTTATATAGCAAGGCAAGATTTTTTTCGCCTGATTTTACTGATTTCAGACACAAAGATACCCTGTTATTAGAAAACACGTACTCTCAATTTCAACTAGCACATTGACCGATATATGTAGTATAAAGTCAGCTGGAAGCTCGAAAATCTTTATATTAGGTATATGGGTGCTAAGGGAAGTATTGAACCGATTCAATCCATTTTTGACACATTTTCTTAACAAAGAAACATTAATCAATAATATATCCCCCAGAATGACTGCTATTTTCGGTAAAAAGTCAGCCATACGCACTGGGGTCCATATATTTAGTATGTGGGGGCTTTTACAGTTATGGTCCGATTTTCAAAATTTTTTGACTTGAGATTGCATATCTCAAAGGCACTATTTGTGAAAAGTTTTATCTGGATATAATGATTGGTGCTGTGTACTGAATAGAGAAATAATCATTTGGAATTAAAACATATGCCATATGGGAAGTAGGCGGGATTGTACAATAGTTCGGTTGCGCTCATTTTCACAATGTAACATAAAAACATGAGGAAAATATTATGTACTGAATTTGGGATAGTAGGACCGGAGATATGTGATTTCACCTAAATGTGGGCGATGCTTCGCTCATTGTCCAATTTTGACCGCGGCTCCTATAAAGCTCTCTTGTACCATTCTGGGTGTAAAATTTAATGTATCTGGCGCTTTTAATTATTAATCTAACGCGTTTTTAGTAGTTTTTAACAAAACCGTTATATGGGGAAAAGGCGGGGTTATAATCCGATTTCTTCTATTTTCACACTGTCGGTAGGGATTTTAAAGAATTTGTCCTAAGCGAATTTGGTTTTTATAGCTTTGGAGGTTTAGGAGATATGTATACTTTAACCTATTAGAGGTCGGGGCTACGACCACTTTTAGAAACTTATGAAAAGCTCTACGAACGACGTATAACCTGTTATCTACTAGTGGAACCAAAAGTAAATAAGGAGAACTCGCCTTTAATGGATGGACTACATACATAAAGTCTTTATTCTGCTTAGTATTATTATTTGGCGTCATCTTGGAAGACGAAAAAACAACGATTGGAGTGAATCGCTTAACTCATAATGGAAGTGCTCAAGTAACGCTCGATGAAGACCAAGTCACGTGCTTTTTTTAGTTCAACCATATACATTATGTGGTTGCCATATCTAACAAAAATAAATGTGGCAGGTCGATGAGAAGGGAATTAGTCGGATAACATACTCAACAAATCTCAAGGACATTACGAATTTGAGTTCCAAATTTTCCATCACGTACAGCTATTTTTGTCATTTTATTAAATGGTGGTGTTTTGACCCCTAAATCGATTTGAGCAACCAAAAATTAACAAGAAACATGCTGTAATATAACAATTGCAAAATTATTGTAAATTAGTGTTATTTTACAAAAGTGGCACACTACAGTGGAGAACATTACAAGTGAAAAGAAAATGAGAAGAGAGCGCACGTTTGATCAATTTCGGCTGAAAGTCATCAGAAATGCATACCCCAGGGCCCGCTGCAGCTTTTCACGTCTCTCGGCGGTGGTGTAAGCCTATTTTTAAGGTAGATATTTAGGACTCAACAGCAAGGTTACTCGAAGTCAGAGTATAATAAAAAAAGTCAGACATTTTAAAATCCGCAATCATACCTCGGATTATATAACTTTTTAAAGCTATATCAAAGTTATATTACACGCTACATCCATTGACATTAAATTATTACTTCGTGCGCAATCTGATGCTGGATGCGCGTTACACTCTTTTGTCAGCAGCGACAGGTAACTGTGAATTGAGCAACAGCAACATCAACAGCAACTAAACTTGGAATATGGGTTAATGATGTTAGCTACCGGTGCTGCCAGTCACAACCACTGCAGTCGAACGCTTCGGGCACAAGAACGCGGCAACACCAATACGCACACACATTCACAGCAGCTTGTAAATTTTTATATTTATAAAAGCGTTGGAAGCCCTCTTTCACACCCACATTTGCAAGTCGCGTCTCCGTCGGTTCATTTATTTTTTTTTTTTGTTTTTGTCGTTGTAGTGTTTTTCTCTGACTGACTGCCGTTGCGCTTTTTGTCACACTGATTTCATTTCAATGCTTAATGATATTTTGCGCCGCAAGCTTTGAGAATAAAGAACGAAAAGTGGAGCAGCCGGCAGCGCGAAGCGAGCGGGGTGTATGCGTTCGTTGTTCGCTACTTATATTGCAGTTGCTGTTGTTTTTGCTGTTATTGTAGGTGTTTCTATCGCGATTTACCTGCGCTTTTCTGATAAATTAAATTCCAAGCAAGCGCGTCGATGAAGATGCTTTTTTAATTTACTCCTCCGCACGCCGCCGCTCTCTTCCTACACCTTTTATATATTTTTTATCTTTTTGGCACTACGGGGAAAATGGAAAATTTCATGCATATGCCAAAGCGCCACATGTTGGCTTTTTGCGTTTATTTACGTTTCATTTTTCATATTATTTTTTTTTGATTTTTTTTTTTTATTTTATTTCTCACTCTCTGCCACATGTTGCCGCAACATTCTTTATTGCTTTTAATTTTATTACTGCGTGCTGCTGTATTCTTTTACTCACTCACCATGATGCCACAAAGCATAACTACACGGAGATGTCACATGCTCACCCATACTAAAATATAAGTGAATATACATATAGATGTATGTTCGTGTGTGTGTTGCCTTTTCTTTGTCTGCTGCACTAATGCATGTCGAGTTACTTTAATGTGGCGTGTCACTTTATTATGTCAATAGTTTATGTTACCACAGTGCTGCACTTAAGAACTTTTTTTTTAGATTTTTGCTTTGGTTTTTGTCTCCTTTTTTGGCAAATTCATTGCATTTTTCAGCTAGCTCTTTCACTGGCGCTAGTCTTCAAAGTGTTTTTGCGTAAAAATAACAAACATGAACTTTACGCCTGCAACATAGTTGCATGTGAATTTTCATGCTTGCCACGCGTGAAATGTCGCGGTTTTTAGCGTGTGCGCACAGCACTTACACGATGTAGCAAATGCACACCTGAGCGCCATTTAATGACTCTATATGAGTGTATATGTATATTAAGTAGAAGCGGTATGACGGTTAAAAGGCATCACTGTTGAGTTCAAATGAGTCATACTGTATAAAGGTGGAACCAATCGACTTATTGTTTGGGTTATATCTAACTAGAAGATAAAAGAAAAGTGGAGAAGTGGTGATGCAAGAAATTTAGCTATAATACTACGCTTTTTTAAGTCTAGTGAATTACCAAATAAGGCTTAGATAATATATACCAAGGAGCTGAGTGTGCTTTATTATGGACAACAACCATCAGAAGAAGTCCTTCCACTCTTCCCAACACAGTAGGGTCTATGTATCGAAAATGAACTATCAACTCGATAGCATTCTTCTAAATAATTTGAGAAATGTATTTTGTCAACAGAATAACAACAACAGTTGCTTCTAGATATAATTATCTCGCAATCCTCTGTAGTTTGAAAATCATATGAAATTTGGGTTATAATTCTTAAACATTTTTGTTCGATAAGAACAAATGATTACTACTTTCAAAGTTCATATAATATTTTATATCTAAATTTAGACGACAATCTTATTTATTTCTCTATCAACGGAAATAAATATAGAATCTTAGGAGTTCAAAAAAGATTAACGTTTTCCAACTTGTACTGCTAACGGAAATAAGGAAATATTTATGTATCTGCTTATAATAAAATTTCAAAGATTTTATTAGTATGTCTCGCTATCTAAGTGAAGACAAATCCGACAGTTCTGATTATCTGGTTCTTAAGGAGAGCCCTCACCTATTGTAGTGAGGGTTTTTCAAATTGGAGTATCCGTTAAAGGTACACTGAAATTAAATGAAGTGCTGATTGTTAGGTATCTTCTATAATATGCGTTCATTAGGTTCTGAGTTACTCTTTTATAGCACCATTTCTATAAAATTTTCAAAAATCTATTTAGCTAAGGTATCGTAGAGTTCGCTTTTTCTGAGCTGCATCGCTTATGGTATGCTTATCTGAGCTTCTGCTCATGTTTTCCAACTTATGTATGTAGATATGGGTCATTCCACTTAAATGTACATTTTTCATTAAACAAAAAAAACTGAATAAAAATAGTTCCAAATTGAAAAAAAAATGTATTTGTTTATAAAAAAAAGTCAAATAAATTTGACGTATATCTGATAGAAAAGCTGGAAAAAACTCGTAGACATTAGGCCGGCTAGTTATTTTTATAATAAAATACTTTTCTTCGTATACACAAATATTTGAAAGTACTTTCTTCGAGCGTTGAAATTTTGAAAATTCATAACTCAGAAATTGCTTTTATGGAGATTTTTATCTTAACCTTGATCGGCTAGTTCATTAGGGAGCAATATGCTATAGTGGTCCGATCAAAACAATCGAAGATTGTTCCGTTGCATATTATAATAATCTATGCCAATTTGGTGAAGATATGTCGTCAAATGAAAAAGTTTTCCATATAAGGACTCATAAGTTAGTATGGGAACTATATACTCTAAGGACCAGTAGGTCTCTGTATGGCGTGGCAGCCAGCGAGTTTAACTTAACCTACATACTATAGTTGTCCGATATCGGCGGCTTCGAGAAATTAGAAGCTTCGTGGGGATAAAAGGATGTATGCAAAATTTCAGATAAGTATCTCAAAAACTGAGGGACTATTTCGCGTATATACAGCCGACATGGCTAAATCAACTCATTCCATCACACCGACCATATATAAATATCGTATCCTTCTGGATGTCATAAACTTTTCTGGCAACTTAAAATACCGTATGTAGAGTATAACAACACATATAAGAGTCATACCTCTAATATGCTAAATTTCGAATTTATGTATGAACAATTCATACCCCCCCCCCTCCCCCTTATTTCTATTTTTATTTATTTCGCTGTTTTTCATGAATCCCAAATTTTTCTCATTTTTATTCACACAATTTTCCATCTTTTCGTCACTAAAAATGTCTTTGCTTCACCTCCACGCGTTTCATATACATTTTCGGCGGTTCTTCTCTTTCGCACACTTAATGAGTCTACCGTTACATTAACATACACACGCATATACAACGCCGCATCTTCTAATGTAATTATGTCACCGGCAATGAAAGCCACGGATAAAAGCGCTTAAGTGTTGCGGCATTTGCTGGAAAGTGTAGTGGCGTTGCCACATACCACAACAGCTGTTGCTGCATTAACACAGCAACTACAAAAAAACAAAATAAAAGCACTGCATTCTTCTCTTACCACAGAATTCTTCATGAACGTGTATTTTGCATGAACTTCAGCAAAGGTGCACAAAAAAGCAGTGACACCTTCATTTTAGCCGTGCGACAATTTTGCAAATTTTTGTTTACTTTTTGTTGAGTTGTAGAGCTAGCGAGCAAGATGAAAATCTTGAATTAATCGCGTATGTACAATTAGGAGAGTATTTAAAATTATTTTGAATAATTAAATTTACCAAGGCCTTCGCATTCCAATTCAACGCAAAAACATATACTGTTAATCTCGAACTCATTAATCAGTACGAAAACTTTGATACAATCGGTCACATTTGGGAGGAACATGTACATTAGGGTGGGTCAAAAAAAAAATTAATGTTTTTGCTTGAAGTTGAAGTTTGACTATTTTAAGACAAATTTGTTTATTTCATTCGAATTTTATAACTCAATGAAAAATACATAATTTTAAATTGCAAAGCTCCTGGTCTTGTAGTAAACTTCCTGGCCTACAAAAATTGTCTGTATGAATTGAGTTATAAAACTTAAATGAAGAAACAAATTTGCCTTAAAATAGTCAAACTTCAACCATTAATATCTTTTAAATGGTTAGGTTTACGAAAAACCCGTAAAAGACCATTTCGTAGAGCAATCAATTCACAACACGAAATATGTTTTAGAGTAGTTGGAAGCGAGATATGAATTCTGATAATAAGAAAAAAATAGAAAACCGTTAGGTGAAGGACCTTACCGTTACAATTAAGAGCTTATACTTCAAGAGACACTTTCATAAAATTGTCTATCAACCAATTTTTCAGTGTAGAAACAAGAAGATAAACGATTTTTTTTTACCCACCCTAATGTACATTTGTAAAGGGATCGTAGTGTCACCCTCCATTAGGCACGATTTTACGATTTAATACATTAATACTAACGACTATAATTCATATAACGGATATCTTCAAAACTGCACAAAATTACATCAGAGACTTTTCGGGGATGATACAAAAAAAAAATTGATCAGTTCAAAGCAAGGGGCGTAACATCGCCCCATTTCTGGTGAAATTTTAAATCAAACTAGTTGATCGATGTGAAATTAATTTCATGCATATTCATTATGATACAGTGTGATTATGGAAAAAGGAGAGAAACGAATATTGAATATTATACATATTTATAGAGCAATCAAATGACAACAAACACACCCTAATAAAACCTGTATGCACTCAAAGTAGTTATTGATCTGAAATCCTGTACATGACCTTTTCTCGCCGAGAAGCTGCTCATTTCTCTGAATCGCCGATATCCAGCTACTATAACATATAGCTGTCATACAAACTGAATGATGATAATCATGTCTTTGTGGTGAAAACGTTTTTATTTGAGAAGGTATCGTCACGAAATTTTGCAAAGATCATTTTTGAAGACATTGCTACACTGCCTGTAGAAATTGTTCAGATCGGACTACTATATCATATAGCTGCCATACAAACTTGCTGATTAAATCAATATAAAGATAATTTACTATCTTTTTCACAAAAAAAGGAGAAATTATTATTAATCTGTTGAAAAAAATTGCTCTAGTCCAATAACCAGCCAAATGTTGTGCTAATGTTGCACATACGCCCCATTCTACAATACATAACAATTAAACGTGAATTGACGCGTTGGCAAATAAAACGCACTGCTTGCGGTTCTTATCAGGTATCATAATATCAGTATAAAACCTATCATGTCATATCTGAATAAATAATATTATTTTATATGTATGTTGGTAGGCCAAAGAAAAGCTTTGGTATATAATTTTGGAAAAGAAAAGAACGTCTGTAGGACAAAGACAAAGATAATGATTGGTACAGAGACAATGGGATTCCATTAAGTTTAGTGATTATTCCCGAGTTAAATAAAAATACAAAAACATTGGGCAATCAAGTTTTCTACGAGCACACGCAGGTATTATTGCTACTGCAAGTCCGGAACATGGATGGCGATAACAAATCAAAGTAAAGGAGCTAAATAAAAAAGAATAATAAGAATGATGCATTGTAATGAAGAACGCTGAGCATTGCTCAAGGTACGAAAACTGTACAAAATATATACATGCATAAATATTTATATTATTATAAATATATATATTTTAATTTACCACCAATTTAACCCCTTTACTACTACTACTACTTCAAAACACCACTACCAATCGCTTACAAGTATAACCTCCAACTTCTATATTGGCTTTTAAAACAAAACATCCGCTCATAACTACAAAAACTTTGAATTCTAGCCACAGTATATTTTCAGTATATTTTATTTTTTATGTATGCACAAAAGTACTCAGTGTAATGCAGTTGCCATCAATTTGCTGCTTGACATGTGCTCGTCACTTGCTAACTTGTTTGAGATATTGACAGTGTTTACATGCTACTTAGCGTCACAACTTTTGCGATGGCAGGCAAAAGCCAATGCGAAAGTGGCAACACTCCAACAACGAGGAATATATTTACAACAACAAGAGCCTACTGATTATTGAGTAAATTTGTAAGCACTAATACACAGGTGTAGACATTGATTTGCATTGCCATCAAGCCAAGTAGATGTGGTGTATTGATACATGTCTACACACACACATTTATATACATATATATATTGTATATAAGCTTGGTACGCAAGCACTTGTGTGTTGGTAAAAAGTTTGATAAAAGTTCAAATGTGGCACTGAAAATTGGGAAAATTGCAAAAGGATGCGCGAAAGTTTGTGGTTATATGTCAGTGGCGAAGTGACAATTTTCTTAGTTTTTTGTTTTTACTTTTGGTTGTTGAATCTCTGGCAAGTAAAATACACGAACGTCATTTAAAAGTTTGCAGGTGTCAATAATTTATGGTGAAGTTGTGCAGAGAAGTTTTTTGTTGCTTTGCTGTTTCATAAGAACTATCTTAAGTGCTAAGGAAAAGTTTCAAGGTATGCTCTGTATTTTAATATATTTCATAATTTGGTGTTTATTAAAAAGTATAAAAAATTTACCAAAATGTTGTTGCATTGACAAAATGAATTATATACTATTATAAGACAATATTATAAGAGGTCACTGTCAAGTGGGCAAATGGCAAATGGAATTGTGAAGTCAATTCTCTAACTAAATTAACCAAGCAATGTCACAATGCAAGTATGTGGTACCAAATAACTAAATTATTCCAAAAAATAAAGAAATGTCAAAATAAGGCTGCGAGAAGCTCTTGAACCCCAAATATTAGCTGTTTTGATTTTTATACAACTGTATATCTTGCATATTGTCGTCCTTACCAAAAGCAATAAAGTCTCCAAATTATCAAAATCTATCCATCTTACCAGTGAAACTTTTATGTTTCTCCAACAAAACAAGCGCATTTTAAGTTAATAAAGAATTTTTTCCTTGTATCAGAGTCCTTCGGGTTTAGAATGAACTAAAAGTATTTTATGCAAAGAAATGAAAATCTGCAAATCTGCAAGGGTCTGCTGAATTTTGTCGCAACCATACCAGCACATATTGTAGTATGATATATCCCAATGGCACCACAACGGAGCGCATACGTTATAACCTTACGCAGTGAAATGCTTGTATTAGCGCTGTGAATAGCAGTTATTGCCACTTGGCTATTTACTAGATAGTTGATGGACTTGCTAGTTATAGCAGAAGCCCACTAGACGCCTTCTGTTATTCAAAAAATTTCAGCCTGAGAGACTGAATGGCAGCCATTTAGTTTGAAACTGCCTTCTGTGTTTGGATTGCTATAGAAGAAGTCTGCTCATCATTCTCTTTTATACATTACACTCTACTGTGGAACTAAAATGTTGTTTTTACTTTTACATGGATTTGCTTTTCCTAGCCACATTGCCAATCTAGCCTGACTTCTGTAACAAGATCGAATATAATTTCATGCCGCAGTGATGCTGAGTCTGGCTCTAATGGCACAGAAGTTTGAATCCGCTGGCCGTAAACCCTGCATCATGCTTCACTTTAATATTAATTGGCCGGATATCGCGTACGACCTATAGCGCCTTTATTGAGGTAGATTCCATAGCGCTTAAGCTTCTCCCCAGCTTAATTTTTTC
Organism: Bactrocera oleae; assembly: GCF_042242935.1. Lineage (NCBI taxonomy): Eukaryota > Metazoa > Arthropoda > Insecta > Diptera > Tephritidae > Bactrocera > Bactrocera oleae. The sequence goes on from NC_091539.1 coordinate 58,325,347, forward strand.
TTATCTATAATAACCCCCGAGATATTTGACAGTGTTCGGGAGTCCAATAGTTATACTCCTTACAGATGGGGGATTGAATTATGAGATTTTTGTCTCTCTTGTTCAATTTATTTTTGTTTTCTTCGTCAAACAGTGAGACCGTGATCTTTCGCCCAGATATAAAGGGCTTTTCCTATGAGCCGGGATAGATTATTAAGGTTTTTTGTGAACAAATGACAACAACGGCTTCAAGTGAGTTTAACGCGTTTTTTCAGGGGCAGAAAAGTATGAGTAGGAAAAGAGAAGAGAAAAATTCCAAGGTGGGATAATTTGTAGTCCCTTTAAGCAACTCTCAGTTCTTCTAATTAGAATTTTAGAAATTTATACATTTAATTATCCCCAATTAGAAATCAAAAGACCCACAACCTACATATTTTTTTATATATCTCGTTTACTCTAATATAAAACCAAGCATATTCTGCATAAATCAGGTACATGTTTTTAACTCATTCTTATACTGATCGAAAACTGTATCACCCGTTTTCATAATCCTACAGATTATGTTGCAGAGTACAAACTTTTTAAACAAATACTTGACAATGTTTTGAGCTACATCGTACAAAAAAAGCCTAGAAAATTTCCTCTTAGTGGACACCTCTAATTTCGTATTGAATTAACTTTAAAAAAATTTTTCTTTTTGAATTTTGTGGTTCTGTTTGATACTAAAAAGCAATAAGAAATATTTTCGAAACTTTTTCATAATCAGTACACAGAAATACTTATATGAGAAATATACCTATATTAAAATTACGGTACAAGCACTCAAAAATATTTAAAGGAAATAACACCTTGTTAAATATACATATTCATATATTGTTTGGCTTATCAAATTAATTATTTAATGTGCAGCTGGTTTTTAAACTGAACAATAAGCAAGCAGCATGCCACAAGCCACAAACCGTGATTGTAGGATATTGCAGTTTAACAGATACTCCTCTTAGTATGCAGAAAGCCGATCGTATGAGTATAATATACATAAACAGATATATATCTGTACATGTGGTATGAAGATAACGGTCAAAATTTGCATTTATGATTCTCAAAAGCGAAAATTCCAACAAACCACTTGAATATGTCATATATGTATATACAGAGAACAGGTTGCATGGTTGCAAGCGCCTTGCCCAAAAGCCAACTGCCACTGACTTGTACATCAAGAAGCATATATGCATATAAAATTCGTTCGTGTTTGTAAGGGTTGTGTATGAAACAACTCACTCATATCTGTTCACTGAAAATGTACTTTTGCATTCTTAATCACGTGAGTGGTTGAGTTGCAACGAAATTTGCATTAAAACATAACAGCGGCAATCAGCAAAGGAGTCGAGGCAATAACCAACAGCGAACAACAATAAAATGCCCACATGGTCATTCCACTATTTTTCTTATACAAACACACATTGTATTCATTTATCTTCACGCACACATTCATAACACTGTCTCTCTCTGTGTGTGTGTGTGTGTATAGTTATGTAAGTGTGCGTGAATTAGCATAGTTGCATTTAATTTGGCATATTTACCCGCAGGTATGCAGTTGTATACACCTTGGCTGCAATGAAATGCTTGACAATTTATTTTACCACACACTTCATTTTAAATATGGTCGAATTGCCCTGGCCAAACTAGTTGCGTACACTTCTGCACACACACTCCACATATATTTTATCTGAGCACACAATGGTGAAAGTCAGCATTGTGAAAAAGTTTGTGGTAATCATAAAAAATGCTCACAAATGTTGTTTGCCAAATTGGTAAGGGTATTGTGGTTACATGCGCTCTTCAATTACTCCAATTCGTTTTTAGCCAGCAAGCTTGGAATCAGAAATGAAATGCTGGCATAGAGAGAATACCTGAGAGCTAAGGTATGCACTTAGCAGATATATTTATGTTTTCATAAAAGTATAGAATCAGAAATTTAAAGCAAAATATATTTATATCTAAATAATGTAGAAGAAATTTGCTGGGCTTACTTTGTTCTGTTTCCCTTTTCTCATAATACATTTTTCATTCTCTTATTGTCACTCATTCTGATTTGCTTTCTATACTCTCTTCATTTGTCTGCCTTTTATTGTCTCTTTTTATTTGTTCATCTTTCTGCCAATTCTTCTTACGTTTCGTATTTATGTTTGATTTCATCTTTCAGTCTTGTTCTACTTCCGATTCCCTTTTACTAACTCTTTTACATCTCTTTTTATAATATATTTCTCCGCAGTGAACCTTTCTCACTTCTAATTTCTCATCCAATTTCTATTCTTCTCCTTCTTCTCAGATTTAATTTTTTTTTTTGTTTACTTTACACATAAAACATTTTAGGAGGGTTATGTCCCTTGCTCTTTCTTCGCAGCATTAAACTTACCTCAAGTAAATACTCCGACTAGGTACAATCTGTTCTTATCTTTGCCTTTCTAAGTTAGAAGAAGCTTTACTTTTCCCAGCTGGACTATGTCGTCTCATTACACCGTTCGTACGTAATGGGCACAATGCTTTCAAAAAGTCTCAGGTTCTAACGTAAGGTACATTCTGTTAGGTAGCTCTTGTCAAAATCCAATTCGAATCCAAATTTTTGTTTCGACCGCGTGGGACAACGCCATCTCTACCTATTTTAGAAAAGTGGAAAAAGTGTAATATCGATCAGTGATACAATTCTAGTTTTTAAAAGGAAAGTCGAGCATTGAAATACATAAGATCGTCGGTTTTTGATAAAGCAGCCGATATACCCCGAAAACGACTGCCATGGATGGCGAAAGTCTACGATCTTATAGACAGATCACGAGAACAATTCACAGCAGTATTTCAAGCTCTTTAAGCATCATTCAAAGATCGCTGTTTTCGTCTGTTTTGTGACCGTCGGCGAACGCGTCCCAACAAGACAAAGACTGTCTTATCAGCCAGAAACGTAATGACCAACTTTTACTGGAATTCTATAGGCAAAATCTACATCGAATACCTGCAGAAGACCAAGACCTTCACCGGGCTCTACTATGCCATACTATTAGGCCGATTCGAAGCCGAATATATTTTTATACCCCAAACAAAGTATATTAAGCTTACCGCGAAATCTCAATATCTTATACCCAGAAGGAAACATCGGAGACCCAGTATAGTACGCAAATGATCAGCGTTAAGCTGAATCGATATGGCCATCTAAGTCTATCTATCCGTCTATACGCGAACTAGCCCCTTAGTTTTTCAGATATCGATCTAAAATTTTACACACGTTCTATTCTTCCCAAATATGCTTATTTTTCTGAACCGCCAATATCGGACCACTATAGGATATAGCTGCTATACAAACTTACCAATTTAAATTAAGTTCTAATATGGAAAACTTTTTTATTTTACAAGATAACTTCACGAAATTCAGCATGGAATATTATCGAAGGCAATGCTACAATCTCCAAACAAATTGTTTAAATCGGACCACTATAGCACATATGTATGTATCTGCCGTTCAAAGTAACGAATCAAAATCAAGATAAAGGGCACAACCTTTTATGCTATAAGAAACGTACTTGTGAAGGGTATTATAGCTACGATGCAGCCGAAGTTGAAGTTTTTTCTTACTCTAAAATCATTTGGTTTGCCACGACCTTCCATTTGACATTATATCATTTATATTGGTCAATTACATTTTGAGGAACCTACAACGTCTATTATTTTACCAGCTTTCAGTTATAAGCCTTCAACAAAATTTTATTGGATTTCTTCACAATATCCTATGTTAGGACATTGCACATTACTCAATTTTCACTTGTTACCTTACCAATTTGCCAACTCATACTGCATTAGAATCAACATTAAAATTTTATTTTATTTTATTTTTAAGGCAAAAGAGAAAATTACGAATCATATCACCAATTAAAATGATAATCTAACATTAAAATCTAAACTCAAAACTAGCAGAATGCGAAATTCAAAGTCCTTCAAATATTACAGCGAGTTAAAAACAATTACGTCAATGCCTGGTGGTGCGGTTGAAGGCGAAATATTATTTGTGGTGATAATTTTGCAAGCAGCAGTCAGTATTATATCATTTGCATATTTGTCTTAGTCATACTAACAGTTTTTTATTATAAAGTTTCCCAGCTATACACACATGCATACATACACAGCAAACATATGAACAAAACGCACACGAGTGGAGTGAGTTGGGCGGGAAGAGAGATGGAATGGGCGTCATGATAGGCACGCAACGACGGCCGCATATACAGACACACATACAATATATGTATAACAACGAAGAGTACATACGCGTGTATACGCAAGTGTGTGTGGGAATTGGAAATTTGCATGCAACGGTAGTTAGGCGGTGAGTGCTGCGAGTGCGTTGCTTTTTTTAATTATTTTCCATTTTTATAGCGCCATTTTTGTCGCCATATCATTGCGCATTGTTGTTGTTGTTGCTTTTTAAATGTTAACTTTCAGTTTTTATTGCTCGCATTCTCCCGAGCAGTGGCTGGCAGTTTTTGGGCGTTTACTGTCGCTTGCACGCAATGAAATTGTTTGTTGCTATTGTTGTTGTAATTTTTGCCGTTTTTGTTGCCGTTGTCACTGCCAGTCGAAAGTGCAAAAATGCAAATTAGAATGCAACATGATTTGTACTAAATGTTGATGGAGTGTAGTGAAGGCGCTGCGCTGCGCAACACAGTTAGAATTCTGCATTTTGTGCTTATTTGCGCGTGTGTGCATGTGTGTAACAATCATTTTTAGTAATGGTTCTGTGCTATTTGTATTTGTTCGCTTCTAAGTTTTCAATTTTTATTTTATATTCTTTTTTTTTACAGCTGGAAAAGCAATTCTTCAAGTCCATAAGTATTGCATAAATTTTCTCGCTGTTGTTGTTAACATCGTCGTCAGCGTCGGCAGGGTTGCATTAATTAAACACAAACATGCAGGCAGGCGTAATTGAGTTATGTTTTACTGCTGCTAACTTACGAACTCATAACCATGGCAGAAATTAATATATTTTTTTCATTCCATGGAAAATTATTTGATTACAGTTCTCAAATATGTGAGGTTTAAAGACCTTAGACATTTTTTAATTAAACATTTTAATAGTAAAGAGCTTACGCGAAAGCATTAATGATATTCTTCAATAAATTTATTAATTTCAAAAAAGTAAAACTTCATCTAACGATTTAAATATGCTATGCAAAATAACTATGTACGGACAGAAGCGAGTTTCGAATTTTATGAGAACATAATTATGAGAACATAATTATTAATAACGAATAAGTAGAGGAGTGGAGAAGTTTCGGACCGATTTAATATAATTTTTGTATAAAATATAAGTATAATATAATATGTGTAATATCTAATAAAATTTCGATTTGACTAAGACCCTACACAATTAAAAAACTTTCTACACAAAACTTGATTTGACCAGTCAGTTTGTATGACAGCTTATATTCTAAAGCGGTCCGGTCGGAACAATTTCTTCGGAGATTATAGCGCTGCTTTGGACAATAATCTCTGCCAAATTTCGGAAGGATATCTTGTCAAATAGAGAACTTTTCCATACAAAAACTTAATTTTGATGTTTGTGTGTTGTGTGGTCCGATATTGGCGATTCTGAAAAATGAGCAGTTCTTTGGAAAGAAAAGAACGTGTGCAAAATTTCAGATCGATATCTCAAAAACTGAGATACTAACTCGACTAATGGCTAAATCGGCTTAGCTCGTCCCGCTGGTCAGTTATATATATATTTTAAAGAGTCTCCGACGTTTCCTGCTGTGTGTTACAAAATTCGTGGAAAACTTAATACACCTTATTCAGGGTATAAAGAGTTTTATTCCATTTATTATAAGGATACCGACTTTACCTTTTATCAGATTTAAGCTGACGACCGATGGCGCATTTTCGCAAGAGAAGTTTACTATCGTGTAATAGTCAAATGGGACTTATTTTGACCGCGTGTGGAAGCGCTCGGAGAAAAATCAATCAATTTAGAAAGATCAAACGATGAATTGATTATTTTTAGAAAGAAGTTAAATCAAAGAGAATCCTATAAATAAAATAAAACTTAAAGATGCGTATTTTTTAGACGGATAAAAAAATTTGAAGGATTACTAAATCAAGTGTAACAAACAAAAATGAGACTATGTCGAATGGTGGGATTAGACATGGCGACCAGCGTTGTCAACATGCATATCTAACTGCAGAGACGAGCTGTGAGGATTGGTAAGTTGATTTTTAGTTTCGTAAAGTTGAAGCGTTAAACTTTTTCGCTAATTACACTGTGAAATTTGCTTGGTTTCGCCAAATATTTGTTTTAAAACTTTATTGCAATCATTGTAACTCCACATATTTCAAAGTATTGTACAAAAAGCTAACTACTTGAATAGTGAATGCGTCAAAGTGTCGGTACACACACGAAGACTTTTGTCGCCCAAACGGTTGACGAGGGGACGACGACGCTCATGCTTGGACGACATACTTTGTATTCTTATTCATAACAGTTTGCTACCACGCAATTTAGCCTTCAATATGAATACAAGTATTTACGAGTAGCCAAAAATTCCCTCTGAGTTTCATTAATATACCTTCACATATTGACCATTATATAATATAAGGTTTAAAGTCAACCTCAGCGGTCAAAGCCCAGCGGGTCGCCGGTCACTTCGCGACTTTTTTCTAATAAATGTATTTTTAAATTCGTGATATCTTTCGAATAGCATGTTCGAACCGAATAATTCGAAAAGTTATATAAAAGTATCAGAAGAAATTAATTTTGAAACGAATTAATATCAAGGTAAAAATAAAGAGCTTTTATAGAGGCGGCATTTTAATTATTATTTTTTAATAAAAGAATTTATTATTGGAATTGGTTATTGGAATGTAACTATAACAGTTAGATATACGCTTCCGCGACATTTTTTGTAGATAATTATATGACCTGCAAAGCCGTAGTATATTATTTTGTTATATAATCAATAGTACTCGCAGCGCATGCGATCTGAGGTATTGTATTTTTGTGTCATTTTTTTACACCTTTAAAAATATTATTATATTATATAATATATTTTAAAAAATTGAAAATTTTAATTCAGACGTTTCTTTTTCTTTTGTCATAGTTTTATTAGGCATTCAAAAAAATAGTTGATATTCACTTTTATGAGTCACTAAATGCATTTGCATATGATATATAAAAAACAAACGCTCTTTTACACTCAATTTGCAATCGAGGTGAAATTTCGTCAATAAATCATTTACAAAAAACTATCAATTGCTGCCGGAAGCACAATTAAAGACACTCAACTCTTAATTAAAACTACTTTGTCTTACAACACTTACACTTAATGACTTGAATGCTGTGCCAACTTGACTGGAAAGTAAAATAAAGACTGACAAATGTAGAACGAGAGAGAAGAGCATATTGATTTCTATTGTGATAATCAATTAAACTACTGCTGATTAATTGTAGCTGCTGGAGAGAAATTAATGCTGCACTTCCGACACTAGCGTTCGCTAGCGCAGGCGGTCGCACTCTTTTGTGCAATCGTTAGCGAAACGGCGATAGTAAACTAGAAAGCTTTATGTGCATATATGTATAGTATGTAGAGCTAGAGGTATCTGAATGCAATGAATTAAAGTTCAATTACAATTAGCAGTGGGCGCAATGCAGCTCCAATGCCGGCAGATAAGCCAAGGTAAATGAATGGGGTAGCGCAAAAAATATCAAAAGAGTGTAACACTGCAACCGTATAAAGCTGGCAAAGAAAATGAAAAATGAAGTCAGACGCTATAGCATCATTAGTTACATTCTCACACTTTATCTTCTACTCTTTTTTTTTTTTGTTTTTTCTTTTTTTGAAACGGCGCTGGTTTTGCTCATTGCTATTTCCACTGACTTTGCCGCGGCGTAGAACGTAACACTCGCGCTTTGTTATGGCGACTGGCTGCTTGACATTCATGGACAACCTAAACCTTGAAAGCTTACCTTACAAGTTCCGGTCTATTGGGCTTACCCCTTGAGCTGTTGGCTCCAAGCGTCTTAACTCGCACGCGTTTATGCTTTTTATTGTTCTTATTCTTCTTTTTTTAGGTTTTTCTTAGCATTTTATCAGGTTCTTGTGCATTGGTTTTTATGTATGTGAACTTAACTGGCTATATTTTGGCATTACTCCTAAGGCTATATGATTCAATAGTTGTTTACTTGCATCAAAGCACTTACTTTAATGTGCTGTATCTTTCAAGGTGCACTCAAATATTCAGTCGATTGTAAAGGGTTTTCCAATGAGGACTAATCAACGTAGAATTATATTAACAAAGACTTTTATATGGGCTCTGTTTTGCTAATTTTTCCAAAGAACGCGTTTTATAATTAGCTCAGCTGAGTGATGTCGATAGAGTTCTGTTTCTTATCACTTCTGGATGCCCCATAATACAAAGTTCAATGAGAGGTAATTCTAACGTCAAACTTCTACAATCCGTTATTTCGAAGTTGAAGTCGCAACTTTAAATTTTTTCAATGGTTCTGCTCCCCGTAACCTCAGTTATCTATCTCATCGATGTCGAAAAATATCAAGATTGATGCCATCGGTCCGTAGCGGGTGCAGAATCATAGCTTTTTGAGACTATTTCAATAGTTCGTTCTGTAAATTCAAAGTCCTTGGCGCGTTTATTAGAATTATTAGTACAACTTTGAAATTATTAGTACATATAGATTCAAATTTCAAACTTTCGCAAAACCCGCCTTTTATAATAGACTCAGTTGAGTGATGTCGATAAAATTCTGTTTCACACCAGTTCCGGAAGCCCCCAAGCGACAAAGTTCAACTAGAAGAAAACCGCTACATTTTGAGATTCTACATCGTTCAAAACGAACTCTACCAGTCAGCGAATTTCGTCGCCACCACATTTAAGAACCCTATATAATCGTATATCTTAATTGTATTCCGTTTACCCTTTGAGCCATAACTGCTGTCTCTCGCCTCATGTATTCCTCGTTTGCCAGTCACGTCTGTCTGATTTCAAGACACATTTTTTCATCTTTATTGTGATTTATGTGTTGGCAGCAATGCACGACGCCAAAAACTTGTCTCTACTTTCATAGCCAGGACTTTCTCGTTGTCTGTTACTGATTCCTAAAAAAAATTGCTACATACATTACGGAGTATTGTTACTTATAACATAGTTGTTGGTGCAGTTAGGGCGACATGGTCTGCATTCCATTAAACTTTGACTTGTCTGGCCAATTGGATGCCTGTCTGGGTATTTGGACACCTCGGTCGCCGTCAGCAGTGTCTTTTGGCATTCCTCCCACACGTAAAAATAAAAGCACATTTTGGGTGGGAGGAAATTAATTTTAAATATATTTTCAAATGCTTATGTGAAGATTTCTGCCGACTATAACATATTTCGAGTTGAATTTTATGAAAATTTTTCACTAAAAAGTTGAGCTTTCACTCGTGGACGTTTAAAAATTGATTATTTCATCGAATTTTGAGAAACTACTCTTCTTGGTCTCTACATTGTTTGAGCAAATAATAAATTAGAACCCACATCGCCGATTCAAAAATAGGGAGAGTAAGCTTTCATTTCTTGTCATGGCACCAATGACTAAATAAATGTTGAATATAATATGTTTCAAAAGCTTATGTGAAGATTTTTGACTAGCCTTTCAAGTTTTGAGTTCAATTTTTCAAAAAGCTTTCACTAAAAATGTTGAGCTTTCACTTATGGGAGAGTAAAGTTTAACTATTAACTGAAAGTACGAAAATAGCCCTACTGATCCCTATATAAATTCAGCAATTTATAAATTATATATAACCAAAATCGCTGATTCAGAGAATATTGAAAGGAGAGAGTGAACTTTCCCTCCTTGTTAAGACTTCAACCACATTAACAAATTTTTAATGTAATATCTTTCAAAAGCTTATGTGAAGATTTTTGACTAGCCCTTCAATTTTTAAATTAAACTTTTCAAAAAGCTTTCACAAGAAAGGTTGATCTTTCTCTTATGTGCAATTGAAATTATTTCACTGAATGTAAATAAACAGCACTTCCTTTTCTCTACATTGCTTCAGTAGTTAATAAATTTTATTTAACTAACATCGCCGCTTCAGAGAATTATAAAGTGAGAAAGGGAAACTAAACGCTTCCATTCCTTGATATGGTATCAACAAATAAATCTGCAAAAACACCAACAAATACCACACAAAGCTCACATTTCGTGTAAAAACTTTATTCCACTATTGTCACCACCATCTGTTAGCATAGCAATGAATACTTGGAGCTCCTTTTCCCACAAAATCTCACGTGTGCTTTACATCTTCATTACAAGCGGAATGATTGTACGAGTACACAGATGTACCCGTACATAAAAACTTGGTTGCGCTTCTGTGTTTTTTTTCACTTCCTCTACCGATTGTCTGCTCCTGTGGTTGGCTGGTGTCGTCGTTGATGTATTGCTCAGGTGCTTGGGGGCTAAGCTGCAATTAGTTAAGAGCTAATTGTTAGACACAGCTGAGGTGTGAGGTGTAGTAAAACTATAAAGAACGCAAGTAACCGTATAACCGAAGTATATCTGTCGTTACCGGTATAAAAAACCACATCACATTTCTTAATGTTAAATTATACGAGTAAGAGTTTTAGAACTTTAAGTTGTTCTTTTATTTTTAAAGGAGTTGACCTTAATAACTAGGTTAGTACATTTAAGCGAATAAACACTAAGTTCGCTTTTTGGTACTGCTCCCTCCCGTATATATTGTTTAGCTAACTATTCGAAGTCTTCCTAGCGGTAGACTTCAGAATTCATAAATGATGTTTTTGAGTTCTCTTAAAATTTCCGACCTATTTTTAGCAAAAACACAAAACACGTAATTTTAGTAAATGGCAATTCAGCGAAAAATTAAAAAAATAATCAACATGAAACTAGGCCTTATACCTTGGATAAGTATGGAGAAGCCGCAGCAAATTTCACATTATTATTAAATGTTTGGTTTTTGCATAAAAAAACACGAGAATCGCTTTAGTTGCCGAAACCGGAATTAAAATAAATATATAATGTTAATAAATACTTTTATTTATTCTTGTTTTTTTTTTTAATTCCAAGCAACTGGAAATAAGTATGAGCATATATAATATGTTATATAAAGAGTTAAGAAGAAAAAATACAGGAGAGGTCATCATTAATAAATAACTTTGAACAATTTTATAATTATTGAATTTTTTTTACATGTTTTTCATATTCTATTCACCAGTAAAACGTGAATTTCGAAATCAATGTTTGACTTGAGCTCGTCAATGAGTCACAGGCTGCTTTAGTACACTCTACTTTTCAAATAATTCCACTAAAGCAAGTTAGGAATAGTCAAATCTGTATATTTAGGTGACTATCGGGTTCAGCGTTGCCCACACAGCAACATTTTGAACGTATTCCTGCAACGGAAACACTTTGTATAAAAACTTATTTGAGTTAGCTTAAAAAATTAACCACAAAATAGTTCCACTGAGGGCCAAATGCTGAGGACGACGTTGTTGCGACTTTTGTGGATCCTGAATGTCAGACTTCATAAATAAATTCAGTACCAAAACGTATTAAAATGTATGCCTAACCCCAATATAACCTAAAAGTAACGTATACTCGTATATAATTGGCGCTTACTATTTATACTAGAAACTTAGCCTCAAATTTGTTGTTTGCGTCTTGAAATTATTCTCCGAATAGAAGGTCAATGACATTAGGGTGAGCGATTTTATTGCTAGCTACAAACGAAGGTTTATAACTTCTAACAGGAATAACCTGATGTTAGTCGACATTGCGAATGCCGAACCTTAATACTTGAGGCCACAGTGATCGAATTATAGCAAATATGCGAATATATTCTCTAAAATATTTTTGCTTATAAATTTAACTATAAATTTAACTGTCAGAAAATACGAAAATAAGAAGATCAATTATTTTTTAGTTTGTTGCCTACATTTAGGCGCGCAGTTATGCATTGTCCCGTATTTGCGCATCAATTGTAATTTTAATTAAAGAATTTAAATTTTAAGAATTATATAAATAATTTAGCGTCTAGAAGAGATCACAGATTTTCACATTTTTCTAGAATATTTTCTAAAGTTCAATTTCAATTATGAAGCTAGATAAGGCTATATATTTTAAATATATTAAGATAACACCAAAACGTAGCCGAACCAAGAAATATTAAGTTTTTATTCATATATTCCTAAAATGTATTTCAAGGCTGCGTACAAATTCAACTTCTAATTACTTATAGAAAAAATTTCGGAAACATTTCTGTAATGGAAAAAGTCAAAAGTTTTTCTTTTGCTTCTTCTATGCCTTAAAGTAAATTTATATGTATGTGAGTGTGTCTAACTAAAAATAAAATACCAAAAAACCGGAAATGTGTTTAAGTTGCTGCCAAAAGAAAATGTCCGGGTAACACTTTAACGGTTATATGTAGGCGTGTTATTACAAAAACAAGTTATATATATATGTACAAGCACGCATACAAGCAAATATATACATGTGTGTCTGTGAATACCAAAATAATGCATTTTAAGCGAATTGAATATTATGCAAATTGTTTGTGGTTAAGAGAATATATATATACATATATATATACACATACACTTGCGAAAGAACAAACCGACGAGCACAGCGCCGCAACACAATTTAGAAAACCCAAAGAAAGCGGAGAACATAAGCAAATCCATGCACAAGTCAAAGAAAGCCAAAGAAAGCAGCAATAAACGCATTAGATTTATTGTAGAATGCATCGCCTTGTGGCAAGAGGTAGTCGTGTTATACTAAATTATGAGGGCTGCGCATGCAAAGTCAACATCAACACACAGACACGGTCTTGCCGCCAGCATTGGCACACAAGCGCAAATATAAATTGTATACATTTGAATATATTCCCTACACACTCTCTCCCATGCACCATATGCAAGCGCTCGCCTTTGGCAGCGAAATTGTTGAGTAAAAATGGCAAA